>NC_134096.1:111141197-113541197 GCF_000715075.1 Nicotiana tabacum | reverse complement strand
AACTCTATCAATTAGGCTTGTAAAGTCTGCTAAAGCTTTTAATTTTTCATATATCTGCCCATGATAACTACTAGCTTCATTTTAAGGTGTATTCTACATATTTAGTAGTGCTATTAGCAGTTTTATTTAAACGTTTTTATGGCTATTTTTTCGAATTGTGCATAATTCTTTTCGCTTTTCCTTTATCTCATTGATCATCACTAACATCACTAGTGATATCACTAGAGGTTGATAACTAAATGCAACTACTTGCTAAATTGGAAAACCAAAACTAACTTATGTTTACATATCGTCAAGGATTCGAATCAAACTGGGAAACTTGTAGTAGTATTTTGTTTTGGATTGTCTGAGAGAAAAGGAATTTCCTTTGAGTAAAGCCAGCACACACCCACACACAAAGACAGAGCCCTGAAAACATGTTTTTTGGTCTTGGCTTCACTTCTTGATGTTAGTTATAAAAGCTGGCATTTCATCATCAAGCTGGCTTAAGCACTTGGATGTCTTATTGTCCAAAACAAAATGTAACTGAAATTGGAATTATTTGGTGACTTGACATCATTCAGAATGTGCTGAAGGTGGTGATTGTTCGTCCTTGTCTATTGTTGGAAAGGAGTTTGCTTTTGTATTTCGTTTTGCTTATATTGTTAATTTTGCCCGATTCATTCATAACTTGAGAAAGTAAGATTTTTATTGAAATACAATTAAACCACTTTATATAGTAGTTAGCAAATGCTTTGAAATTTGCTTTGCAGGTTGAGACTTTTCACTTAGATTTTCTCTTACAATCGAATGATCGTAATGTGTTCAATTTGAATTTTTATCTGTTAACATCTGTATTCATTTCTTCGTGAGAAACTTAATAAATTGTTATCAATTATGTAAACAACCTGCTGTCTTTTTGTTCCTCCTAAATCATCTTACTCGGATATAACGAATAATAAAACAATTCATATATTTACATTTCGTGTTAATCTCCAAATTTCTTCTTTATTATTCTCACGCACGTTATTGATTTAGACTTCTGGTAGGAGCCGACGATCATTTAGTGAATTGTGTATTACTAAGTTTAACCTTATTAAACTAACCACCTATCCAAACTATGCTTGCTCACATTCAGTATAGCTTAAGAAAATAATTCTACATTTGATGGTTTTAGCATTACAAAATTGTAGTGCAGAACATTCTTCTTGACATCCATTTATTTTGAAAATTTTGGCTGTTTAGCACTAAGGAATTGTTGTGACATAAAATTTAGTAAAAACTTACCGTTTACACTAAGCCGACAAAAATATGGATTCTTTTCTTAATCATGATTAACTAATACATGTTTTCACTTTATTTAATCAGTTAACTATGGTATGTTCAATTAGTACGATGTAAATACCGGGTGCGGGGTAAGTATTTACCCATAAAATTCCTCTTGCTGGACTTGATTATGATCAAATTAGCTGTGTAATTCAACAGCACTATATTCCAGAAAAATACCTTGTTTCCCTTGCCAGAAAGTAGGTATTCAGACAAAGGCAATTCTTTAGTCTCTCGATTCTTGAAATATGATTATTTCTGTCAAAAATATGTACGACTTTCTGGATAATTGATTGAAAAACTTCAGTCCACACAAAACTCAGATATTTTTTCTTTTATATGAGCAAAATATCATAGACTGACACTGATAGATTTTTCCCAAAAAGGAAAAAAGAGACAAATGATAGCAGTTCAAACAAAATATTTTCAATCACCACCAATAAGCCTTCTGTTCATTAAAGCAAAATTTATGCAAAACATAGTCCCATTTAAAAGAAATTTAACACAACTGATATGGCAATATGTTGTTGTTATTGCTTTGATGTATTCTCCCTTCCTGGTTTACGCCTCGCATTAGCAATACTCCTGAAAACTTCCAGAATTCCTTTAAATGTTACAACTCCAATCAAATTATTATCCGCATCCATGACCCAAATGGAATTAGCACGATGTGCAAGAGCTTGAATCATTACAGCCACCAACGAACTCCATGGATAACAAGTAATCGCCTCGGACCTTCTAGCTGAAGAAAATCGTCCCAGCACAGTATTTCTGCTCGAGCCTGATTCATCGTCTGATGAACAACTCGAAGCAGAAGATGATGATGAAGACAGTGAAAACTCTTCATCTATTAGTTCCACCATTGCCTCGAGTTTCTTATCTTGAAGCCTCGTCTTGACCAACTCGACCAAATCCTCTGCAGGACCACCATAGTCAATGTATGCCATAAGATCACCAGCTGAAAGAGTCGCGATTGCAGCTGCAACAGTTTCATCACAATAGGCCAGAGTGAAAGGGGAGATTTCACCAATCAACCGGTTGCCTTCATCAACAACTGCAACTGAACTTTGCTCAATATGCGCGAGAGTAATGGCATCCAAGGAAGAGATTGCAGGATCGTGGTAGCGAACAGTCATGATGTCGTGATTTATGATGTTGAGTGAATCGATCGAGAATGTGGGCATAGGAGAGAAGACTCCAATGGAGTTGAGAAGGAACCGGACAATGTCTTCCTGTGTTAGCCAGCAGTATTCAACTCCGTTATGATTTGTGGGAAGCAGTGAGGACGCTTTACTCAAAAGCCTTTTCCTCGAAGGCGTGCTCCTGTAGTTTTGAATCGGTATAACCAGGTTCTGGGCGCCTTCAAGAATGTAATCTATTGCTTCCAGCAAGCTGAAACCAAATAAGAAAGACACATGAGAAGTCTGCCAATAATATCAATCAATCAATTAACTATGTCTCCATCTCAAACCAGTCAGGACCCTATGTTGCTCGGATCCTAAAAATGTATGAGCTCCACACATATATCAAAAATACGTAGAATAAATATCTAGCAAAGCATCAATTGTATCTAGCAACTAGGATCCGAGCAACATAGTTGGGGACTTGGGGCCAAAAATACGTAGAATAAATATCTAGCAAAGCATCAATTGTATGAGCTCCACACATATATCAAAAGCCTCAAAAGATGGTTAGTAATGTGCCAAAGGTTATTCACATAAACAGAAAACTAAATCAGAAAAGGGCAAAAAGAGAATTAAACAAATCATCACCATTTGATGCTGAAAAAGTAGAGATACATTATGCCCGAAAAGACAAGTCAACTGATTAAAAAATTGGATCTTGACTCTCGAGTTACAAAAAGGTTCCTTTTTGTTTCAGCATATTCTTTAGCAGTACCCACACATATATTATCTTTTAATAATAATTCATTCTACATTTCCGCTTTCCTCAAATGTCATTAATTATACGTTTCAAGAATCTAAGAATTCATATCAATTAGCCAATTAATTAAAAAAATAAAAAAATCACAAACCTTGAATTGGGATCCAAATGCCTAACAATGGAATCCCCTTTAGGCAAAATCTGAGCCACAGGAGTCTCAAGAGCCTTAGAAGGATTAACCAAATTGTCTTCTTTAGAAAGAAAGCAAATCACATCTACCATAGAGATCTTCCCTACACAGCGGCACACAGAATCAGCCCCAGCGTCACCTTCTTCTAGAACCTTCTTGGGATGGTCACAGCTCCAAACGCTTACATGGGTCTCGCCGGATTTTTTCAACGCCGTTAACGCCTCCGATACGGTGGCTTTTGCCGGAATAGGCTTTAATGCCGGCTTACCAAGGCACAGGTCTGATACCTCCCGATTCAGAAAACTTACTGCCATACAAATGCGGGATTTTTCAGGAGTGCTGAAAATAGAGAAGGAGACGTTGGCCGGAGAGTTTTCCGGAAAATAGCAATGGAAGACTTGGTGGTGGTGGGTGAATGAATATTAGACTGAAGATAGAAGGGAGGATTGAGGTATTTATAGGTGGTGAATACTGGCAATAGCCGGTCAGAGGTTACCTATTCTCCACTCGTTTATTTTATATTATTTTTATTTTTATTTTTATTTTCTTTTTACTTTTTAGCAGCCAGGAGGTCAGTATATCACGAGAAGAAGGTTCTAGGGATATTGAAACTGAATAGTAGTAACATATTTGATTTTGTATAATTTATCACACAAGTATATGACTCGTCTATAAAAAATCAATAAAAAATAACATAAGATATTATATAATATCAAGAAATCTTTGAAGCGTTATATTTTCTCTTTCTTTTTCTCGAAAAACTAAAATATGGATCGCATTTGCACATCAAACTGACCTTGAAAATAGATTTGTGGTTTGATCTGGAACTAGTTGGTATTAAAGTTAAAACTATAAAATAATTAATTTGTTTGGTAGTAAATATAATAAAGTTCGACCCAAATCGAACTAACAACATGTTTGGCCAAACCGTAAAAATCAGTTTATTTTGAGAAGTATTTTTTTTTATATGTGTTTTTCTCAAAAATACTTTTGGTGAGAAACGGTTTGTGTTGGGCTAATTAATTTGAAAAACACTTCTGAGCAGCAATTAGTGTTTGGCCAAACTTTTAAAAACTATTTCTAAGTATATTTTTCTCAAAAGTACTTTTCAAAATAGTGCTTTTTGAGAGAAGCCATTTTTTCTACTTCTTCAAAACTGTTTATGCTTCTAATTAAAAGTACTTTTTTTAAAAAAAAACTTGGTCAAACACTTCAATTTTGAACAAAAAATATTTATTTTTTAAAAAAAAATAACTTTGAAAAAACTTGACCAAACAGGCTATAGACCAATCACATGTGTACTACATATTATACGTTTCATATAGGGAAATTGTCCAAAAAGTTGATGAAATAGTCATAGAATGATATATAATTTCGTCATTTGGAAATATATTTTTTATGTAAGGATTATTTATAAAATTGTCACCATCTTTTATAGTATGGAGTAATTACTCTAGAAAAATAGTTTGAGGTAGATATCTTTCATATCAAGATAATGGGCCCGGGTGGATCCAAGTGATTTATGGGTCTGATTTAATGTTTAGCTTTTTTTCATGGACAGCTCTGTCTTTGAATTGAAATCACATTAATTTAGATGTTAATTTTGGTATATAGCATAACGTAAGATGCATCTAATGGGTAGGCCGAACACTGAACTGTGACCAAATTGGTCAAAAAGCAATTAAAGGGCAGAAACTGAAACTTAATTCAATTAATTGGAGGATATTTATTGTCCGTGCCAATCTCCCTACCACTGACACTTGTCAAACCAGCAATGCAATTACTATTAGAAAAGAAAAGGCCAAAGTATTATCGTAATGGTAGGTACGAGTGATAAATTGTAATGAACCCAATTTCTCAATACAACCACAGTTTGTATATTATAATCACTAAACTAATTATAGTTGAAATAAGAAATAATAACGGAATTAAAGAAACAATAGAAGAGTAAGCAGAAGGGAATGAGAAGAGATACAGAAATAGAAAAGGGTGTGCGTACGCATGGTTTTTTTCATAAGCAGTGTCACAATTTGAAGAAATGAACAAATAAATAACTTATTGTAGTTGTAAGCGATGTCATTTACTAAATTTATTCCTAATATTTTTATTTTTTTATATATAACTAGTAAAAAAAATCGGCTAAGTGATGTCTCGTGACACCGCATAGGACAAAGGATATAAGCCCCTAGGGGTAAGAAGACAGACTCAAGAGGAAGGGGAAGGAACTTCACAATACAATGTCATACCTTCCTTTACTAACCTAATGCTATTTAAGCATTTTCTAACCCGGGTCCCACACATAACTTGCCAAATTTCTCAATAGGTCCTCCAAGATGTTATTTTCATTCATAACATAAATGCTGCTCGTTAATGTTGTAATTAGGTTTGTTTGAGTTAAATAAGACTTTCTTCACAAGTTTACGTTGTTGTTAGTTCAACTCAGGGCGACCGATCCGAAAGACTCTACGAAACTCGCTCATGACTCATGAGACCTATGTAACCTAGGCCCTGATACCAACTTGTCATGACCCAAAATCTAACCATCGTCGTGATGGCGCCTATCGTGATACAAGGCAAGCTTGTTTCCCAAAATATTACTACCAATTTTAATTTTAAGAATTTAACAAAAATATTTCCAATATTTGAATTTTTCATAAACTAAACCAACTCTAAATATAATATAGAAAATACGGAAACGAGCCCCAAACATCGGGGTGTCACTAAGTCATGAGCGTCTAAATCTATGAACTAAGAAATAAAAATGTCTAACTGTACAGTCCAAAAGAAGAAATGATAAAAGGAGTAACAAGGTCCTGCGGACGCTAGCAGCTACCTTGCAGTCTCCAACGATAGCCGGCCTGAACTCAACGATCGCCTCGCTCTAACTCACCTGGATCTGCACATAAAGTGCAGGGTGTAGTGTGAGTACAATCAACTCAGTAGTAACAGAAATAACTAAGGAACTGAGTAGTAGTAACGAGCTAAGTAAAGCAATTCAATTATTTCTTTATCACAATTTAAAATAAACAGGTAAATTCCATCAACTCAATAAATGCTACAAAGAAATTAACAGGTAAAGTGCAGCAACAGCAAAAGCAATGAAACCTCACAGCAATGTCACTCCATCACTCAGCACTCGGCTCTCGGCACTCGCACTCGGCACTCAACACTCAATAGATAACTGCGCTCACTAGGGATGTGTACAGACTCCGGAGGGGCTCCCAAAGCCCAAGCACTAAGCACGGACAACTCACGTGCTGCACGGACAACTCACGTGCCATAATATATCAAATCCCTAGATCCGCACGGTCAACTCACGTGCTACACGGATAACTCACGCGCTATGGTGTCAATACCTGGATCCGCACGGACAACTCACGTGTTGCACGGACAACTCACGTGCCTCAATCAAATACCTCACAACAGGCCATCGGCCTCACTCAGTCATGTACCTCTCTACCCTCACCATCATCAACAAATAAGGGAAATACAGCACACATCAAGTATCACAGCATATCAGCAAAATAACAGGGACTGAGGTAAACATGTACAATAATATCTACGACTGAGTGCAAATAATGTGAGCATGAATAAAGCCTAAGCATGATCTCTAACATGAAGGCAAACAAGTTCAACAACAAATAAACACATAACCACATATAATAGCCATTAGGCCTCACAGCCTCACGGGATGGACCAAGTCGCAATCCCTCGCGGTGCACACCCACACGCCTATCACCTAGCATGGGTATCACTTCTAAACAATCACGTGATGTTAAATCTCCGGGTTTATACCCTCAAAGCCAGAGTTAAACTGTTACTTACCTTAACAGCGTAAAATCCTACTCTGGGATGCCCTCGTCTCTGGACTCGGTCTCTAAAACCTCTGAATCTAACCAAAATCAGAATACTACTATCAACATAGGCTAAAGAATCGAATTCCACAATAAAAACTACATAAATAGGCCAAAAAACCGAAATCGGCCAAAACCCGACCCCCGGACCCACGTCTCGAAACCAATCAAAAATGGAAGAATAACAAACCTCGTCCTCACCTGAGTCTAACCATATAAAATTCGTCAAAATCGGACTCCGTTTGGTCCCTCAAATCCTCACTTAAAATTCTCCAAAACTCAAACCCTAACTCCTTCAATTTCACCCTAAACCCCTACTAATTTCATGGCTAATCGGTGGAAAAATATCATAAATGCGTATAAATAAACCCAAGCATCTTACCTCGCTGATGTCTCGTGATTCTCTCTTGAAAAACATTGCCCTAGATCAAAACCTCGTTCAACAATGGAGGGAAAAGGGCAAAATTTCGCGAAGTGAGATATATATAGGTTCTGCCCAGGGGTTCCGCACCTGCGACCCCATATGCGCATCTACGCTTCCGCATCTGCGGATAATTTCTGCTTCTGCAAATTTTCATTAACTCTCCAGGCTTCGCTTCTGTGGTCACCTTACCGCACTTGCGGTCATCGCAGATGCGGAGACCAAGCCGCACCTGCGGTTCCTCTGCGCACCTGCGCCTCAAGCCCGCACCTGCGAAGCTCGCACCTGTGCATCCTGTGTAGCCCAGCACTGCGCACTCCTGTGGAGTCCCCTTGCGTACCAGCGACCTTGCACCTGCGACTACTCCTTCAGCAGGTGCGGAAATAGCAGTAGCAGCAGCTTCAGCTGCATTTTCCAACTTTGACAAATCCGTTAACGACCCGGAATCACCCCGAGGCCCTCGAAACCTCAACCAAAAATACCAACAAGTCATATACCACTACCCGAACTTATTCAAACCTTCGGATCGCCCAAAACAACACCAAAACACCAATTCAACCTCTGATTCAAGCCTAAGAACTTCTAAACTTCCAAAATTCGCCAACGACGCCGAAACCTAACAAACCACGTCCGAATGACCTCAAATTTTGCACACACGTCACAAATGACACTAAGAACCTATTCCAACTTCCAGAATTCCATTCCGACCCCGATACCTAATTTTCCACTGCCGACCAAAATCGCCAAATTTCTAACTTTAACCAATTCAAGCCTAATTCTACCACGGACCTCCAAATTACATTCCGGACATACTCCTAAATCTAAAATCACTCAACGAAGCTAACCGAATCATAAAAATCCAAGTACGAACTCGTTTACTCATAAGTCAACTTTCAGTTGACTTTTCTAACTTAGCTTTCTAACTAAGAGACTAAGTGTCTCAGTTTACTCAAAAATTACTCTGAACCCAAACCTACCAACTCGATACAACTCAACACAGCTGAAAAACACATAAATAAGCATAAATGGGGAAAACAGGGCTACAACTCTCGGAACGACAGGCCAGGTCGTTACATCCTAAATCTACAAACATTCGTCCTCGAACGAGTCTAATAGAAGAACATACCTGAAATCACATCATCTGAAGCAATAGCGTCTGGCCTGGCTGGGAGGGAATAGAAACGGGCATAACCACCCCGTGATCTGCCTCCCCCTCTCGACCGCCCCTAGCTGGCTAAACTCCACCCCTAGCTGGATGGGCGGGTGGTGGAGGAACTGGTACTAGTGTCGTCGGCCCAGTACTCTGTTGTGGAGTCCCACCCAACAGCCTAGGGGAATATCTCGCAATGTGACCAAAATCCCCGCACTCGAAACAACCCCTCCTCTGACGAAACTGCTGCTCCTGATGCCCAAAAGAATTATCCGATGATACCTGAGCGTGCGGGGCATAATGAGAACCCTGCGCTGGAAATGCAATGAATGATGACTGACTCTGCTGAAACTGACCTCCCTAAGGAGCACAACTGAAACCACCCTGACCACGAGGTCTCTTAGCCTCCCTCTCAGCCCTCTCCTGACCTCGAACCATCTTAATCTGTTGAGAAATGTAGACAACCTCATCAAAGGTAGCCCCAGATACTCTCTCCCTGGTCATAAGCAATCGAAGCTGAAAACTGAGGCCATCTATAAACCTCCTGATCCTCTCTCGGTCTGTGGGAACCAACCAGACCGCATGACGAGCTAACTCGGAGAACCGCATCTCATACTGTGTAACAGACATCTCACCCTGGCAAAGCTGCTCATACTGCCTGCGCAGCTCCTCTCTGCGGGACTCAGGTACAAACTTCTCCAGAAAGAGAACGGAGAACTGCTACCGAGTAAAGGGCGCTGCGCCAACAGGCCTACGCCTCCCGTAAGTCTCCCACCATCTGAGTGCAGCCCTAGAAAACTGAAAGGTAGTGAATGAGACCCCACAAGTCTCTAGAATACCAGCAGTATGGAGTATCCTCTTACACCTGTCCAAGAAGTCCTGAGTGTCCTCTCTCTCTGTGCCACTGAAAGGTGGCGGCTGGAGTCTCCCAAACCTCTCCAACCTACGCTGATCATCCTCAGGCATAGCAGGAACCACATAATCCTGTGCAACTGTAACCGGCTAAGCTGGTGGTGCCTCCGGTGTCTGAAGTCCACGAACAACCTGCTCGGGTGTGCGAGCGACGGGAGTCTGAGTGCTTGAGAAGTGGTTGCGGCCGTCGACATAGAGACCGCCTGAGCAAGGCCAGTACACGCTGTCATAATCTGAGCTAGGGCCTCCTGAAGGCTTGGAATCACAATAGGCACAGGTGGTGCCTGAGCTGGTCCCGCCGGAACCTCTACCTCCGGGACCTAGTTCTAAGCGGGGACAACTGGGGGATCTGTAGGTGCTGCCCCAGCTGCTGCACTGGCAGTGACTCTGCCCCTACCATGGCCTCTACCGCGGCCTCTCGCGGCCCGAACCGGTGGTTGTCCCTCTTGACCGGTAGCACGAGTCCTCACCATCTGTGAGAGAATGAATAACAGATGTTTAGTTACTAGAATACACAGGACGCACAACAAGAATCCAAGAATGTGAAATTTTCCTAAAGGTTCCGCAGCCTCTAGAAGATAAGTACAGACGTCTCTGTACCGATCCGAAAGACTCTACGAAACTCGCTCATGACTCATGAGACCTATGTAACCTAGGCCCTGATACCAACTTGTCATGACCCAAAATCTAACCATCGTCGTGATGGCGCCTATCGTGATACAAGGCAAGCTTGTTTCCCAAAATATTACTACCAATTTTAATTTTAAGAATTTAACAAAAATATTTCCAATATTTGAATTTTTCATAAACTAAACCAACTCTAAATATAATATAAAAAATACGGAAACGAGCCCCAAATATCGGGGTGTCACTAAGTCATGAGCATCTAAATCTATGAACTAAGAAATAAAACTGTCTAACTGTCAATACAGTCCAAAAGAAGAAATGATAAAAGGAGTAACAAGGTCCTGCGGACGCTAGCAGCTACCTTGCAGTCTCCAACGATAGCCGGCCTGAACTTAACGATCGCCGTGCTCTAACTCACCTGGATCTGCACATAAAGTGCAGGGTGTAGTGTGAGTACAACCGACTTAGTAGTAACAGAAATAACTAAGGAACTGAGTAGTAGTAACGAGCTAAGTAAAACAATTCAATTATTTCTTTATCACAATTTAAAATAAACAGAAATAAACAGGTAAATTCCATCAACTCAATAAATGCTACAAAGAAATTAACAGGTAAAGTGCAGCAACAACAAAAGCAATGAAACCTCACAGCAATGCCACTCCATCACTTAGCACTCGTCTCTCGGCACTCGCATTCAGCACTCAATACTCAATAGGTACATGCGCTCACTAGGGGTGTGTACAAACTCCGGAGAGGCTCCCAAAGCCCAAGCGCTAAGCACGGACAACTCACGTGCTGCACAGATAACTTATGTGCCATAATATCACATCCCTGGATCCGCAGAGTCAACTCACGTGCTACGCGGACAACTTACGTCTTATGGTATAGATACATGGATTCGCACGGACAACTCACGTGCAGTACGGACAACTCACGTGCCTCAATCAAATACCTCACAACAGGCCATCGGCCTCACTTAGTCATGTACCTCTCTAACCTCACCATCATCAACAAATAAGGGAAACACAGCCCACATCAAGTATCACAGCATATCAGTAAAATAATAGGGATTGAGATAAACATGTACAATAATATCTATGACAGAGTGCAAATAATGTGAGCATGAATAAAGCCTAAGCATGATCTCTAACATGAAGGCAAACAAGTTCAACAACAAATAAACACATAACCACAAATAATAGCCATTAGGCCTCACAGCCTCACGGGACGGACCAAGTCTCAATACCTCGCGGTGCACACCCACACGCCTGTCACCTAGCATGGGTATCACTTCTAAACAATCACATGATGTCAAATCTCCGGGTTTATACCCTCAAAGCTAAAGTTAAAATTGTTACTTACCTTAACAGCATAAAATCCTACTTTGGATGCCCTCGTCTCTGGACTCGGTCTCCAAAAGCTCTGAATCTAACTAAAATCAGAATACTACTATCAACATAGGCTAAAGAATCGAATTCCACAATAAAAACTACATAAATAGGCCAAAAATTCGAAATCGGCCAAAACTTGACCCCCGGGCCCACATCTCAAAACTAGTCAAAAATGGCAGAATAACAAACCTCGTCCTCACCCGAGTCTAACCATATAAAATTCGTCATAATCGGACTCTGTTTGGTCCCTCAAATCCTCACTTAAAACTCTCTAAAACTTAAACCCTAACTCCCTCAATTTCACCCTAAATCCCTACTAATTTCATGACTAATCGGTGAAAAAATATCATAAACGCGTGTACATAAACCCAAGCGACTTACCTCACTGATGTCTCGTGATTCTCCCTTGAAAAACACTGCCCTAACTCAAAAACCCGTTCAACAATGGAGGAAAAAGGGCAAAAATTCGCGAAGTGTGATATATATAGGTTCTGCCCTGGGGTTCCGCACCTGCGACCCCATATGCGCATATGCGCTTCCGCATCTGCGGATAATTTCCGCTTCTGCGAATTTTTATTAACTCGCCAGGCTTCGCTTCTGCAGTCACCTTACCGCACATGCGGTCATCGCAGATGCGGAGACCAAGTCGCACTTGCGGTTCCTCTATGCACCTGTGCCTCAAGCCCGCACCTGCGAAGCTCGCACCTGCGCATCCTGCGTAGCCCAGCACTGCCCGCTCTTGCGGACTCCCCTTGCTCACCACTGACCTCGCACCTGCGACTCCTCCTTCCGCAGGTGCGGAATTAGCAGTAGCAGCAGCTTCAGTTGCATTTTCCAACTTTGACAAATCTGTTAACCACCCGGAATCACCCTGAGGCCCTTGGGACCTCAAACAAAAATACCAACAAGTCATATACCACTACCCGAACTTAGTCGAACCTTCAGAATGTCCAAAACAACACCAAAACACCAATTCAATCTCGGATTCAAGCCTAAGAACTTCTAAACTTCCAAAATTCGCCAACGACGTCGAAATCTATCAAACCACGTCCGAATGACCTCAAATTTTGCACACACGTCACAAATGATACTACAAACCTACTCCAATTTCCGAAATTCCATTCCGACCCCGATACCTAATTTTCCACTGCCGACCAAAATCGCCAAATTTATAACTTTCGTCAATTCAAGCCTAATTCTACCACGGACCTCCAAATTACATTCCGGACACACTCCTAAATCTAAAATCACTCAACGAAGCTAACCGAATCATAAAAATCCAAGTCATGATTAAAGTCTTACGACAAGCATACTAGAGCAAAAAATTTAATTTGATATCAAGTTATCCGTTCTTGGATCAGGTTCTATCATTTTATATTTTTATTATTGTCTCATCTAAAATTTAATATTTGCTATTTAGTGTATTTTTAGATTATTTATTAGAAGATAAGCATGTCAAATAGAAAGTGTGAATCTGGTTATGAAAAACTCAAGAAAAGAAGAAGAATTCAAAATCTAATACAATCTCAAAAAGGTGCTCTTGATAAAATTTTATTGAATAATAAAAATCTTGAATCAGAAAATTTGGGAGAGTGTTCTCTAGATGAGCAAGTTAGTAATTCGGTTGAGTTAGATAATTCTAAAATTAATAATATTCAAGTAGAAAAAGAACAAGTAAGTGACAAGTCGAAAATAGATCCTCAAAAAAATCAAGAGCTTATGAATGAAATAGATAATTCAACTCCTATAAATATATATGATCCTAGTCAATGGACTAATATAGATACAAAGTTGAGAGATCTATTAGTAGAAAAGGGACCGATTAGAATAATTGACACAAATTTTTCGAATGATAATTTTTCAAGATATTTTTCTACAACACATTATATTCAAAAATTGGCGAATGGTGAAAGACATGATAGAAGATGGTTAGTTTATTCTAAAGACTTAGATAAAGTATTTTATTTTTGTTGTAAGTTATTTAGTTCGAGTTCCGGAACTTGTAGTAGTAAACTAGCTAGTGAAGGTAGTAATGAATGGAGAAATATTAGTACTAAGCTCAAAACTCATGAAACAACAAATGAACATACTATTAACATGGCTGCATGGATTGATTTAGAAATAAGACTGCAAAAAGATAAAACAATCGATAAAGATATTCAAGAACAAATCAATAGAGATAGAGAGCATTAGAAAAATGTATTGTCAAGAATTATTGCCGTGATCAAAACTCTTGGAAAAAATAATTTAGCATTTAGAGGAAAGAATGAAAATATATATCAAGAGAATAATGGAAATTTTTTAAGTTTAATTGAAATGATTGCAGAATTTGACCCCGTCATGCAGGAACATATTTGACGAATTAAGCATGATGAAATTCATAGTCATTACCTTGGGCATAGAATACAAAATGAATTGATAAACTTTTTGACAAGTGAAATTAAGAATAAAATTATAGAAAAAATTATATAAGCAAAATATTTCTCGATCATACTTGATTGTACTCCAGATACAAGTCATCAAGAACAAATGTCTTTTATACTGCGGAGTGTGGATATTTCAGCAACTCCAATAAAGATTAATGAATATTTTTTAAAAATTTTAAGAGTAGATGATACAAGCGGAAAAGGTTTTTTTGAAGTTATTATAGATGAAATAAAAAATATTGGACTTGATATTGATAATTTAAGAAGGCAAGGATATGATAATGGGTCCAATATGAAGGGAAAACATCAAGGAGTGCAAAAAAGACTTCTTGATGTAAATCCTAGATCATTTTACACACCATGTGGTTGTCATAATCTAAATTTGTTACTTTGTGATATGGCTAATTCTTGTACAAAAATTATATTATTTTTTGGAGCGGTACAACGTATATATTAACTATTTTCATCTTCTACTAAGCGATGGAAAGTATTAAAGGATAGTGTACCAAGTCTAACTCTTAAATCATTGTCACAAATTCGTTGAGAAAGTCGTATTGAAAGTATTAAAGCAATAAGATTTCAAACTCCACAAATAAAAGATGCTTTATTAAAATTAGTAGAAATTAGTGATGATCCAAAAATTAAAAGTGAAGCTAATTGCTTAGTAAAATATGAACTCGAAAATTTTGAATTTTTATTGGGTATGACTATTTGGTATGATATATTATTTGTTGTTAATTCAGTTAGCAAAAGTATGCAGTCAAAAGACATGCATATTGATGTTGCCATGGATCAATTAAAAGGTTTGATTTCTTTTTTAAAAAATATAGAGAATAAGGATTTGTAACTGCTATGATTTCTGTCAAGAAAATTGCATTTGAAATGAATATCGAACCCGAATTTCGTAAGAAACGTGTAATATCTAGGAAAAAAAAATTTGATGAGAATGTTGATAATAAAATCTCAAAGTCTCTTGAAGAGTCCTTTAGAGTTGATTACTTTTTATACATAGTAGACAAGGCTATTTTTTTACTTCAAAATAGATTTGAATAATTTGAAGCATATGAAAATATTTTTTATTTTCTATCTAGTGGTAAAAAAGATGTTGTGAGTTCGAGTCACCTCAAGAGCAAAGTGTGGAGTTCTTGGAGAGAGGGAGCCGAGGGTCTATCGAAAACAGCCTCTCTACCCAGGGTAGAGGTAAGGTCTGCGTACAAACTAGCCTCCCCTAGACCCCACTAGTGGGATTATACTAGATTGTTATTGTTGTTGTTGTTGTTGTTGTTGTATCTAGTGGTAAAAAACTAAGATCACTAAATGATGGAAATTTAAAAACACATTGCCTTAATCTTGATTTTTTCTTAAAACATAATAATCAATCCGATATCGATGGTTTAGATTTATTTTCTGAGTTGAAAGTATTAAGGAAAATAGTACAAGTAGAAGATAATAGTTTAATCGTTATACTCAATCAAATAAGGAGACTTGATTCTTTTCCAAATGTCTATATTGCTTTTAAAATAATATTAACAATTCCTGTTACCGTTACTTCAACTAAAAGAAGCTTTTCAAAATTAAAATTGATAAAATCTTACCTAAGATCAACAATGTCTCAAGAGAGATTAAATGGGTTAGCTATATTGTCAATTGAGAAAGGCTTATTAGGAGAAATTGATTATAAGAAAATGATTAGTAATTTTGCATCTAAAAAAACTAGAAAAATTGACTTCAAATAATTAAAAAAAATTAAAATATTAAGGCCCCTCATTAAAGTTTGGCTTTAGGCCCCAAAATACGTCGGACCGCCACTGGTTCAACTATGTGATAATTCGACTCGTATTGTTAATTTGTTATTATTATTCATAAAATAGTGAGCTAATAAGTATTAGAAAAGGAGGTTTAGGTGAATCGTTTAGTTGTAATACACCGTGTAAATAATATACTAAATATAAACCTTTTGTATATATGGGTTTTTAAAATCCCTTGATGTAAAAAGGGTCCGCTGGCTAAATATGCCACTCTCCGAAGAAAACAAATTCGTTGAATGAGGGAAACTTTAAACGTAATGCTAAAGAAGGTTCAAAAATTATTTTAAATTATACGATCAAAATTTAATTTCTTCTATTTTTTATATTCCTTGTTCAAATTTATGGTTTCGACAATTGCGGCACCTTACCTACTAATGCTTTAGTTGGGTCATATATATTTTCGGTTATCATGCATTATAAAGAAAAAGAAAAGGGAAAATAAAAGTGGCATCTAGACTTTAAGAAAATTGGAGAAATGTTTTAGAAGTATTAGAAGTATTTTCCAAAAATTGTTTGGAAGTAACTTCTTTAGAAATTTGATTTAACACTTAAAGATTTCGTAAAATCCCAATCTGTTCGGAGTTTTTAGTGTTGCTTGAGTTATCGTAATTACAAAAACATAGAAAACTTCAATTATTAGAATTTTCTTCAAATATTGAAGCAAATGGGTCTAAATAGACCAAAACAGATACTCGTAAAATTTATATAATCGACCCAACTAATTTAAGATTGAGACGATTTTTATTGTTCTTGTCATTCTATTTCTCAATAATATTATCTCAGAAATGAATTACGTGGAATAAGAAGAGGTAGAAGCAAAGATTTGGCTTTAATTTGTTACCACAAATCCACTTTCATATAAATTCTTACCTGTGTAAAGCCTTTCAAAATTATGGAGCGGTATTTATTACAAATATTTGTAAAGCCTTTCCTAAGTTTTCTATTGTCAAACACTTGTTTCTAATCGTACGTGCTACGGTCAAGTACTAACAATGTCATCAAGCTGTACCAAAAGACATTATAATAATTTGTCAAACACTTTGCCTCATTCTATAAAATTGATTATATTTTTAATTAGGGATGATTCAGAAGTACCTTTTCATGTATTCAACCAACAATTATTGACTTCCTGAAACATTGTAGAAAAATTTTACCCTGGATTGCCAATCAATGCCTTTTCTTAAATTAATAGCAGGACGACAAGAAGACCACTAAAGTCTACAGTAATATCAGCCCGAACATGACTTTTTAATTTTAACCTTTAGAAGGTCAATGCCAGACGCTCATGTTTCTCTACTACTATACTACAAAGTTCAGAAGGGTATTCTAAAAGAAATATTTTATTTTCAAATATTTTGATAGATTTTGATTTGCGTGTTTTTGGCAGGATTTGAACTTTATGAGTTCGAGATTATAATCCTTTTAAGTTACTGAGTTCTAAATTAATAATTTGTATATATTCATTGGATTTCTTAATACAAATACAATATTTGAACAAAAACTGTTGGGTTCTACCGAACCCCCAAACAATACCGTGGGGCTGCGCCCCTGACTCGCTTCCTTTATCTTAACTAAAGTTTAATTTATTTTTTCTATCCAAAACTCCTAGGCGAGCTAATGATAAGATTGATTTTTTGTTAGACGTTCAAGGAGAAGGAGAAGATTGCCCAATGGTGCTTTTACTAAAGCATGATCACCTATGGCCAATACCTTCTCGCATTTTGTGCAAAAAACCTGTTACGATTTATTATCGGTACACAAGTTGCAACTATTAAAAGGACAAAAGCAAAAAAGCTCTACTCAACCGATAAAATAGATACACTTCATTTCCTATCAAGAGGTTGTGAGTTCGAGTCATCCAAGATGAGGAGTTCTTGGAGAGAGGGTACCGAGGGTCTATCAGAAACAGTCTCTCTACCTCAAGATAAGGACAAGGTCTGCGTACACACTACCCTCCCCAAACCCCACTAGTAGAATTATACTGGGTTATTGTTGTTGTTTTATTTGGGTGGGGGATTATTTCTTACATTGGTCGGGAACTTCTAATTGTATTAGATATTACACAAGTTTTGCATAATGTAAAAGTGTCACTGACTATTCCTTTGATAATGATATGATCCAAAAACCCTATTTTGTCGCAATTTAAACCTGTGACCTGTACCTAACTTTGCTGAGATAAAAGAGGGAAGCATAAGACAAATTGATAAAAGAGCTCATTCCAGCCACATAATTGGACAGACGACTAACTTTCACTAGATTCTTTTATAGCTACTAAGAATATAGCATTAAAGGACAAATTGCAGCAATACTAGTAAACGTTTGAATTATTCTTTTCTCCTTTCTTACCTGGTATTCGTTATTCACTTTGAGGTCGACCTGACTAATTCGAATTTGTGTTGCGAATAGCTCATTAAAAGGAAACCGTTCTTTATCAGAAACCTTTTCATTCTCTAGCTCAAACTCGAAATCTCTGATTAAAGATGAAAGAATCTTATTTATCCCACCATAACCTTTGGTGATTAAGTCAAATTATCATACTTATATTTCAAAAGGAGAACACTAGTACTTTATATTCCAAATGTGTGGAGCAAAGAATTTTACGAAGAGAACTCCCAAGGAATGGGAACTTTGTCCATTTCGATAGCAATACAAAGTAGCAAGCTGGCCTTTCAATGACATGCTACTGTGGAATCTTAAATTTCATTTTTAGTGGGTGAAAATAAATTCGTTGGGGATTCAACTTGTGGAACTATCTCAAGGACAAGTCAATCCATATGCTGATAGAAATTGAACCAAGGATAATTGAGAATATGCTGCACACGATGATATTTTTCCTTAGGGCTTGGTGGACTTTAGACTAAGTAACAATACAGCCAGCATTTTATTGAAAGCAACTTCATATATATATATATATATATATATATATATATATATATATATATATATATATATATATATATATATATATATATATATATATATATATATGTAGCCCATGGCCGACAAGGGCGGGTCGAGTAGGACCGGTAAGCTGACAAGTTTCTGAAAAGGGGTTACACATGTTACCTTAGGCGAATCCCACGTATGAACGGGATAGAAAAGTGAAAAACTTTATAAGGCACAATACAAATTCACATGATACGCGCTTTTGGGCTCGATAATGAAATAACCCAAGGGAAAAAATCTGTGAGGTTTGTTGAGCCAAAAATTCATGTCATAGACTTGGATCGTGACAAAGATGGCTATCTGACTATTGGGCATTAGAGCGAGTTTTTCATTTATAAAGTAAGGTCATTTATTACTTTTTTTTTGTTGGCTTTGTCATTCGTGTGCCCTGTTAGAATTTAAGCCAGTCAAAAACTATAAAGGAACTAATTGGAAGAATGAGCCTTGACAAACAAATTCTTCCCTCCACCTAAAGTAAACACAAACAAGGCTCTTTTCAAACTTTCACCTCTAGCATTTTTTTTATTCGATTTTTTGAAGAAAATAAGGAGATGATTGAGAGTACAACCATGGTTGCTAATTGCAGTTTCTCGATTAAGAAGATTATCTGATCTAATATTCTCTTTGTTTTAAATTTAAAATTAATTAGAAAGCTATCAACGAAGTTAAGATGCTCTAGAAACGTCCATGGAATCAAAGGATTACAAAGTTCATTGTAATTAGATCAAAATAAAAATATAACAGAAAATAGAAAAAGGTGCCATAAATTTTAGGTAGGTAGAAGTATTTACCTTAAAATAGGGTTAAAAACTATAGGTCCTACCGGGAGTCGAACCCAGGTCGCTGGATTCAAAGTCCAGAGTGCTAACCACTACACCATAGAACCAAGACGCTTTGGATGACATCGCTCTTTTAAAATAAAAATTATAATGAAAGTGTGTCATGATAATATCGTAAAGGCATTTGGTACCATTCCGTTATTGTTTTATATGACTACAAATTTCATGAATTTGAATTTCATTTTAAAATTAAACAGTGATTAATGTTTTTGTATGTCCAATTAGTTTTTACTTTAATATTTTCTTCCACAACTACAAAATATAATATAAAGGTTAAATTTTAAAAAAAAAGTTAAACTCTACATCCAATCAAATGTTGACTTCATTTTCTGTCTCTTAAACGATTCTCAATGGATGATGGACATGTTAACTAAGGTGTACAAAATTTTGTACCTTACCACTATAACAATAATCATCATTATTTTCTCTTAAACAACGATAGAAGACTATTTTATTCCGCAAATATAATTTGCATTTTCCAAACGCACTTATAAGAGTATGCACTAGTGGTGTATAAAGTGAATATAGAATCATGAAGTCTAACTTTTAAATCCCAACAAAAATAAAATTGCTAGTAGGTGATTTCTATTCATAGCATTGATAGACAAAACTACTGGATACAACGATGAAAAATAATAATATCATTTGGATTTTTGGTTCTTTACAAATTTATTTTTAGTTTTATGATCCTGTCTTTTTTTTTACATATAAAAGATTTACTTTTACATGTAAGAAAACTGTCTTTTACACATAAGAAATCTAAAAAGGTCATTTTCTTAAATTTAAAATTATAAAGGGGCATGATACACAAATAGCCCCTATGAAATTAACGGTAGTCTGCAAGTTAGCCGCGGTTCTAAAACTCAGTAGTTTCAAAACAAGGCGGTGCCTGCTGCTTACTAGCGGGGCTACTTGATGTTTAAAATTTTAAGAACTAAAACCTGTTAAAGAAGTGATTATTCAAATAAGTGGACGTGATTACTCAAACATATCTTAATGCTAATCATCTAGTCTCCACGGCCACATCATTGCCTAAATCTATGGTTGGAGTTAAATTATCTTATCACTTGTCCTACTTCGAAAAGACAAATTTACCTCACCAATAACAAAAAGACAAAAGATAAAAACACAAATACAAAAAAAAGTAGAGGACTTTGAATTTGACTTGAATATAATGTTTGACAAATTTATTATATTTTACTTTAAATTATCACGAGGGATTTTTTTTCTTTTGGGAATTCTAAAATCGTTGGTTATGTTTCTTAAACTAGTTGGTACATATAACCTAATTTATAATGTTTATCATATAAAAGGAACACAAATGTCACGGAATAATCAAAACACAATTAAGGATCTTATAGTACACATATTATGATCACTGATTAAACATTATTTTTAATAATCATTGATGGACACCTAGGTGGGAATATTGTATTGACTATTGATGAGCAAGGGATGATTTACAGTAGAGATGTAAGGCGTGAACCTAACAATAATAATTATTATTATTAGAAAAATATATACTTTTTATCGCTCTAAAAAATAATAGCCAATCAAATGTATATATTTTGTATATATGTATATTATATACATATAATATAAATATTTTATACGTTTTTTGGCTAGCAAATACAATTAATTTTGGCATGCCGACCAATTTTGTATATTACCGTTACAATTATAATTATAATAAAAACATAGAAGATTTAATAGAATTTAAAAATCTTATAAACAAATGCACTAAGTTAAGAGATTTTTTGCTCAAATTCCATTAAACTATAAGGATACCGTTTGTGTTTATTTTATAATCGCATTATCTTAACTTATTAAAGCAAATAAATGCAAGCACTTCTATCTCCAGCCTAAAAAAGGGATTACTTCTTTGAATGATAGCTACGTGCGTATTATCCTATTTCATGAAAATTACGTATTTGATCCAAAATTCTTCAAAAGATAAAAAGTGCTCATCGGAAAATAAAAAAGAAAGAAAGAGACAATAAAGTGCTTCAAGCAGCATAATTATTTTATTGTATTGTTTTCTTCTATAAAAGTTGGAACTCGATGAGTTGTTGGGCTGGAATAGTGGCCCACGCTGACGGAGATGGATCTAAGAAATGAAACCCATGTGCACAAATGCCCAAAACCGAAGAATTATCGGGTTATCCACGTAATGGATGACGTATGCCATATGGGTAATAGAATATGTCCGTATCTTTCTCGAAGGGACATAGTAAAAACTACTCCCTCAAGTCCACTATAATTAAATTTTTTTTAGCTATTTTTACATATATAAGGTCCAGAAAATGAGAGTAACATAAATGAAAATATTCAGATGGATGTGCGTACACACTAGGATGGATAAGATTAGGAATTAGGATATTCGGGAGAGTGTGAGCGTGGCTTCCTTGGACGACAAGATGCGGGAAGCGAGGCTTAAATGGTTTGGGCACGTGCGAAGGAGGAGCCTAGATGCCCCGATTAGGAGGTGTGAGCGGTTGGCTCTGCCAGGTACGAGAAGAGGTAGAGGGCGGCCTAAAAAGTATTGGGGTAAGGTGATCAGGTAGGACATGTTGGGTCTTCAGATTTCCCAGGACATGAATCTTGATAGGATGGTGTGGAGGTCGAGCATTATGGTTGTAGGTTAGGGGATAGCCGAGCGTTTTTCCTCGTTGTGCCGGCTAGACTGATAGTGTTTTGTCTAGGACTGCTAGCGATTTTTGTTGGTGTTTCACATTTTTTTTGCCTTTCCATTTGCTTGTTATCTTTTACGAAGCTGATACTGTTTTTCTAGTTTCTGTTGTTGTTACAAATTTATTGTCTCTGAGTCGAGGGTCTCCCGGAAACAGCCTCTCTATCCCTCAGGAATAGGGGTAAGGTCTATGTACACTCTACCCTCTGAGACCCCACTAGTGGGATTCTACAGGGTTGTTACTGTTGTTGTTGTCACATATATTAAGGAATCGATCTTTTAACATTAATTAATAATAAAATTGATCATATTAACCTTAATTTATTCATTGAAAATACAAGTACACTAAATACTTGTAGGCTCTTTACCGTAAGAGTAATTTTGGAAAGAAAAAAAAAATTAATATCTTAAAAATCAAATATTATGGAACACAAAAAAAAAATTAATTAAAATGAATCGAAAAAAATAATTATGTTCCTCGTGCTCCGTTATAGTAAGAACCCCAAATCTAGAGCCGGTATCAAAACAACTATGGAAGTCACAATTGGCAACATTAACCCGTCCCAATTTTTTGTTGATCATTTGATATTCGAAATTCGCCAATGCAATTAATTCGGGAGATTCATGCCTCTGGTAAAATATAAAAAGCCCATGACCCCGTGTGACTTCCGCGTTCGGTCTATCGGATTTGACACAAAAGGATTTTGGGAATCTGGAAGGAGTATGGTGGTTGGAGGCGCTGCCGGATAAGACCAAAAAATAATGTTGAAAATTTTGTCAATAATTGCTAGGAGCATAAGTAGATAAAAATAATTGCTTTATAGGTAACACGTCATCGTTCATAGATTCGTACATTTCGATTGTACGACAAGGATGGTTGTTACAACAGAAGCCATGCACGTATAACTCATGTCATTTATGGCGGTGTGTTATAAATTATATCAATAGTCAATACCAATTATTTTATTATTATTCTATTTGGGGTTTGATAGCTCTCTGCTTCTACTTGGATCTTCTCCAATAAAATTCTTTAAATTTAAAGCTAAATGTCTTTAAATATTATGAAGTAAAACAGGAAATTATCCAAAAAATGATTAAGTTTAGTAAATGGATGGAATGAGACAATAAGAGTTACGTGTTTACCCGTAAAACGGTACAATTGAATTTATTTATGATTTATAGATAAGTGAATTAATTTGATCCAAGAGATAATGAAATAAAAATACTTAGCCTTAGAATGTAGATGGAACGACAGAGCTGATGAGTCCAGGAACAGGGTTTCTGGACGCAATAATGATGAGATCAAAAACGAGAAATAAAATTGTATTAAAATGTTGTATATAATGTAGTGTAAGTTAGCCAGAAAATTCGTGTCCTTTACAATGATAAACCGAGCTCTCTATTTATAGTTATGTCTAGGGAAGGAAGTCCTAGGATCATGCCCTTCTTTAATGTCAATTGTGAGGGTCATTGATGAAGATATAACGTTAGACATAAATGCCAAATTTCTTGTAACGGGTCATCATCCTTAATGCTGCAAAACATTATGTATTAAATGTTACCGGGCGCAAAACATTTAATACTCCTTTTATGATCGTTATTCCTTCCGGTGACAAGCAGAATAGCTATGTTCGGTGGACATCCCCATCTTGTGTTCCACGTGTCCTTCTTTTAAGCGGCCACGTGTCACGCTCGTATTTTTCCCTATACAGATAGTCCCCCTGCTTTCCGGTGACACAATCTTGAGTTATCGGGAAGTTGGTAGAAAATACCTTTTTTGGCGGGAATTACTGTAATTCCCTTTGAAGTTTTCTGATAGTTGATTATACGCACGTCTCTCCGCATTTAATTCTCTGAACACGCGTCATCTCACGATTCAGCACAACTTTTGCCGATTAACGAGGTAATCATGGCCATGAATTTAGCCGCCAAAATTTTACTTATACGCATCATCATCCTCTTATGTACTTCATAATTTCTCAAACTTCAAACTCGCATCTCTATTCCCTAACCTTTCTCTGATCTTCTTCGAACCAGACATTTTTCTTCCTTTTATTCCAATGGCTTCCTCTTCAGAACGTGCTAGCTCTTTAAATGGCAAGAACAAAATCGAGGATTTCGTTCCTCCAACAGTGGGTTCCATCATCCCAAGAAGGCTTAGTACTTCGAAGGATTTTAAAGATAAATTTCCTACTGCTAACCCTCGCACATGGGCTATTAGTAGGTACCTTTCTTCTATTCGTCCTTCCAGTATTTCTGCTGTGAATTAGGAGGACTGCCGATGCCCTGAGTTAGATATTATTGCTCCTGATTTATCGAAGCGAGTGACCCTTCCCAAGGAAGGTTTTACATATTTTTTCACGTATCCCTTTACTTTGGGTGCTTTTCTTTGAACGGAAAGCTCGATCCCTTGATTGCGGAATTTTGCCTTCGCTACCAAGTGTGCTTGGCACATGTGAGCCCTTTAGTATAGAGGACGGTTGCATGCCTTTGACGCCTGTGTCAGGAAATTGGGGAAGAGCTATCATTAGCTCGTATGATGAACCTTTTTCCACCAAGATTTTTCGGGGAGGTATGATAAATCTCTGTAAACGTGGCTACCATGCTTTGTTAACTAGCATGGATGATGACACCGACCGTGGGTGGATGGAACGGTTTGTTGCAGTTGCCACCAGTGACATTATTCCAACAACGTCTTCATCCTTCCCGGTTGCTTGGAATCGTTCTCGTAAGTTCCCTTTAATACACTTTCTCTTACTAAATATTCTTTCATGCATATATTGATCCTTCAACCTTCATATGTTACAACGACTCGATGGACCCCACCGGTGGTACAAGGCTTGGACCAGTGGGTTCAGAATATCTTGAACATCACAACGCCTGAAATTCATTTGTGGAAAGAGTTGTCCCTTAAATACAGGTGGAAGGCCAAAAATTATGGTAACTTTATTTTACCTTGTTTCCATTTTTTTTATGAAGAACTTGGTTGAACCCTTCTGACTTGTTCATGAAATTAGGTCTACCTGCGGGCTCAGTTGATGTCCCTGAGGAAGATGTTTTGGCTGAGCGTGCTGATGCGGGGAGGCTGCTTCAGGAGACACTTACTCGAACAGGCATCTCCGGGCCTGCTTCGGGCGTAAACGTTTCTTCACGGAGTCCCCGGCCAGAAAACAAGCAACCAAGAAAAGATGTTCCTCTGCGGCCGGGGAAAATAATAAAAGGGCAAAGATTGATGCCCCCAAGTCATCTCCGGTGGCGATGATGATTGGTCCTCCTTCCAGGCCGGTCATAGACACTGTGATGATTAATGATGATGGAAAAGCTAGTGATGATGGAGCTTCTTTACATAGAAGGATACGATCCTCATCATCTCAACATGGTGCTCGACCTGTTGAGACAATTGCACCAACTGACGATGACGTCTCAGCACTTTGGGGAGAATCTAATTTAGTTGAATATGCTAACTCCCGCTTCCGGGCCCCAATTGTTGTAACCGGTACCGCGGGTTTGAGTACCGGGTCCGTGCCGTCTTTGGTTGGAGAGCACCCAACATCCAACACTACATTTGATGCAGCTGCTTCTCACTCTTCAACTCCATCAACTTCATCTCCACGTTCACCACTACCAGCAACTGCTACATCATTTCCATCTTCATCTACTCTTCCAACAGTGGTTGCTACATCATCTCCATCGGTCGCACCTGACCATGAAGAAAGTATCCCTCATCCACATTCCCTAGTTCATGGGAATTTGGGGGGAAATTATGCTGCCCTTTCTGAAGATCCACAAAGGAGGAGGAACATTACTCTTTCGGTCTTAATTGGGTGCAACCTGCTATCCCGGCTGGTGGAGCTTGCTAATTGCCTGAAGCCTTTGGCTTCAGAAAAAGACTACGAAAAGATTCAGACACTCTCAGGGGGAGTGTTTGTTGAACAATGCTATGCACAATGCTGCAGCGGTACGTTCCTTTCTTCTTCTGTTATTTCTTCTACTTTTGAACAAATGTACTCTAAGTTTTACCCCATCTTGTTTTGTAGGCCAACTTTCCTACTTCTGAGGGCCTTTAAAGGCTGATTCGTGAGAAGGAAAAACTTACTTCTGAACGGGATCAGCTTTTGGCGGAACGGGACCAGACTGTTCTCCGCCTCTCGGAACTAGAAACCAATGATACCGATGCCGTTGTTTTGGAGGCCCATTTGCAGCAGAGCGAGCAAGAAGTGGTAACCCTTAGCCAAGAAATTGGCCCGCTGAGGGTTAGATTTGATGAAGCCAAAGCTAAATGGGCAGAAGTCCAGAATGTCGTTTTTGCTATAACCGATCGTGAGGCTGCCTCCGATGAAAGAGTGATTAATTTAGAAGCAACATTAAACTCCAAAAGTGAAGAGTTTGTTGCTGTGGTGGCGAAACATGCCCAGCTAGAAGAGAAGTACAGGAAAACTATCGAGCATAATAGACTCTTTAGTTCAACTGTCCGTGAGCTCGATGTCAGTCTCAAAACTACTAGGTTCGCCCGGGAAAACCTTAACGGCGAAGTTACTCAACTCAAAGAAGAACTCAAGCGCCGAGCGACTTTCCTTATTGTTGAAAAAACTTATTCCATGTATAGCATGAGGAGAAAAACCTTGGAAGAGGCCAAGACTTGTATCATCGACATTGATGCCGAAATTGCTAAGGCCTGAGAGCTTGAGTTGGCTACAAAAAATGGACTCCCGGCGTAGTCTGACGCCCTAAGTTCTTCTGATTCTGGTTCCGAGTTTTCGAAAACTGAAGAAGGATCGGAAGGCGATGATGCCGAAGACCAAGCTGGGGAAAATATTGAGCCATCGGTGGGACCATCTATGAATCCCGGGGATGCAGATACTTCTCATCCTCCTGATTTCGGAGACATTGTAGTTTAGCTTTTAGTTTCTTTTTCTATTTTGTACCTTTATCATTTTTTCGCGTCCTTGTAAATAAAAATATATTTTTTGCTCAAGTATCGTTGGAGTCTTACTCTCGTTTGAATATTCATGCAAGTCTTTAACTTTCGTACTTGCTTAAGTATTTTGCGCATGTTGTTCGCACTTTATTATGTATAATCTCGGATTCTTTTTCTTCGAAGCATTTTGGTTCCAAGTATTATCCCTTTTTCATGAGGGTTTCCAAAGGTATTTGCACAAGTTTGCTTTTTGCGTCTTTTTCATATGTGGCTTCGAATGTATTTTTCCCCAATCACATTCTAGATTTCGGCATTGATTCTTCCAGAACCAACCCTTTAACAAGAGGGTTTTTATAAGAGAGGGCCCTCTTATGTTTACGGTGCTCTTGAAGAGGACGTCTCTTATTCATTACGGTACTAACATTTGAAGTACTTGTTTAACTTTCAAATGGCAAAATTAACTCATTGTTCAGACAAGAAACAAGATAAAAACAAAATGATTTCTTTTAATTTAATTCCTTCTATTTTCAAAAGTACATAAGCATTTTACTATGCAGAAAAGAAATTTCCATGAATTGTGGCTATCTTGTACAACTTGTTTCTACGGGGCTGGCTATGCAGTCCTCGATCCCGATGATGTATTCTATTCCCGGATTTTCGTTCCCCGGTTGATGTGGCATTCAGTGTTGCCGTATTCTAATATCATTCCCCCCATGTAAAAATGCAAAGAATGTGAATTGGAACACTAGAAGTCTTATATCTTCAAAGATTCCACCAATAAATTGCTAGGTAATCCTTCACTCAATAACATATCTTGTTTCCCCTTGGGAACCCATGCTATCGAGCGAAAGAATACCTAACAGTCCTCTAGTGGTTTGTGCTCGTGAACGATCGGGTA
This sequence comes from Nicotiana tabacum, assembly GCF_000715075.1. NCBI lineage: Eukaryota > Viridiplantae > Streptophyta > Magnoliopsida > Solanales > Solanaceae > Nicotiana > Nicotiana tabacum. Next base: position 113,512,939 of record NC_134096.1, on the reverse strand, counting down.
ACCTCTGTTCGATAGCAAACTTAACTTCCCAGTGGGAATTTGCTATCGAACCAATGATTACTTAATCGCCCTCGAGTAAAGCCTTTGTCATCGGAGATCTTATTGCTAATGACTTCGTAGTATGCTTTCTGTCGCTGCCTTATTAAAAACCTTGCTAGAAAAACCAAATTGGGATAAAAACTGAACGAAGGAAAAAAGAGTGCAGCACATACTTTCCGTTTGATTGTTGTTTGTCAGCAATAATATCTTTTGAGGTGAGCCACGTTCCAGTTGTTGGGCAACTTGTCTCCGTTCGGGTTCTCCAACTCGTATGATCATTTCCTAGTGATAGCTGATACCCGGTAAGGGCCTTCCCATGTTGGGCCTAACTTGCTCGTGTTGAGTTCTCAGGTATTTTGAGTTACCTTCCTCAAGACCAAATCTTCTACTTTGAAATAACGGAGGTTGGCTCTTCGATTATAATATCGCTCCATTCTCTGCTTTTGAGTCGCCATTCTGATATGTGCCAAGTACTTGCGTTCCTCTAGCAGCTCCAAGTTGATTAGCATTACTTCATTGTTCGATTCTTCATTCGCCTGGAAATACCTTAAGGTTGGTTCGCCTACTTCCACCGATATCAAAGCTTCTGCGCCGTACACAAGGGGAAAAGGGGTTTCTCCCGTGCTTGACTTAGCCATTGTTCGGTAGGCCCATAGAACCCCAGGTAATTCTTCGGGCCAATTGCCATTTGCTGCTTCCAACCTTTTTTAAAATCATGTATAATCACTTTGTTTGTTGATTCTACTTGACCATTCGCGCTCGAGTGATAAGGTGAAGAGGTAATCCTCTTTATCTTCAAATCTTCAAGGAACTTTGTAACTTTTGCACCGATAAACTGTGGCCCATTGTCGCATGCAATCTCTTTTGGTATTCCAAACCTGCAAATTATGTTTTCCCACAGGAAGCCGACCATTTTGCGTTCTCCGATTTCTAATAAGGACCTGCTTCTATCCGTTTAGAAATATAGTCAGTCAAAATTAAAAGAAACCTTACCTTTCCAGGAGCCGGTGATAGTGGTCCGGCGATGTCCATCCCCTATTTCATGAACGACCACGGGAATAGAACCGAATGTAGGGGTTCTTCCAGTTGATGTACTAGTGGTGCATATCGTTGGCACTTGTCACATTTTCGTATGAAGTCTTTGGCATCTTGTTCCATACGGGGCCAGTAATATCCTGCCCGAACTAATTTCAGCACCAAAGAATCTGCACCTGAATGGTTGCCGCATATCCCTTCGTGAACTACTCTCATGACATAATTAGCTTCTGATGCTCCTAAGCACCGGGCCATCGGGCCTTGAAAGGATTTTCTGTACAATTGGCCTTTCTTGAAGCTATAACGTACAACTTTGGCGCGTAACGCTTTTGATGCTTTGGGATCTTCGGGCAACTTTCCTTGCTCGACATAATCGATTATTTTGTTTCTCCAGTCCTAGACCAAACTAGTCGAATTCACCTCATTGTATCTATGTCCAAGACTGAGTTCATCAGTTGTACTACCGTTCTTGATTCCGATCCCTGACTTCTGTTGATGAGCCCAAATTTGCCAATGTATCTGCTTCCGCGTTATCTTCCCTCGGGATATGAGTAATTGACAACTCTCAAAATCATGCCAATAAAGCCTGAACTTTTACCACGTATTGCTGCATACGTTCTTCTTTGGTGTCACAAATCTCGTAGACTTAATTCACCACCAACTACAAATCACATTTGATTTCGATGATTTCGGAGTCAGGCCCTCATGCCAATTCGAGCTTTGCAGTCAAAGCTTCATATTATGCTTCATTGTTAGTTAAAGGAATCGTTCTGATGGCTTGCCTTAAGGTTTTCCCCGAAGGCATGATCAAGACTATTACAAGCTCGGACCCTTTTACGTTTGAAGCTTCGTCCGTAAATAAGGTCCAAACTCCCGATGTCGATTCTAATACCATTATTACCTACTTGGCCGCCAGAGGCAATAGTCCCGGACTGAAATCGACCACGAAGTCAGCTAAGACTTGCAACTTAATTGTAGTCCTCAGTTTATATTCTATGTCAAACTCGCTCATTTCGACAGTCCATTTGGCCAATCTACCCGAGAGCTAGGGTTTATGGAGGATATTCCTTAGAGGAAAAGTAGTCACCACAACTATCGGGTGGCATTGGAGGTAGGGCCTCAGTTTCCAAGCGGCGACTACGAGCGCTAAGGCCAGCTTTTCTAGATATGGGTAGCGAGTTTCTGCTCCCGTTAAAATTTTACTAACATAATAAATGGGAGATTGCATACCTTCGTCCTCCCGGACTAAAATTGCACTTATTGCAACTTCTGAAACCGCGAGGTAGACTAGCAACATTTCACCTTCTTTTGATTTTGAGAGCAACAGAGGGATTGGCAAATATTTCTTCAAATCCTTTAAGGCTTGATGACACTCCGGTGTCCATTTGAAATTGTTTTTCTTTTTGAGTAGTGCGAAGAAGCGATGACATTTTTTCGATGAACGGGAAATGAACCTTCTCAAAGCTGTCAATCTCCCTGTAAGCCTTTGGACTTCTTTTACGTTAGACAATAGGTCCGGGATGTCCTCTATGGCCTTGATCTTGTCGGGATTTACCTCAATTCCCCTTTGTAAGACTAGGAATCCTAGGAACTTACTCGAACTAACCCCGAACGCACACTTCTTGGAGTTAAATTTCATACTGTTCTCTCTTAGGATGTCGAGTGTTTCTTGCAAATGCTTCAGGTGGTCACTTGCATTCAAATACTTAACGAGCATATCGTTTATATATACTTCCATAGTCTTTCCTATTTGTTTTTCGAACATCTTATTTACAAGCCGTTGATAAGTGGCTCCGGCGTTCTTTAACCCGAAGGGCATCACATTGTAACAATATATGCCAAAATTCATTATAAATGAAGTCTTTTCCCGATCTTATGGGTTCATCTTGATTTGATTGTACCCATAATAAGCATCGAGAAAACTCATTAACTCGTTCCTGGCCGTGGCATCAATCATTTGATCGATATTTGGCAATGGGAATAAGTCTTTCAGGCACGCCTTATTAAGATTCTTATAATCTACGCACATGAAATTTATTATTTTTCTTAGGAACTACTACTACATTGGCTAGCCAATCCGGATATCTTACCTCTCGGCTTGAACCAATCTTAAGTAAATGGGTTACCTCTTCTTTGACTAATTTGTTCCTTGCTTCGGCAATAGGGCGCTTCTTCTGCCTTACCGGAGGTATGTTGGGATCCAAGCTTAACTTGTGCACGGCTATCTCTGTCGGTATTCCTGTCATATTCTCGTGCGACCATGCAAAACAATCGCCGTTAATTTTAAGGAATTCGAGAATAGCAGACCTGAGCTCCGGGTGCAGTCCTGTTCCTAAATAGAATTTCCTTTCTGAACAACATAACTTGCGCCAGTTTTTCTGCCGTGGACTTCTTCGCGTCCGTCTCTTCTGGTACTTGAAAATACCTTGGTACCTGGTATTATCCGACTCTTCTGTCCCCGGGCTAACTTCATCTGGTTAGGGGGCAGATGCCAGTTCCGGTAATTGCTATGTCGCACGTTCCTTTCCTTTGCTACTGGAGACCGAAATTGCATTCATCTCCCTTGCTGTCGGTTGATCACCCTTTATCTGTTTGATTTCCTCGGGTGTCGGAAACTTTAAAAATTGGTGATATGTTGAAGGCACAACTTTCATCTCATTCAGCCATGGTCTTCACGAGATGATGTTATACCCCATGTCTCCATCTACCACTTCGAAGAGAGTTGTCTTCATTACTCTCTCAGCGTTTGTGAGCATCAAAATTTCTCCCCAGGTTGTCACACTTACGAGGTTGAATCCGGCGAGGAGTTTCGTTACCGGGATAATGCTTTCAGTGAGTTTAGCTTGCTCCAATACTCTCCATAGTACCATATTAGCTAAACTTCCTGGATCCACTAAAACACATTTAATTTTAAAATCTAACACATTTAATAAAATTACCAGTGCGTCATTGTACGGTAGTAGTAATCCATCTGCATCTTCGTCCGTAAACGTGATATCGTCTTCCCGGAGCCTTTTACTATGAGTTATCGATACTTTTGTATTCTTTGCTGCTGAAAAGGTGACCCCATTAATCTCATTTCCTCCGAAGATCATGTTGATCGTTTGGCGTGAGGGTTTTTTACCTGTTTTCGAGGTTTCCGCGTTGCCCCTGTTCTGACCATAATTGTTTTTAGCTCGGTCACTCAAGAATTCTCTGAGGTGATCATTCTTTAACAGTGTTGTCACTTCTTCCCGGAGATGTCGGCAGCCCCCAGTCCGATGGCCGTTAGTGCCATGGTATTCACACCATAAATTGGGATCCCTCTGGCTGGGATTAGATTTCATAGGTCTTGGGAATCATGCCTCTTTGATATTTCTCATAGATGATACCAATTCCACCACACTAACGTTGAAGTTATACTCCGACAACTTTGGGTAAGAAGAATCTCGTGACCCTGAGATTTCTCTATCCTGTAGCGATCTGTTGTTCCAGCCACGATCGGTCCTTCTATTAATGGTGAACTTGTCTGCTATCCAAAAGCTCCTGCCACGACCTTCTGTCCGCTCGTAGGGCAAAAATCGGCCCCTCAAAGTCCGTCTATCCACGTCAATATCATATTTCATTTTCCTCTATTCTTCTCTCGTCCTTTGGCCGATGATGGGAAACCAACCTGATCATCTTAGATCCTTATTTTCGACTCGTACCAGTTGCGGACATCCGCCCAAGTCGTCGCTTGAAACTCGAGCATACTTTTTTTCAATTTTCGGGAAGCGTCCAAACTTCTCGGATTTAAACCTTTGGTAAATGCTTGAGCTGCCCATTTATCCGGGACTGTCGGTAGTAACATCCTTTCCTTCTGGAACCGGTAATGAACTCTCGTAATAACTCGAATTCTCCTTGCGCGATCCTGAGTATGTCGGCCTTCCGGGCTTGTACCTTTCTGGCACCGGCGTAAGCCTTGATGAAAGAATCTGCGAGCATCTCAAAGGAATCTATGAAATGCTTGGGCAATAATGAATACCATGTTAAAGCTCTTCTCGTGAGAGTCTCACCAAATCATTTCCTTTCACTGATGTTGTGTAAGTGGTAATGTGCTCCTATGGATCTGAAGTTCCGTCATACTTTGGCATTTCGGGCATTTTGAACCGCTACGGGATTAATTCCGGGGCTGTGCTCGGTTTATACGGTAATTGAATATACTTCTTCGAGTTTGGACCTTTTAGTACTGGTGGTGCCCCCGGGATTTGATCCATGCGGGCGTTTACTTCAATCATGAACTGCAAAAGTTCATCCTTAAACGGATTGTTCTCGTTGTTGAGTACTCCCCCCAACCCCGTCAGAGCCAACTTCGCCCCTAGGAGTGTTATTATTAACTCTATGCGTCGTCTGGTTCGCGGGAACATCAGGAGGAACTGGATCTCGCCTATTTGCATTATTTGAGGCACCCGATAACGCCTGCTTTAGTTCTATCATAACCTGATCCTGCCGCGTGAGGTGGCCTAGAATGATTGCATGTTGCTCTTGCAGGACCCTTACTGCATCCACTACATGCTCCTCATCAGCATCATCAATAGTTGCCTCTCGAACCTGTCGAGGGTACCGCTTGTCATGTAGCGGTGTGGCATCGTTCCCCTCACTGCGAGTGTCATTGATTGAATCCTCAAAATGAGGTTGTTCCCCTTGAATTTCGGGGTTGCGTGTGCCATTAATAGTGTTATCTGCCATTTGTTGCGATTGTTTGTTAGGACAAAGTAATCACGCCAAACTACTTATCCGTAAAATGGTACAGTTGTATTTGTTCGTAATTTCTAGACAAGTAAATTAATTTAATCCAAAAGATAATGAAATAACTGATGAAATATAAAATACTTAGCCTTAGAATATAGATGGAATGACAGAGCTGATGAGTCTGAGAACAGTGTGTCCGGGCGCGACAATGATGAGATCAAAGCGAGAAAATAAAATTGTATTAAAATGCTGTATAGAATGTAGTGTAAGCTAGCCAAAAAATTTGTGTCCTTTACAATGATAACTAAGTTATCTATTTATAGCTATGTATAGGGAAGGAAGTCTTGGGATCATGCCCTTCTTTAATGTCAATTATGAGGGCCATTGATGAAGATGTAACATTAGACATAAATGCCAAATTTTTTGTAACGGGCCATCATCCTTAATGCTGCAAAATATTATGTATTAAATGTTATCAGGTGCAAATAATTTAATACTCCTTTTATGATAGTTATTCTTTCCGGTCACAAGCGGAATAGCTATGTTCGGTGGCCATCCCCATCATGTATTCCACGTGTCCTTCCTTTAAGCGATCACGTGTCACGCTCGTATTTTTCCCTATACATTACGTGCTTTGACATTAATTTTAGGAATTTCTCGAATTACAGACGAATATGCTACATAATTATTGTTTACTATATATATATATATATATATATATATATTACTTGATTATTTTTAATTTAAATAGTTAGATGAACGACTAATTAAGTTAGTTTTTGGCAGTTATCCCGGGAACCTCGAGGGAAATTCAGCCCACTAAGTGGAGTATATTTAGCTCATGAACCTTGAGAGGAATCAGCCCGCAAGATGGAGTACCATTTATACCATAACTTCATTCGCTATATGCTCCTCATCAGCATCATCAGGAGTTGCCTCCCGAACCTGTCTAGGGTACCGTCTGTCATGTACCGATGTGGTGTCGTTCCCCTCATTGCGAGTGTCATTGAATGAATCCTCGAAATGAGGTTGTTCCCCTTGAATTTCGGGATTGCGTGTGCCGTTAATAGTGTTATCTGCCATTTTTGGTGATTTTTTGCTAGGACAAAGTAATCAAAACACGTTAGCAAAAAAGATAAGGATCAATTTAATCGCACGACTGTCTAGGCCCCACGGTGGGCGCCAAACTATTTACCCGTAAAATAGTACAGTTGAATTTGTTCGTGGTTTATAGACAAGTGAATTAATTTGATCCAAAAGATAATAAAATAACTGATGAAATAGAAAATACTTAGCGTTAGAATGTAGATGGAACGACATAGTTGATGAATCCGGGAACATGGTTTCCGAGCGCAACAATGATGAGATCAAAAGCGAGGAAATAAAATTGTATTAAAATGCTCTATAGAATGTAGTGTAAGTTAGCCAGAAAATTCGTGTCTTTTACAATGATAACTGAGCTCTCTATTTATAGCTATGTCTAGGGAAGGAAGTATTAGGATCATGCCCTTCTTTAATGTCAATAATGAGGACCATTGATGAAGATGTAACGTTAGACATAAATGCCAAATTCCTTGTAACAGGTCATCATCCTTAATGCTGCAAAATATTCTGTATTAAATGTTACCGGGCGCAAAGCATTTAATACTCCTTTTATGATCGTTATTCCTTCCGGTGACAAGCGAAATAGCTATGTTCGGTGGCCATCCCCATATTGTGTTCCACGCGTCCTTCCTTTTAATCGGCCACGTGTCACGCTTGTATTTTTCCCTATACATTACGTGCCTTGACATTAATTTTAGGAAGTTCTAGAATTAGAGGTGAATACAGCAACAACAACCACCACCCAATATAATCCCACAAGTGGGGTTTGGGGAGGGTAGTATGTACGCAGCCTTACCCCTATCCTGGAAGGGCAAATAGACTGTTTTCGATAGAAACTCGGCTAAAAAAGGTGAAAGAAGCTCTGATAGCAAGTAATAGCAAGACAATAATTAAAAAACTAAATCGAAAATAGCAACAGAGAATATGAAAGAGGTATCGATAAATAAATCAAATATACTACATAATTATTGTTTACTATTTTCTATATATATATATATATATATATATATATATATATATATTATCGGCTATTATTTTTAGAAGCGGCTAAGGTTAACGGCTAATTAAGTTAGTTTTTGGCAGTTATCCCGGGAACCTCGAGGGAAATTCAGCCCACAAAGTGGAGTACATTTAGCCCATGAACCTTGAGAGGAATCGGCCCACTAGATGGAGTACATTTATACCCGAAGTTCAAAATCAGAATCGTAGCAATTGTAACTTCTCTTTAATTCTCTTCTCCAACAAAATCAAAGAACTAGGGATAGGGTTTGGTGATCAAAGATTCAAAACTAACGATTATGCCTCGTTATGAGAGCAAAAATGATGATCGCAGAAGATCGTCTCCGTATTCTTACAAAGATCGAAAGTCGCATCATCACGAGGTTCATTTTTTCTCTTAATTTTTGCTGGCCATAGGATTAATCGGTTCAAATTGCTCTAAATTAGCTCGACTAATTTGATTCAAGCTTTTTTAAATTAAGAAACTGTACTAATTTATTTAACGAAGTGACATCGGATGTATAAACAAATTTCTAATGTACTGTAATTTAGGTTGTGAGCTGAAGCAATTTAATCAGAGATAAAAGGATTGAAATTTTTAATTGCAAGGAGCAATTAGTTGAATAAAACTTGAAGCTCCACGAGGCCATTTTAAGGTATTTTGGAGATAATCTTAGAGAAACAACAAATGAAATAAATTTGAATTTGTAACCAAATTAGTAGGATGAGAAACAGTTCGTGTGAACAGGACTACTGTAATTACTTTGTCGCACTGGCTGAATTTTTACCTCATGGTTGTGGCTAAAGGGAAAATGCAATCCCAAGTTGTTTGAAATTATCATTTTAAGAACTTTCAAGAATGAAAAAGCAAAAAGGTATGAGCCCATTAGTTTTATGCTTTCCTGTTTCTAGCGAAAGTAGAAAGTAGCACTGAAGGGTGTGGCCTTGAAGTTGGAATGAACCATGGGAGACCAAAGTTGACTAAAAAAGTTTGGTTATTTCCTGTCAATCTGTCTATGCCTTGGTGTAAAGAGTTACCCGGTATATGTGCTGGTGGGAAGTAGGAGGTACTCGATGGATTAGTTGAGGTGGCGTAACTTGACCCGGGGGCTACAGTTTAAGATAATTAAAAAAAAGAGAGGTAAAAATCTTAATCCCTGTGCATGTAACAGTTCCATACTGGTTCTCTAGTATGGCAATTAAAGTACTTGGCTAAACATATGTTGGAACCATTTAGAATGCTGTTGGATATCACTCAAGTATTATGAAGCTTGAAATGGCATAGTTCAGAAGTTCAACGGAATAATGATGTTTAATCACTGAAAAATGCTTGTTATATTCATATAATTTGATTGAATTTCAAGCCCTCACACAGAAAGTAAGCTGTCTTTTTTCTTGTTCATCCCCTAGGGGGGAAGCTTTTGATTGCCAAAATTTGATCAGTAAAACCATTTTAGTCTATATGTGATCCCGTGAACTCTTTAAGCATATATTTCGCTGCTTGTTGCTTTGGGCTAATTTCAGAATATTGTCTAATTGAACTTTTGCAGAGCCAATCTAATGGATCTCGGCACGATAGATTGAGGGATAAATATTCCAGAGATCAAGACCGTCATCGTGGGGAATACAAGGATAAAAGCAGTAGGGGCTACAGAAGAAATGATGACAATGATGATTACAGCCATTCCAGGAATCATAAATTTGACAGGTCATTTTAGAAAGAATGTTTGTACGCATAAGCTTTGAGATCTTTCCATTCGCTTACTGGTTCTTTTTTGGGAATAAAGTCTGTTCATTTGAGTTGTTATGTCATACTTCCGTCATTCCATCATGGTGCATTCCGTCATGGTGCAAGCAATGGGAAGAATTAAATAGTTAGAGGTATTAGCTAAGTCAAAGGATCTGTTGTTTTTGGAAACAAACAATTAATCTTGATAGTGCTTCTGGAATCAGTTGGTTTCAGGAAAATCAAGGCAATCCAATTGGCTCTCAGTTGGAAGTCCTTGTACAGTTGTAATGTTGGCATTAGACAAGATAATTCTTTATTTGGTTTCACCACTAAAAAAAATAAATAGTTTGGTTCTTTTTTTTTTTTTAAAAAACTTTTGATAAGTAAAAAGTTCATCAATGAGCAAAACTATCAGTAAGGAAGTTATGGACGCTACAATAGGATGTATTAATTTCAAAATCTTTCAACTTTTTAACAAGCTAATGGAATCTATACAATGCCCTCTTCACATGCATATTATAAATTCACTGAAAAGCTAAAGAGTTACGAACTAAGCATCTACTTTCAAGACATAAACAGCTGTAGCTCTGCCTTTGAAACATCTTTGATTCCTTCTTTTCATACCACCAGACACACAGAAGCTGGAATGGCTCTCTACAATCCGCTCCAACACCCAACGAGTTCTTTGACAGTCTTTGGCATCACATACTTTACCCCCAAAATGTGCTTAAAACAATTCCACAACTGGACAGCTAGGGTAAAGTGCCAAAAGAAAGAAAAAGGAAGATGCTTACTGATCTGATCTCTCTTTGTACTAAAGGATTAAAGAGAAACGCAAAGCCAAATTGTACCTGTAACTTTTTGCTTGATGATGAATCATATATATGGCTTGCATGACTGTTGTTTACGAATTAAAAGTAGTATCTTGGATAGATCGTTATTTTGTTATTTGGTCATTTCTTCACTATTGTGATTTTATAGGCGCCAACATCGTGAAGGTAGAGAAAAGGGTGAGACACGTAGATCCCGTTCAAGGTCAAAGGATCGTTCTTATGGGAAAGCTAGATCAAGATCAAATTCTCCTTTACCTCCAAAGAGGTTCCCTTATAATTTTTGTTAATAATATGAATTTCCACCGATTCCACGTTAATAACTCCTTAATATATTGTACTTATTGTTTGATATTTTTTTAAAATCAAATTACTGCAAGATTTCAATTAGTCTCATTATCATGTGGTTTTACTTTAAATTTTTGCAAATTTTTGTTTATCTTTGGATGATTCATATGTCTTTCTCAATGCTCTATTTCATTTTCCACGAGGGGTTCTTTTGTTCTCGTTCTTTAAAAACATGAATATATTTTACTCAAAATCATAGAGAAAAGTCTTGATTCACTCTTTTGTTCTCTTCAAGGCATCCATAAAATTGAAGAGTGCCATAATCTATGTTTTCCTTTTTGACAGCAAGCGGACAAGTGGCTTTGATATGGCTCCATCAGTAGCAACAGCTTTTTCTAGCGGGGAAGGTTAGCATTTAGAACTTAAACTGCACAGATAATTATAGCTCTCTCTTACCTAAAATGATGTCAGTCTACATTTAGAGATTTATGGTTATGTTCAATATGATAAGCTTTAATTTGTTTTCGTGCTGATAATTTCTACTTGGAACTGAGAATCATTGTTGTGTTGTTTGCTGTTGTGTTGGTTCTTTGTTTGTGATTTTGTTACATATGGCTAAGAAGGCAATATTGGACTTTATGTCCCACCATGCTACTCATGGGCGTGAGGGCTGTAGATTTAATTCAAGGAGGAATCAGTGCTTCGGTTAGCTGGAACTTTTCCATCATCAACAGCAACTGTTGTAATTTGGTAGGCTCGCAATTGTTATCCAGGAACCTGCAGTGGTGGAATATAATTCTTGTTTTATTGTCTGAATGGTATACAATATATAGGTAAGGGATAGGTGCTTTTCCTTTTATGCTCTCTGGTGAATAACTACTACCATGATCCCTTTGACTCAAAAGCTAAAATGTTTTCTAAAAAATGTTTTATGTAATCTGTTGAATTCAGCATTTAAATCTGTTGTCTGTCGGCTGCATAATTTGTCAGATTTTACATTTTGATTTTCATCACTTTCGCTTCTCTTTTTACTTATTCCTTGTTATGTAGAGCAAATTCTGGGTTCTTCCAATGCCCCTCAATCAATTCCTGGAATGTTAAAAAATGTATATCCAACTGATACAATTCAGGTACCACTAATTTAATTTGTAGGATTTATTTTTTGTTTGTATTTATTTTTTGCTTACTTAGATGTAAGTTTTCCCTATAGATCCATTTAGTTATTTCTCTGACTAAGGCGTGTTCAACAGATTAATCAGTTGGGTTCTTTCCCTTTCTTGCCAGTTCAAGCCATGAGTCAGCAAGTAAATATGTTTTGCTGAAGCTCCATCCTCTTCTGTATTTACAACAAGTATTTCACCTTTTCCCTATTTTGCTCATAGGCTACAAGACATGCACGACGCGTCTATGTTGGTGGCCTCCCACCACTGGCTAATGAACAGGTAAGGCAAATATTGGTTTAATGGTCCATTTCCGTCATCTTTCATCCACATTGTACCTAGGGTCCTGGCTTCTCTTTGAAATATGGTTGTCATGACTTAATGGCGGATGCTATACTTTACCTTCTTTCTTTTTTAGATTTCAAGCTTGCACACTGTACAGACTGAATTATATAACATCGGTTTTAAGATTGAATATGGCTTTATGATAAAAGGGCTGCTAATTTGGAATTGAGTTGTAGCTGACTGATTTATTGAGGGCATAGCCTGTGTGAATGCATCCATTAATGTTGTCTTCTTTCTTTATGAAAGATCCCCCCCCGACAAAAAAATAAAAAATAACAAACCCAATAGTTTCCCACAAGTGGGGTCTGGGGAGGGTAAGATGTACGCAACCTTACCCCTACTCCTGGAAGGGCATAGAGGTTGTTTCCGATAGACCCTCGGCTAGAATTCCGCCTTTAAACAAACTGACATTCTAACTCAATTATAAGACTATAACGAGGCCAAATATGTCCCTGTCCTGTACTCGTAAGAGTGAGTTGAAATAGAGAGCTTCACGCCTCAAATATGGTGTCCCATGTAAGAAATTTATTTTATGGTAATATCTTATTTTAGGACTTTTGTCGTATCGAGTTTTGCTTCACTTCAGATTTCTTATTTTTTCTTCTTTTGCTGCATCTGAAATAGACAATCTCGGCATTTTTTAGTCATGTTATGAGTGCAGTTGGTGGAAATTCTGCTGGTCCAGGTGCGTTCAAATTTCAAACGTAATACTTTTATACATTTCCACTGTCACACCCCTTGTTAGTATAACCTATTCCTGAATTTCAGGCGATGCAGTTGTCAATGTGTACATTAATCATGAAAAGAAGTTTGCATTTGTGGAGATGAGAACAGTTGAAGAAGCCAGTAATGCAATGGCATTAGATGGAGTTGTTTTTGAGGCATGTATAACTATAGCCTTTTCTTTCTCTATGGAGTGTTAATTTTGGGGATTCATGTATTCTAATCTCTCTTTTGGCTCAATGAGAAGTGTCTTAAAGTTCTACTCCTTTTATATATTTTTAATTTGGGTTGAAAGAGTTAGGTGGCTGGACTGCAGGAGCGTAAAGAAAGAGCAACGAAAACCTTCAGGACTTAATTTTATTTTTATGTCTTATGGCTGGAAATATACGTAATACGTGAAAACGATTCAATTTTTATTGTTCTTCTTCTCTCTTCTTATTTTTTGTTGTGAGTGGGGGTTCTGTTATCATACATGAGATGGAAGCCTTCCTCCTGGTTCTTCATGAATAGAACCGTACCTGTGATTCTGTATAATGAGATTCTTCTATTTCCTATAGTGCTCAATAATTGAGGATCTTCATAAATCTTCTTATTGAGGGTAATCTAAGATGCTTAATGGTTTTGATAGGTGAAGAAAGTGAAATGAGAACCCAAGGGGCTTGAGATAATTTATATCTATGGTTGTAAAGATTTGTTCTAAGGTGATATCCAGAGTTGTAACAATTATAGGGGTATCAAATTACTGAGTCATACCATGAAAGTGTGGGAGAGGGTGGTTGAAGCGAGGGTGAGGATGACAGTGTCTGTATCCGACAACCAGTTCGGGTTCATGCCGGGTCGTTCGACTACAGAAGCTATACACCTTGTTAGAAGGTTGGTGGAACTATACAGAGAGAGGAAGAAGGATCTGCACATGGTGTTTATTGACCTAGAGAAAGCGTATGACAAGGTTCCTAGAGAAATTCTTTGGAGATGCCTGGAGGCAAAAGGTGTGTCGGTTCCCTACATTATGGCGATTAAGGACATGTATGATGGGGCTAAGACTCGGGTTAGGACAGTAGGAGGCGACTCTGAGCATTTTCCGGTTGTAATGGGGTTACACCAAGGTTCTGCGCTCAGTCCGTTCTTATTCGCCCTGGTGATGGACGCGTTAACACACCATATTCAAGGGGATGTGCCATGGTGCATGCTATTCGCCGATGACATAGTTCTGATTGATGAGTCGCGAGCCGGTGTTAACGAGAGGCTAGAGGTTTGGAGATAGGCTCTTGAGTCTAAGGGTTTCAAGCTGAGCAGGACGAAGACAGAATACCTGGAGTGTAAGTTCAGCGCTGAGCCAGGGGAAGAGGGCGTGGATGTGAGGCTTGATTCGCAGGTCATCCCGAGTAGAGGCAGCTTCAAGTACCTTGGTTTGGTTATCCAGGGGGGAGGGAGATCGACGAGGATGTCACACACCGTATTGGGGTAGGATGGATGAAGTGGAGGTTAGCATCTGGAGTCCTGTGTGACAAGAGAGTGCCACCGATACTCAAAGGTAAGTTTTATAAAGCGGTGGTTAGACCGGCCATGATGTATGGGGCTGAGTGTTGACCCGTTAAGAACTCACATATCCAGAAGATGAAAGTAGCAGAAATGAGGATGTTGCGGTGGATGTGCGGGCACACTAGGATAGATAAGATTAGGAATGATGATATCCGAGAGAAGGTGCATGTGGCTCCCATTGATGACAAGATGCGGGAAGCGAGGCTTAGATGGTTCGGACATGTTCAGAGGAGAAGCCCAGATACTCCGGTATGGAGGTGTGAGCAGCTGGTTGTGGATGGCACGAGAAGAGGTAGAGGGCGACCTAAAAAGTATTGGGGAGAGGTGATCAGGCAGGATATGGCGAGGCTCCAGATTTCCGAGGACATGACACTTGATAGGAAGATGTGGAGGTCGAGTATTAGGGTTGTAGGTTAGGAGGTAGTTGAGTCGTGCCTTACTTCGTACCATTGTGGGACTAGCCATGTAGGGTTTTTGTCTAAGATAGCTATTGGCAATGTTGTGGCTTACTATTTCGCTTTTCAGTGCATGTCCTATTTACTAGCTATCGCTTTTGCTTTGCATCTTTCTTCTAGATTTCATGGTGTTCCTATTTTTCTTATGATTGTTGTGGTGATACTAATATTTACTAATATTGTCTCCCTTTGCTTTGCATCTTTCTTCTGGATTTCATGGTGTTCCTATTTATCCTATGATTGTTGTTGTGATACTAATATTGTTTCCTTTTTGTCATTTTGTCATTTTGTCTTTTTATTTTTTTTGAGCCGAGGGTCTTTCGGAAACAACCTTTCTACTCTTTCGGGATAGGGGTAAGGTCTGCGTACACACTACCCTCCCCAGACCCCATTAGTGGGATTTTACTGGGTTGTTGTTGTTGTTGTTGTTGTTGTAAAGATTTGTTCTAACTTATTAACTGAAAAAATGATTCACTCTTTATTGCTTTTCCTCTTTCTTCTTATTTTTTGTTTTGTGTGTGTGGATTTCTATTATAATACATGAGATAGAAAAGCAGTCCACCTGATTCTTCATGAATAGAACCGTATCTGCCATATCCATCTATCCCTATAGTGCTCAATAATTCGGGGATCTTCATAAATGTTCTGCATGGATGTTCAGGTGAAATAGTTTAGAAGACACCTATTGGCTTTAAAGGAAGTTTATAATCTTCTTGTCGGCATTAGCTCTCCATAATAATAGTACTTGTTCCACTGAACATATCCTCTGCAGACAAATGAAAGTCAGATCTTCGAAATATTCTTCCCCACTGACAATGACATGTATAAATTAATGACATGCCTTTAGTTCTTTGTTTTGGCAGGTGAATTTTGTTGGTTTAACTATTTGTTATTCTTTATGCTTTACTGTAAACAGGGTGTTTCTGTCAGGGTTCGAAGGCCTACTGATTACAATCCTTCTTTGGCTGCTGCACTTGGTCCTGGTCATCCAAGCCCTCACCTTAACTTAACTGCTGCTGGGCTTATGCCTGGGTAAGTTGAACTCGCTGTCTATTTTCCTTTACTGTTGTTGCTGCAGAAAATGGTGCCTCTGTCCTAAATTGCTCTGGAAATTGTTAGTACTTGATTGCTATGAGAAAGGTAAGCCAATTATAAGACCTACATTGTTATGCGGGAATGAATGTTTGACAGCCAAAGTTCAACATATCCACAAGATGAGTGTTGCTGAGATGTGCTTGCTAAGATGGATGTGCGGTCATACAAGATTAGAAATGACCACATTCGGCAGAAGGTGCAATTAGCACACATCGAGAATCAAATGAGGCAAGGGCGCTTGAGATGGTTTGGTCATGTGTTGTGTCTGTGTCTACCTTCAGATGCACTAGTCTGTACATGCAAAACCATGGTGAATGAAGGTGTTGAAAGGGGACGAGGTAGCCCTAAAATCATGAAGGAAGTAGTCTCGAAACACCTAAAATCATTTGGAGTCCATGGAAACCTAGCCTAAAGGTAGAGTATAATGGAGAAAAAAGACCTATAATAGGTGATACCTATTAGCTGGGACTATGCCTTAGTCACATTAGTATGTTCACATTAGTTATTCATACCGTCGACCTCAACTTGTTTGAAAGTGAAGCATAATTATTGTTATCATTATTATTATTATTATTATTATTATTATTATTATTATTATTATTATTATTATTATTATTATTATTTATTATTATTATTATTATTATTATTATTATTATTATTATTATGGTCGGTGAAGATTCATATAGGTGACCTTAAGTTGCTTGAGTTTAGGCGTAGTAGTTGTTATTGGTTGGCATGAGACATTTCAAATATGTAATCTTGGTCTGATTTGTATTGATTGAGTTGTTCCTATCTGGGATTTTATATTTTCCCAATCAGTCAGTTACTTCACTTTAATTTCAAACTGTCATATGAATCCTCTGTGTTAGGAATCTCTAATTCTAGATTTTGTATTTTGTGTCCCGCAATTTTTTTTCAATGAACTTTAAAGATAAATTGCTATTGTAGACATCAGGAAAAGGTACGTATGTACATGGAAAGTACAAGTGTGATTTTTAAAAAAATACATGGATAAATAGACTGTATAAAAGGTGATACCTCTTTGTGGAAAATGAGACTTAACTTGAAGCATTTTCCTTGTAATTAATGAGCGTACCAGTATATTTTGGAGAGTAATTCAGTGTGTTGAACCTCTTCTTGATTGGTGAAAGCCAGGTGAATTTGGAGAATTTAGATGTTTGGACTGGTTTCATGTGCACATATCGTGAGATGCTCCTACTGGATAACCTTAATTTTTAAAAAACTGTTCCCTGTTAGTTTTTAATTTCTGTTTTCCTGTCCCTTTTTTTTTTGGGGGGGGGGGGGGTGAGAAGTCCCTTGTTGTGGGAATGTACAGATGCATGCCAAGCACGTTTACACTGAGAAAATTGGCGGTGCTTACATTCTCCTGGTGCTTACATTCTCCGCCGCCTGTCAGTGTAACAGTTACAATGCTTTGTTGCCTTCTCTTTTGGGCGGCTATTTTTGTGTATGATCTCTGCTCTAACAAATTATGATATGCTTTTTCTCCTCTTTATTTCTTTCTTAGCCTGCACAGCTGTATCCTTATTGTTCGTCTTCATGTGCATATGTTTCTCATCATTTGCCAGAGCAACTGGGGACGCGGAGGAACCTGATCGTATTTTTGTTGGTGGATTGCCATACCTCTTTACTGAAGTGCAGATAAAAGAGCTACTGGAGTCTTTTGGGTACAAAAATCTTATTAGATGGCTATTGTCACTAAGTTTCAGAATATTATGTCTGGAGCTCTGATGTATTGAATTTTTCTATTGTAGACCTTTGCGCAGATTTGAGGTGGTGAAGGATAGAGAGACAGGAAACTCTAAAGGTTATGGTTTCTGCACATATCAGGTAATTAAGCTGATATCTAAGTTTATTCTTGCCTTATACTTTTGGGATGTAGAAAATGTTCCATGACTTCCATCTCGTTCCCTTTTCAAATTCCTTTTTCGACCCGATTAATTAGCTGTTTTCCTTCTGTGGATCTTCATTTTTTTTGTTTAATAATTATCATTCCATAAATTGATATTTTACTCGTTATCCTTCAATTAATGTAATCCCATGCCCTTTACAGTTTACACTGAATGTTTGCTATATTGAAGTTTTGGCTTTATAGTTTATGTGCATTTCAGGATCCATTTTTTGTTCTTGTAGTAGCAGGAATGCATACTCTTTTCTCTCAGTTACTTGATCCTATGGTTTGAGATCGAGAGCTTGCTGATCGATGTCTTGGGTCCCCTTGCAGGCTCAAATTTGTTTTTTTGTTGTTGATACTTCAAAGCAATTGCTTAATACTGCACCAAACATTGTCGATATATGACAAGGGAGCACAGAGGACCACTAAAAATAAACCTAATACTGGATCACCTACTTTATCTAGACATACAATAAAGAAATAACCTTGAATCCTGTTTGTCTCTATATGGATTTTTCACTTCTTCCTACTTCCCTAAGTCCATTTAGCCCAAGTGAATTATCTTAAGAAACAATTTCCCACCAGCAAACTTCTCCTGCTTATCAGCTAATGCGATATACTCAGTTTCTCAATCGTCAGTATTACTTCCTCCGCAGCTGCCTCCATTTCAGTTCCACATTATGGGCTCTCATAGATACCTGTGCTGATCCTACAGCCCAACTCAGCTTCTTCACTGCAGCATATTAGCTGTTTGCAGATAATTTACCTAATCTCTCTCCATTGTTCCTATGCTGATTATTCTCCTTAACCCTCTGTCATAGTTCACTGAAGTTGTCAATCTCGTTAGTTACAAATGAAGTCCTCCCGATGTATTTAGATTTCCAAGCATAGGTAGAATTTTGTAATTCTCCTTGCCAGCAATAATTCTCCTTGCCAGCACTTCTCTCCGTCCAGCATCTTCCTATTTTGATAAGCAGGGATAAGGTTTCATCCTCATGCCAGTTAAGTGAAATGCTAACAAATATACCAAATTTGCAGATGTTTCACCGAGTCCACACTGAATTGTCCTCCTCTGTTTCTTCTACATCTCGGCTTTTCACCTCCTTTGGATGAAATCCCCATTGCTTCTTGATAATGCTGAAGAAGGTTTTACCTTATATTGGGTAGCTAACAAACTATTACTTGCTTCAGGATCCATTAGTTACAGACATTGCTTGTGCAGCGTTAAACGGCTTAAAGATGGGTGACAAGACACTGACGGTTCGACGTGCTAACTCTAGGTATGTTTTTATCCAGCGTTTATGAAATCCAGTGACTGAAGACTGGAAATTTGTGAGGCATGCAATATTTCTTTTGGAATTTTTTCTAATTCCTGTATCTCCTCTGTGTTTGTGTTTTAGTGGGATGGGTTCGTCATGACTTCTTTGTCGTACATCTAATTCTGTTTAGTATCAAAAGCATGTTCTCACCATTATGATAACAGATTAAATTTTCTAAACCGAACTCTTCTGATTGTTTACATTTGGTGTCATCATCCAGATCTACATTGTATATTAACAGATTATGTTTTCGAGGTTCATGTATAAGAGATGACCTTCCTCTGAGAAGATATGCAGAAGTACATTATGCGACCCAAGAAACGTGTGGTTTCTACCCATTTAGATAGTCTGAGAATTTTGTAATTTCGATTTTGTTAGTCCTTGGGAACAGTGTAGCTACTGATAGTTCAGAGTCAGAGTACAGAATCAGTGTAGCTACTGATTGTTCAGTAATCAGTCATGTGCTTTCAGAAACAAGTGTCTTGCATGCTTGCTTCGTTGGCTCAAAAAGTAGAATTTGTAAACTGCCTTGGGCTTGACTTATGTTCAAGCAGAAAATTTTACTTTTGAATGATGATTAACTTCCCTCCGTACATGGTCTATGCCTTCCATATGTTATTTTGTTGAAGGGGACTGGGAATTCATGGCATGTCTTTCATGTTTTGTTGCTGGAACCGCACTTGCAGTAAGGAAAGGGCTATTCTATATTTAACCACTCGATGGTAATTTTACTATGTTCTTTTATATGACTTTTTCCTATCATGTTTAACAGCAGTGGGCAGGTGAAGTCAGAACAGGAGTGTATATTAGCTCAGGCAAGGCAACATATAGCTATGCAGGTTGAATGTTATCTACAGTATTAACTTAATATTCTTAATACTCTTCTGAGCCTTGGAGCATCTGTAAAGTTGTCTCCGTGTGACCTATAGGTCACGGGGTCGAGCCGTGGAAGCAGCCATTAGGGTAGGCTATCTACACCACACCCCTTGGCGTGCGGTCCTTCCCCCGGACCCTGCGTGAATGCGAGATGCTTTGTGCACCGCGCTGCCCTTTTAGTCTAAATACTCCTCTGACCCAAATGCTTCAACCTTTTTAACTTCCCGAGTTTTGAGCTCAGTGAACTTTGACTAATATTTTGATATCAGCAAATTGAGATTTGTAGAGCTTCTGGTGAAATTTCTGAATGTCTAAATTTTAATTCGATCTAATAAATAAAACTGATCCAATCTAACTCTTAAAATTGGTCAAATAAGTGATCCGGACAGAGTGAGCATTTTTCTCGACTTTTGATCGCTTAAGGACTATGCTGCTTGCTTGCAGAAAATGGCTTTTGAAGCTGGTGGTATGACTATTCCTGGTACAGAGATAGGGCCTGTTGTGACTGCTGAAATTCCAACCAAGGTGTTATGCTTAACTGAGGTATTTACACGTCTTAGAGATAAGGATATTCGTTATATAACTTATATTTAAAGGTAATGATAAAAATATCAAAGTAATTCTGATAGGTTATCTTCCTCTGTATGTATTGAAGGTAATTACCCCTCAAGAATTGTTTGATGACGTAGAGTATGGAGAAATTTTGGAAGACATGAAAGAAGAAGGCCGAAAATTTGGTGACTACAGCTTCTCATTCATTGACATTTCTTTTGTTCTCTTTTTTTTTTTAATTTATAAGAATATGTTGTTTATGTTTCAATCTGTTTGCCGTATTCACATAGAAAATGCTTCTATTCAGAAAAGATGATTGAACAGGAGCCACTTTCAGATTGATTAATTATGGGCTATTTTAAATAACTGCAACAGTACACAGGGAGTTGCTTGCCTGTGGACTCTTCTTTTTGATACCTTGGAACAGCAAAAAAGTTATCGTATGATGGTTGATGCCTTACCTCCATATATAATTGAATAAAGAAGAAATTTTAAGATTTGAATGAAGAAGAAATTAGAAGAAAAAGATATCCATACCAGAAGAGGGCTATATTTTTGGTTGTTTTGCTCATTTGTACAGAAAGCCCAGCACTACCTTTGTGCTGTTTATGAATACAATTATTGCCACTTCAAAAAAACAAAAAAGAAGAAGAAGAGAACTTCTGTTCTATGAGAAGTTCTTGCTACTAAAACTTCTTTGAATGGATGATAAAAGATTCGTAAAAATTTGATTAATTAAAATTCCTAATGTATTGTATTTTTTTTATCTTGAGTTTTCCCTCTCATGTGTGCCCTTCAATTTGTAGGATTAAGTATTGCTGCATCATTAAAGGATTTTGTTTGTCTGAATTATAGGTGACTTGATTGATGTTGTTATACCTCGGCCAGAACCTGATCATCAAATTATCGAAGGTCATGGGAAGGTAATAATGTTGTCATTTTTGTGTCCAAGCTTTAGGAATTGACTCAATGTTATTTCGAGCATTTGTCTTTGTTTTGTGCTCTACAAATACTTTATATTGTTGTACAACTGAGCAATAAAACCTGTACAAGTTTGCTGCCATGAAAAGCAGAAAAGCCCATGGTTATTTCCTGGTTGAAAATGGGAAAGTAAGGTGTTCTGTTACTTGCAGTCGTCCCTTCTTTTCTTCTGTACTTGTTTGGTTCTAGATCTGAGATAATCATTATAGAATTTCTACGTTACTCAATTTGTGAAGGAGAAAATGATGCATACGCAAGTTGTAGGCTTTCTTTCTTCTCTCCTACAGATATTGGTAAATGAAGGTAGTGTAGACTCTGAAAATGTTGAAAGTATGTGTTTGTGTTTTTTGCTGCACGGAGAAGACTCGTTATTTAATCCACATTAAGCACACACAATGTAGCATTATCGTCGAGGATAACTCTACCGGTATGGGATATCTTGAAAGTTCACCAGATATGGGTGTGTTAGCCATGAGAGCAATTGTCGAGGATAACCAACTGCAGTGATAAGAGACTGTCGATCTTGAATTTCATTCTCATTGTTTCACATGGGTGTTTGTGTTCCAAATTGCAGGTATTTCTCGAGTACTCGGACGTTACTGGTTGTAGCAATGCAAAGGCTGCGCTTGGTGGCAGGAAATTTGGAGGAAATACAGTTATTGCTATTTATTATCCTGAAGACAAATACTATGACAAGGATTATGCCGCTTAGGTTTCTGAAAGTTTTCCATGTTGTTGGTCTTTGTATATGTTTAGTGCTTGTAATTGTCAGTTTACTGCAGTCTGGGCTGTTCGATAATGGTCAATTAGGAGAAGTTTTTCACTTTCCCGTTCAAACTACTGAAATTACTAGATTTTTAATTCTATTTAAGTTATTTACTTTATCTCCAGCACCTTGTAATGCTGCGTATTAAGGGGTAGTTAGGCAACAAAATAGATAGAATAAATTTCGTTTGGAATGGATTGACTACAAAGATGAACTTTGCGCATATGGCAATTAAAATTTTTATAATCTCAATATACCTTTCTTAGAGCTGCTAAATTTGACGTTAAGAATAAATTACTTTAAATGTGTTTACTTCCTAATGTTAAAAGTTGTCAATTGACAGTATCAGGTTCAGTAGCAAGTATAGGTGTTTACTGGACGGGTTGGACATGGAAAAAAAATAGCCCGTCTGGTTAGTGGGCTGGGATATTTCGGGTTTCGTTGGATCCGTTTGGGTTCGGGCTTATCGGCTCTGGATCGGACCAAATTAATATTTTTTTAAGTGTATTATATTTTCTTGTTCAATGTAATTGATACTTAAGTGTTTGCAAATTCTTAAATAATAAAATAAGTATTGTAAGACATAAAATTAAAGTTTAAAGTTTAAAGTTTGAAATTTGAATTTTAAAATTGAAATCAAGTGGCTACATAAAATTATTTAATATGATCAATATGTAAGGATCAAACTTCAAAGGCTTCCATTTCATATTTTTATTGCATAATAATACTTCAAATTAACTTGTCTAATAAAACTAACATATTAAGCTTAAATAAGTCTAACAAATTCAAAATAACATAAATTGTCTCAAATCAACTTAAATACGAATTTCTGTAGGACGCTCAAGACAACCCTTGATATGCCTCCTTAAACTAGTTGTGCCCTCCCACTTTCGACGAACATTAAAAATTTGACCACAGTTCTTGCACTCTATTTTGCAAACTTTTTCATTTTCTTCTACCACGTCAAAGTGTTCCCAAATATATGAGCGCACTCTAGAAGCACGGGGCATGATTTAACTTGAACCTAACAAAAACGGTAACCACACATCACTTGATAATTTTGTAGTGGCTACCGTAAATAATTGATAAAATTTGAAATATTAATTAATTGAGAATTTGGGAGCAATAAGCAATTCAATAATCAAGAGGGAATTGAGAGAGAACTAGAGTAGAAAAAGAGAGCAAGTTGTGAGAAAAATAAAAAAGAGGGGGGTATTTATAGTTTTTAAAAGGCTAAAAATATAATTTATCAATTATTAGGGGTGAATGAGCTATTTTAGTAGAGGGATAGGCCGAAATGACTAAAAGTGCAAAAAATGGCCATTGTCCAACAATCATTTTTTATTTTGATAGCTGGCAACTGTGAGAATTTAAAAAAAAAAATTATAACTTAAATTGGGCTCGGTTAAAACCCTTGAAGGGCTAGCCGGATTCCAGTGCACCGGTAATCAAAAAAGGCTCGTGAACCGGGTCGAACCGGGTTGTTAGTGGGGCGGTCCGGCCCGATTAACACATTTAGTAGCAAGTTCTATTGGCTTAAACTCATGTAACTGAACCTTGTAAATCGTTTTAGCATATTCAATCATCATATATCACATCATAGATTGGTGCATATAGATGTTCACACATGATCAATCTTTTCTTGTCACTTCTCCTCATTTTATCTTTTGTGCGCTACTTGCACCTTGTGTCACATAAGATCATTTTTAATTTTATATATTTGTGCATCCATCTAGTTCTACCATACTTATCTTGTGGTTTGCAAGTTTTAGAGGCTCAATCTTTTCTATGTAAAAAAGTAAGCTATAAGAAAGAGCAAGTGAATATGACCAAGCACATAGATTAAGCCGAACTTGCAGCTAGAGACTGATCTTTGTGTGATACCGTTGAACCAATTATTTAATACTAGTACGCGCAAAGCATGTACCCCATATCAATGAATAAATAATTTTAAAAAAATACATAAATAATAGATGAATGTTGATCCCATTTAGCTAACTCAATAAAGGAAGAAATCTATCTATATAAAAATCCTTAAATGCTTTATTCTTATTCTTAAGACTTATGTGGGAATATTTTATGAAATTTGTTGCTATTTCTGTGACCTAATACTAAAAACAAGCAAGTAATGTATAAATATTATTATCAAGATTCTTTAAAGATTTGTCAAATAAAATCTATTTAATTTTTTTTATCTCTTTAGAGATTTTGCAATGAAGAGGTTGTACCTATAGCTCAAGAAAAATTAATAATTATAGTGTACAATCTAAAAGTAACTAATAATGAGTTAATATTTTACAATAAATAACTTAGAAACATTAAAAAAACATCGAGAGTTGTCATTTATTGGAATAAATAGAAAAAATAAAATAAATTCTTTTAAAATTTATCTTCTACTATCTTATCCTTATTGTTTCAAGTTTGTATTTTTATCAATTTAACTCCAATTATTTTTTCCTTATTGTCTAATTGTTTTGAGCGCCAATCCTCTCCTTTATAAGAAAAGATTTATACAACCCTAAGGGGTCTTTTTAGTTTGAAAAAAGTTATACTGGGACTATAATGCGAAAATTATAATAAAGAGATTAAATAATAAAGAAAATATTTATTAGACATACTTTCAATTGATAAATATTAGGTTCATTGAATTAAAATTTAATATATGGAGTTTAATATAAACAACGCGTTTGATTTTTTCATATATAAACTTGGATAAAATTTTATTTTCAACTTTAACCTTAGTCTTCTTAAAGGATTTTGGAATAAGCGCTTTGGAGAAGGATATTTTGGTCATCTGATTATTTTATCCTAGGATAGCTAATTCCCAAATTATTATCCCACATTGAATGTAGAATAAAAATATAATTAAGATTGTGGTATAACTATTCTCGCAATTTCTTATACCGAAATATCTAACCAAACATAAAATCGAATAATCTCACATTTTTGTCAAATTTAAATATTTGTTATAAATATATTATATTATGGATGTTCATTTAGTACTCCGTTGTAAATAAGCTTCCTGAAGAAGCTTATCTATATGAGACTCCGTCGTAAATATGTTTATCTATTTAGTACTCTATTGGAAATAAGCCTCCTGAAGAAACTTATCCTTTCGGTACTCCGTTATGGATAAACATCACCTCCGGTAGAAGATTATCTATATCTGGTACAATGAGCTTATCCTTTCTTACTCCATTATGGATAAACATCATCCCCAGTAGAAGATTATCTATATGTGGTACAATGAGCTTATCTTTTCGATACTCCGTTATGAATAAACATCACCCCCGGTAAAAGATTATCTATATCTGGTACAATGAGCTTATCCTTTCGGTACTCCGTTATGGATAAATATTACCCCCGGTAGAAGATTATCTATATCTGGTACAGTAGCAACTTACAAGCAGCTTACACAACAACTTCCTTTCTTCTATAAGAGGAGATTTCAATTCATTATGTACATAAGTTTGAAGTTTGAATAATATATCAGTTTCTCTCTATACTTATCTTTACTTTACAGTCTTTATTTTATAACACGTTATCAATACGAGACTCTGCCATCTCGAGCAAATACTCTAAAAGTATTAGAGGTACGAACTTTCTTTTTCTAAATAATGTCAAATCTTTCTAAACTTAAATTTGTAGCCCTGGATATATCGGGCAAAAACTACATGTCTTGGGTGCTTGATGCTAAATTCATCTTAATGCGATGGGTCTGGCAGACACCATCAAGGACAAAAATCAAGCATCAAATCAAGATCGCGCCAAAGCAATGATATTCCTACGCCATCACCTTGATGAAGGTTTGAAAATGGAATATCTCACTATTAAAGATCCAGTCATACTGTGAAATAATTTGAAAGATAGATATGACCACCTGAAGATGTTCTTTCTTCTACAAGCACATTATGATTGAACTCATCTAAGGCTACACGGTTTTAAATCTATCAGTGAGTATAATTATGCTATGTTCAGAATTATTTCCCAATTGAAATTATGTAGTGTTAATATTACTGATCATGATATGTTGGAGAAATTTTTTACCACTTTTTATGCCTCGAATATGCTCCTGCAGCAGCAATATCGAGAAATAGGATTCAAAAAGTATTCTGAACTTATCTCACATCTTCTTGTAGCCGAGCAACATAATGGGATATTAATGAAAAACCATGAAAGCCAACCTACTGCTTTTTGTCCATTCCCTGAAGTGAATGAGCCGAACTTCTACCAAGCTAAGCGTGGAAGAGGTCGTGGCCCCAGTCGTGATCATAGCCATGGTCGGGGAAGAAACTCTAATCATGGTAATAATAATGCACCAAAGAACTCTCCTCCCTACCACCAGTGGAAAAGGAAGGAACAAAAGCATGAAGCGGTGCAAGCAACAAAGGCAGAAAATGTATGCTATAGATGTGGAGGAAAAGGGCATTGGTTACGTACCTGTCATACGCCAAAGCACATGGTTGAGTTTTATCAAGCCTCCCTAAAGAAGACAGAAAAATACTGAAGCAAATTTTATTTCTGAAGATAATTTAGACTTCATGCATTTGGATGTAGTTGATTACTTTGCACTCCCGAAAAGAGAAACAAGTCATGTGATCGGTGATGAATCTGTAGACATGTAATTTTTTTATAATTTTTATTGTTTGTAGTAGATAGTATGGTTATGTAATTGTTGTACATAAATAAAAAGTTATGCTTTGATAATGATGTTTACTATCATATTTATTTTATTTATGTCATTTTGAAGAATATGGATAATCCTCAAATTATGTTTGGATCAAAGACCAATCATGAAGATATTTGTGTAATTGATAGTGGAATAACTCATGCCATATTCAAAGATTAGAAATACTTTTCTTATTTGCATAAGGAAAAAGCAAATGTTTCAACAATTTCTGGTAATATAAGTTTGATTGAAGGCTCCGGAAGAGCCACTATATTTCTGTCGATGGGAACAAAACTTATTATAGACAATGCATTGTTCTCCTCCAAGTCCCGAAGAAACTTATTGGGTTTTATAGATATCCGCCGAAATGGGTATCATGTTAAGACGACAGATGAAATGAATATGGAATATCTTTGTATTACAAAGAATGTTTCTGGACAGAAGTGCATTGTAAAAAAGTTACCAACTTTATCTTCTGGCTTATACTATTCAAAGATTAGTACAGTTGAAGCACACTCTATCGTAAACCAGAAGTTTACTGATTCAAATATTTTTGTGCTTTGGCATGGCCGTTTGGGCCATCCTGGATCTATAATGATGAGACGAATTACTGAAAATTCGAGTGGGCATCTATTAAAGAACCTGAAGATTCTTACAAATAATAAATTTTTTTGTGATGCTTGTTATCAAGGCAAAATGATCACTAGACCATCACCAATGAAGGTTGGAATTGAATCCCCTGCCTTTTTAGAACGTATACATGGGGATATATGTGGACCTATTCACCCACCAAGTGGGTTGTTTAGATATTTTATGGTCCTAATAGATGCATCTTCAAGATGGTCTCATGTGTGCCTACTATCATCTCGCAACCTGGCGTTTGCAAAGCTATTAGCCCAAATAATTCGATTAAGGGCACAATTCCCAGATTATCCTATAAAGGCTATTCGCCTTGATAATGCTGGAGAATTCTCATCTCAAGCTTTTGACGATTACTGTCTATCAGTTGGGATAAAAGTTGAACATCCTGTAGCTTATGTTCATACTCAAAATGGCCTTGCAGAGTCATTTATTAAACGCCTGCAAATGATATCAAGACCACTACTTATGAAAACAAAATTGCCCACTACTACTTGGGGCCATGCTATCTTGCATGCAGCATCACTTATCCGTCTCAGACCTACGCATTATAATAAATATTCTCCATCACAATTAGTTTTTGGTCATGAACCAATTATTGCCCATCTATATATTTTTGGATGTGCTGTATATGTGCCAGTAGCACTACCACAACACAGTAAGATGGGCCCGCAGAGAAGGTTAGGAATATATATTGGGTTTGAATCACCCTTTATTATTCGCTATCTTGAACCATTGACGGAAGATTTATTTACTGCTCGATTTGCAGATTGTCGGTTTGATGAAATAGATTTTTCACAATTAGGGGGGAGAGAAAAAGGAAATCAAAATAGAAATTATGTGAAATTTTTTATCATTATCTCATTTTGATTCACGTACCCCTATATGTAATCAGGAGGTCTAGAAGATCATCCATTTATAAAATATAGAAAATCAAATGCCAGACGCATTTACTGATTTGAAAAGGATAACTAAGTCACATATCCCTGCAGAAAATGTGCCTATCTGAATTAATGTCCCAGCAGGATCATCTACTAGCATGAGAGCTAGTGAACCTAAAACACGCCTGAAGCGTAGTAGGCCTTTGGGTTCTAAGGATCGAAATCCTCGAAAAAGAAAATTGATAAATGATCAAAATGATACTATGATGGGATTCCCCGAAGAGACCCAAGATCGGATTAGTTCTGAGATTCCTGAAGAAATCAATGAACCCGAGACTCAAGTGAGTGAGAAGCTTTTAATAAGTTCTACTTGTGAAGGGATTAATTTAAATCGATCTGAACTAGTGGTGGATAATATTTTTACATATAATGTTGCACTTAACATTATGCAAGATAGTGAGGATCTTAAACCCCGATCTGTCGAAAAATATCGACAAAGATCTGATTGGCCAAAATGACAAGAGGTAATTCAATCGGAATTGAACGCACTTGCTAAAAGAGAGGTCTTTGGATTAGTAGTCCAAACACCTGCTGGTATAAAACCAGTTGGTCATAAATGGGTATTTGTGCGAAAACAAAATGATAAAAATGAAGTTGAACGATACAAGACTCGCCTTGTCGCACAAGGATTCTCACAACGACCTGGAGTTGATTTTGATGAAACATATTCACCTGTTATGGATGCCATAACATTTCGATATCTCATCAGTTTAACACTACTTGAAAAGCTTGAAATACATCTAATAGATGTAGTTACAACTTATATGTACGGTTCACTTGATAATGAAATTTATATGAAAATTCCCGAAGGATTTAAAATGCCTGAAGCAAATTCAAAATCTCGGAAAATGTATTCAATCAGATTATAAAGATCTTTGTATGGTTTAAAGCAATATGGGTGTATGTGGTATAATCGCCTCAGTGAATATTTGCTGAAAGAGGGTTACATAAATGATGTTATTTGTCCATGTATTTTTATAAAGAAAATGACATCAGAATTTGTTATACTTGTTGTTTATGTTGATGACATAAATTTTGTTGGAACTCCAGAAGAGCTCCAAAAGGCAATTGAATATCTTAAGAAAGAATTTGAGATGAAAGATCTTACAAAGACAATTTTTTTTCTTGGTCTGCAAATTGAACATTTAGTAGACGGGATCTTTATCCATCAATCTACCTATACAGAAAGGGTCTTAAAATACTTTTACATGGACAAAGCGCACCCATTGAGTTCACCAATGGTTGTTCGATCACTTGAAGTGAATAAAGATTTGTTCCGACCTCCAGAAGAGGATGAGGAACTCCTTGGTCCCGAAATACCTTATCTTAGTGCAATTGGTGCACTTATGTATCTTGCTAATGCTACAAGGCCTAACATAGCATTTTCTGATAATTTACTAGTAAGATATAGCTCTTCTCCTACACGGAGACATTGGAACATGATTAAGCATATATTGCGATATTTAAAGGGAACACTTGACATTGGTTTATTTTATTCTAACAAAGATAGTGCAGATCTTGTTGGTTATTCAGATGCAAGTTATTTATCTGATCCACATAAAGCTCGATCTCAAACCGGGTACGTGTTTATATGTGGAGGTACTGTCATATCATGACGCTCCACAAAATAATCTATTGTTGCTACTTCTTCAAATCATGCTGAGATAATAGCTATTCATGAAGTAAGTAGGGAATGCGTATGGTTGAGATCAATAATTCATTTTATTCAAGGAAAATGTAGTTTGGAATGTGATAAAAGATCCAAAATTTTATACGAAGACAATGCTGCATGCATAACCCAATTAAAATGAGAATTTATCAGTATTTTAAAAGGCGTGGGCGTAAGGCGGGGTATTTTACATATGCCTCGGCGGGGCGTAAGCCCCATAGGTATTAATTTTTAATATTTTATAAAATAATATAATGTCAATTAATGTTTATAAACAGGTAAAATTGCATAAAAATTGAAGAAAACTATATATATGTGTGCTCCATCCCCACAAAAAACTAATCAAAATAATCTATTATACGTTACTTACAAGCACAAGTAATTTGAGTCTAAAAGAATAAAGTTTTCTATATGGAGGAACAAAAATGATGATTAACCTGCAATTTAAACTTTGAATTTGTTGTTATGAAGAAAAATATAGTTCTCTTTGTATTTGTAAAAAAAATTAAATATTCGTTGCTTTTGGGAGATATTAGCAGACTAGCGGATAAGATAAAAATTTAGAAAAACCATGAATTAGGGCTTAAATCAATAAAAAAGGTCTTTACTTTTAAATTTAATACTTTTGAGTTTCTTTTTAACCCTTTTGAGTAATTACCAAACTCACTTTTGAGAATTTGGGTATTATATGAAGGACTAATTCAATAAATTTTATTTTAATTTGAAAAAGTTTTTGGGGCTTACTCCTTACTAAAGAAATGCGCTCCGAACGCCCTGGCGTATGCCCCAAATTGCGGGGCGTACGCCTCTTGAGACTTTCGCCCCACACCATCGCCCCGGGGCATTTTTGGTATGCCTCGCCCTGGGACTCGCCCCAGAAACGTCTTTTAAAATAGAGGAATTTATAAAAGGAGATAGAACGAAACACATTTCACCAAAATTATTCTACACACATGATCTTCAGAAAAATGGTGACATTGATGTGCAACAAATCCGTTCAAGTAACAATCCGACATATTTATTCACTAAATCTTTGCCAACTTCAACTTTTGAGAAGATGGTATACAAGATTGGAATGCGGAGACTCAAATATTTGAAACAAGATTTTTATCAGGGGGAGTAAAATACGCGCTATACTCTTTTTTCCTTACTAAGGTTTTTCCCACAAGGTTTTCCTTATAAGGTTTTTAATGAGACAACTAGTTATGCGTATTACTAAATATGTGTACTATTTTTCCTTCACTAGGATTTTTTTCCACGGTTTTTTTTCTAGTAAGGTTTTAATGAGGCACATTATCTTTTAAATGAACATCCAAGGGGGAGTGTTATAAATATATTATATTATGTGTGTTCATTTAGTACTCCGTTGTAAATAAGCTTCCTGAAGAAACTTATCTATATGAGACTCCGCCGTAAATATGTTTATCTATTTAGTACTCTATTGGAAATAAGCCTCCTGAAGAAGCTTATCCTTTCGGTACTCTGTTATGGATAAACATCACCCCCGGTAGAAGATTATCTATATCTGGTACAATGAGCTTATCCTTTCGGTACTCCGTTATGGATAAACATTACCCCCGGTAGAAGATTATTTATATCTGGTACAATGAGCTTATCCTTTCGGTACTCTATTATGGATAAACATCATCCCCGGTAGAAGATTATCTATATCTGGTACTCCGTTATGGATAAACATCACCTCCGGTAGAAGATTATCTATATATGGTACAACGAGCTTATCCTTTCGGCACTCCGTTATAGATAAATATTACCCCGGTAGAAGATTATCTATATATGATACAGTAGCAACTTACAAGCAGCTTCCTTTCTTTGATAAATAGAGGAGATTTTAGTTCATTATGTACATAAGTTTGAAGTTTGAATAATATATCAGTTTTTCTCTATACTTGTCTTTACTTTATAGTCTTTATTTTATAACAATATTTTTTTAGTTATTTTTTCTAATTATTGAGTGTAATTTTCAAAATATTATCCATAAAATCAATGAAGAAAATACTTAATTATTTATTCTAATAATGAGTGTAATTTTAAATATTATACCAAAAATAATGAAGAAAAAATATTATTTGAATATGAAGGGAATTCAAATATTATATGGAAGTGTATTATCTATTATTATTTATACTACTATTAAATGTTATAAAAAGAAACTACAAAATCAAAATATGTGTACTTCACTTCAAAGTTACACCATTATCGTCGGGAACTAAAATTTTCATCATCCAAGACAATTTTAATGATGCTATGTAGTCGGATTGTTTTACTTTATTAGAGAATCTTTAACATGTTTTCCTCTTCCTGCATTATTCTTATTAAATCCTAAATTTTAGGACTTGATACATACTTCAAATAAAGATGATTTAATAAATAAAATTTTAATAATTGTTAAAGTACTAAATATTCGGACAATAACTTAAATTACTATTTTATCCAATGTATAATTTTTTTTAAATGATTAAAAAATACAAATAATATTTCGCTAAGGACCTTCGTGTTTTTAATATAGTATATAAATATAGATAGATTAATAGATGCCAAATTAAATTCGTTTTAATAAATCTCTTTATTTCCTTCCATTTGAAACAATATTAAAAACTATAAAATGAGCAAAACAAAATAAAATTAAATTCAACAACGTGTAGGAATGTCAGAACTCAGAAGGGAAACATAGTAAAGTTTTATCCGATTAGACCAAAAAGGAGGATTCGCTGACTAGGATCTGTGTCACTCTCAATTCTTGGTTATGGTAATAGATAAGCTTTGACCAATTCTCCTATTCCTTGTATATTAAATTTACTCTTTTTCACCAATAATCCATTTTTCTTTTCTTTTCTGGAAACACTCTAACAACCTTCTCTACTATATTATTCACCTCAAATTAAACAACATGAACGTATCCGGTTAGTTAGGGTTCGGGGAGATTAATGTATACGGAGACTTTATTTCTATTTTGTGAAAGTAGATAAGATATTTACGATAAACCCTCGACTAAAAAAAGACACGTAAAAAAAAGAGAGAAGCAATAATCAAATCCAGAAAAATAAATAAAAGATTAACAAAAGAAAAAACTGAAAAATTTCTTTTAATTATTCATTCTTAGGCGCTAATCTCGAACACAACCAGTGACCTCACTGGTCTATTTCATAAGATCAACGTAACTTTCTATGTTATCAACCCCAAATTAAGAGAGAAAAATAAAGGATTTATTTTAATCCAAGAAAAATAACCAGTCTCCCATTTGTCCATTTGATTAGATTAACATAACTTTCTATATTATCCACCTCAAGTTAAAAGATAAAAAGAACAGATTTTGTTAATCCAAGAATTGTTAGGCACTAAAATCCTCAAAGACAATCAATGGTCCCACTTATCCATTTCATCAAAGAATAACAATAACTTTCTCCCCATCTCAAGATTATTAATGGATAATGTTGACACCTTTGTCTCCTCCAACCCCCTAACCTATAAATACTCATCAAATCACTAACAAAGCATATCATCTTTTCTACCAAAGTATATCATCTTTGTGTGCTTTCTCAATACCATTTGCTTTTATTCTTGATTTTGTTTGAGCAAAAAGAAAACAAAAAATGTTGGCAATTTTCAAGAAAAGTGTGGTTGATCCACCAAAGGAGCTGCAAAGTCCAGCCTCTTTGCAAATATCAAACAAGGCTGCATCACCTGAAGAGACAATGAAGAATTTCTTAGCTTCAAATTCCAACGATGGGTTTTCCATTAGATTCATGGATAAGGCATTCTTGGCCTATTCCAAACCTCCACCTTCATCAAATCCTCAACAAAGGTATTATATTCCTTCTTGAGATTTGGCTATAGTATCTATAAAGAAGATCATAAAGATTCAATTTTTCACTAGTCATAAGAGAAACATTAAGTGAGGTGCAAAATGTCATTTTACAGCTTCTTTTTGGTAATAATGTGACAAAGGTGTGAACTTTTTTGTTTTTTCAGGTTGTTCTGTGGGTTGAATGACATATACTGCATATTCTTGGGAAGTTTGAACAATTTATGGGCACTAAACAAGCAGTATGGGCTATCAAAGGGAGCCAATGAGGCAATGCTTGTGAGTGAAGCATATCGAACACTTCGGGACAGAGGTCCATTCCCAGCTCATGAGGTTCTCAAGGGTCTTGAGGGAAGCTTTGGCTTTGTGATCTATGATCACAAAGCTTCTAATGTCTTTGTTGCCCTTGTAAGTTCTTTCTTAATTCAAAAAGTTTATTCCCCTATCTACATACATTTTTTAATTATAAATGTGGTATTGGGGATAGTTTGCGTGTACCTTAATTATTTGTCCACCAGGCTTAGTTAGATAATGTAATAGATTACAACGTTTTTTGCATCTCCTAGGATATGAATCTTGGTCTTCCATGATTTTCTATAAATGTTTGTAAACACTAGCTTCTTAAGTGATTAGAGATGGGATGATGGTGGTGATATCAATCTTGGAAAGAAAGCAAATACAATAGATCATTTATTCTATTCTATTTAGACATAATGTATTTTTTGTTTTTTTCATTTAACTCAATATCATAAATGGTGTCTATGTATAGGGTGCTGATGAAACAATGAAGTTGTTCTGGGGAATAGCATCTGATGGATCTGTCATGATCTCTGACAATGTGGATCATATCAAAGCAAGCTGTCTCAAATCATTTGCTCCCTTCCCAACTGGTATGTAGTTCATATTTAGAACATATTTAAAGACAATGGCTTTATTCTTTTACAAGTGTTGCGCTTGCCACTAGCAGGTGCAGAGCTATAAGCTCGACTACGGGTTCGGCCGAGTAGCTTTTGCTCAAACAGTGTATTTGTGTTAAGAAATTTATTAAATATCTACAAATATTAAATTCAGAACCCAGTTATTAGCATTTGAATTCATCGTTCTAAAATCAAGAACCCACAAAGTTGAAATCTTGGCTTCGCCTCTCCCACAAGACTGAAAATTTTTCTTTTTAAATGAGAAAGCACATGAGTTGTCCAAACAAAATTTGATTTTTGATGAGATGAACTTTTTTGGCAGGGTGCATGTACCACAGTGAAAGTGGATTAAAGAGCTTTGAGCATCCAAGTTACAAGATGAAACCAATGCCAAGAGTGGATAGTGAAGGAGCAATGTGTGGAGCTTACTTCAAAGTTGATGTCTACTCAAAGGTGAATAGCATGCCAAGAGTTGGAAGTTCTGCCAACTGGGCTACTTGGGGCCAGCAGGCTTAGATAATCTCATTTTAACTAACTACAATATAAAGAAGAAAGAAGAGAAGTACTTTATCTTTGTCTTCATTCCTGTTGTTATTTTCTGATTTCCCATTGTATTTTTCAATAAGCTTCCTGCATCTTCTATAAAGGCCTCAGCTTTGTAAATTTCACTTGAGGTTCCAACATGAGAAGATTGTTGAGTTTCCCTTTCTGTTTGTTTGTTCAGTTTAAAGTGTTCAAAAAGTAATGAGCAATTAGCACATCTTTTAAGTTGTTTGTAATGACAATCAAGATGCAATGACCATGTAGTTATTTCCTTCACCATATTTGTGCTAAACCTGTTTTAGTTTCTGTGTATATTAGCCCCACCCTCAAACCATTTCAGACACCTATAAAACTATCAAAAGATAGATAGATGGCTAGTCACTAACATGAGTGAAAAATTTGAATTTGAAGCTTACAAGGGAGGATGCAAAGAGAGCAGAACAGGTCATCTCATCTATGTCACCAGATGAATTGGAAAGAATGGTGAGATGGGCAGCAAGGATTCAAACAGGGATACAACTTCTCAAGATTACCAAAGATTTTGTCATGGAAAATCCTGGCATGAGCTTGGCAATTTTTGTGCCCATTTTAGCAGTATTCCTTCACCTGCTTGGCTACATCTGAGATTTTTCTCCTCTTCTTTTCATTTTTTGGGGCATGTTAGAAAAAATCATTCTTTTTTTATCAGTAAATAAATTCTATTTAGAAACAGCACTAAGATAGTGCTGGTGGATATGTACAATATAGCATTACAAGAAACTCATACTCCTTAACTACTCTTGCTAGGACTTGAAAAGATCTATCAGTTTCAGCATCATAAAACATTTCTTTTCTACACCAAAAAGCTAACAAAGGAACAGCTTTGAAATTAAACCTTGAGCTATACTGTAGTTCACTTCAAAACATCTTTGGTTTCTCTCATTCCAAATCATCTACCAGACAAAAGCTGTGATAGTGTCTACATCACCTTTGAACTGTTACCTTTTTTCGCTTTAAGCATCCGGTATTCAAAACCCACTAACCTTATTAATCCGGACTCGTGCTGGTAGGCCTACGAAGGGAGTAAATCGCTCCCCGCCAAGAAGTTTTCCATTCCCATGTCTGAACTGTTACCAAGTCCTCTGCTTCCCCATGCAGTAATAGCTCCTTATCAGTCTTTGGCATGACCTTTCAAGTAAAAATGCAAAGAAACATTTCATATATGTAATGCAACTGAATAGAGGAGAAATAGATGATTTGTATCTTCTGCATTTCTACATGTGAATCAGTTTTTGTTAGTCTAGGATACCTCTGCATTCCAAGTACTTAATTTGAATGTCACCTTCCTTTGACAAATAGGCTTATGACCATTCCCAGGAGTTTAATAAGCTAATTTCACCACAAGAGAGAATCTGCAACAGAATTTCTGCATTTTGTTCAACAATACCAAACTAAAGTCATAGTTTCTTTTTATCTCCTCTCAAAATTAACAGATCATTCAAAACCAATCTCAGAGATTATATTTATTTCTCCAGACTGACTTTCCCTTTTAACCTTTTTTTACCTTATAACAATGCATAGAGGCATTTAAGGCAACCTCCTAACAATCCTCATTCCTATTGTTATATCCTTCTTTGCTGCTTCTTCATCTTCATTAAGCCTTTCCTTTGCATACCTTTGACAATCACACAAACAAGGAATACATGAAGAAACGAAGAATTAGGAAATCGAATCATGCACGTCATCGCGGTGAACTACATGATATTGCAATCTTCAAGCCAATCTAGTGTTTCAATAGCCTCTGCAAGAGAAGTGGTATCTATTTCAATTCATTGAGAAAAGATGCTGGAACATCCAAGCTACACTAAATTGAAGAAAAAAATAAAAAAATATGTAGGTAATATACATGTGGTAAATTGTTCCTAGATATTATTGCTAACGTACCATTTATGATGTGAGAGTTGTGAATCTTCATATTGAGTCCATCATTTGCCATATAGTGCTGTTGTTCTTGCTGCATTCTTTTGGCAGAATCATTAGCTGATGATCCACATCCATACAACTCAATCAGCTCCAAAGTTGGTATATCACCAATACCAACAGAAATCTCAATTAGATTCTTGCAATTATACAGCAGGAGGCACTCAAGATTTGGGAAATTTATGTCACTGGCTTCCCAATACATTAGATCTGTTTTACCAAGAAGCAAGAATTTCAGCTTAGGAAAAAACATTTCATTTGTTCCCCATTTTGCTCCTTGGAAAGCAAATTTCTTCAGTTTGAGCACTTGAAGTTCTGGTAATGAACTAAGAACTGATATTTCTTCCCAGGGACGATGGCTCCCGCTCAAAGTTAAATTCTTGAGGGTTGATGGGAAAAAGTTCCGAAGTGGAACTCGCATTGGGTTGACAAATCTGCACTTGAGTGTCTCCAACCCCTCTATGCAGTTGAGATTGTTGAGATAATATGACATCTGCTCATCAGTCATAGACTCTTTTTCAGTTTCATGAATTCAGAGTTTTTTTAACTTGGGAATGCAAGCAAATACTTCCCTTTAACAACTACCAAAGCTTGTATAGGAAAGTGTTTGAGGTTTAATAGGACTTGGGAGCTTTTTCCATCAACTAGTGCTGATAAAGCCATAGGATCAGGCATTATGAAACCCCTCGTTAAACGGACATGCATTAGTCGTGCCATATTCCATAAATCTGCTGGTAGAGCTAGACCTTCTAGGTGAGAAGAGATAATCAGTATCTTCAAATGACAGAATTCAGAAATAGCTGAAGGCAGCTCATCATAACAGTTGAGCGTGAGATACCTCAGATTAACTAATTGTGCTATTTCCAGTGGAAAACTGAAGAACATACTCGAACCTAGGTCCAGAACTCTCAGTAGTTTGAAGCCCGGAAAACCAATAATAGACCTTAGCTGTGAAGTAGATGGAGGAAGTCCAGCTCCAATACAACAGAGAAAGGAATAAGTAAAAGGAACAGAAGGCTTGTGCTCGGCACTGGCCACAATCTCAGAATGCAAAACGAGGCGTCTGTTGGAATATGCTTCCTCTGGCAAGACTTGAACATGATCTCTCACAACGTACAAGAACTTCTCTTTTTCAGCTTCTCTTCTTAATGAATTCCACAAGAGATCATGGATACAACATGTTTTTACTCTGCCCCTGAACCTCCTCCTAATCACCATTACCAAATTTCGACTTACTAGATCTTCTTAATACTCCTCAGCAATCTGTTCTAAGTTCTTTGGCGTTGTCCCTTCTATGAACCCTTCTGCAACCCATAACTAACCATACTGCCTTTGGGAAACGCGCACATATAAAGAAAGCAAGGCTTCAAGGGATGAGGCAAGTAGTTATAACTCAGAGCAAACAAGCTTAGGAATTGATCTGATTCTCCAGTTATAACTGAATGAGCATCATTTGAGACATTCTTCCTGTTGTCTAATGTCTTGTTGATCTTAGAGAGAAGACCAGCTACCACAACAATCGCTAGTGGAAGTCCTTGACATCTAGAGACAATACAACCCAAGGAATAGAATGCCTCTCAGGCATAAACTCTCGCACTTGCGATATTACCATAACCTCCATATTTGGTTTCAATCTTTAACAATCAAGTGACTAACATGTCACACTTATACAAATCTCCCCGTGAGGCACGCTCCCACGACCATTCCGCTCAGGTAGCAAAGTACGCACATCCATACCACCAACCGTTCTAATTCTGTAAAGTGAATCAAAAATCCGCAAGTCAATACACAAAGCCTCTTCCACAGGACACCATCCTCAGGTGACACTAAAGAAAATGCCAGCTTACTCTGAACATTTAAATTCACTCCTGCTCATCTGAGCTCGTAACATTTTATCAACACCGAACCGCAATCTTGACCTTCAACTCCCAGTTCCCATGCAGTTCCTTGCACCTATCATGCCGCTATACGAGATTACCAGAACTCATCATAACTTCTGAACTACTAGTAAAATAAACACTTCCTTGGCTAGAAAACTCTTTACTCAGCTCATTTCAGAAGAACTAACGCAACACGCAACTGAATTCTAAAACCGCAGAAAAATACAAACCTAAAGTTGTGATCTAAACCACCATAACTCTTCCGGAATCCATTCACACAATAAAGCCATTCGAATCAAATACCTCCCAAATCAACCAAGTTGTGGTGACGCTCAATCCCAAATGTACAACCATAAACTACATGTATGACTTTGCGCTGAAGAAACTGATCACTGCCACTATCGTGCTGATTCAACCATTTCCAACTGAACCACTTCTTCCAATTTACTCGGGACTTGCCCTAGAAATGATAATAGCTCATGTAACGACCCGACCAGTCATTTTGAGCTCTAGTGCGTCGTTCAACGGTTTGAGACCCTGAGCAGCTTCACTTCAGGTATTATGAATTGTACGCGTGGTCGGAATTTAATTTCGGGAAGTTCGGAGTTGATTTGGAAAGAAAATTCTAATTTCGGAAGCTTTAAGTTGGAGGAATTGACTAAAGGGTGATTTTTGAGTAAACAACCTCGGAATCGGGATTTGAAGGTTCCAACACGTTCGTATGATGATTTTGGACTTGGGCGTATGTCCGGATCAGGTTTTGGATAACCCGGGAATATTTCGGCGCCTATTGTGGAAGTTGGCATTTTGGAAGGATTTCATAAATTTGGGTTGGAGTGCATTTCAATGCTATCGATGTCCGTTTGGGATTCTGAGTCTGGGAATAGCTTCGTATGGTGATTCTGGTATTGGGAGCGTGTCCGGATGTGGATTTGGAGGTCCGTAGGTCATTTGGCAAAAAATGAAAATTTGAAAGTTTCTGGAAAGTTTGACCGAGAGTGGACTTTTTGATATCGAGGTCGAATTCCGATTTCGGAAGTTGGAGTAGGTCCGTAATATCAATTATGACTTGTGTGTAAAATTTGAGGTCAATCGGACGTGATTTGATAGGTTTCAACATCGAAGGTAGAAGTTGAAGTTTCAAAATTCGTTAAGCTTGAATTGGAGGGTAATTCGTGTTTTAAGCGTTGTTTGATGTGATTTAAAGGCTCAACTAAGTTCGTAGGATGTTTCAAGACTTGTTGTCATGTTTGGTTGGGGCCTCGAGTGGATTCATGATGGTCAACGGATCAACGGATCAACTTGGAGTTTTGTTGTGTTGCTGAAGGGCCTGAGTTCTGGTGTAATTGCACATGCGGAAAAAGGGCCGCAGGTGCGACGCCGCAGAAGCGGCAAGGCAAGCACAGAAGCGAAGTTGGCCAAAAGGCCTAGGGTCACAGAAGCGGGCACAAACGTGCAGGTGCGCGCGCGTAGATGCACTTGAGGATCGCGGAAGCGGAAGCGCAGATGCGTTGCATGGGGCGCAGATGCGGGGACTATTGGGCAGAGCTTGAATCGCACCTGCGATGGAATTTCCGCAGGTGCAGAGCCGCATGAGTGGCTGATGAATCGTAGAAGTGGAAATCGTGGTTGGGTAGTGTTTTCTTTAAAACGAGAGTTGGGTTCAATTTCACTTCATTTTTGTCCATGGGAGCCGATTTTGGAGCAGGTTTGGAGTGCCATCTTCATCCTCTATTATGGGGTAAGTGACTTCTTCTCATTTTGGGTTAAATACATGGTTTATATATGAATTTAAACATGAAAATTGGTAGAAATTTGGGATTTAGAAGAAAAACCTAGAAATTTGGTATTTTCGGATTTTGACCACGAATTTGGGCATGAAATTAGAAATAAATTATATATTTGAGTTCATGGGGTTATGGGTAAAGTTTGTCTTTGAAAATTTTTGAAATCTGGGCACATGGATCCGAGGGTGATTTTTATCGATTTTTCGAACGGAGTTGGAAATTATTGTAAATAGGATTATAATGAGTATTAGAGTATATATTTATGGAATTGCTCATTTATTGACTAGTTTTGGAGCGATGGACATCAGTTTGAGTTGTTGGAAAGGCTTGGGAGCCGGCTATGGAACTTCGGAGCGAGGTAAGTCTCCTTTCTAACCTTGTAAGAGGGAATTAACCCCATAGGTGAAATAATTCAATATGTGCTTTTATTTATGGGGGCTACGTACGCATGAGGTGACGAGAGTCCGTGCGTAACTACTAATATGCTTATGTCCGGGTAGTCTAGGACCCAGATCATGTTATAATTGTGATGCTTGCATCCTACTTGTTAATTTAAATTGCTTAAATCATATCGAAACTTGGTAAAGGGACTTTAAAAGGTTAAACTCCATTCTTCTTAGCCGTAAATGAGAATTTGTATTTCTTGAATAGTTTCCTTAATAAATCTTGCATTTGGTTGTTTTAAATTGTATTTTCTCTTTTGTGGAGCGGGCCAAACGCCTCGGCAGGTTAAATAGATGCATCTATGGTTCGCGCCGTTCGACCCTCGGCAGTGCACTGTTTAAATATTTATGTTGGATCGGTCCGTACGACCTCGTCATGATTTGCACATGATATATCTTTGGAATTGATAATAATTGGTATTGCTTTCATTGGCCAGAGGTCCAAAAATGTTAAATGACGAAAATAAATTTGGAAATTTCTTATTAACAAAAGAATTGTTTACTTATTTCATGATATTGGGCTTACAGCCATTTTACGTAATCCATGCTTAATTATATCATTGATATTTTATTTATAACCCATAGTTAGTGTCGAAGTCGACCCCTCGTCACTACTTCTTCGAGGTTAGGCGGGATACTTACTGGGTACGCGTTGATTTACGTACTCATACTACACTTGCTGCACATTTTTGTACAGGTACATATATGTCTAGTGGCCTTGTGGGCGTAGAGGCGTGGTTATTGCGGGGACTTAGGTGGGCTGCATTCTATACTACGATCCGCAGCCAGCAGAGTCTCCTTCAGAGTATTTATATTTCTCCTGTCCAAATTTGTATTCCGGACAGATGTTGTATTTTATTTTACATTCCTAGTTGAGGTTCATGCACTTGTGACATCGAGTTTTGGAGTGGTTATGGGTTGTCCTGTATTGAAATTGTTAAAAATATTATTATTTATTTTGTAAATTCCATCTTTTACTATTTAATTGAAGGAAATATAATTTCAGAAATATTAAAATGAGAACCAAAATAAGTATTTATTTTTGGCTTGCCTGACAGCGGTGTCCGACTCCATCACAACCTTTAATGGATTTTGGGTCGTGACAACATGGTATCAGAACACTAGGTTCACTTAGGTCACACGAGTTATGAGCAAGTCTAGTATAGTCTTGCGAATCGGTATGGAGACTTCTGTACTTATATTCGAGAGGCTACATGACTGTTAGGAGCACTTC
Organism: Nicotiana tabacum; assembly: GCF_000715075.1. NCBI lineage: Eukaryota > Viridiplantae > Streptophyta > Magnoliopsida > Solanales > Solanaceae > Nicotiana > Nicotiana tabacum. The sequence continues at coordinate 113,469,972 of NC_134096.1, read as the reverse complement.
CCTTCTTGATTCCTCATCGTGCGATTTGATTCCTTTGAGGCTTATGCCTTCATTCCCTTCCTATCCAGTCTTATGCGATGTGAAGCGCTTGTTATAAATTGGGAATCGAGAAATTTTAATAGTACTACAGATGTGGTGCATGATGTTTCTCCCTGCGTATTTGATTGGGCTATTGTCGTCGCCTTGCGGAAGGTCGTTCTATTGTTTCAGCTCGATATCAGTATTACCTAAGGTTTTGAGATTTGGCATTGATTGTTATGACGATTCGTGCGTTGCTATCGCACCGTGTTTGTGTAATGGTAGGATTCTTGTCTATGCGTCGAAGCAGTGAATGACTTGGAAGGAGGTTTACTCAGTGCATGATTCAGAGATCCAGTATTTTATTTCCGGCGAAGGAAAGGCAATTAGACTATGAATGTTCAGGTTTGGGTTGACGGAGTAACGAGACTTGGTATTTCGAGCATGGTGGAATTTTCATCTGTGATGTGGTGTCGTCGCCCTGGATTAAATGTGCTAAGTTTGCCGGTGTTATGGTCTTCATCAATTTGCCTTCGGTGCAGGGTAGTGTGAAATAGTACCGGGGAAGCGGCTGTCAGAGATCGCAGTGTGCGGTGGTTCAGGACTTAATCAGTGGCCCGGGTGTTGAGGGCTCAAGGAAGATGATCTTCGGGGAGGTTTAAAGTTGGTAGCAATCTATTAGTTCAAGTGCTGTAGAGATGGATTCGACTTGAGGCAACAACTGGGCAGCGAAGGATGAGGAAAGACATGTGGGAGGTGTCTTGTCGCGGTTAAGTTTCTAGAAGGCCAAGTGTGAGAAGCAGAAGTCGAGTAGTTGCTTAAAGGAGAGGGTTTGACCAAAGTGGGAGAGTGGCAGAGAAGTATATAGAATCTGTGGTAGGATGACTACACGCCTTGAGAAAGTTTAGAGTGATTTGGGATTCATGGTGGACAGTGACTAAGTCTACGAACTTAATTTGGAATATTGGCTGCTATACAGAGAAGGGTTGGATATGACGGAAAGAAGTTGCATGATATGAAGAAGGATACAACATGACTTTGGATTGGAATATATTATCACACCTTTAGTTGATGTCCATGAGGAGTGAACGAACTTGTACAGCTGGTGAACGAGAACGGGCTCAAGATGGTTTATTGGTTTCGTGGTAATTGTATTCGGTGCAGTGATGTTGGAAGGTGTCGGCATGGAATTTTCACATGTGGGTTATTTCTGGTGAGCAGGTTAACTGTTGCGTGGTGTTGATGAAGCTTCTACGAAGAATTTTACTGGCTATCCGGTAAGAGGCCGAATATGTAATTGTGGCTAGTGATTCAAAGCGTTCATGAAATGGTTAACCGGAAGATTTCGAGGAATTTGGCGGGTCGATTGCGCAAGGTCATATCAATAAGGAAGAAGGAATCTTGGTAGGTTCCAGGGTCATGTAATGGTAGCTTCAAGTTTAAGTGGGAGAGCCCCACCGCCTACGATTGGATTGCATGGTTGTCTACTTGTGAGGTTTCTGGTTATCGGCATATTGGTAGGTTGCTACGACTAAGGAAAAAGAACATCGGTGGTGATTTGAGCCAAGGATTTGAGGAACGTGTGTTATATTTTATCGGTTCATGTTCAGGTTTTGGGAAGACTTAGATTTTATGCTTCGTGTGGATGTGATGTACAAGGAAAGGAATTCAGCCGATTGCTTCTTTGAGAGGGTGTTCATGTGCTAGCAGGGCCTTGGAGTTTGACCATAATTGGGAACAAGCCAGCGTGGGTGACTCTCAACAATGGTTCTAGTGGGTTCAAAAATTCAAAGTGCGGTGCCCAAGGATTTTGAGCCAGTAGTATGGTTAAGTATTGAACTTTTGTAATGAATTATGAAAAGTGGCTTGGAGTGTTCTACGTTATCTTCGGTTTGCGGTGTGGCATTGGAGGAATGGGAGAAAATAACTTCGGATTCATAGAGGGATTTTCAGAATGGGCATACCAGTTGAAGATGCGAATATGCGCATAAGGAGAGTATGAGATGGTTCGTGGGTTTTGGAGACAACGTGGTCTCGTGAAATAAGGTAACTCAGGATGAGTGCGGATTTGGGTTCAGGATGTTTTGAATGGAGCTATTATTATTTCTAGGGTAAGTACCGAGTAAAGTAAAATAAGTGGCTCGGTTGGCAATGGTTGAATCAGCACGGTTATGGCAGTGACCAGTTTCTCCAGCGTGAAGTTATACATGTGGTTTGTGGTTGTAGACTTGGGCTTGAGCGCCACCACAACTTGGTTGATTTGGGAGGTATTCGATTCGTATGGCTTTTTTGTGTAAAGGGATTTTCGGAAGAGTTATGGTAGTTTAAATCACGACATCAGGTTGTATTTTCTGCGGTTTGGGAATTTAGTTGCATGTTGCATTGGTTCTTCTGAAATGAGCTAAGTAAAAGGTTTCTATATGATGAAGTGTTTATTCTATTAGTGGATCGGGGGTTATTATGGAATTCTGGTACTCTCGCATATTGGCATGTTAGGTGTAGTGAGCGGCATGGGAAAATTGAAAGCTGAGGATCAAGGTTGCGGTTCGATGTTGACAAGAATGTCGCGAGCTCGGATGATCAGGTAAGAATTCAGATGTTTAGAGTGAGCTGGTATTGTCTTTAGTGTTATCTGAGATTGGTGTCCTGTGTAAGAGGCTTGGTGTACTGATTTGTGGCTTCTTGATTTGCTTTACAACATTAGTGTGGCCGGTGGTATGGATGTGCAGACTTGTTACCTGGTGCGGAAGGTCGTAGGAGTGTATCCCATGGGAAGATTGTATAAGTGTGGCATGTAGTCACTTGATTGATTAAATATTGAAATCAAGTATGGAGGTTATGGTACTATCGCTAATGTGAGAGTTTAGGCCTGGAAGGCGCTCTATTCATTTGGTTGTGAACTGTGGATGTTTGTTCCGGATTTGACGACTGTTCTTGTATGTCATGGGAAAAAGGGTTATTATGGATCCTTGAAAGGTTATTAGCCTAGTACGGTGCGATCAGGATCGGCTTGAGGTCCGTGGATGGATCTAAATATGAATATGGGCTTTATATCAGTTCGGATGGGTTCATTTTAGCTTAACGTTGTTTACAGAGGAGTATTCGGGCCTTGGATGTTACTTTTGTCGTAAGCTATTCTATATAATCTCTAGTGTGCCATGTGCGTTGTGAGGCGGTTTGATTATTTGCGCTCGCATTAAGATCCCGTGTAGATTGTGGTGTTGTGAGAGCAGGATGGATCTCAAGATGCAGGTCATTTATTGCACCTTAGTTGTTCTTGAGTTTCGTAGCGTATGGCGCTATCCGTCTCCCCATGATTTGTATTATGCACTCCGCGTGCTTATGGTTGATATTCGGGTATTTCGTAGGTATAAACATTTTGGCTTGATGGGTACTTCCCTATTTATTGTTATGTGTGGATCGGGTGCCGCCACGGGTATATTGTTGGATCGGGTGGCACGCCGCCACGGGTATGTTATTTGGATCGGGTTGCACGCCGCAACGGTATTGTGTGTGGATTAGGTTGCATGCCGCAACAGTGAAATTTTGAGCACGGTTTCTTATATTTGTTTTGTGTCTCCTGTTTCTTGCCTCTGAGAAGGCTTACAGTATTTGATGGCCGTTTTTAGTCGTTACGCGGGTTGGATAGTTCTTTTCCAGAGCTCGTTCTTCCTTATGTATCATATTCAAGCTACGGCTTATTGGCCCATTGCTGGCGTTATATGAGATCTTAGATAGTGCTTGTGGTGGCTTATCACCGGAACAACTTGTATTGGGTGAGACGAGATTATTGGACCTGGGATCTATGCGATCAGATTTATATGAAGCATATTAAAGAGCAAATATTGTTATTTGGTTCATAATGAGGTAATGGTCCTTGTCAAGAGAAGAGACTCAATGATTTGTTGACTCGGCAGTTGGTTATGAATTCCTACACATCTCCTCCGTCGTGGCAGTATTGCAAGAGTTGGAACATGACTTATATGAGTCATGAGGTGTGTTGTGAGCATCAGATTCGTGGGATTTCAGCTGTTGTTATTAGGGGATGTTATTATGGTCATGTGAATTATGCGGTTCATGGTGTGGATTCCACGAAGGTATGCAAAAATGTATTGGTGCATCGTGTAGTGATTAATACGGCATTCGCATGTTGGAAACAAATCTGGTAGAGGATTTCAAATGTTGGAATTTGGCTCTAAGGCTTATTTGACTAGATAAAAGGGAGGATCTTCAGATTTGCTCGAGCTAATGTGCTCAACTGAATTGTGGTAGCACGGGTAGGTGCACGAGGTGTTAAACAATGATTTTGGACAACTCCAGAACAGTTCTTAGCACGTTCGAGGACGAACGTATGTTTAAGTGGGAGAGAATGTAACGACCCGACCGATCGTTTTGAGCTCTAGCATGTCGTTCAGTGGTTTGAGACCCTGAGCAACTTCACTTCAGGTATTATGACTTGTACGCGTGGTCGGAATTTAATTTCGGGAAGTTCGGAGTTGATTTGGGGAAAAAATTCTAATTTCGGAAGCTTTAAGTTGGAGGAATTGACTAAAGGGTAATTTTTGAGTAAACGACTTCGGAATCGGGATTTGAAGGTTCCAACATGTTCGTATGATGATTTTGGACTTGGGCGTATGTCCGAATCAGGTTTTGGATGACCTGGAAATATTTCGGCGCCTATTGTGGAAGTTGGCATTTTGGAAGGATTTTATAAATTTGGGTTGGAGTGCATTTCAATGCTATCGATGTTCGTTTGGGATTCTGTGTCTGTTAATAGCTCTGTATGGTAATTCTGGTATTGGTAGCGCGTCCGGATGTGGATTTGGAGGTCTGTAGGTCATTTCAGGGTCATTTGGCGAAAAATAAAAATTTAAAGGTTTTTGGAAAGTTTGACCGGGAGTGGACTTTTTGATATCAGGGTCGGATTCTGATTACGGAAGTTGGAGTAGGTCCGTAATATCAGTTATGACTTGTGTGCAAAATTTGAGGTCAATCGGACGTGATTTGATAAGTTTCGGCATCGAAGGTAGAAGTTGATGTTTCAAAGTTCGTTAAGCTTGAATTGGAGGGTGATTCGTGGTTTAAGCATTGTTTGATGTGATTTAAAGGCTTGACTAAGTTCGTAGGATATTTCAGGACTTGTTGGCATGTTTGGTTGGGGCCCCGGGAGGCCTCGAGTGGATTCCAGATGGTCAACGGATGAACTTGGAGTTTTGTTGTGTTGCTGAAGGGCCTGAGTTCTGGTGTAATCGCACCTGCGGAAAAAGGGCCGCAGGTGCAACATCGCAGAAGTGGCAAGGCAAGCACAGAAGCGAAGTTGGCCAAAAGGCCTGGGGTCGCAGAAGCGGGCACAAACGCGCAGGTGCGCGCGCGCAGATGCAATTGAGGATCGCGGAATCGGAAGCGCAGATGCGCTGCATGAGGTGCAGATGAGGGGGCTGTTGGGCCGAGCTTGAACCGCACATGCGATGAAATTTCCGCAGATGCGGAGCCGCAGGAGCGGCTGATGAACCGCAGAAGCGGAAATCGTGGCTCGCAGTGTTTTCTTTAAAACGAGAGTTGGGTTCAATTTCACTTCATTTTTGTCCATGGGAGCCGATTTTGGAGCAATTTTGGAGTGCCATCTTCATCCTCTATTATGGGGTATGTGACTTCTTCTCATTTTGGGTTAAATACATGGTTTATATATGGATTTAAATATGAAAATTGGTAGAAATTTGGGATTTGGAAGAAAAACCGACAAATTTGGTATTTTTGGATTTTGACCACGAATTTGGGCATGAAATTGAAAATAAATTATATATTTGAGTTCGTGGGGTTATGGGTAAAGTTTATCTTCAAATATTTTCGGAATCCGGGCACGTGGGCCAGAGGGTAATTTTTATAGACTTTTCGAATGGAGTTGGAAATTATTGTAAATAAGATTATAATGAGTATTAGAGTATATATTTATGGAATTGCTCATTTATTGGCTAGTTTTGGAGCGATGGGCATCGGTTTGAGTTGTTGGAAAGGTTTGGGAGCCGGCTATGGAACTTCGGAGCGAGGTAAGTCTCCTTTCTAACCTTGTAAGAGGGAATTAACCCCATAGGTGAAATAATTCAATATGTGCTTCTATTTGTGGGGGCTATGTACGCACGAGGTGATGAGAGTCCGTGTGTAGCTACTAATATGCTTATGTCCGGGTAGTCTAGGACCCATATCATGTTATAATTATGATGCTTGCATCCTACTTGTTAATTTAAATTGCTTAAATCATATTGAAACTTGGTAAAGGGACTTTAAAAGGTTAAACTCCATTCTTTTTGGCCGTAAATGAGAATTTGTATTTCTTGAATAGTTGCCTTAATAAATCTTGCATTTGGTTGTTTTAAATTGTATTTTCTCTTTTGTGGAGCGGTCCAAACGCCTTGACAGGTTAAATAGATGCATCTATGGTTCGCGCCTTCGACCCTCGGCAGTACACAATTTAAATATTTATGTTGGATCGGGGCGTACGACCTCGACATGATTTGCGCATGATATATCTTTGGAATTGATAATAATTGATATTGCTTTCACTGGCTAGAGGTCCAAAAATATTAAATGACGAAAATAAATTTGGAAATTTCTTATTAACAAAAGTATTATTTACTTATTTCATGATATTGGGTTTACAACCGTTCTACGTAATTCATGCTTAATTATATCATTGATATTTTATTTATAGCCCATAGTAAGTGTCAAAGTCGACCCCTCGTCACTACTTTTTCGAGGTTAGGCGGGATACTTACTGGGTATGCAATAATTTACGTACTCATACTACACTTGCTGCACATTTTTGTGCAGGTACATATATGTCTAGTGGCCTTGTGGGCGCAGAGGCGCGATTATTATGGGGACTTAGGTGGGCTGCATTCTATACTACGATCCATAGCCAGCAGAGTCTCCTTCAGAGTATTTATATTTCTCCTATCCAAATTTGTATTCCGGACAGATGTTGTATTTTATTTTACATTCCTAGTTAAGGCTCATGCACTTGTGACACCGAGTTTTGGGGTGGTTATAGGTTGTCCTGTATTGAAATTGTTAAAAATATTATTATTTATTTTATAAATTCCATCTTTTACTATTTAATTGAAGGAAATATGATTTCAGAAATATTAAAATGAGAACCAAATTAAGTATCTATTTTTAGCTTGCGTGACAGCGGTGTCCGGTGCCATCACGACTTTTAATGGATTTTGGGTCGTGACAGCTCCATTTCAAACATAACGAAACCCAACAACACTCATCCCGAGTGACCCAATCCACGAGACCACATCGTCTCAATAACCATGAACCATCTTATATTCTCCTTACGCGCGCAATAGCATCACCAACTAGTACACCCGTTCTGCAAGACCTTTCGCGAATCCGAAACTATTTCCTCCTTTCCTCCAACGCTGCACTGCATACCCAATGATACCATAGAACATCCTAAGTCCTTAGGTACTGCACTTAAATTCTTGAACTCACTAGGACCACTGTTGAGAGTCACCCACTCTGACGTGGCCCCGAATATAAGCCAAACTCTAGTGCTCTGCTAGCACGTGAACACCCTATAAGAGAAACACCTAACTGAATTCTTTTCCTTGTACATTACACCCACAAGAAGCATAAACTCTGAGTCTTCCCAAAACCTGAACATAAATCAATAAGGCCCAAATATAGCATGCATTCCTCAAATCATTTGCTCAAATTACCACTGATGTTTTCTTTCCTTAGTCATAATGACCCACCAATACACCGTTGACCAGAAACTGTACAAACAGATGACCACACAATTCAACCGTAAATGGTGGGGCTCCCCCACTTAGCTTGAAGCTACAATTTCATAACCCTGGAACCCACCAAGATTCCTCCTTCCCAATTACCATGATCTCGCACAATCAACTCGTCAAGCCTCTCGAAATCTTTTTGTTAAACATTTCATAAATATTCTGAATCACTAGCCACATTCACATATTCGATCTCTTACCGGATAGCCAGTAGAATCCTTCATAAAAGCTTCATCAACACCACACAACTGCTAACCCACCTGTGGAAATTTCATGCCGACATCTTCCAACGATGCCGAACTGGGTGCCTTAACTATGAAATCAGTAAACCCTCCTGATCTGGTGCTCGTTCACCTGCTGTACAAGTCCATTCACTCCCCATTGACATCAACTAAAAGTGCGACAATACATTCCAATCCGAAGTCATGTTGCATTCCCCTTCATATCAAGAAAAATCCTTTCTGTCGTATCCAATCTTCCTCAGTATAGTAGCCAACATTCCAAATTAAGTCCGTAAACCTAGTCACTGTCCACCATGAATCCCAAATCACTCCAAACTTTTCTCAAGTCATGTGGCTATCCTACTGCAGAATCCATACGCTACTCTGTCACTCCCACTTTGGCTAAACCATTTTCTTTGAGTAACTGTTCGACCTCTGCTTTTCATACTTGACCTGCTAGTAATTCAACCACCGCGAGACACCTCTCGCCATGTCATTCCTCATTCTTCGCTGCCCAAATGTTACCTCAAATCAAATCCATACTTGTAGCACCGGAACTAGTGAATTGCTACCAACTCTAAACCTCCTAGAAGACCATCCTTCTCGAGCCGTCATATTAGAAACACCGATTCAATTCTGAACCGCTGCACACCGCTATATCTGACGACCGCTTTCCCCGGCATCCTTTCACAATACTCTGCCCCAAAGGCGAATTGAAGAAGACCATAACACCGACAAACTTAATACATTCAAATAAGGACAACGACACTACATCGCAGATGAAAATTCCACCACGCTCGAAAATGCCAAGTCTCGTTACTCTACCAACCCAAACCTGAACATTTATAATATGATTTCCTTTCCTTTGTTGGAAATAAACGCTGAACCTCCAAATCATGTGCTGAGAAATCCTCCTTTCAAGTCATAATAACTTGCTTGAATGCGCAGGAAGAAATATCCTGCTCCACGTCTGTAGTACCACTGCAACTCCTCGATGCCCAATTGACATAAAGGCAAAGAATGAATAGGAAGGAAATAAAGGCATAAGCCTTGAAGGGATCAAACCGCACGATGAGGAATCAAGAAGGGAGGTGCTCCTAATAGCCCTGTAGCCTCTCGAAGATAAGTACAAACGTCTATGTACCGATCCGCAAGACTCTACTAGACTTTCTCATGACTCGTGAGACCCAAGTGAACCTAATGCTCTGATACCAAGCTGTCACGACCCAAAATCTAAAGGTCGTGATGGCACCTAACACCACTGTCACGCAAGCCAACGGTGATCTATCAACTTACTTACTCATTTTTGTAATTTGAATTCATAATTTTCATTAATTATATAGTATAAAACTAGAATTTACAGAGTGGGTGATCATACTTACACGAACTACAATGATGAACAACCTGTAGAAACCCCCAAAACCCGGTGTCACAAGTGCATGAGCATTAACTAGGAAATATGATAAACTACAACATCTGTCGAGAATACAAATTAGACAGAAAAATGTAAATAACTCTGATGGAGACTTTGTGTGCTGCAGACTCGCAACACGGGATGCAACTCACCTAAGTCCCCGCGATAGCCGCGCCTCTGCGCCCATAAGCTCACTAGACATATATTTACCTGCACAAAATGTGCAGCAAGTGTAGCATGAGTACGTAAATCAACGCGTACCCAGTAAGTATCTAGTCTAACCTCGAAGAAGTAGTGACGAGAGGTCGAATTTGACACTTACTACGGCTAACAATAATGTACCGAAATTTTAGTTAAGCATGGATTATATAAATACAGCTGAAAACTCAATAACAAGAAATAAATAAATAACTCTTTCACTGATAGTAAATCCAAAATTTAATTTCCTTTGTTTAACAAATTAATCTTTCAAGCCAAAGAAACAATATCAATTATAATTGGACTCCAAGAATTTTTACGCACAAATTATGCTGAGGTCGTACGACCCGATCCAACATATAAATATATAAATTGTGCACTGCCAAGGGTCAAACGACACGAACCATAGATGCATCTATCTGCTATCGAGGCATTCAGCTCGCTCCACAAGAAGAGAAAATTAATTAAAACAACCGATTCAAGATTATTAAGGGGCTAATATTCAAAGAAATACCAATTCTCATTAACGATCAAGTGACCCGTCCAAAACTCAAGTAAATGAAGTTTAACCTTTTACAATTCCTTTATCAAGTTCCAATATGATTTAAGTAATTAAATTAACAAGTAGGGTACAAACAATGCAAGTATAACATGATTTGGGTCCTAGACTACCCGGACTTAAGCATAATTAGTAGCTACGTACAGACTCTCGTCACCTCGTGCGTACGCAGCCCCCACAAATAGAAGCACATAATAAATTGTTTCACCTATGGGGTTAATTCCCTCTTACAAGGTTAGAAAAGAGACTTACCTCGCTCCGAAGTTCCATAACCGGCTTCAAAGCTCTTCCAACAACTCAAACCGATGCCCATCGCTCCAAAAGTAGTCAATCAATATGAAATTCCATAAATATATACTCTAATACTCACTACAATCCAATTTATAACAATTTCCAACTCCGTCCGAAAAGTCGATAAAGTCACCCTCGGGCCCACGTGCCTGGATTCCGAAAATTTTCTAAGAAAGTCATTACCCATAACATTACGAACTCAAATATATAATTTATTCTCAATTCCATGCCCAAATTCGTGGTCAAAATCCAAAAATATCAATTTCTAGGTTTTCTACTAAAACCCCAAATTTGCACTAATTTTTCATGAATTTCCATGTTAAAATTTATATATAATCCAAGTATTTAACTCGAAATAGGTGGGAATCACTTACCTTGACATAGATGATGAAAATCTCCCCTTGAAGTCTCTCCAAAATCGCCCAAACCAAGAGAGAAATGAGTGAAATGGGCTAAATCCCGCTTTAAAATAAACCGGCCCAGGCCTGACCTTCATCGCGTTCGTGACCCCCTGAACGCGTTCGCGATGCTCAGCTGACTCTGCCCCTTCGTGCTCACGTTCCACGCTCCGCGTTCGCGAAGGCCATACGACCTTAGGCCCAGCTCCTCCATTTCCTTCTACGCGTTCGCGACTGGTCCTTCGCGTAGGTTCCTCAGGCACCCCTCCGCGTTCGCGACTTCTGCTTCGCATTCACGATGAGTAATCTTCTCCAGCCCCACAAATCCTGCTTCGGAACGTGTTCGCCTCCACGCGTTCGCGATGAAGGACACCAGAACCAGCATCAGCAGCAGCAAAACATGGGAAAAATTACCTGAAACCAACCCGAAACACACCCTCGGCCCCCCGTCCAATCACACCAACCATTTCCATAACATAACACGGACCCTTCTCGAGGCCTCAAATCACATCAAACAACATCGAAATCATGAATTGCACCCCAATTCGAGCTTAATGAACTTTAGAACTACAAACTTCCACCTTCGATGTCGAAACCTACCAAATCACGTCTGATTGACCTCAAATTTTGCACACAAGTCACATTTGACATTACAGACCTACTCCAACTTCCGGAATCGGAATCCGAACCCGATATCAAAAAGTCCACTTCCGGTCAAACTTCCTAAAAACCTTCGAATTTCCAACTTTCGTCAAATTACCTCGAAAAGACCTACAGACCTCCAAATCCACATCCGGATGCGTTCCTAGGACCAGAATCACCATACGGAGTTATCCCCACTCTCGGAATCCCAAACGGACATCGATAATATTAAAATACACTTCAACCCAAACTTATGAAATTCTTCCAAAATGCTAACTTTCCATAATGAGCACCGAAATGCTCCCGGGTCACCCAAAACCCTATCCAGACATACGCCCAAGTTCGAAATCATCATACGAACCTATTGGAATTTTCAGATCCCGATTCCGAGGTCATTTTCTCAAAAGTCCAACCTTAGTCAATTCTTCCAACTTAAAGCTTTCGAAATGAGTGACCCGGCCCAAAATCCACTAAAGGTCGTGATGGCGCCTAACACCGCTGTCAGGCAAGCCAACGGTGAATGATTAACTTATTTACTCATTTTAGTATTTGAAATCATAATTTTCATTAATTAAGGAGTGTGAAATAGAATTTACAGGGTAAGTGATAATATTTACACGAACTACAATAATGAATAATTTCGTAAGAACTGCCAAAACCCGGTGTCACAAGTGCATGAGCATCTATTAATGAGTACAACAATGTTACAACATTCGTCTTAAATATAAGTTAGAGGGGGAATATAAATAACTCTGATGGAGACTCTGCATGCTGCGGATCGTATCAAGGAAGTGCAGCTCACCGTAAAGTTCCCGCAACAGCCGCGCCTCTGCACCTAGAGGACCACCAGAAACATATATGTATACCTGCACAATAAGTACAACATGAGTACGTAAATCAATGCGTACCTAGTAAGTATCTAGCCTAACCCTAGAGAAGTAGTGGGGTCGACATCGACTCTCAGGCACCATTTCGCAACACCCTACCTTGTATGCAAATCAAATAGGCCATAACCCCGGCAAACCTTAATACATTCAAACAAGGACAACGACACCATATCACAAATGAGAATTCTACCACGCTCAAAAATACCAAGTCTCGTCATTTCATCAACCAAGGCCTAAACATCTATAGTCTGATTGCTTTTCCTCCGTCGGAACTAAATGATAAACCTCTAAGCTGTGAACTAAGAAATCCTCCTTTCAAGTCATTCACTGTCGCGATCCATAAATAAGCACCCTATCATTACATCAACACTATGCGATAGCAACGCACGAATCATCATAACAATTAGTGCCCAACTTCAAAACCATAGGCAATACTGATACTGAGCTGAAATGACAGAACATCCTTTCGCAAGACGACGACAACAGTCCAATCAAATACGCAGGGAGAAATATCCTACACCACATCTGCAGTACCATTGCAATTCCTCGATTCCCAATTGATAAAAAGCGCTTCACGTCGCATAAGATTGAGTAGGAAGGAAATAAAGGCATAAACCTAAAAGGAATCAAATCGCACGATGAGGAATCAAGAAGAGAAGTGCTCCTAACAGCCTTGTAGCCTCTCGAAGATAAGTAAAGACGTCTCCGTACCGATCCGCAAGACTCTACTAGAATTGCTCATGAATCGTGAGACCTAAGTGAACCTAACGCTCTGATACTAAGCTGTCACGACCCAAAATCCACTAAAGGTCGTGATGGTGCCTAAAACCGCCGTCAGACAAGCCAACGATGAATGATTAACTTATTTACTCATTTTAGTATTTGAAATCATAATTTTCATTAATTAAGGAGTATGAAATAGAATTTACAGGGTAAGTGATAATATTTACACAAACTACAATAATGAACAATTTCGTAAGAACCCCCAAAACCCGATGTCACAAGTACATGAGCATCTATTAATGAGTACAACAACGATACAACATACGTCTGAAATACAAGTTAGACGGGGAATATAAATAACTCTAATAGAGACTCTGCATGCTGCGGATCGTATCAAGGAAGTGTAGCTCACCGTAAAGTCCTCGCAACAGTCGCGCCTCTGTACCCAGAGGACTACCAGAAACATATATGTATACCTGCACAATAAGTGCAGCAAGTGCAGCATGAGTACGTAAATCAATACGTACCCAGTAAGTATCTAGCCTAACCCAGAGAAGTAGTGACGAGGGGTCGACATCGATACTTACTAGTGGTCCAATAAGACAGATACAGTAAGAAGTAAACAGATATGTGGCAGAGTAAATAAACGAGATAAACAAGTATGAATATGTGGTACAATCTCCCTCTCAACAATAAGCTCAAACTCTCGCTTATCAGTTACCTCATCCACCGGAGTATGTAAATAAATAATGGACCTCACCAGAAAGGTCGTCATAATTCAAATCAGGAAAACTCCCAGATACACTAGCCTTTTGGACAAATAATACGCACGATTCCATATGAGTGTTTTATAGAAATACCGATGCGTACGGCCCGATCCTATCATAATCTGGTATATAACCATAGATACATCTATTATATTGCCGAGGCGAACGGCCCGCTCCCATAAGAGTATGGTACATAATCTTGTCGAGGCGAACGACCCAATTCCATAAGATGTATGCACTGCCGAGGGTCGAACGACATGAACCATAGATGTATCTGTCCTGCCGAGGCGAACGGCCCGATCCCATTAGAATAAAAAGCTTTGACGGGTCTTTGACCCCACTCACGAAGGGGCATGTGAGTTATAAGAAGCTTTGGGGAAACCTTTCGATGAGAACGCATAACACGAGAGAAATTCATAAGAGGAGTGCAATTATTCGCGGCTAATCACGACGCCCGTTGAATATCTACAATGGCGGGTCTATCGCTCTACACAAGTCTAGTCTCAAGTCGTAATGTAAAATAAAGGAATTTCATAGACAAGGGACAGCTCAAATAGTACAACTATAGCATGGTGTGAACCTAAGTCTACCCGAACAATAACATGGATTTAGCTACGCACAGACTCTCGTCACCCCGTACGTACGTAGAACTCGGAACAAGTAACACATATCAAATACATCACCTAGGGGTAGTTTCCCCCTCACAGAGTTAGACAGCAGACTTACCTCGCTCCAAAGTTCTATAACCAGCTCCAACGCCACTCTAATACCTCAAATCGATGCCCGTCGCTCCAAAACTAGTCAAACAATGTGCAAACCAATAAATATATACTCTAATACTCATAATAAATTAATTTATAACAATCCCTAACTCCGCTCGAAAAGTCAATAAAGTCGACCCTCGGGCCCACATGGCCGGATTCCAAAAAATTTTGAAAATAAATATTATTCATAACTCATGTGGTCTATATCCAGAAAATCATCCAATTTCATCCATGAATCGACCCTCAAATCAAGGATTTACCATTTCTCAACTTTGGGGCTCAAAATCCAAATTTTTACAATTCAAATACGGATAAAAATAATAACCAACGGAAATAATCATGGATAAATATCAAAATAAAGGTCATATATTTACCACCTTTTGAGACGAGAACAACGCCGCAAAAATCACCTCAAAAGGAGCTCTAGAACTCTAGATATACCCAAAATACTAAAATTCTCGGTTTAAAACACTGTCCAGATGATTTTTCTTCATCGCCTTCGCGTTTGCAAAGAGAAATTTTTCGCGTTGACCGGTCAACCCAGAAATTCTTCTTCGCGCTCGCGAAGAACAAAGCTTCGCACCAGAAACCAGCAATTTTGTCCGACACGGAAATGGGCATAACTCTCTCATACGACATCGAAATTCGACGATTCTTGTTGCTATGACTCCGTAATTACGATACGGATTTAATAGTTCAATCCAATAACAAATAAATGATTGTTTTCTCAATATAGTACCCTTTATGCCAAAGAAACTACACTGAAACATCAAATTAAAGCGCGACATAACCCAAACACCTCTGAAACACACCCGAGGCCCCCAGGACCCCGTCCAATTACATAAACTAGTCCCAAAACACAATACAAACTTATTCGAAGCCTCAAACCATGTCAAAAAACATCAAAATCATGAATCGCGCCTCGAATCAAACTTACAAATTTCCAAATATCCAAATTCTATTTCTTGTGTCGAAACATATCAAATCAATCTGGAACGATTTAAAATTTTGCACACAAGTCCTAAATGACATCACAGACCTATACAAAATTCCAGAATCGAGATCCAACCCCGATATCAAAAAGTCCACTCCCGGTCAAACTTTTCAAAAACCTTCAAATTTTCAACTTTCGCCAAATGACCCCGAAATGACCTACGGACCTCCAAATCCACATTCGGACGCGCTCCTAAGACCAGAATGACCATACGGAGTTATTCCTAGGATCAGAATCCCAAACCGACATCGATAACATTAAAAATACACCTCAACCCAAATTAATGAAATTCTTCCGAAATGCCAACTTTCCACAATAAGCGCTGAAACGCTCCCGGGTCATCCAAAATCCGATCCGGACATACGCCCAAGTCCAAAATCATCATACAAACCTGTTGGAACTTTCAAATCTCGATTCCGAGATCGTTTACTCAAAAGTCAAACCTTAGTCAATTCTTCCAACTTAAAGCTTCCAAAATGAGAATTTTCCATTCGAATCAACTCCGAACTTCCCGAAATTCAATTATGACCACACGTGCAAGTCATAACACCTGAAATGAAGCTACTCAAGGCCTAAAACTGCTGAATGACGCGCTAGAGCTAAAAATGACCTGTCGGGTCGTTACAATGAGAATTTTCTTTCAAAATTAACTCCGAACTTCCCAAAATTCAATTCCTACCACACGTACAAGTCATAATACCTGAAGTGAAGCTACCCAAGCCCTCAAACACCCGAACGACGCGCTAGAGCTCAAAACTGTCATGACCCAAAATCCGCTAAAGGTTGTGATGACGCCTAACACCGCCATCAGGCAAGCCAACAGTGATCTATCAACTTACTTACTCATTTTAGTAATTTGAATTCATAATTTTCATTAATTATATAGTATAAAACTAGAGTTTACAGAGTGAATGATTATACTTACACGAACTACAATGATGAAAAACCTATTGGACCCCCCAAAACCTGGTGTCACAAGTGCATAAGCATTAACTAGGAAATATGATAAAATACAACATCTGCCTAGAATACAAATTAGACAGGAAAATATAAATAACTCTGATGGAGACTCTTTGTGCTGCGGACTCGTAACACGGGATGCAGCTCACCTAAAACCCCGCGATAGCCGCGCCTCTGTGCCCACAAGATCACTAGACGTATAGGTACCTGCACAAAATGTGTAGCAAGTGTAGCATGAGTACGTAAATCAACGCGTACCCAGTAAGTATCTAGTCTAACCTCGAATAAGTAGTGACGAGAGGTCGGATTCGACACTTACTACGGCTAACAATAACGTACCGAAATTTTAGTTAAACATGGATTATATAAATACAGCTGAAAACTCAATAACAAGAAATAAATAAACAACTCTTTCACTGATAGTAAATCCAAAATTTAATTTCCTTTATTTAACAAATTAATCTTTCAAGCCAAAGAAACAATATCAATTATAAATGGACTCCAAAAATTTTTACGCACGAATTATGCCGAGGTCGTACGGCCCGATCTAACATACAAATATTTAAACCGTGCACTGCCGAGGGTCGAACGGTACGAACCATAGATGCATCTATCTGCTACCGAGGCGTTCGACCCGCTCCACAAGAAGAGAAGATACATTAAAACAATCGATTCAAGATTATTAAGGGGCTAATATTCAAAGAAATACCAATTCTCATTAATGGTCAAGTGACCCGTCCAAAACTCAAGTAAATGAAGTTTAACCTTTTACAATTCCTTTATCAAGTCCCAATATGATTTAAGCAATAAAATTAACAAGTAGGGTGCAAACAATGCAAGTATAACATGAATTGGGTCCTAGACTACCCAGACTTAAGCATAATTAGTAGCTATGTACGAACTCTCGTCACCTCGTACGTACGCATCCCCCACAAACAGAAGCACATAAAAACACACCCGATATCAAAAAGTCCACTCCCGGTCAAACTTTCCAAAAACTTTGAATTTTCAACTTTCGTCAAATGACCCCGAAATGACCTACGGACCTCCAAATTCATACCCGGATGCGTTCCTAGGATCAGAATCACGATACGGAGCTATCCCCACTCTCGGAATCCCAAACGGACATCGATAACATTAAAATACACTTCAACCCAAACTTATGAAATTCTTCCAAAATGCTAACTTTTTATAATGAGCACTGAAATGCTCCTGGTTCATCCAAAACCCGATCCGGACGTACGCCCAAGTCCGAAATCATCATACGAACCTATTGGAATTTTCAAATCCTGATTCCGAGGTCGTTTACTCAAAAGTCCATCCTTAGTTAATTCTTCCAACTTAAAGCTTCCGAAATGAGAATTTTCTTTCCAATTTAACTCTAAAATTCTCGAAATTCAATTCTGACCATATGTACAAGTCATAATACCTGAAGTGAAGCTATCCAAGGTCTCAAACCGCCAAACGACATGCTAGAGATCAAAATGACCGATCGGGTCGTTACATTCTCCCCCACTTAAACATACTTTCGTCCTCGAACGTGCTAAGAACTGCTCCGGAGTTTGTCGAAATCAATGTTTAACACCTCGTGCACCTACCCGTTTTACCACAACCCAGTTGAGCACATTAGCTTAAGCCAGTCTGAAGATCCTCCCTTTCATTTAGTCAAATAAGCCTTAGATCCAAATTCCAACATTCGAAATTCTCCACCGGGCCTGCTTTCAACATACGAACACCGTATCAGTCACTACACACTGTACCAAAACATGATTGTATACCTTTTCTGAATTTGCACCATGCACCGCATAATTCACATGACCATAATAACATCCTCTAACAACAATAGCCGCAATTTCACAAATTTGATGCCCACAACACACCTCATGACACATATAAGTCTTGTTCCAACTCTTGCAATACTGCCACGATGGAATAGATGTGTAGAAATTCATAACGAATTGCGAGTCAACAAATAATTGAGTCTCTCCTCCTGACAAGAACCATTACCTCATCATGAAGTAAATAACGATATTTGCTCTTTAATATGCCTTATATAAATTCGATCGCACTGATCCCAGGTCCAATAATCACGTCTCACCCAGTACAAGCCGCTCAGGCAATAAGCCATCTCAGACACTGCCAAAGGTCTCATATGATGCCACAATGTGCCAACAAGCTACCAACTCGAATGTGATACATAAGGAAAAGAAACCCTGGAAGGAACTACTCAACCCAACGTAACTAATTAAACAACTGAAAAGATGTCATGAGCCTTCCTTAGAAAATGAGGGACAAAACACACAAGAATAGATATAGGGAACTGTACTCCATATCCCACTGTTGCGGCGTGCAACCCGATCCACACATGACACCGTTGCGGCGTGCAACCCGATCTAACCATGATACCCATGGCGGCGTGCCATCCGATCTAAACAACATACCCGTGGCGGCATGCCACCCGATCCACACATAATAATCTAAAGAAAACACACATCGAACCGTAACGCTTATACTCACGAAATGCACGAATATCAACCATAAGCACGCCAAATGCATAATACAAATCCTGGGGAGACGGGTACCGTCAAACGCTACAAAACTCAAGCACAACTAAGGTGCGATATATGATCTGCATCTCGAAAGCCATCCTGCTCACATAACACCACCGCTACGCGGGACCTCAACACATGTGCAAATAATCAAGCCATCTCACAACCCACATGGCACAATATAGTATTACATGAAATAGTTGACAACGAGAATAACATCCAACGCCCGAATACTCCTCCATAAGGAATGTTATGCTGAATGAACACACCCAGGCTGGTGTAGAGTACACATCCATATTTGGATCCATCAACGGACCTCAAGCCGATTCTGATCATATCATGCTTGGGCAAATAACCTCTCAAGGACCCACAATGACCTATTCATGACACAAAAGAACAACCGTCAAATCCGTAACAAACTCACACGGTCTACAGCCCAAGGAATAGAATGCCTCTCAGGCATAAATTCTCGCACTTGCGATATTACCATAACCTCCATATTTGGTTTCAATCTTTAACAATCACGTGACTGACATGTCACACTTATACAAATCTCCCTGTGGGGCATGCTCCCATGAACATTCCGCTCAGGTAGCAAAGTCCGCACATCCATACCACCATCCGTTCTAATTCTGTAAAGTGAATCAAAAATCCGCAAGTCAATACCCAAAGCCTCTTCCACAGGACACCATCCTCAGGTGACACTAAAGAAAATGCTAGCTTACTCTGAACATCTAAATTCACTCCTGCTCATCCGAGCTCGTAACATTCTATCAATATCGAACCGCAATCTTGACATTCAACTCCCAGTTCCCATGCCGCTCATTGCACCTAGCATGCCACTATACGAGATTACCAGAACTCATCATAACTCCTGAACTGCTAGTAAAATAAACACTTCCTTGGCCAGAAAACTTTTCACTCAGCTCATTTCAGAAGAACCAACGCAACACACAACTAAATTCTCAAACCGCAGATAAATACAAACCTCAAGCCGTGATCTAAACCGCCATAACTCTTCTAGAATCCATTCACACAATAAAGCCATTCGAATCAAATACCTCCTAAATCTACCAAGTTATGGTGGCGTCAATCCCAAGTGTACAACAACAAACTATATGTATGATTTCGCGCTGAAGAAACTGATCACTGCCACTATCGTGATGATTCAACCATTACCAACTGAGCCACTTCTTCCAATTTACTCGGGACTTGCCCTAGAAATAATAATAGCTCCATTCAAAACATAACGAAACCCAACAACACTCATCCCGAGTGACCCAATCCACGAGACCACATCATCTCAATACCCATGAACCATCTCATATTCTCCTTACGCGCACAATAGCATCACCAACTGGTGCACCCATTCTGCAAGACCTTTCGCAAATCCGGAACTATTTCCTCCCTTCCTCCAATGCTGCACTGCATACCCAATGATACCACAATTTATTAGGCACTGCACTTAAATTCTAGAACCCACTAAGACCACTGTTGAGAGTCGCCCACTCTGACGTGGCCCCGAATATAAGCCAAACTCTAGTGCTCTGCTAGCACGTGAACACCCTATCAAAGAAGCACCCAACCGAATTCGTTTCCTTGTACATTACACCCACAAGAAGCATAAACTCTGAGTCGTCCCAAAACCTAAATATGAATCAATAAGGCCCAAATATAGCACGCATTCCTCAAATCATTTACTCGAATTACCACTGATGTTTTCTTTCCTTAGTCATAATGACCCACCAATACACCGTTGACCAGAAACCGCACAAGCAGACGACCACACAATCCAACCGTAGATGGTGGGGATCCCCCACTTAGCTTAAAGATAGAATTTCATAACCCTGGAACCCACCAAGATTTCTCCTTCCCAATTACCATGATCTCGCACGATCAACTTGCCAAGCCTCTCGAAATCTTTCTGTTAAATATTTCCTAAATATTCTGAATCAGTAGCCACATTCACATATTCGACCTCTTACCGGATAGCCAGTAGAATTCTTCGTAGAAGCTTCATCAACACCACGCAACCGCTAACCTGCTCACAGGAGATAACCCACTCGTGGAAATTCCATGCCGACATCTTTCCACGACGCCGCACTGGGTGCCTTTACTATGAAATCAGCAAACCCTCCTGAGCCCGTGCTCGTTCACCAGTTGCCAGTTGTACAAGTCCGTTCACTCCCCATTGACATCAACCAAAAGTGCGACAATACATTCCAATCCGAAGTCATGTTGAATTCCCCTTCGTATCAAGCAAACTCCTTTCTGTCGTATCCAATCTTCCTCAGTATAGTAGCCAATATTCCAAATTAAGTCCGTAGACCTAGTCACTGTCCACCATGAATCCCAAATCACTCCAAACTTTTCTCGAGTCATGTGGCTATCCTACTACAAAATCCATACGCTACTCTGTCACTCCCACTTCGGCTAAACCATCTTCTTTAAGTAACTGCTCGACCTCTGCTTTTCGTACTTGACCTGTTAGTAATTCAACCACCGCGAGACACCTCCCGCCATGCCCTTCCCCATTCTTCGCTGCCTAAATGTTACCTCCGATCAAATCCATACCTATAGCACCGGAACCAGTGAATTGCTATCAACTCTAAACCTCCTAGAAGATAATCTTTCTCGAGCAATCAATATTAGAAACACCGATTCGATTACGAACCGCTGCACACTGCTATTCTCTGACGACCGCTTCCTCGGTGTCCTTTCACAATACTCTGCCCCAAAGGCGAATTGAAGAAGACCATAACATCGGCGAGCTTAATACATTCAAACAAGGACAACGACACCATACCACGCTCGAAAATACCAAGTCTCATTTCTCCACCAACCTAAACATGAACATTCATAGTCCAATTGCCTTTCCTTTGCTGGATATAAACGTTGAACCTCCAAATCATGTGCTGAGAAATCCTTCTTTCAAGTCATTCACTGACTCAACACATAAACAAACACCCCACCATTACACCAACATTGTGCGATAACAACATCTGAACATCATAGCAATCTGCGTGTAGCCTCGATACCATAAAAAATACAGCTATTGAGCTGAAATGACAGCACATCCTTCCGCAAGAAGACGATAATAACTTGCTCGAATGCATAGGGAGAAACATCCTGCTCCACGTCTGTAGTACCACTACAAATCCTCGATGCCCAATTGTCACGAGTGCTCAACACCGTAAAAGAATGAATAGAAAGTAAATAAAGGCATAAGCCTCGAAGGGATCAAATCGCACGATGAGGAATCAAGAAGGGAAGTTCTCCTAATAGCCCTGCAGACTTTCGAAGATAAGTACAAATGTCTCTGTACCGATCCGCAAGACTCTACTAAACTTTCTCATGACTCGTGAGACCCAAGTGAACCTAATGCTCTGATACCAAGCTGTCACGATCCAAAATCCGCTAAAGGTCGTGATGACGCCTAACACCGCCGTCGGGCAAGCCAACGGTGATCTATCAACTTACTTACTCATTTTAGTAATTGAATTCAAAAATTTTATTAATTATATAGTATAAAACTAGAATTTACAGAGTGAATGATCATACTTACACGAACTACAATGATGAACAACCTATAGGAACCTCCAAAACCCGATGTCACAAGTGCATGGGCATTAACTAGGAAATATGATAAAATACAACATTTGCCTAGAATACAAATTAGACATAAAAATGTAAATAACTCTGATGGAGACTATGTATGTTGCGGACTCGTAACACGGGATGCAGCTCACCTAAATCCCTGCGATAGCCGCGCCTCTGCACCCACAAGATCACTAGACGTATAGGTACATGCACAAAATGTGCAGCAAGTGTTGCATGAGTACGTAAATCAACGCGTACCCAGTAAATATCTAGTCTAACATCGAAGAAGTAGTGACGAGAGGTCAGATTCGATACTTACTACGGCTAACAATAACATACCAAAATTTTAGTTAAGCATGGATTATATAAATACAGCTGAAAACTCAATAACAAGAAATAAATAATCAACTCTTTCACTGATAGTAAATCCAAAATTTAATTTCAATTATTTAACAAATTAATCTTTCAAGCCAAAGAAACAATATCAATTATAAATGCACTCCAAGAATTTTTACGCACGAATTATGCCGAGATCGTACGACCCGATCTAACATACAAATATATAAACCGTGCATTGCCGAGGGTCGAACGGTACGAACCATAGATGCATCTATCTGCTACCGAAGCGTTCGGCCCGCTCCACAAGAAGAGAAGATATATTAAAACAACCGATTCAAGATTATTAAGGGGCTAATATTCAAAGAAATATCAATTCTCATTAACGGTCAAGTGACCCGTCCAAAACTCAAGTAAATGAAATTTAACCTTTTACAATTCCTTTATCAAGTTCCAATATGATTTAACCAATTAAATTAACAAGTAGGGTGCAAACAACGCAAGTATAACATGATTTGGGTCCTAGACTACCCAGACTTAAGCATAATTAGTAGCTACGTACGGACTCTCATCACCTCGTACGTACGCAGCCCCCACAAATGGAAGCACATAATAAATTATTTCACCTATGGGGTTAATTCCCTCTTACAAGGTTAGAAAAGATACTTACCTCACTCCAAAATTCCATAACCGGCTTCAAAGCTCTTCCAACAACTCAAACTGATGCCCATCTCTCCAAAACTAGTCAATAAATGTGAAATTCCATAAATATATACTCTAATACTCTTTACAATCCAAATTATAACAATTCCAACTCTGTCGAAAAGTTGATAAAGTCACCCTCGGGCCCACATGCCCGGAATCCAAAAATTTTCAAAGAAAGTCGTTACCCATAACATTACGAACTCAAATATATAATTTATTCTCAATTCCATGCCTAAATTCGTGGTCAAAATCCAAAAATACCAACTTCTAGGTTTTTGACCAAAACCCCAAATTTTCACTAATTCTCCATGAATTTCCATGTTAAAATCTATATATAATCCAAATATTGAACTTGCAATAGGTGGGAATCACTTACCTTGACATAGATGATGAAAATCTCCCCTTGAAGCCTCTCCAAAATCGCCCAAACCAAGAGAGAAATGGGCTAAATCTTGCTTTAAAATAAATTTGCCCAGGCCTGACCCTCATCGCGTTCGCGGCCCCCTGAACGCGTTCGCGATGCTCAACTGACTCTTCCCCCTTCGCATTCGCGTTCCACGCTCTGCGTTCGCGAAGGCCAAACAACCTCAGGCCCAGCTCCTATATTTCCTCCTACGCGTTCGCGACTGGCCCTTCGTGTTCACGTAGGTTCCTCAGGCACCCCTCCACGTTCGCGACCTCTGCGTCGCGTTCACGATGAGTAATCTCCTCCAGCACCACAAATCCTTCTTCGCGAACGCGGTTGCCTCCACGCGTTCGCGATGAAGGACACCAGAACCAGCATCAGTAGCAGCAAAACATGGAAAAATGACCCGAAACCAATCCGAAACACACCCGAGGCCCCCGGGACCCCGTCCAATCACACCAACCAGTTCCATAACATAACACGGACCTGCTCAAGGCCTCAAATCATATCAAACAACATCGAAATCATGAATTGCACCACAATTCGAGCTCAATGAACTTTAGAACTTCAAACTTCCACCTTCGTTGCCGAAACCTATCAAATCACGCCCGATTGATCTCAAATTTTATACACAAGTATTTGACATTACGGACCTATTCCTACTCCCGGAATCAGAATCTGAACCCGATATCAAAAAGTCTACTCTCGGTCAAACTTCTCAAAAACCTTCGAATTTCTAACTTTCGCCAAATGACCCCGAAATGACCTACGGACCTCCAAATCCACATCCGGACGCGCTCCTAAGACCAGAATCACCATACGGAGCTATCCTCACTCTCGGAATCCCAAACGGACATCGATAACATTGAAATACACTTCAACCCAAACTTATGAAATTCTTCCAAAATGCTAACTTTCCATAATGAGCACCGAAATGCTCCCGGGTCACCCAAAACCCTATCCGGACATACGCCCAAGTTCGAAATCATCATACGAACCTATTGGAATTTTCAAATCCCGATTCAAAGGTCTTTTACTCAAAAGTCCATCCTTAGTTAATTATTCCAATTTAAAGCTTCCGAAATGAGAATTTTCTTTCCAATTTAACTTCGAACTTCCCGAAATTCAATTCTGACCACACGTATAAGTCATAATACCTGAAGTGAATCTACTCAAGGTCTCAAACTGCCAAACGACGCGCTAGAGCTCTAAACGACCAGTCGGGTCGTTACATTCTCCCCCAATTAAACATACATTCATCCTCGAACGTGCCAACCAGCCCGGCCCAACAAGTTTTTTGATATGGATCAGGTTATTGGACTTCCTTGTTTGGACCATTTGATAAGTCCACACTTCAAAAACGAACGTACGGTTAGATCTACGTGACGACATTCGCACAAAAAATTGGGAACGCCCGATTCTGTAGACTTGTCACTCACGTTGTGAGGGTTTAGGCAAAGCAAAAAATGCAATGGGTTTTGAAAGCTCGCCAGCTCTTTAGGGTTTTAAGAAACTCGTCGTCTCCGATTCTGGTCAATTTAGTGTCACGAATTCAATCTCATTGTACCTATGAAGCTACTGAATCATGTCTCAACTCTTCTTCACGCGGTGGTTACTTTACCTCTGATACTTATTCATTTTCAATTTGAGTAAGACGATGCTTTTTTTCTGGATTTTACTAGGTCAAAAATTGTGAAATGAGCATGGTTAAGTAATAAATATGTATATGAAAGACACGTCTTATATTTTTTTGATTTGATATAACTCACTGGTATGGGTAAAGAATTTTTATATTTTCTAACATTTGACTATTCTGTATTTCAAAAATAACGACTTAACTACTTGATCAAGTTCAGATTCTTACGGCATTGCTGTTACTATTTTTGACGTAGCAGCATTTAAATGTATGACTTTAGACGTTCTTCAACATGGGAATGTAATCTTTGGTTCCTTTTATTATCATTTTATGATAACAACTTCTAACGTCCTAGTTGGTGAAGAATATTCAGTCTTCATTGTTTATTAGAGTAAAATATAGAGGTGAAATGGCCAGAACAAGCAATGTCCGTCTACTGCTTTATGTTTTAGCGACTCGTTTGTCCATGGATTGTTTTTTCAATTTTTTTTAAATGTATTTGTCCATAAAATTTTGTAAGTTTTTGAAATTTTTTCGAAAATAAGTTTTTCAAAATCCAAAAAAATGGGTTTGACCACCTTTTAAAATATTCAGAAAAACTTGGTTCCCCACACACAAAACTGCAATATTTTTTCAAGTGAAAGGCATATCCAAACATAATTTCAAATTTCAAATTCTATATTTTAACTTAACTCCAAATACCAATTATTTTTCAAAAAATACAATTTTTATGTCCAAACGCTTACTAAAAATGACATCATATTACGAAAGCTAAATTTAACCTTTGTGTAAAACCTAATATAGTTCAATACCATTCTGCTCGTTATCTCACTAATCAGAAGTTTCAAACTTAAATCGTATAGTAACTTGTTTTTTGATAGTTGGAAGAATACTTCAAAAAGTACTATGCTTCTCATAGCAATTTCAGATTAAAAAAAAATAAAATTATAAAAGTTTTGTTTTTGAGTTTTCGTCTTGCTATTGGATTTTTAATCACGAAGTTGCAAGATAAATTAACTTTTAGCTTCAATGATATGATTTTGTGTCGTATATAGTAGTGTAGCCAGAAATCTGGCCAAAGGTGTCAAACTTCAAATAAGTTAATAATTTTTTTTGTCGATAAATGATGTACCAAATTTTTTAAAATCAATCTAAGCAATATTTAGTTAAAGAATAAAAATACTTGTAATCGAACTATAATTTTATAAATTAAAATTAACATAAAAAGACAACAATGGAAATTTTACTAATAAAAGTAAGCATAAAATTAAAGGAAAGAGAGAGTCGAGAGGGTTTGCAGTCTTTACTTTGTAGAGAGCCTTTGTTGAAGAAATTTTTGTAGAGCCTGACGTTTAAATTATAAAATTTGTTTAAGAAATAACTTTTAATTAAAAAACTTCTTTTATGATTAGTTATTTGTCTTTATATAAATTTTAAATTCTAAGAATTATTTTATTTAAAAATAATTAGATGGAAAAAGAATCAAATAGATCATACATGTGGTGATCTCCGTTTAATTTTGGCAAACAAAATGGGTAAATAACTTTGAGGAGTAGCCAGTTGCCATTATTGATAGGCAGGTTCGCCAGTTGAGATCCGAGAGGATTTCCGCGGTAAAGGTTCGGCGGAGGGGCCAACCAGTCGAGTAAGCGACTTGGGAGTCCGAGGAGGACATGCGGAGCAGATATCCACACTTATTCAACACTCCAGGTATAATTCTAGACCCGTTCGAGGACGAACGTTTGTTTAAGAGGTGGAGAATGTAACGATCCGGTAGGTCGTTTTGCTTTCTAGAACCTTGTTCCCCTAAATAAGGCTCCCCATAGGTGCTTTTACTGTTTATGACTTGCGGGGATGGTTAGTTCGGGATTTGAAAGGGTTCGGGTTGAAATCGGAACACTTGGTTCCTTAAGGTTGGCTAAAAAGGATAAATTTGACTTCGATCAACGTTTTGAGTAAACGACCTCGGAATCGGGATTTGATAGTTACAATAAGTTCGTATGATGATTTCGCACTTGGGCGTATGTTCGGATCGGGTTTTGGATGATCCGAGAGCGTTTCGGCAGCTAATAGTGAAAGTTGGTTCTTTGTTGTTTTTGAAGTTCTTTAAATTTGGTTTGGAGTAGGTTTTGGTTATATCGAGGTCCAAATGGGATTCTGAGATCAGGAATAGTTCTTTATGGTGATTAAAGACTTGCACGCAAAATTTGGTGTCATTCCGAGTAGTCTAAGTATAATTCGGCGCGTTCGGAGCGATTTGAAAACTTGAAGTTCATATTTTGATTCAATTTGATTTTGGGGTGTGATTCTTGGTTTCGTTATTGTTTTACGCATTTTGAGAGTTCGAGCAAATCCGTATTATGTTTATAGACTTATTGGTATGTTTGGACGGGACCTCAGGTGCCCCGGATGCCATTCGGACGATGCGCGGATTGAGTTAAGACTCAAAATGCTTTTTTGCCGCAGAAGCAACCTAGGAACGTTGGCCAGGGATCACATATGCGGATGGGTGTGCGCATCTGTGAACGTGCAAGAGCGATAGAAGGGACAACAGGAGCGGCCTAAGATGCAGGTGCGACGTGTGCGTAGCAGGAGCGGGCCAAAGGTCCGCAGAAGCGGAAGTAGGCCACTGGGCAAGGGCCGCATCTGCGATGACTTTTTCGCAGATGTGGAGCCGCAGAAGCGGCCAACCCTCCGCAGGTGCGAAAATCACTGAAGGCAGAACCCTAATATAATACGGGACTTAGGCCTTTTCCTCTCATTTTTCACACACTTGGGCTATTTTGGAACTTCAAAAGGGGGGATTTCGACCTAGCCATTGAGAGTAAGTAATTTCTACTTATTGTGAGTTAAATATATAGTTTATGGGAAGATTATAACATATAAATTAGTGAAAATTATGGGTTTAGGTAAAAACCTAGGTTTTTGATAAAAATGGGATTTAACCACGAAATTTGTTATGGAATTTAGTAAAAATCATATATTTGAGTTCATGAGGTTATGGGTAACAACTTTCTTTGAAAATTTCCGGAATCCGGGCACGTGGGACCGAGGATGAATTTTAGGAATTCTACATTTGGGGTTGGGTAATTACTTTAATAGTTGGAATATGAACTTTTGAACATATATTGATTAATTTATATACCATTTGACTACTTTTGGATTGTTCGACACCGAGTTGAGGTTTTAGAGTGAATTTGAGGTTGGAAAGTAAGCTTTGAGACGAGGTAAGTCTCTTTCCTAACCTTGTAAGAGGGAATTAACCCCATAGGTGAATTGATTAATATGTGCTTCTATTTGTGGGGGTACGTACGCACGAGGTGACGAGAGTCCGTACGTAGCTACTAATTGTGCTTATGTCTGGGTAGTCTAGGACCCATACCATGCTATATTTACGATGTTTGCACCCTACTTGTTAACTTAATTGCATAGATCATGTTGGAACTTGATAAAGGAATGGTAGAAGGTCAAATTTCATTTACTTAAATTCTTGGACGGGCCACTTGACTGTTATTGAGAATTGGTGTTTCTTTAAATAATTGCCTCTTAATAAATCTTGAATTGGCTGTTATAAAGTATTTTCTCTTTTCGTGGAGTGGGACAAACGCCTCGGTAATAGATAGATGCATCTATGGTTCGTGCCGTTCGACCCTCGACAGTGCACAGTTTAAATATTTTTATATTGGATCGGGTCGTACGACCTCGGCGCGCGTAATAAATCTTTGGAACCAATTATAATTGATATTATTTCATTGACTTGAGATATAAATTGTTAAATGATAGAACAAAACTTAGAATTAACTATTAGCGAAAGGATTGTTTATTATTCCTGTTATTGAGTTTTCAGCTATATTTCTGTAATCCATGCTTAGTTATTATTTTGACATTTTATTGTTAGCCCATAGTAAGTGTCAAAGTCGACCCTTCGTCACTACTCTTTCGAGGTTAGACTGGATACTTATTGGGTACATGTTGTTTATGTACTCACGCTACACTTCTGCACTAATATGCAGGATCTGAGGCAGGTACATCTGGATATCAATCTGGCGGGCATACTTGATTACTACTACGAGATTTCACGGTGAGCTACCTTCCGAGCCCGTTCTGCAGCAGCCGAAGTCTTTTTTTTGCTTGTATTTTCTGTCTACTTCATTTCAGATAGTAGCATAGAACCCTTGTCGGTAGGTAAGGCCATTTAATTGAGAGCTCGTCGTTGCTAATCCGAAATCAAAGACACTTCCGAAAACAAGTGTAAAATGGTGTGTTTTTGCAGATTCGTATCAAATAATCACTATTATCCTTAGCCCCACGGTGGGCGCCAAACTGTTTACCCGAAAAACGGATAGAGTTGAATTTGTACGTAGTTCTAAGGGTATGTGGTATAACTTGACACAAATCGTAATAGTAAATAGAAATATCGAATATTGACTGTAAAGGATAAAAATAAGCAAAGTTGAAAAGAGGATGATTTATGAATTATGCAAGATGAATCAATCTATGCAACTAAAAAAGGATAATTCTTCAATATGGGAGTGTATAATATCTGAATTATAATGTATGCCAAACTTGATTGCTTTACAGAAATATAGCCATTCGTCTTATAGTGGAGGGATCCTACTTTAGATATAATTAAAAATACATAGTGGGGAACCCATGATAAATTAGATTTTTCTTAATTCCCGCCGAGATTCTCTCCCTTAGTGCGGTTGTAACGGCTCGTGTCTATGAGCTCGGTCCTGACCGGGATCGGTATCTGTCGGTTTCCAAGTTTAGAGCTCGATGTTGACTCGGGGCCCAGTATTGGGCCGGTATTAGTTGGCCTCTGGCCCTTAAGCTCGATTCCACCACTTCTCATCATAGTTCGATTTGGACCCGAGCTCGATAATGACTTCGAGCTCGGTATTTTACCTGTCCCTGAAACTCGAAGCTCGTTTGTGCCTTCTTCGGATCCCATCTCGATATTATGAAGACTTTCTTCGGTCCATTATGTTTCCATCTGGATCAGTCGTACGAAGGCCGAAATCAGTTTCGACCGTATACAACCATAGAGGCCTATCTCATGTAACATTGTTGGTTTTACACCTGTTCTATAAAACTCTCCTATCACATTGTTAGGTTATCACATAGCATTCCAAAAACTCCTCCATTATGTACTCTCATAATACTCCTCCATTTTATTCTTCTTATTTAATTTCTATGTGCTACATCTCCATCTATTATGCCATTCTTGCGGAAGATTGAGCCAAGATATTAGAAAATGTTTTCTTGTAAACAATACATTCCTCTCTAATCTCATTCACCTTCATTCTTCCTTTGGGGGCTAAATTTGTAGTGCAATATTTATCTTACTTTTGCTTATCCTAATAAATCAGTTCTCTCTAGAGTCAATTTTCATAGTTCTAAGTATAATCTCATTTTACCTACATTTCCCACTGTAAGATCCTAAAATTTCCACACTGATTTACTCCGAAGGAGGTTAAATTAATTGCTTGAAAGAATTAACTCACAACTCTATGTAACAGTCAAAACAGAGAAAAAGGTTAAGAAACTTGTTACCAAAAGTAATAAGTTACCTGATGATCCTGAGAAACAGCTGGAATATCTCTATAACTAAGGCATCACATTCAAGGTCCAGCAGCATCACACAGGCCTTGACATCTGCCACAGTTTCAAGAACATGCACAGCCTTATAATAATGGCGGGCTGAATGAGATAAATCTTCAAATGCCCTTACTATAAGTTGGAAAATTTCCTGAGATTTTTCGATACAAGCGTGTGAAAACAAAAAGGAAATGGATATAAAGTTTGAGCAAATGACATTAGCTAAACTAGTTATTGGTTCTTTTTACACATATATAATATGTGTGTGTGTAAGGAAAAGAGAACAACAAAGTAGAATGTTATATCTTGGATACCTTCATTAGTCCATCATCATAAGGTTGCTGAGGGGCAGTTATTCTAGAAAGCTCACAGAGACAAGATACAACAGAGAATTTGACATCCACATCAGCATTCTTTAAAAGTTCACTTCCAACCATAGCTCTCATTACTGGTCGAAGTGCATCTTTCATTGAATCAGAAGGGGCTTGACCTACCTTTATCAATTGGGATTCCACTTTCTAAAAGACACAAGAGGAGAAAAGTAGTCAACTTGAAGCTGCCATAAATTACGGAAATACGAGCAAACAACTTCAAGAAATTACAAAGCCAGTTCATAAAGATTAAGTCACGAACATGGAGAAAATACTCTATGGTGGCATTCATGCTATTCATCTATTAAATAATGAGATTGTCCTATTCATTTAAATTCCAAAACCATTACACTAAACCTGTAATTGCCACTTCCATTCCTCCAATTCTGATTCAACACCATGTCATTTATTATAGGAAGAACAAAAGAATTCCATTTGAAGTCAAAACTAGGCACCAAATTTATCTAATTGACAAACAGTCATTCCCCACAAAAGTCTTACCGTTTTCAACATCAAACCAACCTAAAATGATAACACAGAAAAAGAGGAAATAAAACACAGATAAAGCTAGTAATTTGTATGTAAAGAACATGAAATAAATAGATAAAAATTGAAACTTTACATCGAGAAGATTGAGGAGCTCTTCAGTGGAAGGAGGAGGAATAATGAGCCTAATCCCACAATCTTTGAGCTCATCCTCAATTTCCTTTTGGGAAGAGTCCAAAGTAGAGGAAGCAGAAGCAGCCATTTCACAGCAGCATTTACTCTCACTCTCACTCTCAAAACCCAAACAAACTTATATCAATTGTCCAAAAAAATTACACTCTATAGAACAAAATGCAAGGTCAGACACAGCAAATGCTGATTATATAAGATGAGAGAGACAGGTGGGATTTTTGTTGGGAGTAAAATTGGGACCAAATTTAAAAAGAAAAAAATTGCTGACATGCAGAGCCTCTTTAAAGTGTAATCTCCAATAGATTCATTCACTTTGAATGGGTTTATTGTCCAATTTTGGGGTTGAAATCCGTAACCTATTTTCTGCTTTTCTTGTGTGCTTAAGCTCTATGCTATATTTAGCATTGAATTCTACGTGACTAGGCAAAACTGCAAAGAGACGAAATTTGTGTGTGTCAACTATTCAAGAAAGGATCTTGAGACAAAGAAATAGAGCCGCATTATTGGACAGTTTTGCCCCTGGAAAATTGAACTTGAGAACTTAAGCATAGGTCTTTTAGCTGTCTAATATTGAGAAAGTACTTGCTGTCTAATATTGAGAAAGTATACTGTATTACTGTGTCCACTTTACTAGCGCGCTTATTAGCGGGCAAAGGTGATCTTTTTCGAAGCTCAAACTATTTTTTTATTTTTGTGTTTTGTCTCTTTTTATAAGATAACTGATTTTCGAGTATTAAATTATAAGTTCTATGCTTACAAAAGGGCTCACTTTAGACTGAGAATTTCGATTTTATAGTGATATTAACGTTTGTCGTATCTCTATCATTGATTCATTTCTCAATTTAAAAGTGGTTTTGTATATTTTGAAATGTCATGTATACATTTATTTCTAGAAGTTTTTTAACAATAGTGAAACGATGCAACATATCCCAAAGAGAATGTTTGTCAATATGAACATTTTTTACATGATTTGATTCTCATTATGTTCATTTTTAACAAATTAAATGGGATAACTTTTTATTATAGAAATTATCTTTCTTCTAACAATAAAATTATTCCAATAGAATTCAGAAATTATCTTTCTCCTGAAAAACAAATTCCAATAATTTGAGTAGACTATACAATTTAGTTTATCAATGTTGTTTCTTGTTTTATGTTTCCTTGTAATTTTTAATTTAATTAAATTAAATTAATTGACGTAGTTTATCCCGTCGGTTCACTTTTTTATAAATGATGATGCAATTGCATATTTTCATTTTATTTTCCTTTGTTGCAGTATGTTAGATTTATGATATAATGGCTCTCTTTGCCATCTATATATTCTACTAGTTGCTCATATACTTGTGACACCAAGTCTTGGAGGTTTAAGCTAGTTGACACTTGGCGGTTTGGGGTAATTTAACTTGTCTCACTTGCTTATAAAATTTTATCTATCATTTTTATTAAAATCTTACTTCTTATTTATGCACAACTTAAAAATCAACTACTTCAAATCCTTAAAAGAAGGGATCACAGAGTTGGTTCACTGTCGGCTTGCCTAGCAATAAAGTTGGGCGCCATCACGGGCCATAAGAGAAATTGGGTCGTGACAAGTGTGTACTCAGACCTTACCCCTACCTTGTGAGGATAGAGAGGTTGTTTTTAATAGACCCTCAGTTCAATAAAGCATAAGCACCACATTAATGAAAATATAGCCAAGAAGGGACATTACCAAAAAGCCATATAAAAGCAGAATAAAATAACAAGATCATAAGGTGATCAACAATGAAAGAAAACAACGGTTAGTCATAAGAACCTACTACCAACAGAAAGCGAGACTGCGTGCCAATTCTACTATTATGAACACTCTAGACTACCTACTTTACTACCTTAATCCTCGACCTCCATACCTTCCTATCAAGGGTCATGTCCTCAGTCAGCTGAAGTTGCTCTATGTCTTGACTAATCACCTCTCCCCACTTCTTCTTTGGCCTACCTCTACCTCTCCGTAGGCCCTCCAATGTCAACCTCTCACACCTCCTCACCGGGGCGTCTGTTCTCCTCCTCCTTCTCCTCACATGACCAAACCACCTAAGCCGCGCTTCTCGCATCTTGTCCTCAATAGGGGCCACACCCACCTTGTCGCGAATAACCTCATTTCTGATCCTATCTAACCTGGTGTGCTCGCACATCCATCTCAACATCCTCATCTCTTCTACCTTCATCTTCTGGACATGAGCTATCTTGACTGGCTAACACTTAGCCTCATTTAACATCATTGGTTTAACTACCACTCTGTAGAATTTACCCTTAAGTTTCGATGGCACCTTCTTGTCACACAAAACACCGGAAGCGAGTCTTCATTTCATCCATCCCGCCCCAATACGATGTGTGACATCTTCATCAATCTTCCTATCCCCCTGCACCCTACTTGTTAACTTAATTACTTAAATCATGTTGGAACTTGATAAAGGAATGGTAGAAGGTTATATTTCATTTATTTAAATTCTTGGATGGGCCACTTGACTGTTATTGAGAATTGGTGTTTCTTTAAATAATTGCCTCTTAATAAATCTTGAATTGGTTGTTATAAAGTATTTTCTCTTTTCGTGGAGTGAACCGAACTCCTCGGTAGCAGATAGATGCATCTATAGTTCGTGCCGTTCGACCTTTGGCAGTGTACAGTTTAAATATTTTTATGTTGGATGTACGATGTTACACCCCATGTTTTCGTACATGAAAGTACTCCATAAGTAAATTGATGAAAGCTCGGAAATGAGATGTTACATCCCGCATTTTCGTACGTTAAAGTTTCGTCGTAAGATAATCGACGTAAGCTCGGGAATGAGATTATTTTGAGGTTATAAGTATTTATGCTAGTTATAACATGCGATAAGTAAGTGTCGTGAAGGTTGGAGGGTAAACGAATAGAAGAAAATGAGTTTCGGCGAAATTTGACACTTTGAGATAAAATACGGTCCAAGCTATAATACCCCGTATTTATGGACTAGTGCCATATAAGGTACCGCATGACCATAATAGTAAGATGTATAAAGTGTGTTAAATGTGAGTAGTATTTTAAGTAATTTAAGATAATTTTTAATTATGTGGGTAATTGGTTAATTATTGGGTAATGGGATATTACCTAATTAATTAAGATATCTGGTGGATAAGATTTGGGGAGGGGGGGGGGGCATCACCCCTTAACGTGGCAGCCCACAAGTCTTGATCAAATCACAAAATATGAGTCTTATTTCATAAATCAAGATGGCACATTAAGAGAGATTGGTGGCTTAGTCATCACATATGTGGGGGCCCACAAATATCAAAGATAAGAGATTATTATACATAAGTTAAGAGGGAAAATACATAAGCTTGCTAAGCTTACGGATGAAGCTCATAATTTCAAGGATCTCTTTACTTCACTAAGGTATAAGACCTTTAATTCACAAAGAGAACAACGGGAGTTCTTAGATTTGCAAAGGAAGAATCCACCTTATATCAAATTCACAAGTAACGATCTTCAGCAAAGGAATTCATAAGAAGTTATACTATGCAATAGCAATGGGATTTGCAATTTTAAGGGATCGCGCTATAATCTTTCTCAAGAACATTATATGAATTTTTCTCTACTTCGATCCGCCGTTACGTGTTTTCGCAAAAGACGTGTGTTAGAGGGATTGTCAAGAGAATCGGCCCAGGCATGTTAAGGCTACCCCTTATTTCTTTTTGGCATGATCCATACGATATAAACGAAACGAGCAAATGCACAAATTCCATAAATAACTCTATTCATAGAAATACTAGAGATGTCTATGTTCTTGATTCCCCATGTGTCCTATTGTTCTATCATCTATTCATGGGTCTCAGAAAATACGTAAGTCGATAACGTTTATTTCATGATATTAATCAAAGTCATGATGGTCTTATGACATCCCGAAGGATTTTATTGACGTACTTCTCATGCATTGCATTCATTTATACATGTACATTGACCTATGACCAGATGACATTGTATACGTGTATATATGTATATGGGATATGGGAAAAGGTTACGGCGTTATATACGCACCACCACTTGATCAGCTAGTATACATTGATTATTTGCCCATAGTGGCCGAGATAATATGACGGGATTCCCTCAGAGGCTTGATGATGTTATGTATGCATATACCTATGCATGGTATGGCATTTATACGCATATACATGGAATTGTAAATATTAATGATTCACAGAGTTTTTCAGACTTACATGTTGAGTCTTTTACTCCATGTTTCTCTCATGTCTATTGTTTACTGATTTACATTCCTTACATACTCGGTACATTATTTGTATTGACGTCCCTTTTTCCTGGGGACGCTGCGTTTCATGCACGCATGTCCCGATAGATAGTTTGAGAGTCCTCCAAGTAGGCTATCAGCTCAACGGAAGGTGTTGGTGCACTCCATTTGCTTCGGAGTTGCTTATTTGGTCAGTATGATTAGGACATGCATTGATTGGTATGGCGGGGCCCTGACCTTTATGGTACTTATCTACTCTTAGAGGCTTATAGACAAATGTCATGTACGTGAAAGACTGTATGGTCTTGTCAGTCTATGTTCAGTGTACGAGTGATCATTTTGGCCTTATAGGCCCATATGTCATATGTATAAGTTTGTAATACATGTTGGGTCATCCAATGTTGAGTGTTTCCTTATGTTTTATTCAACTTATCTCACGACAGCCTCTCCGGCACATTTATCTATGATATTATGATACGAAAGATAAGTTACGTTGGTACTCGGTTGAGTAAGGTATCGGGTGCCCGTCGTGGCCCATCGGTTTGGGTCGTGACAAAAGTGGTATCAGAGCAGTTCTGTCCTAGGGAGTCTACAAGCCGTGTCTAGTAGAGTCTTGTTTATGGGTGTGTTGTGCACCACACTTATAAGTAGGAGGCTACAGGGAATTTAGGACTGTCACTCTTTCTTCTTACTCTAGATCGTGTGGTAGAGCTCAGTCATAGAAATTCAAATTCCTAATTTCTATTATATTCGTAATACAACAATACTTATATCCAGAAAGACGGTTGGTAAGAGATATAGCTGTGTAAGAGTTAAGTCAGAGGAACTCGATTTTGCATGATGCTCATGATGAGAAAAAGAAGCAAGGTGAAGAAGGGTACGAGACGCCCAGTTAATGAAGATTATCAGTATTTACCATTCAGGAAGAGAGATATAAGCATTTTGAGTTACCTTCAACAATAACAGATGTATGTACAATCGGCCACACCCATCTCAGTTATGCCCTATGGGAGCTAACAGATATGGTTTAAGAGAAGGTTGGGATATCAGGATCCGCTGGGGTTAGAATAACCCAAAATAGTGAATGGATTGTTTGTGTTAATTGACATTTTCGAAGGATATTGTAAACGTGCTAATAGATGGTGCACTCTAAAAGAATACAGCTAGATATGAGTACTACAAAGATAGGCACTAGAATCCTGGAAGGGAATTACCTTAGTGTGGCTCCCGTCCCTAGTAGAGAAAGAATGTTAGGCAACCCGAAGAGCCAGTAGATGGAGCAAGGGGAACTAAAAGTAAAAGAATATCTTGTTGAAATTTTCAGAATAAAGTGATAGACAGAAATATTAGCAGGAAATAAGAAGAGACTTAATGAAGCATTATGAGTAAGATGTGATACATGGATGACAACAGTAGATCAAAAAGATGATAGTATTATAGAGTCTATAGTCAAGTGAAGGGAAAAACGAGAGGTGACAGGCCTTGAGACAATAAAAGAGTATAGGCCATAAAGTCATATCTTCATTTCGAGAAATAAGTTTGTGACTCTAACGTGATTACCAGAAGGAAAAGTTAGACCCCAGAGTGATGATTTGAAGGGAAAAAAAAGGGGATTTCAAGAATTGTACATGATTAAAATATCCACGTAAGGAAAATCACATTGGGATGCTATGAAGTACAATTATGGAGGTATAGTATGACCTACCTAGATGTAGTAAAGTCATACAGATGGATAACTGGGTCTAGGAAATAAGATATAGAAATATTCGTAAGCTCGACAAAGTACCAAGAGAAGAACTTCAGTATACCCATAGATGCCCAGAGGGACATCTTATCAAGATCTATATGTGCAAAATAAGCCTAGAGATCGGCAAAAAGTCGGAGGAAAAAGGTGAGAAGAGTTGCATAGGCACACTTACAAGGTAAGAGTCGTACATACTGCATGACAGAAGGTAGCAACAGTTACGAGATTGGAAGGATTCCGACCACAAGTCGTGGGGTGAGAAAGAGGCCTAAAGGGGGGAATTCCTTGGCTTTGGATTTATTCACAGAACAATTTCCTAGATGGCAAGAAGAGTGCTAAAGTATTCGCAAGAACTATAGGTTATGCTACTGATAAGTGCATAAGTTAACATTCGAGGATGAATGTTCTAAAGGGGGGAATGATGTTACACTCCATGTTTTCGTACGTGAAAGTACGCCATAAGTAAATTGATGAAAGCTCGAAAATGAGATGTTACATCCCGCATTTTTGTACGTTAAAGTTTCGTCGTAAGATAATCTATATAAGCTCGAGAATGAGATTATTTTGAGGTTATAAGCATTTATGCTAGTTATAACAGGCGATAATTAAGTGTCGTGAAGGTTGGAGGGTAAACGAATCGAAGAAAATGAGTTTCGGCGAAGTTTGACATTTTGAGATAAAATATGGTCCAAGCTATAATACCCCGTATTTATGGACTAGTGCCATACAAGGTACCACATGACCATGATAGTAAGGTGTATAAAGTGTGTTAAATATGATTTGTATTTTAAGTAATTTGAGATAATTCTTAATTTTGTGGGCAATTGGTTAATTATTGGGTAATGTGATATTACCTAATTAATTAAGATATTTGGTGGATAAGATTAGGGGGGGCATCACCCCTTAACGTGGCAGCCCACAAGTCTTGATCAAATCACAAAATATGAGTCCTATTTTATAAATCAAGATGGCAAATTCAGAGAGATTGGTGAATTAAGAGAGATGGGTGGCTTAGTCATCTCATATGTGGGGGGCCCACAAATCTCAAAGATAAGAGATTATTATACATAAGTTAAGAGAGAAAATACATAAGCTTGCTAAGCTTACGGATAAAGCTCATAATTTCAAGGATCTCTTTACTTCACTAAGGTATAAGACCTTTAATTCACAAAGAGAACAACGTGAGTTCTTAGATTTGCAAAGGAAGAATTCAACTTATATCAAATTCACAAGTAACGATCTTCAGCAAAGGAATTCATAAGAAGTTATACTACGCAATAGCAATGGGATTTGCAATTTTAAGGGAGCCCGGTATAATCTTTCTCAAGAACACCATACGGATTTTTTCCTACTTCGAACCGTTGTTACGTATTTTTGCAAAAGACATGTGTTAGAGGGATTGTCAAGAGAATTGGCTCAGGTATATTAAGGCTATCCCTTCTTTCTTTTTGGCATGATCCATACAATAAAAATGAAACGAGCAAATGCACAACTTCCATAAATGACTTTATTCATAGAAATACTATAGATGCCTATGTTCTTGATTCCTCAAGTGTCCTATTGTTCTATCATCTGTTCATGGGTCTCAGAAAATACATAAGTCGATAAAGTTTATTTCATGATATTAATCAAAGGCATGATGGTCTTATGACATCCCAAAAGATTTTATTGACGTAATTCTCATGCATTGCATTCATTTATACATGTACATTGACCCATGACCAGATGTCATTATATACGCGTATATATGTATATATATGTATATGGGATACGGAAAAAGGTTACGGCGTTATATACGCACCACCACCTGATCAGTTGGTATACGTTGATGATTTGCCCACAGTGGCCGAGATGATATGATGGGATGCCCTCAAAGGCTTGATGATGTTATGTATGCATATACCTATGCATGGTATGACATTTATACGCATATGCATGGCATTGTAAATATTAATAATTCACAGAGTTATTTAGACTTACATATTGAGTCTTTTACTCCATGTTTCTCTCATGTCTATTGTTTACTGATTTTCTTTCCTTACATACTCGGTACATTATTTGTACTGACGTCCCTTTTGCCTGGGGACACTGCGTTTCATGCCCGTAGGTCCCGATAGACAGGTTGAGAGTCCTCCAAGTAGGCTATCAGCTCAGCGGAAGGTGTTGGTGCGCTCCATTTACCCCGGAGTTGCTTATTTCATTAGTATGATTAGGACATGCATTTATTGGTATGGCGGGGCCCTGTCCCAACCTTTATGGTACTTATCTACTCTTAGAGGCTTGTAGACAGTTGTCATGTACGTGAAATATTGTATGGTCTTGTCGGCCTATGTTCAGTGTACGAGTGATCATTTTGGCCTTATAGGCCCATATGTCATATGTATAAGTTTGTAGTACATGTTGGGTCATCCAATGTTGAGTGTTTACTCATGTTTTATTCTACTTATCTCATGACAGCCTCTCCGACACATTTATCTATGATATTATGATACAAAAGATAAGTTACATTGGTACTCGGTTGAGTAAGGTATCGGGTGCCCGTCGCGGCCCATCGATTTGGGTTGTGACATACGACCTCGGCATAAATTGCGCGTAATAAATCTTTGGAACCAATTATAATTGATATTGTTTCATTGACTTGAGATATAAATTGTTAAATGATGGAAATAAACTTGGGATTTACTATTAGCGAAAGGATTGTTTATTATTCCTGTTATTGAGTTTTCAGCTATATTTCTGTAATCCATATTTAGTTATTATTTTGACATTTTATTGTCAGCTTATAGTAAGTGTCAAAGTTGACCCTTCGTCACTACTTCTTCGAGGTTACACTGGATACTTATTAGGTACATGTTTTTTATGTACTCACACTACACTTCTGCACTAATGTGCAGGATCTGAGGCAGGTGTATATGGATATCAGTCTGGCGCGCATACTTGACTACTACTACGAGACTTCAGGGTGAGCTGCCTTCCGAGCCCGTTCTGCA
The DNA here is from genome assembly GCF_000715075.1 of Nicotiana tabacum. Classification (NCBI taxonomy): domain Eukaryota; kingdom Viridiplantae; phylum Streptophyta; class Magnoliopsida; order Solanales; family Solanaceae; genus Nicotiana; species Nicotiana tabacum. The sequence continues at coordinate 113,428,462 of NC_134096.1, read as the reverse complement.
GCAGCCGAAGTCTTTATTTTGCTTGTATTTTCTGTCTACTTCATTTCAGACAGTAGCATAGAACTCTTTTGTATATTCTACTAGTTGCTACTTGCTTATACACTTGTGACACCAGGTCTTGGAGGTTTAAGCTAGTAGACACTTGAAGGTTTTTGGGTTATTTAACTTGTCTCACTTGCTTATAAAATTTGATCTATCATTTTTATTAAAATCTTACTTCTTATTTATGAACAACTTAAAAATCAACTACTTCAAATCCTTAAAAGAAGGGATCACAAAGTTGGTTCACTGTCGGCTTGCCTAGTGATAACGTTGGGAGCCATCACGGGCCATAGGATAAATTGGGGTTTGACAACATGGTATCTGAGCCCTGGGTTCACGTAGGTCTCACAAGTTATGAGCAGGCCTAATAGAGTCTTGCGGATCGGTGCGGAGAAGTCTGTACTTATCTTCGAGAGGCTATAAGGTATTAGGAAACTATTCTTTCTTCATCTTCTATCATGCAGTTGATGTTATACTAAGTGTCTTTGTCTTATTCTCTCACAGATGGGGAGAACGTGCACGACGGATATTCCAGACCCGGGAGCAGCTGCTCCCCCTATTGCTAGAGGACGAGGCAGAGGCCGGGGGAGGGCGCCAACCCGAGGTAGGGGACGAGGACGTCCTAGAGCTGCCCCAGCTATACCACCAGTGGATCCAGTAGAGGATCCCGCTATTGAGGAGCAGGGCGAGGTGCCTGTAGCGGAGCCAACCCCGATAGATTTCATGTCAGCACCGGGCTTTTAGGAGGTTATGGGTCGTATGATGCGGTTCGTGGATACTATGACCCAGGCTGGTTTATTTCCAGTAGACCCAGCCATATCTCAAGCGGGAGGGGGAGCACAGACCCCTACTACTCAGGCTTCGGGACATGAAGATGTCGTATATCATACCCCGGGTGCAATACCCATGGGCAGAGCCTAGCCAGTTACAACAGTCATACCTGAGCCTAGACCAGCTATGGTCGGCGATCTGCAGAAGCTATTGGATAGATGGACCAGGCTTCACCCTCTTGTCTTCGGAGGTTAGCGACATGAAGACCCCCAGGACTTCATTGATAGGTGTAGGGACAGACTGCACAACATGAGTATATTAGAGTCCCATGGGGTGGATTGCACTACTTTCCAGCTGGAGGGCAGGGCCTGTAGGTGGTGGCAGTCTCATCTTCTCGGCAGACCAACAGGTTCTCCTCCCATGACTTGGGATCAATTTACACGCCTTTTCTTGGATAGGTATATTCCACCCTCCCAGAGGGAAGAGTTGCGGTTTCAGTTTGAGCAGCTCCAGTAGGGTCAGATGCCAGTGACTGATTATGAGGCAAGGTTCTCTGAGTTGTCTCACCATGCACTTATGATACTTTTTACTGACGCGGACAGAGTGCGGAGGTTTGTTGCGGGGTTGCACTCAGGTATTCAGGCCACTATGGCCCGAGAGGTTTAGATGGGGACTTCTTATCAACTAGTAGTGGAGATATCTCGGAGGATTGAGGGTTATTGTTAGAGAGGTAGAGAGCAGATGTAGGGGGACAAGCGGGTCCGTTGTTCTGGAGAGTTTAGAGGTGCTCCGACTGGGGGCAGAGGTCAGTTTGGGAGAGGTCGTCCTAGAAGGCCCACATATCCAACACTGCCACCTCCTCGCGGTGCTCCAGTGCGACCCTTCAGTGTCATACCAGAGAGTTCTTACCTCCCACCAGTTATTCAGGGTTCTTCCAGTGGGTATTCAGGCCATCAGGGTCAGACTTCAGGTCAGCAGATCACTGTACCGAGAGGTTGTTTCGAGTGTGGAGATCTCAGTCATGTGCGGAGGTTCTGCCCCAGGCTTCGGGGAAAGGCAGTACAGCAGGGCCATCGGCCCATGATTACAGCACCAGCCGTCTGACCGCCTAGAGGGAGAGGGCAGGCGGGTAGGGGCCATCCTAGAGGTGGAGGCCAGGTAGGGAGAGGTCAACCAGCTACTGTTCAGTCAGTCAGAGGCCATCCAGTCGGCGCTCCAGCTAGGTTCTATGCTTTTCCGGCCAGACCAGATGCAGTGGCCTCAGATGCAATGATCACATATATTATTTATGTCTGCGGTAGGGATGCTTCGGTATTATTTGATCCAGGGTCCACCTATTTATATATGTCATCTATGTTTGCTCATTTCCTGGATATTCCTAGTGAGTCCTTGGGTACTCTTGTTTATGTATCCATTCCAGTGGGCGATTCTGTTGTTTTGGATTGGGTATACCAGTCCTGCATTGTTACATTCTTTGGCTATGAGACTAGAGAGGATCTTCTACTACTCGATATGACCGATTTTGAGGTTATCCTAGGCATGGACTGGCTATCTCCATATCATGCCATCCTTGATTACCATGCCAAGATTGTTACCTTGGTGATGCTCGAGTTGCCTAGATTGGAGTGGAAGGGTTTGTTTGTCAGTACACCTACTCGGATCATCTCTTTTATGAAGGCTCGACATATGGTCGAGAAGGGTTATTTGGATTATCTAGCCTATGTTCGGGATACTACCGCAGGGACTCCGCCAATTGATTCAGTACCAGTAGTCCAGGAGTTCTCCGATATGTTTCCTTCTGATCTTCCAGGTATGTCACCAGATCGTGATATCGATTTCTGTATTGACTTGGCTCCAGGTACCCATCCTATATCTATCCCACCATACCGTATGGCTACAAAAGAGTTGAAGGAGTTAAAGGAACAGATTGAGGAGTTGCTAGCAAAGGGGTTCGTCAGACTAAGTGTATCACCTTGGGGTGCACCAGTATTATTTGTGAAGAAGAAATATGGGACTATACGGATATGCATTGATTACCGCTAGTTGAACAAAGTTACCATTAAGAATAAGTACACGTTGTCGCGCATTGATGATTTGTTCGACCAGTTGCAGGGTGCTAGGGTGTTCTCTAAGATCGACTTGAGATCGGGGTACCATCAGTCGAAGATTCAGGATTCGGATGTTCCGAAGATTGCTTTCCGGACTAGATATGGCCATTATGAATTTCTAGTGATGTCCTTCGGCTTGACTAATGCCCCAACGACGTTTATGGATTTGATGAACAAGGTGTTCAGGCCTTATATTGATTTGTTCGTTATTGTCTTCATTGATGACATTTTGATTTATTCGCGTAGCATGGAGGAGCACGAGCGGCATTTGAGAGTGGTGCTTCAGACCTTGCGGGAACAGAAGTTATATGCTAAGTTCTCCAAGTGTGAGTTTTGGTTAGATTTTGCAGCATTCTTGGGGCATGTTGTATCAGGCGAGGGTATTAAAGTGGATCCCAAGAAGATCAAGGCAGTTCAGAGTTGGCCTCATCCTACTACAACGACTGAGATCAGGAGCTTCTTGGGGTTAGCAGGTTATTATCGCTGGTTTGTGGATGGTTTCTCATCTATTGCAGCACCTTTGACTAGATTGACCTAGAAGGATGCTCCGTTCCATTAGTCTGATGATTGTGAGGCGAGCTTCCAGAAGCTCAAGACAACTTTGACTACAACACCAGTTCTAGTGTTGTCGTCCGGTTTGGGGACGTATATCGTGTATTGCGATGATTTACGCGTTGGCTTGAGTTGTGTATTGATGCAGGAGGGGCGAGTTATTACATATGCTTCACGTCAGCTAAAGCCCCGTGAGAAGAATTATCATGTACACGATTTGGAGTTGGCCGCGATTGTTCATGCTCTTAAGATCTGGAGGCATTATCTTTATGGGGTGTCCTGTGAGGTTTACACTGATCATCGCAGCTTGCAACATTTGTTCAAGCAAAGGGATCTCAATTTGAGGCAGTGCAGATATCTTGAGTTACTAAAGGATTATGATATTACCATTCTTTATCATCTGGGCAAGGCAAATGTAGTCGTGGATGCCTTGAGCAGAAAGGTAGAGAGTATGGGTAGCTTGGCATTCATTTCAGAAGAGAAGAGGCCACTAGCTTTGGACATTCAATCCTTGGCTAACAGACTTGTGAGGTTGGATATTTCAGAGCACAACCAATTTCTTGCATGCGTCATTGCCTAGTCTTCACTATTGGAGCATATTAAGACTCGATAGTTTGATAATCCTCACTTGTTGGTTCTCAGACAGACGGTACTATAGGGTGGTGCCAAAGAGGTTACTATCAGCGATGATGGTTTTCGTGACTCCAGGGTCGTCTATGTGTTCCTAATGTCGAGAGCTTGAGGGAGAGGATTATAGAGGAGGCACATAGTTCTCGGTATTCCATTCATCCAAGTGCTACGAAAATGTATCGCGACCTGAGACAACATTACTGGTGGCAGCAGATGAAGAAAGACATAGTTGAGTATGTAGCTAGATGCCTAAATTTCCAACATGTTAAGTTTGAGCACAAGAGGCCAGGTGGCCAACTCCAGCAGATGACTATACCGGAGTGGAAATGAGAGCGCATTACTATGGACTTCGTAGTTGGGTTGCCGCGGACCTTGCGGAAGTTTGATGCAGTTTGGGTCATTGTCGACAGGTTGACCAAGTCGGCACACTTCATACCAGTTGTGACTACGTATACTTCAGAGAGGTTAGCCCAGATTTATATTCAGGAGATAGTTCGGTTGCATGGTGTGCGTGTTTCCATCATATCAGATAGAGGCCCCCAGTTCACTTTGCATTTCTGGAGAGCAGTACAGAGTGAGTTGGGGACCCGCGTAGAGCTCGGCACAACATTTCATCCACAGACCGACGGGCAGTCGGAGTGAACAGTTCAGATCTTGGAAGACATGCTCAGAGCATGTGTGATTGACTTTGGAGGGCAGTGGGATCAATTCTTGCCCTTGGCTGAGTTTGCTTACAATAACAGTTATCAGTCCAGCATCAAGATGGCTCCATTTGAGGCTTATATGGTCGGCGATGTCGTTCTCCCATCGAGTGGTTTGATCCTGGCGATGCTAAGTTATATGGTACTGATTTGATAAAGGATGCCTTGGAAAAGGTAAAGTTGATTCAGGAAAGACTCTGCATAGCACATTCCAGACAGAAGAGTTACGCGGATCAGAAGGTGCGTGATGTATCATTTATGGTGGGCGAGAAGGTTCTCTTGAAAGTCTCACCGATGAAGGGGATTATGAGGTTCGGAAAAGGGGCAAGTTGAGCTCAAGGTTTATATGCCCATTTGAGGTGTTGAGACGAGTTGGAGAGGTTGCTTATGAGCTTGCTTTGCCTCCCATTCTATCGCGAGTTCATCCGGTTTTCCACGTGTCTATGCTCCGGAGATATCATGCCGACTTGTCACATGTGTTAGACTTCAGCACGATTCAGTTAGATGAGAGCCTGGGTTATAAGGAACAATGATGAGTGGTGATTTTACCACTCATTCTAGTCTCTTTTCTTTAGATTTTGCGTCTTTTTGATTATAATGTGAGTTTGTTTATGGTGTGTATTGCTAGATTTTCAGGTAAATGATGCCACGAAGAGACTTGAATTCAAGTGAAGCGGAATTGAGCAAAAAAGAGTACAAAAGTGCAAAATCCTTCAGTGATTCCGCATATGCGGAACACTGTCCGCATATGCGAACTCGCATGTGCGAGATGGAAGGCCGCATCTGCAGAGTTAAGCTTCACTGGGACCTCATCTGCGGCAAACACTCCACACCTACGGAGTCGCTGGTGCGACTACTTTGTCCGCATCTGCGGAGAAAGGGAATTCTACATGGGCTCGCACCTGTGATGGTTTATCTGCATATGCGGAGTCGCACTTGCGCCACAATGTACGCATCTGCGGAGTAGGAAAAATCCCCTGATTTCATGCATATGCGATTAAAGGCCCGCATTTGCGGAGCCGCACCTGCGAGGATCTTTCTACAGGTGCGGTCAACGGGTTTCTGACCTGGGCAGTATTGACATTTCACATTTTCTCAACTCCAAACCCACAAATACATAATCATATCATATCTTGGAAGATCTTTGGCTTATTTTCAGTCCATATACTAGAGAGAACAAGTTTTGGAAGCTAGGGTTCTTGCACACACACTTGGGTCTTGAAGATTTGAAGCTTTTGGTTGAGAATTTCTTACTCCTTTATGCTCATTTCTTCATTTCCTTGCTTTGTATTGTATATTTAAGTGTGTAGTATTTATTTCCAACACTTGAATCTTGTTTATGGAAATATTCATATTTGAAGTGTGGATTAAATACCTTGTTGTGCTTATGTATTGAACGATTTTTATTTATTATGAAGCGAGCTGTTGTTTCTTTAATTATTATTGTTCTTAAATGTTTCCCAAGGGATTATCTAACCCTAGGACTCGCCCATTTACTTCTTATTAATTTTGGAAAAAATAGTTCGGGGTTGGGAAAGATTAATTAACAAGAACTTGAGGCGTTAACCCTCACTTTATAGACTCTACCTAGGGATAGGAATGAATTACTTGTAGCCATATTCGGGTGTGCTTAATTTCTTAATTGTTTTAGGGATAATTCAATTAAGAAGTCTTGTTAGTCTTCGAGAGAAGCTAATATAGAATTATTATCTGAGGCTAATAAATAATAAACTCGCTCATATTTATAAAATTGTAAAATATATTGGATCGTTACTTGAGTGTAATTCCCGATGCATCCATGCTTGTAGCCATTGATCATTTTACTTGCTTTCTAGGTTAGTTTACATTTTCGCATTTAGTTATAATATTTTCTCAACCACGATTCTAAGTGTTTGGCATTGCATAATAAGTGATAATTCTCCTACATTCCTAATCGCCTACAAATTGTTCTCTGTGGGATTCGACCCCGACTCATAGTTGGGTAAATTATATTATATGCGACCGTGTTCATTTACTTTTCAGTAGTGGATTTGGACGTCATCAAAATTGGCGCCGTTGACGGGGAGCAATTTGGCGTAGTTTAGGTTGTTTGAGAAATAAGCGTAAGTGTTTTGGTCCAAACTTGTGAATATTTGTGTAATTATCTTTCTTACCTTGGTCTATTTTTTTTCTTGTTTATTTTCTTAGTTTTGAAAAAAGAAAAATGGCATCATATAATGAAAATTGGTCGAATGGTTGTTGTTCATACTTTGATGACCCTTGTCCTTATTGTGGAGGACCACACTCGTGGCAAAATTGTTTAAATTCTCTCGGGGGTGGATTGTGCGCACAATCTCAAACCCACAAGTAGAGTATTTTTGATAAGTGTGGTCGTTAAAATGGTCATTGGGATGATTGTGCTTATTTGTCCTTCCCTTCTCTAAGCCCCCGCTATGATGATTCTACTTTTTGTGATGAAAATTATAGGGATATGGAAGTGGAAGAAATTGAGCATGGTCAAAATGGAGAGTTTAAGCTCATGTTAGAATGCCTACTTGAAGGAGGAAACAAAGAGCAAAATGCCTTGGAGGAGCTTTTGGAAAATAGTTTCCAAAATAATTTGGTGCATGAAAGGTTAAACTTACAAATGGGAGAAATGCTTGAAGCTTTAGAGGTCCAAAAAGCCTCGGAAGTGAATGATAGCCAAGAACCTTCCTTAGATGTGGAAGCCGAAAATCCTTCCTTGGCACTTGATCAAAACAAAGAAGAACGCTCAAAGAAAATGATGCTCATGTTGGAGGCCATTCTTGAAAATGAGGAGAAGTAAAGCTTGGCACTCGAGGACTTAAAACAAGAACTAACTCAAAATGATGATAATATCCGCACCTTGAAAAATCAAATGAAAATATTGGTTGAGGCTCACTATGCCCACCAACTTGAGAGTGTGGAAAGAGATCAAGAAGAGTCCGACTTCGAGGAAGAAAGCGAGCTTTATTTTGAGGAATCAAGAATTGAACATCCGCCAACCGACTCCATGAGTGTTAATGATGCCAAGAAAAATATGGAACTAGAGTCAATCAGTGTAAGTGAAAATATGGTTGAAGTCGACTCTAGTTCGGAGGAAAAAGAGAATGTCAAAATCCGGGAAGATTTGCAATTTGAAGGCTTGAGGTTGCATTCCAAGCATTTTTCAACCTTGGAATTTCATGGTGATATGGGAATTGAGCCGTGTGAATCCATATGGAAGTACAAAGAAGAAAAACAAGAGCCGTACATTTTGCAATTTGCATATTCAAAAAGGCAAAATGACATTCCTCACATGAAAGCCAAGAAACGCAAAATGAAGAAATTGAAGTTTGGCTTGATCATTTACTTACCACCACCCCCCATTGCTCGTGGTTACAAGCTTGATTCCAAGTTAGGTGCCCAATTCATATCGTCCAAGTGGCGAGAAAAGTGGTAAAGTTGATCCGCATCATGCCACGACATTAAATGCGGCGCTTGGTGGGAGGCAACCCACTGTTTTCAAAATTTTCGGTCATTTTTGAAATTATTTTTTTAGGATAGCTTAGTATATTGTTTTTGACTAATTTTTCAAGTTTCAGATTTTTTGGAGTTGAATTAAGAAGTTTGGGGTGTTGGAACAAACCAAAGCAGTAGCTGCCCAAAATTGACCTGCCAAATCCTGGCATAACCGCACCTGCGGACAAAAGCACGCAAGTGCGCTCATGCAGAAGCGAAAACAATGGTGCAGATGCACAACTATTCACACGTGCGACGTGAAACTCGCATAAGCGGCTTCGCAGAAGCGCTTCTGGAGTCGCAGGTGCAGATATCAAACTGGTTTAATGAAATAACCCCTCATTTCATCAGGTAAACTCAAAAAAAAAAAAAAATTCCCCAAACTCAAACTCCTCTCATCTCTCACGCTACTGCTCTTCATCATTGCTCATGCGAGTTCTCACACAAGACAAGGCAGGTATCTCTCATTTGCTCCTCTCTTCTACTTCTCTTTCCTTCTTCTTCTTCTTCCTCATTTCTAGGTTCCCATGTCTGTTCCCCTGACTCCCCAGTTCCCTCTGATTAATGTTGTTATTAGGGTGAGGATATTGGTTGAGAGTATGTAAGGTGTGCTGCTGTGTTGAACATCCGTGTTGGGGGAAATCTGAGTACCCAAAATTGTGTGAAGAAGCATAAATTCTCACTGCTTGCAATGTGTTCGACAAATTGTCCAAAAGAAAATCATTTTCTAAGTACCACAAAAACGAGTTTAATAGAGTCGTAGGTTTATGTAATGCACTAATTTAGAAGTCTTGAGTATAAACTATGTGCTAAAGTCTTGTTTGAGCAGTAAAAAGGTCAAAAATTCTGGGCATTTGAAGTTTTGAACCCACTGATGAACTTCGCAAAAGCAAGTGAAATGCCGCAGATGCGGCCTCGCACTTGCGTAGACTGTCCGCAGGTGCAAACACTGAGGAAATGGACAAAACCGCAGAAGCGGATAAAAACTCGCAGAAGCGGGACCGCACCTGCTATGGCTCTTCCGCAGGTGCGGAAACTGGGCAGATTTCCAAATTCCAGTAGCTTTGAATCTGGAGCTTCCCGGGCCCATTCGACTCAATTCTTTAGCCTAATTGCTTTGTTTTAAATTGCCTAATATGATTCTACTGCCCGACTAGCGTTGTTTTGATTTTTTTGAAGGTACTTTGAGCTAAAATGGACCCGAACATGAACGAAAATGCTCCGCTTGCTCACGAAATTAAAGAAGTGGCTGAGGATTTGAACTATGATGCTACCAGATTCACGTCTTCCCAGTGCCAAGCCCGGTATTATGATGATCTCCTCACGAAGAAGCTCAAACTTGAGAAGGGAATTACCGATGACAAAGTGTCCGAAAGTCTTCCGGATTTCCATGGCCGGCTAGCTTCAAGCGGTTGGACCTGCTTCATCCCCACTCCATGCGATGCCAATGAGGAATGGGTTAGGGAATTTTATGCCAATTTAAGGCGTACACATTTCCAAAATCATGAAATCACTATAAGAGGGAAGACTGTGAGATTCAGAGTTGAAGAGATAAATGATGTCTATGGGCTCCCAAATCATCCGCTCGAGCCAGTGCAAGAAGAGATACATGCGACAATGGTGATTGGCTAGTCACAAAGCTATGTCCTCCAGGTCATAGAGTGACTTGGGCTACAAAGAAGAAAGGCATCAAATATGGTGATTTCATAGCCGAAGCAAAAATGTGATTGTATATCATTGCGAGCAGAGTGTCTCCTTGTGGGAACGTGTCTGATGTTCCATATACCAGGGCCTTGATAATTGCTTGCATCCTTGATGGCATTCCTGTGAATGTCGGTCACTACATTGTTCGGGAGTTGAAGGAGTATGTGCTTCAAGGTGGCACATTATTGATATTTCCATCATTGATTACAGAGTTGTGCCGGTGTGCACATGTTGAGAAATGGAATGGAGATCATTTGATACTGGCAGACAAGCCACTACACCCTTTGAGAGTGACAGGAGCAGGCAGTGTACTCAAGAGCAAGAAGAGGAAAGTGGAGATTACTGTAGGTGAGGGGTCCTCCTCACAGACTGCTCTGGCAGAGGGACCATTTGGGATGCTAAATTCCCAACTTGCTTCCATTCGTGACTTAGTGTCACAGCTTTCTAGTGGGTCGGGCCCTCACACTCCCAGCCTATGCCCGAGTACTTCACCAGGGATGACATGAAGACCTACTTAGATGCACAGAAAAAGCAGGCAGAGTCTCAGGAGAAAATATCAGCATCTGTTGGCACACTTGAGGCCGCCTATGGAAACTTGGCCAAGGCACATGCAGATCTTCAGTCAGACTTTAAAAAGGAGAAAGCGAGCAACAAGAAGAAGGGCAATTTTATGATCAAAATGTGGAGAGACATCAAAGCCACCTTTAAATAGGGGCAGCCGAACAGGAAGATACCTGTTACTGATGCTGAGGATAGTAAGGAGTACTCTTTCATGTCGAGTGTTGATGATGATGATGATGATGACACTGAGGATTATGAGGCCGAGAGTTCTTAGTAGTAGTGATTAGCCTTTCTCCCGCAGTTTGCTAGTCTGATGCAGACCTCAGGGAGACCCTCAAACTATTCTTATTTTATTTTGATATTGTGCAGTGAGGACACTACAATATTTTTAGTTGGGGGTGGATTTAGGGATTATACTTTATTCGTACATTGATGCTATATATTTGCCCTTGCCGGGTTTATGTTGTGGTATGGATATTGTGTGCCCTTGCCGGGCTTATTTTGTTATTGATTATCATGTGCTCTTGTCGAGCGTAGTTGTGATTGGTTGTACATAGTCAAGATTAGTCACTTAGTAGTTTTCTTTAGTAGTTTTTAGTTTATGTTATTTTTGTTCGTTTAGTATTAGTTGCTTTTGTTATTTTAGCTTCTTTTAGTAGTTTTGTCCTTTTATAGTTATTTCTATAGTGTTTACTTTATCTTGTTCAGTAGTTTTAGTTTATATTACTTTTATCTCTTTTAATAGTAATATACTTTTCAATAAATATCCTTGGATTTTCTTTATGCTACGGTTCTTTCTCAAGGAATATTTATTTGTTGAACCGGGTGACTTTTCCTTATGACGGATGGCGTGATGACTTTCTTAAGGGAATTAGTCTTGTTTTGTTATGTGGATACTTTTGGATTATTTGGTACTAACAAAATTAATCTCTTGTACGTGAAGTGTGAATTAAGAATACCTCTCCGATTTTTGGTTTTAAATTGAAAAAATAAGTTGCATGGGGAAGAATAATTTTTGAGACAACTTTTTGGCTCATTTGGTGACTCTTTGCCCACTAGTTGGCATGTTATTGCTCTAAATGCTCTTGTTAAGAAGTGAAATTGATCCGGCTTGATAAGTTCATGTGCCATGGGTGCTAGTTTTTGTTATAAATAATCCTTGTGTTTACTTCTATCATCTAGAAATTGCCTGGTTGGTCTTTCACTGCTAATGTTAATTATGTTTGGTTGGAGGGATGACCTTAGGCATTCTTTGTAATCTTTGAAAAAGCCTCTTTAGCCTTTCAAGCTTACCATTGCATAAACATTATCACTAGTTTACCCCATTTGAACCTTTAACTTTTTCTTTGGCCACCTCATTACAAACCTTTACCCTTTTGTGAAATAATCCCCTCTTTTGAACCCGTCCCTCCTTGAATATCGAGAATGAGGCTAAAAGCCTAAGTTGGGGGTGTTGGTGTCAAGTTGGAAATTGGTAAGGTTGTACATTGAGGGTAGAAACATATACCTCAAAGTTGTTCATATGAAGTTACTCAAACTCCAAAAGAAAATAGTAAAAAAAAATAAAAAAAATAAATAAAGAGAATAATATGTGTATATATAAATATGGAGTCTTGAGAAGATTAGAGAGGTACTTTAAGGTGGTTCTATGATGGTAACTAGATGCCAATAAGGGCGATGTGTTTTAAAAAGAAGCAAGGTGCAAAACGAAAGACAAATGTGAGTAGTGTTCAAGGAGGGTGTAGTCACTTGTATCCCAAATGCTTATCCTACCCTTCCCTAAACCTACATTACAAGATAAAAAAGTCCTTATGGGATCTCCAAACGAATGTTCTTGAATAGGCGGCGAATTAAAATAAGGGCAAGCTTATGGCATGATATTTTGTAACACTTGAAATTCTTTGTTTAGAGTGAGTGTCTTTGTGAATTTGTCCCTTGTGTTGTTATTGTAAATATGGTAATTTTGGGATTTTCTTTCTTGTGAGGGCACATGAATTAGGATGGATTGGTGATATTGATGTATCCCGAAATGAGTAAATTGAGCATATGTAGTAGACTAGTGGTTTTGAGTCACTTCTTGAGGCTTTTTGTTGTCCCTTGATTATTTTGAAACTCCTTTGCATTTCTTAAAGTTGATTTTGAATGAAGGAGTTGTTTGGTTGAGATTCACATGCTTGATCCTAATTATTAGTACCAACCAAATCCATAAGTATGGTGCTTAATTGGAGAATGTGATTTGTTTTAGGATAGCAATGCCATTTGTGCTTTAAATGGTAGAACCTCACTGAATTGTTGGTTTTGATTTGCTTGAGGACAAGCAAAAGCTTTAAGTTGGGGTGTTGATGAGTGGTGATTTTACCACTCATTCTAGTCTCTTTTCTTTAGATTTTGCGTCTTTTAATTATAATGTAAGGTTGTTTATGGTGTGTATTGCTAGATTTTCAGGTAAATGATGCCACGAAGAGACTTGAATTCAAGTGAAGCGGAATTGAGAAAAAAAGAGTACAAAAGTGCAAAATCCTTCAGTGATTCCGCATCTGCGGAACACTGTTCGCATATGTGACCTCGCATCTGCGAGCTGGAAGGCCGCATCTGCGGAGTTAAGCTTCACTGAGACCGCATCTGCGGCAAACACTCCGCACCTGCGGAGTCGCTGGTGCGACTACTTTGTCCGCATCTGCGGAGAAAGGGAATTCTACATGGGCTCACATCTGCGATGGTTTATCCGCCTCTGCAGAGTCGCACTTGCGCCATAATATCCGCATCTGCGGAGTAGGCAAAATCCCCTAAGTTCACGCATCTGCGATTGAAGGCCCGCATTTGCGGAGCCGCACCTGCGAGGATCTTTCCACAGGTGCGGTCAACGGGTTTCTGACCTGGGCAGTATTAACATTTCACATTTTCTCAACTCCAAACCCACAAATACATAATCATATAATATCTTGGAAGATCTTTGGCTTATTTTCAGTCCATATACTAGAGAGAACAAGTTTTGGAAGCTAGGGTTCTTGCACACACACTTGGGTCTTGAAGATTTGAAGCTTTTGGTTGAGAATTTCTTACTCTTTTATGCCCATTTCTTCATTTCCTTGCTTTGTATTATATATCTAAGTGTGTAGTATTTATTTCCAACACTTGAATCTTGTTTATGGAAATATTCATATTTGAAGTGTGGATTAAATACCTTGTTGTGCTTATGTATTGAACGATTTTTATTTATTATGAAGCGAGCTGTTGTTTCTTTAATTATTATTGTTCTTAAATGTTTCCCAAGGGATTAGCTAACCCTAGGACTCGCCCATTCACTTCGGATTAATTTTGGAAAAAATAGTTCGGGGTTGGGCAAGATTAATTAATAAGAACTTGAGGCGTTAACCCTCACTTTATAGATTCTACCTAGGGATAGGAATGAACTACTTGTAGCCATATTCGGGTGTGCTTAATCTCTTAATTATTTTAGGGACAATTCAATTAGGAAGTCTTGTTAGTTTTCGAGAGAAGCTAATATAGAATTATTATCCGAGGCTAATAAATAATAAACTCACTCATATTTATCAAATTGTGAAATATATTGGATAGATACTTGAGTGTAATTCCCGATGCATCCATGTTGTTAGCCATTGATCATTTTACTTGCTTTCTAAGTTAGTTTACATTTTCGCATTTAGCTATAATAATTTCTCAACCACCATTCTAAGTGTTTGGCATTGCATAATAAGTGATAATTCTCCTACATTCCTTATCACCTACAAATTGTTCTTTGTGGGATTCGACCCCGACTCATAGTTGGATAAATTATATTGCATGCGACTGTGTCCATTTACTTTTCAGTAGTGGATTTGGACGTCATCAATTTTTGGACTTTGGAGGGCAGTGGGATCGATTCTTTCCCTTGGTTGAGTTTGCTTACAATAACAATTATTAGTGCAGCATTAAGATGGCTCCATTTGAGGCTTTATATGGTCGGCGATGTCGTTCTCCCATCGAGTGGTTTGTGCCTAGCGAGGCTAAGTTATATGGTACTGATTTGATGAAGGATGCCTTGGAAAAGGTAAAGTTGATTCAGGAGAGACTCCGCATAGCACAGTCCAGATAGAAGGGTTACGCGGATCAGAAGGTGCGTGATGTATCATTTATGGTGGGCGAGAAGGTTCTCTTGAAAGTCTCGCCGATGAAGGGGATTATGAGGTTCGGAAAAAAGGGCAAGTTGAGCTCAAGGTTTATAGGCCAATTTGAGGTGTTGAGACGAGTTGGAGAGGTTGCTTATGAGCTTGCTTTGCCTCCCATTCTATCGCAAGTTCATCCGATTTTTCATGTGTCTATGCTCCGGAGATATCATGCCGACTTGTCACATGTGTTAGACTTCAGCACGATTCAGTTAGATGAGAGCCTGGGTTATAAGGAGCAGCTAGTTGCCATTGTTGATAGGAAGGTTTGCCAGTTGAGATCAATTGGAGGTAAAGGTTTAGTAAAGGGGCCGACCAGTCGAGGAGGCGACTTGGGAGTCCGAGGAGGACATGCGGAGCAGATATCCACACTTATTTAGCACTCCATGTATGATTCTAGACCCATTCGAGGACGAACGTTTGTTTAAGAGGTGGAGAATGTAATGACCCGACCGGTAGTTTTGCTTTCTAGAACCTCGTTCCACTAAGTAAGACTCCACGTACGTGCTTTTATGTTTTATGACTTGTGGGGATGGTTAGTTCGGGATTTGGAAGGGTTTGGGTTGAAATCGGAACACTTGGTTCCTTGATGTTGGCTAAAAAGGTCAAGTTTGACTTTGGTCAACGTTATAAGTAAACGACCTTGGAATCGGGATTTGACAGTTCCAATAGGTTCGTATGATGATTTCGGACTTGTGCGTATGTTCGGATCTATTTTTGGATGACCCGGGAGCATTTCGACACCTAATAGTGAAAGTTGATTCTTTGAAGGTTTTGAAGTTCTTTAAATTTGATTTGGAGTAGGTTTTAGTGATATCAAGGTCCAAATGGGATTCTGAGACTGGGAATAGTTCCGTACAGTGATTTAACACTTGCACGCAAAATTTGGTGTCATTCCGAGTAGTCTAAGTATGATTCGGCGCGTTCGGAGCAATTTGGAAACTTGAAGTTCATATTTTGATTCAATTTGGTTTTGGGGTGTGATTCTTGGTTTTGTTGTTGTTTTACGTGTTTCGAGAGTTCGAGATAGTCCGAATTATGCTTATAGACTTGTTGGCATGCTTGGATGGGGCCTCGGGGGCCCCGGATGCCATTCAGACGATGCGCGGATTGAGTTAAGACTCAAAAGGGGTTGCTGGTGCATCAGTTCTGGTGTGCCCGCACCTGCGAGCTTTTGGCTGCAGGTGCGAGCCTGCAGATACGTGCTTCTTTCTGTAGAAGCGGCCTGGTAACGTTGTCCAGGGATCACATATGCGGATGGGCATGCACACCTGCAAACGCGCAAGAGCAATAGAAGGGACCGTAGGAGCGGCCTAAGTCGCAGGTGCGACGTGTGCGTCGCAAGAGCGGAAACGCAGGAGCGGGCCAGAGGTCCGTAGAAATGGAAGTAGGCCATTGAGCAATGGCCGCATCTGCGATGACTTTTCCGCAGATGCGGAGCCTCAGAAGCGGCCAACCCTCCGCAGGTGCGAAAATCGTTGAAGGCATAACCCTCATTTAATACGGGACTTAGGTCGTTTCCTCTCATTTTTCACACACTTGGGTGATTTTGGAACTTCAAAAAGGGGGATTTCGACCTAGCCATTGAGAGTAAGTAATTTCTACATATTGTGAGTTAAATACATAGTTTATGGGAAGATTTTAACATGTAAATTAGTGAAAATTATGGGTTTAGGTGAAAACCAAGATTTTTGATAAAAATGAGATTTAACCACGAAATTTGTTATGGAATTTAGTGAAAATCATATATTTGAGTTCATGAGGTTATGGGTAACAACTTTCTTTGAAATTTTTTGGAATCCGGGCACGTGGGCCAGGGGGTGAATTTTAGGAATCCTACATTTGGGGTTGGGTAATCACTTTAATAGTTGGAATATGAACTTTTGAACATGTATTGATTAATTTATATACCATTTGACTAGTTTTGGATTGTTCAACACCGAGTTAAGGCTTTAGAGTGAATTTGAGGCCGGAAAGTAAGCTTTGAGACGAGGTAAGTCTCTTTTCTAACATTGTAAAAGGGAATTAACCCCATATGTGAATTGATTAATATGTGCTTCTATTTGTGGGGGCTACGTACGCACGAGGTGTCGAGAGTCCGTACGTAGCTACTAATTATGCTTATGTCTGGGTAGTCTAGGACCCATACCATGCTATATTTACGATGTTTGCACCCTACTTGTTAACTTAATTGCATAGATCATGTTGGAACTTGATAAAGGAATGGTAGAAGGTCAAATTTCATTTACTTAAATTCTTGGACGGGCCACTTGACTGTTATTGAGAATTGGTGTTTCTTTAAATAATTGCCTCTTAATAAATCTTGAATTGGCTGTTATAAAGTATTTTCTCTTTTCGTGGAGTGGGACAAACGCCTCGGTAATAGATAGATGCATCTATGGTTCGTGCCGTTCGAACCTCGACAGTGCACAGTTTAAATATTTTTAAATTGGATCAGGCCGTACAACCTCGGCGCGCGTAATAAATCTTTGGAACCAATTATAATTGATATTATTTCATTGACTTGAGATATAAATTGTTAAATGATAGAACAAAACTTAAAATTTACTATTAGTGAGAGGATTGTTTATTATTCCTGTTATTGAGTTTTCAGCTATATTTCTGTAATCCATGCTTAGTTATTATTTTGACATTTTATTGTTAGCCCATAGTAAGTGTCAAAGTCGACCCTTCGTCACTACTCTTTCGAGGTTAGACTGGATACTTATTGGGTACATGTTGTTTATGTACTCACGCTACACTTCTGCACTAATATGCAGGATCTGAGGCAGGTACATCTGGATATCAATCTGGCGGGCATACTTGATTACTACTACGAGATTTCACGGTGAGCTGCCTTCCGAGCCCGTTTCTGCAGCAGCCGAAGTCTTTCTTTTGCTCGTATTTTCTGTGTACTTCATTTCAGATAGTAGCGTAGAACCCTTTTGTATATTCTACTAGTTGCTCATATACTTGTGACACCAGGTCTTGGAGGTTTAAGCTAGTAGACACTTGGCGGTTTGGGGTTATTTAACTTGTCTCACTTGCTTATAAAATTTTATCTATCATTTTTATTAAAATCTTACTTCTAATTTATGCACAACTTAAAAATCAACTACTTCAAATCCTTTAAAGAAGGGATCACAGAGTTGGTTCACTGTCGGCTTGCCTAGCAATAAAGTTGGGCGCCATCACGGGCCATAAGAGAAATTGGGTCGTGACAAGTGTGTACTCAGACCTTACCCCTACCTTGTGAGGATAGAGAGGTTGTTTTTAATAGACCCTCAGTTCAATAAAGCATAAGCACCACATTAATGAAAATATAGCCAAGAAGGGACATTACCAAAAAGCCATATAAAAGCAGAATAAAATAACAAGATCATAAGGTGATCAACAATGAAAGAAAACAACGGTTAGTCATAAGAACCTACTACCAACAGAAAGCGAGACTGCGTGCCAATTCTACTATTATGAACACTCTAGACTACCTACTTTACTACCTTAATCCTCGACCTCCATACCTTCCTATCAAGGGTCATGTCCTCAGTCAGCTGAAGTTGCTCTATGTCTTGACTAATCACCTCTCCCCACTTCTTCTTTGGCCTACCTCTACCTCTCCGTAGGCCCTCCAATGTCAACCTCTCACACCTCCTCACCGGGGCGTCTGTTCTCCTCCTCCTCCTCACATGACCAAACCACCTAAGTCGCGCTTCTCGCATCTTGTCCTCAATAGGGGCCACACCCACCTTGTCGCGAATAACCTCATTTCTGATCCTATCTAACCTGGTGTGCTCGCACATCCATCTCAACATCCTCATCTCTTCTACCTTTATCTTCTGGACATGAGCTATCTTGACTGGCTAACACTCAGCCTCATTTAACATCATTGGTTTAACTACCACTCTGTAGAATTTACCCTTAAGTTTCGGTGGCACCTTCTTGTCACACAAAACACCGGAAGCGAGTCTTCATTTCATCCATCCCGCCCCAATACGATGTGTGACATCTTCATCAATCTTCCTATCCCCCCGAATAATAGACCTAAGGTACTTAAAACTTCATCTCCTAGGAATGACCTATGAGTCCAGCCTCACCTCCCCTTCCCGAGTCTCGCCACTAAACTAACACTCCAAGTATTCTGTCTTGGTCCTGCTCAACTTGAAACCTTTAGATTCCAGGGTTTGCCTCCATACCTCTAATTGCGCATTGACACCATCTCGCGTCTCGTCAATCAATACAATATCATCTACAAATAGGATACACCACGACACCTCCCCTTGAATGTGGCCAGTCAGTACGTCCATCGTCAGAGCAAACAAAAAAAGGCTGAGTGCCGACCCCTGATGCAACTTCATCATGACCGAAAAATGGTCTGAGTCCTCACCCACCGTCCTCACTCGGGTCTTTACTCCATCATACATGTCCTTAATCAACCTAACATAGGCAAAAGGCACACCTCTATCCTCCAAACATCTCCACAAAACCTCTCTCAAAACTTTATCGTACGCCTTTTCTAAGTCGATTAATACCATATGCAAGTCCTTCTTTCTCTCCCTCTACTGCTCCATCAATCTCCTAACAAGGTGGATGGCTTCTGTTGTCGAACGCCCCGGCATAAACCCAAGTTAGTTCTCAGAAATAGACGCATTCCTCCTCACCCTTAGCTTTATCACTCTCTCCCAGACTTTCATAGTATAACTAAACAGCTTGATACCCCGATAGTTATTGCAATTTTGGATATTACCCTTGTTCTTGTATACATGAACCATCGTGCTACACCCCCACTCTTCGGGCATCTTCTTCATTATAAAAATGACATTAAATAACCTAGTGAGCCACTCCAAGCCTGCTTTGCCCGCCCTCTTCCAAAACTCCACCGGAATTTCATCCTGCACGGTCGCTTTGCCCATGCTCATCTTACGCATAACCCCCTCAACTTCATCAACTCTAATCTGCCTACAATACCCAAAGTCACAACGACTCCCGGAGAGTTCCAAATCACCCAGTACAATACTCATGTCCCCCTTCTCGTTCAAGAGACCGTGGAAGTAGGTCTGCCATCTCTGACGGATAAGCCCCTTATCTAGCAAAATTCTACCTTCTTCGTCCTTGATGCACTTCAATTGGTCCAAGTCACGCGCCTTCCTTTCTCGTGCCTTGGCTAACCTGAACAACCTCTTATCCCCACCTCGGCCCTCTAGTTCCTCATACAAATGACTAAAATTTGCTGTCTTGGCCGCTGTAACTGCTAACTTTGCCTCTTTCTTAGCTAACTTATAATGCTCCCTATTCGCCTTTTTCTCCTCCTTGTTTACACTTTCCGCTAGCTTTAAATATGCTGCTTTCTTGGTTTCCACTTTTCCTTGCACCTCTCCATTCCACCACCAATCTCCCATGTGCCTACCAGAGTAACCTATCACGACCCAAAAATCACTAGTCGTGATAGCACCTAACTCGATCCGCTAGGTAAGCCAACTAACAGAAAATAAAATCCAAAGGCGATTATAGGAAAGTAGTAGAGAATCATCTGAACATTTATAATTTGACCCAAGAACTGGTAGTACGAATCACGAGCTTCTAAGACTTGGAATTTCAAAACTGATACAAATAATTACACGTTCTGTTTGAAAGTTACATAAACAGATTAGCAAAACCTAAGCTACCAAGGACAAGTGGCAGCTATATCCGGAATGCACGAACATCTTCAGAGTTAGCACCCGACATAACCAGCAGCTCTACTCCAAATCTCTGCACGCAATGTGCAGAAGTGTAGTATCAGTACAACCGACCCCATGTACTGGTAAGTATCTTGTCTAACCTCGTCGAAGTAGTGACGAGGCTTTTTAGTTAAAAGATACTTACTGATAAAACATGCACTGTGAATCAACAATAGAACTATACCACAATATAATCGAGGAGAATACATGAAATGGATACACAAAACAATAACCGAGTGTTAACAAAGATCACAATTTGACATCTTCAAATACCTCAACCAATCCTTTCCTTAGAATGAAACCAATAAACCACAACAGTCAATTCTTAACTTTTATAGCATGAGGAATGTACCCATATATCAAGTCAATTGCACGGCAACACCCTTCGTGTTTTTCTCTCATCCTTACCCAATATACGTATAACAAAACCAACCATATGGTAGAAATACCAATAACAGGAAATCACAAGGTACTAAATACGCAAGTAGCATGAACAAGGATAACTATGTGGGCAGTAGTAAAAGACTAGGCGGAAAGCATGTGAGTGATGATAGCAATTGGAAACAAAGAATATCAGCTTCAACTATCTAGCACGGTGAAAGCTTAAATATAGGTATAACAAATAAGAAAGAAACACATGATCTTTACAAGTTAACAAGTAGAGGCATGAATGACTGACTTAGAAAAAGGGCTTGTACTAAGGTGTGACCGAATAGTTACGACATGGGTGTGATTATAGCAGCAGGAAGTAGACATGGTATTTGCAAGTTAAACACGTAGAAGACATGGGCATCACAACAATGATTGATATAGAGAACAAGGACATGATAATAACAACAAGTCACACAAGATCTATAAGTACGACAATAATAGCTCAAGGTAAAGGTACAAACGTATACACGGGAAACAGATATCACATCATAATGCATGTCCCTCGTCCTCACCTGCACGGAAACACCCATTGTGCCATGATCTCACGTTAATAAAGCATAACAATATAAATGAAATGGTATGGCATCACCCTTCGTGCTTTAACCCTCAAATGACATGGCACGACATCACCCTTCATGCTTTTACTCTCAACAATGTGGCACTGCATCACCCTTCATGTTTTTACTCTCAATAATATGGCACGGCATCACCCTTCGTGCTTTACACTCTCCCTCACATGATAATATATAAACAAAGGCACAGCATCACCCTTCGTGCTTTACACTCTTCCTTACCGAGTATATGTATATCAATGATAAACAAGGCAGGAAGCATAAATAACATCAAGGAGAGTGTTTTAACGGATGTTCCAAACAAATCACAATCACAACTTTCCAATCCAACAATGATTCAATAAACCCTCAAGAACCGTATTATTCAAATACTTCCACAAATCTCGCAAATGATCCACAACACAAGTATAGAGTCTAGTATCTCAAGAATATCGGTCGCAGTAATATAGTAATGATTATGCGTATTGATGACCGAATTAAACACACCAATGTATTCTCAGAATTCCATCAACTTTGATCAAGTTATAATAAGCTAAGTCTTTGTTTCTAACATTTAATACTATGTTCTTAGTATCTAGGAGTCAAGTAAGGCATGAGGCAAGAAGGTCACGTGGTTTTACAAGACACAATTTATAACATAATTTACCCCTGATCATGGTTAACCCTGGCACATACATATACACTCGCCACCTCATATATGTATCACCCCCGCATGTAGCAAAAAATGTCAAATAGTAGGAAAAGTTTCCTCAACAAAGTTAGGCAAGACACTTACCTCAAGTCGACTAACTCAATACTCAATTTAGCTTTTCCTTTATAAATTCACCTCCGCTCGGCTTAATCTAGCCAAAGACGACTTAAATACATTACACAATGCAAGGGAAAATAATTTTAAATAATAAAGCTGTGATTTTTATACAATTTCTAAAATGTCAACAAAAGTCAACCCTCGGGCCCGCCCGGTCAAAACCCGGGTCCAAGGGTAGGTCTTGACTACACATAGCCTCACGAGTCCAAATACGTATTTTGTTTCCAAATCCGAGTTCTATTCGACTCTCAAATAACAAATTTTCATTTTTCAAAGTTTTGACAAAATCCCCAAATTTTCCCTAGATTCTCATGAATTTGATGTTAAATCTTAAATAAAATCATGAAATATAGTTGAGAATTGATTAGAGGTACTTACCCCATGATTTGGTATGAAAATTCCTTTACAAAATTGCCTCTCATCGAAGCTAGGGTTCAAAATATATCAAAATGAAGCTAAGTCTCGGAATTCTCAGCACTTAACAGGTTGCAGATGTCGCATTTGCGACAGGGGGTTCACAAATGCGAACCCCGCAAATGCGAACATCTTATCGCAAATGCGAACATCTTATCACAAATGCGAACAAGAAGGTAGTCTGTCAATGTCGCATTTGTGACCCAATTCTTCGCAAATGCGAAAACCAACATTCCGCAAAAGCGACAGGGTTCTTCGCAAATGCGAATTTCCCCAGCAGCCCAAACTTCGCAAATGTGATAGCTGTTTCGCAATTGCGGGTGTCGCATTTGTGACAAAACATCGCAAATGCGATGATACCAGCTCCAGCAATCAAAGGTTAAGAAAAATATCATTCTGAAACTCACCCGAGCTCTCAGGGCTCCAAACCAACCATGCACCCAGGTCTAGAAACACAACACGAATTCGCTCGCGCGTTCAGATCATCAAAATAACCTCTAAAATCACGATTCGGACGCCAAAATGCATGAAGATCAAACTAAACTTCAAGAACTTCTAGAATCGCAACCGAGCATCTGAACCATATCAAATCAACTCCAAACGGCGCCAAATTATGCAGACAAGTTCCATATGACGAAACTAACCTACTCGAAGCTTCAAATCACGCATAACAACCTTGAAACGATGAATCACACCTCAAGTAAAAATCAATGAACTTTAAAACTTCAACTTGTACGACCGATGCCGAAACCTATCAAATCACCTCCAATTGACCTCAATTTTGCACACAAGACACATTTTCCATTACGGACCTATTACGACTTCTGGAATCGGAATCTGACCCCGATATCAAAACTTCCACTCCCAGTCAAACTCCCCAAAAATCCAACTTTAGCCAATTCAAGACTAATTCGACTACGGACCTCCAAATTATAATCCGGACGCGCTCCTAAGTCCAAAATCACCCAACAGAGCTAACGGAACCGATGAAACTCCATTCCGAGGTCAAATACTAAAAAGTCAAACTTGGTCAATTCTTCCAAACTTAGAGCTCGAATCTTGAAGTTCATTCTTCCAAATCGATTCCAGATAACTTGAAAAACCAATATCGACGATTTACACAAGTCATAATATATCATGCGGAGATACTCGAACCCTCAAAATACCGAGCGAAGTGCAGATACTCAAAATGACCAGTCGGGTCGTTACATCCTCCACCACTTAAACATGCGTTCGTCCTCGAACGTGCCACAAATCATTTCAAAGCTATCAAATCACGGTGTAACCTTACTATGCATAAACCCGGGGGTGATCCCACGTCACCCTGATCTACATAAGCCCACCAACACAACATAACTATAGATCCTTATTTTGACCTTGGTCCTTAAACCTTAGAACCTAATCTCTATCATCCAGAATTCATTACCAGACCCGAATCCCATATCTACACACTGTATAAGTCTGAACAAGCTGTATCAAGTCATACCCATAACCCAAGATGTAATCACATGATATACCCATCACTTCGACACTTACAGTAGGAACTGCTGACTACTATTACTACCTAAAAACAAATCCGGTGCCGGTAGCAAACCTCATATCAATTAGAACCTCGTTCAAGACCCTCATACCCTACTGATGATGAAAGAAACACCATAACTGCTTAACCACTCATCTGATCAAAAAGCCAAGAAGCTCACTCGTCCGACCAGGGCCATTGTCCAAATCCTCAGCAAAAATATAGTTTTATTCATCCAGACCTCCCTCATCCCAATACAACAGTGCCATTCTCAAGTCTAGAAACCTCATCTCAGCCAATACAAGCAGCCCTACCAACAAGTATCAACAATAATCATATGGAGCCCCACACAACCCGGTTCCGTACACTAACAAGTAATAATTCAGACATGACAGATAATAGTAAGAAAACTAAATAAGAAGACTACTAAGCAAGTTAAGCAGGCAGGGAAATTTTGGCATTTTACTATGAACTATTTTCAACTAGGTGAAAGCAAAATACACGAAATAGGAATAAGGAGTCACATTTCATCACTGTATTGTTGCGACGTGCAACCCGATCCCATCATATCAATCCACATAGAGTACCCATCGAGCCATAATACTCGGGCTCACTGATCACATGTGCGTCAACATCAAGCACAACAGAGTGCATAAAAATGTAACTGTGGAAAAATTATTAGGAATAAACAATACTGAGAAGGACAAGCACAACTATGGTGCAATAAGCAAATCAACATCACGAAGGCCACCTCGCCCATAGTGCCATGAGGCCTAAACTGTACCACAATATGCATGTGAAGAATCATGTAACCCTCACAACCTGTCACAGTATAAGAGAGAAACATATAACATAAACCAAGCCGTGAATAACATCCATTCCGCCCGATGATATACATATGGTAACAACTTCGCTAGAATAAATAAATCTGATCTGATACAGAATACAAATTCTCATTAGGCTCAAAAGCAACCCCCAAACCAATTTTCGATCATCCCCAAACATGTGATTAACCTTCCAAAAGTCCATAGCAACCTTTCCATAACACCCACCATCAATCTTCCAATCCTAAATATGTCTTCACGACAGTCAAGGAATAGTCTGCCATGAGAACATCCAGTCTCTAAACCTCGCGATTACCAGAATCTTCATATCCAATTTCAATACCGCTACTCAAATAGCTGATGCATCGCCCACACTTCATCATTCTACGAAAAAATACTCATAAGTCAACACACAATGCACCTGCCAACATGCGAACTCTCCTCCGGTGGGAATAGATAGTGCCAGCAAAACCTTAGACTAGGGGTGTTCAAAACCGAACCGAAATCGAAAACCGAACCGAAATTGAAGCTTAATGGCTTATTGGTATCGGTTAACGATTTAACAGATGGGGGTAACGACTTATCAGTTTGGGGGCGGATTATTCAATTTTCTTAACGGATAATCCGTTAACCCGTTAAGAATATATATATATATATATATATAAAATGCGAACTCTCCTCCGGTGGGAATAGATAGTGCCAGCAAAACCTTAGACTAGGGGTGTTCAAAACCGAACCGAAATCGAAAACCGAACCGAAATTGAAGCTTAATGGCTTATTGGTATCGGTTAACGATTTAACAGATGGGGGTAACGACTTATCAGTTTGGGGGCGGATTATTCAATTTTCTTAACGGATAATCCGTTAACCCGTTAAGAATATATATATATATATATATATAAAACTCTCCTCCGGTGGGAATAGATAGTGCCAGCAAAACCTTAGACTAGGGGTGTTCAAAACCGAACCGAAATCGAAAACCGAACCGAAATTGAAGCTTAATGGCTTATTGGTATTGGTTAACGATTTAACAGATGGGGGTAACGACTTATCAGTTTGGGGGCGGATTATTCAATTTTCTTAACGGATAATCCGTTAACCCGTTAAGAATATATATATATATATATATATATATATATATATATATATAAAATTTATTTTTATCCATATATATATTAAATAATTAAAAACCCTTCTTCCACTTCCAGTACTCTATCTCTATTCTCTATTACTAATTTACTATTAGACATTTAGAAACCCTAACACCTAAATTTCAACCAGCAGACACCAACACTCTATCTCGTCGACTTCCAGTACTTTATCTCTGTCACGATCCAAACCGATGGGCCGCGACGGGTACCCGATACCTTACTCAACCGAGTACCATTGTTACATATCATTCTTATCGTACTGTTATTGGAAAATAGGCCAAACGGTCCATCATGGGTTAACCAGAATAAATGTAAGGGAATACTCAATAGAAGATGACCCAATCTGATATAAAAACTTATACATGTGACATAGGGCCTATAAGACCAAAATTACACTGAACATAGGCCGACAAGGCCGTACAATCTTTCACGTACACGACATATGTCTACAAGCCTCTAAGGATACATAAATGTCATAAAGGTTGGGATAGAGCCCGCCCATACCAATCAACACATGTCCTAATCATACTGACCAATAGCAACTCTGGAGCAAATGGAGCGCACCAACATATTCCGCTGAGCTGATAGCCTACTTGGAGGGCTCTCGACCTGTCTATCGGGACCTGCGGGCATGAAATGCAGCATCCTCAGGCAAAAGGGACGTCAGTACGAATATTGTACAGAGTATGTAAGGCAAATAAATAAGTACATAAAATACATGAGAAAAACATAAAGTAAAAGACTCGACATGTATGCCTGAATAACTCTGTGAATCATTAATATTATAATGTCATGCATATGTGTATAAATGTCATACCATGCATAGGTATATGCGTTCATAACGTCATCAAGCCTCTGAGGGCATCCCATCATATCATCTCGGCCACTGTGGGCAAAATCATCAACGTATACCAGTTGATCAGGTGGTGGTGCGTATATAACGCCGTAACCTTTTCCATATCCCATATACATATAATATACGCGTATATAACGCTTTCTGGTCATGGGTCAATGTACATGTATAAATGCATGAAATGCATAAGAAATACGTTAATAAGATTTCTCAAATATCATAAAATCAATATGCCTTTCGGACAAACTTTATCAAATACGTATTTTTCTGAGACCCATGAACAAAGGATATAATAATAATTCATATGGGGAATCAAGAATATAGACGCCCCTAGTATTTCTATGAATAGAGTCATTTATGAAAGTTGCGTATTTTGCTCGTTTCTTTTGTATCATTTGGATCATGCCAAAAAGAAAGAAGGGATAACCTTAACATACCTGAGCCGATTCTCTTGACAATCCCTCTAACACATGTCAATTACGACAACACGTAACGGCGGATCGAAGTAGGGGAAAATTCGTATGATATTCTTTGAGAAAGATTGCACTGTACTCCCTTAGAATCGCAAATCTCACGCTTCGAAGTTTTAAGTGAATTGATTAAGCTCGATCGTCACTTTGCAAATCTTAGCATCCCTCTTTAAAATTTATGAATAATGTTACTAATAAAGAATAGGATGTTGTTCTCTACAAGAATGGAAAATGAATATAGTTGTACCTTTTTTTGTCTTGAATTATTGAATTCTTCCTTGAATTCTTGCTAAAGCTAAATGTCACGTTACTGAGGATGCTAATATGCAAATTCTTGTTTTGAATTTGCTGAAGTGAATTAGAGAGGTTAAAGAGATATCAACGTCTCTTTATGTGAATTAGATAATGGATTTTAATGTCTTGGTGGTGTGGGCCCCACCTTTCAAGACTTTTGTCACATAATATATATAAATGTGCCAAAGTGACTTAAGAGTCATCAATTAGAAGTTGCCACGTTAAAGTTCTTTAAACTTTATCCAAAGACTTGGAGTTTCAAATGAATTCTTTAAAAGTGTTGGTTGGTAGGCCCCACTTATAACTTTAATGCTTAGCAAGCCTTCTTATCCCAAAGTGTGATACCAACGTAGCATACATATTAGTGATACATCACTTTAGTTGTCATGGTCCCACATGGATAAGACAATTCTTACACGTATCCACTTAAATTAATAATTAACCAATTATCTCAAATTGCTTAAAATACTACTCACTTTTAACACACTTTATACACCCTATTATCATGGTCATGTGGTACCTTGTATGACACTAGTTCATAAATATGGGGTATTGTAGCTTGGACCGTATTTTTATCTCAAAATGTCAAACTTCGACGAAATTCATTTTCTTCGATTTGCTTACCCTTTCACCTTCACGAATTTACTCATCACTTATTTGAAATAGCATAATGCTTATAATCTCAAAATAATCTCATTCCCGAACTTACGTCGATTAACTTACGACGAAACTTTAACGTCCAAAAATACGGGATGTAACATCATTCCCCCCTTTGGAGCATTCGTCCTCGAATGTTGACTGATGCATTTATCATTATCATAACCTATAGTTCTTGCGAATGCTTTAGTACTCTTCTTGACATCTAGGCTACTGTTACGTGAATAAATCCAAGGGCCAGGGCATTCCCCCCTTTAGGCCTCTTTCTCACACCACGACTTGTGCTCGGAATCCTTTCAATCTCGTAACTGTTGTTACCTTTTATCATGCAACATGTACGATTCTGACCTTGTAAATGTGCTTATGCGACTCTTCTCTCCTTTTTCCTCCAGCCTTTAGCCAATCTCTAGGCCTCACTTTGTAAACATGTACAGAGCTTGATAAGATGTCCCTCTAGGCATCTATAAGTACACTGAAGTTCTCTGCTCCGTACTTTGTTGAACTTACGAATATTGCTATATCTTATTTCATAAACCCGGTTATTCATCCGTATGACTTTACTGCATCTATGTAGGTCATATTGTATCATAACTCTTACTTCGATTTATCGTTACTGAGGTATGCTACCAAACTCCAGGTTATTTTCGTTGTTTATCCTATATGTATAAATCTAAGTCCTTAATGCTTCTTCGTCACTGTTTATCTTAAGAGTGATGGACTATTCTCATCTCATACTTTGTAACTTTTGTCCATCCATTGTTGATTCACCTCAATATTGATCTATAATCTACCATTGATAAGTTGACCTTTTATGTAATCACCAGGGCTCACGTCTCATCGGGGAATATCTGAAATGATCAGACTGATCCACCTGCGGTGATACCATGATTTCATAACCGTATTTCATAGCATCCCAATGTGATTCACCTTATGTGGGTATTTTAATCCTGTACAATTCATGAAATCAAATCATTACTCAATCGAAGGCCCAAACGTCATCCTTTATCTATCGCAATTACACCCTTATTCTACTACCAGGGCAACATTCCATCTCATCTAAATGTTACTAGCCTTAGACTCCTTTGAGTTCATTCAGGCTATACTAAGTTTTCTATAACTTAGGCAAATCATCAGCTCTCTTATTTTCATGGGCTTAATCCCGAGGACTTATCCATTCTCGTCACCTTCTCACTCGTCTTTCCTTATCCTTACTCATGTTTTCCTAAGACCCTGTCGCTCTACCATACTTTAGCTTGCGACCTATACATATCTATTTATATTACTCACAACCTTTCAACTTGCTTGCATCATAGATTTCCTTGTATAATTCTAGAACTTCAAGAGAGACATCACATCGTCTCTAACTCTTCTTTACTCTTTTAGCTAGACCTCTCGATATTTAGAAACCATAGGTTGGAAGATATGCCACTAACGATGCCGCTATCATTCCTGGATACTGAATCCCAGTGCTTCTAACCTTTTATCTGAAGTGTGGACTATTCACAATCTTCGGCATGTGAGTATCTCGTACGTTGTTCACCTTTACCTTACTTACCTTAAAATCTCGCATCACATCTTCTAGCTATTTCATGACCTCCCTTACAAATAGGTATAATTCACATCCACAACTTTAAGCTCTATTATAATACTTACACCTCTGGTGCATACACTATCCGGTGGGAGCTTCATACTGACTTCTCATGAGGCTGGTATTCTTCTAACTGGCTTTATCGTAGAGCCGTTATAGAATATGGATATTGTACTATCTCTTTTGTACCTCTAATATTTAAGAGTGATCCTGCAATGTTCTCAATCACGAGGTCTATAATTTTCTTAGTCCAATAATCAGACTCCTGATTTACTTGGTTGATGTAACTCTTTTAGTTTTCTCTTCCCTCTGATTAACCTTTATGTAGGCTTAAGCTATCTTCCGATCTGCGGCTCATAGTATTAGTTATTACTTTAGCCCATCATGGACGCTATGGAATATCCATGATACTATCTCCTAACAATTTAATCATTTGTCTATGACTTGGGCTCAATTCTTTCTTTTAACTTATACCGGAATCTTCTACGGTTGTATGATTGTCAACATACATGTTGTATGGATAATACTCCAAACTTTTAAGTGCGTTCATAATGTAACTAACTTTGGATCATTGATCAAATAATTCCTTCCGTTCCTTTTCAGCTTCCTTTAAACATAAGCTATTACTTTTTCTGGTCTTTTTGCCTCCTTTTTGCGTGCCTAATTAGCTTATCTTAGTTCCTACGCATGCCGGAATTTTCGTGCAACTCATATGATCTTGAGTATTACTTTTGATTTTACTTCCCGTTCATTAGCCACGGTAGGTGCCACTTTCTTATGGAGTACATTATAATATTGTTGTGAGACTGTTGTTACAAGACCATTTCCTTTTCAGGTCACTGTGCTTAGGTTGCAACCTTCTTCCTTATTTCCTCAGCTAGTCTTTCATTGTGATACTTAGGGAGGTCCCTCTGACTCTTGTAAAGCTGTGAGCTTATTACTGATCTTTTGATGTCCTTCCTTGCCTATAATTATTCGTAGTTACTTACTTTCATGCCCTTGTGCTTGTAGGGTTGCTTCTGAACTGATATTTTGACTGTCTTCCCAGTGGTACTCTATTTTATCTCCGTAATACTCATGCGGTACCTTTAACTACCCCAGCTCCTATCTGAATATTTCTCAAGGATCACGATATCATTATCTGCGAGACTAGATTCGCTATGTTGGGGTTCACTATGTTTATCTTGCACGATCTGCTGATTTGTCTGTATCCTCTTGTCTCGCCATAACTAGGCTCTTCCTAAATCAACTGCTAACTATTCGTTGATCCATTCTCATATCAACATTTCGCGTAATCTTTCTTGCGTTATTTCCTTTGTCTTAACTTACGTCTCGCACTGGCTCCTTATTTATCAATAACATCTCGGGCAGAAACCCTTAATTCCTCTCCTTGATGTCGTGCTTGCATAATGTTCTGGAATCGTAACATATCTGTAGGATTTGGGTAAGTGCAATCTCATTTCTTTCTCATTTTTATCGCATTCTTCCTTTACTATTCCATAGTTACTAGAACCACTTAATTCTGACTTTATGCCACATCACTCTATATTCCCCCCTTTAGGGGAGTACTAAGATTTAGTGTTGCGATGATCTACGTATAGATGTTTTACCTCTTCATCTTTGGCGTCTTTTCACAACATCGGTGATCCTTACTTGCCTTGCGGTAATCCTTCCGTACCAAGGATAACAAATTTCCTTACTCGCGAGGGTGACACTTAGTATAACTGGCACATACAGTCCCTTAAGCTTAACTTTGCTCACATTGCTTGCTTTTAGGGAAGCGTCTTCCTGAATGACCATTCTCTGAATTTCTCATGAATCTCCTTCTATTGTCCATTCTATTATCGCTGGAACGAAATCTGAAATTCTCATGATGTCGACCATTATCAAATCACTCAGTCCCTAATTCATGTTTAGTTTATCTTGTTCACCAACCCATACTGATTTCTATTATTTTGGGGTCTGACTTTTCCTTCTGGTAGTCGTGTTGGAGTCACGAACTTACTTCTCGAAATGAGAATATAACTTTATGGCCTATACTCCTTTATTGTCTCAAGGCATGTCACCTCTCGTCTTTTTCTTTACTCGACTATAGACTCTGTAATACTATTATCTTTTTTATCTACCGTTGTCATCCATGTATCACATCTTACTCATAATGCTTAATTAACTCTCTTCTTACTTCCTGCTAACATTTATATTTATCACTTTATTCTGAAACTCGAACAATACATTCTTTTGCATTTAGCTCCCCTTGCTCCATCTACTGGATCTTCGGGTTGCCTAAAAAAATTTATCTACTAGGGACAGGAGCCACACTAAGGTAATATTTATCCCTTCAAGGCTTCCAGTGCCTATCTTTGTAGTATTCATATCTAGCTGTACTATTTTAGAGTGCCCCCACTGGGTGTCTCACAAGGAGATTTAATATGCACATTTGTAATATCCCTTCGGAAATGTCAACTAACGCTAACAATCCATCCACCATTTTAGGTTACCCTAACCCCAGCTAGATCCTGATATCCTGCCTCCTCTTATACTACTTCTGTTAGTCCCCAGAGGGCATAAGTGAGATGGGTGTGGCCAATTGTACATACCTCTGTTATTATTGAAGGTAACTCAAATGCTTATTTTTCTCTGCCCGAATTGTAAATGCTGATAATCTTCACTAGCTGGGTACCTCGTACCCCCCCCCCTTTTTCTTATTTCTCTTACCTATTGAAAATTGTACCTTCTGATTCTCTTACTCCTTTTTACCATACGAGTGGATTGACATTCTTGCCTAAGGGATCCTTATCAAGAAGATTACACATCTTAGTACACACATGATCTGTTGAATACCTCATATTTATCCATAATAAGCATGATGCAAAAATCGAGTTTCTCTGACTCAACTCTTCCACAGCTATATCTCTTACCAACCGTCTTTCTGGATGTTGGCATCACCGTATTATGAATAAGATAGAGATTAGGAAATTGAGTTCTTACAACTGAGCTCTACCACACGATCTAGAGTAAGAAGAAAGAGTGGCAGTCCTAAATGCCCTATAGCCTCCTGCTTATAAGTGTGGTGTACAACACACCCATAAACAAGACTCTATTAGACACGGCTTGTAGACTCCCTAGGACAGAACTGCTCTGATACCACTTTCTCACGACCCAAACCGATGGGCCGAGACGGGCACCCGATACCTTACTCAACCGAGTACCAACGTTACATATCATTCTTATCGTACTGTCATTGGAAAATGGGCCAAACGAGCCGTCACAGGTTAACCAGAATAAACGTAAGGGAATACTCAATATAAGACGACCCAATCTGATATAAAAACTTATATGTGTGACATAGGGCCTATAAGACTAAAATTACACTGAACATAGGTCGTACAATCTTTCACGTACACGATATATGTCTACAAGCCTCTAAGGATACATAAATGTCATAAAGGCCGGGACAGAGCCCCGCCATACCAATCAACACATGTCCTAATCATACTGACCAATAGTAACTCTGGAGCAAATGGAGCGCACCAACATCTTTTACTGAGCTGATAGCCTACTTGGAGGACTCTCGACCTGTTTATCGGGACCTGCGGCCATAAAACACAGCGTCCCCAGGCAAAAGGGATGTCAGTACAAATAATGTACCGAGTATGTAAGGAATGAAAATCAGTAAACAATAGACATGAGAAAAACATGGAGTAAAAGACTCGACATGTATGTCTGAATAACTCTGTGAATCATTAATATTATAATGTCATGCATATGCGTATAAATGTCATACCATGCATAGGTATATGCGTTCATAACGTCATCAAGCCTCTGAGGGCATCCCATCATATCATCTCGGCCACTGTGGGCAAAATCATCAACGTATACCAGCTGATCAAGTGGTGGTGCGTATATAACGCCGTAACCTTTTTTCATATCCCATATACATATAATATACGCATATATAACGCCTTCTGGTCATGGGTCAATGTACATGTATAAATGCATAAAATGCATAAGAAATACGTTAATAAGATTTCTCAAATATCATAAAATAAATATGTCTTTCGGACAAACTTTAACAAATACGTATTTTTCTGAGACCCATGAACAGAGAATATAATAATAATTCACATGGGGAATCAAGAATATAGACACCCCTAATATTTCTATGAATAGAGTCATTTATGAAAGTTGCGTATTTTGCTCGTTTCGTTTGTATCATTTGGATCATGCCAAAAAGAAAGAAGGGATAACCTTAACATACCTGAGCTGATTCTCTTGACAATCTCTCTAACACACGTCAATTGCAACAACACGTAATGACGGATCGAAGTAGGGGAAAATTCGTATGATATTCTTTGAGAAAGATCGCACCGTACTCCGTTAGAATTGCAAATCTCACGCTTCGAAGTTTTAAGTGAATTGGTTAAGCTCGATCGTCACTTTGCAAATCTTAGCATCCCTCTTTAAAATTTATGAACAATGTTACTAATAAAGAATAGGATGTTGTTCTCTACAAGAATGGAAAATGAATATAGTTGTACCTTTTTTTGTCTTGAATTATTGAATTCTTCCTTGAATTCTTGCTAAAGCTAAATGTCACGTTACTGAGGATGCTAATATGCAAATTCTTGTTTTGAATTTGCTGAAGTGAATTAGAGAGGTTAAAGAGATATCAACGTCTCTTTATGTGAATTAGATAATGGATTTTAATGTCTTGGTGGTGTGGGCCCCACCTTTCAAGACTTTTGTCACATAATATATATAAATGTGCCAAAGTGACTTAAGAGTCATCAAATAGAAGTTGCCACGTTAAAGTTCTTTAAACTTTATCCAAAGACTTGGAGTTTCAAATGAATTCTTTAAAAGTGTTGGTTGGTAGGCCCCACTTATAACTTTAATGCTTAGCAAGCCTTCTTATCCCAAAGTGTGATACCAACGTAGCATACATATTAGTGATACATCACTTTAGTTGTCATGGTCCCACATGGACAAGACAATTCTTACACGTATCCACTTAAATTAATAATTAACCAATTATCTCAAATTGCTTAAAATACTACTCACTTTTAACACACTTTATACACCCTATTATCATGGTCATGTGGTACCTTGTATGACACTAGTTCATAAATATGGGGTATTGTAGCTTGGACCGTATTTTTATCTCAAAATGTCAAATTATTACTTCTGAAAGGAATACAAAAGCAAAATGTGACTATTGCTTTATTGAGCATTGTTTTAATACCAAAGACGGTACGTCGACACTTCTTACTCATATGAATAAATGTCCTAAACGCCCTGCTATTGTTGATAAAAAAAACAATCAAATTTAGGCTTTCATTCTGTTCCGGGGGTAGTTAGGGTGACGTAGCTGTCGTTACATGGAAATTTGATCAAGAAGAGTGTAGGAAGGCGTTAGGTCATATGGTAATAGTTGATGAGCTTCCTTTTAGCTTTGTTGAGAAAGAAGGTTTTAGAGACTTTATGAAAGTGGCGCAACCTTATTTTCGGATCCCTTCCCGTAGTACTGTAACTAGGGATTGTTTTGATCTTTTTAATGAAGAAAAGCAAAAGTTGAAGAGGTCTTTTATAGAAACAAAACAAAGAGTATATATTACCACTGATACCTGGACTTCTATACAAAGAATCAATTGCATGTGTATCACTGCCCATTGGATTGATAGTGAATGAAATATGCATAAGAGAATAATTAATTTTTGTCTTATTGTTAGTCATAAAGGCGAAGATATGGCAAATGATATTGGTAGGTGCTTACGTGAGTGAAGGATAAATAAGATCTTCACTGTCACATTTGATAATGCAAGCTCAAATGATGTGACAGTAAAAGAATTGTCTAAGCAATTAACAAAAATGGAAACTAATTTGATGAATGGTACTCACCTTCACGTGAGATGTATGGCTCACATCATGAATCTTGTGGTCCGGGATGGTTTAAAAGAATCTTCAGTGTCTATTGAACGTGTTAGGCATGCAGTGAGATATGTTAGGCAGTCTCCTGCGAGGTTGAAGAGGTTTCAAGAATGTTTTGATGATGAACAACTCAATTGTAAAAAAGCTTTATGCTTGGATGTTCCAACTAGGTGGAATTCCACCTACTTGATGTTGTGCAGGGCTGTTGAATTTGAAAGTGCATTTTCACATTATGCTTCTAGTGAAATTGGCTTGAGACATTATCTTGAGCATTCTTATATTGAAGTTGAAATTCCTACAGGTGAACTTTTGAGTAGTGATTGAGAGAATATAAAAAGAATTACAAAATTTCTTGAAATCTTTTATCTTCTTACTTTGAAGATATCTGGATCACGTTATGTTACATCGAATATTTATTTTCTTGAAATTTGCGCAGTTGCTGTTTATTTGAAGCAATTGATAGCAAATGAAGATACAATTTTAAGTGAAATGACAAAGAAGATGAAAGGAAAGTTTGATAAGTATTGGGGTGATCCAGGAAAAATGAACAAGATAATTTTTATCTCATGTATTTTGGATCCACGTTACAAGCTCGAATCAAATGGCTATGCACTTGTAAAGATGTTTGGTGTAGATCATGGGGAAACTATACAAGCAGAAGTGACGAAGTACATGACTTCATTATTTAGTGAGTATGTAAAGTCCAGCTCAAAAAGTGTCGTACTTGCTTCATCTTCAGATTGTTCTTCATTGGACACTTTGACTTCCGGGCTTTCTGGCAGTTAAGCAAGCACCCAAAATATAGGACTTTTAGAATCACTCATGCAAGATATAAAAAAATATATAAGTGGGAGTGGAGGTGTTGATACTAGAATAGAGTTAGATAAATATTTAGGTGAAGAAACTGAGGATGACACTAAAGAATTTGATGTTCTTCTTTGGTGAAAATTGAACTCAGCTAGATTTCCTATTCTTGCACAGATGGCTCGTGATGTATTAGCTGTTCCGGTTTCAAGTGTGGCATCCGAATGTGCGTTTATTATGGGAGGATGTCTTCTTGATTCATTTAGGAGTTCATTAACTCCTAAATTGGTGCAAGCTCTAGTGTGTCTTCAAGTTTGGCTTCGAAATGAAAAATTAAAACAACTTGTTGGTGTTGAGGAAGATCTTGATAAAATCGAGCAGCTTGAACAAGGTAATAATATTGTTACTATATTTGTTGTATATAAGTGTTGTTGATATACTTATATTTATCGCACGACTCATTATTTTAATTTTTTTCTTCAGATTTAGCCAGCAATAGAAAAGACCTTTCGTAATTGACGTGTAGTGTTAATATATCTGGTAAGAATTCGAATTTAACCCATCAAGGCTTCAAGTATTGAATCTGTTCTTGCAACTGCTATGATTAGTCAGCATCAGTAGTTATCAGTAGACATCTTATCTTCTATTATCATTAATAAGTAGTTGATAGTTTCCGTATGATAAAGAGAACTTAAGTTATACTAGTGTACTTAATAAGCATAAATGCTTCACCAAGTAATGGTTGTGAAAACTGTGAATTTTATATCTCGCCATCCCTTGATTTGGAAATTATAAATTAATTTTGGCTGCTTTTTCCTTTTTCATCATCTTGGGTTATGGTGATTAGAATTTAGAAACATATGATGAGAGGAAAGATTTTTTTTTTTTAGTAGATAAGTTAGGAAGGGAAGATATACTGGTTTGCTAACCATGAGGCAAAGTAGCCTATTCCAAGGGAGTAGTCATTAATCAATAAGTTTCTAATTGCATATATTTCCTTTTCAAAACCTACTAATCAGAGTTAAATACAAATAATTTTGATGTAATGTATTATACCAAGTGTTCTCTTCTATTTATTCTGATAGTTATAAGTTGTTAATAGGCTCATCCCCAGAGATGATTCTACTGGGAAATACGCTGCGAAAAAAATATTGAGTACTTAATGATCTATTCGGAAAGAATATGTATGAGAAAAGTCATCTAAACATCAAATAAGAATCGAGACAGTAGTATTTATCAGACTCTACTTCGTTGCCTAATGTTGAAATTTGGTGTATGTATATTTTTTACAGGGATCTACTCATTTATGGATTAAGCTGTTGTTTGAACTTTGAAGCTACAGAGATTCAAGCACTGTTAGGCGTTAGCTGCAGGCCAAACATTTGTGTGTAGTCTGCTCACTTATGGATTAATTATTTTGAAATATGTATTCTGGACTAACTTTGAATATAGACTGGAATTTTATCATTTCATAATTAACCAGGGAGCATTGACTTTTCCTTTACAGTTGTGGGCGGAGGAAAGACATATGTATTCTGGACTCATCTGTAGTGTAGTCTGCTTTGGGATGTAATGGACTCATCTATTGTATTCTATAGACTGGAATGTAGTCTGCTGAGCATAGGAATTTTATTTTGAGTCATAGCGGTCATCAAATAATTAATGCACGCAATATAGATTGAATTAGGCCGATAAACCGCCCGATAAGAGCTAAACTGATACCAATCCGCCCGATGTCTTATCGGGTGGCTAGTAGATTAATACATTTAAAAACCGATAACCAATAAGCCAAACTGTTAAGAGTAAATAACCGCCCAATCCGCCCGATAAGCAGCCCTACCTTAGACACCCGAAATCGTCCATGTCATCAAGAACTCATATCCCTCCCTCCAAAACTAAATCGCAACCTTGTATATGCAACTTTTCAATCCCATACGGTGCATCGCCCCTAACATGCTAAATCGCGACACTACGAAAATCTCATAGTCAACTTTGAACCATAAGCAAATTAAACACCTCATCAACCGAGAATCTTTCATTTAACTCAATCCAGGAGAACACCACCATACACAATATAGCTTCTATACCTGTGGTAAACACCAACTCCGGCCGTGGTCATAACCATGATAAATTCTTCGGAACTCAGTAACACATAATCAAGTAATCAGAACCAATCACCTCTAACTCAACCGAGTCACGCAGACTACCAACCCGAAAGTAACTCAATCCGATATGACCGCCCTGAGGGAACTTCCTGGGAACCCGAAGCCATTTCTTGCATCACTCCAACATTGACATGTAGACCTTTCTTGACAAGGAAATACCGCATATCCGATTACCATTCGGTACATTTTCCAAGCCCACCCGTAGACAAATTCAAAAGTCCTTAAAGGCTACATAAGACCTAGAACTCGCCAGAACATTCTTGATAACCGTTCATCTTACTCTGATCTTCAATACACGACTAATACGCGTTGAGCGACCCGTGCTTTACCAGCATATGCCTATTCAAAGAAGTAACCAAGCAATCTCTCGGTCCGAAAACTGATATGGCCCATGATCCTACAATCTGATCGTCATTAGCAGACTCTATCACTTAGCTTGAAGCCATAGAACACCTCATCAGCAACCCAAAGTACCATATCTTCACAGCATGCCCCGATTTTGCACGACTATTTAGCTGAATACTTTCAAAAATTCATGCAATATTGATCATAGAACACCCCGAAGACTCTGCCTAGCGCTTACCCATCATGGCAATAGTCAAACAATTTCCCTAAATGTTCTGAAATGATAACATATGCACTCCACCGAATGGAAACCTCATACGAGACACACGATCCAAACTCATCACGCAAGAGATGGCCCACCGGTTATACTCAAATCGACACCTTGCCATGAACCCACCTTAATAACAATAGCCTGGCCACCAGTCAATCTTCCCAAATCTGTGCTTACCAACCAGACATATGAACCCCCCCATACCACAAATGAACGACTAGAAGATTTAACACTGCATATGCTTCTGAGGCTAGATAACACACCGCGATGATAATCAAGCATCCATAGCCCGTCGTAATCTATTTGCAGCATCACCGATCGTCGACGCATAGCAAATACTGATTGCACAACATCACATATGAGCGATTGGGAAGAGTCAAAGTCATCGATTCCAAGCTGAAACAAGGTCGCACGATAAGGAAAGAAGAAAGGGAATTTTTCCTAAATGCCTTGTAGCCTCCCGAAGATAGGTATGGACGTCATCATACCGATCCGCAGGACTCTACTAGACACTTGCCTATGACTCGTAGAACCTACGAACCTTGTGCTCTGATACCACCTTGTCACGACCCAAAAATCACTAGTCGTGATGGCACATAACTCGACCCGCTAGGTAAGCCAACTAACAGAAAATACAATCCAAAAGAGATTATAGGAAAGTAGTAGAGAATCATAACATTTACAATTTGACCCAAGAACTGGTAGTACGAATCACGAGCTTTTAAGACTTAGAATTTCAAAACTGATACAAATAATTTCATGTTCTGTTTGAAAGTTACATAAACAGATTAGCAAAACCTAAGCTACCAAGGACAAGTGGCAGTTATATCCGGAATGCACGAACATCTTCAGAGCCAGCCCGACATCACCAGCAGCTCTGCTCCAAAAATCTGCACGCAATGTGCAGAAGGGTAATATCAGTACAACCGACCCCATGTACTGGTAAGTATCTTGTCTAACCTCGTCGAATTAGTGACGAGGCTTTTTAGTTAAAAGATACTTACTGATAAAACTTGCATTGTGAATCAGCAACAGAACTATACCATAATATAATCGAGAAGAATACATGAAACGGATACGCAAAACAACAACCAAGTGTTAGCAGGGATCACAATTTGACATCTTCAAATACCTCGACAAATCATATCCTTAGAATGAAACCAATAAACTACAACAGTCAATTCTTAACTTTCATAGCATGAGGAATGTTCTTAGATATCAAGTCAATTGCATGGCAATATCCTTCGTGCTTTTATCTTATCCTCACCCAATATACGTATAACAAAACCAACCAGATGGTAGAAATACCAATAACAGGAAATCACAAGGTAGGAAATACGCAAGAAGCAATAATAAACAAGGATAACTATGTGGGTAGCAGTAAAAGACTAGGCGGAAAGCATGTGAGTGATGACAGCTATTGGAAATAAGGAATATCAGCTTCAACTATATAGCACGATGAAGGCTTAAATACAGGTATAACAAATAAGAAAGAAACACCTGATCTACCCAAGTTAACAAGTAGAGGCATGAATGACTAACTTAGAAAAAGGGCTTGTACTAAGGTGTGACCGAATAGTTACGACATGGGTATGATTATAGCAGCAGGAAGCAGACATGGTATTTGCAAGTTAAACACGTAGAAGACATGGGCATCACAACAACGATTGATATAGAGAACAAGGACAGGATAATAACAACAAGTCACACAAGATTTATAAGTACGACAATAATAGCTCAAGGTAAAGGTACAAACGTATACACGGGAAACATATATCACATCATAATGCATGTCCCCCGTCCTCACCTGCACGGAAACACTCATTGTGCCATGATCTCACGTTAATAAAGCATAACAATATAAATGAAATGACATGGCATCACCCTTCGTGCTTTAACTCTCAAATGACATGGCACGACATCACCCTTCGTGCTTTTACTCTCAACAATGTGGCATGGCATCACCCTTCGTGCTTTTACTCTCAATAATATGGCACGACATCACCCTTCGTGCTTTTACTCTCAATAATATGGCACGGCATCACCCTTCGTGCTTTTACTCTCAATATTATGGCACGACATCACCCTTCGTGCTTTATACTCTTCCTTACCGAGCATATGTATATCAATGACAGACAAGGCATGAATCATAAATAACATCAAGGAGAGTGTTTTAACGGATATTCCAAACAAATCCCAATTATAACTTTCTAAGCCAACAATGATTCAATAAGCCCTCAAGAACCATATTATTCAAATACTTCCACAAATCTCACAAATGATCCACAACACAAGTATAGAGTCTAGTATCTCAAGAATATCGGCCGTAGTAATATAGTAATGATTATGCATAGTGATGATCGAATTAAACACACCAATGTATTCTCAGAATTCCATCAACTTTGATCAAGTTATAATAAGCTAAGTCTTAGTTTCTAACATTTAATACTATGTTCTTAGTATCTAGGAGTCAAGTAAGGCATGAGGCAAGAAGGTCACGTGATTCTACAAAATACAATTTATAATATAATTTACCCCCGAGCATGGTTAACCCTGGCACAATTTATAACATAATTTACCCCCGAGCATGGTTAACCCTGGCACATACATATATGCTCGTCACCTCATATATGTCTCACCCCCGCATATAGCAAACAATGTCAAATAGTAGGAAAAATTCCCTCAACAAAGTTAGGCAAGACACTTACCTCGCTCCAAAAGTCCGCTCAAAGCTAGTTTTTTCCTTTACAAATTCAGCTCTGCTCGGCTCAATCTAGTCAAAGACGACTTAAATACATTACACAATACAAGGGAAAATAATTTCAATTAATAAAGTTGTGATTTTTATACAATTTCTAAAAAGTCAACAAAAGTCAACCCTCGGGCCCGCCCGGTCAAAATCCGGGTCCAAGGGTAGGTCTTGACTACCCATAGCCTCACGAGTCCAAATACTTATTTTGCTAAATCTTAATATAAAATCATGAAATATAGTTGAGAATTGATTAGAGGTACTTACCCCCATGATTTGGTATGAAAATCCCTTCACAAAATTGCCTCTCATCGAAGCTAGGGTTCAAAATATATCAAAACAAAGCTAAGTCTCGAAATTCTCAACACTTAACAGGTTTGCAGATGTCGCATTTGCGGCAGGGGGTTCGCAAATGCAAACCCCGCAAATGCAAACATTTTATCGCAAATGCGAACAAGAAGGTTGTCTGTCAATGTCGCATTTGCGACCCAATTCTACGCAAATGCGAAGACCAACATTCCGCAAAAGCGACAGGGTTCTTCGCAAATGCGAATTTCCCCAGCAGCCCAGACTTCGTAAATGCGATAGCTGCTTCGCAATTGCGGTTGTCGCATTTGCGACAAACATCGCAAATGCGATGATACCAGCACCAGCAATCAAAGGTTAAGAAAAAAATCATTCTGAAACCAATCTGAAACTCACCCGAGCCTTCGGGGCTCCAAACCAATCATGCACCTAGGTCGAGAAACACAACACGAACTCGCTCGCACGCTCAAATCATCAAAATAACCTCTAAAACCACGAATCAGATGCCAAAATGCATGAAGATCAAACTAAACTTCAAGAACTTCTAGAATCGCAACCGAGCGTCAGAACCATATCAAATCAACTCCAAACGGCGCCAAATTTTGCAGACAAGTTCCATATGACGAAACTAACCTAATCAAAGCTTCAAATCAAGCATAACAACCTTGAAATGATGAATCACACCTCAAGTCAAAATCAATGAACTTTGAAACTTCAACTTCTACAACCGATGCCGAAACCTATCAAATCACCTCCAATTGACCTCAAATTTTGTACACAAGTCACATTTGCCATTACGGACCTATTTCGACTTCTAGAATCAGAATCTGACCCTGATATCA
This sequence comes from Nicotiana tabacum, assembly GCF_000715075.1. Taxonomy (NCBI): domain Eukaryota; kingdom Viridiplantae; phylum Streptophyta; class Magnoliopsida; order Solanales; family Solanaceae; genus Nicotiana; species Nicotiana tabacum. The sequence goes on along the minus strand of NC_134096.1, from coordinate 113,385,017 downwards.
AAAAGTTCACTCCCGGTCAAACTTCCTAAAAATCCAACTTTAGCCAATTCAAGACTAATTCGACTACGGACCTCCAAATTACAATCCAGATGCACTTCTAAGTCCAAAATCACCCAACGGAGCTAACGAAACTGACGAAACTCCATTCCGAGGTCAAATGCTAAAAAGTCAAACTTGGTCAATTCTTCCAACTTAGAGCTCAAATCTTGAAGTTCATTCTTCCAAATCGATTCCGGATAACTTGAAAAACCAATACCGACGATTTATGCAAGTCATAATACATCGTGCGGAGATACTCGAGCCCTCAAAATACCGAGCGAAGTGCAGATACTCAAAACGACCAGTCGGGTCATTACATAACTCTTTGAGACCCATAATACCTCTCTCGCGACTTCCCTAATGCACTGCACAATCGTGGTCCATACAGCGCTTGCATCCCCACTACTCCTCCAAGCCCCCAACTCTTGCGATTTAGCTTCCGTCAAGGCTCCCCACTTGATTATATGTTGGCTATACATTGCCTTCTTCCTCCTCTTCCTCGTGATCTCAAGGTCCATGACCAAGAGCCTATGAAGGATCGAGAGGTTCTCACTCGGGATAACCTTGCAATCCGTGCAAAGACCTAACAAACTTATTTCATAGTAAATAATCAATCTGAGTCTCGGCCACCGAACTCCAGAAGGTGACCAAGTGCTCCATCTTCTTCGGGGAAACTCGAGTTTGCTATCACCAAATCAAATGCTCTAGCAAAGTCCAGCAAAGACGTTCCTCTTCCGTTTCTATCTCCAAAATCAAAGTCACCATGCATATTATCATACCCCCCAGACGTCGCTTCAATGTGGCCGTTGGAATCTCATCCTATGAAAAGCTTCTCGGTGAGCGGGATACCCTGCACCATCTCATCCAAATCCTCCGAGAAACGCCTCTTGACTTCCTCATCCAAGCCTGTTTGGGGTGCGTAAACACTGATTATGTTCCAAGTAAAACCTCTAACAACTAGCTTAATAGTCATCAACTTGTCATTCACCCTCCCTAACCTCTACCACTAGATCATAGAGGTCCTTATCAAGTAAGATACCTACCATGTTCCTACCCCCACCCTCCCAGAATATCAAAGTTTGAAACTGCCCACATCCCGCGCCTTATCTCCTGCCCACCTAGTCTCCGGTACACAAGCTATATTAATCTTCCTTTTCTCGAGAATCTTTGCTAACTACACAGATTTTCCAGTCAATCTATGTTCCAAGACCCCACTCTCAGTCTAGTAGCTCCCTTAGCCCTCTTACCTTCCCCCCTCATGCTGACACCCCCGAGGACAAGACCTTACCCTACCATCATTTACCCAAGCCACTATAATCTAGGAGTCACTACGTAAGTATTACCCAAAAAATAAGCGACAAAAATAAAATGAATTACTGAAATATAATCTACCACTAAAGGTCGCAAAACAGGCGAAGAAATAAAATAAAAGAACTAGTGGGGAACTATAATCTACAACTAAAGGTTAGATAAACAAGTGAAGAAATAAAACAAAGGAACTATAATCTACAACAAAAGGTCAAAAAGAAAATGTGCAAAACTAGAACAAAACTACTAGGGATATTTGAAATAAAGATGTAAACATGTAGATTACAATATAAGCAAGTAATCAACGCTATCACTAATGTATATAGTTTGACAATACTAGGGCAAATACTAACTAAAGATCCAAGAACAAAAATAGACAGATAAGAAAATACAATTACGCTAAAATATCAAACTATTAAAATAACAAGACAATAGAGGAACAATAGAACCTGGATTACAGCCCTTGAAGTTAACGGAAATCAGGCCGGCGGTGATGGATTGCGACGAGTTGGAGCAATACTCTATGTATTTCTCGTTCAAATAGAGAGAAGAAATTTCGAATATTATATATTTTTTCTGGAATTTAGACCAACCAAGAAATCAACGAGAATTGACCGGAATCTGAATTTGGTAAAACAAGGGTGCCAGACGGAGGGAGCGGAGGATAAAGAATTTCGAATCGTAAACTTACTGCTTTAGATGTTCGTTCACATTTCTTCAAATAATCAGAAACAATTCTTACTCTAATGGCCAAGAATTGTAGTATTTTAAAAGAAAAAATAGGGGAAAAAGTTAAACTTGTACGTTTTTGGCCTACCAATGAACTGTGTTAAAAGCCCTAAAGAACGTAATAAATTGTTTTAATCCAAATGTTGTACACTATTTGTTAGAATTTCAGAATCCACCAGAAATCAGAAATGGTAGAATCAAACATGTAGAGGGGGGAGGGTGGCGACACCGTTATCGGCGGAGGAAATAAAAAACGTAGACCTTGATGACGACGATTACCAGTCTGATTATTCTGTGTAGATATAGAGATAAAATTCCCTTTTTCGAAGAATCGATGAAATAGCTATTCTTCTTCTTTAGCTTTACAATATCGAATTCAACTGCTTGAATATTCTTGAACTTAGCCTCTTAATAGGACAAGAAGAATAAACTTAAATACATGCCATCCAACCGCTTAAACTAAAAATAATCGAACGATGTATAATATAATGTATAATTCATATACTACTCCTTATGTCCCAATTTATGTGATACTCTTTTCTTTTTAATCAGTACCAAAAGGATTGACACTTTTCTATATTTAATAACAATCCAACGTTAAACTTTCTTTTTTACCCGTAGTGAAATAATTTATAGTCATACTAATTCTCTGATTTATTTTAGAACACAAGTTTTAAAAGTCTTCCTTTATTTCTTCCGGTCAAATATCACCTTCATATAAATTGGGATGGAGGGAATATGGGTGTAACCGTAAATAATTAGTATAAAATCTATGTATACCGATTAAAAAAAATAAATAGTAAATCCGACCGACTATTTCTATAAAGATTACATAGGATAAACACATATTGGTAGAAATGACACTAGGTAGCCACTCTAAAGGGCTACTATTTAGGAATTAGTCCGTGCATCCTGAATTTCAGTTTTTCAATTCAAATTTTCAAGATAAAAATGTCTTTAGTTGTCCTGAAGTTAAGAATTTTAATTTAAAATTTTAGGACAAAATAAGTATTGACTAATCTTTAAATAGCATCCCGAGAATGGCTAGCAAAAATGGACTACCAGCCCGGCCCAACAAGTTTTTTTTTTTATATGGATCAGGTAATTGGACTTCCTTGTTTGGACCATTTGATAAGTCCACACTTCAAAAATTGGGACGGTTTGATCTGAGGACGTTCCTAAAAAAAATTGGGAACACCTGATTCGATTAGGCAAAGCAAAAATGCAAAGGGTTTTGAAGGCTCGCCAGCTCGTTAGGGTTTTGAGAAAGTCGTCGTCTCCGATTCTGCTCAACTCAGTGTCACGAATTCAATCTCATTGTACCTATGAAGCTACTGAATCATGCCTCAATTCTTCTTCACGGCGTGGTTACTTTACCTCTGGTACTTATTCATTTTCGATTTGAGTAAGAGGATTTTTTTTTATCTGGATTTTACTAGGTCAAAAATTGCGAAAATTTTGATTTATAGAAATTATGATTGCTATTTGAAGATTTTCTAATTAATTTGATTTTGAACTTCGACAAGGCTATACTGGAATGCTAGTAAAGTTGCTGTGTTTTTTCCAACTAAATGACAGATTTGATATATCGGTATCCTAAGATAGCTATTCTGAATAAACAGGTACTGCAATTTGTGGAAATTATATGCAAACAAAACACAATATTCAGAGAAATGTATGTCAATGTGTAAAATGCTCTACGATGCTCAAGGCATCATTTTCTACAGAAGCAGGGACAGTTGAAAGTAGTGCGGCAACAGGTGATAGTTTGTTTTCTCGTATGGTTTTGATCTTTATATTTATTTCTGAATCGTAGTTTTATAGCAGTGTCTGTGAAGGAATTGTATGATAAGATGCTGAAATCTGTCGTGGAACAAAGATCTGCTCCGCCAAATGCTTGGTTGTGGTCCCTAATACAAAGTTGTGCGAACCGTGAAGATGTTAATCTTTTACACGACATTTTGCAGAGACTTCGGATATTTGTTAGTCTCTTTATCTCGTTGAATTAATAGGAGGTCCTTGTTAATTTGCTCGTCTAATGGTAAGTAGCATGTGGTGTATGTTTGAGTGCAGAGACTTTCAAATCTCCGTATCCATGAAAACTTCAATTGTGCCCTCTGCCAGGACATTACAAAGGCTTGTGTACGTGTTGGCGCCATTGACTTGGGTAAGTTTCTGAGTTCTCTTTGCTATTCTTCAGTATTTAACCTTAGTTGCTTGTTCCCATCATTTGTAGTGCAATTGTTAGTATCAATAAGGAAGCTAGACTTTTAGACTGAAAGCGGAAGTGCATCTCATCACGTTGCTTTGACTCCGTACACTTGTTCATCCAAGCTAAGTAAAATTAATTTTTGTAAATTCTAGTTAAAATCTCCATCGTTCTCCTGAGTGAAAAATCTCAAGTAGGAATATACTTGAAACATTTGAGTTTTTAAAGAAAATTTTGTGGTTACAAACTTTTAGAAGGGAAAGATTGACCATCTTAGGATTGGGATTCCTGCTGGGATGACACACAGGATATGCTTCTGGATTTTCTGATGTGTAAGTTAAAGCTTTCTTAAAGACGAATAACTTGACTTGGGTAAATTTCTGAGTTCTCGTTGCTATTCTTCAGTATTTAAGCTTAGTTGCCTGTTCCCATCATTTGTAGTGCAAACTTGTTAGTATCAATAAGGAAGCTAGACTTTTAGACTGAAAGCGGAAGTGCATCTCATCACGTTGCTTTGACTCTGTACACTTGTTCATCCAAGCTAAGTAAAATTAATTTTTGTAAAAATTCTAGTTAAAATCTCCATTATTCTTCTGAGGGAAAAATCCTAAGTAGGAATATACTTGAAATATTTGAGTTTTTAAGAAATTTTTGTGGTTACAAACTTTTAAGAGGGAAAGATTGACAATCTTAGGATTGGAATTCTTGCTGGGATGACACGCCGGATATGCTTTTGGTCGTCTTTATGGATTTTCTAATGTGTAAGTTAAAGCTTTCTAAAAGACGAATAACTTGAGTAGTCAATAAATGAGGTGAAAGAAAAATTGCAAATATCATATGCAATTGATTTCTTTCAGTGGTATCTGAATGGATTGATGGATTGTTAAACTGAATCTTCAAGTATTTCTGCTTACTAAGAGCTTGTTGAGAATGTTAAAGCTTCACCTTGTATACAGGTAAGAAGGTGTTGTGGAAGCATAATGTGTACGGATTGACTCCTAATATTGGATCTGCTCACCATTTACTGGTAATTTGGAGTTCTACTTTGGCTTCATGATGTATGATATTTGTGTGATGACTAAGCCATGTAAAACTTTGGTGTTGTATGACTGCAGTTGTTTGCTAAACAGCATAATGATGTTAAACTGCTGGTAGAAATTATGAAACTGGTGAAGAAGAATGATTTGAACCTGCAGCCTGGAACTGCAGAAATTGTCTTCAGGTACTGATCCAGTATAAACTGTTACCCAATATCTCTTCCCTCTTTGCTTTTTATTTTTATTTTCTGTTGTCTAACTAAATCCCTGACGATCCTATTGTTCTTTACCAGCATGACACTTCTATATTTCTGTAATATGAGGATCATAATATCCATGAAAACGTCAATGTTCATTTCTTTTACTGACAATAGACATAATTAATCATGCTTTGAGCACTCTTTCTGGGAAGTAGGAACCTTTAGGACGAATAGGGATTTTCTACTGCTTTGGATAAGAAGATTGATAACTATTTGAGTTGGTGAGCTTTTCAAGCTTGCTTTCTCCATTCTAATGGTCTATTTGTTAAACTTAACTGTGCTGTGACTTTCATAGTTTTATACACATTAAGACCTTTATTTTGAGGTCAAGACCAATTTCGAGAATTGCACATTATGTTGCATTTTTTCCCAGCTGGATTGCACCCATTGCCACATCATGTCGCGATAAAGACAATGACCTGCTCTAGTTCAATAAAAATTATGAGAACACAATTGAGTAGTAATGTGCTTTTTGAGATCAAGTTGTGTAGTCCTTCCTTAATTTTTGGATACTTCAGACTAGGGCCCTAGCTTACATCCTAGAGGTTTGTGCCGATAGGATGATAGATACTGTACTTATTTTGAAGAGGCATGTACGCAAAATGCCACTTAGCTATGCTAGTGTTAACATAATAATATGTATCTTTATCAAAAAATAATAATATGTATATTAATGCAAGTAACAGCAATTATCTATATTATTATTATGTCTTGGCTGAACTATAATCTGTTGCTTCCTTATACACCTCATTCTTTCTAAAAAGATCTTTTACTTGTTGGATTGATTTACTGCAGCATTTGCTTCCAAACTGATAACTGGGACTTGATGTGTAAGTATGGTAAAAGGGTTGTCAAAGCAGGAGTGAAGCTACGAAAGACTTCCTTGGACACTTGGATGGAGTTTGCCTCAAAAATAGGTACTTGCTCTTCCTTTTCTCCTATTTAAAACTTCAAAATATTTAGAACTTTATATCAGAATCCTCTCATTTTATGCACGAGTACGGTGGTGGTTGGTGGTTAGTTTTTAAAAGTGCACCAAGTAATAGAGCGAATTTCTTAGTGGCTTCAGTTATGGGGTTATAGTTTCCTGATGAACACTAAAGCTTACTGCTGTGGCTTTGACACTCTGCTGTTACTGCATCTTTGCTCCGAAGGAGACGTGGATGCTTTGTGGAAAATTGAGAAGATACGATCAGAATCCATGAAGGAACATACTCTTGCAAGTGGACTTTCATGTGCTAAGGTAATTCATTTTCTTAGTTTTGATTTATTTTACATTTCCTTTACCTCCCTCTCTTTCTTGTTTCAGCACAGAAATGAATGACCTAAAAGGGGATCCCAATTTGTATCATATATCCAATTGGAGAAGTGTCCAAAAAATGTTTGATTTCTCGATAGTAGACTTGTTGACACATCTTTTGGTGCTTTCTTGCATTTAACACCACTGTAACTTACCTGTCGAAAGAACGTGCATTTGGATTGCTCTGAATAGTAACACCTCCTCTTTCCCATCAGATTATATTCAACTGAAGTAGGCAGCCATAGCTATGTGACGAGTCTTATTGATATAAGGGCAAGCTATCAAGTTCAACACATGGTTGATATATAGTGCTAGGCAAGTATTTTCCCACAGAGCCCCAGTAGTTTTTGACAGCCTTAGAGCAGTCTGGATAATGGTAAAATGCAGCATCATTGTTATGAAAGCTGATTTGGAAACTCCTTTAACTTTGGTTGTGAAATCGACTAGCTGATTGGTTTCTATTTCTTGATGATGATTATGAAACTCATGTCTCCTCATCTTTCCAGTTGCTTACAAGTTGCAAGTGCACCTACTATTTAACATCTTCTTTCGGCAAATGTATATCCAAGCACTGAAGAGGGGCAGATGTGGTCTCACAATTGTTTCTTCTTTTTTGTCGATATTAACAAGTTTTGATTTCGTTTGTAGGCTTTCCTAATTGATCACAAACCTGGAGATGCTGCTGCCATCATTCAATCACTCAATCAGGTGCCTGCCAGTTTTTGCTTGTTTTGAAGTCTCTATTTTATTGTTCTATGGAGAGGGTGCCATCAAGCATGGCATAGCTTGTGCAATGGTAGGATATTAGGTTGGAACCGGAGCTTTGTGAATAGTCTGCTCTTAGACAACTACAATGGATGTGCTCAAAAGATTGTTCATCATATCGATTAATGGATAATGTGCGCTACTGACTTCAGCAATTTGATAAATTACTGAAAATTCATTATCATGTATACCCCCCTCCCCCCAATTTTTCTCCTTTCCTTTTGGGATAATTGATCATGTATCCCCCTTGGAATAGGCTTTTTAATATCGGTGACCATCTCAATTATCGGCAGCATCAGATGTTGATTTCTTTTTTTTTTTTCCTACTCAAATATTGATTTCTTCAATGTTCATAAATTGACCGACTGATACGTTAATCGTGTGGTATGCACCTGATGTCAGAGAGCAAATCATCCAATTCTATATGATTTGTCAGATATTAAATTATTTAAAGTTCATCCAATCTTTTTTACTGCTCTGGTCTTCCAAACGTTCTGGGGGTTCTTGTGATCTGTGATTATAGACTGCTGTTTTTACAATGCTTGGTTCAATGAAGGGGAGGGAAAGGGAAGAAAGAGGGGTTTGAATGCTTTAGTTCTCCTTGTTGAGGGTTTATAGGTCCCAGATTTTGGTGCATTCCATCCAATTAAATGGCGCTTGAAAAACTAAGGAAGAAGGTTGACACGCATTTCCATCTTTGCTTATCCTCTTTTGTTTCTTAACTGAACAAGATAAATGAAATTACTTTATCCCTTCTGCTTGTCATTGTGATTAAGACTTTTGTGTAATAGTACTGAACAAATGACGTGGATTGTTATTGTTTACCTATTATTCTCATGTTCTTGCACTTAACATATCCTGCAATATTTGGCCCTCATTGCATTTCATGCATATTTATCCTTGACCACACTTGAAAGTACTGATGTTCATTGCAGACAATACCCGATTCGAGGAGGCAAAATTTCATGATTGAACTTCAAAAGCTAGTTGCGGACTGGCCTTTGGAGGTGATAAAGCGTCAAAAGGATGAGAAGAGAAAGGTAAGCTGTTTATGCATTTTATTTTGAGCACATATAGGGCCACTGTATTTGTTGTAATGCTTATTCAATGCCGTCTTTGGTGTTACCTTTCCAAGGAGTTGGCTGCAACGCTACAACATGATATTCCTGCAATGCTCAGTGCATTGCCAAATAGGGGCTTGAACTTGGATATAAATTTGGAAGATCTGACAAGAAAAGAAGGTGTCTTATCTTGAAATTTGGGTGAATAAAACATCGAACTTCATGTTGTCCCTTCACTGTGTATTTTGCATTACGGAGAAGCAGCCATCTCAGTTTACTGCCTTCAGGAATATCTCCACATGTTTCAGTCTTCGCAACTGTGATGCAACCATTAGTTGCTTGAAGGTAGTCTCAGAATACTCACCATTACTAGCTTGAGTGAGGATTCTTATGAATCCGACACATTGAATTACCGTTCTCATTAATTGACGTCCGTAATTTCTGCTGAATCATATATTAATGGGGGTTTCAGCTAGTTCAGAGTCCTTTTTCCCCATTTTAGGTGTTCTTTGATATAGATGTGGCTAACACTGCAGAAAGAGATAGTAACCTCTGAAGCAGTCAGAAGTATTTGTTTGAAATCCTAGATCTCTTTATCTTTACATAGTTAATGATCTATTTTGCTCTATAAAACATGATTGTCCCTGCAATAAAACTAGAAGCTACTTTTTCAGTCGTTGGCTAAACGTTTTATCTATAAATAGTGGTGGCAAAATGGTTAAAAGAAAACAGGTATCCATTCATATTATCCATAGAAAAAATGGGTTGGATAATAAACTTTTTAAAAATGGGTCAAATATGGATAAAAATCATATTATCCGCTTAGAAAATAGATAACTAATGGGTTTAACTTTTATATTTGTAAAGCCTCAAATTGGGGGTTCTTCAAGTTTGGGAGATTAGAAATTTTTTCAAGAGTGATCATATTCAAGAAGTCATGAATAATATGGATATTCATATTATTCGCCGGTTAATCTGTTTTTTATCCGTATTAAATATGGGTCAAATCGAATAATTTATTTGTTTTGTATTATCCGTTTTGACTTGCCTATATCCGACCCAGCACGCCTATTTGCCACCCTAATCTATAAATTTGAAGTTGCTGTTTTGTATGTTAGGCGGCTAGCTATGCTATCACTATTGTGTTTAAATAGAATTAGCAAACTGAACATACACGAATATCGAACATGCTTTTAGATGGAATACAGCATATTTGAAATTCATTGTGGTACTTTTAAGTGGTGGCTAAATGGTGTTAATTTTGGATTATTAGGACTTTTGTTTACATATCTTTATACTGTTTGATTCCCAAAATTTCTGAGCTGAGGGTTTATCGGAAATGGCCTCTCTACTTTTTCTAGGTAGGAGCAAGGGCTGCTCAAACATTACCCTTCTCAGACCCCACATGTGATTTCACTGGCTTTGTTGTCGTTGATTCCCAAAAAGAACGAAGAAAAATCGGAATTCAAATCAAAACATTAGTCACGGTTACTTGTATGCCCTATATCATTTGATATCACGAGATTCAAACCTGCTTATGCCATATGCACTATTTATAACGTCAAAACATTCATCCCATGCCTTTTGCATGCCATAACACTAGAGATGATATTTGTTTTAAGGTATAGTGCTCTCATAACAAAAGGAAAGTAAAAGAAATAAACAAATGAAATCACTAACAAAGTACTACAATATACATGAAATTAGTTTTTTTTTTTCTGTAAGATATATAGTAAAATTTATTTCCCTTCCGTGTCTTTCTATTATTTAGTAACAAATTCGCCTTGTCTCGTTCCTCTTTATCCTCTAAAAAGTAAGTGAAATGTACCTTCAATGTAGCTTGTTTGGATGGTTGTTACATGTCGTTTTATAATGTATTGCATTGTATTGTATTGATTTGTTTGATGAATACAATGTTTGGATAGATTATATCGTTTGACGTCGTTTGATGATGTCATGCACTAACAGTATGAAGAATAAACTTGTAACAAGAATTATTATATAAAGGGCAAATATATAGACGGCCCCTTAAACTTGGCTCCAGTTTTCATTTTTAACACCTTAATTTAACGCTTTTTCTATTGAACACTTTAATTCTATTTTGGTGTATACCATTTAAACACAACGCATGTCCGGCCAAAGGAGTGTTATGTCCACACATGATAAGCGCATGAATGTTATTAATATTTGCTTAGGTGGATATTCCAACGGTAAAAATAAAATACACCCGTTAGACCCACTTTAAAACACCCGATTTTTCCATTTTTTCTCTCAAGAATGCCCTAATTCCTCTTTCGTCTTCTTCCTTTGCAAATTCGCCATTTTCCACTTCTACTGAAGCTTAGGTGCCCAAGCTTGAATCTTGATCTGATTTCTTCCTCATCTTTCTCGTTTATCAGCTCCATGTCACAAAAATCAACAACTTCTCGCAATGGAATGAAAATTTGCCACGGTGGATTTAATGCGCCACTGACTATATCATGGTCATCTGCAAATCCAGGTCGCCGATTTTATGGTTGTAAATTGGTAAGTCGATCGTATTGTTTTTGTTAGACCCTTGAATTTCTTAATAAAGAAATATGTTTTTAATTTTTTTTTGCCGCATTTCTTTTTGAATTTTGTAGGGTCGAGGTGGCTGCAAATATTTCAGATGGCATGATGATGAAATGCCTGATCAAGCTAAGAGGGTTATACGGGGTCTGTTGAAGAGAGTCGAAAGAACTGAGAAAACAGTTGCGCGGTTGAAGTGGTTATTTGTTGTGGTGGTGGTGCTGTTTCTATGGATTTGGCTTTGGTGATGCTGGTAGTTTGAAGAACAATGTAGTATTTTTATGATATGCTGGTGCTAATAGTGTTGTAGTTGCTGCTATTAGTTCAAGAAAAATGTAGTATGTTGGAAGTAGGTACTAGGAATTTGGCCTTTTGTTAATGTACACTATCTTGTTATGAATGAAATGGAAATGACCAATTTTTAATGCAAATTTAAGTTCAGCTGCACTTCCATAATGTGTTATGAATGAAATGCAAATTCATATTCATGAATTGAAAACATAACTGCCTAAACATTCCATTGCATAATGTGATGGACTAGCATTACATCCAAGCTAAAAAATAGAGCATTATTTTGGTCTACAAATTACAAAAAACAGAGCATTGTTTTCCCAAACATATAACTGCCCAAACTAGTAAACTCTAATAGAGCATAACTGTCTAAACAAAAAACTGATAGTGACATCTTAGAAAACATAAATAAAAACTTGTCTGCTTCACAGTGTAGATGCAGCTGAACTTGTTTGACTTGAAGAACCTTTTTTCCTTGCTGCACTCATTTGCTGAAGTTGTGACCTTGTCACTGCATTTCTTCCTTTAAACTTCAATCCGAGGGGCTTTCAATGTCTATATTAGTTGCAGATGTATCCTTGAATGTCCCAGCTGATATGACTCTCTCAGATGATATACCAGGCTGTAAAATACAATGAATTAGTAAAAAACAGAACAATTCCAGCCCACAAAACTGCATTATAATAAACTATACATCCTTACATTCAGGATAGTAGTTCCAATCATAGCGTCAGTGAAAATCCCAAAACTAGTATGCCTTGGCCTTTTATGTCTAATGGTTGCGGCATTAGCCGAGTCTCCTCCTAGTGTAGTTCCTCTTCCTTTTCCCCTACATAGTCCATGGCCTCTTCCTCTACCAATCCCAGTTGATTGGTTGTTGCTTTGTCTTTTGAGAACACTTGTATCCTCACATATAGAGGATGGATTGCTTTGTTGAGATGGTATTTCCTGAGATGATCTTGGTGGAGGTGGTGGCATAATTTGACTTTGTTGAGTAGCACTTCTTGGAACATGCTGACAGAAGTAAAAGAAAAGAATATCATAATTGCAAAAAAAGAATGTAAAAGACAGAATTACAAATATCAGAACTTACCCCTTTCCTGCATCCAGATTTGTTGTGTCCTGTTTGTTGGCAGTTTGAACAAGTCATCTTTACTCCTTTCTTTGATAGTTTACCATGCTTTTTTCTTGGTTCATCCTTGGCTTTTCTCCTACATCTCTTTGGTCTACCTGGCATAGGTTTAGGTTCCGGAGGCTCTATAGATGGATTTGTTGAATCCGACCACATCTTCATATTGGGAATTGGTTGAATGAAATGCTGGTAAGCTTTAAGAAAAGTCTCCTTCCTATACCAGTGGGCAACATAATCATCAGGGTCCATTTCTCTATCATAGAATGCACATACTGCATGTTGACATGGAATGCCCCTCAACATCCATGATCTACAAATACATGTCATGGTCTTAAAATCAACAATGAATCTGTACACACCTTCATCAACTTCAGACCTATGTTCTGCATTCCACATAACCTTACACCTCCTAGAAAGGGCTTTGTTCTCTTCCAGTATCATCCTAGCCATTGGTGCAATGTCAGTAACCCAAGTCTCAGCAAACCTCCTCATTTCAATAGTCCTATGATTTTATGTCTAATTTCTTCCAACATAGTTATAACAAACTTGTGCCTAGGACCTACTATCCAAGAATTGAATGTTTCACACATGTTATTCTCAATGACATCACACTTTGAATCTTCTCTAAAGTATGCCCTACACCAATACTCTTTATTATACTTCAACAAGTCTTCACATATCTTATAACCAAGCTTATTCATTGCTTCCAGTTCTTCCTTGAATTTTACTTCATAAGATGCTTTGGCACATCTCCAGAATTGTTTTCTCCTTTCTTCACCTCTCCAGTTCTTGGACCAGTTAGACCAAATGTGTCTAGCACACATTCTGTGTTCTGCCATTGGTAGTAATTCCATTATAGTTGGTACTAGTCCATACAAAAAATAGTAATAACTGTTAGTGAACAGTATATATATAAAGCAGGAAAAAGAAAAATTAAAAGTTGATTGTAACTTTACCTTTTGCATATCTGACATAACAGTTAAGCCAATATCATCTCCCAACTGTAAATCTGCAATCAAATATGTGATGAACCAGCTCCAGGAGTGTTTTGTCTCTTGATCAACTACAACCCATGCAATAGGAAATATTTGATTATTCCCATTTCTACCAACTGCAACAAGTAACTCACCCTTGCAGATTCCCTTTAGAAAATAGCCATCAAATCCTATAATCCTTCTGCACCCTTCTAACCATCCTCTTTTCAAAGCATCTAAACATAGATAGAAATAGACAAACAGATTCTTGCCAAGAATAGTCTCACTATCTGTTCTGATCCAGCATAAACTCCCAGGATTTGTTTGCTTAATAATATCAACATAATCAGCAAGTCTGTTAAATTCCATCCTCCAGTCACCTATGAATTGACTTATCACCCTACACTTAGCCCTGTAACAAACAGCCCTTCCAACATACAAACCTAACTTATCCCTGACCAAATTCTGAATCTCCCATAACTTAATATTTGGCTGGAAAATAATCCTATCTTTATACTTATTGGCAATGTACTTAGAAGTACATAATTTGTTCTTATTTTTGGTATTGCACTTATGAGCTGGATGGTACTTCTTCACAGTAAAGTCACATAAATCTCCATAATTGCTTGCATACAATTCCCAGTTACACTTGGCTCCTTTACACTTAACTCTAACCCTATCATTTTCATTAGGCCTAATTGTTAGTTACACTTTGTTCTCCACAGCATATGAGGCTACTGCTTTTCTAAACTCTACAATATTTTTAAATACCATACCAAGCTCAAAAATAGTAAGGTAACAGTCAGGGTCAAACCTTACCTTTTTACTTCTCCTTCTAGGAGGTAAGTCAATACCTTGTTCAGCTAAAACATCTAACTCATCTGTGCTATCAACACTTCCAATATCAGAACTGGTGTAGTAGTCTTCATCCCCTCCTAATTTTCCAGCAAAATTGTCCTCCTTAGATGGTCTGCCAATATCCTCAAAGCCTTTATCTATTCCAGCTTCTCCTAGAATAATCTCTTCAGTTGGAGTAGGTTTCTTTCTTTGTTTCTTCTGTTTTTTCTTTTTTCTTCTTTCATGCCTTAATGAAGTGAGCTCTTCATTCACATCACTATCATCTTCATCAGGAATGTTATATAATTCAGACTCACTACTTGACAGATCTGATGCCAAACTAGCATCTATGTTTGTTATTTCTTTAGCCCCTTGTAAATTCTCACCTGCAACCCCAACATCAGCTAGATTTTTCTCAGGCACTTGCAGCACTTTCTTGGACATTTATATCCTCTGAAACAGTAGATGTTGCCCTAGCCTCTTTATTTAATATATTTTCACTTGGTTCAACAACTTCTGGCCCACATAAAAGGCCACATGGGACAGTCTCATCAAGCAACACAGGCTCATTAACTACATGCTTAATATACAAATCTAAATGATCAAGATGATTAAGGTGACAAACTATATTATACAGTTGTTCATCATTTTCAATCAAGACAAAGTCATTAGATTTAGGATTAATTAAATAAAAACCCTCTACCTCAGCATAACCCATATCCTTTGTGTAGGACAGAAGCTTAAAAAGAGAAAAATGGTCCTTGTCTATCATGTGACCATCCTCACCCCTCTCTCCTACACATCTCGGGACAGAATTCTTGATAATATGTCCACCATGGTGAAAATCAACAAGAATATATTCGTCTGCAGACATGTCTAGACCCTCGAAACTTCAGTCATGACCAACTCCAGTCATGACCAGCTCCAGTTACGACCAACTCCACTCACCACCACGGTCAAAAGAAGCAAACGATTACCCGTATTAGTAATATAATGGCCAAATAGTTGACGGGCAGTTGAATCTAACTCAAAATCATGAAGATTCCACCAGGAATAGGTCTCAATGTAGTTTATTAGGGTTTATTAGGCTAAAGAAAGGAAATTTTGGGTGGAAGATCAGTTAAGTGAGGCGAGGTATGTGGGTAAGGTAAAAACGAGGTTTTTTATCCGACCTGGATAAATAAACACGTGTCAAACTATTATTGGTATGCTATTCCATGTGAGAAGCGTTTAAAAATACGCGCTTAAGTTTTTACAGTCCGGTCATACATTGTGTTTAAATGGTATAGTCTAAAGTACAGTTAAAGTATTCAATAGGAAAATAGCTAAGTTAAGGTGTCAAAATGGAAACTGGAGCCAAGTTTAAGGGGTCGTACACCTATTTGGCCTTATATAAACAAGTAGGGTAAAGAATAAAATCCGATTACTTAATAATAAGGAAGGGCTAGATGAGAGGAAAAAGTAAGATAACGACACCATCACACCAAATCCGTCATTACATAATGGCACTTTTCGTCGTTGTGTAACGACGGATATAATGATACAATACAATAAAATTAAAGTAACAATCATGGCTTAGCATAATTGTAATTTTTAATTTTATCAATTTAGACTTATATGTGCATAAACTCTTGGCATTCAAATTCTAATCTAATGTCCTAATAATACTAATACAGATAATTAGATCAAAAGTTTCAATTTTGCGTCATAGTTTGTTTATGCACCTTTAACTAATTTTTTGTGCTATTTATATTCCTAATATTTTCTTAAAGAAATAATATAATAGGTATCAGACTTAATCATTTTTGTTAATTAGTACTACTTAATGAATTTCGAGGAAAGATATGTCATAAGTTAAACCTTCCTCCACTTTTATATTTTCTTCTTAGCCTCTACTCTTATACAGAAAGTCTAAGGTTAAAAAACTATTAGAGTGAGTATTGCATTACTTTCTATTTAATAAAGTTTAATCAACATATTATACTCTTAAAAAAAATGGAGGCATGAATTTTGGAAAAAAATCAATTTTACTTCAATTTTCGCTATGTTATTAAAATATGAGGAAAAAGGAAATAAATGTTATTGGATAGTAAAATTAGCTAAACCGTTTGGAGTTCATATAGCTTCTTATTAAATAAACATGTATGTGAATTTCAATCTTAAAATATGTTAATGGTATAAACATAAATGCTCTTTATAAAATAATTGAAGTAATACACTTAAAGAAAGTATTTTTATAATTACATGTTGGGCCCATGTTTTATATATAAAAATAAAAACAAATATGAAATTAATTACTATAACCAAGCAGAATGCAAATTATTTACAAAAGGCTAGCTAATCCTTAAATATTACTGTGTCATTTCAAACCAAAGCACTGAATTACTTTTATTAATTATTAGTCCAGCTATTCTTATTTAGAAAAAACTTTGTTCCGACTTAATTTAAAATATTAGTAATAGTTATTTTTTTTTTGTATATATAATAAGAAAAGAGTTATCTGATTAGAAAATAACACGGATTCAAATTAGAACTCACGATATTACTGTTCAAACTATAATAACATTACCATCTTCTTGATTATTTTGAATGTCAAGCAAATATTTGAAGGTGCAATTGCTCAAACAATTATTTTTAATTCAAGCACTTAATGAGAAAAGTCTATATAAAGAAAGAGTAGAATTGGTAATCCTTTAAAAATACTTTATTTTTATATTTTGAGGTCCACTTCTAATGTAACACATGGTATTCCTTATGCTAAAAGAAGACATCTCATCTTATCTAAAACTGTTAGCAAATGAATTATCAACAAAAAAAGTGCAATCTCTTTAGTTATTTACAAGTTGAAGAGTTTTAAGTAAATTAGAGTTTTTTTTTCTTATTAAATTTAACTCACTAAAAATTTATCAGCATGTGTTGCCAATGAAGTTTTGTGGTACCAACAAGCCTACTTATTATTTTGCTAAAAAACTTTATTGTAAATTATAAATTTCAAATTAGAATATGAGGGAAAAACAAGACAAACACACACACACACAAAAGAAGAAGCAAGATGATGAAATATTAGAAACCTTTTTATATCTTATTCGTTGAAGTTTAATTCCAACAAAATAAGTTTAAAATCAGATGGTTAGCTCGGAAATGTAATATTTTTATTGAATAAAGATGCATATAAAATTTTTATCTTTAAATATATTATTTAAATTAACATTAATGATCTCTACCAAACACCTAGAGTAATACAATTAAGGAAATTATTTTTGTAATTAAGTGTTGGACCCATGCATCCATTCCATCCTCTAGTATATATATATTGCGTGAAGAAAGAAAGTGTTGTTTCGATCTGTCACTTTGGTTACTTAATCCCACTACTAAGTGTCTTTCATCGTCAAAAAGTTAATTAAAATAATCCTAAATGTGCGGTTTCTTCGTTAGCAAAAAACCATGCATGCAGTTTTCTTTATTGTTTTTTTGCACTCCAACCATAAAGTATAATAATATGAAATTATTAATAATAAGTTTGTTCCTTTTAGGTCTATATCTATGGTTGGTTTATTCATAGTTATGGTCTTACGTGGACCTGTATACAAATGGAAAAATGATATTGTATAACCGCTCTCAAAATAATAGCCGAAAGAATGTATATTTTTTGTAAATATATATACATTCTATATGTTATATGCAAAAATTATACAAATTTTATATACTTAAGGCTACCAAATGTAATTAATTTCTAGCGCGAGCTAAAAGTGATAATACCCCTTAATTATATATGAAGAATTAACACAAATAGTCGTTCACCCAATCGCTTAAACTAAAAAATAATCGGTGGATATATAATATATATATAATTTATGTATTATATGTGTATCATCTATGTATATAGCTAGAAAAAGAAAACAATAAATATGACCGGCTATTTGGATAAATATCCCATTATATATTTTGAGTTCAAGAATCCACCCTCGTTCAAGATAAGATAAATTGTTTCACCCTCTAAATAGTTTTATGCAGCGCGAATACAGGATAATTAGGATCCCAACATGTGAGAAATCGAAAAAAAGTTGGTTAATTACTTTGGTCCTACATTTGGTTTGGCTGACCTAAGAATCGTCTAAAAGGGAGAATTAATCAAACAATAGAAAGAGCACCTTTAGTCGTATTTGTTTTCTATTATTTTTCAAGACCCTCTCTTATTCATTTTGTTTCAAAGTCATGGTCCCTTTCTTTCTACAAGAAAATTCAAACAAAATGATAAAACTACTCCATATCCTTGAGTGTTCATCGGATAAACTTAGATAATGTTGCATTATTCTCTTCCAAAATGTTCACCACATGTTGCTTCTTCAACTTCTTCTTTTTTGTGGTAATTTCTTCAACTTTACTTATATGAATGCAAAAAAAATTGGTTTTCGATCTACCACAATTCTACTTCTTTATTTATGCTTTCAAAAAATAATTGTGTGAGTGATAGTTTGTTCGGCCAAACTGCAAAAATCAACTTATTTTGACAAGTATTTTTTCTCAAAAATACTTTTGGTGAAAAGCAGTTTGTGTTTGGCTAATTAATTTGAAAAATACTTCTGAGCAGCAATTGTTGTTTGACCAAGCTTTTAAAAACCGCTTCTAATAGCATGTTTGGCCAAGTTGCAAAAATCAGCTTATGCTTTTTTTTTTTTAAGTGCATTTTGGTGAGAAATAGTTAGCGTTTGACCAATTAATTTGAAAAGCACTTCTGAGCAGCAATTTGTATTTGACCAAGTTTTTAAAAACTATTTTTAAGTATATTTTTCTCAAAAGTGCTTTTCAGAAAAGTGCTTTTGGAGAGAAATTACTTTTTTCTACTTCTCCAAAATTATTTCTGCTTCTATTCAAAAGTATTTTTTTTCTCTCTAAAAGCTTGGCCAAACACTTCAACTTTGAAAAAAAAAATATTTTTTTTAAATAAAAAAAGTGCTTTTGGCTTAGAGAAGCTTGGCCAAACAGGCTATACATGTATTTTTCTCAAAAGTGCTTTTCAAAAAAGTGCTTTTGGAAAGAAGCTATTTTTTTCTCCTTATCCAAAACTTCTTCTGCTTCTCCTCAAAAATACTTTTTTTCTTCCAAAAGTTTGGCCAAACACTTCAACTTTGAAAAAAAATAAATTTTTTTTGATATATATATATATATATATATATATATATCAATCACAACAACGACAATCATACTCCCATTTCAATATTCCATTAACTAATGTACAAACTTCCAAACAGATTCCATAACGGAAATGTTGGGAATATGAAATTAACGTCAGCACCTACGCCATCTGTTTTCAACTTTGGGAGCACGCCAGCACATTTCCCACCAAAAAACAATAGGCCCCACTTGAAGATTCTTCCATAAGATTCTTTCTAGTTTTTACTCAAAATATCTCTGAAGGATAAAGTTGTAAATATCATAATTAACCTAAATAATCGTTAATTCAATCGTTTAAACTAAATATAACTAACGTATATATGCCCTCCGGTTCATAATAAGTGACCATTTTACCTTTTATTTTGGTCCAAAATAAGTGTCCATTTACATAATCAAGAAAAAATTAATTTTATTTTTCCAAAATTTGCCCTTATTTACATATTTCAATGTGTCAAGATAATAATTAATTAATGTTAATTTAGTGAATACATCTTTTTTTAATCTAGGAGTTCGTATTTTCTTAATGGGTGTGCCAAAGGTAAATTAGTTACTTATTGTGGATCGGATGAAGTATATTATATGTGTATTTCATGTACATTATATATATAATGTATATAATTAATATACAGTCAAACCTCTCAATAACAACCTCGTTTGTTTCAGATATTTTTTGGTTGTTATATCAACATGTTGTTACAAATAGCAACAACAACAATAACAAACCCAGTAGTTCCCCACAAGTGGGGAAATACTGTTACAGATAACATATATTATAATATAACAAGAAATTTTGGTTCCAAAAAGAACTTGACTATTATAGCGAAGTGTTATTATAGAGAATATTGTAAAATTTGATCGGATATTGATTAAAAATAATAATAATTGTATAATCAATGTATACCGACTAAAAAAGTAAATAATAAATTTGTCTCATTATAAAGGTAAAAATAGCACGGGCTAGCCAGTTTTTGGACTAGTAATTAAAAAATAGCCAGCGTTTGCAAAGTCATTGAAAAATAATCACTATTTTACTGAAACACGAAAAGTTCCAGCATAATATGTTAGATTATGGAGCTCCTGCGTATAAACTTCCAGCATATTATGTTAGAAATCCAGCACACGGAAAGTTCCAGCATAATACGCTGGATAATGGAGCTCATGTATATAAACTTCTAGCATATTATATTGGAACTCCAACACATTATAAAATTCCAGCACATTATGCCAGAATCTCATATGTAAAAAAATCGAACTCCGACATATTATGCTGGATTTTTTCGTATTTTTAAGGATATTTTTGTTCAAATATTATCTTTACATGAAAAAGTGGTTATATTTCAATTACTTTTGAAATAATGACTATTTTTTAATTACCAGTTGTAAATCTAACCAAAAGAAATTTCATTATAATGATGTCATTTCCGGGCCATACTTCTGAAAATGGACTCCACTTAAATAGCAGACAAAACGCACCTGAATAAATTCTCCACTATTCTACCAGCCTTTACCATACACACTCACCCAATCCGCCACATTCTCTGAGAGGAGATTCCAATGTCTCGTTTCACACTCATATTGGCTCTCGTCGTCGCCGGTGGACTTTTTGCCGCCGTACTAGCTGGACCGGCGACCATCACCGATGAGAATCTGATTAGGCAAGTCGTTCCGACGGTTTGCATGAGCTGGAGAACAGAATTCTCCAAGTCGTCGGTCAATGTAACAAACCAGTTATTCGTACCCGAATGAAGTCGGTTTTGGTCCATTGACCTCTTTAGACTCTCTTCCATTCGGGCCCTCTTATGCTCGGCAGCATTGATTTCCTCGGTTTTGGAGCTTAAGTTTGCCTTCAAATTACTTATTTGTTCCTTGAAAGCAGACTTGCGCTCGGCAACCGAGCACAACATTGTGAAGATCAGACCACTTAGCCTTAGTCTCTTGAAGTTATTCGTATAATTGAGTGGCTTCTTGTCTGTGAGCCATATCATCTTGTTCGCTTAGTTGCAATCGGGATTCAAGCTAGCCCGCCTCAGCAGCTTTTGCCTCCAACACCGGGAGGTACGTAGCAAGTTGGTTCCTGTAGGCCAACAATTGATCTTGCTCGGAAGGAGTTCTTGCTTATCCAGGATCAATCTATGTAGGCCTTCAGAAGCAAGAAAGTTGGCATATGGGAAAGAATATCAAAGTTAGGGTTATTATTGCAACATGAAAATGAAAAAGAAGATATAACAAAACAAGTGGGGTACTGATGGTAGGCTAGGAACTCGTGTTTTAGCTACGTTTTATACTCTAATTACTAAACTTTGGTTGTATGTAAGCATAACTATTAGTACTTTATACTTATTACGAGTGTTATACTGTGTAGGATGTGATTTCGAGTGGAGAACCAAGTTTGGAGCTAAAACGGATGATTTGGAGTTTTGAAGTCTGAGTAAAAGCCCAAAAATTTAAGCCGGAATCACGTTCGGGGGTTGAGGACCAAGACTGGATGTCAAAAAGTGAGAAAAAAAAAGATTACTTTGGAAAACATGCCTACCGCACCGCGCCATGCACCGCAGGGCGTGGGGCGCTACTGCAAATTTCCTGCAGAGTATAAAAATCAACTCTCTGAACTTCTCTATAGGCACACCGCATAGGGCGGAGCGCCATGCACCACGCATGTGCAAATTTCACAGAGTATTTCTCCTACTTCAGCTTGGAAAGAATAGTTTCATCCAGCCCTATTTCTACATGGTATAAATACATCAAAAACATAATTTTTAGAGAACTTTTGACCTACGGAAGATTTAAAGAGCATTGGAGATTCAAAGTACAAGGATTCATCATTCTTTCCTCAAGTCAACACCCGAGTTTGTATTGAATTCATGTTTTTGTTATTATTCAACTTTATTTATGATAAATTTCTTCATGAATATGGAAACAGAAATACAAATAATAGAGAAGAAGGGATGAGAAGCTCAGACTAAGAATGGGGATGAGAGGATACAGAACACTCGAGAAGGAAAATGAGGTGAAACAGACATTTTACTCTAACAATATGCATAACCCCAAATCACAGACCATCAGCCCTTATAATAGAACCATTCTTACACCTACTACTCAACCAGGATAACAAATTAATCTGGCCCTGCTGCTTGTTCTCGGCCCAATAACTCTAGTCAGCCCAATAGCTACTTGTGTGAGATTGGGCTGGTATTGATTCATAACAATACTCCCGTCCTCAATAAGAATCTTATCCTCAAGGTTCAAGTCAAGAATATTGATGCTCACAAGCTCCCAACCAATTATCTCAAAACCAAGGCATGCTTTACGCCTTGAGGAAAATATATGATCTAATACATTTGTTA
Source organism: Nicotiana tabacum (assembly GCF_000715075.1). Lineage (NCBI taxonomy): Eukaryota > Viridiplantae > Streptophyta > Magnoliopsida > Solanales > Solanaceae > Nicotiana > Nicotiana tabacum. Next base: position 113,362,006 of record NC_134096.1, on the reverse strand, counting down.
TGAACCAATCAAAACATTGGTCATTGTGTCCCTTAATAGATAGCACCAGATGTGTTAACTGGACTGCCATTGTAATCTGCCATGTATATGTCTTTGCTTGCCACCTTGTAGAAGCATTTAGCCGTAAGCTAAATGAGAGATCCCAGGTAAACATTCTAGTAGCTAACCTCAACCAAATCATAAACTTGGTTAAATGGAAACTGACTTTTTGCTGTACTTGAAACTCTCCCACCAAGTTATTGTAAATTTCCCAATCAGTCAAAGCCTTTAACTGTAATGAATTATAAGAAGAGGATAAGCATGGATTATCACCCAATGTAATGCATATAGAAATAGAAATCCTCATATAGCTTATCAAAATGGTGATAGTATCTACAATGCCCCTAGCTGTCCATTCTTCTTCGGCCTAAGTTTCTGGTGAAAAGGAAAGAGCCATTGTGTTAGCTTGCACTAGTGGAAAGGAGTCCGCAGTGGAATCCGTTGTGGTCACAGTAAAGTCATTTCCTTCTCTATCAAAAGCAATATTCACATGATATGCCACAATGAAGGAATTGCCTCGGATAATTGGATGCCGAGAACTCCATCAAGAGCACTACTAGGATCAAAAGGAATTCTGAAAGCACTATAATACAGACACCACCCCTTAACATGTTCAGACCTGTCGACGCTAAAATTATCCACCTTGAAATACGGATAAACAGTTTTAGAAGCTTCCTCTCCACCATATCTCTCGATTGCACCATTTTTTGTGACACCGGAAAATATGTAACCAACACCTTGCACTGCCTGAAGCTTCAATTTATACGCACTCCTCAATTCTAGTACTTCCCACTCATGTAACATGGCAGCAAGTGCAGCTGCTGCGGGCTGCATCTTCATGTGATGTTGCGTGGCATCATAATATTCTATGGTGAGGTATTTCACTAATCTAAAGAGCAATTGCTCGCTCGTCGCACAAAGAGAAGTATTAACCCCACCAGGATCAAAAATAATATATGGCGAAGTAGATCTTGCTTTATGAACTAGACTAGACATCGCAAACAAGAGCCTAACGACTCTATTGACCCGAATATTTGGTGACTGCTTGGAGTAACTTTGAGCAATTGACTGGAGCACCCCCTGTACTTTCTCCTCCCGAGCAGGCACTCGCAATTTGCACAACAAAAATCCAGGAAGATTATGTCCCCGCCCATTGTCACACCTAGGGGTGTTCATGGTTCGGTTTGGATCGGTTTTTCCCTAAAAAGAAACCAAACCAAGTAAGTCGATTTTTAAAATATTGGAACCAAACCAAACCAATTAAGTCGGTTTTTTATCGATTCGGTTTTTGTCGGGTTTTCGGTTATTTATCGATTTTTTCTTAAATATGAGACATACACTAGAAAACACATATTATGGCGACTACATTTTCAACGTAACTCTATCAAACCAATTGCTCTTTGAGAAATCTATCATTTACCAAGATATATTGATGATAATTGAATCAAATAGTGATGTATACTTTAACTACTCATTTAAAATCGATTATTTTTAACATGAAATAAATTCTTTTATATAGCAAAAGAAAACTACCAATCAAGCTAGAATGTAAAGGCAAAGAATTAGATTATTATAATAGCAAAGGACTAGACAAAAAATACAAACGACTAATATGTACTATAAGATTTTAAAAACTTTATATAAACATATACATATATATAGGTGTAATAATAAATTTAAATATCTACTTCTATAGTCGGTTTGGTTCGTTTTTTTCGGTTATTTTTTTATTAAAACCAAAACCAAACCAAATTTGATCGGTTTTTAAAATTCAAAACCAAAACCAAACCAAACCTAAAATATATCGGTTTTTTGGTCGGTTTGATTCGATTTTTCGGATGTTTATGAACACCCCTAGTCACACCAATAGTCTAAATGGATTTTGAAATCATGTTGGAACCACAATATATTTTTAAAGTCTTCCTTCAAAGTTAGTTTACAGTGAAAGCCTAAGGATAGAAAACTTCCTTCAAACTGTCCATCCTCCAAATTGTTCATGTTAGAGGTGATGACCCTTGTCTTTAAAAACTCCTCATTTCGATATAAATCTTCAAATTCAATATATAAAAGCACACATGAATCAGCCTTAAAATCTTGCCTTGTGTCGAACCAATCGTCCACACAACTACAAAACGGGATAATCCTTATTCTCGTTTCATAGGCACAGTAAAGATACATGCAAGCTCTCATATGACAACAATAATAAATATCACACATATGGCCATGGTTCAAATTGACACTAATAAGCACGATGAGTATTTGACAAAAAGAAAACTTATCACCTGGGACCAAGCTAGCAAAAGGATCCATAATCATAGGTGCAAATCGAATGAGTTGTTCGTTGGTATTTTGTTGAGGATTTTTAACAACCACCTGATCTGCATTGTTGCTTAAATTTTTCTCCACCTTAGTGCAGCCTCACTGGTCCTCCTCTGATTCTCCATCGTCTGAATCAGAGTTTATCTTCGTTGCATCGAAAATTTCCTTAGAATCTATAGACAAAGTCTCAATTTGTTCAATCTTTTTAGGCACGAAATGTTATTCCCGGCAATATTGCTGTATTTGTAAATAATAATTCTGCAAAATAAAAGTTATCGTAATGAAACAGTAATTAATTCGAGCCCACTGAATTCACAGTGTTTCCTTAAGGAATTTAATCCCCTCCTAGTACCCAATGTTATGGATTATTTCCTCCCAGGATAGAATGAATAACACACTGGTGTAGTGGTACTTCAAACCCCAGTATTTCAGCGAACACAAAGTTCGGTAGCAAATCACACTTACAGTTGCTTTGTTTGAAGTTAAAACAATGCAGAACGAAGGAGTAAAAACTCAGAAAATCGTATGGAAATGCTGAGAGGAAGGAGTGCAAGCGATTTCAGTTTTGTGTCTTGTGTGTGTCTTTCTTCAACAGCTGCTGCACATATATATAACAGCCAGTGTTGAAGAAGAACAATCGTCCACCCTCCATGGTGGAGCAAGTATTAGCTTGTTTGTGGAGCAAGCACATTCATGGTGGGAAGAGCATTAGGCGGCTGCCTGGTGGTCAATACACGAATTGGAAAATATCCGTTACAAATGCGTATAATCTTACGTTAATATAAAAAATCAATCAATCAATCATTTCCGAAGCCGAAGCCGAGCGACGACGACGACGGCGCGAGGCTTGCTTTCTTCTTAACTCTTTAAGAGCTACAAGAAGAGCAATTATATATATACTCACCAAAAATCTTTTCCTCTTCCAATATGGGACAATGTCTCATTGTCAAGAGGGGAAAACTTAAAATTTTACTCAAAAATTTCATTTTCCTTCCATTTCCCATTCACCCTCATTTTAAGACTATTTCATCTTAAAAACAAAAAACCTCAACACTAAAGAATCTCGTCCAACATGAGGAACTAATTGAGTTTCATCATTTGAAAATTGAGAATGCATAGCAGTTTCATTACTTGGGGATTTTCATCAGACATCTCGTCTATGACAGTCACATACTTGTCTCCATCAACTAGACGAGCCTTGGGTTCATGAGTTTCAGGAATATGAGTAGATGAAGGCTCATAAAAGTTGGGAATACGACTCTAAGCAGCGAAAGGAGACACATAAGTCGCCGGTGGAACCACTGTAGCACAGCTCATGTAGTTAACACAAGCTAGTGAAATATCTGCCTTTCTCACTGAATCAGTAAAGGTCGATGTCTGAAAATGCAGAAGAAATTTCTCCTTGAAATGGTTCCAATCATAGAACTGGTTATTGCAAAATAACCAATTGAACCACGCGAGGGCAACGCCTTCTAGGTAGAAGGAAGGAAGAGGCAGTCAATCTTTCTTGGAGAAGCCAAGGAATGTGAAGTATAACTCGGCTCAAAAAATTCAGCTCCCCGGGTTGTTGTTGCCACTGAATCTAGGAAGAAACATAGCCGTCGTTAGAGTCCGGTAGATGAAAGAATCAATGTAACAAACCAGTTATTCAACACTTCTATTACTTCAACTGCGAAAGAGGATTACAACTCAACTCAAAATTATTACAGGAATTAGATATGCTAAACAGAAATACAAATAATAGAGAAGAAGGGATGAGAAGCTCAGACTAAGAATGGGTATGAGAGGATAGAGAAAACTCGAGAAGGAAGATGAGGAGAAACAGACATTTTACTCTAACAATATGCATAACCCCAAATCACAGACCATCGACCCTTATAATAGAACTAGAGTCGTTAAAATGGGCTTGGCCCGTGAGGCCAACCCAACCCAGCCCGCTACTTGGGTAGGGTTGGGTTAGTATTTTTTGAGCCCATTTAAAACTTAGACTTATAAGCCCGGCCCAAGTCAACCCGCTGGCCCTTGAGGCTTGACCGAAGCTGGGCCTGGGCCGGCCGGTGGGCCAAAAATTAATTAAATTCAAATTAATTATCTATTAAATAATTAATATTTAAAAAAGTAAAAACTAAAAAAACTATTAACTATAATCTTCATTCCCCAATCCTAGATTGCTCATTTACCCTTTCATATCAACTAGAATTATAATTTTTGACATGCATGTAATATGACAAAATTAGTTTTTCTTTTCCTTAATTAATAACGTACTCGAAAAGTTTTAAGTGGCCAATAATAATCTTTTTTCAAAAAAAAAATATTACTTCAAATGACCAATGATCAGTTTGGATTACTTTAATATATTATTACTCCCTCTGTTCCTCGTCAATGACCAACTAGAGATATTAATCATGTCGATTTCTCTATAAAAAGAATTTTTTTTAAATCCTTAAATATTATTTCGTGACATAGTCGATTAATCATGTAAACAACTTCTGTTTGCTTAGAGCGTACAAAAAGCTTGATATTTGACGAGGAATCTCGTAATTGAAATGCAAATTCTCTATATCTCTAGCTAAAGCTTTTTGTACGCCCTAAGCAAACAGAAGTTGTTTACATGATTAATCGACTATGTCACGAAATAATATTTAAGGATTTAAAAAAAATTCTTTTTAACAAAAAAAATTGAAGGGCCGGCCCGCCCTGCCCGCGGCCCTCTTAGGGCTGGGTAAGGCTAGCCATTTTAAGGCCCATTCATATGGCGTGTCGGCCTGTCCTAGCCCACCAAATTTAAAAGCCCATGAGACTTGGGCTGGGCTGGGCTAGGCTGGCCCGTTTTGACAGCTCTAAATTGAACTATTCTTACACCTACTACTCAACCAGGATCCCAAATTAACCTGGCCCTATTGCTTGTTCTCGGCCCAATAACTCTAGTCAACCCAATAGCTACTTGTGTGAGATTGGGCTGGTGTTGATGCAAAACTCTCCATTTTCTCTCCTTTGCTCGCTTTGCTCACAGGTACAATGATCTCCGAATGGAAATGAATTTTTATTTTTATTTTTTAATTTGCTTATTAGTAGTAATTGTTTTATTTTGAGTTTGAGTTCTATATATGCAGTGAGCATAATGTTTTTACCTAGCCAAATAATTACAAAATAAATCTCTTAATAAGGATTAGTTGTACTCATAGTGTAAATAAAGATATATACTGTAATATATATAACATAAATCCTTTTATTTTTGCGATGTTATTTAAGGTATGGGAAGAGGTACGAGTCAGTTGAGGAGATAAAGCAAAGGTTCAAGGTATTCTTGGACAATTTGAAGATGATTCGATCGCATAATAAGAAAGGACTATCATACAAACTCGGTGTCAATGGTATAATTTATCTTTTTTTTTTTGTTAAATATGAGACATACACTACTAAACACATAATCCGGCGACTACATTTTTCACGTAACATTATCAAACCAATTGCTCTTTGAGAAATCTATTATTTACCAAGATATATTAATGATAATTGAATCAAATAGTGATGAATAATTTAAGTACTCAATTAAAAATCAATTATTTTTAACATGAAATAAAGTCTTGTACTTAGCAAAAGAAAATTACCAATCAAACTAGAATGTAAAGACAAAAAATTAGATTATTGTAATAGCAAAGAACTAGACTAAAAATATAAACGACTAATATGTACCATAACATTTTAGAAACTTTATATAAGAATATACATATATATAGGTGTAATAATAATTTAAATAGTTATTTCTATAGTCGGTTTGGTTCGGTTATGTTTTTATTAAAACCAAAACAAAACCAAACCTAAAAAGTATTGGTATTTTTGGTCGATTTGGTTCGATTTTTCGGGTTTTTATGAACACCCCTATGTGTGGCTAGTGGGTTTCCAATCAAAAAGGCTTTTCTTTTAGCACAATTCAAAAGCTTTTCTCATTAAAACTAATCTTTCTTAAAGACTTGAAAAGAAATCTAAATTGAATTCTTATTTCTTCTGTATTCATTCATATATGGACATAAAACCAAAATCAGAGTACATGGAAAATATATAAGCATTGAACTGCCCAAATGAAAAAGTTTTTGCAACTTAATCTAGTTGTGCATAGATTCAACATCAAAAAGTAAATAAATAAGTATGCATTTTATGCTTGTAAGTTCTACTATATATTGCTCAAAACTGTTCTGCCACCACAAAGGGCAATCTCAAGCTCACTAACGCCGTTCTGCCGGAGAGGGTATATCATATATGCACTCAGAACTCCTCTATAACTATTTCTGGAGTTACTGATCATTAGAGAACTACTTTGTGTTTCATTATGTTATAAACATAGAAATACTAATAAATAGGGGTCCTACAACAATAAATAGAATCCTCATAAAAAATACTACAAGATCGAGTACAAGCAATTTCATGTCTGGTAAAAATCTTGGCTAATTGATCGAAATGTGTAGCTCCAGTAGACTAGCGAGCATGTACTGAGTTAATGTACAATTGGTTGCAAAAAGAAGTTTTTCTTTCCTAACTCCAAATTTCCAATCTCATAATTATAGAAAGACTGGAGGGAAGCTGGGATAATCGGAGAATTTACGGAGGAAATCGGGTTTTAAATTCCCAGAAACCGCACGATTATATAGCCAAAGGGAATAGGCCGCGCCTAAAATCATCCCAAGCCCTGCTAATGTTGTCAGCCCAGTCAAGAATCAGGGCAAGTGTGGATCTTGCTGGACATTCAGGTGAGAATTAGTTAGAATCACATCATTGGACTTTTAAAATTGTAAGTCCTGAAATTGCACTCTTAAGCTGAAATAATGGAAAAGGAATATGTCGATTTGACAGCACTACTGGTGCACTAGAAGCAGCATATAGCCAAGCATTTGGGAAGGGAATCTCTCTATCTGAGCAGCAGCTTGTGGACTGTGCTGGAGCTTTTAATAACTTTGACTGCAATGGGGGACTCCCATCACAAGCCTTTGAGTACATTAAATCCAATGGCAACTTCTGCATGAGTTGTTCCTTTATGATTTGCAATTTTTGAATGTGTTGGCTTGCTGCTACTCTACACTTTTCATCCCTCTTGTCATCTCCCCTAACTTCTATGAGTGTCTACCGATTAATTGTGACACCGCTTACGAAAGCCATTGCCTATTAATACATCGGAAAAATGTGTATCTTTTTCATTTCAAATTCATTTCTTCGTCATTGAGCATTATATTTAGGGATATGGTCTGGTACTTCAGTTAGAGTGATCTAAAACTCTCTTTCCCTCCACGCGTCTTTCTTTCTCTAGGCTGGACAGGAATCTTTCAGATCCATCACCAGGTCATATTACAGGGGAGGTGCTGGCGCGCTTCTGGTTTATGACATCACCACACATTCTTTGAACAATCTAGTCATTTATCTTTGGAGAAACTTGATGTAAGAGAAGATTTTCTGCCTTTTTATGTCAAGTCCTCTTCAGTTTATTGTAGAGGCAAACGTAGTCTGACATGTCAAGCAGGGGTGATCATATTTAATACTACTAATTGACGATTCCACTTCCCTTCAAGTAATAAATATGCAGAAATCAGATGACATGTAAAAGCTTATCGTATTCTAGTACATCTCATGGAGTAAACCTGGAATATCTTATAATTTGCTGTTGCAACATTGGTTCTTGTTAAGGCAAATCATCCCCCAATTGGCTGTTGTTTACCTGAAAGTGACACAAGCAACTTAAGAATTTTTGAGTTGTACATGAAAACCATGATGTGTGTTATTGGTGTATTCTGTGCAGACTTAGCAGATTGTAATAAGAGAAGTTTGTTTGAGATTTTCCTCATACTCAATATTGGATTGTTGGAGTATAATTAACAAGTTGGATAACTGGACAGGGAAATTTTCCATCAAATTAAAATGATGTATTCTAATCAAATAATGAGGTTTATTGATAACGTCAATGTGATGATTCAGAGCACTCAATATATCGGTTCCTTTATGATCACATTTACGCAATGATTGTCTCCAATGGTTCTAGTATTTCCTTGTGATATTCATTTCTAGTAGGAGTATGATTTTTCATTAGCATTTTGTTAAAGCTAGTAATCGTTCTGTTGTCTAGGAGAGAGACTTTTAATCATCTAGCCAGCTGGCTTGAAGATAAATCCAAATATGACCATAATGCTAGTAGGAAATGAGTAAGAGTGATCTGTCAGTAAAGAGGAGGGAGAACAATTTGCAAAAAGAATATGGGCTTTTGTTTCTTGAGGCATCCGCTAGAACAGCTCAGAATAATACATATTAGCCAGAGCCTATGGCATCTCTGATGACTGATCTACAAGCTCAAATTCCATTGAAGCTTGTTTATAAACTAATGCAATGAATTGCCAGGCTGCTGCTAAGATTCTTCAGAAGATCCAAGAAGGTGTTTTTGATGTCATTTTCATGGTTACTGATTTCATGGGCATCTCTTTGCGAGTATTAAAATAGGATAAGATCTTTTGTTTGCACTTTGCAAGCTTGGATATTGCCAGCTAAAATGATGACTTCCTATAAATGGAAGGGTAAGTTTTGGTAGTCATGTGTCAGTTGTTTCCGATCTTGACACAGTTATCCTTTTTTTTTTTTTCCTTTCTCTGGGATGAACTTTATCATTGGTGCATTGTCTAACATATCTCACTTCCTACTCTTGCAGTCATCTGGAATCAAGGTTGGGTATGGACGTACAACTGGTCCACGGGTTGCTCAAAGAGGTGGATGCTGCGGTCTAAGTTGTAATGATACTGATAAACTTGCTTTTGTCCTCACAACACTTGTACAGCTCAAATTCAGTTCCTCATCTCTATGACTCAATTTACGCGTGTTGAATTGTGTTATACTGTTACATACAGCTCCTTTGGCTTTGAGTAGAGCATCTCGTCATCTACGAATTTATTATTTGTAGTGCTTAAATTAATGTTACCATCTAACAATCTTGCTGTTTATCACTTGTGAGAGGAGACATACTCTTCTTCCGAGCCTTTAAAACTGGTGGTTACAGTCTTGCAGAGCTTTGTTAACTTGAGAAGGGTTGATTTCCAATTACAAACTAAGAGCAATGGAATTAACTTCATCCTTGTGTTATTTCAAGGCTGCAGAATTCTTCTTCCATGTCTAAACTTTGTATTTTAAAAAGCACATGTACATGAACATGACCTTTGGGATAGGTTGACGCTACTGTTTAGAAGATAAAGGATAGCGAACCCAGTTGCCAAATATTTTAGGAACCAGTTGCCTAACCTTGTACTATCACCCTATCTAGTCTGACCTTACCATTTGCAGACAATGCGAAAATCAAAATCAGCACCATCATCTTGACCAAGGAAATAAAACAAGTCTATTTCCTTTCAGATTTTCTATTCTCAAAACTGCATCGGAGAATGAAATCAAAACATAATTACATCATGAAGGTGTCTTAATTACTAAAACCACCTACTAGATAAACACACCTGAGCCCCTTCTAACCCTGAAAACCCCCTCAAGTTGAACATTAGTTGCTTATAAAATAATAAATTAATCAACATTTCAATGAATTTCTAGAAAGTGATATTCTTGAATTTCAACTTTTGGCATTATACTTTGCAATAAAGTCTATGCCAAAAGTTTCAAAGCACTCTTTCTCCTCAGCAGCCAGCGCACAAAAAGATTGTCCTTTCCGCCACGCTATTGAAGTCAAGCATTAAACAGGTGCCGATTAAAGGATCTAAGATATGGATTTCTTTAACTCGAAAAGTAAACAGGCTTGAATTCTTTAAACCGGAGGCCGAGCCGAGTCATCTGTCAGCAAACCGGGTTCATCACCTTTTGGCTCTAAGCATTTGAACGACGGCATTTTGACTGCCATTTTCACACTGCGTGATGTGGAGCCCTCTTCAATATCAAGCCCTACTTTTGGCGACTTAATCGATGGACCTCTAGTAAAGAACGGTGGTGCAATCTTGAAAACCCACCGGTCCGACTTTGCTTCCTGGTCGAACCGGTCAATTCTCCTGAAAGACCTCGCACCAATATTGCTTCCCTCTCCGGTTCTGTTCCCTGTTCTAGTGCTACCATATCTTGGTATTGTGACTGCACAACTCTTTGTCCGGTTCAGTAGTGCCCTGCTCATCACCTCTTTTCTAACATTCTCCGGTAATCTGAGAGTGTACCGGTCCAAATTCTCCCCCGGTACCACTAACGCGTGGCCGGTCGAATGTGACCTGAACCTGTTTAACATCCTTGGGCTCTTTATAGAAAAAGACCTCAGCGGCCGGTTCGGCACGTTGAAACTTAAAGTTCGATTAGCTTTCGGTTTTACAGTAGAGGTCTCCTCTTGCTGTAGCATACAATTTTCATCACTCTCTACTTGTATTGAAACCTCGTTATTTTGCTGCAAATTCTCTGTCCCTACTTGATCAGGGTTTGGTACCTCAGCGGCTTGAACCGGCGGTTCATCAGGTTGAGGAGTACTAAGGTCAGCTCGGCAAACCGGGCAAGTAACATGAGACTTGAGCCAAGCATCGATACATTCAGGGTGGAAAACGTGATCACACTTTGGGATCAAACGCAGCGTTTCGTCGTCTTCAAACTCGTTCAAACACACAGCACATTCCAAAGCTCCTTTACCGATATGATGATCCTTTACTTCGGCGTAGGTAAAAGTGGGGAAAGTCTCTATGACCAAATTATCGAGTCCACGTGTGGCAGCAGCAGCACTACGGCGGCGCATGGAAAGTGTTTGACGGATGGTGTTACCGTTAGCGGCGCTGCGGTTGCGGATGTAAATTGAGAAAAATGCAATGAAAAACAGTGCAGCTATGAGAACCACTATAATAACGGCCATTGCTGGGCTGACAGTTGGATACCGGAACCGATTGTCCGGTCCAGAAGAAGAATCTGATGGCTGCGCCGCCGCATTTGGAATCATTGGACATGATAATACGAACAGGAGGATCAGGAGATGAATATTGGGAAGAGAGACGAGCCCATCTTGACTTTTAAAGCTAAACATGGCTCATATAATGCAATTCAATGTAAAATTTCGTTCCCTCTGTTTTTTAGTCGGGTGGAGAAGGCGATGTAATGAACTTTAGGGAGTTAATTATTTTGGGTTTATATATAAATCGACAGAGAGAGATGGAATAAAGACTTTTAATTGATGTGGAAAAGTCAGTTGTATTATTTGAACAAGGAAAAGAAAGTTTGACTTTTACGGAGGGGATTACAAGGCAGCTTCTATTCGGTTGATCTTAATTAATCACAATTTTCGTTTGTTTGTGTTTAATTAATTAATTTAAAAAATATTTTTTAATAATAATTAGTATTTAGTTAAGTTTTTAAAAAAATTTCAGAAAAGTATTTTTGGAAAGCTACATTTCTCTGCTTCTCAAAAAATATTTTTGTTTCTCCTCAAAAATACTTTTTTTTTACTTCTAAAAACTTGGCAAAACAATTCAATTTTTGGCCAAAAAAAATACTTGCGGAAAAAAATTGGCCGAACACGCTATAAATTAAACTATAGGTAGAAGAGAAGACTGGCTGCTGAGAATTAAGATGTTCTAGAACTTACACACTTTTGGTCATAATGGGTGGCTTCCACGTGGGCTTGGAGAATTTTAATAAGGTTAGTAAAGTAGTTTATTTTTTAATTCATTGTTTGGAAGAAATATATTTGCTTTATAGTGACTTAACATTAGGGGTGAGGTTCTATTCGATAGTTTACTTTTCGAAAATGTTGTACCAAACTAATTTTTGATTATTCATGGGATATATAATGAAAAATTAATCTTTTCCAAATTATTCCAATTGTTTGATCAGTATTAATTCTAAGTGTGATTCGATTATTTATAAGTATTTTATTTTCAGAAGAAGAAAAGGATTTATGTACGTTCCCTATATTTTTCGTTAAGTTTTAATTGATTCTATGTTTAACATTGTCCACATTAACTTAATTGACTCAATGTTTAACATTGTCCACATTAATTATGAGATGTTAGTTTTCTTTACTGTGTGTCACACGTGTATTCCATACTATAACTATAACTTTCTTAAAATTATATAAATAATCTTAAAATAAGTGTGCGATGAGTTCTACAAAATTACATAGGAGAAAGGACAAAATTACATAGGAAAATCAAATATTCAACTTAACAGTTTGATATTTAAAAACATATAGTTTCAATTTGAATATGAGGAATATCAACATGTCTTCATTAGGATGGCTAATAGATCATCATCGATTTCATAGTATATGCCTACAAAAAAGTAGTAGTTGCAAGATACTTAATAGTTACTAACATCAAAAAAATTCAATTTATATGTATAAATTATAGTTGCATGTAATTCCAACTTATGAGTCCTTTGAACACAAGAATATTACTTGATTGTATATATACAATCAACTAGCCGAGAGTTATCGAGAACAGTCTCTCTATCCTTCCAGGAGTAAGGGTAAGGCTGCGTACATCTTACCCTCCCCATACCCCACTTGTGATAAACTACTAGGTAAAAAAAATGTATCACTCTGCTATTACTTACAATTAGAATAACGTCAAAATATAAAACTGTATGAGTGGACCAATAATGCAGAGAAAATTAGGAGATTTACAAGTAGAAAAAGAAATTTTAGCATTCTTCCTGACCAAAAAAGAGGAATGGCACAAGGCACCAAATTAGGTAAAGTCAAAGTCCCAGGGGCAACATTTTGCTATAGAATTAGGAAGAATATGATGGCTGTTTAATACTTTTGGATAGATTTCCACCGAATTTTGACATCATTGTTCATTTCTCAGCCAAGTGAATAATCTACTACGTCTTGATTATGAGCATGCACCACTACTGAAAGATTCCGAACAGCTGCTATGTAATACCATGAATAAGAACAATAGTTGTTGACCAGGTAAAAGAAAAGCATAGATGAACCAAAAACTTCTCTCTGACAACACATCGAATCAGTTGTTACCAGTTAGAGCTAACTGTAATGATCCATGAGAAATACAATAATTGATTTTAATTAGATGAGTGGTTCTACATATATAAACAACAAATATATTTAATATGACATCTAAAATTAACCGCACATAAAGACAAAATTTTGTTCAAGGTTCAACTATCCTTCCAACATCTAATAACAGCCTAGGTGAAATTCTTAGAAAACCTGGAAGATTAATGTGCCCTCGAAAAAAATTAACACGCCAAACTTTCTGAATCTGTTTGCACGCACAATCGCTCTAATCATTGACCACCAAATACCTGTAAAAGGTGAAGAGCAAATTCCATCAAAAAGTAAGCAAGTTTTCAGCAAGAGGTGATTCGGGTTTTTTTTGGGGTTAAGGTAGCAAGAGGTGATCGGGGTAGAAAGGTGGGAAGGGGACTTACTCCGGCCAAAATGTCCTTAGACAGCCTTGGCTTGATTTTCCCAGCTTCATTTGCGACAGGTTTTTTCTGTGGAAATTGCCGTATCACCTTTGACTCAAACTGTTCACTTGGGAGATTAGAAATTTCCCCAGATTCTTGTTGGACCTTTTGCCTCTGAAAAGATGCACAGTTGAAAGTATAGGATCATATTACTCAACCATGAAAGACAAATAGCATAAGGTACATAAAACTGAGTGGTCGAATACCAATGCTAAAACAGAGCACAAGCCTATAAGTAAATTAGTGAATACTATTCGGAGCGTGGAGAAGATGGTAACAGTTGCTTCTCCATTCCCTCTCTTTTCCGCCCACTAATACATATCCTTACTACCTTTTGTTTTGACAAAAGAAACTTCTAAAGACCTATTGATATCTTAGCAATCTACACTATAAGCTGTTGATGAAAACCTTACAGAACAAAAGGACCGATAAAGGTTTAGAAAAATGGGCCCACAGCGTGATTGCCTCAAATTCTAGCAACTATTTTAACTTTAAAGTTAAACATACAATGAAAACTTAAGAATGAAACTCAAGAGGAAGGCAGACTGAGATGATAAATACGAAATTCAATCAAGGGAGTTCAAAACCCCACTCCAAATGAATTCATTAAAATGACTCACTGACCTTCTTTATTCGATCTTCAATAGAACTTAGAGCACGGGACTTATCAACTTGTGTAAGGTAGAAATCACGCTCCCTTGTAGCAGCAGAATGCTCCAAAGCTAGTTTCTGCTCATGAACTGCATGCCTTTTTGCTGCAAAAATATTTGAAACATCAGCTAAGTTGTGAAAAGAGATTAAAGAATGCAGCATTACCAGATAAATTAAAAACAGCATCATACCAATTTCATCAGTAATATCATCCCATTTGATTTTAGACAAGTACTTGATATTCCAAATGTCATAATAGAATGCTGATCTCTTCCTTCCACCTATAGGAGCAGAAAATTTGGCAGTAAAGAAAATAACATTTATGGCCACTGAAAATACAAGAAAAGCATAAGTTGAAAGCTGATCTGAAGAACATAAACAAGGATAATGTTGAGACACAAATGGAAAAAGCAGCAAATCCACATTAGTTTACTTGTAATAGAAGGCAATCTTTTGGCCAACGTATGATTAATTGGTGCTTCCCCTCAGAAATGTGTAAAAAACAAGCTCATGTAACGAGTCAATACTCGGAAAGAAATAATGCCAAACTTCCTCCAACATTCACGATGTTACCCTATGGACCAAACGAAAAGAATCAAGATATCGCGTTATCGTACCTATTTGTTGGCCATTTAACATATTTGCAACCCTCTTGGCAACACTCTTTTTCATAAATTCAACCCACCTACATATATAGATGATAGTTTAATGACTTTCGGTAACAAATATCATAATCTTGCAGATGCAAGATGCAGTATTCATCATTTTAATGAAGGATAAATAAGAGATAAGCTGATATCTTAATCAAAGAAACCTCAATATGGAGCATACCCTTCTGAAAATGCTTGCCCTCGGAATCCACCTGCCCGTTTCCGATTCATTTGAGCAGCAGCAGCTGGAAGCAAGGTAAATTAATATGGACAACTAAGCAGAGGGAAGGGGAAAACTGCTGCATAATGAAGCATTTAACCAATAATGAAGATATTAGAGCATAAACAAGGAACTCAACCAACCTTCAGGTACAAGATAAATCCTCTGAATTTCTCCAAACTGAGAAAGAACCTGACGAAGTTTCACGTGGTCCATACGAGGCGGTACTCTACGCACGTGACAAACTCCACGCTTTTCACCCTTCACAGCTTCTTTAAGTGACTTTTTCTTCTTTTTAACTTTTCGTACTTCTGTTTTAGCTTCATCTTCCCTCTGATCGTCTGCACATGCTGGACTTGTCTTTTCAACCTCCAATTCCTCTTCACCCATTTACTGACAAATGACACCACTGCAGGGGGGGAAATATGGTTTGAGTAACAGATAAACCTCTGCTACATCGACAAAGCTACAAGTATAATTCCAATGTATTCAAGAGGCATACCAGCAGGTTAGTAGATTACCCCACCACCACCCTCTCTACCTTAAGGACAGCTAGAAGAGATTGACAACCAATGAGCTGGACAATGAAGTTCCAAAATGTGACACAAGGAAAATGACCCAAACAAAGAAACGGGCCTTGTGATCTTTCTAGCAAAAGAAACTAAGGGCAGATAAGATATTTTTTAGAATGAGCCAGGTGAGACTTTCACATAAACATGTATATTGTTAGACCAGCGATTATTACCTCTTCTGTGGCAATGTGATTGGGTGAATGGATGATAGCAGTTCAGGATTTGTAACTTATAAATGTGATAGATAGAAATCAAAGAGAAAGCAAGGGTTCTTTTCTTTTTCATGGTAGGGAAATATCTATGGTTTCCCTGAAGACTCCACTCGGCAACACAATTTGAAAAGCCCAAAATCGAAATCCAAACTGTCAGCAACTCAGCAGCAAATGGTGGAAGACAGCCTAGCCTTGTTATTATGGATTTTGGTACTTTTG
The DNA here is from genome assembly GCF_000715075.1 of Nicotiana tabacum. Taxonomy (NCBI): domain Eukaryota; kingdom Viridiplantae; phylum Streptophyta; class Magnoliopsida; order Solanales; family Solanaceae; genus Nicotiana; species Nicotiana tabacum. The sequence goes on along the minus strand of NC_134096.1, from coordinate 113,345,700 downwards.
ATTTTGTAGGCTGAACAGTGACTATGACCAACGGGCTAAGGATAATTGGGTTAACATGTAATTAGGTCATGAATGCGCTAAAGCTAAGGTTCATTGTGTAAATTCTTAATTTCGGTTTTCAGTTAACCAAAAATTTCTAATTCCAAAAACTGAAAACGAACTGATTAACTAAAAAAATAATATATCAAGACGAGAACCAAAAAACCGAAAATTTCAGTTCGATTGAGTTTTCAGTTTTCACCGATTTATGCTCACCCCTAACTGAAGCCAATCTACAATAGGTCTATGTCGAGAAGCTTTATTTAGTTCAACCGAAAATCGAGACATCTTGGGATTTCAATCTTAATTTCAGAAATAATAGAGAACACGCAAATTGAAAAGAAAAAAAAAAAAGAGCAGACTAACTGATCGTACTCGCAACCAATAATTAAAGCCTGCTTACAGCGAAAAGGTATATTGGAAAAGACCTAGATGGAGAAACCGAAATTGTACAGCAAAAGAGCTGTAGTGAAGAAGCTTGTAGCGAGCTGTGCTTTTTTACACAAAAAGCATTAAAATCAGGAAAGATAGAAAGATTAAGACAACGGGAACGTACAAGTAGATTCCGCCGATGAGGAAGAGCAACTTTCGCCATCGGAGAGGAAGATGATGGAGGCGCACCTTCGGGGACGACACTCAGACTGGCGGGATGAGAAAGTTTCTGGAATATCATGGGCCAATCCCTTATATTTATTTCACCTGAAAGACTAGCAGTAATTTGGGCTTGTGAGTTTTAAATCAGGAACAAGACTTTAAGTCTAAGAGGTCCAATATTAAATCCCTATTTCTTGGGATCTTTACACAAATAGCTGGCCATATTCATTGTTTACTTTTTCTAGCTATGAACATGGATTATACATTGAATATACATAATTATACATATGTAATACATAAATTATACATATATTATACTTTCATCGGCTATTTTAATTGAAGTGATTGGGCGAGCGGTTATTTGGATTAATTCTTCCTATTTTATTTCTTCTAACTTCTTAAAAGGAAACGTAACGGGAATACTCATGTGGCAAAAGATAATTACCCAAAAATACTTATTTGAAAAAGTTACAACAATTCATATATATTTAGGTATGTACGTTGTATACTTTCCCATTCATATGTTGTATACATCACCACTATATAACAGTAAGATTCAACTATTATATTTTCGTCTTTCGGGGTATACAATTCATATTATTATATATAGCGTACAAAACTATGTTGTGTAGTTTTTAATAGACGAATTTTGTAAATGGGTAGAGGCGGATAATTTTTTGGGATTTTTACACATATAGCAGGCCAGATTAATTGTTTACTTTTTCTAGCCATATACATAAATTATACATTGATTATACACAATTATACATATATAATACATAAATTATACATTGATTATACACAATTATACATATATAATACATAAATTATACATTGATTATACACAATTATACATATATAATACATAAATTATACATTCACCGGCTATTTTTAGTTTAAGTGGTAGGATGAGCGGCTATTTGGGTTAATTCTTCTAATTTTTTTACCCGACCTGGATAATCCTGTAGAAATCTCCTCTCAAAACCGATCAACATATAAGCTTGATTATAGGCTTCCCTTAATAATAAACTAACAAGCAACTAAAGTGACAAAGAAACACGAAATTTGGTATTTGAATTTGAGTCGTGTATTCTCATTTAAAGGGAAAAGAAAATGTCACATTAACAAATCTCTATTTAGTGGACACAAGAATGAAATTTCAGGACAGTTAGAAACAAAACGCGAAAAAAACAGTGAAGAATACCGCTTAAATCCAAGCATATGTTATGGTAATATGAAATAAAGTAAAATAAGAGGAATTTAGAGAGATAATACTAGATATTTTCTTGATGGTGTTATCCAAACGAGTAGAGAATCTCCTATTTATAAGAAAGTTGCTTGGTAACCAAGTAACTAGTTTTGGTGGCCAAGTAACAAATCTTGGTGAGCAAGTATCTAATCTTAGTGACCAAGTAACTAGACTGGTTTATGACTAACTAACTTGCTCCCAAGTAATTTCATAATACATGGACATTCACTCTTAATATTATTTACAACACTCCCCTTGAATGTCCATTATTAGATAATGTGACTCGTTAAAACCTTACTAGGAAAAAATTCAATGGGAAAAAATTATAGTGAAGGAAAAAGAGTACACATGTTTAATAATATGATTTTTGGTTGCCTCGTTAAAAACCTTACAAGGAAAACCCAATGGGACAAAACCTTGTAAGGGAAAAAGAGTACAACACGTATTAACTCCCCCTGATGAGAGTATCAATTCACATCCTTGAGCCTGTGCATCCCAATTTTGTACACTAGTTTCTTAAAGGTTGACGCCAGTAGGGATTTGGTGAACATATTAGCCATATTATCACTTGAACGAATCTGTTGCACATTGATATCACCATTCTTTTGAAGATCATGTGTGAAAAATAACTTTGGTGAAATGTGATTTGTCCTATCTCATTTTATGAATCCTCCTTTCAATTGGGCTATGCATGATGCATTGGCTTCATACAAAATCGTAGATATTTTGTCACACTTCAAACAACATTTATCTCTAATAAGATGTATTATAGACCTCAACCATACACATTCTCGACTTACTTCATGAATAGCAATTATCTCAGCATGATTAAATGAAGTAGCCACGATTGATTACTTAGTCGATCGCCAAGAGATCAGTGCCTCCATATGTACATAGCATGTTTGAGATCGAGCCTTGTGTGAGTCAGATAAATACCCAGCATCGGCATAACCAACAAGATTGGGACTGCAATTATTGCCATAAAATAAGCCTATCGATTGTCCCTTTTAGATACTGCAATATGTGTTTTATTCCATTCCAATGTCTCCTTGTAGAAGCAGAGCTATATCTTGCTAAGACATTAACTGAAAAAGTAAAGTCAGGCCTTGTAGTGTTAGTAAGATACATTACTGCACCAATTGCACTAAGTGTTACGCGGCGCCTTCCTGAAGTTCCTTGGAAGGGCGACGTAAGGCTAAGCAACCGATGTCAGTGCGATTGATGTCCGCCAACTGAGGTCCCCTCCGTACGCTAGACTAGATTGTCAGTGCCGTACGGGAAAACCAATGTCGTGATCAATTGAAAGAGAGAGCAGAAAAGAGAATTGAGAATGAAAGAAAGCTTGATTGCATTGAATGAAAGCTATTACAGAAAAACAACACGGTGTCGGGGGGAGAGACACCAGTACAGAGAATTGTTTGCTTGCTTGAAAGTTTGATTGCTTGGTCCCCCTTAATAAGGCTCTTCACCAAGGGCTTGGTCCCCCTTAATAAGGTAATCATCAATCAGGCTCTTGTAGGCTTTGAGGTTTGTTCCCCTCTCCCAAGTATTCTCCTCTGCATCACATCCCTGCCATTTCACCAAGAACTCTTGTTGATCTTTTCTTGAGGCGTGAATCACTCAATCATCAAGAATAGCTTCAGCACGCCTTTTCCCGGTTGAATTGGGACCTCGAATACTTAGTATTGTGAGTTGGCTTCGTGAAGGATCCTTCATGTCTTCCCGAAAAGGTTTCAGGAGACTGACATGGAAAACAAGATGGATTTTCCACCAAGCTTGGGTATCCACCCGATATGCAACTTTCCAAAATGCGTCTTTCAATGGACAAGGGTCCAATATATTTTTGCAATAGGCGAGGGTCATGGACCCCTGCAAACAAGTACCGCTTTGGGATTTTGACCATCACTTTGTCTCCCACTTGGTATTCAACAAAGCGGCGATTCTGATTAACATGCCTCTTCATCCGCTTTTGGGCTTTGACAAGATAGCTTCGCACTATCTCCAAATTTTGCTTCCACTCTTTTGAGAAGCTAGCAGCCCGAGGAGATTTTGACGTTTGGTGCGTTCACTGTGTGGGAGTAGCGATTGTTGTCCGGTAACAATTTCAAAAGCGCTTTTGTTGGTACTTGAGCTCTTTTGTGAATTGAAACACAGTTGAGCAGCATCCAGAAGCTTCACCCAGTTCTTCTGCGATCCGGTCACAAAGTGCCGGAGATATTTCTCTAGCATGCCATTGAATCGCTTCGTCTGGCCATCAGATTGCGGATGAAAACTTGAGCTATGACTCAATTTTGACCCGAGACACTTAAAGAGTTGGGTCCAAAAATTGTTAGTAAAGCGTGAGTCGCGATCATTAACAATGTCTTTAGGTAGGCCCCAATATTTGACAACATGAGAGAAGAATAGTCGAGCTGTATCTTCTGCTGATATATATTGTGGGCCGCTATAAAAGTAGCATAGTTGGAAAACCGATCCACCACAACCAAGATAGTTGTGAGATCTCCGACCTTGGGCAATCCGGTGATGAAGTCCAGGGAAGCGCTTTCCCAAGGTCTTTTTGGGACAACTAGTGGTTCCAAGAGCTCTGCCTGCATCAAGAGGTCTGACTTATCCTTCTGGCATACTAGACAAGTCTTCACATACCGAGCGACGTCATCGACCATTGAGGCCAATAATATGCACGGCGAAGCAATGCCATGGTGCGTTCCTCACCGGGATGACCGGCCCACAAAGTATCGTGGCATTCCGCCAGAAGAGCCCTTCGCAGATCTCCTCCTTTAGGAACATAAAGTCTGTTCCCTTTCACTTTGAAGAAACCATCTTCGGTGTAGAACTGGCGAGTCTTGCCCTGTCCTACCAAATCAACCAAATACCGTGCAGCAGGATCCTTGATAAGTAGATCCTGTATCTGGTCTTTTATGGTGGTGGTTACTTTGCTTCCCTTTAGGGCGGCGAGTACACACACCGATGCTAGATCAGCTCTCTGACTGAGTGCATCAGCAACATGATTGGTCTTCCCACTTCGGTACTCCAGGTTGAAGTGAAATTCCGCTAGGAGTTCCTGCCACCTAGCCTGTCGACCATTCAGCTTTGGTTGGGTCATGAAATGGCTAACGGCTGTGTTGTCTGTCTTGACCACGAATGGGGCTCCCAGTAGATAATGCCTCCAAAGGCGTAAGCAATGAACGACAACCAATAATTCTTTCTCATGGGCGGCATAGCGCCGCTCTGCATCCTTCAATTTCCGGCTCTCGTACGCTCGAATGGCTTGGCCAAGTCATGGAGGGCCAAGACTGGGCTACTAGACATAACCATTTTCAATGCGTCGAAAGCCTCTGCCCGTTTGGGGCCCCAATCCCACGGTGTGGCCTTCTTGAGAAGCTCTGTCAGCGGCACTGCAATGAGGGAGTAACTTTTCACAAAACGCCGATAGAAGTTGCATAGGCCAAGGAACGACCTCAAGGCGTGGATATCCTTAGGAGGCGGCCATTCTGTGATGGCCTGAATCTTCTGCTGGTTCATCTTGATCCGCCCTTCCTCGATGACATGTCCGAGGAAGTCAATTTGTTTCTGAGCAAAGGAGCACTTGGATAGCTTCGCATATAATTCGTGCTCCCGCAATCGGGCTAGGACCTTCCGCAAATGCTCCAGGTGTTCTTCCAGGGTCTGGCTATATACCACAATGTTGTCCAAATAAACCACGACGAATTCATCAATGTATTCTCGGAAGACTTGGTTCATCAAAGTACAAATGTGGCTGGCGCGTTAGTCAAGCCAAAGGGCATAACCAGGAAGTCGTACGACCCATATCTTGTCACACAGGTCGTCTTGTGCTCATCACCCTCTGCAATCCGAACTTGCCAATAACCTGTCATCAAGTCTATTTTGGTGAATACCGTCGCGACACCCAGTCTATCAAACAAGTCTGCCATTAGCGAAATAGGGTACTTGTTTTTCACGGTGATTTTGTTTAGAGCCCGGTAATCCACGCAGAGTCGTAAACTACCATCATGTTTCTTTTGGAATAGCACAGAGGACCCGTATGGGGACTTGGAGGGCACGATGATCCCTGTGTCTAGCATTTCCGTCAATTGTCTCCGAAGCTCGGTGAGTTCAGGTTGTGACATTCTATACGTCGCCCGGGCAGGTGGCTTCGCACCCGGCACCAACTCAATCCCATGGTCCACAGTTCGACTAGGCGGAAGACGCTTTGTCATGTCTTGTGGCATGATGTCTTCAAATTCCAGAAGCAACTCCTTCACGGGTGCAGGAATGGGACCCGAGGAGCGTTCTGTATCTTCCATGCTGAGGGTAGCCAGGAACGTGGGTTCATGTCTTTTTTACCCCCTTCTTCATCTGCAAGGCAGCCGAGAACACCGAGATGTTCTCGGCTGCCATCTTCATGGGAATGCACGGAATAATGCAGGGCTTAGCTCCATATTCTCCCATCATCAGTAGCAAGTCTGCATACGGTGCGGGCATGATATTGGTCTGTCTCAGCAATTCCAACCCCACTATCAACTCGAAGTCATCTATGATCACCACGCGCAGGTTGAACTTTCCTTCATAAGGACCAAGTTTCACCGGTACATCTTTGGCTATCCCACCCACTGGCTGAGGTGGTGAGTTGATAGCCTTGACACGACCTTTGCCCTTTCCTACAACTAGGCCAAGGCGCTCCACCTGAGTCGAGGCTAAGTAGTTGTGGGTAGCACTCGTGTCTATCATCGCCCGAATGGGCTTGCCATTTACCTTCATGTCAACAAACATTAAGGTCCTCTCTTAATGAGGAGGAGTCCTCTCGTTCGCCTTCTCTTTCCCTTTCTTGGCGATTGGACAAGGGTCCTTACGGATACCATCACTGGTTCTCGCTAGGGGCTCAGAAATAGAGCCAACAATGGCATTGAATGCACCAACTAGTTCGGTCTGATCCGCATCATCGGCATCGTCATCCGTCCCATACTCAAAAGCTTGATGGGTGTTCATCTGTGCATGTGGGCATTCATTATTCCAATGTGGTCCGCCGCAATGACGGCATCCTGAGGGGGGTTTCCTTCCCCGATCATTGTTGTTAGATGCAGCACTAGTACTGCTTGAGGAGGGAGCCTTAGATTTGGCTGCACTCCGGTCTCCTCCACTTCTGCTAGGGCCACCAGTGTTCGGCTGGCCTCCTTTGTATCCTCCTCGGACAGGTTGTTGAGGCATGTCCTTCCGGGCTTCCACTTGATAATCCCCAAGGCACTTTGTTGCTTAGATTGCCTTAGGTAACGTGTCTACCCTTTGTCTTTGCAACTCCATGCGGGCATAAGGTTTCAACCCTTCTAATAAGGTGAAGAGTTTGTCTTTGTCCCCTATGTCGCGGATGTTCAGCATGAGCGCAGAGAATTCCCGCACGTAATCCCGCACCGATTTGGTCTGGCGGAGCTCCCGTAGCTTTCTCCTAGCATTATACTCAACATTTTCGGGGAAGAACTGTAAGCGTATAGCTGCCTTCAGTTCCGCCCATGTCTCGAGGCCTTAATGGCTTCGTATTTCACCCGCCACCAGAGTTTGGCATCACCCTGAAGATACATGGCAGCAGTTGCTACCTTCTTAGCTTCTTCTAGGCCCCCACGACATCGAAGTATTGTTCGATGTCAAAGATGAAGTTTTCCACTTCTTTGGCATTCCGAGCACCACTGTATGGCTTTGGCTCAGGAATTTTCAGTTTTTGGGTCACAGGGGGAGGTTCACGATAACCCCGATTTGGTTTCCACCTCCTCGAAGCAGGCCTTGTAAAGCAACATTGACAACGTTGAGCTAGCCTGTCAAGTTGTTTATAGTTTGTTGCATGGCAGTCACCCCGTCTGCCTCTTGTGCCCTGTTGGCTAAATCCTCGGCGCGCTCCTGTTGGAGGACCTCAAATTTACCAAAAATTTCGGCTGCCTCTGGGGTTGCCGTTTGCCGGTCTCCTTCAGAGTCGCCACTGATGTTTTCTATGTCAACTTCGGCCCGGATCAGTCTGCGGTCCAGGTCGTCAAACCCTTGCACTAGGCTGGTCTTTAGGTCATGCACCATTTCCACGATGGGCCATAATGCGTCAACCGTTCCCTCAAGGGTCGCGATACGATCCCCATAATTTACCATGGTCAGAAATGGTGGTAATTGCAATGTAATTCCGCGTCCGATATCGAGCCTAGAGCTCCGATACCAACTGTTACGCGGCGCCTTCCTGAAGTTCCTTGGAAGGGCGACGTAAGGCTAAGCAACCGATGTCGGTGCGATTGTTGTCCGCCAACTGAGGTCCCCTCCTTACGCTAGACTAGATTGTCAGTGCCGTACGGGAAAACCAATGTCGTGATCAATTGAAAGAGAGCAGAAAAGAGAATTGAGAATGAAAGAAAGCTTGATTGCATTGAATGAAAGCTATTACAGAAAAACAACATGGTGTCGGGGGAGAGACACCAGTACAGAGAATTGTTTGCTTGCTTGAAAGTTTGATTGCTTGGTCCCCCTTAATAATGCTTAAAAAAAATAAACCAAAATTACATAACAAAACCTATGAAAGCCGGAAAATCACACTTAAAGAAAATGCAGCAAAACTACTCTATATTTACAATGAAAAGGACTTAGTCTTCTACAAAGCAGAAACAAGTCTGTTGGCAGCAACTTTGTCTTTAGCATCAGGGTCTGCACGCGCGGCATTGTCTACACGTGCAGCGCTGTTGGCATCTGCCTGTGGCTGGGCGCTGGCAATGGCTATCGGTGGGGCGACAGAGGCACATGCGCGCTTGTCACTTGGAGTTGCCGAGACCACGGGGCCGATCGTGGCGACGAGCGTTGGGAAGCTGGCCAGACGCCACGGGGCGCGTCCAAAGGGTCATGGGGCATGGTTAGAAAGCCGCCCATGACATTTCAAACAACATTTATCTCTAATAAGATGTATTATAGACCTCAACCATACACATTCTCGACTTACTTCATGAATAGCAATTATCTCAGCATGATTAGAAGAAGTAGCCACGATTGATTGCTTAGTCGATGGCCAAGAGATCAGTGCCTCCACATGTACATAGCATATTTGAGATCGAGTCTTATGTGAGTCAGATAAATACCCAGCATCGGCATAACCAACAAGATTGGGACTGCAATTATTGCCATAAAATAAGCCTATATCGATTGTCCCTTTTAGATACCGCAATGTGTTTTATTCCATTCCAATGCCTCCTTGTAGAAGCAGAGCTATATCTTGCTAAGACATTAACTGAAAAAGTCATGTCAGGCCTTGTAGTGTTAGCAAGATACATTACTGCACCAATTGCACTAAGATATGGTACTTCAGGACCAAGAAGCTCTTCATTATTTTCTTGAGGTCGGAACGGATCCTTATTCACATCAAGTGATCGAACAACCATCGAAGTACTTAATGGATGTGCTCCATCCATGTAAAACCATTTCAATACCTTTTTTGTGTAGGCAAATTGATGAGTAAAAATCCAGTTCGCCAAATGTTCAATTTGCAAACCGAGACATAATTTTGTCTTTCCGAGATCTTTCATCTCGAATTTCTTTTTTAAATAATTAATTGCCTTTTGGAGTTCTATAGAAGTTCCTATAAGGTTTATGTCATCAACATATACGGCAAGTACAACAAATTCCGATGTTGTTTTCTTTATAAAAACACATGGACAAATGGCATCATTTATATAATATTCCTTTAATAAATACCCACTAACGCAGTTATACCACATTCGTCCTGATTGCTTTAGACCATACAATGATCTTTGCAATTTGATTGAAAATATTTTTCGGGACTTTGAATTATGTGCGTCAGACATTTTAAATCCTTCCGAAATTTTCATGTATTATCAAGTGAGCCATAAAGGTAGGTTGTAACCACATCCATTAAATGCATGTCAAACTTTTCATGGACAACAAAACTAATGATATAACGAAATGTTATTGCATCCATAACGGGTGAATATGTCTCTTCATAATCGACACCAGACCTTTGTGAAAATCCTTGTGCAACAAAGCGTGCCTTATATCTTTGTACCTCATTTTTCTCATTTCTCTTACGTACAGAGACTCATTTATAGCCAACAAGCTTAACACCATTATGTGTTTGGACTACATGTCAGAAAACTTCACGTTTCGCAAGTGAATCCAACTCTGATTGGATTGCTTCTTGCCATTTTGACCAATCGCGTCTTTGTCGACATTCACCAACAGATTGAGGTTCAAAATCCTCGCTATCTTGCATAATTCTAGATGCAACATTATATGCAAAGACACAATCCACCACTATATCCAATCAATTCAAATTTGTCTCAATATCGATTGGATTTATTGGTAGTTCCTTATTTTCTTGAGTCTCAGGCCCAGTGATTTCCTCATGAATCTCAGGATTGGTTAAATCGTGGATTTCTTCATGAGACTCTTTCGTAATGTCATCTTGATCATTTGTTTTTCTTTTTCTAGGATTTTGATCCTTAGAACCCAATGGTCTGCCACGCTTTAGGCGTGTTTTGACTCATTAGTTATGACACTAAAAGATTGTCCAACAGGGACATCAATACGGATTGGAACATTCTCTGCATGTATATGTGATTTTGTTATCCTTTCAGATCCGTAAATGCATTTGGCATTTTATTTGCCATTTTCTGCAAATGGATAATCTTTTGCACCTCTTTTTCACAAATAAAGGCACGTGGATCAAGATGAGACAATGATGGAGGGCGATTCAAACCCAACGGCATCTTGGTACATATTCCTAACCTTCTTTGGGGACCCATCTTGGTGCGATATGGTTGTGCTACAGGCACATATACTGTGCACCCAAAAATTCTCAAATGGTATTAGGTTCATGACCCGAAACTAATTGCAACAGGAAATATTTATGATAATTTATCGATCTGAGACGAACTAGCATTACTGCATGCAAAATGGCATGACCCCAAACCAAAGTGAGTAGCCTCGTCTTCATGAGTAACGGTCTTGCTTTCGATTGCAGACGTTTAATCAAAGACTCTGCAAGGCCATTTTGAGTGTGAACATGAGCTATAGTATGTTTCACTTTAATCCCAATTGATAAGCAATAATCATTAAATGCTTGGGATGAAAACTCAGCGGCATTATCAAGTCTAATAAACTTAATTGGATTATCGGGAAATTGTGCCTGTAATCTGATTATTTGTGCTATTAATTTTGTAAATGCCAGGTTGCGAGATGACAATAGCCACATGAAACCATCTAGAAGATGCATTTATTAAGACTAAAATATCTAAACGACCCACTAGGTGGGTGAATAGGTCCACATATATGTTCCAAAAATGCAGGGGACTCAATCCCAACCTTTGTGCGTTACAATTTAATCAAAATATACAACGCACATCAATAATAATAAGATAGAATTATTTGTTTCCTGACCCTGAACCACTTGTGAGGAGAGAATGTAATATACTTTCGTATATAACCTATATCAAACTGATATAGATAACTTTGTTCTCATAAGCAATAATTTAGCTATTAAGTGGAGGCACTCAATAAATTATTTTGCTAAACCAACTATGATGTAAACCAACTTATCAAAATGAACTGTTTTGAATAGAAAATCTAAAAATTATGCTCTAAATTAAATTATTGAGCAAGAAACTTGGCATTCAAGTTGCTGGTTGATAAAAAACGCACATGTAACCATCTCATAGATGATTCTTTATAAGGTTTACATGGCAAGTAAATGGGCCCATATTCAACTTTGATAAATTCCAGAATTCAAGGGATTCAATCCCAATTTTAGTTGATATAATAATCGCGAGAACAAGGAACACAAGAGAATTCATGAAGAAACTTCTTTAACACTTATCCATGTAAATACTCATTTATTTTGCACATCATACTTAATCAAGATTGCTCAATAGGCCATGCCTGATAAAACTGTCTGTGCCAGTAAACTTCAGATTTACATCATGACATGTGCAATTGTTAATTAAACTCTTAGTTTACTATGACATGGGTTTTTATATAAATAAACATCCATTTTACTGTGTCATGTAATTTCACCATATTTTTATTTATGTAATATAAATCAAGCAATAAAGCAAGTAATTTTCATATACATATTACCATGCTACAGTTGTAGTAATAAAAAGATATTAAATCTTCTCATTATTTATAGTCTCAATATAACTAACCGCTTTCGCGAATACTTTAGAGACTCAATAAGTCTCTTTGAGACTTACTGCAACATAATGCCTTATTGATAATCAATTTTATTCCTCAAAAATAGTAATAATTGGCTCTTCCAGAGCTCTCAACTAATTTTGTAATACCATATATTAATCAACATCTATATGGTGAATATCTCTTTTAAAGAGAAAGTTATACCATTATGGTCATGGTCAAAATTATATGCAAGATCTGTTTCTTGCATTACTGTTGTCCTTTAATAATCACATTTGTCACACCTCTTTTTCCCCGAGGACAACAACAAGAACAACAACAACAACCCAGTAAAATCTCATTAATGGGGTTTGGAAAGAGTAGTGTGTACGCAGACCTTAACCCTACCCCGAAGGAGTAGAGAGGCTGTTTCCGAAAGACCCTCGGCTCAAAAAAAGTGACATTATTCGAAATGGAATTATTTATTTAAATTAGAGTCGCCACTTGGGATAATGATTATGGTGTTCCAAGTCACCAATTTATTTTAAAATCCCAAATCGAGAAAATTGACTCTTATTTATGGTCTGCGAACACAGAAGATCGGGTAAGGAATTCTGTTAACCCGGGAGAAGGTTTGAGGCTCTCCCGAATTCTGTGATTTTAGCGCGGTCGCTCAACTATTAATAATTGGCCTAATTATCTGATTTAATACATGTTTAAAAATCTATTGTGCATTTTTTAACTTTTTAACCGCTTTTAATATTTATGGAATTTATTTAAATAAGGCGCGATGTCGTGCACTTATTGTTGCGAATCGCGTCACGTGAAACGCACCCGCGATTTACAACATGTTTATTTTATTATTATTTGATGTTATGGTCGAGTGAAGTGAAACGCACACTCGAACTGGGGTTTACGTATCATTACTATGCCACGGGAACCATACTCATAGTCACGATGATTTATTTAATCGCGCCTACAGCAAGCTACAATATTCATCAATTGATTACTTTTCTAAGTTCAAGATCGTGTGTTAAAGTTGAGAGTTATGGAGCCATGTATTGGGTTGGAAAAAGTGCTGGCAGCTCAACATTCATCATCTATTAGCCTAAACTCATACCTAGTTGAACCAAACACTACGTCCTGGCCTTCCATGAAAGCTGAGGTCCATTAGCACACAAATGAAATTCAAATTTTGAAGTACTACAACCACAAATCTTATTTCAACTTCCTGATTTTATAGCCAATGATGACAGAACAGAGAAAAATTACATACTCCCTAATCAAATAGCCACTTTATCCCTACTCACAAATTTTTAGTTCTCAAACTCATGTCCAAAGTACTCAAAGAAGCTTGCATTAATTACAGACCAAAGACCTCATCAATATCTGTATTTCAACACTATTTGAACATAAATCAAAGAAGAATTGATCTAATTACATGATTGTTCCCACAAAACTTAAATCACACATGTAAAACAGTGAAATAGGAGGTATTATCCTACTAACTACACAATCCGTAACAAATTGAATAGGAATATCAAATATTCAAATATGTTCAGTCCATAACTAATCAACACAACCAAAATCTGAGTAAACAATCACAAACTCAATATGAGTAATCCAGAATTTAATCCATAGACTCAAGTAGAGAAAAATAGGTGAGAATTTACATACCTAAAAGCGGTAAAACTGCACTAAACGACCAAGCAAGGTCTGGAAATAGAAGCCGAAATTCAAGCTTCCAGCAGAGGACAACAGCAACACGGTTTCTTCAGCAAAACCAGAAAAATCGACACCAAATGCTAGCGAAATGTGCTTCTCCGTTCTCTAAATGTGTGTGTGTTTAAAAATGTGAGTGGGGAAAGAAGAGTGAAGAAGCAGAGGTGGCGGCTAAAGGTTGGGTCTTCTTCAGAGAGAGGGGAACTAGGGAACGGCTGCAAGGGTTCTAAAAGGGGGAGGTAGGGTTCTGTCTCTCTAGAGAAAAATGGGAATTAGGGGCGTTTAAGGGAAATGGGGAAGGGAAAACGTTCCCACCATACTACGTCGTTTTGTTGTTCAGGCCTTAAAGGCATTTGGACCGGGTAGAAAATGGATTGGGGCGTGTGTGTGTTGAAATTGGGCCTAGAAAAATCTGAGACACAAAAGCAGCCCCTTTCTTTCTTTCTTTCTTTCTTTTAATTTCTAAATTAAAACACTTTCATTTAATCACCCTAATTAAAACTATATTATAAAATCAAACCATCTATCTATTTTACCTAATACTTTATTGATAAACCAATTAGCCAATTAATTATACCTAACGATGTAAAAACAAGACAAATTAACAAATGCATTTTTTTATTATTTTTATGTATTTTAATAATGTAATTAAAGTCTAAAAATGCTATGAATGCAAGATAATAATTTATTTTTTTTGACTTTTTCATGATTTAAAGAGATTTCTAATTATGAAAATTGCAACCTAATGCCAAACAAACTAAAATATATCAGAGAACGGACTCCTAAAATTCCATAAAAGCAGTTAAAATTAATGTGGACTATTTTATGAGTATTTTAAACATAGGAAAAAAATTATGTGCTCACAACATTGCCAAAATATTTTTGCGTATAATACGTACGTGACCAATGACCATTAATGCCATAATAATGACATTATATTCTTATTTTATCTCAAACTTTCTTCTAGAGATGAGTGTGTGTATTCACTACCACTAGCACGTTCATATTTTTCCAAGAATGAATATTTATTCATAATGATTATCACATTGTTTTCACATTCACTTCAGGAATGGAACATAATAATTCATACGTGCTTTATAAAATCTCCCTGCCAAATCAATGGCAAACATTACTTTCACAAAGTGAAGAATTATTTTGAAAATCATTATTGTTCTCATTACCACAATGATGACGATTATAATTTTGTCAATTACTACGTCTACATCCATTCATACATCCACGATAACATCATGTCTTATTTTAGACTTATGGGACGGGTTTTCACTATCGGTGGCGATTAAATTTAATTTACATATACAAATTTTCATTAACTGAACTCAATCAAATAAAAAGTATCAAACAAATATAGAAAAATACATAATCAATTAAAACTGTGTGTCCTTTGCGACAATTAACCCACTTTAAGATGGAAGAGATATGTGACAAAAACAGAAAGGAAAAATACGTGCTCTCTCAAAAATCTTCACTTTGTATTTCTTAATATTAATACATAGGAACATAATACTTGTTATAGGAAAAAATGTTTATTGTTCTTTACGCCAAAAATGCTTACATGACTTGGGTGAAGTTTCAAAAAAAACTTTTTCGTAAAGCAATTTTGTTCATGTACGGTAACATAGATAGCAAAGTGTAAAGAAACTTGAAATTTGATTAGAAAAGGCTAACTGTGATGGCCGAATATATGCCGACATTGGACACCTTGTACGAGGTCATCGTTCTTACCATATTATTAACATTAAATGACGTTATTGGCACTGACAACATCATAACAACTCAGTTTGCTAGAACTTCGTATTGATAATGTGTTATGAAATAATATGAAATAAAGTAAAATAAGAGGAATTTAGAGAGAGATAATATAAATAGGAGAGAAGCCTCCTATTTATAAAAGAGTTGCTTGGTGACCAAGTAACTAATCTTAATGACCAAGTAACTAGACTAGTTTATTTACTTGCTCCCAAGTAATTTTATAATAAATGGACATTCACTCTTAATATTATTTATAACAGCATAGTAATTTTTGCAAATTTAGTGTGCAAATTCCTTTGACACACCACAGTTTTACGTGTAATATTCTCACAAATTTCTTTACTTGCTCCCAAGTAATTTTATAATAAATGGACATTCACTCTTAATATTATTTATAACAGCATAGTAATTTTTGCAAATTTAGTGTGCAAATTCCTTTGACACACCACAGTTTTACGTGTAATATTCTCACAAATTTCTTTTCAAGCAGATTAATTTTATTGGTAAGGTAGTTTCTCTGCAATTCTAAGAAGAGTAGTTTTTGTTTTATAAATTATTAAAAGTGCTTTTTTCACTTTTAGCCAGCGCCAGAAACTATTTACACTCGCTGGCCGAAAATGTATATAAATTTTGTATATAACATACAAAAAATATATATATACAAAAAATATATTTTTTTAGCTATTATTTTGAGAGCGGCTATACAATGCCATTTTTTCTTTTTAAAAATATTGGAAATATAATTAAAATAACTTATCTTTCACAATTTTAACTAAGATCTATGTTGGCCCGGGCTATTTGGTACATCTTTTGTTTTACAACAACAACAAGAAGAACAACCGCCCAGTGAAATTTCACAAGTGGTGCATGGGGAGGATATGATGTACGCAGCCTTACCCCTATCCTGGGAGGGTAGGGAGACTATTTCCGGTAGACCCTCGGCTAAAGAAGATGGAAGAAGCGCTGATAGCAATTCATAGCAAGATAATATATTAGGAAAATAAATTGAAGATAGCAATAAAGAATATGAAAGAAGTACCTATAGCAAGTAATAGTAAGACAATTTATTTAGAGAAATTAAACCCGAGGTCTGATAGCAATATAGAATATGAAAGGAGCACCGATAGCAAACTAAGGAAGTACTGGTGACAGGTAATAACATAACAAGATATGCGAAAATAGCAAACTCAGGATAAAAGGGTACCATACTAACACTAACACTAATGAACTACTGAAGATAAAAGGGAAACGCACGACTACCTACTAACCTTCTAACCTAATCCTTAACTGCCACACCCTCCTATTCAGGGTCATGTTCTCGATTAGCTTAAGCTGTGCCATGTCCCTCCTGATTACCTCTCCCCAAGACTTCTTTGGCCTACCTTTACCCTTCCTCTTACCCCCCAAGGCCAACCTCTCACACTTCGTGACTGGGGCATCCGTTCTTCTCCTCTTAAGTTGGCTAAACATCTTTCTTCATGCTGGAAATTAAAATGCGTATAGATAAAAACCAATTTTAGTTCAAGTATTAGATGAAAATTATTTAGAAGAAGATAATGATATTGTGTTTTGACATCGTCGAATTATTGTGGTCTTTTGAATTTGTTATTGACGGATAATAAATATGGGATCTTGTAAGTTTATTATTTATGGATAATAATAAATAATCAATCACGTAAGAAAAATAATTATTACTAACAAAATTGCAAGTCTTTGCTTCCAAAGTCAAAAACTTGGTAGAAGCTATTAAAGCCAATAGCCACAATAAAATTGAAGGAAAAACATAACTATAATGCATTTGTAAAACGCTGCAAATGCAGTTAAAGGGTTGTGTGAAATTTTAGGATTGGGCTATGATACTCTCGAGAGAAAGGAAAATTTGAGTGGGCCCATGTCTCCCGATAATTACGGTTAAATTGAGAAGTTCTTTCTTTACTATATCCATTTTAACTTAATATTGTGAATGTGCATTTGCAATCAATATCTTTAGGATAATTGTAGCAAATGGTGGCGGCATTATTGCTCGGATTCCACCTCGTTTATATTTTTAACAAAATTATGGCATGAGTTTTTTTTAATACTAATTCAACGAATATGTGATACATGTCTCAACATACAATATTATTATCAAAATATAATTAAATAATACATATTTTTACTTTAGTTTATTTTTTAACTATAGTAAATTAGCATGATTTAAGTAAAAACCTAGTACATGTAATGTTTACCAACTAAATATCTCTTTCCTTTGCTTCCGTGTCATGGCAAAGTTGATATGCCACTAAAAGGTGACAAAAGGGTACATCCAACTTATTCATAAACTTGTGATGTAATTATATAAAAGAAACGCTGTTGAAGGCCACTTTTAACCAAACAAAGTTTCATAATACTTGTATGATTATCCAGTCAATTTAACCTAAATATATGCCAATAATAGTTTATCTACAATTTGACCTTTATATAGTTCGTAAAGCTTTACGTCTAAAATTATGATGCAACATTAAAAAAATTCAAGTTAGAATGTGAGATTTTGAAGTTAACGATACGCTTGCAAAAAATTAATTTTACATTTGCAGTTTGCATTACCTGTATTAATGGAGCGTCCAAGTGCTTTCCTTTGTATTCCTTTATCTTCAATTTTTTAGTTTTGTTTCTAAAATTTCTTCTTTATTTATTTTAATTTTCTTTGCTTTTGTGAATTTTACTTTTTTGTAAGCTAGATAATGGTAGTCATACGGAGAAGCCAGTAGCTTTTTAAGACTACAAAAGCCACGTGGCTATATAACCATGAAGAAATGCTTTGAAAGCTTACAACTCAGCGCCACTTGCGGGATTGTAAAAGAAAAGTGAAAATGCGTCATACTGTTATGAATGACGTGTAAAATGCATCATCCATGGGCAAAACTGTCTTGACAAACATAAAACATTGAAGTAGCCACAGTAATTATAAATATGGGCCAATCAAAATAACCAGCTTAGTTAAATTTACTAAAATGACCCATGTTATATGCTAGGCAAGCATGTTGATGACACAGACAGTTGAAGAACCTCAACTGTTGCTTCTATTATAAGAGAAACTCGAACAGTTGAAACTTCTCTTTAATTTATCCTTTTATTGGGAACGTACATAGAAATAGATTTTATGTTGCAACATGAACCTTGAAGGACTTAAGAGAAAAGTTAAATGAATTTAATGTAATCATTTTAAGAAGTAAGTTTTGATAGATGTCAATGAGATTAACAGTTCTGCAAATCAATTAAGAACAAAAACTATTTATCTTCTTAATATAAATACTCTTGCAGTACGTATTTACAAACCTTATGCGAAACTAGACGTATAATATGTTGGTATTATTTATAATGTAAAATCAAAGATTTCTTTTTGAAAATCTATTTACCATCAATAGCCACGGGTCTTTTTATTTTACAAGTGTCCTATCAATTTTCAAGTGACTTCTTGCATGAAACCTTAAAGCCAAGTGTTGAAGAGCTTTGACAAGTGGCTATGCAAATCTACCATGTGTCTTCATGCATGGAAGACTAGGTACACTTGTTAATATTGAAGCCAAGTGGACTAATATATTTGGACAAGTATTAAAAGGGTCTCCACACTTGTCATACATGCAACCTCCCTAATTACATATAAATAGGTTGTGGATTAGCCATCATAACTAACTCAATTCTTAACCAAGAATTCATCTTGCTAATCATTACTTTCTTCCTACAACATTTTTAATTTCTGTAACAGCTACAGATTAATTCCTTCGTCTATAACTGTCCAACAACTTTGCCTATAAAAAGGCAGTCTTCTTTGTGAATTTTCCAACACAGAAAATACCTTCATCTTCTCTTTTATTTGGGCAACTGTTTTGTGCAAATTCTAAACTTCCAGCCACGAGTGCATGTGTTTGGAGGTGTTGTGGAACCTTGGGGAGCGACCGGTCTTAACGATTTGCACCCAGTCGGGCCGAAATCGCTTTCAAGGCAGTGGCTTGCCACGACATAGTATTTTTGATAAGTTGTTCTTCTTTCCTTCTTGTTCTTAGTCAATATTATCTACTCATTTTTCTTACAATTTGAAAGTGATTTCGCATATAATATTGACTAATGGCCACCACTTTGAACAAAACACTTCCGGATCTCTCAAAACTTGAGCCTTTAGATGGAAACAATTATAAGCGTTGGTCCCAGAAATTTTTAATTTTCTTTGAACAATTAGAAGTTGATTATATTTTGTTTAACGATCCCCATGCTGATATTGTTGCTGAAAGTTCTAATACTGCTAATATTGTTGTTGTTGATGCTGCTGCTAAGAAGAAATTTAAAAAGGATAATAAAACAGTAAGAGGGCATCTGCTTAACCATATGACTAACCCTCTCTTTGATTTGTTTATAAATTATAAATCTGCTAAAGTCATATGGGACAGTTTGGAGAAGAAATATGGAGCAAATGATGCGGGAAAAAAGAAGTATGTGATTGGAAAGTGGATTAAGTTTCAGATAGTTAATGATAAGCCAGTCATGGAGTAGGTTCACGAGTATGAGAACTTGACTGGTGATGTTTTGAACGAAGGCATGAAAATGTGTGAGATTCTTCAGGCTAATGTTCTGCTTGAAAAGTTTCCACCTTCCTGGAGTGATTACAGGAATCAACTGAAACACAAGAAGAAAAACTTAACTCTTCAAGAACTGATCAGTCACATGAGGACTGAGGAAGCAAACTGTCTCAAAGATGAGGAGTCTGAACGGCTTAAGGATAAGATGAAATCTCTCTCTCTCTTAATTCTTCTAAAGATAACCTCTCTCTCTCTCTCTCTCTCTCTTAATTCTTCTAAAGCTAACCTTGTATATTCTAGTACTTTTGTGAAAGACATGTTTAAAGGAAAACAGAAGAAAGGCCAGAAGAAAAGACATGTAAAGAAGCAGAATTACTTCAGTAAGCCGGAGGGACATATTCAAAAGTCTAAAGGACCTTGCTATGTCTGCGGCAAAATTGGTCACAAGGCTTTTCAGTGCAACTAGAGACAAGGACAAAGCTCAAAGAATGAAGGAAAAGCTCAAGTCTAAGCTAACCTTACTGAGGGTGGTGATGTCATTGTTGATAGGGCTGTGCATGGATCAGATCGGATTTAGCGCATTTCGGATCGAATTTTTGAATTTCGGATTCTAGAAAATACAATCCGAATTAATATTAGATCGGATCGAATTTTAAAGTTTGGATCAGATCGGATTTTAAAGTTTGGATCGGATCGGATTTTTGGACTTCGGATCGGATTATTATGCCTCAAAGTTGCAAACTCATATGTATATTTTCTTTGTAAAAGAGGCAGTACAGTAAGAAAAATTCACATTTATACACAATTATAAGAGTACTATGGTGCCAATAGAGCTAAATCCATCAATTGTAAAGGTAATAACTTGGAGAAAAATATAAAGGAAGTACTAATTATCCGAATTAAAGTTTAGAATTTATACATGCCCTAATAATTTCAGATTTCGGATCGGATCGGATCGTATTAAAATTATACCAATCCGAATCCGAACCGAAATTCGAAATTTTTAATAAACACAATACGAAATCCGATCCAATCCGAAATTGAACGGATCGGTTCAGATTTCGGATATCCGATCCAAATGAATAACCCTAATTGTTGTTGTGGTTGTTGAGGCAAACATGGTGGCTAACAAGACTGACTAGATACTAGACACAGGCGTTTCAAGGCACCTTTGCGCCAACAAGGAGTTGTTTCATGACTTTGAGGAATCTGCTAATGGTGAGTGCATCTATATGGGTAACTCCACCATAGTTGGAGTTATAGGTAAAGGAAAAATTCTCCTTTAGTTAACTTCTGGAAAAACCTTAGCCTTTAACGATATTCTGTATGTACCCTCCCTTCGTAGAAACTTAGTTTCTGGTGCGTTTCTCAACAAAGCAGGTCTTAAACTTATTTTTGAATCTGATAAAATTATTATTTCTCGTGGGGGAGACTTTGTTGGGAAGGGTTACCTTAGTGGGGGTTTATTTGTACTGAACATCTGTCACGACCCAAAACTAACCCCCTGTCGTGATGGCGCCTATCGTGGAACTAGGCAAGCCGATTCATTTCCAAAACAAAACGATATTTTCATTTCAAAGATAATTTCAAGGTTATTTAACATAAAAACCTCCATTTAAAGAGTTCAAATAAAAGAAAAACAGAAGTGCAGAAAAGAAAAGCCCGACATCGGGGTGTCACTAGTCATGAGCATCTACTATAATCTGTCTAACAATATCAAGGCTAACTCAGCCTGGAAAAATAGCTAAATACTACTAGAGGAAGATAAGAGGGAGAAGAGCAGGGGCTGCGATCGCCAAACAACTACCTTGCTATCTCCAAGAAAATCTGTAACCAGAACACTCAATAACCGCTACCGTATCCAGCCACACCTGGATCTGCACACAGGGTGCAGGGAGTAACGTGAGTACGCCAATTCAGTAAGTAACAACAGTAAATAAAGACTGAGCAGTAGTGACGAGCAATAAAGCATATAACGTTCATATCAGGAAATCTCAGTAAAATACCACATGCTCTTAAAAATTAGGATTTGAATCAAACATCTCGTTTAAACCCAGTTCCAATAAAAATCATTTTTATTTTCCAATAGTTTTTCAAACAAAGGCTCAATGCAAAGGTGAGCAAAAATGATGAAATCATAAGCAACCACTCAGGCAGACCTCACAGTCACTCGTGCCACTCGGGCATACCTCATAATCACTCTTGCCACTCGGGCATACCTCACAATCACTCTTGTCTCCCAGTCACTCAGCACTCGGCACTCGCACTCAGTAGGTACCTGCACTCACTGGGTGTGTGTATAGACTCCAGAGGGGCTCCTTCAGCCCAAGCGCTATAATCTGCACGGACAACTCACGTGCGATAATAATAAAGTATGCTGCAGGCGGGCAGCCCCGATCCACACTCATCCTCACCAATCAGGCCCTCAGCCTCACTCAGTCACAAGTATGTTGTAGGCGGGCAGCCCCGATCCACACTCATCCTCACAAATCAAGCTACTCGGGCATTTCAGTAAAACAGGGCATTCGGCCCAAAACATTTATATGCATCAAAATAGAGTCATAAAACTGAGTTATGCAGTAAACAAGTATAAACATGACTGAGTATAGATTTTTCAATCGAAAACAGTGAGAGGATGATACGAAACAGCCCCTAAGGGTCCAAACAGCATTGGCGCAAGGCCCAAACATGGCATTCAGCCCAATTTACATAAAAACTTTCTAAATCATATAAGTATCAATGGTTTCAACAAAGTATGCAACTTTACAGTTGCTACGGGGCGGACCAAGTCACAAATCCCCAATAGTGCACGCCCACACGCCCGTCACCTAGCATGTGCGTCACTAAAAATAGTAGAATGATACAAAATCCGGGGTTTCATACCCTCAGGACTAGATTTACAATCGTTACTTACCTCAAACCGGTCAAATCTCTACCCCGCAATGCTCTTGCCTCTGGACTCGGCCTCCAAATGCTCTAAATCTATTCAAAATCAGTATAATACCATCAATATACGCTAATGGAATGAATTCCATAAGAAAAGCTTCAAAATTAGACCAAAATCCGAAATTGGCTCAAAATTTGCCTGTGGGACCCACGTCTCGGAACCCGATAAAAGTTACAAAATCCGAAAGCCCATTCAACCACGAGTCTACCCATACTAATTTTACCAAAATCCGACCTCAACTCGACCCTCAAATCTACAAATCTAATTTCCAAATTTCTAAGTTTCAATCTCTGATTTACGCCTCAAAATCATGTAATCTAGTCGGATTACTCGATGATAATTCAATATTATGGAGTAGAAATGATCACAAGGGACTTACCTCAAGTTTTCCTTGAAAATATATCAAAAATCGCCTCTCCCCAAGCTCCAATTTGTCAAAAATGGCAAATGGGATGAAGTCCCTATTTTTTATAATTCTGCCCAGACATCCTCGGTTCTGCCTCGATCTTGGCCTTCGATCGAGGACCTCGATCCTGGTCCTCGGTCCTACCCCTCGATCCTTGAGTTCGATCTGGGATTCGATCGTGGCCCTCGACTCTGTGCTCGATCATGGCTTCGATCGTGGCCCTTGACCTTGAGCTCGATCAAGGCTTCGATCGTGGCCCTCGACCTTGAGCTCGATCTGGTCTTCGATCGTGGACCTCGACCCTGAGCTCAATCTGGGCTCGATTTCTGGGCAGAAGCAATTTCCAACAGAAGGAAATTGCAACAACTGTTCTAGTTCAATTTTTGATCCGTTAACCATCCGAAACTCACCCGAGGCCCTCGGGACCTCAACCAAATATACCAACAAGTCCTAAAACATCATACAAACTTAGTCGAATCCTCAAATCACCCCAAACAGCGCTAAAACCATGAATTACACCCCAATTCAAGCCTAATGAACTTTGAAATTTCTACAAACAACTCCGGAACCTATCAAATCACGTCCGATTGACCTCAAATTTTGCACACAAGTCCTAAATGACATAACAGAGGTATTCCAATTTTTAGAATCAGATTCCGACCCCGATATCAAAAAGTCAACCCCCGGTCAAACTTCTCAAAAATAAAACTTTCGGCATTTCAAGCCTAATTCCTCTACGGACTTCCAAATAATATTTCGGACACGCTCTTAAGCCCAAAATCACCATACGGAGCTATTGGAATCATCAAAATTCAAATCTGAGGTCATTTACATATAGGTCCATATCCGGTCCACTTTTCTAACTTAAAATTTTTAATTATGAGACTAAGTGTCTCATTTCACCCCGAGTTCCTTCCGGACTCGAACCAACTAACCCGATATAACATAATATAGCTGAATAATACAAAAAGAAGTAGGAATGGGGAAAACATGGTTATAACTCTCGAAACGACCGACCAGGTCGTTACAACATCGCTCAAGAGATTATTAATAGTGCCAGCACTTTCAATTCTGCTTATATTGCTGAGTCTATTGATTTGTGGCATGGTAGACTAGGTCATGTTAATATTGTTTATATTAAAAGACTTAGAAAAATGGAATTAATTCTTGCAGTTAATATTGATAATTTTTCTAAGTGTCCTGTTTGTGTAGAAGCAAAACATACTAAAAAGCCTTTTAAGAATGTAATCAGTAGAACTACATAATTGCTTGAACTAGTACATTCAGACTTAGCAGATTTCAAGAACACTATTAGTAAAGGTGGAAAGAAATACTACATCACCTTTGTAGATGACTTTTCTAGATACACTAAGGTATATCTTCTTAAGTCAAAAGATGAGGCTGAAAGCATATTTTTGAAATACAAGGCAGAAGTAGAAGAATCAATTAGACAGAAAAATCAAGAGGCTTAGGTCTGACAGGGGTGGTGAATATAGTACTAATACTCTAGAAGCCTTTTGTGAGAAAATGGTATTATACATGAGGTTAGTGCTCCCTATACTCCCCAACAAAATGGTGTAGCCGAACGAAAAAATAGAACCCTTAAGGAAATGATGAATTCTATGCTTTTGAGTTCGGGTTTATCTGGTAATATGTGGGGGGGAAACTGTTTTATCTGCATGTTATGTTCTTAATAAAGTCCCTCATAAGAAGTTAGATAATACCCGTATGAGTTATGGAAAGGGTTTGCCCCTAACTTGAAAATTCTGAAAGTGTGGGGGTGTTTGGCTAAGGTTGGTCTACCTGATTTTAAACAAGTAACTATTGGACCCAAGACTTTTGATGTTATTTTCATTGGTTATGCTCAAAATAGTGCTACATATAGATTTATGTCTTTGAATGATAGTTCTATTTGTGAATCTAGAGATGTAGAATTTTTTGAGCATGTTTTTCCATTGAAAAATAATGTGCCTAGTGATGTGCCTAATAATGCTTCTATGTCTATGTCTGTTAATTCTCATATTGTGCCTTCTTCTAGCGTTACTGCTAATGAGCATGAAAATAAACTTAGAAGAAGTAAGAGGCGTAGAATTGAAGCTAGCTTTGGTGTTGACTTTATCACTACTTTCTTGACTGAAAATGTTAATCTTGATGTTTTGAATGATGAATTAGTGTCTATCTATTTAATAGAAGAAGACCCTAAGACTTATAATGAAGCGATGAGGTCAATAGATGCTATTTTTTGGAAAGAGTCCATTAAAAGTGAATTAGACTCTATAGTTTCTAATCACACTCGGGACTTGTCTGATTTGCCTAAAGGTTGTAAACCCATAAGTAGCAAGTGGATATTTAAGAAGAAATTGAGACCTGATAGTACAATTGAGAAATATAAGGCTAGACTTGTTATTAGGAGTTTTAACCAAAAGAAAGACATTGATTGCTTTGACACTTATTCTCCTGTGACTAAGATAGCGACTATTAGAACTCTTATTGCTTTAGCGGCTATTCATAATTTAGTGATACATCAAATGGATGTTAAAACGGCTTTCCTAAATGGTGATTTAAAGGAAGAGATCTATATATCTCAACCTGAGGGATTTGTGATCCAAGGACAGGAGAATAAATCATGCAAATTGAGAAAGTCTTTGTATGGTCTAAACCAGGCACCTAAGCAATGGTACGAAAAATTTAATAGCACATTAGTGGGTAATAGTTTTGTTGCTAATGCATCTGACACTTGTGTTTATTCCAAGATGATAGGATCAGATTGTGTTATTATATGTTTGTATGTGGATGACATGTTAATCTTTGACCCTAATGTGAATGTCGTTAATGAGACTAAGAATTTTTTGTCTTCTAAATTTGAAATGAAAGATCTCGGAGAAGCAGATGTGATTTTAGGGGTTAAAATCAAAAGAACTTCTAATGGTTTTTCATTGTCTCAGTCTCATTATATTGAGAAAATATTGAAAAGGTTTAATTGTTTTGATGTAGCACCTGTGAGAACTCCTTATGATCCTAGCATACACTTGAAAAGGAATAAGGAATCTAGTATTTCTCAAACTGAGTATGATAAGATAATCGGTAGTGTAATGTTTCTCATGAATTATACATGACATGATATTGCTTATGCTGTTAGTAGATTGAGTAGATATACTCACAACCCTAGTGGTGAACACTGGAATGCTCTTCATCGTTTACTAAGGTATTTGAGAGGTACTATGGATTGGTGTTTGCATTTTAATAAATTTCCTGCTATTTTAGAAGGATTTTGTGATGCAAACTAGGTTACTGACAATGATGAAGTTAGCTCCACTAGTGGCTATGTGTTTACTTTGGGTGCAGGTGCTATTTCATGAAAGTCTTCAAAACAGACTTGTATAGCACGATCTACTATGGAGTCTGAATTCATTGCTCTTGAGTTGGCAGGGCAAGAAGCCGAGTGGTTGAGAAACTTATTGGCAGATTTTGTGGGGAAGACAAGCTTCACCAGTTTCTCTACATTGTGACTCACATGCGGCAATTGGAATTGCCAAAAATAATGTGTACAATGAAAAAAGGAGACATATCCGCATTAGGCATGGTGCGGTAAAAATAATTATTGAAACATGGTGTTATTTCCTTGGAATATGTAAGATCCGAAAGAAATTTGGCGGATCCTTTAACCAAGGGTTTGGCAAGGAGAGTTATCCTTGAAACGTCGAGGGGGATAGGTCTAAAGCCCATGGATTGAGGAAGTATGGTGGATACCCGTTTGTGGCAAACGAAGCCATATGAGACCTCAATATGCACTACATTTCCTATCCCTATGGCGTGTGGTAGTGCTTTATAAGATTGAGCTTATTTTGCTCTTAATGATTCCATAGCCTTAAGGTAGTCTATGTGTAGATGGACATGATGGAATCACTTACGTGAGTGTAGAGGTGCGGTCGCCTTTTATGAAAGACTTGGGATGTCTTTCTAGAGCACTCATGAGACCCAAGGTATGTGCATGACTATAAAAGCACTTTGTTAGTATCGCGGAGTTTGCATAAAATTAAGGATATAGTATGTATTGTGGGGTTCTCAACTAATGTCCATTCAGTTCAAGAGTACTTCACTTTGTGGATGTTAGTTGTTGCCTCATTTCACTACATGTCAATTCAAATCGAAAGATATTGACACTTAAGTACATGTTCCTTCTTTTGCCCAAAATTGTTCTATTTTTGTCTTTGCATTAGTGGGGGATTGTTGGTATTATTTATAATGCAAAGTCAAAGATTTCTTTTTAAAAATCTATTTACCACCAATAGCCATGGGTCTTTTTATTTTACAAGTGTCCTTTCAATTTTCAAGTGGCTTCTTGCATGAAACCTTAAAGTTAAGTGTTGAAGGGCTTTGACAAGTGGCTATGTAAATCTACCATGTGTCTTCATGCATGGAAGACTAGGTACACTTATTAATATTGAAGCCAAGTGGACTAATATATTTGGACAAGTGTTAAAAGGGTCTCCACACTTGTCATACATGCAACCTCCCTAATTACCTATAAATAGGTTGTGGATTAGCCATCATAACTAACTCAATTCTTAACCAAGAATTCATCTTGCTAATCATTACTTTCTTCCTATAACATTTTTAATTTCTGTAACATCTACAGATTAATTTCTTCATCTGTAACTGTCCAACAACTTTGCCTATAAAAAGGCAGTCTTCTTTGTGAATTATCCAACACAGAAAATACCTTCATCTTCTCTTCTTTCTGGGCAACTATTTTGTACAAATTCTAAACTTCCAGCCACGAGTGCACGTGTTTGGAGGTGTTGTGGAACCTTGGGGAGCGACCGGTCTTAACTATTTGCATCTAGTCGGGTCGAAATCGCTTTCAAGGCAGTGACTTGCCACGATACAGTATTTTTAATAAGTTGTTCTTCTTTTCTTCTTGTTCTTAGTCAATATTATCTACTCATTTTTCTTGTATAATAAACCAAACTCACTCCTAAGACATTGGCACTACACAGACCATATCCCACAGCTTGGTGTTTATACATTCTCTAAGCATTACGTAGTCAAGAAAAAGTATGACTAGCAGGTTGCAAATAAATACCATTACCTCCATAACAATGTCAATTAATCGATATATCTGGTCGAGCCGGGTACATGAGCAAATGGCCTAAATTATGGAATAACAGGAAAAGGCAGACATTCTAGGGTACAAAAAGAACCCAATGATTGAGGGTAAGGTAGCTGCTGTACGACCTCAATCTTCTGTCTATGGTCGTCCAGCTCCCCCACCACCTCCCCTACCAAACCTCTTTCTCAGATTATTGTAGGTTCGAGAAACTAGTTGCAGTCTTGAATTATCAGCTAGTATCTCCCGAACCTGAAATGCACAGAAATTACCAAAAATTATGACCACATATATCAGAATGGAAGTGCCTTATTTCCAGATGCATCTCGGCTGGAGAAGTTATTAATTTTGAATAATCACAAAATAATGGTGGACTATAGCTCACTGGTTTTGCATCATTCTATTTCAACCTTTCAACAAAATGCAAATTGAAAGAATGCAAGTACATGCAGTTTACTGCTGATCCAGACAAACCATAGGATATGAATATATCCCAAAATCGGTTATCTGGTAGACTTGTAAAAAAAAATACTTGGAATTTTTGGTTGTCAATAGTAAGAGCAGCAAAGGACTTTGTCTACAACATCTAAGAGCTGCTTGCAATCTATGTAGGATTGCATAGAAGTGTTCATAACATGCAGCGGAAGACAATAACAATCCTAGGCAGATCTTTTCGTGTTTAAAAATTATTTTGCATGTCAAAGATCGGATCTAAGACGTACCTGGTGAAAAGAGTCTCGTTTTAAATTTCTTCGATAGTGCGAAGACTCTATGCGTATCCACACCGAGACTGATTCTTGCTATCAACTGTTTGATCAATGAAATCCCGCGAACAAATTAAATGAAAATATTGTGTTGAAATTTTTCTCAAAAATCTTAACTCAAAGGAAGAAGAACAAGAAATAATTTTTGTCACGTCCCAAAATCCAACTAGTCGTGATGGTACCTAACCCAACACGCTAGGTAAGCCAACTTTCAACTATCCAATTCCAATAACAATTATTTAAAGTAATTTAAGTGAATAAACATCTTAATCTTATACATCCCCCAAGAACTGGTAGTACAAATCATGAGCTTCTAAGAATAGAGTATACAAAGCGGAAATGAAATAAATACATAGTCTGTTTGAATAATACATAAACAAAGCTTTTATAAATCTAAGGCAACCTTGAACAAAAGGCAGCTACAACAGGAACACAGGTACATTTTCAAGTCCCGCAACCATCGAGCACAGCAACAACAACAGCCAACATCTGCACGCAATGTGCAGAAGTGTAGTATAAGTACAACCGATTCCATGTACTGAGTAAGTAACAAACCTAGCCATAGGTTGAAAGTAGTGACGAGTTTCCACCAAGTCGGGTCCAAAACCAATAGTCCATAACAATCCATAACAACATAAAGTAAATAATACCAAAAATAACTCAGGGATAAAATACTCAGCCAAATAATGATTTCAAAAATTATAGTTCTTCCTTTCAAATATCTCATTGAAAAACCCAAAATCGTTTGCCGAAGTTTCCAATAATATAAATAGTTTGAAAACAATTAATTTCTCCCAAAATCCTGTCAATAATAAATAAGATATTTTATTTTTCCTTCCGGATAACCCGTGTAAAACAAATGCATCACTATGCCCATATGTCAAAAATATGTGAGAAATCATGAATGATGTGATGTTGTACATCATGAGGAAAAATACATCTCTATGCCTGTATGTCATGTGTGCATGCCAATGCGATGCAATTCAGTGATAAAATCATAAACAGCCCCTCGGGCAGAACATCACTCATATACAGCCCCTCGGGCAACCTCACAGTCACTCGTGCCACTCGGGCATACCTCACAATCACTCTTGCCACTCGAGCATACCTCACAATCACTCTTGCCACTCGGGCATACCTCACAATCACTCATGCCTCCCAGGGCATACCTCACAATCACTCATGCCTCCCAGTCACTCAGCACTCGGCACTCGCACTCAGTAGGTACCTGCTCTCACTGGGGGTGTGTACAGACTCCGGAGGGGCTCCTTCAGCCCAAGCGCTATAATCTGCACGGACAACTCACGTGCGATAATAATAAAGTATGCTGCAGGCGGGCAGCCCCGATCCACACTCATCCTCACAAATCAGGCCCTCGGCCTCACTCAGTCATAAAGTATGCTGCAGGCGAGCAGCCCCAATCCACACTCATCCTCACAAATCAAGCCACTCGGGCATTTCAGTAAAACATGGCATTCGGCCCAAAATATTTATATGCATCAAAATAAAGTCATAAAACTGAGTTATGATATGCAATAAAATCAATATGACTGAGTATGAATTTTCAATCTAGCACAATAATTCACAGCAATATGACCTCTGTGGGTCCCAATAATACTGGCACATAGTCTCAACATAATTTTTAATATGCTTTTCAGCTCAATTTCTTTGACACATAAAACCGCATGAAAAATGCCAAGATTGTTTAACTATAAAATTCCGCAGAAATAATTATGTCACAATTTCTATAGTGCATGCCCACACGCCCGTCACCTAGCATGTGCGTCACCTCCCAACAATTTACAAAATACATATATTCAGAGTTCATACCCTCAACTCCAAGATTAGAAGAGTTACTTACCTCGAACAAGCTGAATCCAATGTCGAGCAAGCTAAACAATGCTATAGAAATCCCATTATGTGCGTATCAACTTCCAAACGGCTCGAATCTAGTCACAATTAATTTGATTCAGCCCACAAAATTTATAGGAATTAATTCCATATTAAAATACTAATATTTTCACAAAATCCGACTCCAAATCGGTATTCAAACTTGAAAAGTTCGTTTTGTGACATTATAGAAATTTTCTTCTATTTCTCTTGAAGATTCAATAATCTTACACCCAAAATGAAGATGAATTCATGGAATATAATCACAAGGGAGTTAAGAACACTTACCCCAAGTTGTGTGGAAATTTTCTCTCCAAAATTGCCCAAACCGAGCTCCAAAATGTCCAAAATGAGAAAAATTCTCGGAACCCTCGTTTTTAAACACTGCCCAGGCATTTCCGCACCTACGGTACCTGGGCTCGCACCTGCGCATCCGCATTTGTGGACAAAAATGCGCGCCTGCGAAAAACAGCCGGCCCTCTAAAAACTCGCATATGCGGCGATATTCTCGCCTCTGCGGGCTTCGCAGATGCGCATTCCCCTTCGCACATGTGGCCTTGTTGATGCGACAAATTCCTCGCACCTACGAGCACTGTCCAGTCCCACTCTTGGCCGCTTCTGAGGCTTATTTCGCGCACATGCGGCTTCGCACCTGCGATCAAAATCTTCGCAGGTGCGATCACACTAGTAGGCAGCAGTTCCAGCATTTCCTTAAGTCCAAATTTGATCCATTAACCGTCCGAAACTCACCCGAGGCCCCTGGGACCTCAATCAATTGTATCAACAAGTTCCATAATATAACACGGACCTACTCGAGGCCTCAAATCACACCTAACGATATCGAAACGACGAATTACACATCAATCCGAAATCATTGAACCTTGAAACTTCAAGTTCTATAACTTACGTCAAAACACATCAAATCACGTCCGATTGACCTCAAATTTTGCACACAAGTCACATTTCACATTAATGACCTATTCCAATTTTCAGAATCGGATTCTGACCCCGATATCAAAAAGTCAACTCCCCAGTCAAACTTCCCAAAAATTCAACTTTCGGCAATTCACGCCAAATTCCACTACGAACCTCCAAATAATTTTCCGAACACGCTTCTAAGTCCAAAATCACCATACGGAGCTATTGGAATCATCAGAATTAAATTCTGAGGTCGTTTACACATAAGTCGACATCCGATCACTATTTTAACTTAAGCTTTAAACCTTGGAATTAAGTGTTCCAATTCATTCCAAAACCTCACCGGACCCGAATCAATTACCCCGGCAATTCACACAATAACTGTAAAGTACAATTTGAGCAGTAAAGGGGGAAGCAAGGTTGTAATACTCAAAACGACCGGTCGGGTCGTTACATTCTCCCCCACTTAAATATACGTTCGTCCTCGAACGTGCCAAGAGTTGTTTCCAAGCCATCAAAGCACCGTTCCATCTTACCACACACGTACTCGGGGGTGAACCCACGTCACCCTATCCCACATAGGCTTGACTACACAATGCAACTGAAAATCATTAATTTAACCTTAGCCCATAAATCTTGGAGTTTAATTTCCAACCCTTAAAATTTCTTTCAAGACATGAATCTTACATTTACACACTGTATAAGTTCGAATAGCTGCAACGTGCTATAATTATAACCACGGATATAATCACCCAGCATATTACACAACTCGCATGCTCTTAGCACCATTCCTGATCGCAGTGACTACTCCAAAACCAACTGCATACTAGTATCAAACCCATATTGAACCAAACCTCATCCCAAAGCCTTCGTACACTGTTGATAATAAAAGAAACACGCAGAATCTCATAACCCTTTATCAGACCAACAGTCATGGAGGTCTCTCGCCCCAACCGGAACCATAATCACTTTCTGAGCTGACTTTCAATATTATACTCCTGAATATACCAAAATTAAACCTGATAGTACCCATTCCAGGTCCAATGACCTTATATTACTAAACATAATTGTTCCACAGACATACCGCACCAATATAACTCGGAGCCACAACTCGTGCCATCCGTGCACTAATACGCAACAATTCAAATGTACCCAGTCATGGAAAATGACTCAAATGAGAGAATTGCCCCGCCAGATTAACAAGTACCTCTGCAACGAAATGCAAAAAATCATCATACACCGTAGAACAATCACCCGATTCTAACACAAGGTTCATATTATATACTCCGAGCCACCCTGCTCCAATTTAATAACGACGGAGAGGCAAATGACAAAAATACCACACAAAAACCTGAAAGGACATAACTATTACGCTATTGATCATGCAATACCCAATTACTCATCACACTCAAATTCTGCTATAAAGCTCAATTAGAACCGCACCATCTATGCACATAACCAATGAATCACAACTCCTCGTTGCATAAAGTAATAACTCACAGATCACTTGAGAACACGAATAAGTTCAACATCAACCAAATGACACATCCCTCAATAATAGCAGTATGGAGCCAACCGTTCCGGCTCGGTGTAGAATACACATCTTAATTGGGCCTACCTATGGACCCCCAAATCAACTCGAGTTACCCACAAATAGATAAAACTTCTTTCGAAAATCCATAATGACTGAATCATAACATATTCTATCATATGGCTAGCTCCGGCCACAACTTCACAGTCCACAACCATGAAACAATCTGCTCCTGGGAACTCCCAATCTCCGAATCCGTAGAACACGCGAATCACCATATTTGATTCCATCTCCATCGCCTGAATGCCTAACACCTCTCTTATATATGATCATCCCACGAGAAATACTTTAAAAGTTCTTCCGTGTCACTTGACAAAAATTTGAATATCAACAGTCTATCAACCATGTGAGTACCGCAATACTAATTTATACATCCGGCAGTAAAAATACAATGCGCCTTCTGAAGTCCGCCCCTTTCTCATACAACACCAAGAAGTAATAATATTCATCTAGTTATTTGAAATCGTCCATGTTGTCCAACATTCGTTACCTTCTCTTCAAGATTGTACTGCCACCTTGTACATGAAAATCTAGCTTTCGTACAACACATAACATCTATATTTCCATCATGTGAAGAGCACAAGAATCTTATTATCAACTTTGAGTCACCAATAATTTACATACCATTTTAGTCAGAAACCTTTCTCTTGCTTCTTTCCAGGAGAAAATCACAATACACAAACGTTCTCCACACCGGTAGAAACCATCAAGAATACTTTGGAATCCATTTGCACATAATCAAGTCCTTAAAACTAAATTCCTCTAACTCGACCAAGCCACGCAGGTCGCCAAGTTCAGGTGTATTGCCACAAAGCACCTATAGAAAACCCCCACCTCATAAGCACCCAAAGAACCGATCTTATCCATTACCATACTGATCCAACCTACTACCCAGTTGTCCTATTTCTCCAAGTCCCTTCCGAATTTGTCTTCAGATTGATACTTCTTCTTGCTAAAATACCATGATCTTTAACCATAACTTACCCTACAAACCTTAGCATAGAACTACAATGCCCTACGGCCCATAAGCAACTGTATTCTTCTTAAGCACCTCCAAAAATACCACAACTATAACACTCACTCTGAGAATGCATTATGTGAATTTGAAATTTCTCTTCTTACCTTCCTTACACAAAAAAATATAGAATCCATAGTCATATAGAATTTCCGCAAGTCCAGGCACCATCAAACGCAAATCTCGGATTTACATAAGTCCGGAAACATTCTCAATTGCTATATATAATTCTCAAACCCACTGAAATTTTCTCGGGAGTCACCCACTTTGCTCAAATCTAATTGCACCACTCAAATGGGCCAAAACACATGTGCCCCATTAGCACCACAACACTCAAAGAAGTAACTCTACTTTAACACCACATATCAAATTCATACTTCGTGCGCACTATATCATTCACCAATAACAACTCACTCATCCCGCAAATCTCATTTACTCATACGTGAAATATAATCCTTAACCAGGAATTTCCTTATTCGAGTCATCCTTTATCTCAACTTCTGCAAGTCATAGCTAACCTATAAGTATGCCTCCGACCAAAATTAAAATTTAACACCTAACCATGAAATCAAATGGTCAATAGCAGACTCCCCCACTTGGCTCAAAGCCATAGATTAAAACATTCCATAACTCACAATACCAATACTCTTTTACTGCCATAATGCCACAGTCAGTCCAACGAAACTTCTTCCCAAGTTCATACAATGCCAACCATAAAAATACCTCAATCATCCGCTATGCTCGTATTCATCCTCTTAACACACAAGTCAACTTTCTCAACCAGATTCAGATTCAAATCTCCACCCATACACCCCGTCGGCAGAAAAGAAACTCTCCACTCACATCATAAGAAATACTCCTACATAGATTACTCCGCAGGGGATAATCCACCTGCTTAGCCTCAATCTGGTATCTTGTTATATCTTTTCGCAGTCACAATTACTATGCAATCACTTAGTCAATCTGTGTCCAAACTCATTACCCAAACATGAGAATTTAATTTACCCCAAAAGTTTAACAATATGAAAGATCCTTCAAACATTCATACTCAAGACTGTACGTTACATTAAAACGAAAATCAAGCACCCAGTGGCCATTTCTTTACATTTCAAGGGAACACTTCTCGTCATATTCAAATCGTCTTAATACATCCCGCATTTAGATCATACTCATCACAAAGCCATTCCGCCGCTCATCGAGCGACAACTTCCACTCGTAGGGATATTACCGGACATATGAGTCTAAATGTACAGGTTACAATTGAAGCTACAGAGCCTAAGTTGCAGTCTAAACTTGGCCTCAAGTCCTCCAGACTTGCCCATTACCAAAACACAGAATACACCTCTTGAACCTCGTTCATAAAATCACAAGCCGTCGATACACAGCTGATACCGAGCGCTCATATACGCATACGAATACGTGAAAGGAATTCAAAGAGTTATGTCTCAAGCTGAATCAATCTCGCACGATAAGGAAAGAAAGATGGGAAGTATATATCCTAAATGCCTATAGCCTCTCGAAGATAAGTATGGACGTCATCATACCGATCCGCAAGACTCTACTAGACACTTGCTCATGATTTGTAGAGCCTATGAACCTAGTGCTCTGATACC
This sequence comes from Nicotiana tabacum, assembly GCF_000715075.1. Classification (NCBI taxonomy): domain Eukaryota; kingdom Viridiplantae; phylum Streptophyta; class Magnoliopsida; order Solanales; family Solanaceae; genus Nicotiana; species Nicotiana tabacum. The sequence goes on along the minus strand of NC_134096.1, from coordinate 113,309,376 downwards.
ACCTTGTCACGACCCAAAATCCAACTAGTCGTGATGACACCTAACCCAACCCGCTAGGTAAGCCAACTTTCAACTATCCAATTCCAATAACAATTATTTAAAGTAATTTAAGTGAATAAATATCTTAATCTTATACATCCCCCAAGAACTGGTAGTACAAATCATGAGCTTATAAGAATAAAGTATACAAAGCAGAAATAAAATAAATACATAGTCTGTTTGAATAATACATAAACAGAGCTTTTATAAATCTAAGGCTACCCTAAACAAAAGGAAGCTACAACAGGAATGCAGGTACATCTTCAAGTACCACAACCATCGAGCACAGCAACAACAACAGCCAACATCTGCACGCAATGTGCAGAAGTGTAGTTTCAGTACAACCGACCCCATGTACTGAGTAAGTAACAAACCTAGCCGTAGGTTGAAAGTAGTGACGAGCTTTCACCAAGTCGGGTCCAAAACCAATAGTCCACAACAATCCATAACAACATAAAGCAAATAATACCAGAAATAACTCAGGGATAAAATACTCAGCCAAATAATAATTTCAAAAATTATAGTTCTTCCTTTCAAATATCTCAGTGAAAAACCCAAATCGTTTGCCGAAATTTCCAATAATATAAATAGTTTGAAAACAATAAATTTCTCCCAAAATCCTATCAATAATAAATAAGATGTTTTATTTTTCCTTCCGGATAACCCATGTAAAACAAATGCATCACTATGCCCATGTGTCAAAAATATGTGAGAAATCATGAATGATGTGATGTTGTACAACATGAGAAAAAATACATCTCTAAACCTGTATGTCATGTGTGCATGCCAATGCGATGCAATTCAGTGATAAAATCATAAACAGCCCCTCGGGCAGAACATCACTCATATACAGCCCCTCGGGCAACCTCACAGTCACTCGTGCCACTCGGGCATACCTCACAATCACTCTTGCCACTCGAGCATACCTCACAATCACTCTTGCCACTCGGGCATACCTCACAATCACTCATGCCTCCCAGTCACTCAGCACTCGGCACTCGCACTCAGTAGGTACCTGCGCTCACTGGGGGTGTGTACAGACTCCGGAGGGGCTCCTTCAGCCCAAGCGCTATAATCTGCACGGACAACTCACGTGCGATAATAATAAAGTATGCTACAGGCGGGCAGCCCCGATCCACACTCATCCTCACAAATCAGGCCCTCGGTCTCACTCAGTCATAAAGTATGCTGCAGGCGAGCAGTCCCGATCCACACTCATCCTCACAAATCAAGCCACTCGGGCATTTCAGTAAAACATGGCATTCGGCCCAAAATATTTATATGCATCAAAATAAAGTCATAAAACTGAGTTATGATATGCAATAAAATCAATATGATTGAGTATGAATTTTCAATCTAACACAATAATTCACAGTAATATGACATCTGTGGGTTCCAATAATACTGGCACATAGTCTCAACATGATTTTTAATATGCTTTTCAGCTCAATTTCTTTGACACATAAAACCGCATGGAAAATGCCAAGATTATTTAACTATAAAATTCCGTAGAAACAATTATGTCACAATTTCTATAGTGCACGCCCACACGCCCGTCACCTAGCATGTGCGTCACCTCCCAACAATTCACAAAATACATATATTCAGGGTTCATACCCTCAACTCCAAGATTAGAAGAGTTACTTACCTCGAACAAGCTGAATCCAATGTCGAGCAAGCTAAACAATGCTCTAGAAATCCCATTATGTGCGTATCAACTTCCAAACGGCTCGAATCTAGTCACAATTAATTTGATTCAGCCCACAAAATTTATAAAAATTAATTCCATATCAAAATACTAATATTTTCACAAAATCCGACTCCAAATCGGTATTCAAACTTGAAAAGTTCGTTTTGTGACATTATAGAAATTTTCTTCTATTTCTCTTGAAGATTCAATAATCTTACACCCAAAATGAAGATGAATTCATGGAATATAATCACAAGGGAGTTAAGAACACTTACCCCAAGTTGTGTGGAAATTTTCTCTCCAAAATTGCCCAAACCGAGCTCCAAAATGTCCAAAATGAGAAAAATTCTCGGAACCCTCGTTTTTAAACACTGCCCAGGCATTTCCGCACCTACGGTACCTGGGCTCGCACCTGCGCATCCGCATTTGTGGACAAAAATGCGCGCCTGCGAAAAACAGCCGGCCCTCTAAAAACTCGCATATGCGGCGATATTCTCGCCTCTGCGGGCTTCGCAGATGCGCATTCCCCTTCGCACATGCGGCCTCGCAGATGCGACAAATTCCTCGCACCTACGAGCACTGTCCAGTCCCACTCTTGGCCGCTTCTGAGGCTTATTTCGCGCACATGTGGCTTCGCACCTGCGATCAAAATCTTCGCAGGTGCGATCACACCATTAGGCAGCAGTTCCAGATTTCCTTAAGTCCAAATTTGATCTGTTAACCGTCCGAAATTCACCCGAGGCCCCCGGGATCTCAACTAATTGTATCAACAAGTCCCATAACATAACACGGACCTACTCGAGGCCTTAAATCACACCTAACGACATCGAAACGACGAATTACACCTCAATCCGAAATCATTGAACCTTGAAACTTCAAGTTCTATAACTTACGTCAAAACACATCAAATCACGTTCGATTGACCTCAAATTTTGCACACAAGTCACATTTCACATTACGGACCTATTTCAATTTCCAGAATCGGATTCCGACCCCGATATCAAAAAGTCAACTCCCCGGTCAAATTTTCCAAAAATTCAACTTTCGGCAATTCACGCCAAATTCCACTACGGACCTCCAAATAATTTTTCGGACACGCTCCTAAGTCCAAAATCACCATACAGAGCTATTGGAATCATCAGAATTAAATTCTGAGGTCGTTTACATATAAGTCGACATCCGATCACTATTTTAACTTAAGCTTTAAACCTTGGAACTAAGTGTTCCAATTCATTCCAAAACCTCACCGGACCCGAACCAATTACCCCGACAATTCACACAACAGCTGTAAAGTACAATTTGAGTAGTAAAGGGGGAAGCAAGGTTGTAATACTCAAAACGACGGGTCAGGTCGTTACAATTTTCTTGTACTAATATTTTCTATCTTGGCTTTGTATTGCACTATTACTTTCTCAAAGTAATTTTTTTCTCAAGAATAACTCTCTTGGTTTTTACAATATGTATAAGATCTATATCACACTAATTCTTAATTAGGACTCACACACACACACACACACACACACACACACACACACACACACACACACACATATATATATATATATATATATATACACACACACATAATTTTTATGCTATATAAAAATCATATGCTTTATGGTAAATATTTAAAAAAAATATATAACTAATTTATGGAATTTAATTCTAAATTGAATTCTACAACTTAGTCATACTTTTAAAATAAAAACATGTAACTCATTTATGGAATTCAATTCTAAATTGAATTCTACAAATTAGTCAATATTTTAAAATAAAAACATGTAACTCATTTATGGAATTCAATTCTAAATTGAATTCTACAACTTAGTCATACTTTTAAAATAAAAACATGTTACTCATTTATGGAATTTAATTTTAAATTGAATTCTACAAATATTAATTATAATTACCAAGTGCATATATATATATATATATATATATATATATATATATATATATATATATATATATATATATATATATATATATATATATATATATATATATATAACAACCAAGAGATGTAATTTAATTTTTTTATTTAAAATAGAAAACTTCAACTTGTCCACAATATTAATTATATCCTCTGTGCTAGCAAAGAATATAATAATATTTTATTTGGACTAATAACTAAATTTATTTGACTAATTAAATTTTTTAATTTAATTATCAAATAATAAAGTAATTAATCCTTTAGCAAAGATCAGGACACTCGTTAGTGTGCGACCCCATAGGTTCAATATTAAATCGGTAGTAAATTGATCACATCAATATACTAATCAAGGGTGGCGTCTAGCAACACTCCTTAACGACCAGATAGCATGAAGTATATAATTTACTCTCAAGAACCTGTAGAAGAATAATGTATTAATTCCTTCTGTCCTTATAGCTCTGGGACACCCTAGGATATGGTTCAAATGTCAAATCCTATAGGCAGCCGACTATGTGTTCATATAAAAAATAATCGACCATTGAATGACCTAAGAAACTCTTTTCTTCTTTCATTCAATCGCCCTGGCCAAGGTCTTAATTTGGTCGGTTATAATTTATGACAACATGGAGCTTAAACTCATTACCAAGAGTTCACAGATTCCATATTGATCAATCACTAATTATACAAGTATTTAATCGTACCCAATATCTTTTCAACTATTGCCCTAGGGCCATAGATGTCTAGTATCAAAGTACAATAAATAACTTATCAATTACTATGATGATATCAGGTCAAAGGAAACTCTTACATCACATTCTTCAAGAGAATATTCTATTGACAGTTTATGGTAATTCTAACCATTAGGAATTATCCAATGAATCGGTTTAATGATCATATCTCTATATGCATCATCTATTTATGTTATTTAGTTAATGAGATCAACTAATCTTTATCCCATAAAGACGATCACATAAATATTGATCTAACCGGATTACTAATGTCCAAATTAATAATCCTACGATCAAGAACAAAATTTAAATTAAATTGTAAGAGACTTTACTCTCATTATCATGATCTCAATCATGATGACAAGTCTCAAAATTTAATCAATGACTTTATTAAATTAATCAAGCAATTAATAATAACTATGATAAACGAATATCAAATGCCATATATTTTTATATCAAATAACATTCACAAAAATATGTTCAAATCATCAACTATGAGATTGGATCTGGGGCATATCTAATATATCAATAACAATCTAAACGTGATGGAAGAACCAATGGATTTGTCATCAAGTCACGAAAACTCACCTTCAAGCCGTCGTAATATGCTTGAACAGCAGGAAATGTTGGTATAATTTTACGAGCTTGCATCATGTCCCATATCAGATTGGCAGTAGTATATCCACCGGTCTGCAAACAGTTAAGAAATTGAATAACTCGACATATGTGATACGGTGATGAGAAAAGAGAAATGTAAGAGAGAGGAAAGGGCTAAAAGTTTTTCTTTTTCTGCTTTCCCACCTTTTCACCCGCAATGACGTGCCATATTTAAGTTCATAACTTCTCAATTTTACCCTTAAAGACATAGTTTTATAAAAATAATTAAGATTATAAGATTATTTTAATGATACATTTGGTATGTTATGTAGTAATATAGAGAGTACTTGTGTGTCAAAAGTCTTACTACCTATTTTCTTTCATTCTCAAATTTCATGCATAATAAAATACAATCATGTAAAATGAAAAGAAGGGAGTAATTATTAATGTTATCGGATGAAACTCAATTCTTTTTGTAGTAGTTTCTTACATTAGCTTTATTGTAAATGTTTGCAAGTAACATTTCTGTTGAACTTCCTTTTCTTCTCACGAAAGTTATTGAACAAATTACTTGCAAATATCGTTCTACTAATTTAAGAGTAATATGAAAAGTAATGGTTGTCTTGACATATAGTTCGAAAAGTATTTCATTACGGCTTTCTAGTTTATATTTGTTACTGCAATTTACAAGAATCTTAAGAAGACGACAGTCAGAATATTCAATAACTGTTTAGAGCAAAGCTGCAATAGAAAAAAGATAATACAAAAAGAAAAAAGCAGAAGAAACGAGAATATTGCCACAGCTTACTTTTTCATTCCCCTCAAATGCTTCTAAAATTTAAAACATGGTTGGCATGACCATTTTCAGTTGTTTCTGCCAGCTTCTAACATTCAGTATTCTTTCTGTTTCTTTTCCCTTCAGTTGGAATTCAGTGTGCTTGGAACAAATGAGGAGCAGAGCAATGGAATGTGCAGGAATACTGTTAGTTTCACTACTACTTGTCCCTTTGAAGAGTGTAGCAACTGAAGCTGATAAGAACATCAGTTGTTCTAATTTGCCGCCATGTAATTTTCCGGCAATATACAATTTCGGGGACTCGAATTCGGACACCGGCGGTATCTCAGCAGCATTTCAACCAATACAAGCACCTTATGGTGAGAGCTTCTTCCACAAACCAGCTGGAAGGCTTTCAGATGGTCGTCTTCTCATTGACTTTATTGGTAATCGACTTCTCTTAGTATGTAAAATAACCCCCCCTACTAGCTGCTACAGAGGCGGAACCAGAATTTGAAGCTTATGATTCTAGTTCTTTTAAGTTACTTGGTTCTAACTTAATAATTTGTGCGTATTCAATGAATTTCTTAAGACAAATATAAGATTTGGACCAGAGCTACTTGGTCCGGCCGAACCCGTAGCCGAAGAGTTGGCTCTGCCCCTGAGCTGCTAGTGATGCTTTTTGATGCAATGACATAAAATGCTATATATTCTACTAGCTAGGCAGTTAGAAGGTGCAAGGAATTTGGTAAGCGTGGATGTTCTTTAAAAGACGCAACACAGATACAAAGAATTTAAATAACCGGCCCCAAGATTAGGGGATAAGCTTCATCGTCAAGAGCGAATAGCTTGGATCAACAGCTCAAATTCCTAAACGACCGCTCAGCGATAAAGGAGGTAGGGATGCAGAGACAAGTAGGAAGTTTGCTTAGGAGCTACCTATGAAAGAGTGCATAATAGCTCACTAATCGAACACTCTTGCGTTGGGATGAACGGCCTAAGTATGTATGCAGAAACTGTGGGAAGTAAAATACATCAGTAAGGGAGCATGCAACCTTAGAGAAGTCTCCGCACGAGGAGTGGTGGACAAACTGGGTACAAGAAATGTCGACTTGAGTAACACAAACATACTAGACCAAGAATCTCTAATTGAATGATTTCTCGATTAATATCATTATTTCATATTGAAACTTACAAAATGAAGGTAGTTAATTGATTATAAATGTTTTTTTATGCAGCTGAGCACATGAGACTACCCTACTTGAGTGTCTATCTAGATTCCATTGGCTCAAATTTCAGGCACGGAGCCAATTTTGCAACAGGAGGATCCACCATTCGTAGGCAAAACCAGACTATATTCCAAAGTGGTATTAGCCCCTTTTCACTGGACGTTCAAATTATGCAGTTCCATCGCTTCGAAGGCAGAACTGAAGAGCTCTATAGACAAGGTAAAAGGAAACTAATGCTAATCAATCATTGACCTGTTACTAGCAAGTTACATCATTTAAGCTAATTTGATACAACTATAACTATGTCTCAGCGATAGACTTGTCAGAGAAGAAAAAACTCCCTCGTCCTCGCGAATTTTCAAAGGCTCTCTACACACTTGACATAGGCCAAACTGACCTAGCTGTTGGTTTCCGCCAGATGAGTAATATACAACTTCGGGCAGCCATACCAGACATAATAAACCAGTTCTCTGCAGCAGTTACGGTATATGCAACTTTATCAATTTTATCTATACACTAATCGTGTAAAACCACATTGTTAGTGTAAATAATATTTACACTGTCAGTGTACATAAGTTAAATTCTTGTAACATAGGTAGTGTTGTAGGCACTAATTATGAAGAAAAATGCTATCTTTGTTTCATAATTTTTGACAGCGTCTGTATCAACAAGGGGCAAGGGCATTTTGGATACATAACACAGGTCCAATTGGCTGCTTGCCAACAGCCACATTATACCTCAGGAATCCAAAACCAGGTGTTCTTGATAATTATGGATGCTTAAAGAGCCAGAATAAGATGGCCTTAGAGTTTAATAGACAGCTGGAAACCAGGATAAGAACACTGAGGGCAGAGCTCGGGCATGCTGCTATAACATATGTAGATGTCTATGCTGCCAAGTATGAATTGATCAGCAATGCCAACAGCCAAGGTATATTTTAGAGCGTATATATTTTTTAACGAGACTATTCCACTAAGTACTTGCCATTTCTCGTCAGCACTGGTACCAGATAACTCTGTCTACCAAGACTTATGCAGGTGGGAAGAAATCAACTAGCATCTTTTTGTCCATGTTGGGATTTGAACCCTAATCTGACAGCTCGGCTGACACCCTTGGGGTGCTATTAGTACATATTACATTCCCAATTCATTTCTTTATCTTTTGATCAAGGGCTTTAGGCTTTAAAATTTTGAACAGGTTTCATGGAACCCCACAAAATATGCTGTGGATTGCATGAGGGGAACACGCATGTATGGTGTGGACAGAAAGCAATAGTGAGAGGGGCAGAAGTGTTTGGAGGGGCTTGTGCCAACCCTTCAATTTACATAAGCTGGGATGGAGTACATTACTCTCAAGCTGCTAATCAATGGACTGCAAATCAGATACTAAACGGCAGTTTCTCTGATCCTCCCATTCCCATTACCCATGCTTGTCATAAACGTCTTCATTATTAGGACTGTTGTATTATAATCTGCATCTTAATTAGTGGTTTTTATATCTATGTTTAACTTCTATCAAGTGAAATCACTTGTTCTTTTTAGTTTAAAAAAGAAAAGAACAAGTTTTTTTCCTTTATTTTTCGCATCATTCATAAGAAGAAACTATCAAGTTTCTAATATAAAGCCGATGACAAGATCCCTTGTTAAGGAATTGGGTAACAAGGGACAGACATTCCTCCTTAGAGTCAATTCCAGATAAGCTCAGGGACCTTAATAAACAGAGTACAAATTTACAGCTCAAAATACTAGGATTTTATTTTCATGTCCAACTACTGTACAGCAAGAACACTACAATTAGACAATCGTACAACAATTTTTTTTGGATAAATACATTGTACGACAAAGATAAAAGTTGTTTTTTTGGATAAGTAGCAATGCCACGAACTAAAAGCGAATAGGTCCATAGCTCACCCTTATAAGACTAGATACATACAGCAAGATGGTCCAAATCTAGCAACTCTGGACGTGTTAAAGAGTCATAAATAACTATATTTCACTGGCGATGACCATCTGGAAGAGCAACAGCCTGGTTAAAGGGCACCAAGCGTTGAGGTAGAGACCCATCTTCCTCATCATCATCAAACTCCAATGTGTAACTGCAAAAGGGAAACATAATGCATTAAGCCCATGAAACAGGATCATGATTCATTGGTCAATTTGTTTTTGGTAATGCAACAGTCAATTTCAAGAAAGAAGAAAAAAGAAATATTGAGCTCGATGACTGCAAAACAGATTGGGATAATTGATTCCACTTTCTGTTTAATCAGAAGTCATTGCTCAATTATTGAGTACTAAAGAATCTTAAGTTCATCGCTGATTTCTAAGAAGCCAGGTAAGAGCATCACTTACTCGTCGGTCTTCCTCTGGAAATTGATATAGCATTGGGACCATCACATGCAAATGTAAGTAAAAACCCAATCAATTCCCGAGTAATGATATTCTGAATAGCTCAATAAAGAAAATCCCGATAAATTACGACAAAAGAAAACTAAATAGTGGTACCTTGCGAGCCTGGACTACTGTGGCTTTGTACAGGGCTGTGGTTCCTGGGTAAACTGCCAAAACTTGTTTTCCAGGAGGGAATTCTTGAGTGGTTGCAAGATCACTTATCTTGGGGAAAGGTATAATATGTGACCAGGGTAGCTTGTACTTTCTGTAATTGGCAAAAGAATAGAACCAGTAATTCCGGTAAGAAGGCGAATAATCATTTAGTAAGCAAAAGCTGTAAGCCGCTTAGATATCAAATAACTAGCTGAATAGCAGCCTTTCAAAGTACAAAGAGTGAAAAGCCACAGTTATGCGGTAATAGTTATCAGTCATCAAATTCTTCGGTAGCATTAGGTCTAGACTATATGAGATGTCGCAGAATCTTAATCACAAATACCTACAAGAAGGTGTTGTGGACAGATTCTTAGGAAGCAGTTTCAGCAACTTGCCGGACAGCTAGGAGTAACTTACGGACTTACTTACTAGTGTGTACCAGGCAGCAACTAATCACCAACAAATAGCAGAAAAGGACAAAATCTCATTGATCTCTATCATCCATCAACGTACTAGAAGGGGGAAAATATAAGTGACTAAAATTCCTCAATGAGCTGTTCCTTCGAAGTTGGCAGCTCAAAAAGTGAGGTAAGTTTTTTCTGCGTGAGGTCACACCATGGGACAAAATATACCTTTTTGTTCCTTTTGTAGTTTCCTCTTTCCTCCAATTGATGAATGTGATTTGTTAGTCTCGTGGGCAACTAAAACTGACTTGTATCGAGGTCCCAGAAGGAGTCAGAAAATCTCTTAATCTCCCTCATTCTTCTACCTACTATTCCCCAGTCTCTGTGCTTCTTGTGCATTCTTAGTATAGAAAGCATTCAATAATCCAATGGACAAAAAGGATTTTTTTGACACTTAAGCATCGCATGAATGCAATGCTCCCTACAACGATCAAGGAGGGAATAGATTTAATCATTCCATAGCTGGATAGAAGTAGGAAATCTAATAAATAAAGTGAGTCTTTGTGAAGTTGAGATCAGGTAACGGGATAATGCCTTACATTATGTAAATTTGAGAAGTTCCATCTATAACATAAAGTTGGAGCTGTCACTTTGATCCTAGGAAGTACCTGATAAGTACTCACTCACTCAGACACACGCACACACCCACCCACACACAGCATACCCCCCCCCCCCCCAAACACCCTTCCCCAATTGTTGGCTGCTAAATGCTCCACAAACTACCAAGATAAACTTTCTTAGAGGTCTCCCTGCATCAATTTGATAAGTAGTCATCCTGCAACACCTTTTTGGTCCTAGTCCTAAACCACACATGGTCAAATTCAGACAATATTATGTTTAGAGAATAATATCAGGCATCATAGACCCTAAACTCCAAGTGCCAATTTGAGAGACACGTTTCAGGCTTGCATCCATGGATATTGACGGTTGAGGGAACAATGAGCAAACTAGTAGGGACTTACAACCAAGATACGCATAAACAATCAAAAGGAAGCACACAAGCAAATGAAAATGGGCAAAAACTATCAACAAATGTCCAAAGATCAATAGTAAGGCTACATGTGGGCACCACCTTCCTCATCTTCACCTGGCTCCTCGTCTAGAACTTCAAATCTGCACGGAGAGATACAAGGTTAATACAAATTATAGATGTAAACGATCCAGTTGAAGACATAATTAAGTAAATAAAAAGGTGCTCTCTCTAACAATTAAGCCTTTAGATGATATGTAAATAGCAGGTAGACGTTTGGGGTTAGAATCTCACCGCCATCCATAGTCAAAAAAGAATATAGCAGGTAGACGTTTGGGGTTAGAATCTCACCGCCATCCATAGTCAAAAAAGAATATTCACGTACTTGACCCATTAAATAAAAAATCAGGCCGCACACGTAAGGGAGCCTGGTGAAGACATAATTAAATAATTAAAAGTATGCTCCCTCTAACCCATTAAAATCATGTCCTCTAGATTAACCATTCACTATGAAGCTTTATTGCAAAACTTACTCTTTTGTTTCTTTGTCATAATGAGTAACTTTAACAATGACCCACTCATCCTTTTCACCATCCTCTAGCGCGACCCTAGCAGCCACCTGGTGGTAAAAGGTTTAACTATGTTATTGCCACCACAAAAGTAAAAGCTCATTCACATACTAAAGGTGCTTGAATGATATTATAAAATAGGGAAAAGGTCCAAAATTACCCCTTTATTATGGTATATTGTTTACTTTTGCTACCCGTTATAATTTTTTGTCCAATCTAGCCCCTACCGTTAATCAAGTTTTAAAAATTACCCCTAACCCTAACGTTTTGACACTGTGGCAGCTGACCCCCTCAATTTCATCCATGTCAGCTGCCATGTCATCGACCCCACCAAATTAAAACCCCACAGTACATTCTCTTCCAATTTCATTACTTTTGCAGCTTCAGCTTAGTGTAGAGCCTCCATGGCAATTAATTCTTCTTTCAATTTATCCCTATCATTTTTAATCGCTTCCCAAGACGATGTTAGATCTTTAGTTGTAACCAAATCATTGTTCAACGAGATTTCATCTTTCCATTCAAAATAACCACAAGAACGATTATGTCGAAGACAAAAAAACCAGAGAAGAAACTAAGATCTTTATTATTAGACTATAATTTAGAGCAAACTGATAATAATTTAGATCTTTTGTTAGAGAATCACTAACCTTAGGCTTCGGACATTTATAAAATCGCCTTCCAGGGTTTAATGGAGTCGTTGAAGTGAAGTGGTTTGCAATGATGCCACAACGACACCTAATTTGGGAAGAACAGCTTCCTTGCGACATTGAAGGCTGAGGAAAATAGCATTGGGGTCGTGTGAGCCCTAATTCTTTGGAGACGGGAATGTAATGGGTATGTGGGGTTTTAATTTGGTGGGGTCGATGACATGGCAGCTGACATGGATGAAATTGAGGGGGTCAGCTGCCACAGTGTCAAAACGTTAGGGTTAGGGGTAATTTTTAAAACTTGATTAACGGTAGGGGCTAGATTGGACAAAAAGTATAACGGGTGACAGAAGTAAACAATATACCATAGTAGAGGGATAATTTTGGACCTTTTCCCTATAAAATATCGAAAGAACTTATTCACTTCCATGAAAATAAATCCATACTTGTTCACCCTTCAGGCTAGCAAAGAACTCCTGCTGATTTCGCATTGAAGGAGAGAGCCTGGGAATGTCAGAGTCACCTTTCATCCTCTTCTTTTTCTGCTCGTTGCCTTCTGTCATCCATGTAGATCCAAATGCATTAATCAAGGTGAAAACAATTGAAGTTGATGATCAGAAATAGAGTTGAGTCTATTAATTTAGATTTAAACAAGAAAATATTTTTTAAATTCATAAAATAGATGTTTGATTCGTTAGGCTCAATAATAACTTGCTTTAAGGTATTCCTTTGCATAAGGGCTACAGCTAAAGCATTATATGTGGGGGTGTGCTTATTATTTTGTCAACGGTGTCGCTATCCACCAAGTTGATATTCGACTCGCTTTACACTCCTTTTGGTACATCTCATATTTTTACCAATTGATCAATTTAATATAGGCAGATATGGGAAGTTAGAGAATTTTGGAACCATTAAGTTTTCCAGAAACGTCACTGGATGTTATGCTACCTTGTACTTCTGCGGAATACCCGAATCTAAATCCTAAACAAATTAGTAATACCACAAGACAAAAAAACACTGTCATCTAATTAGCAGTCAAGATTTTATTTTATTTTGTTGATAAGGAAAAAATAAATAAATCTTGACTCTTAATTTATGACCAATCTCGTATTTTCTTCAATATCCCAAAGTATTCTGCCACTATTGTCCTACTAAAGATTGATTTATCGTGGATCTCAAGTTTAGGCTATAATTGCCATTCAAGTTCTTTAGAGGAGACAGGCAAAGATAAAAATACTTCAAAGAGAACTTTGGTGAGGTATTGTGTGTGTCCCACAAGAACAATCAACATCCAAAAATTGAAGATGTTGTAAGCCAAGTCTTAACTTTAAAGAGCGTAACGCTAGAGATTCAATGATTGCTATGTTCTATCAATCATAGTACACACACCTATCTTTCTTCTCTGTTGCCCAGCACCTCCAGCAGGGATTAACGCATCCAGCTGGCCTAACAAATGGTTGGATTAAGGCCGGCAAGTGGGCTGGTCCAAACGGTCCCGGTTCGGTCTCAAATTAAACGGGTCAAACGGTATCAGGCCAAATGGTCTTTTTGTAAGGACCGGCCCGGGACCGTATGGTCCCGGACTAAACGGTCTCGGCCCGCGGGCTAAATGGGCTGAACGGATTTTTTTTTTTAATAAAAAAATTAAATAGATATTAGAGACAAAAGGATGTTAAAAGAAATATCTAAGGCAATGCTTTGTAAATTTTATTATAGAATTGTGACCTAAATTTTATTTAACATCCTAAATTTTAATATTCAATATTTAATATCGAATATAACTTATATATATATATATATATATATACACACACACACTATACTATACTATACTATATTATACTATATGTGCAGCCTCCTAAAGATGAGTACAGACGTCTCCGTACCGATCCGCAAGATTCTACTAAACCTGCTCATGACTCATGAGACCTATATAACCTAGTCTCTGATACCAATCTGTCACGACCCAAACTAACCTCTGTCATGATGGCGCCTATCGTGGAACTAGGCAAGCTGACTCATTTCCAAAACAAACCGATATTTTTATTTTAAAGATAATTCCAAGGTTATTTAACATAAAACCTCCATTTAAAGGGTTCAAATCAAAAAAGAAAACAGAAGTGCGGAAAAGAAAAGCCCGACATCAGGGTGTCACTAGTCATGAGCATCTACTACAATCTGTCTAACAATATCAAGGCTAACTCAGCCTGGAAAATAGCTAAATATAACTAAAGGAAGATAAGAGGGAGAAGAGCAGGGGCTGCGATCGCCAAACAGCTGCCTTGCTATCTCCAAAAGAATTTGCAACCAGAACACTCAATAATCGCTACCGTGTCCAGCTACACCTGAATCTGCACACAAGGTGCAGGGAGTAACGTGAGTACGCCAACTCAGTAAGTAACAACAATAAATAAAGACTGAGCAGTAGTTACAAGCAATAAAGCATATAACATTCATATCATGAAATCTCAGTAAAGTACAACATGCTTTAAAATCAGTGTTTGAATCAAATCATCTCGTTTAAACCCGGTTCCAGTAAAAATCATTTAAAGATATTTTTCCAACAGTTTTTTTCAAACAAAGGCTCAATGCAAAAGTGAGCAAATATGATGAAATCATAAGCAGCCTCTCGGGCAAACCTCACAGTCACTCGTGCCACTCGGGCATACCTCACAATCACTCTTGCCACTAGGGCATACCTCACAATCACGCTTGCCACTCGGGCATACCTCACAATCACTCATGCCTCCCAGTCACTCAGCACTCGGCACTCAACACTCGCACTCAGTAGGTACCTGCGCTCACTGGGGGTGTGTACAGACTCCGGAAGGGCTCCTTCAGCCCAAGCGCTATAATCTGCACGGACAACTCACGTGCTATAATAATAAAGTATGCTGCAGGCGGGCAGCCCCGATCCACACCCATCCTCACAAATCAGGCCCTCGGCCTCACTTAGTCATAAATATGTTGTAGGCGGGCAGCCCCGATACACACTCATCCTCACAAATCAGGCCCCCGGCCTCACTCAGTCATAAACCTCTCAAGCCACTCGGGCATTTCAGTAAAACATGGCATTCGGCCCAAAATATTTATATGCATCAAAATAGAGTCATACAACTGAGTTATGTGGTAAACAAGTATAAACATGACTGAGTATAGATTTTCAATCAAAAACAGTGAGAGGATGGTAAGAAACAACCCCTAAGGGTCCAAACAGCTTTGGCGTAAGGCCCAAACATAGCATTCAGCCAAATTTACAGAAATTCTTTCTAAAACATATAAGTATCATATGGTTTCAACAAAGTATGCAACTTTAAAGTTGCTACGGGGCAGACCAAGTCACAAAACCCCGACAGTGCATGCCCACACGGCCGTCACCTAGCATGTGCGTCACTTCAAAATAGTAGAATGATACGAAATCCGGGGTTTCATACCCTCAGTACTAGATTTACAATCGTTACTTACCTCAAACTGTGAAATTCTTATTCTGTGATGCCCTTTCCTCGTGAATTGGTCTCCAAACGCCTCGAATCTGGTCATAAATAATTCGTTTCAGTCAATAAAATTCATTGGAATTAATTCCACAAGATAATAATGATTTTCCATAAAAATCCGAAAATTAGCTCAAAATCGCCCGTGGGGCCCATGTATAGGAACTCGACAAAAGTAACAAAATCCGGAAACCTATTCAACCAGGAGTCTAACCATACTAATTTTATAAAAATCTGACCCCAACTCGACCCTCAAATCTTCGATTTAAACCAAGAGGGTTTTCAAATTTTCACAACTCAATTCACCAATTAAATGATAAAACAACCATAGATTCAGGTAATTTAACCAATATTGAGTTAAGAACACTTACCCCGTTGTTTCCTCTGAAAATCACCCAAAATCGCCTCACTTCCGAGCACCAAATCGCCAAAAACTAAAAATGGGACGAAGTCCTATTTTCAGAACTTAAACTCACTGCCCAGACTTTTCTTCTTCGCGAACGCGGTCAGTGCCTCGCGTTCGCGAAGCACAAAATAGCTCCCGTCTAAATTCCTCCTTCACGAACGCGACATCACCCTCGTGTTTGCGAAGCACAAAATGCCTCTGCCTCAATGCCTTCTACGCGAATGCGTTCGAGCCATCGCAGACGAGATGCTTCTTTCCCCCTCACTACGCGAACGCGACACCCCCTACGCGAACGCGTAGACCAATTGCATGTGGTCTTTGGTTGCTTCCTCTTTTCTTCGTGAACGCGTAACATATCCCGTGTCCGCGATGCACACCCAGTCCACTCTTCGCGAACGCGAGCTTCTCTTTGTGAACGCGAAGAGAAAATATTGCCAGCCTCTCAGTTCCTCTTCGCGAACGCGAGGCTCCACTCGTGAACGCAATGAAGGAAACTAGATGGTGCATCAGAAAAATTCTAGCAGAGTTCCAAGTCCAAAATCCAACCCGTTAACCATCCGAAACTCACCCGAGCCCCTCGGGACCTTAACCACATATACCAACAAGTCCTACAACATCATAAGGGCTTAGTTGAACCCTCAAATCACCTCAAACAACACAAAAACCATGAATTACACCCCAATTCAAGCCTAATGAACTCTGAAATTTCTAATTTCTACAAACAACTCCGGAACCTACCAAATCACGTCCGATTGACCTTAAATTTTGCACACAAGTCCTAAATGACATAACAGAGGTATTCCAATTTTCAGAATCGGATTCCGACCCCGATATAAAAAAGTCAATCCCCCGGTCAAACTTCTCAAAAATAAAACTTTCGGCATTTCAAGCCTGATATCTACGGACTTCCAAATAATATTCCGGATATGCTCCTAAGCCCAAAATTACCATACGGAGCTATTGGAATCATCAAAATTTAAATCCGAGGTCGTTTACACATAGGTCCATATCCGGTCCACTTTTCTAACTTAAAATTTTCAATTATGAGACTAAGTGTCTCATTTCACTCCGAGTTCCTTCCGGACTCGAACCAACTAACCCGATATAACATAATATAGCCGAATAACATAAAAAGAAGTAGGAATGGGGTAAACGAGGTTATAACTCTAGAAACGACCGGCCGAGTCGTTACATCCTCCCCCTCTTAAACATCCGTTCGTCCTCGAACGGGTCTAGAAGCATACCTGGAGTCTCGAATAGGCGTGGATATCTACTCCACATCTCCCGCTCGGTCTCCCAGGTGGCTTCCTCCACAGGCTGACCTCTCCATTGCACCTTCACTGAAGCTATATCCTTTGACCTCAACCTTCGAACCTGCCGATCCAAAATAGCCACCGGCTCCACATCATAAGTCATATCACCCTCCAACTGAACCGTGCTGAAATCCAAAACATGGGACAGATCTCCAATATACTTCCGGAACATGGAAACATGAAACACTGGATGCACACTCGACAAGCTGGGTGGCAAGGCAAGCTTATAAGCCACCTCCCCTATTCTCTGAAGCACCTCAAAAGGCCCAATGAACCGGGGGCTCAACTTGCCCCTCTTCCCAAACCTCATAACGCCCTTCATGGGTGATACCTTCAGCAAAACCTTCTCCCCAACCATAAAAGACACATCACGGACCTTCCTATCCGCGTAGCTCTTCTGCCTAGACTGTGCCGTGCGAAGCCGCTCCTGAATCAATTTCACCTTATCTAATGCGTCCTGGACCAAGTCTGTACCTAAGAGCCTAGCCTCACCCGGCTCAAACCATCCAACCAGAGATCTACACCTCCTTCCATACAAAGCCTCGTACGGAGCCATCTGAATACTCGAATGATAATTGTGTTATATGCAAACTCTGCGAGTGGCAGAAACTGGTCCCATGAACCCCCAAAGTTAATGACACAAGCACGCAACATGTCCTCCAATAACTGAATAGTGCGCTCGGACTGCCCGTCCGTCTGAGGGTGAAAAGCTGTGCTCAACTCAACTTGAGTACCCATCTCTCACTGCATGACCCTCCAAAACTGCGATGTGAATTGAGTACCCCTATCTGAAATGATGGAAACTGGGACACCATGCAGGCGAACAATCTCTCGGATGTAAATCTCAGCCAACCGCTCTGAAGAGTAAGTAGTACCAACTGGAATGAAGTGCGCAGACTTGGTCAGCCGATCCACAATAACCCAAATAGCGTCGAAATTCCTCGAAGTCCGTGGGAGCCCAACTACAAGTTCATAGTGATCCGCTCCCACTTTCACTCTGGGATCTCTAACCTCTGAAGTAAGCCACCCGGTCTCTGATTCTTATACTTAACCTGCTGACAGTTTAGACACCGAGCCACAAACCCAACTATATCCTTCTTCATCCGCCTCCACCAATAGTGCTACCTCAAATCCAGGTACATCTTCGCGGCACCCGGATGGATGGAATACCGCGAGCTGTGGGCCTCCTCAAGAATCAACTCTCGAAGCCCATATACATTAGGCACACATGTACGGCCCTGTATTCTCAGCACCCCGTCATCACCAATAGTCACATCCCTAGCATCATCTCTCCGAACCCTGTCCTGAAGAATGAGCAAGTGAGGGTCATCATACTGACGCTCCCTGATACGGTCATAAAGAGAAGACCTAGAGACCACACAAGCCAATACCCGACTAGGCTCCAAAATATCCAATCTGAAAAGCTGGCCCGCTAAGGCCTGAACATCCAATGCCAAAGGCCTCTCTGCTGCTGGAAGATATGCTAAACTCCCTAAACTCTCTGCCCGGCGACTCAAAGCATCGACCACCATATTGGCCTTCCCCGGATGGTACAAAATAGTGATATCATAGTCCTTAAAAAGCTCCAACCATCTCCACTGACATAAATTAAGATCCTTCTGCTTTAATAGATACTGCAGACTCCGGTGATCGGTATAGATCTCACAATGAACCCCATACAAATAATGACGCCAAATCTTCAAGGCATGAACAATGGCTGCTAACTCAAGATCATGGACAGGATAGTTATTCTCATGGGTCTTCAACTGGCGCGAGGCATAGACGGTCACCCTACCCTCCTGCATTAAAACACAACCAATGCCTATCCTCGAGGCATCACAATACACGGTGTAAGAACCTGAAGCTGATGACAGAACTAACGCTGGAGCTGTGGTCAAAGCAGTCTTGAGCTTCTGAAAGCTCTCCTCACACTCATCCGACCACCTGAATGGATCACCCTTTTGGGTCAATTTGGTCAAGGGCGATGCAATAGATAAAAATCCTTCCACAAAGCGATGGTAGTAACCCGCCAAACCAAGAAAGCTCCTAATCTCCGTGGCTGAGGACGGTCTGGGCCAACTCTGCACCGCCTCTATCTTCTTCGGATCCACCTGAATACCCTCACTGGACACCACGTGCCCCAAGAATGCTACTGAACTGAGCCAAAACTCGCATTTGGAGAACTTTGCATAAAGCTTCTCCTCCCTCAATCTCTGTAATACAATCTTCAAATGTTGAGCGTGCTCCTCCTGGCTACGAGAGTACATCAAGATGTCATCAATGAATACAACAATGAATGAGTCCAAATAGGGCTGAAATACACTGTTCATCAAATGCATGAACGCTGCTGGGGCATTGGTCAGCCCAAAAGACATCACCAAGAACTCATAATGGCCATATCGGGTTCTGAAAGTTGTTTTAAGAATATCTGAATCCAGAATCAATCTTGGAGAACACCCTCGCTCCCTGAAGCTGGTCGAATAAATCATCAATGCGAGGCAAAAGATACTTATTCTTGACTGTGACCTTGTTCAACTGCCTGTAATCAATACACATTCTCATGGAACCATCCTTTTTCTTCACAAATATAACCGATGCACCCCAAGGTGACACACTAAGCCGAATAAACCCCTTATCAAGGAGTTCCTAAAGATGTTCTTTCAATTCCTTCAAATCCGCCGGTGCCATACAATACGGTGGAATAGAAATGGGCTGAGTGCCCGGCACCAAATAAATACCAAAGTCAATATCCCTGTCAGGCGGCATGCCCAGTAGGTCTGCAAGAAATACATCCGAAAAATCACGTACCACCGGAACATAATCAATGACGGGGGTCTCTGCACTAACATCCCTCACAAAAGCCAAATAAGATAGGCAACCCTTCTCAACCATGCGTTGAGCCTTCAAATATGAAATCACCCTACTAGGTACATAATCTATAGAACCGCTCCACTCAACCCTCGGAATTCCCGGCATAGCCAACGTCACCGTCTTAGCGTGACAATCTAGAACAACATGACATGGAGATAACCAATCCATACCTAATGTCACATCAAAGTCAACAATATTGAGCAAAAATAGATCCACTCGGGTCTCCAGACCCCTAATAGGAGCACCTCTGAATCCACCCTACCCATGAGGCCTCTTGGCCTCCCTCTCAACCCTCTCCTGACCGTGATGTCTTTGCATTTCATAGGCTGAAACATTGCCATTTTGTCCAAAGGCGTCATAATCTGAAGGCATCATCCTCATAGCCGGAAGACACCATTCCATGGCCCGAAGATCTCTCAAAAGTGTACATCATTATTCAAAGGCGTCATTTTTCAGAGGCACCATTCTCATAGCCCGAGGACATTATTTCATGGCCTGCGAATTCCTTATCACATGATTCATGGCCTAGGACGTCATGGTCTAAGGACATCATCCTCACCGTCCAAAGACAATCTTCATGGTCCGAAGGGAATTTGCATCATGTTTAAATTCTCGCAATAATCCATATATACTTGCATGCATCGTGTTTTAAGTTTTGCAGGTAATCCAGGAAGTAACCGTTCTCCTAACGGGAGTAATCTTCGCTCCGATTTCCGTTCATAGCGTTCACATCCTGCAATTATTTCAAGCATAACCCAATCACTATCAGTTACCCACTTCTACTTGATAACCGTTCAGATACTCGTCCTGAGATACATCCGTAATGTTTCAGGTAACGTATAAACTATCTGATACCGTCCTACCCAAAAGAACCCTTTCCAAAGCATACGATCATTCCTATAACAACTCCATCGGTTTCGTTCGCCGTTGGATCTAGAACTACACACGGCTTTATTCCCGTAACACCAGGGATATGTAGGCAACTCAGGAACCAGGGTTCGGCCTCCATTTTTTAAAAAAAACAATCACCTCATTCGGTCAAAATTGGTCATCATTTTCTTTACCTGACAACTCTTTCATCATTCCTAGGTAGAGAGGGGCAGCTGTTGATACCCAATTTTGCCCTCATATATTTTTCAAATAATATGCATAGTTTCAAAATATCATTTTTGCATTATTATTAATTTATAGGATTTACACAAGCATTTCCTATAATTTTTCATAATTTCAGAGTTTTTAAATTAATTTTTCTTGCATTAATTTACATAAAAATTCCGTAATCACTCTTTTAAATTATTTGTGATGACTTAATCACCTATAATTATTCTTTGCATCCCTAATACATTTTTGAAATATTTTTACCCCATTTGTTATATAATTACAATGGTATTTTTAGGCTATTTGCATAAATTTGCAATAATAACCTACCTTTTGCATTCTTATTGCAATTGATATTTCATTTAGGGTCAAAATAATATCTTACATTTTTTATAGTCTTCTATTATTGTAAAGTATTAATTTGCATAAGTAGCATTTTTATATATTTATTTAGCTATTTATTTAAATTCTTTATCTTTTAATTTCTATTTTTTAAAGCTGGCCCAATTTTGAGTCAAATTTTCGGACCAAACCAGCCCAATACAGTAACCCAATAACCCCAGCCCAAATCGGTCGCGACCCGCCTAGACAACCCGACCCAACCCCTCTTTAAAATCCTGGCTGTTGATCTCTAATATCAACGGCCCAAATTTAATCCCCCCTTTTAAATCACCCAACCCCAAACCCTAATCCTATTCCCTCTAAATCCGCCGCCCTAAAACTCTCCCCCTCTCTGAAGAACCCTAATCGCCTCCTCTCTAAACCCCTCTCCTAATCCCTTTTCTAATGGGATTCTCCTCTCATTTACTTACCATATTTGTGTGTTTCCGCTACTGGTTGATTCTCTATGGTATCACCTAGTACTTGCCTAAACATGGCAAGTACTACTTCTCCTATTCTGTCCGATTGATTTCTATCTCTTGAATCTGGACCATATTTTGTCTACACACATTCTATTCTATATTGTATGAGTCCGATTTTGTTTGTATTTTGCTGATTTTTACTTTCCCTAAAAATTAGAGTTTACCGGATTTTCTCTCTTAAATTGATTTAAAATTGATTTGCATGTTTCTTTTCCTTTCTCCAAAATACCAGCAGTACGGAGTATCCTCTGATACCTGTCCAAAAAGTCCAGAGCATCCTCTCTCTTTGTGCCACTGAAAGGTGGTGGCTGGAGTCTCCCAAACCTCTCCAACCTACACTGATCATCCTCAGGCATAGCGGGAACCACATAATCCTGAGCAACAACAAACGACTGGGCTGGTGGTGCCTCCGGTGTCTGAAGTCCCTGAATAACCTGCTCGGGTGTGCGAGCGATAGGAGTCTGAGTGCCTCCCCTAGCCTGAGAAATGGCTGCGGCTGTCGAAATAGAGACTGCCTGAGCAAGGCCAGTACACGCTGTCAAAATCTGAGCTAGGGCCTCCTGAAGGCATGGAATCACAATAGGCATAGGTGGTGCCTGAGCTGGTGCATCGACAATTGGAACCTGGTCCTGATCTGGGATAACCGGTGGATCTGCAGGTATTGCCCCAACTATTGTACGGGCTACACCTCTGCCCCTACCATGGCCTCGGCCTCTCGCGGCCTTGGCTGGTGGTACTGGTGGCTGGCCCTCCTGGCCAATAGTACGAGTCCTCACCATCTGTGAGAGAATGAAACAACAGATGTTTAATTACTAGAATCAACAAATTCGCACGACAAGAATTCAAGAATGTGAAGTTTCCTAAAGGTTCTGTAGCCTCTCGAAGATAAGTATAGACGTCTCCGTACCGATCCGCAAGACTCTACTAAACTCGCTCATGACTCGTGAGACCTATGTAACCTAGGCTCTGATACCAATCTGTTACGACCCAAAACTAACCCCTGTCATTGTTGCTCCTCTCGTGGAACTAGGCAAGCCGACTAATTTCCAAAACAAACCGATATTTTCATTTTAAATATAATTCCAAGGTTATTTAACATAAAACCTCCATTTAAAGAGTTCAAATCAAAGAAAAACAGAAGTGCGGAAAAGAAAATCCCGACATCGGGGTGTTACTAGTCATGAGAATCTACTACAATCTGTCTAACAATATCAAGGCTAACTCAGCCAGGAAAATAGCTAAATATAACTAAAGGAAGATAAGAGGGAGAAGAGCAGGGGCTGCGATCGCCAAACAACTACCTTGCTATCTCCAAGAAAATCAGCCACCAGAACACTCAATAATCGCTACCGTGTCCAGCTACACCTGAATCTGCACACAAGGTGCAGGGAGTAATGTGAGTACGCCAACTCAGTAAGTAACAACAATAAATAAAGACTGAGCAGTAGTGACGAGCAATAAAGCATATAACATTCATATCATGAAATCTCAGTAAAGTACAACATGCTTTATAATCAGTGTTTGAATCAAATCATCTCGTTTAAACCAGGTTCCAGTAAAAATCACTTAAAGATATTTTTCCAACAGTTTGTTTTTCAAACAAAGGCTCAATGCAAAGGTGAGCAAAAATGATAAAATCATAAACAGCCCCTCGGGCAAACCTCACAGTCACTCGTGCCACTCGGGCATACCTCATAATCACTCTTGCCACTCGGGCATACTTCACAATCACTCTTGCCACTCGGGCATACCTCACAATCACTCATGCCTCCCAGTCACTCAGCACTCGGCACTCGGCACTCGCACTCAATAGGTACATGCGCTCACTGGGGGTGTGTACAGACTTCGGAGGGCTCCTTCAGCCCAAGCGCTATAATCTACACGGACAACTCACGTGCTGCACGGACAACTCACGTGCTATAATAATAAAGTATGCTGCAGGCGTGCTGCCCTGATCCACACTCATCCTCACAAATCAGGCCCTCGGCCTCACTCAGTCATAAATATGTTGCAGGCGGGCAGCCCCGATCCACACTCATCCTCACAAATCAGGCCCTCGGTCTCACTCAGTCATAAACCTCTCAAGCCACTCGGTCATTTCAGTAAAATAGGGCATTCGGCCCAAAACATTTATATGCATCAAAATAGAGTCATACAACTGAGTTATGCGGTAAACAAGTATAAACATGACTGAGTATAGATTTTTAATCAAAAACAGTGAGAGGATGGTAAGAAACAGCCCCTAAGGGTCCAAACAGCTTTGGCGCAAGGCCCAAACATGGCATTCAGCCCAATTTACAGAAATTCTTTCTAAAACATATAAGTATCATATGGTTTCAACAAAGTATGCAACTTTACAGTTGCTACGGGGCGGACCAAGTCACAAAACCCCAACAGTGCATGCCCACACGCCCGTCACCTAGCATGTGCATCACGTCAAAATAGTAGAATGATACGAAATCCGGGGTATCATACCCTCAGTACTAGATTTACAATCGTTACTTACCTCAAACTGCGAAATTCTTATTCTGCAATGCCCTTTCCTCGTGAATTGGTCTCCAAACGCCTCGAATCTGGTCATAAATAATTTGTTTCAGTCAATAAAATTCATTGGAATTAATTCCACAAGATAATAATGATTTTCCATAAAAATTCGAAAATTAGCTCAAAAATTGCCCGTGGGGCCCATGTCTCGGAACTCGACAAAAGTTACAAAATCCGGAAACCCATTCAACCATGAGTCTAACCATACTAATTTTACTAAAATCCGACCCAAACTCGACCCTCAAATCTTCGATTTAAACCAAGAGGGTTTTAAAATTTTCCCAACTCAATTCACCAATTAAATGATAAAAACAACCATGGATTCAGGCAATTTAACCAATATTGAGTTAAGAACACTTACCCCATTGTTTCCTCTGAAAATCACCCAAAATCACCTCACTTTCGAGCTCCAAATCGCCAAAAACTAAAAATGGGACGAAGTCCCATTTTCAGAACTTAAACTCACTGCCCAGACTTTTCTTCTTCGCGAACGCGGTCAGTGCCTCGCGTTTGCGAAGCACAAAATAGCTCCCGTCCAAATTCCTCCTTTGCGAATGTGACATCACCCTCGCGTTCGCGAAGCACAAAATGCCTCTGCCTCAATGCCTTCTACGCAAACGCGTTCGATCCATCGCGAGCGTGATGCTTCTTTCCCCTTCACTACGCGAACACGACACCCCCTACGCGAACGCATAGACCAATTGCCTGGGGTCTTTGGCTGCTTCCTCTCTTCTTCGCGAACGCATAACACCTCCCGCGTCCGCTATGCACACCCAGTCCACCCTTCACGAACGCGAGCTTCTCTTTGCGAATGCGAAGAGAAAATATTGCCAGCCTCTCAGTTCCTCTTCGCGAACGCGAGGCTCCACTCGCGAACGCGATAAAGGAAACCAGATGGTGTATCAGAAAAATTCTAGCAGAGTTCCAAGTCCAAAATCCAACCCGTTAACCATTCGAAACTCACCCGGGCCCCTCGAGACCTCAACCAAATATACCAACAAGTCCTAAAACATCATACGGACTTAGTCGAACCCTCAAATCACCTCAAACAACACTAAAACCATGAATTACACCCCAATTCAAGCCTAATGAACTCTGAAATTTTTAATTTCTAGAAACAACTCCGGAACCAATCAAATCACATCCGATTGACCTCAAATTTTGCACACAAGTCCTAAATGACATAATAGAGGTATTTCAATTTTCAGAATCGGATTCCGACCCTGATATCAAAAAGTCAATCCCCCGGTCAAAATTCTCAAAAATAAAACTTTTGGCATTTAAGCCTGATTCATCTACGGACTTCCAAATAATATTCTGGACATACTCCTAAGCCCAAAATCACCATACAGAGCTATTGGAATCATCAAAATTTAAATCCAAGGTCGTTTACACATTAGTCTATATCCGATACACTTTTCTAACTTAAAATTTTCAATTATGAGACTAAGTGTCTCATTTCACTCCGAGTTCCTTCCGGACTTGAACCAACTAACCCGATATAACATAATATAGCTGAATAACACAAAAAGAAGTAGGAATGGGGAAAACAGGCATTATAACTCTCGAAACGACCGGCCGGGTCGTTACATCCTCCCCCTCTTAAACATCCGTTCGTCCTCGAACGGGTCTAGAAACATACCTAAAGTCTCGACTAGGCGTGGATATCTGCTCCGCATATCCCGCTCGGTCTTCCAAGTGGCCTCCTCCCCAAGCTGACCTCCCCGTTTCCCCATTTACTTCTCAAATTGTACTTTACAGTTGTTGTGTGAATTGCCGGGGTAATTGGTTCGGGTCTAGTGAGATTTTGGAATGAATTGGAACACTTAGTTCCAAGGTTTAAAGCTTAAGTTAAAATAGTGACCGGATGTCGACTTATGTGTAAACGACTCCGGAATGGAGTTTCGATGATTCCAATAGCTCCGTATGGTGATTTTGGACTTAGAAGCGTGTCCGGAATGTTTTTTTGGAGGTTCGTAGTGGAATTTGGCTTGAATTGCCGAAAGTTGAATTTTTGGAAAGTTTGACCGGGGGTTTGACTTTTTGATATCGAGGTCGGAATCATATTTTGGAAATTGGAATAGCTTTGTTATGCCATTATGACTTATACGCAAAATTTGAGTTCATTCCGGATTGATTTGCTATGTTTCGGCATCGAACCTAAAATGTTAGATGTCGATTCTTCAAGAATATATGGTATCACATTAAGCAAATGAGCTTCAAATTTAGTTTTGATTGAAGTATTAGATCTATATTGAAATTACGAAGCCATAGCAAAAAGAATCGTTGAATTCAGACATCGTATGAGAGAGTTATGCCTATTTCCGTGTCGGGAACGATTTTCCGTCGCCGCGAGCGCCCACGCTAGCATGGGGTGCTAGCCCTGGCGCTGGGAATTTTGGGATGCTGTAAACTGCGACACAGGAAGTGCCCCAAGCTACCTGTGACGCCCGAAACAGCTGAGGGTCTATAAAACGGGTTTCTTGCCATTTTTACTCATTTTTGAGTTTATGGAGCTCGGTGTAGGCGAAGTTTGGGCGATTTTCACGGGAAAGCATTAGGGTAAGTGTTCCTTATCCTATATTGATTATATTTCATGATTCCATATTCATTTACATCATGAATCCGTGAATTTATGGAAGAAAAATTAGATTTTTATAAAATCTTCCAAAAATGTAAAATGAAGATTTGAAGGTCAATCCGATGTCGGAATTTGATAATTTTTGTGTGGTTGGACTCGTATTGGAACGGGTGTTCGAATTTTATAATTTTTGTCGGATTCTGATACGTGGGCCCCATGGGCAATTTTTGAGCTAAATTTCAAATTTTTATGAAAAATTAGCATTTTCATATGCAATTGATTCCTATACCTCGTTTTGATTGTGTCAAATTATTTTGACTAAGATTCGAGGTGTTCGGAGGCCGAATCACGAGGAAAAGGTTCATTGGAATAAAGAATTTGCTTGGATTGAGGTAAGTAACTCTTCTAATCTTGGAGTTAAGGTATGAACCCTGAATATATGTATTTTGTGAATTGTTGGGAGGTGACGCACATGTTAGGTGACGGGCGTATGAGCGTGCACTATAGAAATTGTGACATAAATGTTTCTGTGGAATTTTATAGTTAAATAAACTTGTCAATAATAAATAAGATGTTTCATTTTCTTTCCGGATAACCCATGTAAAAAAAACAACAAATGCATCACTATGCCCATCTGTCAAAAATGTGTGAAAAATCATGAATGATGTGATGCAGTACAACACGAGGAAATACATCTCTATGCCTGTATGTCATGTGTGCATGCCAATGCGATGCAACTCAATGATAAAATCATAAATAGCTCCTCGGGCAGAACATCACTCATATACAGCTCCTCGGGCAAACCTCACAGTCACTCGTGCCACTTGGGCATACCTCACAATCACTCTTGCCACTCGGGCATACCTCACAATCACTCTTGCCACTCGGGCATACCTCACAATCACTCATGCCTCCCAGTCACTCAACACTCAGCACTCGGCACTCACACTCAGTAGGTACCTGCGCTCACTGGGGGTGTGTACAGACTCCGGAGGGGCTCCTTCAGCTTAAGCGCTATAATCTGCACGGATAGCTCACGTGCTTTAATAATAAAGTATGCTGCAGGTGGGCAACCCCGATCCACACTCATACTCACAATTAGGCCCTCGGCCGATATCAAATATGCTGCGGCGTGCAGCCCGATCCCATAAATATGCAACATGCTGCGACTTGCAGCCCGATCCCATAAATATCCTCACAAATCATGCCCTCGGCCTCACTCAGTCATCAATCTCTCCAGTCTCTCGGGCTCACAATGTCATGAAAAATAGCCCAAAATGATGATATGATGTATCAATAAATAACAACAGATACTGATATATGATATGCAATGAAATGAATATGACTGAGTATGAATTTTCAATTTAACTCAATAATTCACAGCAATATGACCTCTGTAGGTCCCAATAATACTGGCACATAGTCTCAACATGATTTTTAATATGCTTTTCAGCTCAATTTCTTTAACACATAAAACCGCATGGAAAATGCCAAGATTATTTAACTATAAAATTCCACAAAAATAATTATGTCACAATTTCTATAGTGCACGCCCACACGCCCGTCACCTAGCATGTGCATCATCTCCCAACAATTCACAAAATACATATATTCAGGGTTCATAGCCTCAACTCCAAGATTAGAAGAGTTACTTACCTCAATCCAAGCAAATTCTTTATTCCAATAAACCTTTTCCTCGTGATTCGGCCTCCGAACGCCTGGAATCTTAGTCAAAATAATTCGATACAATCAACACGAGGTATAGGAATCAATTCCATATAAAAATGCTAATTTTCCATAAAAATTCAAAATTTAGCTCAAATATTGCCCATGGGCCCCACGTATTGATACGACTCCAATCATACAAAAATTATCAAATTCCGATATTGGATTGACCTTAAAATCTTCATTTTACATTTTTGAAAGATTTTATAAAAATCTGATTTTTCTTCCATAAATTCACGGATTCATGATGTAAATGAATATGGAATCATGAAATATAATCAATATAGGATAAGGAACACTTACCCCAATGCTTTCCAGTGAAAATCGCCCAAAAGTCGCCTACACCGAGCTCCATAAGCTAAAAAATGAGTAAAAATGGCAAGAACCCCGTTTTATAGACCCTCAGCTGTTTTGGGCGTCACAGGTAGCATGGGGCACTGCCTGTGGCGCAGTTTCCAGCATCCCAAAATTCCCAGCGCCAGGGCTCCCTCAGCTGTTTTGGGCGTCACAGGTAGCATGGGGCACTGCCTGTGGCGCAGTTTCCAGCATCCCAAAATTCCCAGCGCCAGGGCTAGCGCCCCACGCTACCCTGGGCGCTCGCGGCGACGGAAAATCGTTCCCGATACGGAAATAGGCATTACTCTCTCATACGATGTCCGAATTTAATGATACTTTTTGCTATGGCTCCATAATTTCAATACGGATCTAATACTTCAATCAAAACTGAATTTGGAGCTCATTTTCTTAATGTGATACCACATATTTTTGAAGAATCGATATCGAACATTCTGGTTCGATGCCGAAACATAGCAAATCAATCCGGAATGAACTCAAATTTTGCGTACAAGTCATAAATGGCATAACAAAGCTATTCCAATTTCCAAAATATGATTCCAACCTCGATATCAAAAAGTCAAACCCCCGGTCAAACTTCCCAAAAATTTAACTTTCGGCAATTCAAGCCAAATTCCACTACGAACCTCCAAAAAAACTTTTCGGACACGCTCCTAAGTCCAAAATCACCATACGGAGCTATTAGAATCATCAAAACTCCATTCCGGGGTCGTTTACACATAAGTCGATATCCGGTCACTATTTTAACTTAAGCTTTAAACCTTGGAACTAAGTGTTCCAATTCATTCCAAAATCTCACTAGACCCGAACCAATTACCCCGGCAATTCACACAACAACTGTAAAGTATAATTTGAGAAGTAAATAGGGAAAGAAAGTTGTAATACTCGAACCAATAATGACGTTATACAATTAATTTTGATAGATTTGAGCTGTCCGGAGGTCAATTCAAGCAAGAAGGTTATTTTGGAATATCGGCCTAACTTCAAAAAGGTAAGTGTCTTGCTTAACCTCTAGTGAAGAAATTACCCCTTAGGCATTGAGTCTTATATGCCATTTGTGAAATGTGAAAAGCCGTGCACGCGAGGTGACGAGTACGTACTCGAGATTATACGTGCAAATATTCATTGAATTAAAGTCTTAGGCATTATTGTGTACTAAATTGGGAAGTTGTGAAAAATTATTAAATCATCTGTTTGCCATGCCTAAATCCTTATTGTTGAATTTGTTATTATATAATAATTTGATGTGATTATTACTTGAAATATTTATGAAATTTCGTGAGTATTGTTGGTTTAATATTTCTTGGAAATTAATTCCAATATGAATTTTCCTCTGCAAATAATTAATTAAATGAGCTTAAGAAGAGGTGTTTATATAATTATTGAAAATTTGAATTTAATGAAGACTTTGCTTTATGTTGAGTAATTTTCATCTCTATTGATTATTTTTGGGTGTTATATACATTGTGTGGAGCCTTGGGCTATTTGTTGTGAAATTAATTGATTTTGTTATATCTTTGAAATTTGGTTGTGGCCATTGGGCAAATTGTGATATGAATTGATTTTATTATGTTGCTGTGATAATTTTCCATGTAAATTGTTGTGTTGTGTGAGTTGTTATTTTGGGGCGATAAGGGTGGCGTTTCACCGTTGATATTATGTGGTTATAAGGGTGGCATTGCACTGTTGTGTTTGTTGGAATATTGTCTGGGCGGAGCGATAAGGATGGCTATAGGAGCGATAAGGGTGGCAATAGGAACGATAAGGGTGGCTATAGGAGTGATAAAGGTGGCAATAGGAGCGATAAGGGTGACTATTGTCGTGGACGATATGTGATGATGTGGGGTGGTGGTGTTGATAATTTTCATGTGATATTGTGAGTTTCTTGTGTTTACTTCTATGCCTTGTGCAATTTGTCTTGTTGTTGGTAAATTGATAACAATCTGATTTATGTTGAAATTGAGAGCCTGTGGCTATTGCTAGGCGGATTATAAAATGAAATGTGGGCACGAGGTGCCGTGAGTAAATAATAATGATATTTGGCACGTGAATTGTCTGTGCAGTATTGATATGAAATATGGGCACGAGGTGCTGTGATGAAATGATAATGATAATTGGCACGTGAATTGTCCATGGAGTTGTGATATGAAATGAGGGCACAAGGTGCCGTGAAAATATGAAAATGGGCTGAGACCCGTATTTTTATGATTATGAAATGAGGTGTCACATAGTGACTTTTTAATTGAAAGAATTATATTCAAAATATTTATTTGGAAGGATTTTTATTCAAAAAGAATTATATGAAAGAATTGTATTTGAAAGATATTTATTTGAGAAAATTATATTTGAAAAGATTTATTGAAAGAATTATATTTGAAAAATAATTATTTGAGAAAACTACATTTAAAAGAGAGTTATTTGGAAGAATTATATGTGAAGGATATTTATTTGAAAAACTTGAATTAATTGGGCATACATGTATTTATTAATTGTTGAGTGATATTTATAGTATTTTTGTTGTCTTGCTGCGCATACCACTGACTGTTTTATCCTGCCCGTATTTCTATATGTTTTCTAGTATTTTGTATATTATATTGCACAAGTTATTAGACTAGTGAGTGTCTTGACTGGACCTCGTCTCTACTCCATTGAGGTTAGTCTTGATACTTACTGGGTACCGACCGTGGTGTACTCATACTACACTTCTGTACATTTTAAGGAAAACAACATAGTAAGATAGAAGGGGACCCCGGAGTCTGCGGACGCTGGCAGATATACCTCGAAGTCTCCTCGTACAGCTAGTTTACTGATGCCTGATTTGATAAGATGTACCTAGATCTGCACAAAATGATGTGCAGAAGCGTAGTATGAGTACACCACAGTGGTACCCAGTAAGTGCCAAGCCTAACCTTGGTAGAGTAGTGACGAGGTCAGGTTAGGCCCTACTGGAGAATAAATAATGGCATGGTAAAATGTTTAAACAATATTATAAGATAAAATGATAATAGAAATGAATCAAGTAGTATGTCACATTTAATTACACCAAATAATGGTAAATAAATACCTCGTGGAAACAAAACAGAATTCTTTTCAACTTTAAGAAAATCACAACAATAATCAAAGGCAACTGTGGCCATAAATCAATATCAACAAGGGAACTCCCGAGATACCGCCTCGTAGTCCCAAATCATAAACAAATTCACAATATCTCATTTTCTTATCTCACCGCGGGAGCCTTCACAATTTATTTGAAAGAAAATATTTTTTTCCCGAAATAGCATCCCGCATTTTAGCCATCCTTATCACACCGCAAGACTTCTAGTAGTTCCCCCTACTAGCCACGCGTATCAAGCCACCCTTATCTCACCGCATGCGTTTCAATACCCAGACCTTATACCACCGTATGCGTATCAATATCACAATATATCACAATTTGCACCTCAAGTGCTCAAATAATTTAACTTGACAAAATAATTCAACAACAATATTTTTCCACAATAAAGAGCTCACGGCTCAAGCCAAAATAAATCATCAATAATATTTTTCCACAATAAAGAGCTCATGGCTCATGCCAACATAAATCATCAATAATATTTTTTTTCCACAATAAAGTGCCCACGGCTCCATCACAATGAGTACAAAAATCTTACAAAAATATTCAGGAATAAATAATTTAGTAAAATAATATTTCAAATCTTTAATACGTTGCTTCAATACCAAATTTAAAATGTCAAATACTTCATATTAATAATATTTAATTTAAAGAAAAACAATTTCAAATAATTCACAGAATAAAAGAAATCAAGTTTCAACCAAATAGATAAAACAATTAGCAGGAAAACGTCAAGCAAATTTAAAGTATACAAATCAAATCAATGATGAAGAATATAACAAGATAAAATAATTTAATAAATGTGCAACAATGATCTACACAATTTAAAAATATAATCTTTCGCATTTAGCCCGTGTACACACTCGTCACCTCGTGTACACAACTTTCAACACATTTCAATAATCACATTAATATCAATTCTAGGGGAAATTTCCCCCACACAAAGTTAGACAAGTCACATACCTCGACTTGCTCCAATTTAACCAATTAGTATGCTTTTTCTTCGATTTTCCGATTCCGGTCGACTCGTATCTAGTCATAATTAATTCGATACAGCCAATAAAAATTATAGAATCAATTCCATAAGAAAATACTATATTGTTTTTCAACAAAATCTGAAATTAACTCAAAAATGGCCCGTGGGGCCCATATCTCGGAATCCAGCGAAAATTACGAAATATGAACGCCCATTCAACTACGAGTCCAACCATACTATTTTTACAAAAATCCGACATCAACTTGACCTCCAAATCTCAAATTCTCACTTTGAAATCCCTAGGTCCAAATCCTCTAATTTCACCTCAAAAACATGTAATCTATTCGAAATATTCAATGATAATCCAATATAATTGACTAACAATGATCACATGTGACTTACCTCAAGTTTCCCTTGAATTCTCTCTCAAAATCGCCCCCAAAACCGTGCTTGAAGGTCCAAAAATGGCAAAACTCGGAACCCCCTCTATTTTTAACATTCTGTCCAGGATTTTTGCATCCGCGGTGATTTCTTCGCACCTGCGGTCTTCGCATCCGCGGTGATTTCTTCGCACCTGTAGTCTTCGCACCCGCGATGACTGTTTTCTCACCCGCGGTCTTCGCACCCGCGATGACTGTTTTCGCACCCGCGGTCTTCGCACCCGTGATGACTGTTTTCGCACCCGCGGTGATTTTTTTCGCACCAGAGGTGCTTGACCAATCCATGAATTTTCCGCTTTCGCGACTAATTCCTTGCATCCGCGAGCTCGCACCTGCGACCCTTTTTCGCGCAGGTGCGATCACACCAGCAGCCCAACTGCTTCAGCTCCTCCTCCAAATCCAAATTCGATCCGTTAAGCATCCGAAACTCACCCGAGGTCCTCGGGACCCCGTCCGAATATACCAACAAGTAACATAACATAACACAGACCTACGCGAGGCCTCAAATCATATCAAACAACATCAAAACGATGAGTTGCACCTCAAACAAAAATCTATGAACTTTGAACTTTCAAATTCTATATCTTGTGCCGAAATACATCAAATCAATCCGGAATGACTTCAAATTTTGCACAAAAGTCATAAATGATATAACAAAGCTATTCCAATTTACAGAATCAGATTCCGACCTCGATATCAAAAAGTCAACCCCCGGTCAAACTTCCCAAAAATTAAACTTTCGGCATTTCAAGTCTAATTCCACTACAGACTTCCAAATAAAATTCCGATCACGCTCCTAAGTCCAAAATCACCATACGGAGCTATTGGAATCATCAAAATTCTATACCGGGGTCGTTTGCACATAATTCGATATCCGGTCACTATTTGAACTTAAACTTTTAATTTTTTATTAAAATTCATATATCGGGCTAGGGACCTCGAAATTTGATTCCGGGCATACGCCCAAGTCCCAATTCACAATACGGACCTACCGGAACTGTTAAAACACTGATCCGAGTCTGTTTGCTCAAAATGTTGACCAAAGTCAACTCAGTTGAGTTTTAAAGCTCTAATTCACATTTTAATCCATTTTTTTCACCTGAAAACTTTTCGGAAAATTTTACGGACTGCGCACGCAAGTCAAAGAATGATAAATAGTGCTTTTCGAGGTCTTAGAATATAGAATTAATTATTAAATTTAAAGATGATATTTTGGGTCATCACATTCTCCACCTCTAAAATAAACGTTCGTCCTCGAACAGAGTTAGAAAAAGTACCTGAGCTGGTGAATAAGTATGGATAACGGCTGGACATATCATGCTTGGTCTCCCAAGTCGCCTCCTCGACCAGATGACCCCTCCACTGAACCTTCACGGAAGCAATGTTCTTTGACCTCAGCTTTCGAACCTGCCTATCTAAAATAGCCATTGTTTCCTCAACATAAGATAGATCCTTGTTCAACTGAACCGAACTGAAGTCTAACACATGAGACGGATCGCCGTGATATTTCCGAAGCATAGAAACATGGAATACCGGATGAACTGCAGAGAGACTAGGTGGTAGCGCAAGTCTGTAGGCCACCTCTCCAACTCTTTCAAGAATCTCAAAAGGCCCAATATACCTAGGGCTCGACTTGACCTTCTTCCCGAACCTCATCATACCCTTCATAGGCAAAACACGGAGCAATACCAGCTCACCAACCATGAATGCAACATCAAGAACCTTTCGATCCGCATAACTCTTCTGTTTGGATTGGGCTGTACGAAGTCGATCCTAAATCAACTTAACCTTTTCCAAGGCGTCCTGAACCAAGTCTGTACCCAATAGTCTAGCCTCGCCCGGTTCGAACCAACCCACTGGAGACCGGCACCGCCTACCATATAAGGCCTCATACAGAGCTATTTGAATGCTTGATTGGTAACTGTTGTTGTAAGCAAACTCCGCAAGTGGTATGAACTAATCCCAAGCACCCCCAAAATCAATCACACATGCACGAAGCATATCCTCCAGTATCTGAATAGTGCATTCAGACTGCCCGTCCGTTTGAGGGTGAAATGCTGTACTCAACTCTACCCGAGTACCCAACTCATGTTGTACTGCCCTCCAGAACCGTGATGTAAAATGCGTACCCCGGTCAGAGATGATAGATACTGGTACGCCATGGAGTTTGACAATCTCGCGAATATAGACCTGAGCCAGCTGCTCCGAAGAGTAAGGAGTAACTATAGAATGAAATGAGCTTACTTGGTCAATTGATCCACAATCACCCAAGCTGCATCGAACTTCCTATGAGTCTGTGGGAGCCCAACAACAAAGTCCATAGTGATCCGCTCTCATTTCTATTCTGGAATCTCCAACTTCTGAAGTAATCCACCTGGTTGCTGATGCTCATATTTCACCTGTTGACAATTTAGACACTAAGATACATACTCCACTATGTCTTTCTTCATCCGCCTCCACCAATAGTGCTGTCTCAAGTCCTGATACATCTTTGCAGCACCTGGATGAATGGAGTACCGTGAACTGTGACCCTCCGGGAGAATCAACTCACGCAAACCATCTACATTGGGTCCACATAACCCGCCCTGCATCCGTAGTACACCGTCATCTCCAATAATGACTTCCTTGGCATCACCGTGCTGAATTGTATCCTTAAGGACCAGCAAGTGAGGGTCATCATACTGACGTTCACTGATAAGATCATAAAGAGAAGACTAAGAAACCACGCAAGCCAAAACTCAACTCGGCTCAGAAACATCCAGTCTAACAAACTGGCTGGCCAAGGCCTGAACATCCAAGGCTAAAGGCCTCTCTACTACCGGTAAATATGCTAAGGTGCCCAAACTCTCCGCCTTACGACTCAAGGCATCGGCCACCACATTGGCCTTCCCAGGATGATAGAGAATGGTGATATCATAATCCTTAAGCAACTCCAACCATGTCCGCTGCCGCAAATTAAGATCCTTCTGTTTAAACAGATGCTGTAGACTCCGGTGATCGGTGTAGATCTCACAATGGACATCGTACAAATAATGCCGCCAAATATTTAAGGCATGAACAATAGCTGCTAACTCCAGGTCATGTACAGGATAATTCTTCTCATGAACCTTTAGTTGTCTGGACGCGTAGGCAATCACCCTACCGTCTTGCATCAACACTGCATCGAGACCAATATGCGACGTATCACAATACACAATATAAGATCCTGTACCTATAGGTAATACCAATACTGGGCCTGTAGTCAAAGCTGTCTTGAGATTTTGGAAGCTCTCCTTACATTCCTCGGTCCACCTGAACGGAGCACCCTTCTGGGTCAATTTGGTCATAGATGCAGCAATAGAAGAGAAACCCTTCACAAATCGGCGATAATACCCTACCAAACCAAGGAAACTCCGGATTTCCGTAACTGAGAACGGTCTGGACCAACTCTGCACTGCTTCAATATTCTTTGGATCTACCTTGATCCCCTCGCACGAAACTATATGACACAAAAATCCCACTGAATCAAGCCAGAATTCACACTTTGAAAATTTTGCATATAACTTCCTTTCTCTCAAAATCTGAAGCACAGTCCTCAGGTGTTGTTCATGATCTTCCTGACTCCAGGAATACACTAGAATGTTGTCAATAAACACAATGGTGAAGGAATCAAGATAGGGATAAAATACACTATTCATTAAGTGCATAAATGCTGCTGGGGCATTGGTCAGCCCAAAAGAAATCACAAGGAACTCATAATGACTGTACCGAGTCCTGAAAGTAGTCTTTGGGATATCTGGCTCCCGAATCTTCAATTGATGATAACCTGAATGTAAGTCGTTCTTAGAGAATACTCTGACACCTTGAAGCTGATCAAATAGGTCATCAATATGTGGCAATGGATACCTGTTCTTCACGGTAACCTTGTTCAGCCGACAGTAATCAATACACATCCGCATAAAACCATCCTTCTTCTTTACAAATAAGACAGGAACACCCCAAGGCGATACACTAGGCCGAATGAAACCCTTATCAAGTAATTCCTGTAACTTTTCTTTTAATTCTTTCAACTCTGCTGGGGCCATACGGTTTGGTGGAATAGAAATGGGCTGAGTGCCCGGTAACAAATCAATGCCAAAATCAATATCCCTATCGGGTGGCATACCTGGAAGATCCGCTGGAAATACATCGGGAAAATCCCTTACTACAGGAACTGACTCTACAGTAGGAGTATCAATACTAACATCTCTCACATAGGCTAGATACGCATCACACCCCTTCTCAACCATTCGTTGAGCTTTAAGAAATGAAACAACCCTGCTAGGAACATGATCTGAGGTACCTCTCCACCCTAGCCATGGTAGACCTGGCATAGCCAACATCACCGTCTTGGCATAACAATCAAGAATAGTGTGATAGGGCGACAACCAGTCCATGCCCAAAATAATATCGAAATCCACCATACTGAGCAATAATAAATCAGCTCTGGTCTCAAAACCACTGATAACAATTAAACACGACCGATATATACGGTCCACAATAATAGATTCACCCACGGGTGCAGATACATAAACAAAAGAACTCAAGGAATCACGTGATACGCCCAAATATGGGGCAAAATAAGATGACACATAAGAATAAGTGGATCCTGGATCAAATAAGACGACACTTCTCTATGACAGACCAGAATAATACCTGTGATAACAAAATCAGATGCAACATCATCTGTCCTAGTAGGAAAGGCATAATATCTGGCCTGGCCTCCCCCTCTAGGGCGACTTCTACCTGCCCGACCTCCACCTCTAGCTGGATGTGCATATGGAGTGGCAACTGGTGCAGTAATCATAGCCTGAGAAGTCTGAGGACCCTGTAGAATATGTGGGGCTTGAGAAATCCGTGGAGGTGCACCCATCATAAGTATGGGGCAATCCTTCATGATATGACGAGTGTCACCATACTCAAAACAAGCCCTCAGAGGACGTGGCTGCTGGGACTGGCTCGGGCCTGATCGACTAGACTGTCCGCTGAAAGTACCCTGTATAGGAGGTACAGAAGACACTGGTGGTGCATAATATGGAACCTGAGGTCTGGGAGTAGTCGGAATACCACTGGAAGCGCTGAATGAATAGGACGGCTCACATAACCTTTACCATGACGGGCTGCAACTGGGGCACGAGAAGTATTATATGTGCCAGAATCTCGGGGTCTCTTAGCTTCCCTCTCCCGTGTCCGCATACCTTCCAATCTCCTAGCAATTAACACCACTTGTTGGTATGTGATGTCCATCTCTAGCTCTCAGGCCATACTGTATCTGATACTAGGGTGAAGACCTTCAATAAATCTACAAACCCTCTCTCGAACAGTAGCAACTAAGGCTGGTGCATGCCTAGCCAAATCACTGAATCGGATCGCATACTATGACATGGTCATAGAACCCTGGCGCAACTGCTCACACTCTACGCTCCAAGCATCCCTAAGACTCTGAGGAACATACTCCCTTAAGAACATATCCGAAAATTGAGTCCAAGTGAGTGAAGATGCCTCAGCGAGATTATCCAACTCATATGCCCGCCACCACTAGTAGGATGCTCCTCTAATCTGGAATGTCGTGAAAGAAACCCCACTGGAATCCACAATAACCATAGTACGAAGGATACAGTGACATTCCTCCAGAAAACCCTGAGCATC
The DNA here is from genome assembly GCF_000715075.1 of Nicotiana tabacum. NCBI lineage: Eukaryota > Viridiplantae > Streptophyta > Magnoliopsida > Solanales > Solanaceae > Nicotiana > Nicotiana tabacum. The sequence continues at coordinate 113,269,754 of NC_134096.1, read as the reverse complement.
CTCTGAAGCTAAACCGCTAAAAGTGGGAGGGTGGTACTTCTTATACCTCTCGATCCTGAGTTGCTCCCCCTCTGAAACTGTTGTCCTAATCTCAGGCCGAACTGGGACAACTGGCTGCACTGGTATAACCTCTAGGGCATGATCAACTTGGACACGTGGCTTTGGAGTACGGGCGGTGGGAGTCTGTGCTCCTCCCTCGGCCTGTTACGTGGCAAGAGCAAGTGGAATTAACCCTGCCTGAGCTAAAGTGCCAAACATGCTAAAACACTAGGCAAGAGTCTTCTGGAGTGTAGGAGTAGTAACAGGCGTCTCAGGTGCCTGCTCTCCAACTGGAGCTACTGGTGGCTCTGGTGCAGCAGCTTGTGCAGGCACTCTAGCTATACCACGTGGTCTTTCTCGAGCTCTGGCACGGGTGTCTGATCATCCGATCCAGTTGTGCGTGTCCTCACCATCTGTGAGAGAATAGAAAGACAATTGTTTAGAACTTTGAAATCAACAAAGGCGCACGATAAAGAATCAAAGAAGTGAATATTTCCTAACAGTCCCATAGCCTCTCGAAGATAGGTACAGACGTCTCCGTACCGATCCACAAGACTCTACTAAACCTGCTTGTGACTCATAACATCTATGAACCTATGGGCTCTGATACCAACTTGTCACGACCCCAAATTCCCTCCGTAGAAGGTCGTGATGACACATAGTCTCTAACACTAGGTAAGCCTATCAATGCGGAATAATAATAAATATCTGAAATAAATAAACTACAATTCAAATAATTTCAACTCCCAAAACCCAGTAGAAATAAGTTATAAGCTTCTAAGAATTTATTCTCTATGTCTCTATACATCAGAGTCTAAAGCAAATAAGGAAGACAACATAGTAAGGTAGAAGGGGACCCCGGAGTCTGCGGACGCTGGCAGATATTGTAACGACCCGACTTATCATTTTAAGAATTAACGCCCCGTTTAGTGACTTAAGGTATCGAGAAGCCTCGCAATATGCATTATGACCCGCGTGTGTGGTTGAGTTTGATTTACAGATGATTCGGAGAGATTTGGGACACTTAGTCCCTGTGATGGAAGCTTAAGTCTTAGGATTTTTACTGTAGTCAAAACTATGTCACGACAAATTCAAAATAGAGTTCTATTGGTTCTGTTAGCTCCGTTGGGTGATTTTGGACTTAGGAGCGTATCCGGACTGTGAATCTGAGGTCTGTAGCCAATTTAGGCTTGAAATGGCGAAAGTCAAATTTTTGGGAAGTTTGACCGGGGGGTTGACTTTTTGGTATTGGGGTCAGAATGTGATTCTGAGAGTTGGAACAGCTCCGTTATGTTATTTGGTACTTGCCTGCAAAATTTGACGTCATTCCGGGTTGGTTTGATAGGTTTCGGCACGAGTTTTAGAAATTGGAAGTTTTGGAAGTTCATAAGTTCGATTCGTGGTGTGATTTGTATTTTTGGCATTATTTGATGTGATTTGAAACCTAGAGCGAGTCCTTGATACGTTATGGAACTTGTTGGTATGTTTAGACGGGGTCCCGGGGGCCTCGGGTGTGTTTTGGATATGCTATAGGCCATTTCCTTCTATTTTTGAACTGCTGTTTTCTGTCATCTGGTTTCCTTCTAGCCTGTGCCATCACGACGCCTGTGGTGGGATTTTGGGTCGTGACAAGTTGGTATCAAAGTTCTAGGTTCATAGGTTCTACGAGTCACGAACGAGTCTAGTAGAGTCTTGCTGATCGGTACAGAGATGTCTGTACTTATCTTCGAGAGGCTACAGAACTGTTAGGAAATTTCCATTTCTTTCATTCCTGTCGTGCAGAATTTGTTGATTTGGAATTTTTACCTTTGTATCTCCATTCTCTCACAGATGGTGAGGACACGTGCTACTGGGTTAGCTGAGCAAACATCCGCACATACTGCTAGGGCTGCAAGAGGCCGGGGCCGAGATAATGGCCGAGGTAGAGGTCGAGGAAGGGCACATGCTGCGACTAGAGCACCTGTCAGAACAACAGTTGAGGAGCCACTAGTAGCTCCAGTTGGGGGACAGGTACCAGAAGCACCTGCTGTTATCCCCGGACTTCAGGAGACCTTAGCACAGTTCCTGAGTATGTTTGGTACATTAACTCAGGCGGGATTGATCTCTGTTGCACCAAATATTTCGCAGATTAGAGAAGTAGCACAGACTCTTATCATAACTTCAGAGCAGCAGGTTCACGTTGGTAAGATTCTAGGTGTAGTACCGGTACAACCTATTATTCCGGTTCGGCCTGAGGTCAGGCCCGAGGCATCAGAAGAAGAACAAAGGAGACTTGAAAGGTTTAAGAACTACTATCTGCCAACTTTTAGTGGCACTGCTACAGAGGATGCCCAAGAATTTCTAGAAAATTTTCACCATATTCTCCGCACCATGGGTATTGTGGAAGTGAGCGAAGTTTCCTATACTATATTTTAACTGTCAGGCGCATCATATCGGTGGTGGAAAATCTATGAAGAAGGCAGGCCAGCCGATGCCACACCACTAACTTGGGCTCAATTTTCGAAAATGTTCTTGAAAGAGTTTGTTCCCCTGACTCTCAGAGATGCGTGGCACACAGAGTTTGAACAGTTGTGTCAGGGCACTATGACAGTGTCAGAATATGCTATTAGGTTCAGTGAGTTAGCCCATCAGGCACCTATCTTTGTTCCTACAATCAGAGAACGAGTCCGCAGATTCATTGAGGGGCTCGATTATGATATTAAAATATGTATGGCTCAAGAGTTGCAAATTGATGCTCCATTTCAACAAGTAGTGGAGATTGCAAGGAAGATTGAGGGTGTTTTAGGCGAGGAAAGGGAGTCTAAGGAGGCCAAAAGGTCTCGAAGATCTGGAGGGTTTAGTGGATTTTACTCTTCAGCTAGAAGCCATTAAAGCGGAGGCTCGAGTAGCCGGTCAGCTGAGTTCGCACATCAGATTATTCGGGGTGCTCCAGTTTATAGAGCACCACTGACACGAGATTCTTATAGTGGTTATTCCAGTTATCTGGCACCGACTCAGTACGAGCAGCCGCGACCTCAAAGGGATTGTTATGAGTGTGGTGATACTAGGCATATCATGAGAGATTGTCCCAGACTTGGGAGGTGTGGATTTCATCAGAACACTCCAGCTACAAGCTTTATTCCAGTCGATACTCCACGTGCACAGTCAGCTAGAGGTGGAGGACAGGCGGGTAGTGGGTGCCTAAGAGGTGGAGGCCCGACCCGTTGATTTAATCACCTATGATTTGGCTGAGGCCAATACACCATATGGTGTCATTACAGGTACGATCCTGATTTTTATTATAAAAGGATATTTTCCTTAATTTGACTCGGTTCTGAATATTGAGGTGAATCCTCCTATTATGCTCCACTCATGGGTGAGCTTCGTAAAATTTCCACCCACTTATATGTGTATCCCTGTTGGGAGATTTAAAGATGTGAGCCCGTGTGTGTTATTTTATTTTTGTACACCGTTGAGGGCTATAAGTCAAAAAGTAATTTTTATTATTCATTACAATGGGTTTACTGTGTTTTGAAATAATTGATTCCAATTTTTATGAATTATACGCCCTACCGGTATGAGGGTTCATTATATGTTGTGAAAATTGTTTATGAAATGTATTGAAAAGAAGAAATAAAGGAAATTGAAAATTTCAGTTGGCATAATGTGCAACATAATTGTGATTCGGATTTGAGGACGAGATCCTCGCATTTTTACATGATGTGAAATATTTAAACCGGGCTGCAAGCCACAATGGAAGTTATATAAGGACGAGGTCCTTGTGGTGAAATGTTTATGAGTTTAAAATTCTCCCTTGTGAAATTTAATTTGTGCAATAATATTAATAGGGACTCATGCCTGTTAGGCTTATTTGATAATGCTTGTATATTTTCTGTTCATATTCAGCCATTTTCGTGCTGTAAATATTGAGTTTTAGCCTATGAGGTGAATGCCCATGTGGCGTTAAATGTGACTCATTAATCCGAATAAGTAATCATGAGGTCTTCATGTCTCACGTTCTGTTGTCAGTATTGTGAAAATTCGAAACGAGGTGATGGTTAATATGGGATTAATTGATGATGCTGGAATTTATTATGAACAGCTTTTAAGACAAGAGATGTGGTGATGAGCATACATATGATGTGCTTCATGTCCTGATATCATTATGATAAAGCAACGTTAAGATTAATGTTATTGATATATACCCTGTAGTATTTTGTTGGGTTGTGGATATGTTATTAGGAGATGTTTGGGTGTTACTCTGGCAAGTGGATAGGCCCAATTACAGGGGAGACTCTGCCGAAATTTCTGAAAAATTTGGGAGTTAGCAAAATTTGGGAGATTGATATTTGCAAAAGAAGAGATAAATTATGTTATGTGTTTAAGGGCGAATGATCCTAAGCATGGAATAATGTAGCACCCCAGAGAAAGTTTTGAATTATTTCAACACTATCGACAAAATTGATGTGTGCATAGGCACAAGTTGCTATAGCCAGTTGAGACTAATAATGTGTGTTGTTGTGAGAAATCATGCGTTTTGAAAATATTGGAGTGTAAGAAAATGGACTTAAAGTTTTCAAGTATGGATAAAAGAAATAATCTCAAGTGAGATGATGTTGTCGGGCTTATCTCAAATGCGGCAACGTGTAATCAACTGTGAGTTTATGTGTAAAAATAAAATTATCAATTCGGTAACCTCAGCATAATTCTTAGAACATTCGAGGGCGAACGTTTGTTTAAGAGGTGGAGAATGTAACGACCCGACTTGTCGTTTAAAGAATTAACGCGCCGTTCAGTGACTTAAGGTCTCGAGAAGCTTCGCAAAATGTATTATGACCCGCGCGTGTGGTCGAGTTTGATTTACGGATAATTCAGAGAGATTTGGGACACTTAGTCCCTATGATGGAAGCTTAAGTCTTAGGATTTTTACCGTAGTCAGAACTGTGTGAAGATGACCCCGGAATAGAGTTCTGTCGGTTCCGTTAGCTCCGTTGGGTGATTTTGGACTTAGGAGCGTGTCCGGACTGTGAATCTGAGGTCTATAACCAATTTAGGCTTGAAATGGCGAAAGTTGAATTTTTGGGAAGTTTGAGCGGGTGGTCGACTTTTTGATATCAGGGTCGGAATGTGATTCTGAGAGTTGGAACATCTCCGTTATGTTATTTGGGACTTGCCTGCAAAATTTAACATCATTCCGTGTTGGTTTGATAGGTTTCGGCACGAGTTTTAGAAGTTGGAAGTTTTGGAAGTTCATAAGTTCGATTCGTGGTTTGATTTGTATTTTCGGTGTTATTTGATGTGATTTGAAACCTCGAGCGAGTCCGTGATAGGTTATGGACCTTGTTGGTATGTTTAGACGGGGTCCCGGGGGCCTCGGGTGTGTTTCGGATGGGCTACGGGCCATTTCCTTCTATTTTTGAATTGCTATTTTCTGTCATCTGGTTTCCTTCTTTGCGAACGCGACCCGACTTGTCGTTTTAAGAATTAATGCCCCGTTCAGTGACTTAAGGTCTCGAGAAGCCTCGCAATATGTATTATGACCCGCGTGTGTGGTCGAGTTTGATTTACGGATGATTCAGAGAGATTTGGGACACTTAGTCCCTGAGATGGAAGCTCAAGTCTTAGGATTTTTACCGTAGTCGGAACTGTGTGAAGACGACTCCGGAATAGAGTTCTGTTGGTTCCGTTAGCTCCGTTGGAGAATGTAACGACCCAACTTGTCATTTTAAGAATTAACGCCCCGTTCAGTGACTTAAGGTCTCGAGAAGCCTCGCAATATGTATTATGACCCGCGTGTGTGGTCGAGTTTGATTTACGGATGATTCGGAGATATTTGGGACACTTAGTCCCTGTGATTGAAGCTTAAGTCTTAGGATTTTTACCATAGTCAAAACTATGTGAAGACGACTCCGGAATAGAGTTATGTCTGTTCCGTTAGCTCCGTTGGGTGATTTTGGACTTAGGAGCGTGTCCAGACTGTGAATCTAAGGTCTGTAGCCAATTTAGGCTTGAAATGGCGAAAGTCAAATTTTTGGGAAGTTTGAGCGGGGGGTTAACTTTTTGATATCGGGGTCGGAATGTGATTCTGAGAGCTGGAACATCTCCATTATGTTATTTGGGACTTGCCTGCAAAATTTGACATCATTCCGGGTTGGTTTGATAGGTTTCAGCACGAGTTTTAGAAGTTGGAAGTTTTGGAAGTTCATAAGTTCGAATCGTGGTGTGATTTGTATTTTCGATGTTATTTGATGTGATTTGAAACCTCGAGTGAGTCCGTGATAGGTTATGGAACTTGTTGGTATGTTTAGACGGGGTCCCGGGGGCCTCGGGTGTGTTTCGGATGGGCTACGGGCCATTTCCTTCTATTTTTGAACTGCTGTTTTCTGTCATCCGGTTTCCTTCTTCACGAACGCGACCCGACTTGTCGTTTTAAGAATTAACGCCCCGTTCAGTGACTTAAGGTCTCGAGAAGCCTCGCAATATGTATTATGAGCCGCGTGTGTGGTCGAGTTTGATTTACGGATGATTCGGAGAGATTTGGGACACTTAGTCCCTGTGATGGAAGCTTAAGTCTTAGGATTTTTACCGTAGTCGGAATTGTGTGAAGACGACACCGGAATAGAGTTCTGTCGGTTCCGTTAGCTCCGTTGGACAATGTAACGACCCGACTTGTCATTTTAAGAATTAATGCCCCTTTCAGTGACTTAAGGTCTCGAGAAGCCTCGCAATATGTATTATGACCCGCTTGTAAGGTCGAGTTTGATTTACGGATGATTCGGAGAGATTTGGGATACTTAGTCTCTGTGATGGAAGCTTAAGTCTTAGGATTTTTACCGTAGTCGAAACTGTGTGAAGACGACTACGGAATAGAGTTCTGTCAGTTCCGTTAGCTCCGTTGGGTGATTTTGGACTTAGGAGCGTGTCCGGACTGTGAATCAGAGGTCTGTAGCCAATTTAGGCTTGAAATGGCGAAAGTCAAATTTTTGGAAATTTTGACTGGGGGGTTGACGTTTTGATACCGGGGTCGGAATGTGATTCTGAGCGTTGGAACAGCTCCGTTATGTTATTTGAGACTTGCCTGCAAAATTTGACGTCATTCCGGGTTAGTTTGATAGGTTTCGGCACGAGTTTTAGAATTTGGAAGTTTTGGAAGTTCATAAGTTCGATTCATGGTGTGATTTGTATTTTCGGCGTTATTTGATGTGATTTGAAACCTCGAGCGAGTCTGTGATAGGTTATGGAACATGTTGGTATGTTTTGACGGGGTTCCGGGGGCCTCAGGTGTGTTTCGAATGGGCTACGGACCATTTTCTTCTATTTTTGAACTGTTGTTTTCTGTCATCTGGTTTCCTTCTTCGCGATCGCGAAGGGATTCCTGCGTTCGCATAGAGGAATTTGAGGGACTGATGGTTTACCCTTCGCGAACGCGAAGCTGTGGACGGGAACGCGAAGAAGGAGCAGGGCAAGCCTTTGGGAATGCGGCCCAGGCAACGCGAACGCGAAGAAGAAAGCGAGATTGGGGCCTGGGGTCATTTGGCCTTCACGAACGCATAGAGTGGAACGTGAACGCGAACGTGAAGGAGTTGGTCAGCTGGTCATCGCGAACGCGAAGAGGAAATGAGGAGGGTCAGAAAAAATTGGCCTTCGCCAATGCGACGAGGAGGTCATGAACGTGATGAAGGATTTGAGGCAGTTGGGTTTCGGCCTTCACGAACACAAAGCAATGGTCGCGAACGCGAAGAAGGCCTATCTGGGCAGAATTAAAAGTTCCAAAAATGGGGGTTTGAGTTCATAACTCAAAATCAAATTTGGAGCTCGGTAGAAGGCAATTTTTGGAGAGATTCTTGCATGGGTGTTTGGGGTAAGTGATTCTTATCCAGTTTGATTAATTTCCATGATTATGTCTTTGAATCCATCATATAATTCGGATTTAATGGAGGAAAAATCAAGATTTTTGTAAAATCTTCCAAAAACGAAAATTTAAGATTTGGAAGTCGATAAAATTGATATGGTTGAATTCGTATCGGAATGGGTGTTCGGATTTCATGAAAAGTATGTCGGGTTCCGAGAGACGGGTCCCGCGTTGACTTTTGTTGACTTTTTGGAATAAATTTTTAAGTCGACGTATTATTATCCGGAATTGTTTCCGATAAATTTTAATGAAGTTATACAATTAATTTATATAGATTTGAACGGCCCGGAGGTCAATTCAAGCAAGAAGGCGATTCTGGAATATCGGCATAACTTCAAAGAGGTAAGTATCTTGCTTAACCTCGAGTGGGGGAATTACCCTTTAGGCATTGAGTCTTATGTGTCATTTGTGTAATTGAAAATCATGTACGCGAGGTGACGAGTACGTACTTGGTTTATATGTGCAAAGTTTATTGAGTTAAAGTCTTGAGCATATTGTATAGTAAATTGGATAATTGTTGACATACATTTAATCATCTACTTGTCGTGCCTAAATCCTTGTTGTCGACTCTGTTGTTATATGACAATGTGATGTGATCGTTGTTTGATTATTTATGAAATTTCATGAATTTTCGGGTTTGATAATTATTGTAATTAAATTTCATTATGGATTTTCCTTCTGCAAATAATTAATTAAATGAGTTTAAGAAGAGGTGTTTATATAATTATTGAAAAATTGAATTTAAACGAAGTCTTTGCTTTATGTTGAGTAATTTCTATCTCTATTGATTGTTTTTGGGTGTTGTACACATTGTGTGGAGTTTATGATTATTTGTTGTGAAATTATTTGACTTGGTTGTAGCTTTGAAATTTGGGTGTGGCCATTGGGCAAATTGTGATATGAATTGATTTTTGTTATGTTGTGATAATTTCCCGTGTAACTTGTTGTGTTGTGTGAGTTGTTATTTGGGGAGATAAGGGTGTCATTTCACTGTTGATATTATGTGGTTATAAGGGTGGCATTTCACCATTGATATTATGTGGTTATAAGGGTGGCATTTCACTGTTGTGTTTGTTGGCTATTGATATTGTCTGGGCGGAGCGATAAGGGTGGCTAAAGGAGCGATAAGGGTGGCAATAGGAGCGATAATGGTGGCTATAGGAGCGATAAGGGTGGCAATAGGAGCGATAAGGGTGGCTATTGTCAGGGACGATATGTGATGATGCGGGGTTGTGGTGTTGACAATTTTTATGTGATGTTGTGATTTTATTGTGTTTATTTTTACCTTGTGCAACTTGTCTTGTTATTAGTAAATTGATAATAATCTGATTTATTTTGAAATTGGGAGCCTGTGGCTATTGCCAGGCGTTTTATAAAATGAAATGTGGGCACGAGGTGCCGTGAATTGTGATATGAAATGGGGATATTGGCACGTGAATTGTCCGTGCAGTTGTGAAAATGTGGGCACGAGGTGCTGTGATGAAATGTTAATGATATTTGGCACGTGAATTATCCGTGCAGTTGTGATATAAAATGTGGGCACGAGGTGCTGTGATGAAATGTTAATGATATTTAGCACGTGAATTGTCCGTGCAGTTGCGATATGAAATGAGGGCACGAGGTGCCGGGCAAATATGATGATTTAATTATGGGCACGAGGTGCCGTGAAAATATGAAAATGGGCTGAGATCCGTATTTTGATAATTTTGAAATAAGGTGTCACATGATGACTTTTTAATTGAAAGATATATATTCAAAACATTTATTTGGGAGGATTTTTACTTAGAAAGTATTATATAAAAGGATTGTATTTTTGAAAGATATTTATTTGAGGAAATTGTATTTGAAAAGATTTATTGAAAGAATTATATTTGAAAAATAATTATTTGAGAAAATTATATTTGAAAGAGAGTTATCTGGAAGAACTGTGTGGAAGACATTTATTTGAAGGGCTTGATTTAATTGGGTGTAATTGTGCTTATTAATTGTTGAGTGATATTAATGATATTCAGCTTTAAGAAAATCACAACAATAATCAAAGGCAACTGCGGCCATAAATCAATATTAACAAGGGCACTCCCGAGGTACCGCCTCGTAGTCCCAAATCATAAACAAATTCACAAATTCTCATTTCCTTATCTGTGATGACCCAAAAGGTCATCTTATGTTTTAGAACTCGAATCTACGCTCTTAACCTTAAAAATCTCATTTTTACCCTCCTCAATTTGCGTGCGCAGTACGGGCAGGTTTTCAGAAAGCTTTTATGTTGAAAACTAATGAAAATAAGACTTTTTACCTTAAAAGTTGATTTTAGTTGACTTCGGTCAATATTTTTGCTAAACATGCCCGGATCTGTGCTTTGACGGTCTCGGTAGGTCCGTGTCAAATTATGGGACCTGGGCGTATGCCCGGAATCGAATTCAGAGGTCCCTCGCTCAAGTTATGAATTTTTGATGAAAATTAAAAGTTTGGATATTATTTATTTTTAAGAATTGATTGATATTTGGCATTGTTAGTATTGGGTCCGTATTTTGGTTTCGGAGCTCGGTACAGGTCCATTATGATATTTAAGACATGTCTGTGAAATTTGGTGAGAAATGGAGTTGATTTGACGTGATTCGGACGTCCAGTTGAGATATTAGAAGTTTTAAAGTGTTCTTGAGAATTTCATTTGAATTGATGCTAAATTTAGAGTTCTAGGTGTTATTTTGGCAACTTGATCGCGCGAGCAAATTCGTATGATGTTTTTACACTTGTGTGCATGTTTGGTTTGGAGCCCCGAGGGCTCGGGTGAGTTTCAGATAGGTTACGGGATATTTTGGACTTTGGAAATCTGGTTTTTCTGTAGAATCTGTGTTCTGGCATGTCCTTCTTCGCGTTCGCGAAGGTACTCTCGCGAACGCGAAGAGTAAACTGGGCATCTGAGGATTTCTTCTTCGCGAACGCGAAGGCTTGATCGCGAACGCAAAGCGATGGGGGCGTTACCCTTCGCGAACGCAACAAGCCCATCGCGAATGCGTAGCATTAGGCACTGGGGAGGGGGAGTCAGCCTTTTCTTCATCGCAAACGCGAGCAATGTCTCGCGAACGCGAAGACAAGGGAATGGTAGCCTACACGAACGCGAGCACTGCCTCGCAAACGCGAAGGCTTGGCAGCCCATACACTTCGCGAACGCGACAGTGCTCTCGCGAATGCGATGAACACTATCGCCCAGCACTTAACAGAATCCAAAACAGGATTTTTGCCAAAAAACTCATTTTTCTCAAAATCCAAACGGTGAGAGGCGATTTTTCAAGAGTCATTCCTTCCCCAAATTGTTGGTAAGTGATTCTAAACCATTTTCTTTCAGTTACCCATTACATTTCTTGAATTTTCAACCTAAAATCTAGAGTTTTCATGGTAGAATTAGGGGTTAGGGTAGAAAATAGGGATTTCGGGAATTTGGGGATTTAGACCTCAATTTGAGGTCGAATTCCAAAACTAATTATATATTCGGGCTCGGGGGTGAATGTGTAAAAGTATTTTGGTCCGAACCTCGGGTTTTGACCAAGCGGACCTGAGGTCGATTTTTCGGCTTTTTGGAGGAAAATTTAGGAAATTTAATTTATGCAATATAATTGATTCCTTTAGCAATATTTGATATTATTGAGTCATTTTTGAATAGATACGAGTGGTTTGGAGGTGAATTTCAAAGGAAAAGCTGTGATTTGAGAATTAAGTGGCATCCGGAGCGAGGTAAGTGTTGTGTCTAACCCTGACTTGAGGGAATTGGGAACCTTAGATTACTTGCTAAGTGAAATCCATGTGAGCGGCGTATATGTGAGGTGACAAGTACTTATGCACCGCTAAATTTTCCTGTTTTTCTTGTTTCTCTGTTTTTCTTATATTGTCTTTTCCTATGTCAAATTGCTACGTGTTATCACATTGCACGGCTAAATCGTTCTTATCATGTTTACGAATTTTCTAGTGATAATTGGGTTCATGGAACCAAATATTGAAGTAAGGTTGTACTTGTTATTCTGTCTCCCTGTTGTTATTTATGCATTGCATTAGGGTAAGGGAGAGTGTTAATGCACGAAGGGTGATGCCATGCCATATTGTGAGTGTTAATGCACGAAGGGTGATGTCGTGCCATGATATGAGAGTAAAAGCACGAAGGGTGATGTCGTGCCATTTCTATTAATTTTATGGTGAGACTGAGAGTAAAAGCACGAAGGGTGATGCCGTGCATTTTTCCTTACTGTGTTCACTATTCCTGTTGATTCATGATATATTGACTGCTCCGGTGATCATTCTGTTGTAGTTCTTTATCTTGTATTCCCCTCAGTATGTTTCCCCATCCCGACATTTCCTGTTTAGTTCTTCATTCCTGTTATTTGCGTATACACTGTTAAATTGTACAGGTTGATTTGTAGGTGCCTTGCCTTAGCCTCATCACTACTTCGTCGATGTTAGACTCAACACTTACCAGTACATGGGGCCGGTTGTACTGATGCTGCACTTTGCACTTTCTGTGCGAATTTTGATACCGGCTCAGGTTGATCGAGATTTGCTACTGGTCCGATATGCGGAGACTCAAGGTAGATCTGTCGGCGTTCACAGACCTTGAAGTCCCCGTCTATATTTTTATGTCCTACTATTTTCTTTCATTCAGACAGTTGTATTTCTTTCAGACTATTACTTGTAGTAAATTCTAGAATGCTTGTGAATTGTGACTCCAGATCTGGGTGGTAGTAATTAATACAGTTTTATGATATTACGCACTTATTATATTTCCTTTTAGTTAATTTTTGTTATTTACTAAATGGAAATAAGGAATTGGTTAAATGATTCTCTAACGTTGGCTTGCCTGGCAAGTGAAATGTTAGGCGCCATCACGGTCCCGTCGGTGGGAAATTTCGGGTCGTGACAAGTTGGTATCAGAGCACTAGGTTGCCTAGGTCTCACGATTCATGAGCAAGCTTAGTAGAGTGTGGAGGATTGGTATGGAAACGTCTGTGCTTATCTTCTAGAGGCTATGAAGTTTAGGAACAAATTTCACTTCTATTTTTCTCTGTCGTGCGATGTTGTTTTCTCAATACTGATTGAACTCTTCTACTCTTATTCTCTCGCAGATGGCAAGAACACGTACCGCTTCCTCAGTTGAGCAGCAGCCAGAGCCTCCTGTGGCAGCTTCTACGTGGGGCAGAGGTCGAGGCCGAGGCCGTGTCGCAGGCCGAGGTAGGGGCAGGGCTCAGCCCAGAGCCCTAGCAACAACCCCGGCTGTGGAGCCTCAGATAGAGCTTGACGAGGAGGTTCCAGCCCAGACTGTTCCTGCCAGGCCAGCTTAGGTTCCGGAGGGGTTCATTGCCACACCAGTACTTCAAGACGCTTTGGTCCGTTTGGTGGGCCTTATGGAGAGTGTGGCCCAGACTGGCGCATTTCCCATGGCACCAGCAGTCTCTCAGGCTGGAGGAGGAGCCCAGACTCCTACAACTCCCATTTTAGATTAGATCGCTCCCCAGTATCAAGCTCCAGCAGCTCAGCCAATCGGATTAGTTTAGCCGGTTATTGCGGCATAGGTCGGAGATGGGCCAACTATGTCTTCTGAGGCTTTATGGAGATTGGACAGGTTTACCAAGCTCTTTCATGTTCACTTCAGTGGTGCTCCTTCAGAGGATCCCCAGGAGTATCTTGACAACTGTCACGAGGTTCTACGGAACATGGGTATAGTGGAGACCAATGGGGTCGATTTTACTGCATTTCAGTGGTTCCGCCAAGAAATAGTGGAGAGATTACTTGTTAAACAGACCGTCTGGGTCGCCTGCTCTTACTTGGGACCAGTTCTCTCTGCTCTTTATAGAGAAGTTTCTGCCTATCACATTGAGAGAGGAGCATCGCCGTCAGTTTGAGCGTCTCCAGCAGGGCAGTATGACTGTTACTCAGTATGAGACCCGTTTTGTGGATTTGGCCCGTCATGCCATTCTTCTGCTTCCCACCGAGAGAGAGAGGGTGAGGAGGTTTATTGATAGAATTGCCCAGCTTATCAGATTGCAGATGGCTAAGGAGACTGCGAGTGAGATTTCTTTTCATGCGGCTGCTAATGTCGCCAGACGCGTCGATATGGTTCTTACTCAGGGAGGTCAGGGGTCTGACAAGAGGCCTCGTCATTCCGGTGAGTTCAGCGGTGCCTCATCTAGAGATAGGAGTACTTTTGGTAGAGGCCATCCTCCCAGGCCGTTTCATTCAGCGCTTCAGGCATCCCACGGTGCCTCAGGTGGTCGTGGCCCTCAGATGCATTATTCCGACCAGCTAGCCTACAGTGCACCACCAGTTCCTATTAGTGCACCTCCACTCCAGAGTTATCAGGGTGGTTACTCAGGTCAACAGGGTCAGTTTCAGGGTCAGCAGTCACAACAGCCGAGGTTATGTTATACTTGTGGTGATCCGAGGCACATTGCTAGATTTTGCCCTCGGGCAACGGGCAGCTCACAGCATCAGAGTTCTCGTGCCATGTTCCGGCACCAATTGCTGCACCACCTGCTCAGGCAGCCACAGGTAGGGGCCAGACAGTTAGAGGTAGAAGTCAGGCCGTTAGAGGTGGAGACCAGCCAGCTAGAGGCGGTCCCAGGGATGTAGTTCAGGGTGGTGGGGCCTAGCCCCGGTGTTATGCTTTCCCAGCCAAGCTTTACAGTAGAGATGCTTTAGTTCTATTTGATCCGGGATCTACTTACTCCTATGTGTCATCCTATTTTGCTTCCTATTTGGTTGTGCCCCGTGATTCTTTGAGTGCTCCTGTGTATGTGTCCACACCAGTGGGAGATGCTATTGTTGTAGATCGTGTTTATCGTTCGTGTGTGGTCACCATTGGGAGTCTTGAGACTCGTGTAAATCTTCTACTTCTCGACATGGTTGATTTTGATGTCATACTGGGTATGGATTAGCTGTCACCTTATCATGCTATATTCGATTGTCACACCAAGACGGTGACCTTAGCCTTGCAGGGGTTGCCTCGATTAGAGTGGAGAGGGAATCTTGGCCATTCTGCCAACAGGTTTATCTCTTATGTGAAGGCTCGGCATATGGTCGAGAAGGGGTATCTAGCTTATTTGGCATATGTCCGCGATTCTAGTGCGAAGGTTCCTTCCGTAGATTTGGTGCCGGTTGTTCGTGAGTTTCCAGAGGTGTTTCCTGCAGACCTATCGGGGATGCCACCCGATAGGGATATTGATTTCTGCATTGATTTGGCTTTGGGCACTCAGCCTATTTCCATTCCTCCATATCACATGGCCCCGCCAGAGTTGAAAGAATTGAAGGAGCAGTTGCAAGATTTGCTGGATAATGGCTTCATTAGACCTAGTGTCTCGCCCTGGGGTGCATCTGTGTTGTTTGCGAAGAAGAAAGATGGATTGATGAGGATGTGTATAGATTATCGATAGTTGAACAAAGTCACCATTAAGAACAAATATCCATTGCCGAGGATTGGTGATTTATTTGATCAGCTTCAGGGTGCCAAGGTGTTTTCAAAGATTGATTTGAGATCTGGCTACCATCAGTTGAGGATTAGGGCATCCGATGTTCCTAATACAGCTTTTCGGACTCGGTATAGGTATTATGAGTTTCTAGTGATGTCATTTGGGCTGACAAATGCCCCAGCAACATTCATGGATTTGATGAATCGGGTGTTCAAACCCTACATGGATTCCTTTGTGGTTGTGTTTATTAAGGATATCTTGATCTACTCCCACAGTCGAGAGGAGCATGAGCAGTACCTTCGGATCGTTCTTCAGACTCTGAAAGACAGCCAGTTATATGCTAAGTTCTCAAAATGCGTGTTTTGGTTGAGTTCAGTTGCTTTCTTGGGTCACGTTGTATCAGCAGAGGGTATTCAGGTGGATCTTAAGAAGATTGAGGCAGTCCAGAATTGGCCTAGACCTACATCAGCTACAGAGATCCGTAGTTTCCTAGGTTTGGCGGGCTGTTATCGTCAATTTATGGAGGGGTTTTCATCCATAGCAGCCCCGTTGAACAGATTGAACCAGAAGGGTGCCCCGTTTAGGTGATCCGACGAGTGTGAAGCGAGCTTTCAGAAGCTCAAAACTGCTTTGACTACGGCACCGGTATTGGTGTTACCTATAAGTTTAGGATCTTATACAATATATTGTGATGCATCTCGTATTATCCTGGGTGCGGTATTGATGCAGGGTGGCAAGGTTATTGCATATGCTTTACAGCAGCTGAAGGTTCACGAGAAGAATTACCCTGTTCATGATCTAGAGCTGGCAGCCATTGTTCACGCGCTGAAGATTTGGAGGCACTATCTTTACTGCATGCCATGTGAGGTATTCACTGATCATCGAAGCTTGCAGTATTTGTTCAAGCAGAAGGAACTCAATTTGAGGTAGAAGAGGTGGCGGAAGCTGTTGAAAGACTACGATATAACCATATTGTATCATCCCGGGAAGGCCAATGTGGTGGCCGATGCTTTGAGTAGAAAGTCAGTCAGTATGGGTAGCCTTGCATATGTTCCAATTGGTGAGAGACCGCTTGCATTGGATGTTCAGGCCTTGGACAACCAGTTCGTGAGGTTAGATGTTTCTGAGCCCAGCCGTGTTCTAGCTTGTACAGTCGCTCGGTCTTCCTTGTTTGAGCACATCAGATATCGGCAGGATGACGATCCACATTTACTTGTCCTTAGAGACACAGTGTGGCACGGTGGTGCCAAGCAGGTTACTATTGGAGATGACGGAGTTTTGAGGATGCAGGGTCGTATTTGTGTGCCTAATGTGGATGGACTTCGTGAGTTGATCCTTGAGGAGTCCCACAGTTCACGGTATTCTATTCATCCGGGCGTCGCCAAGATGTATCAGGACTTGAGGCAGCATTATTGGTGGAGGCGAATGAAGAAAGACATAGTTGCCTATGTAGCTCGGTGCCTAAATTGCCAGCAGGTAAAGGATATCTTGCCATCATTATTTCATCCTCAGACTGACGGGAAGTCCGAGCGTACTATTCAGATCTTGGAGGATATGCTTCGAGCCTGTGTTATTGACTTTGGAGGTTCTTGGGATCAATATTTGCCTTTAGCGCAGTTTGCCTACAATAACAGCTACCAGTCGAGCATTCAGATGGCTCCATATGAGGCATTATATGGTAGACGGTGTAGGTCGCCAGTTGGGTGGTTCGAGCCAGGGGAGGCTCAGTCATTGGGTACAGATTCAGTTCAGAAGGCCTTGGACAAGGTCAAGATTATACAGGATTTACTTCGTACAGCTCAGTCCAGGCAAAAGAGTTATGATGACCGTAAAGTTCGTGATATTGCATTCATGGTTGGAGAGAGAATATTGCTTCGGGTATCGCCCATGAAGGGTGTTATGAGATTTGGGAAGAAGGGCAAGTTGAGCCCTAGGTATATCGGGCCATTTGAGATCTTCTAGAGAGTGGGGGAGGTAGCTTATAAACTTGTGTTGCCTCCAGGGTTATCCTCAGTTCATCCGGTATTCCATGTGTCTATGCTCCGAAAATATCATGGTGATCCGTCCCACGTGTTATATTTCAGCTCTGTCCAGTTGGACAAGGATTTGACTTACGAGGAGGAGCCGGTGGCTATTCTAGGCCGGCAGGTTCGTCAGTTGAGGTCAAAGTGTTACCCTTCAGTTCGAGTGCAGTGGAGAGGTCAGCCTATTGAGGCAGCTACTTGGGAGTCCGAGTCCGATATGCGGAGTAGATATCCCCACCTTTTCACCAGCCCAGGTATTTTTCTATGCCCGTTCGAGGACGAACGATTGTTTTAGAGGTGGAGAATGTGATGAACCAAAAGGTCATCTTATGTTTTAGAACTCGAATCTACGCTCTTAACCTTAAAAATCTCATTTTTACCCTCCTTGATTTGCGTGCGCAGTCCGGACAGGTTTCCGGAAAGCTTTTATGTTGAAAACTAATGAAAATAAGAATTTTTGCCTTAAAAGTTAATTTTAGTTGACTTCGGTCAATATTTTTGGTAAACGGGCCCGGATCTGTGCTTTGACATTCCCGGTAGGTCCGTGTCGAATTATGAGACCTGGTCGTATGCCCGGAATCGAATTCGGAGGTCCCTAGCTCAAGTTATGAATTTTTGATGAAAATTAAAAGTTTGGAAATTATTTGTTTTTAAGAATTGATTGATATTTGGCATTGTTAGTATCGGGTTCGTATTTTGGTTCTAGAGCCCGGTATAGGTTCATTATGATATTTAAGACATGTCTGTGAAATTTGGTGAGAAATGGAGTTGATTTGACGTAATTCAGACGTCCAGTTGAGAAATTAGAAGTTTTAAAGTGTTCTTGATAATTTCATTTGAAATGATGCTAAATTTAGAGTTCTAGGTGTTATTTTGGCAATTTGATCGCGCGAGCAAGTTCGTATGATATTTTTAGACTTGTGTGCATGTTTGGTTTGGAGCACCGAGGGCTCGGGTGAGTTTCGGATAGGCTACGGGATGTTTTGGACTTTGGAAATCTGACTTTTTTCTACAGAATCTGTGTTCTGGCATGTCCTTCTTCGCGTTCGCGAAGGTACTCTCGCGAACGCGAAGAGTAAATTGGGCAGCTGAGGATTTCTTCTTCGCGAACGCGAAGCGATGGGGGCGTTACCCTTTGCGAACGCGACAAGCCCATCGCGAACGCGTAGCGTTAGGCACTGGGGAGGGGGAGTCAGCCTTTCCTTCATCGCAAACGCGAGCAATGTCTCGCGAATGCGAAGACAAGGGAATGGTAGCCTATGCGAATGCGAGCACTGCCTCGCAAACACGAAGGCTTGGCAGCCCATACACTTCGCGAACGCGTCGCGAACGCGATGAACACTGTCGCCCAACACTTAACAGAATTCAAAACAGGATTTTTGCCAAAAAACTCATTCTTCTCAAAAATCAAACGGTGAGGGACGATTTTTCAAGAGTCATTCCTTCCCCAAATTGTTGGTAAGTGATTCTAAACCATTTTCTTTCAGTTACCCATTACATTTCTTGAATTTTCAACCTAAAATCTAGAGTTTTCATGGTAGAATTAGGGGTTAGGGTAGAAAATAGGGATTTCGGGAATTTGGGGATTTAGACCTCAATTTGAGGTCGAATTCCAAAACTAATTATATATTCGGGCTCGGGGGTGAATGGGTAAAAGTATTTTGGTCCGAACCTCGGGTTTTGACCAAGCGGACCTGAGGTCGATTTTTCGGCTTTTTGGAGGAAAATTTAGGAAATTTAATTTATGCAATATAATTGATTCCTTTAGCAATATTTGATATTATTGAGTCATTTTTGAATAGATACGAGTGGTTTGGAGGTGAATTTCAAAGGAAAAGCTGTGATTTGAGAATTAAGTGGCATCCGGAGCGAGGTAAGTGTTGTGTCTAACCCTGACTTGAGGGAATTGGGAACCTTAGATTACTTGCTAAGTGAAATCCATGTGAGCGGCGTATATGTGAGGTGACAAGTACTTATGCACCGCTAAATTTTCCTGTTTTTCTTGTTTCTCTGTTTTTCTTATATTGTCTTTTCCTATGTCAAATTGCTACGTGTTATCACATTGCACGGCTAAATCGTTCTTATCATGTTTACGAATTTTCTAGTGATAATTGGGTTCATGGAACCAAATATTGAAGTAAGGTTGTACTTGTTATTCTGTCTCCCTGTTGTTATTTATGCATTGCATTAGGGTAAGGGAGAGTGTTAATGCACGAAGGGTGATGCCATGCCATATTGTGAGTGTTAATGCACGAAGGGTGATGTCGTGCCATGATATGAGAGTAAAAGCACGAAGGGTGATGTCGTGCCATTTCTATTAATTTTATGGTGAGACTGAGAGTAAAAGCACGAAGGGTGATGCCGTGCATTTTTCCTTACTGTGTTCACTATTCCTGTTGATTCATGATATATTGACTGCTCCGGTGATCATTCTGTTGTAGTTCTTTATCTTGTATTCCCCTCAGTATGTTTCCCCATCCCGACATTTCCTGTTTAGTTCTTCATTCCTGTTATTTGCGTATACACTGTTAAATTGTACAGGTTGATTTGTAGGTGCCTTGCCTTAGCCTCATCACTACTTCGTCGATGTTAGACTCAACACTTACCAGTACATGGGGCCGGTTGTACTGATGCTGCACTTTGCACTTTCTGTGCGAATTTTGATACCGGCTCAGGTTGATCGAGATTTGCTACTGGTCCGATATGCGGAGACTCAAGGTAGATCTGTCGGCGTTCACAGACCTTGAAGTCCCCGTCTATATTTTTATGTCCTACTATTTTCTTTCATTCAGACAGTTGTATTTCTTTCAGACTATTACTTGTAGTAAATTCTAGAATGCTTGTGAATTGTGACTCCAGATCTGGGTGGTAGTAATTAATACAGTTTTATGATATTACGCACTTATTATATTTCCTTTTAGTTAATTTTTGTTATTTACTAAATGGAAATAAGGAATTGGTTAAATGATTCTCTAACGTTGGCTTGCCTGGCAAGTGAAATGTTAGGCGCCATCACGGTCCCGTCGGTGGGAAATTTCGGGTCGTGACAAGTTGGTATCAGAGCACTAGGTTGCCTAGGTCTCACGATTCATGAGCAAGCTTAGTAGAGTGTGGAGGATTGGTATGGAAACGTCTGTGCTTATCTTCTAGAGGCTATGAAGTTTAGGAACAAATTTCACTTCTATTTTTCTCTGTCGTGCGATGTTGTTTTCTCAATACTGATTGAACTCTTCTACTCTTATTCTCTCGCAGATGGCAAGAACACGTACCGCTTCCTCAGTTGAGCAGCAGCCAGAGCCTCCTGTGGCAGCTTCTACGTGGGGCAGAGGTCGAGGCCGAGGCCGTGTCGCAGGCCGAGGTAGGGGCAGGGCTCAGCCCAGAGCCCTAGCAACAACCCCGGCTGTGGAGCCTCAGATAGAGCTTGACGAGGAGGTTCCAGCCCAGACTGTTCCTGCCAGGCCAGCTTAGGTTCCGGAGGGGTTCATTGCCACACCAGTACTTCAAGACGCTTTGGTCCGTTTGGTGGGCCTTATGGAGAGTGTGGCCCAGACTGGCGCATTTCCCATGGCACCAGCAGTCTCTCAGGCTGGAGGAGGAGCCCAGACTCCTACAACTCCCATTTTAGATTAGATCGCTCCCCAGTATCAAGCTCCAGCAGCTCAGCCAATCGGATTAGTTTAGCCGGTTATTGCGGCATAGGTCGGAGATGGGCCAACTATGTCTTCTGAGGCTTTATGGAGATTGGACAGGTTTACCAAGCTCTTTCATGTTCACTTCAGTGGTGCTCCTTCAGAGGATCCCCAGGAGTATCTTGACAACTGTCACGAGGTTCTACGGAACATGGGTATAGTGGAGACCAATGGGGTCGATTTTACTGCATTTCAGTGGTTCCGCCAAGAAATAGTGGAGAGATTACTTGTTAAACAGACCGTCTGGGTCGCCTGCTCTTACTTGGGACCAGTTCTCTCTGCTCTTTATAGAGAAGTTTCTGCCTATCACATTGAGAGAGGAGCATCGCCGTCAGTTTGAGCGTCTCCAGCAGGGCAGTATGACTGTTACTCAGTATGAGACCCGTTTTGTGGATTTGGCCCGTCATGCCATTCTTCTGCTTCCCACCGAGAGAGAGAGGGTGAGGAGGTTTATTGATAGAATTGCCCAGCTTATCAGATTGCAGATGGCTAAGGAGACTGCGAGTGAGATTTCTTTTCATGCGGCTGCTAATGTCGCCAGACGCGTCGATATGGTTCTTACTCAGGGAGGTCAGGGGTCTGACAAGAGGCCTCGTCATTCCGGTGAGTTCAGCGGTGCCTCATCTAGAGATAGGAGTACTTTTGGTAGAGGCCATCCTCCCAGGCCGTTTCATTCAGCGCTTCAGGCATCCCACGGTGCCTCAGGTGGTCGTGGCCCTCAGATGCATTATTCCGACCAGCTAGCCTACAGTGCACCACCAGTTCCTATTAGTGCACCTCCACTCCAGAGTTATCAGGGTGGTTACTCAGGTCAACAGGGTCAGTTTCAGGGTCAGCAGTCACAACAGCCGAGGTTATGTTATACTTGTGGTGATCCGAGGCACATTGCTAGATTTTGCCCTCGGGCAACGGGCAGCTCACAGCATCAGAGTTCTCGTGCCATGTTCCGGCACCAATTGCTGCACCACCTGCTCAGGCAGCCACAGGTAGGGGCCAGACAGTTAGAGGTAGAAGTCAGGCCGTTAGAGGTGGAGACCAGCCAGCTAGAGGCGGTCCCAGGGATGTAGTTCAGGGTGGTGGGGCCTAGCCCCGGTGTTATGCTTTCCCAGCCAAGCTTTACAGTAGAGATGCTTTAGTTCTATTTGATCCGGGATCTACTTACTCCTATGTGTCATCCTATTTTGCTTCCTATTTGGTTGTGCCCCGTGATTCTTTGAGTGCTCCTGTGTATGTGTCCACACCAGTGGGAGATGCTATTGTTGTAGATCGTGTTTATCGTTCGTGTGTGGTCACCATTGGGAGTCTTGAGACTCGTGTAAATCTTCTACTTCTCGACATGGTTGATTTTGATGTCATACTGGGTATGGATTAGCTGTCACCTTATCATGCTATATTCGATTGTCACACCAAGACGGTGACCTTAGCCTTGCAGGGGTTGCCTCGATTAGAGTGGAGAGGGAATCTTGGCCATTCTGCCAACAGGTTTATCTCTTATGTGAAGGCTCGGCATATGGTCGAGAAGGGGTATCTAGCTTATTTGGCATATGTCCGCGATTCTAGTGCGAAGGTTCCTTCCGTAGATTTGGTGCCGGTTGTTCGTGAGTTTCCAGAGGTGTTTCCTGCAGACCTATCGGGGATGCCACCCGATAGGGATATTGATTTCTGCATTGATTTGGCTTTGGGCACTCAGCCTATTTCCATTCCTCCATATCACATGGCCCCGCCAGAGTTGAAAGAATTGAAGGAGCAGTTGCAAGATTTGCTGGATAATGGCTTCATTAGACCTAGTGTCTCGCCCTGGGGTGCATCTGTGTTGTTTGCGAAGAAGAAAGATGGATTGATGAGGATGTGTATAGATTATCGATAGTTGAACAAAGTCACCATTAAGAACAAATATCCATTGCCGAGGATTGGTGATTTATTTGATCAGCTTCAGGGTGCCAAGGTGTTTTCAAAGATTGATTTGAGATCTGGCTACCATCAGTTGAGGATTAGGGCATCCGATGTTCCTAATACAGCTTTTCGGACTCGGTATAGGTATTATGAGTTTCTAGTGATGTCATTTGGGCTGACAAATGCCCCAGCAACATTCATGGATTTGATGAATCGGGTGTTCAAACCCTACATGGATTCCTTTGTGGTTGTGTTTATTAAGGATATCTTGATCTACTCCCACAGTCGAGAGGAGCATGAGCAGTACCTTCGGATCGTTCTTCAGACTCTGAAAGACAGCCAGTTATATGCTAAGTTCTCAAAATGCGTGTTTTGGTTGAGTTCAGTTGCTTTCTTGGGTCACGTTGTATCAGCAGAGGGTATTCAGGTGGATCTTAAGAAGATTGAGGCAGTCCAGAATTGGCCTAGACCTACATCAGCTACAGAGATCCGTAGTTTCCTAGGTTTGGCGGGCTGTTATCGTCAATTTATGGAGGGGTTTTCATCCATAGCAGCCCCGTTGAACAGATTGAACCAGAAGGGTGCCCCGTTTAGGTGATCCGACGAGTGTGAAGCGAGCTTTCAGAAGCTCAAAACTGCTTTGACTACGGCACCGGTATTGGTGTTACCTATAAGTTTAGGATCTTATACAATATATTGTGATGCATCTCGTATTATCCTGGGTGCGGTATTGATGCAGGGTGGCAAGGTTATTGCATATGCTTTACAGCAGCTGAAGGTTCACGAGAAGAATTACCCTGTTCATGATCTAGAGCTGGCAGCCATTGTTCACGCGCTGAAGATTTGGAGGCACTATCTTTACTGCATGCCATGTGAGGTATTCACTGATCATCGAAGCTTGCAGTATTTGTTCAAGCAGAAGGAACTCAATTTGAGGTAGAAGAGGTGGCGGAAGCTGTTGAAAGACTACGATATAACCATATTGTATCATCCCGGGAAGGCCAATGTGGTGGCCGATGCTTTGAGTAGAAAGTCAGTCAGTATGGGTAGCCTTGCATATGTTCCAATTGGTGAGAGACCGCTTGCATTGGATGTTCAGGCCTTGGACAACCAGTTCGTGAGGTTAGATGTTTCTGAGCCCAGCCGTGTTCTAGCTTGTACAGTCGCTCGGTCTTCCTTGTTTGAGCACATCAGATATCGGCAGGATGACGATCCACATTTACTTGTCCTTAGAGACACAGTGTGGCACGGTGGTGCCAAGCAGGTTACTATTGGAGATGACGGAGTTTTGAGGATGCAGGGTCGTATTTGTGTGCCTAATGTGGATGGACTTCGTGAGTTGATCCTTGAGGAGTCCCACAGTTCACGGTATTCTATTCATCCGGGCGTCGCCAAGATGTATCAGGACTTGAGGCAGCATTATTGGTGGAGGCGAATGAAGAAAGACATAGTTGCCTATGTAGCTCGGTGCCTAAATTGCCAGCAGGTAAAGGATATCTTGCCATCATTATTTCATCCTCAGACTGACGGGAAGTCCGAGCGTACTATTCAGATCTTGGAGGATATGCTTCGAGCCTGTGTTATTGACTTTGGAGGTTCTTGGGATCAATATTTGCCTTTAGCGCAGTTTGCCTACAATAACAGCTACCAGTCGAGCATTCAGATGGCTCCATATGAGGCATTATATGGTAGACGGTGTAGGTCGCCAGTTGGGTGGTTCGAGCCAGGGGAGGCTCAGTCATTGGGTACAGATTCAGTTCAGAAGGCCTTGGACAAGGTCAAGATTATACAGGATTTACTTCGTACAGCTCAGTCCAGGCAAAAGAGTTATGATGACCGTAAAGTTCGTGATATTGCATTCATGGTTGGAGAGAGAATATTGCTTCGGGTATCGCCCATGAAGGGTGTTATGAGATTTGGGAAGAAGGGCAAGTTGAGCCCTAGGTATATCGGGCCATTTGAGATCTTCTAGAGAGTGGGGGAGGTAGCTTATAAACTTGTGTTGCCTCCAGGGTTATCCTCAGTTCATCCGGTATTCCATGTGTCTATGCTCCGAAAATATCATGGTGATCCGTCCCACGTGTTATATTTCAGCTCTGTCCAGTTGGACAAGGATTTGACTTACGAGGAGGAGCCGGTGGCTATTCTAGGCCGGCAGGTTCGTCAGTTGAGGTCAAAGTGTTACCCTTCAGTTCGAGTGCAGTGGAGAGGTCAGCCTATTGAGGCAGCTACTTGGGAGTCCGAGTCCGATATGCGGAGTAGATATCCCCACCTTTTCACCAGCCCAGGTATTTTTCTATGCCCGTTCGAGGACGAACGATTGTTTTAGAGGTGGAGAATGTGATGAACCAAAAGGTCATCTTATGTTTTAGAACTCGAATCTACGCTCTTAACCTTAAAAATCTCATTTTTACCCTCCTTGATTTGCGTGCGCAGTCCGGACAGGTTTCCGGAAAGCTTTTATGTTGAAAACTAATGAAAATAAGAATTTTTGCCTTAAAAGTTAATTTTAGTTGACTTCGGTCAATATTTTTGGTAAACGGGCCCGGATCTGTGCTTTGACATTCCCGGTAGGTCCGTGTCGAATTATGAGACCTGGTCGTATGCCCGGAATCGAATTCGGAGGTCCCTAGCTCAAGTTATGAATTTTTGATGAAAATTAAAAGTTTGGAAATTATTTGTTTTTAAGAATTGATTGATATTTGGCATTGTTAGTATCGGGTTCGTATTTTGGTTCTAGAGCCCGGTATAGGTTCATTATGATATTTAAGACATGTCTGTGAAATTTGGTGAGAAATGGAGTTGATTTGACGTAATTCAGACGTCCAGTTGAGAAATTAGAAGTTTTAAAGTGTTCTTGATAATTTCATTTGAAATGATGCTAAATTTAGAGTTCTAGGTGTTATTTTGGCAATTTGATCGCGCGAGCAAGTTCGTATGATATTTTTAGACTTGTGTGCATGTTTGGTTTGGAGCACCGAGGGCTCGGGTGAGTTTCGGATAGGCTACGGGATGTTTTGGACTTTGGAAATCTGACTTTTTTCTACAGAATCTGTGTTCTGGCATGTCCTTCTTCGCGTTCGCGAAGGTACTCTCGCGAACGCGAAGAGTAAATTGGGCAGCTGAGGATTTCTTCTTCGCGAACGCGAAGCGATGGGGGCGTTACCCTTTGCGAACGCGACAAGCCCATCGCGAACGCGTAGCGTTAGGCACTGGGGAGGGGGAGTCAGCCTTTCCTTCATCGCAAACGCGAGCAATGTCTCGCGAATGCGAAGACAAGGGAATGGTAGCCTATGCGAATGCGAGCACTGCCTCGCAAACACGAAGGCTTGGCAGCCCATACACTTCGCGAACGCGTCGCGAACGCGATGAACACTGTCGCCCAACACTTAACAGAATTCAAAACAGGATTTTTGCCAAAAAACTCATTCTTCTCAAAAATCAAACGGTGAGGGACGATTTTTCAAGAGTCATTCCTTCCCCAAATTGTTGGTAAGTGATTCTAAACCATTTTCTTTCAGTTACCCATTACATTTCTTGAATTTTCAACCTAAAATCTAGAGTTTTCATGGTAGAATTAGGGGTTAGGGTAGAAAATAGGGATTTCGGGAATTTGGGGATTTAGACCTCAATTTGAGGTCGAATTCCAAAACTAATTATATATTCGGGCTCGGGGGTGAATGGGTAAAAGTATTTTGGTCCGAACCTTGGGTTTTGACCAAGCGGACCCGAGGTCGATTTTTCGGCTTTTTGGAGGAAAATTTAGGAAATTTAATTTATGCAATATAATTGATTCCTTTAGCAATATTTGATATTATTGAGTCATTTTTGAATAGATACGAGTGGTTTGGAGGTGAATTCCAAAGGAAAAGCTGTGAGTGAGAATTAAGTGGCATTCGGAGCGAGGTAAGTGTTGTGTCTAACCCTGACTTGAGGGAATTAGGAACCTTAGATTACTTGCTAAGTGAAATCCATGTGAGTGGCTTATATGTGAGGTGCCGAGTACTTATGCGCCGCAAAATTTACCTGTTTTTCCATGTTTCTCTATTTTTCTTATATTGTCTTTTCCTATGTCAAATTGCTACGTCTTATGCTAGTATTGTTCAAATTATCGTTCTTATCATGTTTATGGATTTTCTAGTGATAATTGAGTTTTTATTTCAAAGTTGAGATTGATATTATTGAATCAAATATTGAAGTAAGGTTGTTCTTGTTATTCTGTCTCCCTGTTGTTATTTATGCATTGCATTATGGTAAGAGAGAGTGTTAATGCACGAAGGGTGATGCCGTGCCATATTGTGAGTGTTAATGCATGAAGGGTGATGCCGTGCCATATTGTGAGGGTTAATGCACGAAGGGTGATGCCGTTCCATGATATGAGAGTAAAAGCACGAAGGGTGATGTCGTGCCGTTTCTATTAATTTTATGGTGAGATTGAGAGTAAAAGCACGAAGGGTGATGTCGTGCATTTTTTCCTTACTGTGTTCACTATTCTTGTTGATTCATGGTATATTGACTGCTCTGGTGATCATTCTGTTGTAGTTCTTTATCTTGTATTCCCCTCAGTATGTTTCCCCCTCCCGACATTTCCTGTTTAGTTCTTCATTCCTGTTATTTGCGTATACACTGTTAAATTGTACAGGTTTATTTGTAGGTGCCTTGCCTTAGCCTCATCACTACTTCGTCGAGGTTAGGCTCGACACTTACCAGTACATGGGGTCGGTTGTACTGATGCTGCACTCTGCACTTTCTGTGCAGATTTTGATACCGGCTCAGGTTGATCGAGATTTGCTATTGGTCCGCTGTCCGGAGACTCAAGGTAGATCTGTCGGCGTTCACAGACCTTGAAGTCCACGTCTATCTTTTTATGTCCTACTGTTTTCTTTCATTCAGACAGTTGTATTTCTTTTAGACTATTACTTGTAGTAAATTCTAGAATGCTCATGAATTGTGACTCCAGATCCGGGTGGTAGTAATTATTACAGTTTTATGATATTCCGCACTTATTATATTTCATTTTAGTTAATTTTTGTTATTTACTGAATGGAAATAAGAAATTGGTTAAATGATTCTCTAATGTTGGCTTGCCTGGATACCGCCTCGTAGTCCCAAATCATAAACAAATTCACAATATCTCATTTTCTTATCTCACCGCGGGAGCCTTCACAATTTATTTGAAAGAAAATATTTTTTTCCCGAAATAGCATCCCGCATTTTAGCCATCCTTATCACACCGCAAGACTTCTAGTAGTTCCCCCTACTAGCCACGCGTATCAAGCCACCCTTATCTCACCGCATGAATTTCAATACCCAGACCTTATACCACCGCATGCGTATCAATATCACAATATATCACAATTTGCACCTCAAGTGCTCAAATAATTTAACTTGACAAAATAATTCAAAAATAATATTTTTTCACAATAAAGAGCTCACGGCTCATGCCAAAATAAATCATCAATAATATTTTCCACAATAAAGAGTTCACGGCTCATGCCAACATAAATCATCAATAATATTTTTTTTCCACAATAAAGAGCCCACGGCTCCATCACAATGAGTACAAAAATCTTACAAAAATATCCAGGAATAAATAATTTAGCAAAATAATATTTTAAATCTTTAATACGTTGCTTCAATACCAAATTTAAACTGTCAAATACTTCATATTAATAATATTTAATTTAAAGAAAATTAATTTCAAATAATACACAGAATAAAAGAAACCAAGTTTCAACCAAATAGATAAAACAATTAGCAGGAAAAGGTCAAGCAAATTTAAAGTATACAAATAAAATCAATGATGAAGAATATAACAAGATAAAATAATTTAATAAATGCGCAACAATGATCTACACAATTTAAAAATATAATCTTTCGCATTTAGCCCTTGTACATACTCGTCACCTCGTGTACATGACTTTCAACACATTTCAATAATCACATTAATATCAATTCTAGGGAAAATTCCCCCCACACAAAGTTAGACAAGTCACTTACCTCGACTTGCTCCAATTTAACCAATTAGTATGCTTTTTCCACGATTTTCCGATTCTGGTCGACTCGTATCTAGTCATAATTAATTCGATATAGTCAACAAAAATTATAGAATCAATTCCGTAAGAAAATACTATATTTGTTTTCAACAAAATCCGAAATTAACTCAAAAATGGCCCGTGGGACCCACATCTCGGAATCCGGCGAAAGTTACGAAATATGAATGCCCATTCAACTACGAGTCCAACCATACCATTTTTTACAAATATCCGACATCAACTTGACCTCCAAATCTCTAATTCTCATTTTGAAATTCCTCGGCCCAAATCCTTTAATTTCACCTCAAAAACATGTAATCTATTCGAAATATTCAATGATAATCCAATATAATTGACTAACAATGATCACATGTGACTTACCTCAAGTTTCTCTTGAATTCTCTCTCAAAATCGCCCCAAAAATCGTGCTTGAATGTCCAAAAATGGCAAAACTCGGAACCCCCTCTGTTTTTAACATTCTGTCCAGGATTTTCGCATCCGCGGTGATTTCTTCGCACCTGCGGTCTTCGCATCCACGGTGATTTCTTCGCACCTGTGGTCTTCGCATCCGTGGTGATTTCTTCGCACCTGCAGTCTTCGCACACGCGATGACTATTTTCGCACCCGCGTTGACTGTTTTCGCACCGGCGGTCTTTGCACCCGCGATGACTGTTTTCGCACCCGCGGTCTTCGCACCCGAGATGATTTGTTTCGCACCCGCGGTGCCTGGACAGCCCATACATTTTCGCTTCTGCGAATCATTCCTCGCATCCGCGAGCTCGCACCAGCAGCCCAGCTGGTTCAGGTCCTCCTCCAAATCCAAATACGATCCGTTAAGCATCCGAAACTCACCCGAGGCCCTCGGGACCCCGTCCGAACATACCAACAAGTTCCATAACATAACACGTACCTACTCGAGGCCTCAAATCATATCAAACAACATCAAAACGACGAGTCGCATCTCAAACAAAAATCTATGAACTTTGAACTTTCAAATTCTATATCTTGTGCCAAAATACATCAAATCAATCCGGAATGACTTCAAATTTTGCACACAAGTCATAAATGATATAATGAAGCTATTCCAATTTACAGAATCAGATTCCAACCTTGATATATAAATTCAACCCCCCGGTCAAACTTCCCAAAAATTCAACTTTCGGCATTTCAAGTCTAATTCCACTACGGACTTCCAAATAAAATTCCGATCACCCTCCTAAGTTCAAAATCATCATACGGAGCTGTTGGAATCATCAAAATTCTATTCCGGGGTCGTTTGCACATAATTCAATATCTGGTCACTATTTGAACTTAAACTTTTAATTTTTCATTAAAATTCCATATCTCGGGCTAGGGAGCTCGGAATTTGATTCCGGGCATACGCCCAAGTCCCAATTCACAATACAAACCTACCAGAACTGTAAAAACACTGATCCGAGTCTGTTTGCTCAAATGTTGACCAAAGTCAACTCAGTTGAGTTTTAAAGCTCTAATTCACATTTTAATCCATTTTTTTCACCTGAAAACTTTTCGAAAAATTTTACGGACTGCGCACGCAAGTCGAGGAATGATAAATAGTGCTTTTCAAGGTCTTAGAACCTAGAATTAATTATTAAATTTAAATATGACATTTTGGGTCATCACATTTTCGGAATATGCTTATCATAAATATTATCATTATCCTAAACAATATTTGTTTGGGGGTTAATTTTAACCCTTTCAACATGCCGCACGATTTCGAGCTGGTCCATAGACTGGTTCAATAAGAGAAATATGTTGAATAGCAGGCAACAGTCTATGATTAGAGAATGAATGCCTATTATAATTAGGATTAATAACAGGCAAAAGTCTATTATTAGAAAATGACTGCCTATTATAAGTGGAACTATTATCATCAAATTGAATGCAAATCCTACCATCCGGATTTTGAGTAATATGAGAATATTCAGTATTAGTGACAGGTATATTTAAAGTGGATAAGGTATACTATCTCCAACAAAAAGGATTTGTTATCAAGATTATATGATGCCAATATTTTTTTTAAAGTTTGATTTAAAATCTGTTTATTGGCAGATTCAAATATTTAAAGAGCATACTTATAGAACTGCTTTTAATGTTCCATTCGGGGGAATGTTATGCCTTTTGGTTTAAAAAATGCCCCTTCTGAATTTCAGAAAATCATGAATGATATATTTAATCCATATCTAGATTTCATCATTGTTTATATTGATGACATTTTGATATTCTCCAAAACATTTAAAATGCATATTAAACATCTAGATATTTTTAAAAGAATTATTATACAAAATGGTTTAGTTATTTCAAAACTAAAAATGAGTTTATTCCAAACTGATGTTCGATTTTTAGGACATTATATATGTCAAGGAAAATTAACTCCAATTCAAAGATCTATTGATTTTGCATCAAAATTTCCTGATAGTATTACTGATAGAACTCAGTTACAAAGGTTTTTGGGAAGTTTAAATTATATATCCCCTTTTTATAAAAGATTGTCTCGTGATTTGGCCCCATTATATGATAGGCTAAAAAAGGATCGTAAAAAACCTTGGACTGATAGTCATACCCTTTTGGTTAAAAATATTAAGCAAAGGGTAAAAGCTTTACCTTGTTTAACCCTTGCTAATCCTGCATGTCAAAAGATTGTCGAGACGGATGCGTCTAATATTGGTCACGGTGGGATATTGAAACAAATAAATCCCAATGATAATTGTGAATACTTGATAAGATTTCACTCTGGAAAATGGACTGAAGCCCAGAAACAATATGCTACTGTGACTCTTGAAATGTTAACTATTGTTAAATGTGTTTTAAAATTCCAAGATGATTTATACAACTAAAGTTTTTGATAAAAACTGACGCTCAATCTGTTAAATATATATTTAACAAAGATTTTAAACATGATACCTCAAAGTTCATATTTGCAAGATGGCAGGCTCAATTAGCCACTTTTGATTTTGAAATTCAGTATAAAAAGGGAATTAATAACTCTCTTCCAGATTTCTTATCTCGAGAATATCTGCAGGATGGATCCTCCATGGGTCAGAGGTAGAGGTAGAGGAAGGGGAAGATCGTCCCTACATTCTCAAGGGAGATCATCTCCGCCATACTCTCAAGGATCATCATACGGATCCTCATCAAACTCCCCAGTTA
The DNA here is from genome assembly GCF_000715075.1 of Nicotiana tabacum. NCBI lineage: Eukaryota > Viridiplantae > Streptophyta > Magnoliopsida > Solanales > Solanaceae > Nicotiana > Nicotiana tabacum. The sequence continues at coordinate 113,237,558 of NC_134096.1, read as the reverse complement.
TACAAATGGGAAAAAAGAGTTTAGTAAATAAGAAAATATCTCTCAAAGGCGAATCTTCGGCAGGTCCATCTGTTCATCTGGAAGATATTCCAGAAGATAGTCCGTTATACGCACACTTGCAAGCATATTTGGCTGCTCAAAAGCAAAGTGATACTTTTGCTTCAATTATCAAAGAGGACAATGATGATATTAAGTCCTATGAAAAATTACTTAAAAAAAAATGATATTTCTTTTAGTAAATACTGAGATTCAGAGGAAAGAAGAGCCATGGAAGATATTCCAAAGGTATTTGATAAATGGATTATATTATCCGGGTGAGTCATACAAAATCCGTTCTTACTATGAGACTATTCTCACCAGTACAGGCAATGCAGAATTTCAGCATTTTTTTGGTAATAGCACGGAAGAGAATGTTTATAATTTCTCAAAAATTATTATCAAACAGATTAAATCAGTTGAAGATTGGGGTATATCTACAATGAAAGAAAGGCAGATAAGCCTTAACAAATCTTGTATGAATTTTACTTATTGGGATTATATCCAAGCTTTTGATAAAGTGCTCTATTATAATAATAATATACATGATCACACTTGGTTCATAAAGGTATGTGCAAAAATATTTACCGAACCAATTCCTAATTGGTTTTTGAATTGGTGGTCATATCACGGTCCGACAGTCAAAATATTACCTGATCCATTTCTTATGTTATACAAAGAATGGACAAAACATTCACCAGATTTAAATGAGTTATACCACACAGATCATATCTGTTATTTAGAAAAAAATTGACCAAATATATTTCTTTCTAGAATTCTCTATTCCATGGGTTCATAAGTGGACTCTGGAGTTGGGATTCACCGAAGAACAAATTCCTTGTTTATACAGGACTTTTTATAACAATTTCTGGGATAAATTGATGAAAAAGGATCCCAAAAGGAAAAAATTGATGATATCTCAGTTCGCCATATTGGCAGAAAGATCTCTTTTCAAGAAGGAAATAAAGAAGAAATGATTAATGATTATCTGGAAGAAGTAAAAAGAAATTTGCTTCGCTCCATCAACCAATATGAAAAATATGACACTTCGATGCGGAGTGAGACTAACAACGATGATATTGCAGATGATTCTCAGCCTATTGATTCAGAAAAGATATTATCTGATAATGCCATACAAAATGCGGAAGAATTCCTCCAAAGGATGAAGAAGATAGAAAAACAACCTAGACATTGCTATTTGTGGTCAACTACAGTAATAGCCACCCGAGACCTACATCATAGTGAAGCCGCCGGGGACCCCGCTCAACAATAGATACACTGTTTCAACAGTAGAAACACTGTTTGTACATTAGAAAACACTGTACAGGGACCCAGAATGTGGGACCCTCTTTTACTGTTTTAAGATTTTTTTCTTTCTTATTTATAGGCGCATTCATTTGAGAGAAGGCACCAGCCTTTAGACTCTCTCTCTCTCTCTCTCTCTCTCTCTCTCTCTCTCTCTCTCTCTCTCTCTCTCTCTCTCTCTCTCTCTCTCTCTCTCTGTATAGTCATTCTTGTATCTATTTTCCTGAAGTAAATAAAATCCCCGGTTCATCGGACTCAGGCCTTGCATCCCGGCCTTACGAGGTATTTATTTTATTATGTTAAGTATTTCAAGTCTCTCCTTTCCAGCCGTGACTGTGTCCGGCTAAGAGATTTCATATCTATGTTGAATATCTAACTTCTCTCTTATATACACCATGAAAGATCTAGCCTCTATCAAAATATAAAGGAATTTTAATATGGCTTATTGACTTGGTTTCAGAGATGGTGGTACAGTCGGATCTAGTACTACTCTTACTGTCTTTGCCTTAGTGGCTCCGTCTAGCAAGTCGTGGACCTAAGCCCGTTAAAGATATTGAAAAGGGCGTCTTCTTTCACGATTAGAATCACTATATGGGCTCAATAAGAGTATGTATTATATCCAGACAGGCCCCATGCTTGCGTAAAAGGATAAATCCTTCCATGCAGTCATACAACCCTATAAAAATTCTTGTATATTTCGGTTCTTATATCTTTACTGGCTGTGTGGATTACCGCCAGCCCTTAAAATTAAGGGTACTAAATAAGCTAGATCCTGTTATGGCCGTGCGGATTACCGCCCGCCTACAAGATCCTGTTATCCACTAAGGCAAAGCCAGTAAGACTAGTACTAGATCCGACTGTATCACCATCTCTGGAACCAAGTCAATAAGCCATATTAAAATTCCTTTATATTTTGATAGAGGCTAGATCTTTCATGGTGTATATAAGAGAGAAGTTAGATATTCAACATAGATATGAAATATCTTAGTTGGACATAGTTACGGCTGGAGAGGAGAGACTTGAAATACTTAATAGAATAAAATAAATACCTCGTAAGGCCGGGATGCAAGGCCTGAGTCCGATGAACGGGGGATTTTACTTACTTCAGGAAAATAGATACAAGAGAGTCTTTAGAGAGAGAGAGAGAGAGAGAGAGAGAGAGAGAGAGAGAGAGAGAGAGAGAGAGAGAGAGAGTCTAAAGGCTGGTGCCTTCTCTCAAATGAATGCGCCTATAAATAAGAAAGAAAAAGAATCTTAAAATAGTAAAAGAGGGTCCCACATTCTGGGTCCCTGTACAGTATTTCTATTGTACAAATAGTGTTTCTACTATTGAAACAACGTATCTACTATTGAGCGGGGTCCCCGACGGCTTCACTGTGTTGTAGGTCCCGGGCGGCTATTACTGTAGTTGACCACAAATATCACTGTCTAGGTTATTTTTCTATCTCCTTCATCCTTTGGAGGAATTCTTCCGCATTTTGTATTGCATTATCAGATAATATCTTTTCTGATTCAATAGGTTGAGAATCATCTACAATATCATCGTTGCTAGTCTCACTCCGCATCGAAGTGTCAGATTTTTCATATTGGTTGATGGAGCAAAGCAAATTTCTTTTTTACTTCTTCCAGATAATCATTAATCATTTCTTCTTTATCTCCTTCTTGAAAAGAGATCTTTCTGGCATTGTGCCGAACTGAGCTATCATCAATTTTTTCCTTTTGGGGGTTGTTGGAACATTCTTGGATTTTTGCTTTAATGGAATCCAAGAGTTCTTGACCGTATAACATCTTTGTTTTGGGATCCTTTTTCATCAATTTATCTCAGAAATTGTTATAAAAAGTCTTTTATAAACAAGGAATTTGTTCTTCGGTGAATCCCAACTCCGGAGTCCACTTATGAATCCATGGAATAGAGAATTCTAGAAAGAAATATATTTGGTCAATATTTTCTAAATAACAGATATAATCAGTGTGGTATAACTCATTTAAATCTGGTGAATGTTTTGTCCATTCTTTGTATAACATAATCGGACCGTGATATGACCACCAATTCAAAAACCAATTAGGAATTGGTTCGGTAAATATTTTTGCACATACCTTTATGAACCAAGTGTGGTTATGTCTATCATTATTATAATAGAGCACTTTATCAAAAGCTTGGATATAATCCCAATAAGTAAAATTCATACGAGATTTGTTAAGGCTTATATGCCTTTCTTTCATTGTAGATATACCCCAATCTTTAACTGATATAATATGTTTGATAATAATATTTGAGAAGTTATAAACATTTTCTTCCGTGCTATAATCGGAAAAAATACTGAAATTCTGCACTGCCTGTACTGGTGAGAATAGTCTCATAGTAAGAACGGGTTTTGTATGACTCATCCGGATAATATAATCCATTTATCAAATACCTTTAGAATATCTTCCATGGTTCTTCTTTCCTCTGAATATCAGTATTTTCTAAAAGAAATATCATTTCTTTTTTAAGTAATTTTTCATAGGACTTAATATCATCATTGTCCTCTTTGGTAATTGAAGTAAAAGTATCACTTTGCTTTTGAACAGCCAAATATGCTTGCAAGTGTGCGTATAACGGACTATCTTCTGGAATATCTTCAAGATGAACAGATGGACCTGCCGAAGATTCGCCTTTGAGAGATATTTTCTCATTTACTAAACTCTTATTTCCCATTTGTATAACTGGGGAGTTTGATGAGGATCCACATAATGATCCTTGAGAGTATGGCGGAGATGATCTTCCTTGAGAATGTGGGGACGATCTTCCCCTTCCTCTACCTCTACCTCTGACCATGGAGGATCCATCCTGCAAATATTCTTGAGATAAGAAATCTGGCAGAAAGTTATCAATTCCCTTTTTATACTGAATTTCAAAATCAAAAGGGGCTAATTGAGTCTGCCATCTTGCAAATATTAATTTTGAGGCATCATATTTAAAATCTTTGTTAAACATATATTTAACAGATTGAGCATCGATTTTTATCAAAAACTTTTGATTGTATAAATCATCTTGGAATTTTAAAACACATTTAACAATAGTTAACATTTCATGAGCCACAGTAGCATATTTTTTCTGGGCTTCAGTCCATTTTCTAGAGTGAAATCTTATCAAGTATTCACAATTATCATTGGGATTTATTTGTTTCAATATCCCACCGTAACCAATATTAGACGCATCCGTCTCGACAATCTTTTGCCATGCAGGATTAGCAAGGGTTAAACAAGGTAATGCGTTTACCCTTTGCTTAATATTTTTAACCAAAATGGTATGACTATCAGTCCAAGGTTTTTTATGATCCTTTTTTAGCCTATCATATAATGGGGCCAAATCACGAGACAAATTTTTATAAAAAGGGGATATATATTTTAAACTTCCCAAAAACCTTTGTAACTGAGTTCTATCAGTAATACTATCAGGAAATTTTGATGCAAAATCAATAGATCTTTGTATTGGAGTTAATTTTCCTTGACATATATAATGTCCTAAAACTCGAACATCAGTTTGGAATAAACTCATTTTTAGTTTTGAAATAACTAAACCATTTTGTATTACAATTCTTTTAAAAATATCTAGATGCTTAATATGCATTTCAAATATTTTGGAGAATATCAAAATGTCATCAATATAAACAATGATGAAATCTAGATATGGATTAAATATATCATTCATGATTTTCTGAAATTCAGAAGGGGCATTTTTTAACCAAAAGGCATAACATTCCATTTATGGAACATTAAAAGCAGTTCTATAAGTTTGCTCTTTAAATATTTGAATCTGCCAATAACCAGATTTTAAATCAAACTTTGAAAATATATTGGTATCATATAATCTTGATAACAAATCCTTTTTGTTGGGGTTAGGATACCTTATCCACTTTAAATATTTATTCAAAGGTTTATAATTTATAACCAATCTAGGAATGCCACGTTCTTTTTCTGCAGCATTATTAACATAAAAAGCGGTACAAGACCAAGGAGATTTTGAAGGTTTTATCAAACCTTTTTGTAAAAAATTATCAATTTCTTTTTTGCAGAATTCTACCAATTCAGCGTTCATCTGACAAGGACGAGATTTAGTAGGGATATCATCTTCAGAAAAATTATCTTCATATGGAAGAGTGACAATATGCTTTTTTCGATTCCAAAAAACACTAGGATGATCAGCACAAATATCAATTTGTTCAAAAATCAAATTAATCTTTTCCTATACTTTAGTGGATTTTAAAGTATCAAATATATTCATACTAAATAATTCTAGTTGCAAAGAATCAATATGTTTTTGCTTCATATCAATTAAAGCATTTATATCTCTAGTTACGGGATCTTAACAAAAGTATAACTTATTTTTTTATCCTTATAAGTAGCTGTACAACCTTTCGAGTCTATGCTAGTAAACAGATAAATAGCGTTAATAAAAGGTGTTCCAATTATGATGGGAGGATATAACTGGTTTTTAACCAAGAAAAAGAAGTAAGGAACACAGACTTTATTTTGACAAATACCGTAATGACCCGGCCGGTCATTTTGAGAATTAGAGCCCCGATCCCCTAATAACTATTTTCCCCACATTTGTTTCCGCTATTGAGACTTGCCAGAGTTATTGGTTATGGAATTCAGAGGGTTTTGGGACACTTAGTCCCTAGTTGTGAGTTTAAGCCTTAGAGTTTGGACCGTAGTCGGAATTGTATGAAGACGGATCCGGAATGGAATTTCATCGACTCTGTTAGCTCCGCTGAGTGAGTTTGGGGTTAGGAGCGCATCCAAAATGTGTTTTGGAGGTCTGTAGTAGAATTAGGCTTGAATTGGCGAAAGTTAATTTTTCGGTGATTTTGGCCGATAGTGGACATTTTGATATCGAGCTCGGAATGGAATTCCAAAAGTGGCTGTAGGTTCGTAGTGTCATTTGTAACCTGTGTGTAAATTTTGAGGTCATTCGGACTAGATTTGATATGGTTCGGCGTCGTTTGTAGAATTTGGTAATTTTTAAATTCTTAGGCTTGAATCCGTGCTTAATTCATGATTTTGGTATTGTTCGATGTGGTTTGAAGGCTCGACTAAGTTCGTATGATGTTTTAGGATTGGTTGGTATGTTTGGTTGAGGTCCCGGGGGCCTCGGGTGTGTTTCAAATGCTTAACGGAATGAATTTGGACTTAAGAAAAATCTGGTGCCTTTGCTAGTTCTGGTGTTTTGCACCTGCGGAAGGGAGGCCGCATGTGCGAGAGCTGCAGGTGCGGAGGGAGTGCGTAGATGCGGAACTGGTGGGGCTGGTGATAGAGTGCAAGTGCACAAGTTTGACCGCACCTGCGAGCCCGTAGGTGCGAAGCGTGGGCACAGGTGCGGAGCCTTGCTGCCTTATTGAAATGCGCAGATGCGCCGATTTATACGGCAGGTGCGGTATCCGCAGGTGCGAGGAATTACCCGCAGATGCAGCCACAGCCCGGATAAGTGACCTTCGCACCTGCAATGATTTTTTCCGTAGGTGCGTGACCGCAGGTGCTGCCCCATGAGCGCAGGTGCAGAAATCGCTGGGTTGAAGAGGCAGCTTCGAGGGTTCATTCCTCATTTTTCACCAATTCGATTTAGAGCTCGGTGGAAGACGATTTCTCGAGGGATTTTGAAGGATAACTATTGGGTAACTAATTCTAACTCTATTTTGATCATAATACATTAATATATTATTGTTTTCCTCGTCTAATTAAGGAATTTGAGGGTAGAAGTTTGGAAATGGGGGAAAAGGTTCCCCAATTGAAAATCTGAGATTTGAATGGGAATTTGACGTCGGATTTTGATGATTTTTGTTCGAGTGAATTCGTGAGTGAATGGGTGTTCAAAATTTATAAATTTTACCTGATTCCGAGACGTGGGCCCGGGGAGATGTTTTGGGCATTTTTCCTAATTTCACGCATTAGCTTCGAATTAATTAGCTAAATTAGTTACTTGTAGTTATATTTACATTATGAAATTAATTTGAATAGATTCGGACCATTTGGAGTCGGATACTCGTGGGAAGAACGTGATATCGAGTTGATTTGAACGGTTCGAGGTAAGTGGCTTGCCTAATATTGTGTTGGGGACTTTCCCTTAGGATGTTTGATATTAATTGATGTGGGGGCGCCATGTACGTGAGGTGACGAGTACGTACACGGGCTATTATTGCAAAAATCCCGTTTTTCCTTTCTAAATCATAAATAAACTGTTTTTCCTTATTAAATTGCTCAAATACGTTTAATTATTTAACTTCGACTAGAGAAGCATGCTTACGTGTTTTAACTGCCTATTTGACATTATGTGCGCCATGCTTAGTTAAGTCCCTACTTTCCTTATCTGTGATCAGTATAAACTATATAACTCGATGTATTCCGGAAGATCCCCCTGCATATTTAAATTGGGACTACAGACGTATTCCGCGAGATCCCTCTGTCTTGCATATTTATTTTGGGACTACAAACGTATTCCGGGAGATCCCCCAGCACTGCATATTTACTTTGGGACTACGGACGTATTTCAGGAGATCCCCCAGCACTGTATATTTACTTTGGGACTACAGACGTATTCCTGGAGATCCCCCTGTATTGCATATTCATTTGGAACTACGGGACGGTATCCCGGGAGATTCCCCACTGTGTTTACCTTATTCTGAGCCGAGGGCTCCCTTAACTATTAAATTTTTGAGAATATTTTTAATTGTGTTACCGTAAATTTTGCTTATATCTTTTACTGTTTAATTTATTATATTTACTCTGGTAGGGCCTTGACCTGACCTCGTCACTACTCGACTGAGGTTAGGCCTGGCACTTCCTAGGTACCATTATGGTATACTCATGTCCTTCCCTGCACATGTTTTCGTGTGCAGATCCAGGTGCGAGCTATCAGCCTCGGGGTTAGTGCATGCTGCTGATTCTAGGAGACTTCAAGGTACTACTGCATGCGTCCACAGATCTTCGGAGTCCCCTTCTACTCCCTCGCCTAGAGACTTTCTTTATTACCTTCAGACTTTTGTATAGAGCTACATTGATTATAGCAGCTTGTGACTTAGTGATATTTCGGGTCTTGGAAAATTATTTTGTATATGCCGAGTGGTACTACTCTTGGCTATTCACAATATGCTATTTATCTTTAAGTGGGGGAGAATGTAAGGCCCTGGAAAATTTTTCTAACGATTTAATATTTTAAAGTATGCCAACGGTATTTGGGAATAACGTGTTAGAGTATTAAAGGAGACCCATGAGATAGAACCACATTATTTCGAAATGAAAAGTATATGTTTAAGGTGTGTTGAAACATACTAAGGAGTTTTGTGAATGGAAAGAATTCGTGTGGAACAAGTAGGATATATTAAGTGGAAATGATGTCTCAATTCACACAAGATCCTACTTCAAACGTATGCGGCTACCAAAGTATAATGACTTATGAGGTGATCTACCTATCAAATTAAATCCCTTTGAGTCTAGTTTATAACATTTCAAACCGTTCGTCATTCAGACATTCCTACAAGAAGTTATGATCAAATACCCAAAGGCTGGCCTATAGCTCGCTACAGAGCTCGCGAGGCCAGGTGTAAGATCAGGCTTTAGCCTGGCGAGGCCAGATGTAAGACCAGGCTTTTGCCTGGCGAGGCAATGCCAGGTGTAAGACCAGGCTTTAGCCTGGCGAGGCCAAGTCTGTAGCCCAGTCCATAATTTCGGAGTATCCATTTTCATATGTTTTAAACCCAACCCTATTCCATTAAAACACCAACCCTGGACCATTTTAAACATATTTTCTGATATTTTGAGAGTGATAGAGAGAGAGTCCTAGAGGGAGAAGTGAATATTCATCAAAATTTCTCTTCAACTCTCACTTAAAACCTTGAAGATTATCAAGAGGGGCACCTAGGTCTTCTTCCTAAGAGGTAAGATTCTACATCCTAACCCTTAATTTCGAATTTTGTCTAATTAATGAAAATATGTATTATCTCCATTTGTGAATGAGTTTGGGTAGAATGAAATCTAACAGGCTTGCTCGGTCGGGTTTACTCGGTTGAGCGCCAGTCGCACTCCTCGGTTTTGGGGCGTGACAAACTTGGTATCGTATTCTCCGTACTATGGGCATTGTAGAGACGAGTGGGGTTTCTTTCACCGCTTTCCAGCTGAGGGGAGCAGCATATCAGTGGTGGCGTGCCTATGAGCTGAGTAGTCCGGACGAGGCAACCTCACTCACTTGGACTCAGTTTTCAGAGATGTTCTTGCGTGAGTATGTTCCTCAGAGCCTCAGGGATGGTTGGCGCGCAGAGTTTGAGCAGTTGCGTCAGGGTGCTATGACTGTGTCGGAGTATGCAGTCCATTTCAGTGAGTTAGCTCGCCATGCGCCGGCTCTGGTTGCTACAGTCAGAGAGAGAGAGTCCGTCGCTTCATTGAGGGACTCCACCCCAGTATTCGGACCAGTATGGCCAAGGAGTTGGAGATGGACATCACTTATCAGCAAGCAGTGAGCATTGCTAGGAGAGTGGAGGGCATGTTTGCCCGGGACAGAGAGGAGAGAGAGGCCAAGAGGTCTCGAGAGACTGGTAATTATTCAGGAGCTCGTGCACCAGTAGCACGCTATGGTAGGGGTTTTGTGAGTCGCCCTATTCATTCAGCTCTTCCAGCAGCCAGCGGTGTTCCAGCTCCTCCTGGACCTCAGGAGACCTATTATGCACCGCCAGTATCCAGTATGCCTCCTACTCGAGGTGCTATTACCGGCCAGTCTAGCAGGCCAGGTCTGAGTCAGTCTCAACCATCGCGTCCTCCGAGGGCTTGTTTTGAGTGTGATGACACTCGTCGCATGGTTAGCGATTTCCCCAGAGCTAGGAGGGGTTCACCTTCATAGACTTATCAGCGTCCACGTGCACCACCGGGTTCTCCGGCCATTCTTCCAGCACCAGTTGCCACCCCACCTCCTTAGCCAGCTCGAGGTGGAGGTCGGGGAGGTCGAGGTCGCCCTAGAAGGGGAGGCTAGGCCAGGTACTATGCCCTTCCAGCCCGTTCAGAGGCAGTTTCTTCAGATTCAGTCATCACAGGTATCGTCCCAGTCTGTCATAGGGATGCATCAATTTTATTTGACCCAGGATCTACGTATTCATATGTGTCTTCTTATTTTTCTCCACATTTTGGGATATCTCGGGATTATTTGAGTTCCCCTGTTTATGTATCTATTCCCGTGGGAGATTCTCTCATTGTGGACCGCGTATATCGGTCGTGTTTGATTGCTCTTAGTTGTTTTAAGACAAGAGCCGGTTTGTTATTACTCAGTATGGTAGATTTTGATGTTATCTTGGCCATAGACTGGTTGTCTCCCCATTATGCTATTCTTGATAGTCACGCTAAGACCGTGATGCTGGCTATGCCAGGCGTGCCGAGATTATAGTGGAGAGGTACCTTAGAGTATATTTCCTGCAGGGTCATTTCATTTCTTAAGGCTTAGCCAATGGTTGAGAAGGGGTGTGATGCGTATATGGCCTATGCGAGAGATGTCAGTATTGATACCCCTATAGTTGAGTTAGTTCCAGTAGTGAGGAACTTTCCAGATGTGTTTCCAGCTGATCTTCCGGGCATGCCGCCCGACAAAGATATTGATTTTGGCATTGATTTGTTGCCGGGCACTCAGCCCATCTCTATTCCTCCATATCGTATGGCTCCTCCTGAATTAAAGGAGTTAAAGGAGCAGTTACAAGAGTTGCTTTATAAGGGCTTCATTCGGCCTAGTGTGTCACCTTGGGGTGCTCCCGTCTTATTTGTGAAGAAGAAGGATGGTTCTATGCGGATGTGTATTGATTACCGCCAGTTGAACAAAATCACAGTGAAGAACAGATATCCATTGCCTCGTATTGATGACTTATTTGATCAGTTACTGGGTTCCAGAGTGTTTTCCAAAATTGACTTACGTTCAGGTTATCATAGTTGAAGATTCGGGAGTCGGATATCCCGAAGACTGCATTCAGGACCAGATATGGTCACTATGAGTTTCTTGTAATGTCAGTTGGGCTGACCAATGCCCCAGCAGCCTTTATTCATTTGATGCACAGTGTGTTCTGGCCTTATCTTGATTCCTTTGTCATTTTGTTTATTGATGACATCCTGTATATTCCCGGTCTCGGGAAGATCATGAGCAGCACATGAGGACCGTGCTTAAGACTCTTAGGGAGAAGAAATTGTATGCAAAATTTTCTAAGTCTATTCTATTCTTTCTCATAGACGGTAAGGACCCGTACCGGGAGGACCAACGATCAGGCACCCGAGCCCCCTATCAGAGCTACCAGAGGCCGGGGTCAGGGTAGAGGATGACCACGCGGTGCAACCCGAGCACCTGTGAGAGCTGCGTCAGAATAGCCCCCAACAGCTCCAGCTGGAGGGCCAGCACCGGAGATCCCTATTGCTACTCCAGCCCTCCAGGAGACTTTAGCTCCGTTCATTAGCATGTTCATCACTCTGGCTAAGGCTAGACAATTTTTGATAGCTCCCGCTACATCTCAGGCCGGGGAAGGGGCACAAACTCCCACAGCCTGCACTCCTTAGCAAAGGGTCCAGGTTGATCAGGGCCCAGAGTATATTCCTATGACCCTAGTGGCTCCGGTTCAGCATGAGATCAGGGTAGCTGCTTCTGAGGCAAAGCAGCTCAGACTTGAGAGGTACAAAAAGTACCACCCACCTACTTTCAGCAGAATAGCTTTAGATGATGCTCTGGGTTTTCTTGAGGAGTGTCATCGTATTCTCCGCACTATGAGCATTGTGGAGACGAGTGGGGTTTCTTTCACTGCTTTCCAACTGAGGGGAGCAGCATATTAGTGGTGGCGTGCCTATGAGCTGAGTAGACCGGACGAGGCAGCCTCACTCACTTGGACTCAGTTTTCAGAGAAGTTCTTACGTGAGTATGTTCCTCAGAGCCTCAGGGATGGTTGGCGCACAGAGTTTGAGCAGTTGCGTCAGGGTGCTATGACTGTGTCGGAGTATGCAGTCCATTTCAGTGATTTAGCTCGCCATGCACCGGCTCTGGTTGCTACAGTCAGAGAGAGGGTCCGTTGCTTCATTGAGAGACTCCACCCCAGTATTCGGACCAGTATAGCCAGGGAGTTGGAGATGGACATCACTTATCAGCAGGCAGTGAGCGTTGCCAGGAGAGTGGAGGGAATGTTTGCCCAGGACAGAGAGGAGAGAGAGGCCAAGAGGGCTCGAGAGCCAGGTCATTATTCAGGAGCTCGTGCACCATCAGCACGCTATGGTAGAGGTTTTGTGAGTCTCCCTGTTCATTCAGCTCTTCCAGCAGCCAGCGGTGTTCCAGCTCCTCCTAGACCTCAAGAGACCTATTATGCACCGCCAGTATCCAGTATGCCTCCTACTCGAGGTACTATTCCTGGCTAGTCTAGCAGGCCAGGTCCGAGTCAGTCTCAATCGTTGTGACGTCCAAGGAGTTGTTTTGATTGTGGTGACACTCATCACATGGTTAGAGATTGCCCTAGAACTTGGAGGGGTGCACCTTCACAGACTTATCAGCGTCCACGTGCTCCACTGGTTCCTCCGGCCATTCTTCCAGCACCAGTTGCCACCCCACCTCCTCAGCCAGCTCGAGGTGGAGGTCGGGGAGGTCGAGGTCGCCCTAGAAGGGGAGGCCAGGCCAGGCACTCTTCCCTTCCAGCCCATTCAGAGGCCGTTGCTTCAGATTCAGTCATCACAGGTATCGTCCCAGTCTGCCATAGGGATGCATCAATTTTATTTTACCCAGGCTCTACGTATTCATATGTGTCTTCTTCTTTTTCTCCATATTTTGGGATATCTCGGGATTCTTTGAGTTCCCCTGTTTATGTATCTATTCCTGTGGGAGATTCTCTCATTGTGGACCGCGTATATCGGTCGTGTTTGATTGCTCTTAGTGGTTTTAAGACCAGAGCCGATTTGTTATTACTTAGTATGGTAGATTTTGATGTTATGTTGGGCATGGACTGGTTGTCGCCCCATTATGCTATTCTTGATTGTCACGCTAAGACCGTGACGCTGGCTATGCTAGGCGTGCCGAGATTAGAGTGGAGAGGTACCTTAGAGTATATTTCCTGCAGGGTCATTTCATTTCTTAAGGCTTAGCGAATAGTTGAGAAGGGGTGTGATGCGTATTTGGCCTATGCGAGAGATGTCAGTATTGATACCCCTATAGTTGAGTCAGTTCCAGTAGTGAGGGACTTTCCAGATGTGTTTCCAACTGATCTTCCGGGCATGCCGCCTGACAAAGATATTGATTTTGGTATTGATTTGTTGCCGGTCACTCAGCCCATCTCTATTCCTCCATATCGTATGGTTCCTCCTGAATTTAAGGAGTTGAAGGAGTAGTTACAGGAGTTGCTTGATAAGGGCTTCATTCGGCCCAGTGTGTCACCTTGGGGTGCTCTTGTCTTATTTGTGAAGAAGAAGGATGGTTCTATGCGGATGTGTATTGATTACCGCCAGTTGAACAAAATCACAGTGAAGAACATATATCCATTGCCTCATATTGATGACTTATTTGATCAGTTACAGGGTGCCAGAGTGTTTTCCAAGATTGACTTACGTTCAGGTTATCATCAGTTGAAGATTCGGAAGTCGGATATCCCGAAGACTGCTTTCAGGACCAGATATGGTCACTATGAGTTTCTTGTCATGTCATTTGGGCTGACTAATGCCCCAACAACCTTTATGCATTTGATGCACAGTGTGTTCCGGCCTTATCTTTATTCCTTCATCATTATGTTTATTGATGACATCCTGGTATATTCCCGGTCATGGGAAGATCATGAGCTGCACCTGAGGACCGTGCTTCAGACTCTCAGGGAGAAGAAATTGTATGCAAAATTTTCTAAGTTTGAACTCTAGCTTGATTCAGTGGGATTCTTGGGCCACATAGTGTCTTGTGATGAGATCAAGGTAGATCCGAAGAAGGTGGAGGCAGTGCAGAGTTGGCCTAGACTGTCATCAGCTAAGGAGATTCCTTAGTTTGGCGGGGTATTACCAATGCTTTATGGAGGGATTTTCATCCATTGCAGCACCTATGACCAGACTGACCGTTCAAGTGGACCGAGGAGTGTGAGGAGAGCTTTCAGAAGCTCAAGACAACTTTAAGTACATCCCCAATATTAGTATTGCCTACAGGTTCGGGGTCTTACACTGTCTATTGTGATGCCTCGAGGATTGGCCTTGGAGCGGTATTGATGCAGGACGGTAGGGTGATTGCCTACGCGTCTAGACAGTTGAAAGTGCATGAGAAGAATTATCCGGTTCATGATCTCGAGTTACCAGCTATTGTTCATGCCTTGAAGATCAGGCATCATTATTTGTACGGTGTTCCCTGTGAGATTTACACTGATCACCAGAGTTTGCAGCACTTGTTCTGGCAGAAGGACCTTAATTTGCGTCAGCGGAGGTGGTTGGAGCTACTTAAAGACTATGATATCACTGTATTGTACCACCCCGGGAAAGCCAATGTAGTGGCCGATGCCTTGAGTTGCCGGGCAGAGAGTTTGGGGAGTTTGGCATATCTTCCGCAGCTGAGAGGCCCTTAGATTTGGATGTTCAGGCCTTAGCCAGCCAGTTGGTGAGATTGGATATTTCAGAGCCTAGCCGGGTATTAGCTTGTATGGTTTCTCGGTCTTCTCTTTATGACCGTATCAGTGAGCGCCAGTATGATGATCCTCATCTTCTAGTTCTTCAGGGTAGGGTTCGGCGAGGTGATGCCAGAGATGTGACTATTGGTGATGATGGTGTGATGAGGATGCAGGGCCGGATCTGTGTGTCCAATGTAGATGGGTTTCGGGAGTTGATTCTCGAGGTGGCCCACAGCTCGCAGTACTCCATTCATCCCGGTGACGCGAAGATGTACCAGGATTTGAGAAAACACTACTGGTGGAGGAGGATGAAGAAGGATATAGTTGGGTTTGTGGCCAAGTATCTCAACTGTCAGCAGGTCAAATATGAGCACCAGAGGCCGGGTGGATTACTTCAGAGGTTAGAGATCCCAGAGTGGAAGTGGGAGCGGATCGCCATGGACTTTGTAGTTGGACTTCCACGGACTTTGAGAAGGTTCGATGCTATTTGGGTGATCGTGGATCGGCTAACCAAGTTAGCTCATTTTATTCCATTGTTGACCACTTATTCTTCTGAGAGGTTGGCTGAGATTTATATAAGAGATATTGTCTGCCTTCATGGTATTCCAGTATCCATCATTTCAGACAGAGGTACACAGTTCACACCACGGTTTTGGAGAGCCGTACAGCAGGAGTTGGGTACTAGGGTGGAGTTGAGCACAACCTTTCACCCTCAGATGGACAGGCAGTCCGAGCGCATGATTCAGATTCTTGAGGACATGCTCCGTGCCTGTGTGATGGAGTTCGGAGGGTCATGGGACCAATACTTTCCACTTGCAGAGTTCGCTTACAACAACAGTTACCAGTCCAATATTTAGATGGCACCGTATGAGGCTTTGTATGGTAGGCGGTGTCGGTCCCCTGTGGCATGGTTTGAGCCGAGCGAGGCCTGATTATTGGGTACAGATTTGGTCCAGGATGCCCTGGATAAGGTGAAGGTGATTTAGGAGAGACTTCGCACAACCCAGTCCATGCAGAAGAGTTATGCGGACCGTAAGGTTCGTGATTTGGCGTTTATGGTTGGTGAGCGGGTCTTGCTTCGGGTATCGCCTATGAAAGGCATCATGAGGTTCGGGAAGAAGGGCAAGCTGAGCCCGAGGTTCATTGGTCCTTTTGAGATATTGCAGTGAGTTGGGGAGGTTGCGTATGAGCTTGCCTTGCCTCCCAGCCTAGCAGGAGTTCACCCGGTATTCCACGTGTCTATGCTCCGGAAGTATCATGGTGATCCGACTCATGTATTGGATTTTAGCTCAGTCTAGTTGGACAAGGATCTATCTTATGTTGAGAAGCCAATAGTCATTTTAGACAGGCAGTTCATAAAGCTCAGGTTAAAGAATATTGCTTCAGTAAAAGTCCAGTGGAGAGGTCAGCCGGTCGAGGAGGCGACTTGGAAGACTGAGCAGGATATGCGCAGCCAGTACCCTCATCTTTTCATAGTTTCAGGTATGTCTTTATACTCGTTCGAGGATGAACGATTGTTTTAAGAGGGGCAGGATGTAACAACCCGGCCGGTCATTTTGAGAATTAGAGCCCCGATCCCCTAATAACTATTTTCCCCACGTTTGTTTCTGCTATTGATACTTGCCAGAGTGATTGGTGATGGAATTCAGAGAGTTTTGGGACACTTAGTCCCTAGTTGTGAGTTTAAGCCTTAGAGTTTGGACCATAGTTGGAACTGTGTGAAGACGGATCTGGAATGGAATTCCGTCGACTCCGTTAGCTTCGTTGAGTGATTTTGGGGTTAGGAGCGCGTCCAGAATATGTTTTGGAGGTCTGTAGTAGAATTAGGCTTGAATTGGCAAAAGTTAGTTTTTCGGCGATTTTGGCCGATAGTGGAAATTTTGATATCGAGCTTGGAATGGAATTTGGAAAGTGGCTGTAGGTTCGTAGTGTCATTTGTGACCTGTGTGTAAAATTTGAGGTCATTCGGACTAGATTTGATGTGGTTCGGCATCATTTGTAGAATTTGGAAAATTTTAAATTCTTAGGCTTGAATCTATGCTTAATTCATGAATTTGGTGTTGTTCGATGTGGTTTGAAGGCTCGACTAAGTTCGTATGGTGTTTTAGGATTGGTTGGTATGTTTGGTTGAGGTCTTGGGGGCCTCGGGTGTGTTTCGAATGCTTAACGGAATGAATTTGGACTTAGGAAAAATCTGGTGCCTTTGCTGGTTCTGGTGTTTCGCACATGCGGAAGGGATGCCGCATGTGCGAGAGCCGCAAGTGCAGAGGGAGTGCACAGATGCGGAACTGGTGGGGCTCGTGATGGAGCGCAAGTGCGCAAGTTTGACCGCACCTGCGAGCCCACAAGTGCGAAGCGTGGACGCAGTTGCGGAGCCTGGCTGCCTTAGTGAAATGCGCAGATGCGCCGATTTAGACCGCAGGTGAGAGGAATTGCCCACAGATGTGGCCCCAGCCCGGATAAGTGACCTTCGCACCTGCGATGATTTTTTCCGCAGGTGCGTGACCGCAGGTGCAGCCCCATGAGCGCAAGTGCGGAAATCGCTGGGTTGAAGAGGCAGCTTCGAGGGTTCATTCCTCATTTTTCACCAATTCGATTTAAAGCTCGGTGGGAGACGATTTCTCGAGGGATTTTGAAGGAGAACTATTGGGTAACTAATTCTAACTCTATTTTGATCATAATACATTAATCTATTATTGTTTTCCTCGTCTAATTAAGGAAATTGAGGGTAGAAGTTTGGAAATGGGGGAAAAGGTTCCCCAATTGAAAATCTGAGATTTGAATGGTAATTTGACGTCGGATTTAGATGATTTTTGTTCGAGTGAATTCTTGAGTGAATGGGTGTTCAAAATTTGTAATTTTTACCCGATTCCGAAACGTGGGCTCAGGGAGACTTTTTGGGCATTTTTCCTAATTTCACGCTTTAGCTTCGAATTAATTAGCTAAATTAGTTACTTGTAGTTATATTTATATTATGCAATTAATTTGAATAGATTCGGGTTCATTTGGAGTCAGATACTCGTGGCAAGAATGTGATATCGAGTTGATTTGAGCGATTCGAGGTAAGTGGCTTGCCTAATGTTGTGTTGGGGACTTTCCCTTAGGATGTTTGATATTAATTGATGTGGGGGCGCCATGTACGTGAGGTGACGAGTACGTACACGGGCTATTATTGCAAAAATCCCATTTTTCCTTTCTAAATCATAAACTATTTTCCCTTATTAAATTGCACTAATACGTTTAATTGTTTAGCTTAGATTAGAGAAGCATGCTTACGTGTTTTAACTGCCTATTTGACATTCTGTGCGCCATGCTTAGTTAAGTCCCTACTTTCCTTATCTGTGTTCAGTATAAACTGTATAACTCAATGCCATACCTGCCATTTCATCTTGCGTTGCATATTTAAATTGGGACTACGGACGTATTCCAGGAGATCCCCTTGTCTTGCATATTTATTTTTGGACTACGAACGTATTTCGGGAGATCCCCCAGCACTGCATATTTACTTTGGGACTACGGACGTATTCTAGGTGATCCTCCAGCACTGTATATTTACTTTGGGACTACGGACGTATTCCGGGAGATCCCCCTGTACTGCATATTCATTTGGAACTACAGGACGGCATCCCGGGAGATTCCCCACTGTGTTTACCTTGTTCTGAGCCGAGGGCTCCCTTAACTGTTAAATTTTCGAGAATTTCTTTAACTATTTTACCGTAAATTTTACTTATATCTTTTACTGTTTAATTTATTATATTTTCTCCGGTAGGGCCTTGACCTGACCTCGTCACTACTCGACCGAGGTTAGGCTTGGCACTTTCTGGGTACCATTATGGTATACTCATTCCCTTCCCCCCACATGTTTTCGTGTACAGATCCAGGTGCTAGCTATCAGCCTCGGGGTTAGTGCGTGCTGCTGATTCTAGGAGACTTCAAGTTACTATTGCATGCGTCCGCAGATCTTCAGAGTCCCCTTCTACTCCCTCGCCTAGAGACTTTCTTTATTACCTTCAGACTTTTGTATAGAGCTACATAGATTATAGAAGCTTGTGACTTAGTGATATTCCGGGTCTTGGAAAATTATTTTGTATATGCCGAGTGGTACAACTCTTGGCTATTCACAATATGCTTCTTATCTTTAAAATATTGTGTTTTCTTTATATTTTTTTATAATATTAGGCTTACCTAGTCGTAAAGACTAGGTGCCATCACGACACCTTACGGAGGGTTAATTTGGGTCGTGACAAATACGGGTATTAGGTAATTTATACTTTATATCTAAAGCATGACCAGAAGAAGATTTAACCATATGAGTGATTTTTTGAAAATATTTAGACCCTTCTTGAATACAGCTAACATCAGCTCCACTATCAATCATAGCAATATTAGTTATGGAAAAACTATTATCAATTAAAATAGTACATTTAATCTACCATTTATGAGCAGTAACAATTTGCATTATTCCTAAAAACATATCATGTTTAGGATTAAAGTCAATAGGTTTTTCATCATTATCATTTTCAGAAATACCTTTATTTTTGTCATTAGATAACTCAGCTAGGGAATTATTTTTCTCTATCTGAGTAATCCTATGATGTCATGACCCGAAATTTCCCAACGACGGGACCGTGATGGCGCCTAACATTTCACTTGCCAGGCAAGCCAACGTTACAAAATCATTTAACCAATTCCTTATTTCCATTCAGTAAATAACAAAAATTAACTAAAATGAAATATAATAAATGCCGAATACCATAAAATGATATTAATTACTACCACCCGGATCTGGAGTGTCAATTCACGAGCATTCTAGAATTTACTACAAGTAATAGTCTGAAAGAAATACAACTGTCTGAATGAAAGAAAAGAGTATGACATAAAGATATAGACGGGGACTTCAAGGTCTGTGAACGCCGATAGATCTACCTTGAGTCTCCAGACAGCGGACCAATAGCAAATATCGATCAACCTGAGCCGGTATCAAAATCTACACAGAAAGTGCAGAGTGCAGCATCAGTACAACCGACCCCATGTACTGGTAAGTGTCGAACCTAATCTCGACGAAGTAGTGACGAGGCTAAGGCAAGGCACCTACAAATCAACCTGTACAATTTAACAGTGTATACACAAATAACAGGAATGAAGAACTAAATAGGAAATGTCGGGAGGGGAAAACATACTAAGGGGAATACAAGATAAAGAACTACAACAGAATGATCACCAGAGCAGTCAATATACCATGAATCAACATGAATAGTGAATACAGTAAGGAAAGAATGCACGACATCACCCTTCGTGCTTTTACTCTCAATCTCACCATAAAATTAATAGAAACGGCACGGAATCACCCTTCGTGCTTTTACTCTCATATCATGGCACAACATCACCCTTCGTGCATTAACACTCACAATATGGCACAACATTACCCTTCGTGCATTAACACTCGCAATATGGCACGGCATCACCCTTCGTGCATTAACACTCGCAATATGGCATGGCATCACCCTTCGTGCATTAACACTCACAATATGGCATGGCATCACCCTTCATGCATTAACACTCACAATATGGCACGACATCACCCTTCGTGCATTAACACTCTCCCTTACCATAATGCAATGCATAAATAACAACAGGGAGACAGAATAACAAGTACAACCTTACTTTAATATTTGGTTCCATAATATCAATCTCAACTTTGAAATAAAAACTAAATTATCACTAGAAAATCCGTAAACATGATAAGAACGATAATTTGAACAATACTAGCATAACACGTATCAATTTGACATAGGAAAAGACAATATAAGAAAAACAGAGAAACATGGAAAAACAGGTAAATTTAGCGGCGCATAAGTACTCGTCACCTCACATATACGCCGCTCACATGGATTTCACTTAGCAAGTAATCTAAGGTTCCTAATTCCCTCAAGTCAGGGTTAGACACAATACTTACCTCGCTCCGAATGCCACTTAATTCTCAATCACAGCTCTTCCTTTGGAATTCACCTCCAAACCACTCGTATCTATTCAAAAATGACTCAATAATATAAATATTGCTAAAGGAATCAATTATATTGCATAAATTAAATTTCCCAAATTTTCCTCCAAAAAGCCGAAAAATCGACCTCGTGCCCGCTTGGTCCAAACCCGAGGTTCGGACCAAAATTCTTTTATCCATTCACCCCTGAGCCCGAATATGTAATTAATTTTGGAATCCGACCTCAAATTGAGGTCTAAATCTCCAAATTCCTGAAATCCCTATTTTCTACCCTAACCCCTTATTCTACCATGAAAACTCTAGATTTTAGGTTGAAAATTCAGGAAATGTAATGGGTAACTGATAGAAAATGGTTTAGAATCACTTACCAACAATTTGGGGAAGGAATGACTCTTGAAAAATCGCCCCTCACCATTTGGGTTTTGAGAAAAATGAGTTTTTTGGCAAAAATCCCGTTTTGGGTTCTGTTAAGTGCTGGGCGACAGTGTTCATCGCGTTCGCGAGAGCACTGTCGCGTTCGCGAAGGGTACTGGCTGCCAAGCCTTCGTGTTCGCGAGACCCAGCTCACGTTCGCGATGATCACTCTCCTCTGGCCTTCGCGTTCGTGAGGAATGGGTCGCGTTCGCGCTGAAGGAACGGCCAAAACACCCCCCAGGTCCCCACATGCTTCGCGTTCGTGTTGAGCTGGTCGCGTTCGCGAAGGGTAAATCCCCCATCACTTCGCGTTCGCGACCAGGCCTTTGCGTTCGCAAAGAAGAAGTCTCAGCTTCATAAGATTACTCTTCGCGTTCGCGAGAGTACCTTCGCGAACGCGAAGAAGGACATGCCAGAACACAGATTCTGTAGAAAAAAGTCAGATTTCCAAAGTCCAAAACATCCCGTAGCCTATCCGAAACTCACCCGAGCCCTCGGTGCTCCAAACCAAACATGCACACAAGTCTAAAAATATCATACGAACTTGCTCGCGCGATCAAATTGCCAAAATAACACCTAGAACTCTAAATTTAGCATCAATTCAAATGAAATTATCAAGAACACTTTAAAACTTCTAATTTCTCAACTGGACGTCTGAATTACGTCAAATCAACTCCATTTCTCACCAAATTTCACAGACATGTCTTAAATATCATAATGAACCTGTAACGGGCTTCGGAACCAAAATACGGACCCGATACTAACAATGCAAAATATCAATCAATTCTTAAAAATAAATAATTTCCAAACTTTTAATTTTCATCAAAAATTCATAACTCAAGATAGGGACCTCCAAATTTGATTCCGGGCATACGCCAGGTCCCATAATTCGATACGGACCTACCGGGACCGTCAAAGCATGGATCCGTGCCCGTTTACCAAAAATGTTGACCGAAGTTAACTAAAATTAACGTTTAAGGCAAAAATTCTTATTTTCATTAGTTTTCTATATAAAAGCTTTCCGAAAACCTGCCAGACTGCGCACGCAAATTGCGGAGGGTAAAAATGAGATTTTTAAGACTTAAGAGCGCAGATTCGAGTTCTAAAACATAAGATGACCTTTTGGTTCATCACATTCTCCACCTCTAAAACAATCGTTCGTCCTCAAACGGACATAGAAAAATACCTGGGCTGGTGAAAAGGTGGGGATATCTACTCCACATATCGGACTCGGACTCCCAAGTAGCTGCATCAATAGGCTGACCTCTCCACTGCACTCGAACTGAAGGGTAACTCTTTGACCTCAACTGACGAACCTGCCGGTCTAGAATGGCCATCGGCTCCTCCTCGTAAGTCAAATCCTTATCCAACTGGACAAAGCTGAAATCTAACACACGGGATGGGTCACCATGATATTTCCGGAGTATAGACACATGGAATACCAGATGAATTGAGGATAACCCTGGAGGCAACGCAAGTCTATAAGCTACCTCACCCACTCTCTCGAGGATCTCAAATGGCCCGATATACCTAGGGCTCAACTTGCCCTTCTTCCCAAATCTCATAACATCTTTCATGGGCGATACCCGAAGCAATATTCTTTCTCCAACCATGAATGCAATATCACAATCTTTACGGTTAGCATAACTCTTTTGCCTGGACTGAGCTGTACGAAGTCGATCCTGTATAATCTTGACCTTGTCCAAGGCCTCCTGAACTAAATCTGTACCCAATAACCGAGCCTCCCCGGCTCAAACCACCCAACTGGGGACCTACACCGTCTACCATATAATGCCTCATAGAGAGCCATCTGAATGCTCGACTGGTAGCTGTTATTGTAGGCAAACTCCACTAACGGCAAATATTTATCCCAAGAACCTCCAAAGTCAATAACACAGGCGCGGTGCATGTCCTCCAAGATCTGAATAGTACGCTCGGACTGCCCGTCCGTCTAAGGATGAAATGTTGTGCTCAACTCAACCCGCGTACCCAACTCACGCTGAACTGCCCTCCAAAAGTGCAAGGTAAACTGCGTACCTCGATCAGAAATGATAGACACGGGCACACCGTGAAGACGGACGATCTCACGAATATAAATCTCTACCAACCGCTCCGAGGAATAGGTAACTGCCACAGGAATGAAATGCGCTGACTTAGTCAGCCTGTCCACAATTATCCAAACTGCATCGAACTTCCTCTGAGTCCGTGGGAGTCCAACAACAAAGTCCATAGTGATACGCTCCCACTTCCACTCAGGAATATCTAACCTTTGAAGTAAACCACCAGGTCTCTAATGCTCACACTTTACCTGCTGGCAATTTAGGCACCGAGCTACATAGGCAACTATGTCCTTCTTCATTCGCCTCCACCAATAATGCTGCCTCAAGTCCTGATACATCTTGGCGGCGCTCGGATGAATAGAATACCGGAAACTGTGGGACTCCTCAAGGATCAACTCACAAAGTCCATCAACATTAGGCATACAAATACGACCCTGCATCCTCAAAACTCCGTCATCTCCAATAGTAGCCTACTTGGCACCACCGTGCCGCACTATGTCTCTAAGGACAAGTGCGGATTGTCATCCTGTCGATCTCTGATGCGCTCAATCAAGGAACACCGAATGACTGTACAAGCTAGAACACGGATGGGTTAAGAAACATCTAACCTCACGAACTGGTTGGCCAAGGCCTGAACATCCAATGCAAGCAGTCTCTCACCAACTGGAATATATGCACGGCTACCTATACTAACTGACTTTCTACTCAAAGCATCGGCCACCACATTGGCCTTCCCGGGATGATACAATATGGTGACATCATAGTCTTTCAATAGCTCCAGCCACCTCCTCTGCCTCAAATTGAGTTCCTTCTGCTTGAACAAATACTACAAGCTCCAACGATCAGTGAATACCTCACATGGAACGCTGTAAAGATAATTTCTCCAAATCTTCAGCGAATGAACAATGGCTGCCAGCTCTAGATCATGAACATGGTAATTCTTCTCGTGAACCTTCAGCTGCCTTGAAGCATATGCAATAACCTTGCCACCCTGCATCAATACCGCACCCAGGCCAATACGAGATGCGTCACAATATACTGTATAAGATCCTGAACCTGTGGGTAACACCAATACTGATGCCGTAGTCAAAGCAGTTTTGAGCTTTTGAAAGCTCGCTTCACACTCGTCTGACCACCTGAACGGGGCACCCATCTAGGTCAATCTGGTCAACGGGGCTGCTATGGATGAAAACCCCTCCAAATCGACAGTAATAGCCCGCCAAACCCAGGAAACTACGGATCTCTGTAGCTGATATGGGTCTAGGCCAATTCTGGACTGCCTCAATCTTCTTAGGATCCACCTGAATAGCCTCTGCTGATACAACGTGACCCAAGAAAGCAACTAAACTTAACCAAAACTCGCATTTTGAGAACTTAGCATATAACTGGCTGTCTTTCAGAGTCTGAAGAACGATCCGAAGGTGCTGCACATGCTCCTCTCGACTGTGGGAGTAGATCAAGATATCATCAATAAACACAACCACAAAGGAAACCAGGTAGGGTTTGAACACCCGGTTCATCAAATCCATGAATGCTGCTGGGGCATTTGTCAACCCAAATGACATCGCTAGAAACTCATAATGCCCATACCGAGTCCGAAAAGCTGTCTTAGGAACATCGAATGCCCTAATCCTCAACTGATGGTAGCCAGATCTCAAATCAATCTTTGAAAACACCTTGGCACCCTAAAGCTGATCAAATAAATCATCAATCCTCGGCAATGGATATTTGTTCTTGATGGTGACTTTGTTCAACTTCCGATAATCTACACACATCCTCATCGATCCATCTTTCTTCTTCACAAACAACATAGGTGTACCCCAGTGCGAGACACTAGGTCTAATGAGGCCATTATCAAGCAAATCTTGCAACTTTTCCTTCAGTTCTTTCAACTCTAGCGGGGCCATGCGATATGGCAGAATGGAAATAGGCTGAGTGCCCAGAACCAAATCAATGTAGAAATCAATATCCCTGTCGGGTGGCATCCCCGACAGGTCTGCTAGAAACACCTCTGGAAACTCACGAACAACCGGCACCAAATCTATGGAAGGAACCTCCGCACTAGAATCACGGACATAAGCCAAATAAGCTAGACACCCCTTCTCGACCATATGCCGAGCCTTCACATAAGAGATAACCCTGTTGGCATAATGGCCAAGATTCCCTCTCCACTCTAATCGAGGCAACCCCTGCAAGGCTAAGGTCACCGTCTTGGCATGACAATCTAATATAGCATGATAAGGTAACAGCCAATCCATACCCAGTATGACATCAAAATCAACCATGTCGAGAAGTAGAAGATCTACACGAGTATCAAGACTCCCAATGGTGACCACACACGAACGATAAACACGATCTACAACAATAGCATCTCCCACTGGTGTGGACACATACACAGGAGCACTAAAAGAATCACGGGGCATAACCAAATAGGAAGCAAAATAGGATGACATATAGGAGTGAGTAGATCCCGGATCAAATAGAACTGAAGCATCTCTACTAAAAACAGAAACAATACCTATGATAACAACGTCAAATGACTCAGCCTCAGGCCTGGCAAAGAAAGCATAACACCGGGCCTGGGCCCCACCACCCTGAATTACATCCCTGGGACAGCCTCTAGCTGGCTGGTCTCCACCTATAACGGCCTGACCTACACCTCTAACTATCTGGCCCTTACCTCTGGCTACCTGAGTAGGTGGTGCAGCAACTGGTGCCGAAACCATGGCACGAGAACTGTGATGTTATGAACTGCCCATTGCCAGAGGGTAAAATCTAGCAATGTGCCTCGGATCACCACAAGTATAATATAACCTCGGCTGCTGTAACTGCTGACCCTGAAACTGACCCTGTCGACCTGAGTAACCACCCTGATAACTCTGGAGTGGAGGTGCACTAATAGGAGCTGGTGGTGCACTGTAGGCTAGCTGGTTGGAATAATGCATCTGAGGGCCACGACTACCTGAGGCACCGTGGGATGCCAGGAGCGCTGAATGAAACAGCCTGGGAGGATGGCCTCTACAAAAAGTACTCCTGCCTCTAGATGAGGCACTACTGAACTCACCGGAATGTCGAGGCCTCTTGTCAGACCCCTGACCTCCCTGAGTAAGAACCATCTCGACTCGTCTGGCGACATTAGCAGCCTCCTGAAAAGAAATCTCACTCCTAGTCTCCTTAGCCATCTGCAATATGATAGGCTGGGCAAGTCCATCAATAAACCTCCTTACCCTCTCTCTCTCAGTGGGAAGCAGAAGAATGGCATGACGGGCCAAATCCACAAAACGGGTCTCATACTGAGTAACAGTCATACTTCCCTGCTAGAGACGCTCAAACTGACGGCGACGCTCCTCTCTCAATGTGATAGGCAGAAACTTCTATATGAAGAGCTGAGAGAACTAGTCCCAAGTAAGAGCAGGCAACCCAGCTGGTCTGGTCAACAAGTAATCTCTCCACCATTTCTTAGCGGAACCAGTCATCTAAAATGCAGCAAAATCGACCCCATAGGTCTCCACTATACCCATGTTCCGTAGGACTTCGTGACAGCTGTCAAGATACTCCTGGGGATCCTCTGAAGGAGCAACACTGAAGTGAACAGGAAATAGCTTGATAAACCTGTCCAATCTCCATAAAGCCTCAGAAGACATAGTTGGCCCATCTCCGACCTGTGCCGCAATAACCGGCTGAACTAATCCGATTGGCTGAGCTGCTGGAGCCTGATACTAGGGAGCGATCTGCTCCAGAGCGGGAGTGGTAGGAGTCTGGGCTCCTTTTCCAGCCTGAGAGACTGCTGGTGACATGGGAAATGCGCTAGTCTGGGCCACATTCTCTATAAGGCCTACCAAACGGACCAAAGCATCCTGAAGTACAGGGGTGGCAATGAACCCCTCCGAAACCTGAGCTGGCCTGGCAGGAACAGTCTGGGCTGGAACCTTCTCGTCAAGCTCTATCTGAGGCTCCACATCTGGGACTCCTCAAGGATCAACTCACGAAGTTCATCCACATTAGGCACACAAATACGACCCTGCATCCTCAAAACTCCGTCATCTCCAACAGTAACCTGCTTGGCACCACCGTGCCGCAATGTGTCTCTAAGGACAAGTAAATGCGGATCGTCATCCTGTCGATCTCTGATGCGCTCAATTAAGGAGCACCGAGAGACTGTACAAGCTAGAACACGGCTGGATTCAGAAACATCTAACCTCACGAACTGGTTGGCCAAGGCCTGAACATCCAATACAAGCGGTCTCTCACCAACTGGAATATATGCAAGGCTCCCTATACTGACTGACGTTCTACTCAAAGCATCAGCCACCACATTGGCCTTCCCGGGATGATACAATATGGTGACATCATAGTCTTTCAATAGCTCCAGCTACCTCCTCTGCCTCAAATTGAGTTCCTTCTGATTGAACAAATACTGCAAGCTCCAATGATCAGTGAATACCTCACATGGCACGCCGTAAAGATAGTGCCTCCAAATCTTCAGCGCGTGAATAATGGCTGCCAGCTCTAGATCATGAACATGGTAATTCTTCTCGTGAACCTTCAGTTGCCTTGAAGCATATGCAATAACCTTGCCACCCTGCATCAATACTGCACCCAGGCCAATACGAGATGCATCACAATATACTGTATAAGATCCTGACCCTATGGGTAACACCAATACTGATGCCGTAGTCAAAGCAGTTTTGAGCATTTGAAAGCTCGCTTCACACTCGTCTGGCCACCTGAACGGGGCACCCTTCTAGATCAATTTGGTTAACGGGGCTGCTATGGATGAAAACCCCTCCACAAATCGACAGTAATAGCCCGCCGAACCCAGGAAACTACGAATCTCTGTAGCTGATGTGGGTCTAGGCCAATTCTGGACTGCCTCAATCTTCTTAGGATCCACCTAAATAGCCTCTGCTGATACAACGTGATCCAAGAAAGCAACTAAACTCAACCAAAACTCACATTTTGACAACTTAGCATATAACTGGCTGTCTTTCAGAGTCTGAAGAACGATCCGAAGGTGCTGCACATGCTCCTCTCGACTGTGGGAGTAGATCAAGATATCATCAATAAACACAACCACAAAGGAAACCAGGTAGGGTTTGAACACCCGGTTCATCAAATCCATGAATGCTGCTGGGGCATTTGTCAACCCAAATGACATCACTAGAAACTCATAATGCCCATACCGAGTCCGAAAAGCTGTCTTAGGAACATCGGATGCCCTAATCCTCAACTGATGGTAGCAAGATCTCAAATCAATCTTTGAAAACACCTTGGCACCCTAAAGCTGATCAAATAAATCATCAATCCTCGACAATGGATATTTGTTCTTGATGGTGACTTTGTTCAACTGCCGATAATCTATACACATCCTTATCGATCCATCTTTCTTCTTCAAAAACAACACAGGTGTACCCCAGTGCGAGACACTAGGTCTAATGAGGCCATTATCAAGCAAATCTTGCAACTGCTCCTTCAGTTCTTTCAACTTTGGCGGGGCCATGCGATATGGCGGAATGGAAATAGGCTGAGTGCCCGGAGCCAAATTAATGCAGAAATCAATATCCCTGTCGGGTGGCATCCCTGGCAGGTCTGCTGGGAACACCTTTAGAAACTCACGAATAACCGGCACCGAATCTATGGAAGGAACCTCCGCACTAGAAATGCGGACATAAGCCAAATAAGCTAGACACCCCTTCTCGACCATATATCGAGCCTTCATATAAGAGATAACCCTGTTGGCAGAATGGCCAAGATTCCCTCTCCGCTCTAATCGAGGCAACCTCTGCAAGGCTAAGGTCACCGTCTTGGCGTGACAATCTAATATAGCATGATAAGGTGATAGCCAATCCATACCCAGTATGACATCAAAATCAACCATGTCGAGAAGTAGAAGATCTACACGAGTATCAAGACTCCCAATGGTGACCACACACGAACGATAAACACGATCTACAACAATAGCATCTCCCACTGGTGTGGACACATACACAGGAGCACTAAAAGAATCACAGGGCATAACCAAATATGAAGCAAAATAGGATGACACATAGGAGTAAGTAGATCCCGGATCGAATAGAACTGAAGCATCTCTACTGCAAACTGAAACAGTACCTATGATAACAACGTCAGATGACTCAGCCTCAGGCCTGGCTGGGAAAGCATAACACCGGGGCTGGGCCCCACCACCCTGAACTACATCCCTAGGACGGCCTCTAGCTGGTCGGTCTCCACCTTTAATGGCCTGACCTCCACCTCTAACTGTCTGGCCCTTACCTCTGGCTACCTAAGCAGGTGGTGCAGCAACTGGTGCCAAAACCATGGCACGAGAACTCTGATGCTGTGAACTTCCCGTTGCTCGAGGGAAAAATCTAGCAATGTGCCTCGGATCACCACAAGTATAACATAACCTCGGCTGCTGTAACTGCTGGCCCTAGTACTGACCCTGTCGACTTGAGTAACCACCCTGATAACTCTGGAGTGGAGGTGCACTAATAGGAGCTGGTGGTGCACTGTAGGCTAGCTGGTCGGAATAATGCATCTAAGGGCCACGACTACCTGAGGCACCGTGGGATGCCAGGAGCACTGAATGAAACGGCCTAGGAGGATGGCCTCTACCAAAAGTACTCCTGCCTCTAGATGAGGCACTGCTGAACTCATCGGAATGACGAGGCCTCTTGTCAGACCCCTGACCTCCCTGAGTAAAAACCATCTCGACTCGTCTGGCGGCATTGGCAGCCTCCTGAAAAGAAATCTCACTCCCAGTCTCCTTAGCCATCTGCAATCTGATAGGCTGGGCAAGTCCATCAATAAACCTCCTTACCCTCTCTCTCTCGGTGGGAAGCAGAAGAATGACATGACGGGCCAAATCCACAAAACGGGTCTCATACTGAGTAACCGTCATACTTCCCTGCTAGAGACGCTCAAACTGACGGCGACGCTCCTCTCTCAATGTGATAGGCAGAAACTTCTATATAAAGAGCTGAGAGAACTAGTCCCAAGTAAGAGCAGGCAACCCAGCTGGTCTGGTCAACAAGTAATCTCTCCACCATTTCTTAACGGAACCAGTCATCTAAAATGCAGCAAAATCGACCCCATTGGTCTCCACTATACCCATGTTCCCTAGAACCTCGTGGCAGCTGTCAAGATACTCCTGGGGATCCTCTGAAGGAGCACCATTGAAGTGAACAGGAAATAGCTTGGTAAACCTGTCCAATCTCCATAAAGCCTCAGAAGACATAGTTGGCCCATCTCCGACCTGTGCCGCCATAACCGGCTGAACTAATCCGATTGGCTGAGCTGCTGGAGCCTGATACTAGGGAGCGATCTACTCCAGAGCGGGAGTGGTAGGAGTCTGGGCTCCTCTTCCAGCCTGAGAGACTGCTGGTGCCATGGGAAATGCGCTAGTCTGGGCCACACTCTCCATAAGGCCCACCAAACGGACCAAAGCGTCCTGAAGTACAGGGGTGGCAATGAACCCCTCCGAAACCTGAGCTGGCCTGGCAGGAACAGTCTGGGCTGGAACCTTCTCGTCAAGCTCTATCTGAGGCTCCACAGTTGGGGCTGCTGCTCGGGCTCTGGGCTGAGCCTTGCCCCTACCTCGGCCTCCGGCACGGCCTCGACCTCAACCTCGCGTAGGAGCTTCCACTGGAGGCTCTGGCTGCTGCTCAGCTGAGGAAGCGGTACGTGTTCTCGCCATCTGTGAGAGAATAAGAGTAGAAGAGTTCAATCAGTATTGAGAAAACAACATCGCACGACAGAGGAGAATGGAAGTGAAATTTGTTCCTAAACTTCATAGCCTCTAGAAGATAAGCACAGACGTCTCTGTACCGATCCTCCAGACTCTACTAAGCTTGCTCGCGAATCGTGAGACCTAGGCAACCTAGTTCTTTGATACCAACTTGTCACGACCCAAAATTTTCCACCGACGGGACCGTGATGGCGCCTAACATTTCACTTGCCAGGCAAGCCAACGTTAGAGAATCATTTAACCAATTCCTTATTTCCATTCAGTAAATAACAAAAATTAACTAAAATGAAATATAATAAGTGCAGAATATCATAAAACTGTATTAATTACTACTACCCGGATCTGGAGTCACAATTCACGAGCATTCTAGAATTTACTACAAGTAATAGTCTGAAAGAAATACAACTATCTGAATGAAAGAAAACAGTATGACATAAAAAGATAGACTGGGACTTCAAGGTCTGTGAACGCCGACAGATCTACCTTGAGTCTCCGGATAGCGGACCAATAGCAAATCTCGATCAACCTGAGCCGGTATCAAAATCTGCACAGAAAGTGCAGAGTGCAGCATCAGTATAACTGACCCCATGTACTGGTAAGTATCGAGCCTAACCTCGACGAAGTAGTGACGAGGCTAAGGCAAGGCACCTACAAATCAACCTGTACAATTTAACAGTGTATACACAAATAACAGGAATGAAGAACTAAATAGGAAATGTCGGGAGGGGGAAACATACTGAGGGAAATACAAGATAAAGAACTATAACAGAATGACCACCGGAGCAGTCAATATACTATGAATCAACAGGAATAGTGAATACAGTAAGGAAATAATGCACGGCATCACCCTTCGTGCTTTTACTCTCAATCTCACCATAAAATTAATAGAAACGGTACGGCATCACCCTTCGTGCTTTTACTCTCATATCATGGCATGACATCACCCTTCGTGCATTAACACTCACAATATGGCACAGCATCACCCTTCATGCATTAACACTCGCAATATGGCACGACATCACCCTTTATGCATTAAAACTCACAATATGGCACGGCATCACCCTTCGGGCATTAACACTCACAATATGGCACGTCATCACCCTTCGTGCATTAACACTCTCCCTTACCATAGTGCAATGCATAAATAACAACAGGGAGACAGAATAACAAGTACAACCTTACTTCAATATTTGGTTCCATAATATCAATCTCAACTTTGAAATAAAAACTAAATTATCACTAGAAAATCCGTAAACATGATAAGAACGATAATTTGAACAATACTAGCATAACACGTAGCAATTTGACATAGGAAAAGACAAAATAAGAAAAACAGAGAAACATGGAAAAACAGGTAAATTTGGCGGCGCATAAGTACTCGTCAGCTCACATATACGCCGCTCACATGAATTTCACTTAGCAAGTAATCTAAGGTTCCTAATTCCCTCAAGTCAGGGTTAGACACAATACTTACCTCGCTCCGAAGGCCACTTAATTCTCAATCACAGCTTTTCCTTTGGAATTCACCTCCAAACCACTCGTATCTATTCAAAAATGACTCAATAATATCAAATATTGCTAAAGGAATCAATTATATTGCATAAATTAAATTTCCCAAATTTTCCTCCAAAAAGCCGAAAAATCGACCTCGTGCCCGCTTGGTCCAAACCCGAGGTTCGAACCAAAATCCTTTTACCCATTTACCCCCGAGCCCGAATATGTAATTAGTTTTGGAATTCGACCTCAAATTAAGGTCTAAATCTCCAAATTCCCGAAATCCCTATTTTCTACCCTAACCCCTTATTCTACCATGAAAACACTAGATTTTAGGTTGAAAATTCAAGAAATGTAATGGGTAACTGAAAGAAAATGGTTTAGAATCACTTACCAACAATTTGGGGAAGGAATGATTCTTGACTCTTGGGGAAGGAATGACTCTAGATTTTGGCAAAAATCCCGTTTTGGGTTCTGTTAAGTGCTGGGCGACAATGTTCATCACGTTCGTGAGAGCACTATCGCGTTCGCGAAGGGTACTGGCTGCCAAGCCTTTGCGTCGTGAGACCTAGCTCACATTCGCGATGATCACTCCCCTCTGGCCTTCGCGTTCGTGAGGAATGGCTTGCGTTTGCGCTGAAGGAATGACCAAAACACCCCTCAGGTCCCCACATGCTTCGCGTTCGTGTTGAGCTGGTCGCGTTCGCGAAGAAGAAGTCTCAGCCTCATCAGATTACTCTTCGCGTTCGCGAGAGGACCTTCGCGAACGCGAAGAAGGATATGAAAAATACCAGAATCTGCAGAAACTAGATTTTTCCCAAGTCCAAAACATCCCGTGGCCTATCCGAAACTCACCCGAGCCCTCGGGGCTCCAAACCAAACATTTACACAAGTCCAAAAATATCATACAAACTTGTTCGCGCGATCAAATCGCCAAAATAACACCTAGAACTCTAAATTTAGCACCAAATCAAATGAAATTCTCAAGAACACTTTAAAACTTCTAATTTCTCAACTGGACGTCCGAATCACGTCAAATCAACTCTATTTCTCACTAAATTTCACAGACATGTCTTAAATATCATAATGAACCTGTACCGAGCTCCGGAACCAAAATACGGACCCGATACTAACAATGCCAAATATCAATCAATTCTTAAAAATAAATAATTTCCAAACTTTTAATTTTCATAAAAAATTCATAACTCAAGCTAGGGACCTCCAAATTCGATTCCGGACATACGCCCAGGTCCCATAATTCGATATAGACCTACCAGGACCGTCAAAGCATGGATTCGGGCCCGTTTACCAAAAATGTTGACTGAACTCAACTAAAATCAACTTTTAAGACAAAAATTCTTATTTTCATTAGTTTTCAACGTAAAAGCTTTCCGGAAACCTGCCCGGACTGCGCACTCTAATTGAGGAGGGTAAAAATAAGATTTTTAAGGCTTAAGAGTGCAGATTCGAGTTTTTGTCATCATATGTGATCCCAAATCATTTGATTTTGTTTAAGAGATTTAATTTCTCTTTTCAAATTTTCAATTTCGACTTTCAAATCGTCAAAAGAAGCATCTCTGGTTGGTGTATATTTATCATTAAGATGATTAATAATTTCTGATAAAGAATAAGGCTCAGGATATTCAAATTCGTTCTTTTGTTTTTCAAAAGATTTTGAAGAAGTAGAACTAGAACTTGCAGCCAAATTTATAATTTTTTCACGAAGTTTATCATCATTAACTTCTTTTAAAAGTTCTATTACATTATCAGATGTAATGGTTTTCATGTTCAAATCCTAAAATTGAGATTGTAATTTATAAAATTCATCATCATCACAAGTACATGTATTACCTTTGCAAGTTGTACAAGTATCATCAATATTTTTATCACTATCAGATAAATCAAGTAAATCGACTTCAGCTTCAGATTCTGACACAGAATTATAATCAGATTCTGATCCAGAAGTATATAACAAACTATAAACCTTATCACGTAACTCATCGTCTAGTTCTAAAGTTTTCAACTTTTGAAGCTTACAA
Organism: Nicotiana tabacum; assembly: GCF_000715075.1. Taxonomy (NCBI): domain Eukaryota; kingdom Viridiplantae; phylum Streptophyta; class Magnoliopsida; order Solanales; family Solanaceae; genus Nicotiana; species Nicotiana tabacum. The sequence continues at coordinate 113,202,855 of NC_134096.1, read as the reverse complement.
TTTGGAGTTATATGGCCAAATTTTCCACATTTATAACACTTAATATCAGCAAGATCTCGTTTAGACCTATTTTTCGTAAATCTAGTAGACTTTTGATGGGCTTTCATAGTATCACGCTCTTCTTTGGATCTATATCTCGATCTCTTTTTCTTATAAGGGCTGTCAGTGTTAGGATATCTATGATACTTACTCTTCTTTTTCTTGTTATGAGTAGAAGTCTCGGGTAAACCGAACTGGGTGCAAAAGTCTCCTAATTGAGATTTCTCCTTAATGCATCAAGTATATTAAAGTTCTAGTTCTATTTCTTCAAAATCTTTTGAAAAATAAAAGAACGAATTTGAATATTATGCGCCTTATTCTTTATCAAAAATTAATAATTGTCTTAATGATAAATATACACCAACCAGAGATGCTTCTTTTGACTATTTGAAAGTCGAAATTGAAAATTTGAAAAGAGAAATTAAATCTCTTAAATAAAATCAAATGATTTGTGATCATAGGATTACTCAAATAGAGAAAAATAATTCCCTAGCCGAGTTATCTAATGACAAAAATAAAGGTATTTCTGAAAATGATAATGATAAAAAACCTATTGACTTTAATCCTAAACATGATATGTTTTTAGGAATGATGCAAATTGTTACTGCTCATAAATGGTATATTAAATGTACTATTTTAATTGATAATAGTTTTTCCATAACTGATATTGCTATGATTGATAGTGGAGCTGATGTTAGCTGCATTCAAGAAGGGTTAGTACCTATTAAATATTTTCAAAAAACCACTCATATGGTTAAATCTGCTTCTGGTCATGCTTTAGATATAAAGTATAAATTACCTAATACACGTATTTGTCAAAATAAAGTCTGCATTCCTCACTTCTTTTTCTTGGTTAAAAACCAGTTATATCCTCCCATCATACTTGGAACAGCTTTTATTAACGCTATTTATCCTTTTACTAGCATAGACTCGAAAGGTTTTACAGCAACTTATAAGGGTAAAAAAATAAGTTATACTTTTGTTACAGACCTCGTAACTAGAGATATAAATGCTTTAATTGATATGAAGCAAAAACATATTGATTCTTTGCAACTAGAATTATTTAGTATGAATATATTTGATACTTTAAAATCCACTAAAATACAGGAAAAGATTAATTTAATTTCTGAACAAATTGCTATTGATATTTGTGCTGATCATCCTAGTGCTTTTTGGAATCGAAAAAAGCATATTGTCACTCTTCCATATGAAGATAATTTTTCTAAAGATGATATCCCTACTAAATCTCTCCCTTGTCAGATGAACGCTGAATTGGTAGAATTCTGCAAAAAAGAAATTGATAATTTGTTACAAAAAAGGTTTGATAAAACCTTCAAAATCTCCTTGGTCTTGTACCGCTTTTTATGTTAATAATGCTGCAGAAAAAGAACGTGGCATTCCTAGATTGGTTATAAATTATAAACCTTTGAATAAATATTTAAAGTGGATAAGGTATCATATCCCCAACAAAAAGGATTTGTTATCAAGATTATATGATGCTAATATATTTTCAAAGTTTGATTTAAAATCTGGTTATTGGCAGATTCAAATATTTAAAGAGCATACTTATAGAACTGCTTTTAATGTTCCATTCGGGCAATATGAATGGAATGTTATGCCTTTTGGTTTAAAAAATGCCCCTTCTGAATTTCAGAAAATCATGAATGATATATTAAATCCATATCTAGATTTCATCATTGTTTATATTGATGACATTTTGATATTCTCCAAAATATTTGAAATGCATATTAAGCATCTAGATATTTTTAAAAGAATTGTTATACAAAATAGTTTAGTTATTTCAAAACTAAAAATGAGTTTATTCCAAACTGATGTTCGATTTTTAGGACATTATATATGTCAAGGAAAATTAACTCCAATTCAAAGATCTATTGATTTTGCATCAAACTTTCCTGATAGTATTACTGATAGAACTCAGTTACAAAGGTTTTTGGAAAGTTTAAATTATATATCCCCATTTTATAAAAAATTATCTCGTGATTTGGCCACATTATATGATATGCTAAAAAAGGATCATAAAAAACCTTGGACTGATAGTCATACCATTTTGGTTAAAAATATTAAGCAAAGGGTAAAAGATTTACCTTGTGTAACCCTTGCAAATCCTGCATGGCAAAAGATTGTCGAGACGGATGCGTCTAATATTGGTTATGGTGGGATATTGAAACAAATAAATCCCAATGATAATTGTGAATACTTGATAAGATTTCACTCTGAAAAATGGACTGAAGCCCAGAAAAAATATGCTACTGTGGCTCATGAAATGTTAACTATTGTTAAATGTGTTTTAAAATTCCAAGATGATTTATACAATCAAAAGTTTTTGATAAAAACTGACGCTCAATATGTTAAATATATGTTTAACAAAGATTTTAAACATGATGCCTCAAGGTTAATATTTGCAAGATGGCAAGCTCAATTAGCCCCTTTTGATTTTGAAATTCAGTATAAAAAGGGAATTGATAGCTCTGTGCCAGATTTCTTTTCTCGAGAATATTTGCAGGATGGATCCTCCATGAGTCAGAGGTAGAGGTAGAGGAAGGAAAAGATCGTCCCCACATTCTCAAGGGAGATCATCTCCGCCATACTCTCAAGGATCATCATACAGATCCTCATCAAACTCCCCAGTTATACAAATGGTAAAATAGAGTTTAGTGAAGGAGAAAATATCTCTCAAAGGCGAATCTTCGGCAGGTCCATCTGTTCATCTGGAAGATATTCCAGAAGATAGTCCGTTATACGCACACTTGCAAGCATATTTGGCTGCTCAAAAGCAAAATGATACTTTTGCTTCAATTACCAAAGAGGACAATGATGATATTAAGACCTATGAAAAATTACTTAAAAAAAAATGATATTTCTTTTAGAAAATACTGAGATTCAGAGGAAAGAAGAGCCATGGAAGATATTTCAAAGATATTTGATAAATGGATTATATTATCCGGGTGAGTCATACAAAACCCGTCCTTACTATGAGACTATTCTCACTAGTACAGGCAGTGCAAAATTTCAGCATTTTTCCGATTATAGTACGGAGGAGAATGTTTATAACTTCTAAAAAATTATTATCAAACAGATTATATCAGTTGAAGATTGGGGTATATCTACAATGAAAGAAAGGCAGATAAGCTCTAACAAATCTTGTATGAATTTTACTTATTGGGATTATATCCAAGCTTTTGATAAAGTGCTCTATTATAATAATGATAGACATAAGCACACTTGGTTCATAAAGGTATGTGCAAAAATATTTACTAAACCAATTCCTAATTGGTTTTTGAATTGGTGGTCATATCACGGTCCGACAGTCAAAATATTACCTGATCCATTTCTTATGCTATACAAAGAATGGACAAAACATTCACCAGATTTAAATGAGTTATACCACACAGATCATATGTGTTATTTAAAGAAAATTGACCAAATATATTTTGTGATGACTCAAAAGGTCATCTTATGTTTTAGAACTCGAATCTGCGCTCTTAAGCCTTAAAAATCTCATTTGTACCCTCCTCAATTTGCGTGCACAGTCCGAGCAGGTTTCCAGGAAGTTTTTATATTGAAAACTAATGAAAATAAGAATTTTTGCCTTAAAAGTTGATTTTAGTTGACTTCGGTCAACATTTTTGGTAAACAGGCCCGGATCCGTGCTTTGATGGTCCCGATAGGTTCGTACTGAATTATGGGACCTGGGCGTATTCCCGAAATCGAATTTGGAGGTCCCTAAATTGAGTTATGAATTTTTGATGAAAATTAAAAGTTTGAAAATTATTTGTTTTTAATAATTGATTGATATTTGGCATTGTTAGTATCGGGTCTGTATTTTGGTTCCGGAGCCCGGTACAGGTTCATTATGAAATTTAAGACATGTCTGTGAAATTTGGTAAGAAATGGAGTTGATTTGACGTGATTCGGACGTCCAGTTGAGAAATTAAAGTTTTAAAGTGTCTTGCGAATTTCATTTGAATTGGTACTAAATTTAGAGTTTTAGGTCTTATTTTGGCGATTTGATCACGCGAGCAAGTTCGTATGATGTTTTAAGACTTGTGTGCATGTTTGATTTGGATCCCCGAGGGCTCGGGTGAGTTTCGGATAGGCCACGAGATGTTTTGGACTTTGGAAAATCGGGTTTTTCTGCAGAATGTGTGTTCTGGCATGTCCTTCTTCGCGTTCGCGAAGGTACTCTCGCGAACGCGAAGAGTAAACTGGGCAGCTGAGGATTTCTTCTTCCCGAACGCGAAGGCTTGGTCATGAACGCGAAGCAATGGGGGCGTTACCCTTCGCGAACGCAGAGTGTTAGGCACCGGGGAGGGGGAGCCAGCCTTTTCTTCATCGCGAACGCGAGCAATGTCTCGCGAACACGAAGACCAGGGAAGGGTAGCCTACACAAACGCGAGTACTACCTCGCGAACGCGAAGGCTTGGCAGCCCATACACTTCGCGAACGCGATGAACACTGTCGCCCAACACTTAACAGAATCCAAAACGAGATTTTTACCAAAAAACTCATTTTTCTCAAAAATCAAACGGTGAGGGGCGATTTTTCAAGAGTCATTCCTTCCCAAAATTTGTTGGTAAGTGATTTTAAACCATTTTCTTTCAATTACCCATTACATTTCATGAATTTTTAACCTAAAATCTAGCGTTTTCATGGTAAAATTAGGGGTTAGGGTAGAAAATAGGGATTTCGTGAATTTGGGGATTTAGACTTCAATTTGAGGTCGGATTCCAAAACTAATTACATATTCGGTCTCGGGGGTGAATGGGTAAAAAGATTTTGGTCCGGACCTCGGGTATTGACCAAGCGGGCCCGGGGTTAATTTTTTAACTTTTGTAAGGAAAAATTGGAACATTAAATTTATGCAATATAATAGATTCCTTTAGCAATATTTAATATTATTGAGTCATTTTTGAATAGATACGGGTGGTTTGGAGGTAAATTCCAAAGGAAAAGTTGTGATTGAGAATTAAGTGGCCTTCGGAGCGAGGTAAGTGTTGTGTCAAACCCTGACATGAGGGAATTAGGAACATTGGATTATTTGCTAAGTGAAATTCATGTGAGCGGCGTATATGTGAGGTGATGAGTACCTATGCACTGCCAATTTACCTATTTTTCCATGTTTCTCTATTTTTCTAATATTGTATCATTCCTATGCTAAACTGCTACGTGTTATACTAGTGTTGTCCAAATTATCGTTCTTATTATGTTTACGGATTTTTCTGGTGATAACTTAGTTTTTATTTCAAAGTTGAGATTGATATTATGGAACCAAATGTTGAAGTAAGGTTTGTACTTGTTATTCTATCTCTCTGTTGTTATTTATGCATTGCATTATGGTAAGGAAGAGTGTTAATGCACGAAGGGTGATGCCGTGCCATATTGTGAGTGTTAATGCACGAAGGGTGATGCCGTGCCATATTGTGAGTGTTAATGCTACGAAGGGTGATACCGTGCCATATTGTGAGTGTTAATGCACGAAGGGTGATGACGTGCCATGATATGAGAGTAAAAGCACGAAGGGTGATGCCGTGCGGTTTCTATAAATTTTATGGTGAGATCGAGAGTAAAAGCATGAAGGGTGATGCCGTGCATTTTTCCTTACTGTATTCACTATTCCTGTTGATTCATGGTATATTGACGGCTCCGGTGATCATTCTGTTATAGTTTTTTTATCTTATATTCCCCTCAGTATGTTTTCCCTCTCGACATTTCCTATTTAGTTGTTCATTCCTGTTATTTACGTATACACTGTTAAATTGTACAGGTTGATTTGTAGGTGCCTTGCCTTAGACTCGTCACTACTTCGTCGAGGTTAGGCTCGACACTTACCAGTACATGGGGTCGGTTGTACTGATGCTGCACTCTGCACTTTCTGTGCAGATTTTGATACTGGCTCAGGTTGATCGAGATTTGCTATTGGTCCGCTGTCCGGAGACTCAAGGTAGATCTGTCGGCATTCACAGACCTTGAAGTCCCTGTCTATCTTTTTATGACCTACTATTTTCTTTCATTCAGACTGTTATATTTCTTTCAGACTATTACTTGTAGTAAAATTCTAGAATGCTCGTAAATCTTAACTCCAGATCCGGGTGGTAGTAATTAATACAGTTTTTGATATTTCGCACTTATTATATTTCATTTTAGTCAATTATTGTTTTTTACTGAATAGAAATAAGGAATTGGTTTAATGATTCTCTGACGTTGGCTTGACTGGCAAGTTAAATGTTAGGCGCCATCACGGTCCCGTCGGTGGGAAATTTTGGGTCGTTACAGTTTGTATCAGATCCCTAGGTTACCTAGGTCTCACGATTCACGAGCAAGCTTAGTAGAGTCTGGAGGATCTGTACGGAGATGTCTGTGCTTATCTTCCAGAGGCTATGAAGTTTAGGAACAAGTTTCACTTCTATTCTTCTTTGTCGTGCGATTTTTGCTTTCTCAATACTGATTGAACTCTTCTACTCTTATTCTCTCACAGATGGCGAGAACACGTACCGCTTCCTCTGCTGAGCAGCAGCCAGAGCCTTCGGTGATAGCTCCTACGCGGGGCAGAGGTTGAGGCCGAGGCTATGCTAGAGGCCGAGGCAGGAGTAGGGCTCAGCCTAGGGCCCGAGCAGCAGCCCCAGCGGTGGAGCCTCAGATAGAGATTGACGAGGAGGTTCCAGCCCAGACTGTTCCTGTCAGACCAGCTCAGGTTCCGGAGGGGTTCATTGCTACCCTAGTACTTCAGGACGCTTTGGTCTGTTTGGTGGGCCTTATGGAGAGTGTGGCCCAGACCGGCGCATTTCCCATGGCACTAGCAGTCTCTCAGGCTGGAGGAGGAGCCCAAACTCCTACCACTCCCGCTCAGGAGCAGATAGCTACCCAGTATCAGGCTTCAACAACTCAGGCAATCGGATTAGTTCAGCCGGTTATTATGGCACAGGTCGGAGATGGGCCAGTTATGTCTTCTGAGGCTTTATGGAGATTGGACAGGTTTACCAAGCTCTTTACTGTTCACTTCAGTGGTGCTCATTTAGAGGACCCCCAGGAGTATCTTGATATCTGTCACGAGGTTCTACGAAACATGGGTATAATGGAGACCAATGGGGTCGATTTTGCTGCATTTTAGATGATTGGTTCCTCCAAGAAATAGTGGAGATATTACTTGTTGACAAGACAAGCTGGGTCGCCTGCTCTTACTTGAGACCAGTTCTCTCCGCTCTTCATAGAGAATTTTTTGCCTATCACATTGAGAGAGGAGCGTCGCCGTCAGTTTGAGCATCTCCAGCAGGGCAGTATGACGGTTACTCAGTATGAGACCCGTTTTGTGGATTTGGCCCGCCATGCTATTCTTCTACTTCCCACCGAGAGAGAGATAGAGAGGGTGAGGAGGTTTATTGATGGACTTGCTCAGCATATCATATTGCAGATGGCTAAGGAGACTGGGATTGAGATTTCTTTTCAGGCGGTTGCTAATGTCGCCAGACGAGCCTAGATGGTTCTAACTCAAGGAGGTCAGGGGTTTGACAAGTGGCCTCGTCATTCCGGTGAGCTCAGCGGTGCCTCATCTAGAGGCAGGAGTACTTTTGGTAGAGGCCATCCTTCCAGGCCGTTTCATTCAGTGCTCCAGGCATCCTACGGTACCTCAGGTGGTCGTAGCCCTCAGATGCATTATTCTGACCAGCTAGCCTACAGTGCACCACCAGCTCCTATTAGTGCACCTCCACTCCAGAGTTATCAGGGTGGTTATTTAGGTCGACAGGGTCAGTTTCAGGGTCAGCAGTCACAACAGCCGAGGTTATGTCATACTTGTGGTTATCCGAGGCACATTGCTAGATTTTGCCCTCGGGCAACGGGCAGCTCACAGCATCAGAGTTCTCGTGCCATGGTTCTGGCACCAGTTGTTGTACCACCTGCTCAGCCAGCTAGAGGAAGGGGTCAGGCAGCCAGAGGTAGGAGCCAGACAGTTTGAGGTGGAGGTCAGGCCGTTAGAGGTGGAGACCAGCCAGCTAGAGGCCGTCCCAGGGATACAGTTGGGTGGTGGGGCTCAGCCCCGGTGTTATGCTTTCCCAGCCAGGCCTGAGGCTGAGTCATCTGACGCTGTTATCACAGGTACTGTTTCAGTTTGCAGTAGAGATGCTTCAGTTCTATTTGATCCGGGATCTACTTACTCCTATGTGTCATCCTATTTTGCTTCCTATTTGGTTGTGCCCCGTGATTCTTTGAGTGCTCCTGTGTATGTGTCCACACCAGTGGGAGATGCTATTGTTGTAGATCGTGTTTATCGTTCATGTGTGGTCACCATTGGGAGTCTTGAGACTCGTGTAGATCTTCTACTTCTCGACATGGTTGTTTTTGATGTCATACTGGGTATGGATTGGCTGTCACCTTATCATGCTATATTAGATTGTCGCGCTAAGACGGTGACCTTAGCCTTGCAGGGGTTGCCTCGATTAGAGTGGAGAGGGAATCTTAGCCATCCTGCCAGCAGGGTTATCTTTTATGTGAAGGCTCGACATATGGCCGAGAAGGGCTATCTAGCTTATTTGGCTTATGTCCGCGATTCTAGTGTGGAGGTTCATTCCATGGATTCAGTGCCGGTTGTTCGTGAGTTTCCAAAGGTGTTTCCTGCAGACCTGTCGGGGATGCCACCCGACAGGGATATTGATTTCTGCATTGACTTTGCTCCGGGTACTCAGCCTATTTCCATTCCACCATATCGCATGGCCCCGCCAGAGTTGAAAGAATTAAAGGAGCAGTTGCAAGATTTGCTTGATAAGGGCTTCATTAGACCTAGTGTCTCGCCCTGGGGTGCACCTGTGTTGTTTGTGAAGAAGAAAGATGGATCGATGAGGATGTGTATAGATTATCGTTAGTTGAACAAAGTCACCATCAAGAATAAATATCCATTGTTGAGGATTGATGATTTATTTGATCAGCTTCAGGGTGTCAAGGTGTTTTCAAAGATTGATTTGAGATTTGGCTACCATCAGTGAGGATTAGGGCATCCGATGTTCCTAAGACAGCTTTTCAGACTCGGTATGGGCATTATGAGTTTCTAGTGATGTCATTTGGGCTGACAAATGCCCCAGTAGCATTCATGGATTTGATGAACCGGGTGTTCAAACCCTACTTGGATTCCTTTGTGGTTGTGTTTATTGATGATATCTTGGTCTACTCCCATAGTCGAGAGGAGCATGAGCAGCACCTTCGGATCGTTCTTCAGACTCTGAAAGACAGCCAGTTATATGCTAAGTTCTCAAAATGCGTGTTTTGGTTGAGTTCAGTTGCTTTCTTGGGTCACGTTGTATCAGCAGAGGGTATTCAGGTGGATCTTAAGAAGATTGAGGCAGTCCAGAATTGGCCTAGACCTACATCAGCTACAGAGATCCGTAGTTTCCTAGGTTTGGCGGGCTGTTATCGTCAATTTATGGAGGGGTTTTCATCCGTAGCAACCCCGTTGACCAGATTGACCCAGAAGGATGCCCCGTTCAGGTGGTCAGATGAGTGTGAAGCGAGCTTTCAGAAGCTCAAGACAGCTTTGACTACGGCATCGGTATTGGTGTTACCCTTAGGTTCAGGATCTTGTACAGTATATTGTGACACATCTCGTATTGGTCTGGGTGCGGTATTGATGCAGGGTGGCAAGGTTATTGCATATGCTTCTCGGCGGATGAAGGTTCATGAGAAGAATTACCCTGTTCATGATCTAGAGCTGGCAGCCATTGTTCACGCGCTGAAGATTTGGAGGCACTATCTTTATGGCATGCCATATGAGGTATTCACTGATCATCGGAGCTTGCAGTATTTGTTCAAGTAGAAGGAACTCAATTTGAGGCAGAGGAGGTGGATGGAGCTATTGAAAGACTATGATATCACCATATTGTATCACCCTGGGAAGGCCAATGTGGTGGCCGATGCTTTGTGTAGAAAGTCAGTCAGTATGGGTAGCCTTGCATATATTCCAGTTGGTGAGAGACCGCTTGCATTGGATGTTCAGGCCTTGGCCAACCAGTTCGTGAGGTTAGATGTTTCTGAGCCCAGCCGTGTTCTAGCTTGTACAGTTGCTCAGTCTTCTTTATTTGAGCGCATTAGAGATCGACAGGATGACGATCCTCATTTACTTGTCCTTAGAGACACAGTGCGGCACAATGGTTCCAAGCAGGTTACTGTTGGAGATTACGGAGTTTTGAGGATGCAGGGTCGTATTTGTATGCCTAATGTAGATAGAATTCGTGAGTTGATCCTTGAGGAGTCCCACAGTTTCCGGTATTCTATTCATCCAGGCGCCGCCAAGATGTATCAGGACTTAAGGCAACATTATTGGTAGAGGCGAATGAAGAAGGACATAGTTTCCTATGTAGCTCGGTGCCTAAATTGCCAGCAGGTAAAGTGTGAGCATCAGAGACCTGGTGGTTTACTTCAGAGGTTAGATTTTCCTGAGTGGAAGTGGGAGCGTATCACTATGGACTTTGTTGCTGGACTCCCACAGACTCAGAGGAAGTTTGATGCAGTTTGGGTCGTTGTGGACAGGCTGACTAAGTCAACGCATTTCATTCCTGTGTCAGTTACCTATTCCTCGGAGCGGTTGGCAGAGATTAATATTCGTGAGATCGTCCGTCTTCACGGTGTGCCCGAGTCTATCATTTCTGATCAAGGTACGCAGTTTACCTCGCACTTTTGAAGGGAAGTTCAACGTGGGTTGGGTACGCGGGTTGAGTTGAGCACACCATTCCATCCTCAGACGGACGGGTAGTCCAAGCGTACTAATCAGATCTTGAAGGATATGCTTTGCTCCTGTGTTATTGACTTTGGAGGTTCTTGGGATAAGTTTTTGCCGTTAGCGGAATTTGCCTATAATAACAGCTACTAGTCGAGCATTCAGATGGCTCCCTATGAGGCATTATATGGTAGACGGTGTAGGTCTCCAGTTAGGTTGTTCGAGCCGGGGGAGGCTCGGTTATTGGGTACAGATTTAGTTCAGGAGGCCTTGGACCAGGTTAAGATTGTACAAGATCGACTTCGTACAGCTCAGTCCAGGCAAAAGAGTTATGCTGACCGTAAATTTCATGATATTGCATTCATGGTTAGAGAAAGAATATTGCTTCGGGTATCGCCCATGAAGGGTGTTATGAGATTTGGGAAGAAGGGCAAGTTGAGCCCTAGGTATATCGGGCCATTTGAGATCCTCGAGAGAGTGGGGGAGGTAGCTTATAGACTTGCGTTGCCTCCAGGGTTATCCTCAGTTCATCTGGTATTCCATGTGTCTATGCTCCAGAAATATCATGTCGACCCGTCCCACGTGTTAGATTTCACCTCTGTCCAGTTGGACAAGGATTTGACTTACGAGGAGGAGCCAGTGGCCATTCTAGACCGGCAGGTTCGTCAGTTAAGGTCAAAGAGTTACCCTTTAATTCGAGTGCAGTGGAGAGGTCAGCCTATTGAGGCAGCTACTTGGGAGTCCGAGTCTGATATGCGGAGTAGATATCCCCACCTTTTCACCAGCCCATGTATTTTTCTATGTCCGTTCAAGGACGAACGGTTGTTTTAGAGGTGGAGAATGTGATGACCCAAAAGGTCATCTTATGTTTTAGAACTTGAATCTGCGCTCTTAAGCCTTAAAAATCTCATTTTTACCCTCCTCGATTTGCCTGCGCAGTCCGGGTAATGTTTCGGAAAGCTTTTATGTTGAAAACTAATGAAAATAAGAATTTTTTCCTTAAAGTTGATTTTAGTTGACTTCTGTCAACATTTTTGGTAAACGGGCCCGGATCCTTGCTTTGACGGTCCCGGTAGATCCGTATCGAATTATGGGACCTAGGCGTATGCCCGAAATCGAATTTGGAGGTCCCTAGCTTGAGTTATGAATTTTTGATGAAAATTAAAAATTTGGAAATTATTTGTTTTTAAGAATTGATTGATATTTGGCATTGTTATTATCGGGTCCGTATTTTGGTTACGGAGCCCGGTACAGGTTCATTATGATATTTAAGACATGTCTGTGAAATTTGGTGAGAAATGGAGTTGATTTGACGTGATTCAAACGTCCAGTTGAGAAATTAGAAGTTTTAAAGTGTTCTTGAGAATTTCATTTGAATTGGTGCTAAATTTAGAGTTCTAGGTGTTATTTTGGCGATTTGATCACGCGAGTAAGTTCGTATGATGTTTTTAGACTTGTGTGCATGTTTGGTTTGGAGCCCCGAGGGCTCGGGTGTGTTTCGGATAGGCCACGGGATGTTTTGGACTTTGCAAAATCTGGTTTTCCTACAGAATGTGTGTTCTGGCATGTCCTTCATCGCGTTCGTGAAGGTACTCTCACGAACGCGAAGAGTAAATTGGGCAGCTGAGGATTTCTTCTTTGCAAACGCGAAGCAATAGGGGCGTTACCCTTCGCGAACGCGACAAGCCCATCGCAAACGCGTAGCGTTAGGCACTGGGGAGGCGGAGCCAGCCTTTTCTTCATCGCGAACGCGAGCAATGTCTCGCGAACACGAAGACCAGGGAAGGGTAGCCTACGTGAATGCGAGCACTGCCTCACGAACGCGAAGGCTTGGCAGCCCATACACTTCGCGAGCGCGACACTGCTCTCGCGAACGCGATGAACACTGTTGCCCATCACTTAACAGAATCCAAAATGGGACTTTTACCAAAAAACTCATTTTTCTCAAAAACCAAACGGGGAGGGGCGATTTTCAAGAGTCATTCCTTCCCCAAATTTGTTGGTAAGTGATTCTAAACCATTTTCTTTCAATTACCCATTACATTTCATGAATTTTCAACCTAAAATCTAGAGTTTTCATGGTAGAATTATGGGTTAGGGTAGAAAATAGGAATTTCGGGAATTTGGGGATTTAGACCTCAATTTGAGGTCGGATTCCAAAACTAATTACATATTCGGGCTCAGGGGTGAATGGGTAAAAAGATTTGGTCCGAACCTCGAGTTTTGACCAAGCGGGCCCGAGGTCGAATTTTCGACTTTTTGGAGGAAAAATTGGAAAATTTAATTTATGCAATATAATTGATTCCTTTAGAAATATTTGATATTATTGAGTCATTTTTGAATAGATTCGGGTGTTTTGGAGGTGAATTCCAAAGGAAAAGCTGTGATTGAGAATTAAGTGGCCTTCGGAGCGAGGTAAGTGTTGTGTCTAACCCTGACATGAGGGAATTAGGAACCTTAGATTATTTGCTAAGTGAAATTCATGTGAGCGGCGTATATGTGAGGTTACGAGTACCTGTGCGCCGCCAATTTACCTGTTTTTCCATGTTTCTCTATTTTTCTGATATTGTCTCATTCCTATGCCAAATTGCTACGTGTTATACTAGTGTTGTCCAAATTATCGTTCTTATTATGTTTACGGATTTTTCTGGTGATAACTGAGTTTTTATTTCAAAGTTGAAATTGATATTATGGAACCAAATATTGAAGTAAGGTTTGTACTTGTTATTCTATCTCCCTGTTGTTATTTATGCATTGCATTATGGTAAGGAAGAGTGTTAATGCACGAAGGGTGATGCCGTGCTATATTGTGAGTGTTAATGCACGAAGGGTGATGCCGTGCCATATTATGAGTGTTAACGCATGAAGGGTAATGCCGTGCCATATTATGAGTGTTGATGCACGAAGGGTGATGACGTGCCATATTGTGAGTGTTAATGCACGAAGGGTGATGACGTGCCATGATATGAGAGTAAAAGCACGAAGGGTGATGCCGTGCCATTTCTATAAATTTTATGGTGAGATCGAGAGTAAAAGCACGAAGGGTGATACCGTGCATTTTTCCTTACTGTATTCACTATTCCTGTTGATTCATGGTATTTTGACTGCTCAGGTGATCATTCTGTTGTAGTTTTTTTATCTTTTATTCCCCTCGGTATTTTTTCCCTCCCGAGATTTCCTATTTAGTTGTTCATTCCTGTTATTTACGTATACACTGTTAAATTGTACAGGTTGATTTGTAGGTGCCTTGCCTTAGCCTCGTCACTACTTCGTCGAGGTTAGGCTCGACACTTACCAGTACATGGGGTCGGTTGCACTGATGCTGCACTCTACACTTTCTTTGCAGATTTTGATACCGGCTCAGGTTGATCGAGATTTGCTATTGGTCCGCTGTCCGGAGACTCAAGGTAGATCTGTCGGCCTTCACAGACCTTGAAGTCCCCGTCTATCTTTTTATGTCCTACTATTTTCTTTTATTCAGACAGTTATATTTCTTTCAGACTATTACTTGTAGTAAAATTATAGAATGCTCGTGAATTGTGACTCCAGATCCGGGTGGTAGTAATTAATACAGTTTTTGATATTCCGCACTTATTATATTTCATTTTAGTCAATTATTGTTATTTACTGAATGGAAACAAGGAATTGGTTTAATGATTCTCTGACGTTGGCTTGCCTGGTAAGTGAAATGTTAGGCGCCATCACGGTCCCGTCGGTGGAAAATTTTGGGTCTTGACATATTTCTTTCTAGAATTTTCTATTCCATGGATTCATAAGTAGACTCCGGAGTTGGGATTCACCGAAGAACAAATTCCTTGTTTATACAGGACTTTTTATAACAATTTCTGGGATAAATTGACGAAAAAGGATCCCAAAACAAAGATGTTATACGGTCAAGAACTCTTGGAATCCATTAAAACAAAAATCCAAGAATATTCCAACAACCCCCAAAAGGAAAAAATTGATGATAGCTCAGTTCGGCACATTGCCAGAAAGATCTCTTTTCAAGAAGGAGATAAAGAAGAAATGATTAATGATTATCTGGAAGAAGTAAAAAGAAATTTGCTTCGCTCCATCAACCAATATGAAAAATCTGACACTTCGATGCGGAGTGACACTAGCAATGATGATATTGCAGATGATTCTCAGGCTATTAAATCAGAAAATATATTATCTGATAATGACATACAAAATGCGAAAGAATTCCTCCAAAGGATGAAGGAGTTAGAAAAACAACCTAGAAAGTGATATTTGTGGTCAACTACAGTAATAGCCGCCCAGACCTATAGCACAGTGAAGCCGCCGGGGATCCCGCTCAACAGTAGATACACTGTTTCAATAGTAGAAACACTGTTTATACAGTAGAAACACTGTACAAGGACCCAGAATGTGGGACCCTCTTTTACTGTTTTAAGATTCTTTTTCTTTCTTATTTATAGGCGCATTCATTTGAGAGAAGGCACCAGCCTTTAGACTCTCTCTCTCTCTCTCTCTCTCTCTCTCTCTCTCTCTCTCTCTCTCTCTCTCTCTCTCTCTTGACTCTCTTGTATCTATTTTCCTGAAGTGAATAAAATCCCCCGTTCATCGGACTCGGGCCTTGCATCCCGGCCTTACGGGGTGTTCATTTTATTCTGTTAAGTATTTCATGTCTCTGCTCTCCAGCCGTGACTATGTCCGGCTAAGAGATTTCATATCTATGTTGAATATCTAACTTCTCTCTTATATACATCATGAAAGATCTAGCCTCTATCAAAATATAAAGAAATTTTAATATGGCTTATTGACTTGGTTCTAGAGGTGGTGGTACAGTCGGATCTAGTACTACTCTTACTGGCTTTGCCTTAGTGGCTCCGTCTAGCAAGTCGTGGACCTAAGCCCGTTAAAGATATTGAAAAGGGCGTCTTCTTTCACGATTAGAATCGCTAGACACATGGGCTCAATAAGAATATGTATCAGTCCTATAAAAATTCTTGTATATTCCGGTTCTTATATTTTTACTGGCTGTGCGGACTACCGCCAGCCCTTAAAATTAAGGGTACTAAATAAGCTAGATCCTGTTATGGCCGTGCGGATTACCGCCCGCCTACAAGATCCTGTTATCTGGTATCAGAGCCTAGGAACTTTTATGGTATATATGAGATAGATCTGAAATATTCGGCATAGATATGTTTTTGTGTTATGAATTTGGGAGAAACTAGTACGAAAAATACTAGACTTTAAGAGGTAGATATACCTCAAAATCTAGATTTATTAAATAAATGGACAATTCCTAAAGTCCCGATTAAAATAATTTATGATTATGGATGGTTTGATAAACTTTCTTAAAAACAATTGATAAAAACTACTGAACAATCTTTAGCTTTAAACTCGTCAGAACAGACTATTCGTTTGTTAAACAAACAAGATGTTGATTTATATAAAAATCAGTATAATTATCTGCATATTGGTATGGTTCAAATTGCTTTTAAACCATTAACCCTTAAAGGGTTACCAGAGACATTTTTGGCTGCTCTTAGAGATGCTAGAACTTGAGTTTTAGACAGTCTCTGATGGGTTCGATTGAATCTACTGTGGCCTATGGTCCAGTATATTTTAATACTCAACCCAACCTTCAATTATCTCTTTCTGATATTAATATACTTGATGCACTGACATTAAATGTGAAAACGCATGGTTATAATTATGCGTCTGGATCTGAAATTATATGTTTATCTTATAGAATTTATTTTAAATTACTATCTATGTCAAACCCTAGATGTAAATTATATGATACATCTGATCAGACTATATTGGTGGAAACCAATTTTGCAAAGTCTAAGGTCACCACGAGGAGACCTATTAAGTGGGAAGAAATTAATTTCCCAACTACTTGGACTTTGGATTCGGTTATATCCCCTAGTCAGATTACTAATGCTGTCAGTAATACTGAATGTTCTCATATTACTCAAAATCTGGATGGTAAGATTTGCATTCAATTTGATGATAATAGTTCCACTTATAATAGGCAGTTATTTTCTAATAATACATTTTTGCCTGCTATTAGTCTTAATTATAATAGGCATTCATTTTCTAATCATAGACTGTTGCCTGCTATTCAACATATTTCTCCTGTTGAACCAGTCTATGGACCAACTTGAAATCGTGCGGCATCTTTGCACACTATTTCTACCAAAACTGGTGATAAGCCTGTTGAAAGGGTTAAAATTAACCCCTAAACAAATATTATTGATAATATTTCTGATAAGGATATTCCTTCTGCATCCGAGATGGATTTTGACCCAAATGGAGTTTAAATGATTCCTCACAAAATTGATTTTAGTCTAGGGTCACAGGCAAGAAAATATGTTCAAAAGGATTTCTTTAGTGATAAATGGAACCGGTTTAAAACTTGGTTTTTTGACACTTATAGAAAAGAAGATTTGAATAATATTTCACAATAGTTTTATGAAACTTGTGCTTTACATAATCAAATTATGTATTTTATTCCCTGATTTATTGTCACCTATTTACCATTATACATAACGGTTTTAGAAAGATCTTATAAAGATGGGAGTGGTAATATTTTAAAAACCATATACCCACCTCAAGCACCTTTTATTTTACCTAATAATACAGGTATTACTTTCACCGTATTTCAAAAATTTATTGAAGAAGATGTTGCCGCAGTCAGCATCACCGAAATTAATAAACTGATTTCTAAAAATAATTATTTGAGTTTATATGTCAATGTTTTGGGTGAACATATAAATTCTCTTGATAAAAAACTTGACGAATTAACAATTTTGATAAAAGGAATAAGCACTAACAAAACCAATATTGCTTCTACTTCTGTAAGTAAATCAGACACTCAAATTGTTCTTACTCATGTTCAAAGACCTCTTGAGATTCAGGAATTTAAATTCAAATCGTTTAATGATTTAGAAGAACTTCTTGATAAAAAGTTATCTGGTTTAAATATCAAACCAATTGATTTATCAAATAATTTTGCTAATAAATTAGAAACCAATTCTGATTATAGAAATAAAATTTGGTCAGAGTTTAATAAACTCAGAGGTTATCCCAAAAAAATAATATGTATGCTGATAAGCCCAAGATGCAAACTTATTATTACAATCGTCCTACTCCTCAAGATGTGTTAATAGAAGAACGAGATTGGAATCAGACTAATACGTCTTTTAGTGGTTCCGAAATTTATGAATGGAATCTTGATGGTTTGACTGATAGACAATTGACTATTCTTGTGCATAGAATGCTTATGTATGCAACTATCTGTAAAAGTGTGAAAAATATAGATAGAACTATTTGCAAAATGATTATTGCAGGTTTTACTGGCCAACTTCGTGGCCGGTGGGATAATTATTTAACTGTTGATGAAAAGGATTCAATTATTAATGCAATAGCCACTGACGAAGGAGTTGATAACTTAGGCATGGCTCTAGTGAAAAATAGATAAGATGTTGTTTATACCCTTATTCTTACCATATTAGAACATTTCAATGGTAGATTTACCAATCAGTTTGAGACAGTCCGTACTCTACTAAATGGTCTTTATGTAGGACCTTAGGTGAGTTTAGATGGTATAAAGACACCTTTATGAGTAGGGTTATGGAATTACCCGAAAATAAGTATGAACATTGGAAAGCTAAGTTTATAGATGGCCTTCCCTCCTTATTTGCTGAAAGAGTAAGAAAAACTCTAAGGGGTAGTTATGGTGTGTAACGACCCGGCCGGTCGTTTTGAAAATTATAACCCCGTTCCCCCATTTACAGCTCAATTTATGTCTTGCAATTGATTTATGACTTATCGGGTTAGTTGGTTCGGGTCCGGAAGGAACTCAGAGTGAAATGAGACACTTAGTCTCATAATTGAAAATTTAAGTTAGAAAAGTGGACCGGATATGGACCTATGTGTAAATGACCTCGGATTTGAATTTTGATGATTCCAATAGCTCCGTATGGTAATTTTGGACTTAGAAGCGTGTCTGGAATATAATTTGGAGGTCCGTAGATGAATTAGGCTTGAAATATTGAAAGTTTAATTTTTGAGAAGTTTGACCGGGGGTTGACTTTTTGATATCAGGGTTGGACTCCGATTCTGAAAATTGGAATACCTCTGTTATGTCATTTATGACTTGTGTGCAAAATTTGAGGTCAATCGAACTTGATTTGATAGGTTCCGGAGTCGTTTGTAGAAATTAGAAATTTCAAAGTTCATTAGGCTTGAATTGGGGTGTAATTCATGGTTTTGGCGTTGTTTGAGGTGATTTGAAGATTTGACTAAGTCCGTATGATGTTTTAGGACTTGTTGGTATATTTGGTCGAGGTCCCGAGGGGTTCGGGTGAGTTTCAGATGGTTAACGGGTTGGATTTTTGACTTTGAACTCTGCTGGAACTTTTCTGATGCACCATCTTGTTTCCTTCATCACGTTCGCGAATGGAGCCTTGCGTTAGCGAAGAGGAACTGAGAGGATGGCAATATTTGCTCTTCGCATTCGTGAAGAGAAGCACGCATTCGTGAAGGGTGGACTGGGTGTGCATCGCGAAAGCGAGAGGTGTTACGCGTTCGCGAAGAAGAGAGGAAGTAGCTGACGACCCCATGCAATTAGTCTACGCGTTCGCGTAGGGGGTGTCGCGTTTGCGTAGTGAGGGGGAACGAATCATCGCGTTCGCGAGGGGTTGAACGCGTTCGCATAGAAGACATTGAGGCAGAGGCATTTTTGTGCTTTGCGAACGCAAGGGTGATGTCGCGTTCGCGAAGGAGGAATTTGGACAGGAGCTATTTTGTGCTTTGCGAACATGAGGCACTGACCGCGTTCACGAAGAAGAAAAGCCTGGGCAATGAGTTTAAGTTGTGAAAATGGGACTTCGTCCCATTTTCAGTTTTTGACGATTTGGAGCTCGGATTTGAGGCGATTTTGGGTGATTTTTAGAGGAAAACAACGGGGTAAGTGTTTTTAACTCAATATTGGTTAAATTACCCGAATTCATGGTTGTTTTTATCATTTAATTGGTGAATTGAGTTGGGAAAAATTGAAAACCCTCTTGGTTTAAATTAAAGATTTGAGGGTCGAGTTGGGGTCAGATTTTGGTAAAATTAGTATGGTTACCCTTGTGGTTGAATGGGGTTCCGGATTTTGTAACTTTTGTCGAGTTCCGAGACATGGGCCCCATGGGCGAGTTTTGAGCTAATTTTTGGATTTTATGGAAAATTATTATTTTCTTATGGAATTAATTCCAATGAATTTTATTGACTGAAACGAATTATTTATGGCCTGATTCGAGGCGGTTGGAGACCAATTCACGAGGAAAGGACATTGTAGAATGAGAATTTCACGGCTTGAAGTAAGTAAAAGTTTTAAATCTGGTCCTGAGGATATTAAACCCCGGATTTTGGTATCATGCAATTATTTTGGAGGTGACGGGCGTGTGGGCGTGCACCGAGGGGATTGTGACTTGGTCCGTCTCGGGAAACTGTAAAGTTGAATAATTTGTTGTTAGCTATATGCTCTCTATGTGTTGATAAAATTTGACTGTAAATCATGTTAGAAATCATGCTTAGGCTATGTGATAGTAATGTTGTGACCCACAGAGGTCGCGTACTTGTTGAATTGCCTGCTAAATGCTATATGTACTCAGTCTCAGTTTTTACATGCACATTTTATCTCAGTCTCTGTTATTATTATTAATACATCATATCATTGTTGTTTGGGCTGATTTCTTGATTATTGAGAGCCTGAGAGACTGGAGAGATTTATGACTGAGTGAGGCCGAGGGCCTGATTGTGAGATATTGATACTATAGCACGTGTTGTCCGTGCAGCACGTGAGTTGGCCGTGCAGATCCTTATATTATACTATAGCACATGAGTTGGCCGTGTGGATCCTTATATTATACTATAGCACGTGAGTTGACCGTGCGGTTCCTTATATTATACTATAGCACGTGAGTTGGCCGTGCAGATCCTTATATTATACTATGGCACGTGAGTTATCCGTGTAGCACATGAGTTGGCAGTGCGGATCCAAATATTTATATTATGGCACGTGAGTCTGTCCGTGCAGATTATAGCGCTTGGGCTGTAGGAGCCCCTCCGGAGTTTGTACACCCCCAGTGAGCGCGGGTACCCATTGAGTGAGTGGTGAGGGCTAGTAGCCCAGGGAGTGATGAGGGCTGGGAGCCCAGTGAGTGATTGTTGTTTTGAGAGGTTGTACTTGAATTCCATTTGTTGTTGCATTTAGTTGCTATCTGTCATTGTTGTGAAATTTCTGAAAGATTGTTGATATACGGATTACATGAACAGGAACTGTATAAAAATTGATTTGACATTAAACTGCCAGATTTGATAGCATATCTATTCTTTGCTAGGATTACTGGAAATGAACCATAACTGTGCAGCTCGTTACTATCTTCAGTTCCTTATTTATTATTGTTACTTGCTTAGTTAGTTGTACTCATACTACACCCTGCACTTCGTGTGCAGATCCAGGTGTTCCCGGACATAGCGGGTGTTGATTCTTCCGTACAGCTGATTTTTCGAAGATTCAGAGGTAGCTGCCGTGTTTCGCAGACCTTGTCTCTCCTTCCCTATCTCTGTATTACTGTATTTTGGTCTTAGACTATTGTAGACTGTATTTTCCAAATTTGTATTCATATTAGATGCTCATGTACTCAGTGACACCAGGTTTTGGGGAGTGTTCGTATTTGTATTTGGGAGGTTTTGTATTGTATTTAAATATTATATTTTCAAACTTAAAAGAAATTATGGTTTAGTGACATTAATGACTTGCCTAGTATCGAGATAGGCGCCATCATGACAAGTGAGATTTTGGGTCGTGACAAGTTGGTATCAGAGCCTAGGTTACATAGGTCTCACGAGTCATGAGTAGGTTTAGTAGAGTCTTGCGGATCGGTACGGAGACGTCTGTACTTATCTTCGAGAGGCTGCAGAACCCTTAGGAAAATTTTACTTTCTTGTATTCTGTCGTGCGAATTTGTTGATTCTGGAAATTAAATTTCTGCTATTCTATTCTCTCACAGATGGTGAGGACACGTACTACCGGATCGGACGGTCAGCCACCAGTGCCACCAGTTAGGATCGTGAGAGGCCGGGGCCGAGGTAGAAGTCGAGGTGTAGCTCGTACCACAGTTGGAACAGCACCTGTAGTACCACCAGTTATTCTAGCTCAGAAGCAGATTCTAGATATAGTTGAGCCGACAGGATCAGCTCAGGCACCAGCTGTGCCCATTGAGATTGCAGGCATTCAGCAGACTTTAGCCCAGATATTGGCAGCCTGTACTGGTATTACTCAGGTGGTTTCGGCTCAGGACGCACCTGCCACTTCTCAGGCCGGGGGAGGTACTCATACCCCCATTGCCCGTACTCTAGACCAGGTAGTACAGGGACTTCAGATACTGGGGGCACTCCCAGCCCAACTGGTTGCAGCTACTCAGGCCCCGGTAGTTCCTGTTATGGCAGATGGTGAGAAGAGTAGACTTGAGAGATTTGAGAGGCTTCGACCTCCACCATTTAGCGGTACTGAGTCAGAGGATGCTCAGGATTTTCTGGATAGGTGCCAACGGATGCTTCGGACAGTAGGTATTCTGGAGACCAGTGGGGTCTCATTCACTACTTTTCAATTTTCTGGGTCTGCACTCAGATGGTGGGAGACTTACGAGAGACGTAGGCCTGTTGGCACAGCCCCCTTATTTGGCATCAGTTCTCCGTGGTCTTTTTGGAGAAGTTCATACCTCAGTCCCGCAGAGAAGAGATGCGCAGACAGTTTGAGTAGCTTCACTAGGGTGATATATCCGTGACGCGGTACGAGATGAGATTTTCTTAGTTGGATCATCACACAATCTGGTTGGTTCCCATTGATAGGGAGAGGATTAGGAGGTTCATTGATGGCCTCACATATCAGCTGCAGTTACTTATGACTAGGGAGAGAGTATCTGGTGCTACTTTTGATAAGGTAGTGGACATTGCTCGGCAGATAGAGATGGTTCATAGCCAGGAACGTGGAGAGAGAGAGGCTAAGAGGCCTCGTGGTCCGGGTGATTACAGCGGTGTTCCTTCAGGGGGTCAGTTTCACCGAGGTAGGGGTCGTTCTTACAGACACGCTCAGACGGGTTGTCCAGCTCATCGTGGTGCATCAGCTAGCCATGGTTCTTACAGTGCTCACTCAGGCCAGTATTTATTCAGTGTACTACCAGCGTAGAGTTCTCATCATGCCTCGTCCGCACAGGCTTCTGCAGGTCATCCCTCGGGATATCAGGAGCAGCAGTTTTGTCAGAGGAAGGGTTGTTTCGAGTGCAGAGAATTTGGTCATTTCAAGAGAGAGTGTCCTAAGCTATTGAGTGAGGTTTCATAGCAGAGTTCTCGACCGACAGTACCAGCACCAGTAGTTACACCACCCGTCCTGCCATCTCGGGGTGGGGGTCAGGCAGCTAGGGGTTGCCCAAGAGGGGGAGGCTGATCAGGAGGCGAGCAGGCTCGTTTCTATGCTTTTTCTGCCAGGCTAGATGCTGTTGCTTCAGACGCAGTAATCACAGGTATTGTTTCAGTGTGCCACAGGGAGGCTTCTATATTATTTGACCCTGGTTCCACTTATTCATATGTATCATCGTATTTTGCTCATTATCTGGATATGCCCTGTGAGTCCTTAGTTTCACCTGTTTGTGTATCTATACTGGTGGGCGATATTATTACTGTGGACCGTGTGTATCGGTCGTGTGTGGTAACTATTGGGGAACTGGAGACTAGAGTTGATCTTTTATTACTCGGTATGGTTGATTTCGATGTAATCCTGGGTATGGATTGGTTGTCTCCATGTCATGCTATTCTGGACTGTCACGCAAAAATCGTGACGTTGACGATGCCGGGGTTGCCAAAGGTTGAATGGAGGGTTCTCTAGATCTTGTTCCTAGCTGGGTAATTTCTTATTTGAAGGCCCAACGTATGGTTGGAAAGGGATGCTTGTCATATTTGGCCTTTGTGAGAGATGTTGATGCAGATGCTCCTATTATTGATTCAGTACCGGTCGTGCGAACTTACCGAATGTATTTCCTGCAGACCTGTCGGGTATGCCACACGACATGGATATTGATTTCGGTATTGACTTGGTGTAGGGAACTCAGCCCATTTCTATTCCTCTGTATCGTATGGCACCAGCTGAGTTAAAAGAATTGAAAGAGCAATTTTAGGAACTCCTTGAAAAGAGGTTTATTAGGCCTAGTGTGTCACCTTGGGGTGCACCGGTTTTGTTTGTGAAAACTAAAGATGGTACTATGCGGATGTGCATTGATTATAGGCAATTGAACAAAGTTACAATCAAGAATATATATCCATTGCCGCGTATTGATGATTTATTTTTTACCAGCTTCAGGGAGCGAGGGTATTCTCCAAAATTGATTTGAGGTCTGGGTATCACCAATTAAAAATTCGGGATTCGGATATTCTAAAGACGGCATTCAGGACTCGTTATGGCCACTATGAATTTCTTGTGATGTCTTTTGGGCTAACCAATGCCCCAGCAGCATTTATGCATTTGATGAATAGTGTATTTCAGCCATATCTTGATTTATTTGTCGTGGTATTCATTGATGATATTCTGGTGTACTCACGTGGCCAGGAGGAGCATGCACAACACTTGGGTATTGTATTACAGAGGCTGAGAGAGGAGAAACTTTATGCCAAATTCTCTAAGTATGAGTTTTGGCTTAGTTCAGTGGCATTCTTGGGACATATAGTGTCCAGTGAAGGTATTAAGGTGGATCCGAAGAAAATAGAGGCAGTTCAAAATTGGCCCAGACCATCCTCAGTTACTGATATTCGGAGTTTTCTCGGCTTGGCCGATTATTATCGTCATTCTGTGGAGGGTTTCTCATCTATTGCTCCGCCTATGACTAAATTGACCCAGAAAGGTGCTCCGTTCAGGTGGTCGGATGAATGTGAAGAGAGCTTTCAGAAGCTCAAGTCAACTTTGACTACAGCTCCAGTATTGGTGTTGCCTACAGGTTCAGAGTCTTATACTGTGTATTGTGACGCATTGCGGATTGGTCTCGGCGCAGTAATTATGCAAGATGGTAGGGTGATTGCCTATGCGTCTAGACAGTTAAAGGTACATGAGAAGAATTATCTAGTCCACGATCTTGAGTTGGCAGCTATTGTTCATGCCTTGAAAATTTGGCGGCATTACTTGTACGGTGTCCAGTGTGAGGTGTATACAGATCATCGGAGTCTGCAACATTTGTTTAAATAGAAGGATTTTAACTTACGGCAGCGAAGGTGGTTGGAGTTGCTTAAGTATTATGATATCACCATTCTCTATCATCCCGGAAAGGCCAATGTAACAGGCGATGCCTTGAGTCGTAAGGCGGAGAGTTTGGGCAGCTTAGCATACTTACCGGTAGCAGAGAGGCCTTTAGCCTTGGATGTTCATGCCTTGGCTAATCAGTTTGTTAGATTGGATGTTTCCGAGATGAATCGAGTTTTGGCCTGTATGGTTTCTCGATCTTCTTTATATGATCGCATCAGAGAGCGCCAGTATGATGATCCATATCTGCTTGTCCTTAAGGACACGGTTCAGCACGGTGATGCCAAGAAAGTCACTAATAGAGATGATGGCGTATTACAGATGCAGGGCAGGCTATGTGTACCTAATGTAGATGGTTAGCGTGAGCTGATTCTCCAAAAAGCTCACAGTTTGCGGTACTATATTCATCCCGGCGCCGCGAAGATGTATAAGGATTTGAGACAGCACTATTGGTGGAAGCGGATGAAGAAAGATATAGTTGGGTTTGTATCTCGGTGTTTAAATTGTCAGCAGGTAAAGTACGAGCACCAGAGACCAGGCGGATTGCTACAGAGACTTGAAATTCCTGAGTGGAAGTGGGAGCGTATTACAATGGACTTCGTAGTTGGACTCCCATGGACTTTGAGAAAGTTCGATGCTATTTGGATGATAGTAGATCGGTTGACCAAATCTGCACATTTTATTCCAGTCGGTACTAATTATTCTTCGGAGTGGTTGGCTGGGATTTATATTCGTGAGATTGTTCGCCTACACAGTGTGCCGGTGTCCAATATTTCAGATCGGGGTACGCAGTTTACCTCACAGTTTTGGAGGGAAGTGCAGCGAGAATTGGGCACACAGGTTTAGTTGAGTACATCATTTCACCCTCAGACGGACAGACAGTCCGAGTGCACTATTTAGATATTGGAGGATAAGCTATGCGCTTGTGTCATTGATTTTGGAGGTTCTTGGGATCAATTTCTGCCACTCGCAGAGTTTGCTTACAATAATAGCTACCAGTCAAGCATTCAGATGGCTCCGTATGAAGCTTTATATGGGAGACGATGTCGGTTCCGGTAGGTTGGTTTGAGCCCGGTGAGGTTAGACTATTGGGTACTGACTTGGTTCAAGATGCTTTAGAGAAGGTCAAAGTAATTCAGGAACGGCTTCGAACGACATAGTTTAGACAGAGGAGTTATGCCGACAGGAAGGTTCGTGATGTTGTTCACATGGTTGGGGAGAAGGTTCTGCTCAAGATCTCACCCATGAAGGGTGTGTTAAGGTTCGGGAAAAAGGGCAAGTTGAGCCCTCGGTATATTGGGCCTTTTGAGATACTTAAGAAAATTGGGGAGGTGGCTTATGAACTTGCTTTGCCACCTAGTCTATCAGGTGTTCATCCAGTGTTCCATGTATCCATGCTCCGAAAGTATGTCGGGGATACGTCTCACATTCTGGATTTCTGTACAGTACAACTGGACAGTAATTTGACTTATGATGTGGAGCTGGTGGCTATTTTAGACCGGCAGGTTCGAAAGCTGAGGTCAAAGAACATAGCATCAGTGAAGGTGCAGTGGAGAGGCCAGCCAGTCGGAGAAGCTACTTGGGAGACTGAGCAGGTGATGCGGAACAAATATCCACACTTATTTGAGACTCCAGGTATTATTCTAAACCTGTTCGAGGATGAACGTTTGTTTAAGAGGGGGAGAATGTAACGACCCGGCCGGTCATTTTGAATATTGTAACCCCGTTCCCCCATTTACTAATCAATTTATGTCCTGCAATTGATTTGTAACTTATCGGGTTAGCTGGTTCGGGTCCGGAAGGAACTCGGAGTGAAATGAGACACTTAGTCTCATAATTGAAAATTTAAGTTAGAAAAGTGGACCGGATATGGACCTATGTGTAAACGACCTCGGATTTTAATTTTGATGATTCCAATAGCTCCGTATGGTGATTTTGGGCTTAGGAGCGTGTCCGAAATATTATTTGGAGGTCCGTAGAGGAATTAGGCTTGAAATGCCGAAAGTTTAATTTTTGAGAAGTTTGACCGGGGGGTTGACTTTTTGATATCGGGGTCGGAATCCGATTCTGAAAATTGGAATACCTTTGTTATGTCATTTATGACTTGTGTGCAACATTTGAGGTCAATCGAATGTGATTTGATAGGTTCCGGAGTCGTTTGTAGAAATTAGAAATTTCAAAGTTCATTAGGCTTGAATTGGGGTGTAATTCATGGTTTTGGCGTTGTTTGAGGTGATTTGAAGATTTGACTAAGTCCGTATGATGTTTTAGGACTTGTTGGTATATTTGGTCGAGGTCCCGAGGGGCTCGGGTGAGTTTCAGATGGTTAACGGGTTGGATTTTTGACTTTGAACTCTGCTGGAACTTTTCTGATGCACCATCTGGTTTCCTTCATCACGTTCGCGAATGGAGCCTTGCGTTCGCGAAGAGGAACTGATAGGCTGGCAATATTTGCTCTTCGCATTCACGAAGAGAAGCACGCGTTCGCGAAGGGTGGACTGGGTATGCATCATGAACGCGAGAGGTGTTACGCGTTCGCGAAGAAGAGAGGAAGCAGCTAAGGACCCCATGCAATTAGTCTACACGTTCACGTAGGGGGTGTCGCGTTTACGTAGTGAGGGGGAATGAATCATCATGTTCGCGAGAGGTTGAACGCATTCGCGCAGAAGACATTGAGGCAGAGGCATTTTTGTGCTTCACAAACGCGAGGGTGATGTCACGTTCGCGAAGGAGGAATTTGGACAGGAGCTATTTTGTGCTACGCGAACGCGAGGCACTGACCGCGTTCGCGAAGAAGAAAAGCCTGGGCACTGAGTTTAAGTTCTGAAAATGGGTCAGTTTTTGACGATTTGGAGCTCGGATTTGAGGCGATTTTGGGTGATTTTCGGTGGAAAACAACGGGGTAAGTGTTCTTAACTCAATATTGGTTAAATTATCCGAATTCATGGTTGTGTTTTATCATTTAATTGGTGAATTTATTTGGGAAAAATTGAAAACCCTCTTTGTTTAAATTGAAGGTTTGAGGGTCGAGTTGGGGTTGGATTTTGGTAAAATTGGTATGGTTAGACTCGTGGTTGAATGGGCTTCCAAATTTTGTAACCTTTGTCGAGTTCCGAGACGTGGACCCCATTGGCGATTTTTGAGCTAATTTTCGGATTTTTATGGAAAATTATTATTTTCTTATGGAATTAATTCCAATATATTTTATTGACTGAAAGGAATTATTTATGGCCAGATTCGAGGCGTTAGGAGACCAATTCACGAGGAAAGGACATTGCAGAATAAGAATTTCACAGCTTGAAGTAAGTAACAGTTTTAAATTTGGTCCTGAGGGTATTAAACCCCGGATTTTGGTATAATGCGATTATTTTGGAGGTGACGCAATGCTAGGTGACGGGCGTGTGGGCGTGCACCGAGGGGATTATTACTTGGTCCATCCCGGGAAACTGTAAAGTTGAATAATTTGTTGTTACCTATATGCTCTCTATGTGTCGATAAAATTTGACTGTAAATCATGTTAGAAATCATGCTTAGGCTATGTGATAGTACTGTTGGGACCCACAGAGGTCGCGTAGTTGTTGAATTGCCTGCTAAATGCTATATATACTAAGTCTTAGTTTTTACTTGCACATTTTATCTCAGTCTCTGTTATTATTATTAACACATCATATCATTGTTGTTTGGGCTGATTTCATAATTATTGAAAGCCCGAGAGACTGGAGAGATTTATGACTGAGTGAGGCCAAGGGCCTGATTGTGAGATATTGATACTATAGCACGTGAGTTGTCCGTGCAGCATGTGAGTTGGCTGTGCGGATCCTTATATTATACTATAGCACGTGAGTTGGCCGTGCGGATCCTTATATTATACTATAGCACGTGAGTTGGCTGTGCAGCGCGTGAGTTGGCCGTGCTGGTCCAGATATTTATATTATGGCACGTGAGTTATCCGTGCAAATTATAGCGCTTGGGCTGTAGGAGCCCTCCGGAGTCTGTACACCCCCAGTGAGTGCGGGTACCCATTGAGTGAGTGATGAGGGCTGGGAGCCCAGAGAGTGATTGTTGTTCTGAGAGGTTGTACTTGAATTCCATTTGTTGTTGCATTTAGTTGCTATCTATCATTGTTGTGAAATTTCTGAAAGATTGTTGATATGCGGATTACATGAACTGGAACTGTATAAAAATTGATTTGACATTAGATTTGATAGCATGTCTATTCTTTGCTGGGATTACTGGAAATGAACCATAACTGTGTAGTTCGTTACTATCTTCAGTTCCTTATTTATTATTGTTACTTGCTTAGCTGGTTGTACTCATACTACTCCTTGCACTTCGTGTGCAGATCCATGTGTTCCCGGACATAGCGGGTGTTGATTCTTTCGTACAGCTGATTTTTCGGAGATTCAGAGGTAGCTGCCTTGTTTCGCAGAGCTTGTCTCTCCTTCCCTATCTCTGTATTACTGTATTTTGGTCTTAGACTATTGTAGACTGCACTTTTCCAGATTTGTATTCATATTAGATGCTCATGTACTCAGTGACACCACGTTTTGGGGAGTTTTCGTATTTGTATTTGGGAGATTTTGTATTGTATTTAAATATTATATTTTCAAACTTAAAAGAAATTGTGGTTTAGTGACATTAACGTCTTGCCTAGTATCGAGATAGGCACCATCACGACAGGTGAGATTTTGGGTCGTGACATGGTGAAAATTGCATATAAGGATTATACTTATGGAAAACTAATAGGAGTTTGCACACAAGAAGGATAAAACTTGCTGTCACGACCCAAAATCCCACTAGTCGTGATGGCACCTAACCCAACCCGTTAGGTAAGCCAATTTCCAACTATTCAATTCCAATGAAATTAATTAAAAGAAAATATCTAAAACTCATACATCTCCCCAAGAACTGGTAGTACAAATCATGAGCTTCTAAGAATAGAGTATACAAAGCGGAAATGAAATAAATACATAGTCTGTTTGAATAATACATAAACAAAGCTTTTATAAATCTAAGGCTACCCTGAACAAGAGGCAGCTACAACAGGAACGCAGGTACATCTTCAAATCCCACAACCATCGAGCACAGCAACAACAACAGCCAACATCTGCATGCAATGTGTAGAAGTGTAGTATCAGTACAACCGAACCCATGTACTGAGTAAGTAACAAACCTAGCAGTAAGTTGAAAGTAGTGATGAGATTCCACCAAGGTCGGGTCCAAAACAAATAGTCCACAACAATCCATAACAACATAAAGCAAATAATACCAGAAGTAACTCTGGGATAAAATACTCAGCCAAGTAATGATTTCAAAAAAAGAATAGAAGTTCTTTCTTTCAAATACATCAGTGAAAACCCAAATCATTTGCCGAAGTTGCCAATTATATGAATAGTTTGAAAACAATAAATTTCTCTAAAGATCTTCTCAATAATAAATAATATGTTTCATTTTCCTTCCGGATAACCCGTGTAAAACAAATGCATCACTATGCCCATCTGTAAAAAATGTGTGAGAAACCATGAATGATGTGATGTTGTACAGCATGAGGAAAAATACATCTCTATGCCAGTATGTCATGTGTGCATGCCAATGCGATGCAATTGAGTTCAGTGATAAAATCATAAACAGCCCCTCGGGCAGAACATCACTCATATACAGCCCCTCGGGCAAACCTCACAGTCACTCGTGCCACTCGGGCATACCTCACAATCACTCTTGCCACTCGGGCATACCTCACAATCACTCATGCCTCCTAGTCACTCGGCACTCGGCACTCGCACTCAGTAGGTAACTGCGCTCACTGGGGGTGTGTATAGACTCCGGAGGGGCTCCTTCAGCCGTAGCGCTATAATCTGCACGGACAACTCACGTGCTGCACAGACAACTCACGTGGTATAATAATAAAGTATGATGCAGGCGGGCAGCCCTGATCCACACTCATCCTCACAAATCAGGCCCTCGGCCTCACTCAGTCATAAACCTCTCAAGCTACTCGGGCATTTCAGTAAAACAGGGCAATCGGCCCAAAACATTTATATGCATCAAAATAGAGTCATAAAACTGAGTTATGATATGCAATGAAATAAATATGACTGAGTATGAATTTTCAATTTAAAACAAATAATTCACAGTAATATGACCTCTGTGGGTCCCAATAGTACTGCCACATAGCCTCAATCATGATTTTTAATATGTTTTTCAGCTTAATTTCTCTAACTCATAAAACCGCATGGAAAATTCCAAGATTATTTAACTACAAAATTCCAAAGAAACAATTATGTCGCAATTTCTATAGTGCACGCTCACACGCCCGCCACCAACCATGTGCGTCACCTCCCAACAATTCACATAATACATATATTCAGGGTTCATACCCTCAACTCCAATATTATAACAGTTACTTACCTCGAACAAGCCAAATCCAATGCCGAGCAAGCTAAACTATGCTCCAGAAATCCCATTATACGCGTATTAACTTCCAAACGGCTCGAATCTAGTCAAAATAATTTGATTCAGCCCACAAAAATTATAGGAATTAATTCTATATCAAAATACTAATATTTTCCAAAAATCCGAAATTGCGCCCCAAAAATCACCTGTGGGGTCCACGTCTCGGAATCCGGTAAAAATCACAAAATCCGAACCCACATTCAACCACGAGTCCATCCATACAAAAATTACCCAAATCCGACCACAACTCGGCCTTCAAATCCTCAATTTAAACTAAGAGGGTTTTCAAACTTTTCCAACTTAATTCACCAATTAAATGATAAAAACAACCATGGATTCGGGTAATTTAACCAATATTGAGTTAAGAACACTTACCCCGTTGTTTCCTCTGAAAATCGCCCGAAAATTGCCTCAATCCGAGCTCCAAATCGTTAAGCACAAAATGTGCTTCCCAACATTTGTTCTTCGCGAACGCGAGACACTGCTCGCGAACGTGATGCTTTACGGAGCCCTTCTTCGTGAACGCGAGCTCCCCTTCGCGAACGCGATGCACAACCCAGCTCCTCTTCGCGAACGCGAGACCACCTCGTGAACGCGAAGAGTAAATCCTGCCTGCCTGAAATTCCTCTTCGCGAATGCGAGGCTCCACTCGCGAACGTGATGAAGGAAACCAGATAGTGCATCAGAAAAATTCCAGCAGAGTTCCAAGTCCAAAATCCAACCCGTTAACCATCTGAAACTCACCCGAGCCCCTCAAGACCTCAACCAAATATACCAACAAGTCCTAAAATATCATACGAACTTAGTCGAACCCTCAAATCACCTAAAACTACGCTAAGACCATGAATTACACCCCAATTCAAGCCTAATGAACTTTGAAATTTCTAATTTCTACAAACGACTTCGGAACCTATCAAATCACGTCCGATTGACCTCAAATTTTGCACACAAGTCACATTTCATATTTCGGACCTATTCCAATTTACAGAATTGGATTCCGATCTCGATATCAAAAAGTCAACCCCCCGGTCAAACTTCCCAAAAATTCAACTTTCGGCAATTCAAGCCAAATTCCACTACGGACCTCCAAATAATTTTTCGGACACGCTCCTAAGTCAAAAATCACCATAAAGAGCTATTTGAATTATCAAAATTCGAGTCCGAGGTCGTTTACACATAAGTCCGCATCCTGTCACTATTTTAACTTAAGCTTTAAACGTTGGAACTAAGTGTTCTAATTCCTTCAAATACCTCACTGGACCCGAACCAATTACTCCGGCAATTCGCACAACAACTGTAAAGTACAATTTGAGAAGTAAATGTGGAAACGGGGTTGTAATACTCAAAACGACCGGCCGGGTCGTTACATTCTCCCCCACTTAAACATACATTCATCCTCGAACGTGCCAAGAGTTGTTTCCAAGCCATCAAATCACTGTTCCATCTTACCACACACGTACCCGGGGGTGAACCCACGTCACCCTATCCCACATAAGGCTTGACTACACAATGCAACTAAAAGTCATTAATTTAACCTTAGCCCATAAACCTTGGAGTTTAATTTCCAACCTTTAAAATCTCTTTCAAGACACAACTCTTACCTTTACACACCATATAAGTCCGGACAAGTTGCGTCGAGCTATAACTATAACCATAGATATAATCAACCAACAAATTACACAACTCACATGTTCGTAGCACCATTCCTGATCGCAGTGACTACTCCAAACCAACCGCATACTAGTATTAAACCCATATAAAACCAAACCTTATTCCAAAACCTTCGTACACTGTCGATAATAAAAGAAACACGCGAAATTTCATGACCACTTACCAGATCAACAAGTCACGGAGCCCTCTCACCCCAACCAGAACCATAATCCCTTTCTGAGTCGACTTTCAATATTATACTCCCGAATATACCAAATCAAACCTGATAGTACCCCTTCTAGGTCCAATGACCTTATATTACTAAACACAATTGTTCTGTAGATATGCCTCACCAATATAACTCAGAGCCACAACTCGTGTTATCAGTGCACTAATACGCAACAATTCAAATGTACTCAATCATGGAAGAAGACTCAAATGAGAGAACTTCCCCGCCATTAACAAGTACCTCCACAATGAAATACTGAAAATTCATCATACACCGTAGGACCATCACCCGATTCTAACTCGAGGTTCATGTTATATACTCTGAGCCACCCTGCCCTGCATTAATAATGACGGAGAGGCAAATGACAAAAATAGCACACAAAACCTGAAAGGACATAACCATTACGCTATCAATCATGCAATACACCAAGTGCTCATCACACTCAAATTCCACTATAAAGCTCAAATACATAACCAATGAATCACAACTCCTCGTAGCATAAAGGAGTAACTAACAGATCATTTGAGAACACGAATAAGTTCAACATCAACCGAATGACACATCCCTCAATAATAGTAGTATGGAGCCAACCATTCCGGCTCGGTGTAGAATACACATCTTAATTGGGCCTACCTATGGACCCCCAAATCAACTCGGGTTACCCACAAATAGATAAAAATCCCTCCGAAAATCCATAATGACTGAATCATAACACATTTCATCATCTAGCTAGCTTCGGCCATAACTTCACAGTCCACAACCATGAAACTATCTGCTCCTGGGAACTCCAGATCTCTAAATCCATAGAACACGCGAATCACCATATTTGATTTTCATCTCCACCGCCTGAATGCCTAACACCTCTCTCATACACGATCATCCCACTAGAAATACTTTGAAAGTTCTTCCGTACCACTTGACAAAATTTGAATATCAGTAGTCTATCAACCATGTGAGTACCGCAATACTAATTTATACATCCGTAAGTCAAAATACAATGCGCCTTCTGAAGTCCGCCCTTTTCTCATACAACACCAAGTAGTAATAGTATTCATCTAGTTATTTGAAACCGTCCATGTTGTCCAACATTCGTTACCTTCTCTTCAAGGCTGTACTGCCACCTTGTACATGAAATTCTAGCTTTCGTACAACACATAACATCTATCTTGACATCATGGGAAAAGCACAAGAATCTTATTATCAACTTTGAGTCACCAATAATTTACATACCATTTTTGTTAGAAACCTTTCTCTTGCTTCTTTCTAGGAGGAAATCACAATACACAACATATTCTCCATACCGGTAAAAACTATCAAGAATACTTTGGAATCCATTTTCACATAATCAAGCCCTTAAAACTAAATTCCTCTAACTCGACCAAGCCACGCAGGTCGCCAGGTCCAGGTGTAGAGCCACAAAGCACCTGTAGAAAAACCCCTCACATCATAAGCACCCAAAGAACCGATCATATCCATTACCATACTGATCCAACCTACTACCCGTTTGTCTTATTTTCTCCGAGTTTCTTCCGAATCTGTCTTTAGATTAATACTTCTCCTTGCTAAAACACCACGATCTTTAGCTACAGCTGACCCTACAAACCTTACCATAGAACCACAACACCTTATGGCCCATAAGCAACCGTATTCATCTTAAGCACCTTCAAAAATACCACAACTATAACACTCACTCTAAGAATACCTTATGTGAATTTGAAATTGTTCTTCTTACCTTCCTTATTCAAAAATGTAGAATCCATAGTCATATAGAATTTTCGCAAGTCCAGGCACCATCAAACGCAAATCTCAGATTTTATCCATACACAAGTCCGGAGAAATTCTCAATTGCTATATAAAATTCTCAAACCCACTAGAATTTTTTTTCTCAGGAGTCACCCACTATGCTCAAATCTAATTGCACCGCCCAAATGGGTCGAAAGACACGTGCCATATTAGCACCACAACACTCAAAGAAGTAACTCCAATACCCCCAATCAAATTCATACTCCATGCGTACTACATATTTTTATAATAACAACTCACTCACCTCATGATTTTCACATACTCATAAAGTACAATATAACCCGTATCCAAGAATTCGTTTACTCAAGTCATTCTCGAACTCCATCTCTGCAAGTCATAACTAATACACAAGTATGCCTCAGACCAAAACTAAAATTTTATATATAACCATAAAATTAAGCCATCTGCAGTAGGCTCCCCCACTTGGCTCAAAGCCATAAATTTAATCACTCCATAATTCAAAATACCAATACTCTATTACTATCATAATGCCACAGTCAGTTCAACGAAGCTTCTTCTCAAACTCATGCAACACCAACCGTAAAAATACCCCAAATCATCCGTTAAGCTCGCAATCCTTCTCTTGACACTCAAGTAGAATTTCTCAGCCAGATTTAAATTCAAATCTCCACACATACGCCCTACTGACAGAGAAGAAACCCTCCACTCATATTACAAGGAGCATACCTACGTAGATTGCTCTCCAGGAGATAACCCACCTCCCTAGCCTCAAATTGGCATCTTGTTATATCTTTTCGCAGTCACAATTACTATGCAATCACTTAGTCAATCTGAGTCCAAACTCATTATCCAGACATGAGAATTTTATTTACCCCAAAATTTTAACAATATGAAAGATCCTTCAAAACATTCATACTCGAGACTGTACGTTACATTAAAAATGAAAATCAAGCACCCAATGGCCATTTCTTTACATTTCAAGGAAACACTTCTCGTCACATTCAAATCGTCTTAACACATCCCGCGGTCACATCATACCCATCATACCGCCATTCCACCGCTCATAGAGCTACAAATTCCACTGTAGGGTCATTATCAGACATATGAGTCCAATTGTACAAGTTATAACTGAAGCTACCGAGCTTAAACTGCGGTCTAACCATGGCCTCAATTCCTCCAGACTGGCCCAGCACCAAAACATAGAATTCACATCTAGCACATCATCCCTGAAACCACAAGCCGGCGATACACAACTGATACCGAGCGCTCATGTGCGCATACGAATACGTGGAAGGAATTCAAAGAGTTTATGTCACAAGCTGAATCAATCTCGCACGATAAGGAAAGAAAAATGGGAAGTATATATCCTAAATGCCCTGTAGCCTCTCGAAGATAAGTATGGACGTCATCATACCGATCCGCAAGACTCTACTAGACACTTGCTCATGACTTGTAGAACTTATGAACCTAGAGCTCTGATACCACCTTGGCACGACCCAAAATCCCACTAGTCGTGATGGCACCTAACCCAACCCGTTAGGTAAGCCAATTTCCAACTATCCAATTCCAATGAAATTAATTAAAAGAAAATATCTAAAACCGATACATCTCCTCAATAACTGGTAGTACAAATCATGAACTTCTAAGAATAGAGTATACAAAGCGAAAATGAAATAAATACTTAGTCTGTTTGAATAATACATAAACAGAGCATTTATAAATCTAAGGCTACCCTGAACAAGAGGCAGCTACAACAACAACGCAGGTACCTCTTCATATCCCGCAACCATCGAGCACAGCAACAACAACAGCCAATATCAGTACAACCGATCCCATGTACTGAGTAAGTAACAAACCTAGTCGTAGGTTGAAAGTAGTGACGAGCTTTCACCAAGGTCGGGTCCAAAACCAATAGTCCATAACAATTCGATAATAACATAAAGCAAATAATACCATAAGTAACTCAGGGATAAAATACTCAGCCAAGTAATGATTTCAAAAAAAAAAAATTTAGTTCTTTCTTTCAAATACATCAGTGAAAACCCAAATCGTTTGCCGAAGTTGCCAATAATATGAATAGTTTGAAAAAAATAAATTTCTCCAAAAATCTTCTCAATAATAAATAATATGTTTCATTTTCCTTCTGGATAACCCGTATAAAACAAATACATCACTATGCCCATCTGTCAAAAATGTGTGAGAAATCATGAATGATGTGATGTTGTACAGCATGAGGAAAAATACATCTCTATGCATGTATGTCATGTGTGCATGCCAATGCGATGCAATTCAGTGATAAAATCATAAACAGCCCCTCGGGCAGAACATCACTCATATACAGCCCCTCGGGCAAACCTCACAGTCACTCGTGCCACTCGGGCATACCTCACAATCACTCTTGCCACTCGGGCATACCTCACAATCACTCATGCCTCCTAGTCACTCAGCACTTGGCACTCCACACTCGGAACTCTTACTCATAGGTACCTACGCTCACTGGGGTTGTGTACTGACTCCGAAGGGGCTCCTTCAGCCGAAGCGCTATAATCTGCACGGACAACTCACGTTCTGCACGGACAACTCACGTGGTATAATAATAAAGTATGATGCAGGCGGGCAGCCCTGATCCACACTCATCCTCACAAATCAGGCCCTCGGCCTCACTCAGTCATAAACCTCTCAAGCCACTTGGGCATTTCAGTAAAACAGGGCAATCGGCTCAAAACATTTATATGCATCAAAATAGAGTCATAAAACTGAGTTATGATATGCAATGAAATGAATATTACTGAGTATGAATTTTCAATTTAAAATAAATAATTCACAGCAATATGACCTCTGTGGGTCCCAATAGTACTGGCACATAGCCTCAATCATGATTTTTAATATGCTTTTCAGCTTAATTTCTCTAACTCATAAAACCGCATGGAAAATGCCAAGATTATTTAACTACAAAATTCCACAGAAACAATTATATCACAATTTCTATAGTGCATGCCCACACGCACATCACCTAACATGTGCGTCACCTCCCAACAATTCACATAATACATATATTCAGGGTTCATACCCTCAACTCCAATATTATAAGAGTTACTTACCTCGAACAAGCCAAATCCAATGTCGAGCAAGCTAAATAATGCTCCAGAAATCCCATTATGCGCGTATTAACTTCCAAATGGCTCGAATCTAGTCAAAATAATTTGATTCAGCCCACAAAAATTATAGGAATTAATTCTATATCAAAATACTAATATTTTCCAAAAAACCGAAATTGTGCCCCAAAACTCACCCGTGGGGCCCACGTCTTGAAATCCGGTAAAAATCACAAAATGCAAAGCCCCATTCAACCACGAGTCCAACCATACCAAAATTACTCAAATCCGACCACAACTCGGCCTTCAAATCCTCAATTTAAACTAAGAGGGTTTTCAAACTTTTCCAACTTAATTCACCAATTAAATAATAAAAAACAACCATGGATTCGGGTAATTTAACCAATATTGAGTTAAGAACACTTACCCTATTGTTTTCTCTGAAAATCGCACAAAAATCGCATCAATCCGAGCTCCAAATCATTAAAAATGGAAAATGGGACGAAGTCCCATTTTCTGAACTTAAACTTTCTGTCCAGACATCTCTTCTTCACGAACGCGACAGGTCCCTCGCATTCGTTAAGCACAAAATGTGCTTCCCAACATTTGTTCTTCGCGAACGCGAGACAATGCTCGCGAACGCGATGATTTACGGGGCCCTGCTTCGCGAACGCGATGCACAACCCAGCTCCTCTTCGTGAACGCGAGACCACCTCGCGAACGCGAAGAGTAAATCCTGCCTAACTGAAATTCCTCTTCGCGAACGCGAGGCTCCACTCGCGAACGCGATGAAGGAAACCAGATGGTGCATCAAAAAAATTCCAGCAGAGTTCCAAGTTCAAAATCCAACCCGTTAACCATCTGAAACTCACCCGAGCCCCTCAGGACCTCAACCAAATATACCAACAAGTCCTAAAATATCATACAAACTTAGTCGAACCCTAAACCTTGGAACTTAAGCTTTAACAATGCTAAAACAAAGCTAAAACCATGAATTACACCCCAATTCAAGCCTAATGAACTTTGAAATTTCTAATTTCTACAAACGACTCTGGAACCTAATAAATCACGTCCGATTGACCTCAAATTTTGCACACAAGTCACATTTCACATTACGAATCTATTCCAATTTCCAGAATCGGATTCCGACCTCGATATCAAAAAGTTAACCCCCCGGTCAAACTTCTCAAAAATTCAACTTTCGGCAATTCAAGCCAAATTCGACTACAGACCTCCAAATAATTTTTCGGACATGTTCCTAAGTCCAAAATCACCATACGGAGCTATTGGAATCATCAAAATTTGAATCCGAGGTCATTTACACATAAGTACGCATCCGGTCACTATTTTAACTTAAGCTTTAAACCTTGGAACTAAATGTTCTAATTCCTTCAAAAACCTCACTGGACCCGAACCAATTACCCCGGCAATTCACACAACAACTGTAAAGTAAAATTTAAGAAGTAAATGGGGAAACATGGTTGTAATACTCAAAATGACCGGCCGAGTCGTTACACTTGTGTAATGAGTTAAAATTGTCTAGACAGCTTAAGATAGATAAGTTTAAGGAGAAATCTCAATTAGGAGACTTTTGCACCTAGTTCGGTTTACCCGAGACTTCTACTCATAGCAAGAAAAAGAAAAGTAAGTATCATAGATATCCTAACCCTGACAACCCTTATAAGAAAAAGAGATCGAGATATAGATCCAAAGAAGAGCGTGATACTAGGAAAGCCCTTCGAAAGTCTACTAGATTTATGAAAAATAGGTCTAAACGAGATCTTGCTGATATTACGTGTTATAAATATGAAAAATTTGGCCATATAGCTCCCAAGTTGAAAACTTTAGAACTAGACGATGAGTTACATGATAAGGTTTATAGTTTGTTATACACTTCTGGATCAGAATTTGATTATAATTCTGAGTCAGAATCTGAAGATGAAGTCAATTTACTTGATTTATTTGATAGTGATAAAAAATATTGACGATACTTGTACAACTTGCAAAGGTAATACATGTACTTGTGATGATGATGAATTTTATAAATTATATTCTC
The DNA here is from genome assembly GCF_000715075.1 of Nicotiana tabacum. Taxonomy (NCBI): domain Eukaryota; kingdom Viridiplantae; phylum Streptophyta; class Magnoliopsida; order Solanales; family Solanaceae; genus Nicotiana; species Nicotiana tabacum. The sequence goes on along the minus strand of NC_134096.1, from coordinate 113,162,538 downwards.
AATGTCAGGATTTGAACATGAAAACCATTACATCTGATAATGTAATAGAACTTATAAAAGTTAATGATGATAAACTTCGTGAAAAAATTATAAATTTGGCTGCAAGTTCTAGTTCTACTTCTTCAAAATCTTTTGAAAAACAAAAGAACGAATTTGAATATCCTGAGCCTTATTCTTTATCAGAGCTTTACTCCGAGGTGGAAGTTAAGGTGCTTTTATACTCTCTCTCTCTCTCTCTCTCTCTCTCTCTCTCTCTCTCTCTCTCTCTCTCTCTCTCTCTCTCTCTCTCTCTCTCTCTCTCTTTTAAAGACTCTCTTGTATCTATTTTTCCTGAAGTAAGTAAAATCCCCCGTTCATCGGACTCAGGCCTTGCATCCCGGCCTTACGAGGTATTTATTTTATTCTATTAAGTATTTTAAGTCTCTCCTCTCCAACAGTGACTATGTCCGGCTAAGAAATTTCATATCTATATTGAATATCTAACCTCTCTCTTATATACACCATGAAAGATCTAGCCTCTATCAAAATATAAAGGAATTTTAATATGGCTTATTGACTTGGTTCCAGAGATGGTGGTACAGTCGGATCTAGTACTACTCTTACTGGCTTTGCCTTAGTGGCTCCGTCTAGCAAGTCGTGGACCTAAGCCCGTTAAAGATATTGAAAAAGGCGTCTTCTTCCACGATAGAACCGCTAGACACATGGGCTCAATAAGAGTATGTACTAGATCCAGACAGGCCCCTTGCTTGGGTAAAAGGATAAATCCTTCCATGCAGTCATACAACCTTATAAAAATTCTTGTATATTTCGGTTCTTATATCTTTACTGGCCGTGCGGACTACCGCCAACCCTTAAAATTAAGGGTACTAAATAAGCTAGATCATATTATGGCCGTGCGGATTACCGCCCGCCTTTTAAAAGAATTGTTATACAAAATAGTTTAGTTATTTCAAAACTAAAAATGAGTTTATTCCAAACTGATGTTCGATTTTTAGGACATTATATATGTCAAGGAAAATTAACTCCAATTCAAAGATCTATTGATTTTGCATCAAAATTTCCTGATAGTATTACTGATAGAACTCAGTTACAAAGGTTTTTGGGAAGTTTAAATTATATATCCCCTTTTTATAAAAATCTGTCTCGTGATTTGGCCCCATAATATGATAGGCAAAAAAAGGATCATAAAAAACCTTGGACTGATAGTCATACCATTTTGTTTAAAAATATTAAGAAAAGGATAAAATCTTTACCTTGTTTAACCCTTTCTAATCCTGCCTGGCAAAAGATTGTAGAGACGGATGCGTCTATTATTGGTTATGGTGGGATATTGAAACAAATAAATCCCAATGATAATTGTGAACACTAGATAAGATTTCACTCTGAAAAATGGACTGAAGCCCAGAAAAAATATGCTATTGTGGCTCATGAAATGTTAACTATTGTTAAATGTGTTTTAAAATTCCAAGATGATTTATACAATCAAAAGTTTTTGATAAAAATTGACGCTCTATCTGTTAAATATATATTTAACAAAGATTTTAAACATGATGCCTCAAAGTTAATATTTGCAAGATGGTAGGCTCAATTAGCCCCTTTTGATTTTGAAATTCAGTATAGAAAGGGAATTGATAACTCTCTGCCAGATTTCTTATCTCGAGAATATTTGCAGGATGGATCCTCCATGGGTCAGAGGTAGAGGTAGAGGAAGGGGAAGATCGTCCCCACATTCTCAAGGGAGATCATCTCCGCCATACTCTCAAGGATCATCATACGGATCCTCATCAAACTCCTCAGTTATACAAATGGGAAAAAAGAGTTTAGTAAATGAGAAAATATCTCTCAAAGGCGAATCTTCGGCAGGTCCATCTGTTCATCTAGAAGATATTCCAGAAGATAGTCCGTTATACGCACACTTGCAAGTATATTTGGCTGCTCAAAAGCAAAGTGATACTTTTGCTTCAATTACCAAAGAGGACAATGATGATATTAAGTCCTATGAAAAATTACTTAAAAAAGAAATGATATTTCTTTTAGAAAATACTGAGATTCAGAGGAAAGAAGAGCCATGGAAGATATTCCAAAGGTATTTGATAAATGGATTATATTATCCGGGTGAGTCATACAAAACCTGTTCTTACTATGAGACTATTCTCACCAGTACAGGCAGTGCAGAATTTCAGCATTTTTCTGTTTATAGCACGGAAGAGAATGTTTATAACTTGTCAAAAATTATTATCAAACAAATTATATCAATTGAAGATTGGGGTATATCTACAATGAAAGGAAGGCATATAAGACTTAACAAATCTCGTTTGAATTTTACTTATTGGGATTATATCCAAGATTTTAATAAAGTGCTCTATTATAATAATGATAGACATAAGCACACTTGGTTCATAAAGGTATGTGCAAAAATATTTACTAAACCAATTCCAAATTGGTTTTTGAATTGGTGGTCATATCACGGTCCGACAGTCAAAATATTACCTGATCCATTTCTTATGTTATACAAAGAATGGACAAAACATTCACCAGATTTAAATGAGTTATACCACACAGATCATATCTGTTATTTAGAAAAAATTGACCAAATATATTTCTTTCTAGAATTCTCTATTCCATGGATTCATAAGTGGACTCCGGAGTTGGGATTCACCGAAGAACAAATTCCTTGTTTATACAGTACATTTTATATCATTTTTTGGGATAAATTGATGAAAACGAATCCCAAAACAAAGATGTTATACGGTCAAGAACTCTTGGATTCCATTAAAGCAAAATCCAAGAATATTCCAACAACCCCCAAAAGGAAAAAATTGATGATAGCTCAGTTCGGCACATGGCCAGGAAGATCTCTTTTCAAGAAGGAGATAAAGAAGAAATGATTAATGATTATCTGGAAGAAGTAAAAAGAAATTTGCTTCACTCCATCAACCAATATTGAAAATCTGACACTTCGATGTGGAGTGAGACTAGCAACGATGATATTGCAGATGATTCTCAGCCTATTGAATCAAAAAAGATATTATCTGATAATGCCATACAAAATGCGGAAGAATTCTTCCAAATGATGAAGGAGATAGAAAAACAACCTAGACAGTGATATTTATGGTCAACTACAGTAATAGCTGCCCGGGACCTACAGCACAGTGAAACCGCTAGGGTCCCCGCTCAGCAGTAGATACACTGTTTCAACAGTAGAAACACTATTTGTACAGTGTATCTACTGTTGAGCGGGGTCCCCGGCGGCTTCACTGTGCTGTAGGTCCCGGGCGGCTATTACTGTAGTTGACCACAAATATCACTGTCTAGGTTGTTTTTCTAATTCCTTCATCCTTTTTATCAAACCAAATTGATTTATCTCTAGTCATTCTCTAATTTTAACAGACTTATCCATTTGTGGTCAAACGTCTTAATTGGTTTGTTAGGAGAAATAGTGTGCAAAGAATTTGTTCTTCGGTGAATCCTAACTCCGTATATCAAATTCGGGATTACCTAAAAAATAATAAAGGCGGGCGGTAATCCGCACGGCCATAACAGGATCTAGCTTATTTAGTACCATTAATTTTAAGGGCTGGCAGTAGTCCGCACGGCCAGTAAAGATATAAGAACCGAAATATACAAGAATTTTTATAGGGCTGTATGACAGCATGGAAGGATTTATCCTTTTACCTAAGCAAGTGGCCTGTCTGGATCTAACACATACTCTTATTTAGCCCATGTGTCTAGCGGTTCTAACCGTGAAAGAAGACGCCCTTTTCAATATCTTTAACGGGCTTAGGTCCACGGTTTGCTAGACGGAGCCACTAAGAGTAGTACTAGATCCGACTGTACCACCATCACTGGAACCAAGTCAATAATCCATATTAAAATTCCTTTATATTTTGATAGATGCTAGATCTTTCATGGTGTATATAAGAGGAAGTTAGATATTCAACATAGATATGAAATCTCTTAGCCGGACATTGTAACGACCAGGCTGGTTGTTTTGAGAGTAATAGCCTTGATCCCCTATTAACTACTTTCCCCCAAATCTATTTCTGCTATTGTGACTTGCCGGGATGATTGGTTTTGAGTTTCGGAGTGATTTGGGACACTTAGTCCTTAAATGAGAGCTTAAGCCTTAGGATTTGGACCATAGTCAGAACTGTATGAAGACGACTCTGGAATGGAATTCCGTCAGTTCCGTTAGCTCCTTTAGGTGATTTTGGGTTTAGGAGCATGCCCGGATTGTGTTTTGGAGGTTCGTAGCTCATTTAGGCTTGAAATGGCGAAAGTCGAATTTTTGAAGTTTTGGGCTAGTAGTGGAATTTTTGATATCGGGGTCGTCTTCCGATTCCGAAAGTTGGAGTGGGTCCGTAATGTTGATTATGACTTGTGCGTAAAATTTGAGGTCAATCGGACGTGATTTAATAGGTTTCGGCATCGATTGTAGAATTTTGAAGTTTCAAGTTCTTTAAGTTTGAATTGGAGGGTGATTCGTGATCTTAGCATTGTTTGATGTGATTTGAAAGCTCGACTAAGTTCATATGGTATTTTAGGATTGGTTGGTATGTTTGGTCGAGGTCCCAGGGGCCTCGGGTGTGTTTCGGATGCTCAACGAGTCATCTTTGGACTTAGAGAAGTGGCAGATTTCTGGTGTTTTATTGCAGAAAAATCCTTCATCGCGTTCGCGAGAGGTGCCTCACGATCGTGTAGAGCATCTGGGAAAGGCAGCGAAGTTGTTCTTCGCGTTCGCGAAGGTGTGGGACCTTAAGCCTATGCATTCGTGAAGAGGTTCCCGCATTCGCAAAGGATCCGTCAGTGGAAGGTACGCGTTCGCAAGAGTCCCCTCGCGTTCGCGAAGGAGGAATTTTGGGCCAGTGGAAGATTGTTCATCGCGTTCGCGAAGAAGAACGCACCTGGGCAGAATTTAAGGTTCAAAAACGAGGGTTGAGTTCATAATACAAAAATTTGATTGAGAGCTCGGTAGAAGGCGAAATTTGGAGAGATATTCGGAGGAAATTTTTGGGTAATGATTCCTAACTCCTTTATGGTTATATTCCACTAATCTATGGTTGATTTCATCATTTAATTTCGTATTTGGGGTGAAAAATTGAGAAAGATTCTTAGGCCAAATTTTGTGGTTTTGATCAAGATTTTGGTATCGGATTTGAGCAATTTTGGTACGAGTAAAACTCATGAGTGAATGGGTGTTCATATTTTGTGACTTTTACCCGATTCCGAGACGTGGGCCCGGGGTGACTTTTTGGGCGTTTTTCCTAATTTCACGCTTTAGCTTCGAATTAATTAGCTAAATTAGTTACTCGTAGTTATATTTACATTATGCAATTTATTTAAATAGATTCGGTCCATTTGGAGTCGGATACTCGTGGCAAGAAAGTGTTATCGAGGTGATTTGAGCGGTTCGAGGTAAGTGACTTGCCTAACCTTGTGTTGGGGACTTTCCCCTTAGGATATCTTGATATTATTTGGTGTGTGGACGCCGTATACGTGAGGTGACGAGTACGTACACGTGCTATTATTGCAAAAATCCTGTTTATGCTTTTAAATCATAAATTGCTTCTCTTATTAAATTGTACTAATATGTTTAATTGTGTAGTTTAGACTAGAAAATCATGCTTACGTGTTTTAACTGCCTATTTGACATTCTGTGCGCCATGCTTAGTTAAAACCCTATTTCCCCTTATCTGTGTTCAGTATAAACCGTATAACTCGATGCCATACCTTCCATTTCATCTTGCGTTGCATATTTAAATTGGGACTACGGATGTATTCCGGGAGATCCCCCTGTCTTGCATATTTATTTTGGGACTACAGACGTATTGCGGGAGATCCCTCAGCACTGCATATTTACTTTGGGACTACGGATATATTCTGAGAGATTCCCCTGTACTGTATATTTACTTTGGGACTACAGACGTATTTCGGGAGATCCCCCAGCACTGTATATTTACTTTGGGACTATGGACGTATTCCGGGAGATCCCTTTGTATTGCATATTCATTTGGAACTACAGGACGGTATCCCGAGAGATTCCCCATTGTGTTTACTTTGTTCTGAGCCGAGGGCTCCCTTAACTGTTAAATTTTCAAAAATCTCTTTAATTGTGTCACTATAGATTTTACTTATATCGTTTACTGTTTAATTTATTATATTTACTCCGGTAGGGCCTTGACCTGACCTCGTCATTACTCGACCGAGGTTAGGCTTGGTACTTACTGGGTACCATTGTGGTGTACTCATGCCCTTCCCTGCACATGTTTTCGTGTGCAGATCCAGGTGCGAGCTATCAGCCTCGGGGTTAGTACGTGCTGCTGATTTTAGGAGACTTCAAGGTACTACTGCTTTCGTCCGCAGATCTTTGGAGTCCCCTTCTACTCCCTCGTCTAGAGACTTTCCTTATTATCTTCAGACTTTTGTATAGTGCTACATAGATTATAGCAGCTTGTGACTTAGTGATATTCTGGGTCTTGGGAAATTATTTTATATATGCCGAGTGGTACTATTCTTGGCTATTTATAATATGCTGTTTATCTTTAAAATGTTGTGTTTTCTTTATATTTTTTGCAATACTAGGCTTACCTAGTCGTAAAGACTAGGTGCCATCACGACACCTTACATAGGGTTAATTTGGGTCGTGACAAGTTGGTATCAAAGCACTAGGTTCATAGGAGTCGCGAGTCACAAGTCGGTTTATTAGAGTCTCGCGGATCGGTGCGGAGACGTCCGTACTTATCTTCTGGAGGCTATGTAACTGTTAAGAACAATCATATTTCTTTGATTTCCTTGTCGTGCGAGTTATTGACATCAAAAATTCTAAGATTCTATTCTATTCTTTCTCACAGATGGTGAGGACCCGTACCGGGGGGATCGACGATCAGGCACCCGAGCCCCATGTCAGAGCCACCAAAGGCCGGGGTCGGGGTAGTGGACGACCACGTGGTGCAGCCCGAGCACCTGCTAGAGCTGCATCAGAGGAGCCCCTAGCAGCTCCAGTTGGAGGGCCAGCGCCAGAGATCCCTATTGCTACTCCAGCCCTACGGGAGACTTTAGCTCAGTTCTTGAGCATGTTCAGCACTCTGGCTCAGGCTGGACTATTTCCGATAGCTCCCGCTACATCTTAGGCCGGGGGAGGGGCACAGACTTCTGCAGCCCGTACTCCTGAGCAGAGGGTCCTGGTTGATCAGACCCCGGAGTATATTCCTATGCCCCTAGTGGCTCCGCTTCAACATGAGATCAAGGTAGCTGCTTCTGAGGTAGAGTAGCTCAGACTTGAGAGGTACAAGAAGTACCACCCACCTACTTTCAGCGGACTAGCTTCAGATGATGCTTTGGGTTTTCTTGAGGAGTGTCATCGTATTCTCCGCACTATGGGCATTGTGGAGATGAATGGGGTTTCTTTCACCGCTTTCCAGCTGAGGGGAGAAGCATATCAGTGGTGGCGTGCCTATGAGCTGAGTAGTCCGGACGAGGCAGCCTCACTCACTTGGACTCAGTTTTCAGAGATGTTCTTGCGTGAGTATGTTCCTTAGAGCCTCAGGGATGCTTGGCACGCAGAGTTTGAGCAGTTACGTCAGGGTGCTATGACTGTGTCGGAGTATGCAGTCCGATTCAGTGAGTTAGCTCGCCATGCCCCAGCTCTTGTTGCTATAGTAAGGGAGAGGGTTCGTTGCTTCATTGAGGGAATCCACCCCAGTATTCGGACCAGTATGGCCAGGGAGTTGGAGATGGACATCACTTATCAGCAGGCAGTGAGCATTGCCAGGAGAGTGAAGGGCATGTTCGCCCGGGACAAAGAGGAGAGAGAGGCCAAGAAGTCCTGCGAGACTGGTCATTATTCAGGAGCTCATGCACTAGCAGCACGCTATGTTAGGGGTTTTGTGAGTCGCCCTATTCATTTAGCTATTCCAGCAACCAGCTGTGTTTCAGCTCCTCTTAGACCTCAGGAGCCCTATTATGCGCCACCAGTATCCAGTATGCCTCATACTCGGGGTGCTATTACCAGCCAGTCTAGCAGGCCAGGTCTGAGTCAGTCTCAGCCGCCGCATCCTCCGAGAGGTTGTTTTGAGTGTGGTGATACTCGTCACCTTGTTAGAGATTGCCCCAGAGCCATGAGGGGTGCACCTCCACAGACTTATCAGCCTCCACGTGCTCCACCAGGTCCTCCGGCCATTCTTACAGCACCAGCTGCCACCCTACCTCCTCAGCCAGCTCGAGGTGGAGGTCGGGGAGGTCGAGGTCACCCTAGATGGGGAGGCCAGGCCAGGTACTATGCCCTTCCAGCCTGTTCAGAGGTTGTTGCTTCAGATTCGGTTATCACAGGTATCGTCCCTGTCTGTCATAGGGATGCATCAGTATTATTTGACCCAGGCTCTATGTATTCATATGTGTCTTCTTATTTTGCTCCACATTTGGGGATATCTCGGGATTCTTTGAGTTCCCCTATTTATGTATCTACTCTTGTGGGAGATTCTCTCGTTGTGGACCGCGTATATCGGTCGTGTTTGATTGCTCTTAGTGGTTTTGAGACCATAACCTATTTGTTATTACTCAGTATGGTAGATTTTGATGTTATATTGGGCATGGACTGGTTGTCGCCCCATTATGCTATTCTTTATTGTCACGCTAAGACCGTGATACTGGCTATGCTAGGTTTGCCGAGATTAGAGTGGAGAGGTACCTTAGAGTATACTCCCCGCAGGGTCATTTCATTTCTTAAGGCTCAGCGAATGGTTGAGAATGGGTGTGATGCGTATTTGGCCTATGTGAGAGATGTCAGTATTAATACCCCTACAGTCGAGTGAGTTCCAGTAGTGAGGGACTTTCCAGATGTGTTTCCAGCTGATCTTTCGGGTATGCCGCCCGATAGAGATATTAATTTCGGCATTGATTTGTTGTCGGGCACTCAGCCCATTTCTATTCCTCCCTACCGTATGGCTCTTCCTGAGTTGAAGGAGTTGAAGAAGTTGAAGGAGCAGTTGCAGGAGTTGCTTGATAAGGGATTCATCAGGCCTAGTGTATCACCTTGGGGTGCTCCGGTCTTATTTGTGAAGAAGAAGGATGGTTCTATGCGTATGTGTATTGATTATCGGCAGTTGAACAAGGTTACAGTTAAGAACAGGTATCTTTTGCCTTGTATTGATGATTTATTTGATCAGTTACAGGGTGACAGGGTGTTTTCCAAGATTGACTTGCGTTCTGTCTATCATCAGTTAAAGATTCGGGAGCCGGATATCCCGAAGACTGCTTTCAGGACCAGATATGGTCACTCTGAGTTTCTTGTCATGTCATTTGGGCTGACCAATACCCCAACAACCTTTATGCATTTGATGTACAGTGTATTTTGGCCTTATATTGATTCCTTCGTCATTGTGTTTATTGACGACATCCTGGTATATTCCCGGTCTCGGGAAGATCATGAGCAGCACCTGAGGACCGTGCTTCAGACTTTGAGGGAGAAGAGATTGTATGCAAAATTTTCTAAGTGTGAATTCTGGCTTGATTCAGTGGCATTCTTGGGCCACATAGTGTCTTGTGATGGGATCAAGGTAGATCCGCAGAAGGTGGAGGCAGTGTAGAGTTGGCCTAGACCGTCATCAGCTACGGAGATCCGCAGTTTCCTTGGTTTGGCGGTGTATTACCATCGCTTTGTGGAGGGATTTTCAACCATTGCAGCACCTATGACCAGGCTAACCCAGAAGGGTGCTCCGTTCAGGTGGACCGAGGAGTGTGAGCAAAGTTTTCAGAAGCTCAAGACAGCTTTGACTACAGCCCCAGTATTAGTATTGCCTACAGGTTTGGGGTCCTACACTGTCTATTGTGATGCCTCGAGGATTGGCCTTGGAGTGGTATTAATGGAGGACGGTAGGGTGATTGCCTACGCGTCTAGACAGTTGAAGGTGCATGAGAAGAAATATCCAGTTCATGATCTCGAGTTAGCATCTATTGTTCATACCCTAAAGATCTGGCGTCATTATTTGTACGGTGTTCCCTATGAGATTTACACTGATCACCGGAGTTTGCAATACTTGTCCAGGCAGAAGGACCTTAATTTGCATCAGCGGAGGTGGTTGGAGCTACTTAAAGACTATGATATCACTATATTATACCACCCAGGGAAGGCCAATGTAGTGGCTGACGCCTTGAGTCGCCGGGCAGAGAGTTTGGGGAGTTTGGCATATCTTCCGGCAGCTGAGAGGCCCTTAGCCTTGGATGTTCAGGTCTTAGCCAACCAGTTCGTGAGATTGGATATTTCAGAGCTTAGCCGGGTATTAGCTTGTGTGGTTGATCGGTCTTCTCTTTATGACCGTATCAGGGAGCTCCAGTATGATGATCCTCATCTTCTAGTTCTTCAGGATAGGGTTCAGCGAGGTGATACCAGAGATGTGACTATTGGTGATGATGGTGTGATGAGGATGCAGGACCGAATCTAGGTGCCCAATGTAGATGGGCTTCGGGAGTTGATTCTCGAGGAGGCCCACACCTCGTGGTACTCCATTCATCCCGGTGCCGCGAAGATGTACCAGAATTTGAGACAGCACTACTGGTGGAGGACGCTGAAGAATGATATAGTTGGGTTTGTGGCCAAGTGTCTCAACTGTCAGCAGGTCAAATATGAGCACCAGAGGTCGGGTGGATTACTTCAGAGGTTAGAGATACCGGAGTGGACATGGGAGCCGATCACCACGGATTTTATAGTTGGACTTCCACGGACTTTGAGAAGGTTCGATGCTATTTGGGTGATCGTGGATCGGGTGACCAAGTCAGCTCATTTTATTCCAGTGTTGACCACTTATTCTTCTGAGAGGTTGGCTGAGATTTGTATCAGAGAGATTGCCCGCCTTCATGGTATTCCAGTATCCATCATTCCAGACAGAGGTACACAGTTCATATCACGGTTTTGGAGAGCCTTACAGCAGGAGTTTGGTACTAGGGTGGAGTCGAGCACAGCCTTTAACCCTCAGACGGACGGGCAGTCCGAGCGCATGATTTAGATTCTTGAGGATATGCTATGTGCCTGTGTGATGGAGTTTGGAGAGTCATAGGACCAATACTTGCCACTTGTAGAGTTCGCTTACAATAACAGTTACCAGTCTAGCATTCAGATGGCACCGTGTGAGGCTTTGTATTGTAGGCATTGCCGGTCCCCAGTGGGATGGTTTGAGTCGGGCGAGGCCCGATTGTTGGGTACATATTTGGTCCAGGATGTCCTGGAAAAGGTGAAGGTGATTCAGGAGAGACTTCGCACAGCTCAGTCTAGGCAGAAGAGTTATGCAGACCGTAAGGTTCGTGATTTGGCGTTTATGGTTGGTGAGCGGTTCTTGCTTTGGGTATCGCCTATGAAGGGTGTCATGAGGTTTGGGAAGAAGGGCAAGCTGAGCCCGAGGTTCATTGGTCCTTTTGAGATATTGCGGCGAGTTGGGGAGGTTGCTTATGAGCTTGCCTTGCCTCCCAGCCTAGCAGGAGTTCACCCGGTATTCCACGTGTCTATGCTCCGGAAGTATCACGGTGATCCGACTCATGTATTGGATTTCAGCTCAGTCTAGTTGGACAAAGATCTATCTTATGTTGAGGAGCCAGTAGCCATTTTAGACCGGCAGGTCAGAAAGCTCAGGTCAAAGAATATTGCTTCAGTAAAGGTCCAGTGGAGGGGTCAGCTGGTCGAGGAGGCGACTTGGGAGATCGAGCAGGACATGCGCAGCCAGTACCCTCATCTTTTCACAGTTTCAGGTATGACTTTATACTCGTTCGAGGACGAACGATTGTTTTAAGAGGGGGAGGATGTAATGACCCCGCCGGTCATTTTTAGAGTAATAGCCCCAATCCCCTATTAACTGCTTTTCCCAAATCTATTTCTGCTATTGTGACTTGCCGGGGTGATTGGTTTTGAGTTTCGGAGTGTTTTGGGACACCTAGTCCCTAAATGAAAGCTTTAAGCCCTAGGATTTGGACCATAGTCGGAACTGTGTGAAGACGACTCCGGAATGGAATTCCGTCGGTTCCGTTAGCTCCGTTAGGTGATTTTGGGTTTAGTAGTGTGTCCGGATTGTGTTTTGGAGGTTCGTAGCTCATTTAGGCTTAAAATGGCGAAAGTCGAATTTTTTGAGTTTTGGGCCGGTAGTGTAATTTTTTATATTGGGGTCATTTTCTGATTCCTGAAGCTGGAGTAGGTCCGTAATGTTGATTATGACTTGTGCGCAAAATTTGAGGTCAATCGGACGTGATTTGATAGGTTTCGGCATCAGTTGTAGAATTTTGAAGTTTCAAGTTCTTTAAGTTTGAATTGGAGGGTGATTCATGATCTTAGCGCTGTTTGATGTGATTTGAGAGCTCGACTAAGTTCGTATGGTGTTTTAGTATTGGTTGGTATATTTTATCATGGTCCCGGGGGCCTCGAGTGTGTTTCGGATGCTCAACGAGTCATCTTTGGACTTAGAGAAGTGGCAGATTTCTGTTGTTTTATTGCAGAAAAATCCTTCATCGCGTTCGCGAAAGATGCCTCGCGATCGCGTAGAGCATCTGGGAAAGGCAACGAAGTTGTTCTTCGTGTTCGCGATGTTGTTCCCGTGTTCGCGAAGGTGTGGGACCTTAAGCCTACGCATTCGCGATATGGTCCTCGCGTTCGCGTAGAGGAACGGGCAGAGGAAGCTTCGGGCATTAAGCCTACGCATTCACGAAGAGGTTCCCGCATTTGCGAAGGGTCCGTCAGTGGAAGGTACGCATTCGCGAGAGTCCCCTCGCATTCGCGAAGGAGGAATTTTGAGCCAGTGGAAGATTGTTCATCGCGATCGTGATGTCGCGTTCGCGAAGAAGAACACACCTGGGCAGAATTTAAGGTTCAAAAATGAGGGTTGAGTTCATAACACAAAAATTTGATTGAGAGCTTGGTAGAAGGCGAAATTTGGAGAGATTTTCGGAAGAAGTTTTTGGGTAATGAATCCTAACTCCTTTATGGTTATATTCCACTAATCTATGGTTGATTGCATCATTTAATTTCGGATTTGGGGTGAAAAATTAAGAAAGATTCTTAGGCCGAATTTTTGGGTTTTAATTGAGATCTTGGTATCGGATTTGAGCCATTTTGGTACGAGTAAACTTGTGAGTGAATGGGTGTTTGTATTTGGCAACTTTTACCCGATTCCGAGACGTGGGCCCGGGGTGACTTTTTGGTCGTTTTTCCTAATTTCACGCTTTAGCTTAGAATTATTAGCAAAATTAGTTACTCGTAGATATATTTATATTATGCAATTTATTTAAATAGATTTGGGCCATTTGGAGTCGGATACTCGTGGCAAGAAAGTGTTATCGAGGTGATTTGAGCGGTTCGAGGTAAGTGGCTTGCCTAACCTTGTGTTGGGGACTTCCCCCTTAAGATATCTTGATATTATTTGATGTGTGGGCGCCGTATACGTGAGGTGACGAGTACATACATGAGCTATTATTGCAAAAATCCTGTTTTTCCTTTTTAAATCATAAATTGCTTCTCTTATTAAATTGTACTAATATGTTTAATTGTGTAGTTTAGACTATAAAAGCATGCTTGCGTGTTTTAACTGCCTATTTGACATTCTGTGCACCATGCTTAGTTAAATCCTATTTTCCCTTATCTGTGTTCAGTATAAACTGAATAACTCGATGCCATACCTGCCATTTCATCTTGCCTTGCATATTTAAATTGGGACTATGGACATATTCCGGGAGATCCCCCTGTCTTGCATACTTATTTTGGGACTACGGACGTATTCCGGGAGATCCCCCAGCACTGCATATTTACTTTGGGACTACAGACGTATTCCGAGAGATCCCCCTATACTGCATATTTACTTTGGGACTACAGACGTATTCTGGGAGATCCCCCAGCACTGCATATTTACTTTGGGACTACGGACATATTCCGGGAGATCCCCCTGTACTGCATATTCATTCGGAACTACGGGACGGTATCCCGAGAGATTCCCCATTGTGTTTACTTTGTTCTGAGCTGAGGGCTCCCTTAACTATTAAATTTTTGAAAATCTCTTTTACTGTGTCACCATAAATTTTACTTATATCTTTTACTGTTTAATTTATTATATTTACTCCGGTAGGGCCTTGACATGACCTCGTTACTACTCGACCGAGGTTAGGCTTGGCACTTACTGGGCACCATTGTGGTGTACTCATGCCCTTCCCTGCACATGTTGTCGTGTGCAGATCCAGGTGCAAGCTATCAGCCTCGGGGTTAGTACGTGCTGCTGATTTTAGGAGACTTCAAGGTACTACTACTTGCATCCGCAGATCTTCGGAGTCCCCTTCTACTCCCTCGTCTAGAGACTTTCCTTATTATCTTCAGACTTTTGTATAGAGCTACATAGATTATAGCAGCTTGTGACTTAGTGATATTCCGGGTCTTGGGAAATTATTTTGTATATGCCAAGTGGTACTACTCTTGGCTATTTATAACATGCTGTTTATCTTTAAAATGTTGTGTTTTCTTTATAGTTTTTGCAATATTAGGCTTACCTAGTCGTAAAGACTAGGTGCCATCACGACACCTTACGGAGGGTTAATTTGGGTCGTGACAGACATAGTCACGGCTGGAGAGGAGAGACTTGAAATACTTAACAGAATAAAATAAATACCTCGTAAGGCCGGGATGCAAGGCCTGAGTCCGATGAACGAGGGATTTTATTTACTTCAGGAAAATAGATACAAGAGAGTCTTTACAAGAGAGAGAGAGAGAGAGAGAGAGAGAGAGAGTCTAAAGGCTGGTGCCTTCTCTTAAATGAATGCGCTTATAAATAAGAAAGAAAAAGAATCTTAAAACAGTAAAAGAGGGTCCCACATTCTGGGTCCCTGTACAGTATTTCTACTGTACAAATAGTGTTTGTACTATTGAAACAGTGTATCTATTGTTGAGAGTGGTCCCCGGCGGCTTCACTGTGTTGTAGGTCTCGGGCGGCTATTACTGTAGTTGACCACAAATATCACTGTCTAGGTTATTTTTCTATCTCCTTCATCCTTTGGAGGAATTCATCCGCATTTTGTATGGCATTATCAGATAATATCTTTTCTGATTCAATAGGCTGTGAATCATCTGCAATATCATCGTTGCTAGTCTCACTCCACATCGAAGTGTTAGATTTTTCATATTGGTTGATGGATCGAAGCAAATTTCTTTTTACTTCTTCCAGATAATCATTAATCATTTCTTCTTTATCTCCTTCTTGAAAAGAGATCTTTCTAGCAATGTACCGAACTGAGCTATCATCAATTTTTTCCTTTTGGAGGTTGTTGGAATATTCTTGGATTTTTGCTTTAATGGAATCCAAGAGTTCTTGACCGTATAACATCTTTGTTTTGGGATCCTTTTTCATCAATTTATCCCAGAAATTATTATAAAAAGTCCTGTATAAACAAGAAATTTGTTCTTCGGTGAATCCCAACTCCGGAGTCCACTTATGAATCCATGGAATAGAGATTTCTAGAAAGAAATATATTTGGTCAATTTTTTCTAAATAACAGATATGATCTGTGTGGTATAACTCATTTAAATCTGGTGAATGTTTTGTCCATTCTTTGTATAACATAAGAAATGGATCAGGTAATATTTTGACAGTCTGACCGTGATATGACCACCAATTCAAAAACCAATTAGGAATTGGTTCAGTAAATATTTTTGCACTTACTTTTATGAACCAAGTGTGCTTATGTCTATCATTATAATAATAGAGCACTTTATCAAAAGCTTGGATATAATCCCAATAAGTAAAATTCATACGAGATTTTTTAAGGCTTATCTGCCTTTCTTTCATTGTAGATATACCCCAATCTTCAACTGATTTAATTTTTAAGAAGTTATAAACATTCTCTTCCGTGCTATAACCGGAAAAATGCTGAAATTTTGCACTGCCTGTACTGGTGAGAATAGTCTCATAGTAAGAACGAGTTTTGCATGACTCACCCGGATAATATAATTCATTTATCAAATACCTTTGGAATATCTTTCATGGCTCTTCTTTCCTCTGAATCTCTGTATTTCTAAAAGAAATATCATTTCTTTTTTAAGTAATTTTTCATAGGACTTAATATCATCATTGTTCTCTTTGGTAATTGAAGCAAAAGTATCACTTTGCTTTTGAGCAGCCAAATATGCTTGCAAGTGTGCGTATAACGGACTATCTTCTGGAATATCTTCTAGATGAACAGATGGACCTGCTGAAGATTCTCCTTTGAGAGATATTTTCTCATTTACTAAACTCTTTTTTCCCATTTGTAGAACTAGGGAGTTTGATGAGGATCTGTATGATGATCCTTGAGAGTATGGCGGAGATGATCTCCCTTGAGAATGTTGGGATGATCTTCCCCTTCCTCTACCTCTACCTCTGACCCATGGAGGATCCATACTGCAAATATTCTCGAGATAAGAAATCTGACAGAGAGTTAACAATTCCCTTTTATACTAAATTTCAAAATCAAAAGGGGCTAATTGAGCCTGTCATCTTGCAAATATTAACTTTGAGGCATCATGTTTAAAATCTTTGTTAAACATATATTTAACAGATTGAGCGTCAGTTTTTATCAAAAACTTTTGATTGTAAAAATCATTTTGGAATTTTAAAACACATTTAACAATAGTTAACATTTCATGAGCCACAATAGCATATTTTTTCTGGGCTTCAGCCCATTTTCCAGAGTGAAATATTATCAAGTATTCACAATTATCATTGGAATTTATTTGTTTCATTATCCCACCGTAACCAATATTAGACGCATCCGTCTCGACAATCTTTTGCCATGCAGGATTAGCAAGGGTTAAACAAGGTAAAGCTTTTACCCTTTGATTAATATTTTTAACCAAAATGGTATGACTATCAGTTCAAGGTTTTTTATGATCCTTTTTTAGCATATCATATAATAGGGCTAAATCACGAGACAAATTTTTATAAAAAGGGGATATATAATTTAAACTTCCCAAAAACCTTTGTAACTGATTTCTATCAGTAATACTATCAGGAAATATTGATGCAAAATCAATAGATCTTTGAATTGGAGTTAGTTTTCCTTGACATATATAATGTCCTAAAATTGAACATCAGTTTGGAATAAACTCATTTTTAGTTTTGAAATAACTAAACCATTTTGTATAACAATTCTTTTAAAAATATCTAGATGCTTAATATGCATTTCAAATATTTTGGAGAATATCAAAATGTCATCAATATAAACAATGATGAAATCAAGATATGGATTAAATATATCATTCATGATTTTCTGAAATTCAGAAGGGGCATTTTTTAAACCAAAAGGCATAACATTTTATTCATATTGCCCGAATGGAACATTAAAAGCAGTTCTATAAGTATGCTCTTTAAATATTTGAATCTGCCAATAACCAGATTTTAAATCAAACTTTGAAAATATATTAGCATCATATAATCTTGATAACAAATCCTTTTTGTTGGGGATATGATACCTTATCCACTTTAAATATTTATTCAAAGGTTTATAATTTATAACCAATCTAGGAATGCCACGTTCTTTTTCTGCAGCATTATTAACATAAAAAGCGGTACAAGACCAAGGAGATTTTGAAGGTTTTATCAAACCTTTTTGTAACAAATTATCAATTTATTTTTTGCAGAATTCTACCAATTTAGCGTTCATCTGACAAAGACGAGATTTAGTAGGGCTATCATCTTCAAAAAAATTATCTTCATATGGAAGAGTGACAATATGCTTTTTTCGATTCCAAAAAGCACTAGGATGATCAGCACACATATCAATAGCAATTTGTTCAGAAATCAAATTAATCTTTTCATGTACTTTAGTGAATTTTAAAGTATCAAATATATTCATACTAAATAATTCTAGTTGCAAAGAATCAATATGTTTTTGCTTAATATCAATTAAAGCATTTATATCTCTAGTTACGGGATCTGTAACAAAAGTATAACTTATTTTTTTATCCTTATAAGTAGATGTAAAACATTTCGAGTCTAGGCTAGTAAAAGGATAAATAGCGTTAATAAAAGGTGTTCCAAGTATGATGGGAGGATATAACTGGTTTTTAACCAAGAAAAAGAAGTGAGGAATGCAGACTTTATTTTGAAAAATACATGTATTAGGTAATTTATACTTTATATCTAAAGCTTGACCAGAAGCAGATTTAACCATATAAGTGGTTTTTTGAAAATATTTAGTAGGTACTAACCCTTCTTGAATGCAGCTAACATCAGCTCCACTATCAATCATAGCAATATCAGTTATGGAAAAACTATTATCAATTAAAATAGTACATTTAATATACCATTTATGAGCAGTAACAATTTGCATCATTCCTAAAAACATATCATGTTTATGATTAAAGTCAATAGGTTTTTCATCATTATCATTTTCAGAAATACCTTTATTTTTGTCATTAGATAACTCAGCTAGGGAATTATTTTTCTCTATCTGAGTAATCCTGTTATCACAAATCATCTTATTTAGTACCCTTAATTTTAAGGGCTGGCGATAGTCCGCACGGCCAGTAAAGATATAGGAACCGAAATATATAAGAATTTTTATAGGGCTGTATGACTGCATTGAAGGATTTATCCTTTTACCCAAGCAAAGGGGCTGTCTGGATCTAATACATACTCTTATTGAGCTCATGTGTCTAGCGGTTCTAACCGTGAAAGAAGACGCCCTTTTCAATATCTTTAACAGGCTTAGGTCCACGGCTTGCTAGACGGAGCCACTAAGGCAAAGCCAGTAAGAGTAGTACTAGATCCGACTGTACCACCATCTCTAGAACCAAGTCAATAAGCCATATTAAAATTCCCTTATATTTTGATAGAGGCTAGATCTTTCATGATGTATATAAGAGAGAAGTTAGATATTCAACATAGATATGAAATCTCTTAGCCGGACATAGTCACGACTGGAGATGAGAGACTTGAAATACTTAACAGAATAAAATAAATACCTTGTAAGGCCGGGATGCAAGGCCTGAGTCCGATGAATGCTGGATTTTATTTACCTCAGAAAAATAGATACAAGAGAGTCTTTACAAGAGAGAGAGAGAGAGAGAGAGAGAGAGAGAGTGTCTAAAGTCTGGTGCCTTCTCTCAAATGAATGCGCCTATAAATAAAAAAGAAAAAGAATCTTAAAACAGTAAAAGAGGTCCCACATTTTGGGTCCCTGTACAGTGTTTCTTTAGAACTAAGCTATTGTAACGACCCAACCAGTCGTTTTAACTTTTAGAACCCCGTTCCCTTAAGTAAAACTTTCCATATGTGCTTTAATGATTTATGACTTGTGGGGATGGTTGATTCGGGATTTGAAAGTGTTTGGATTGAAATCGAAACACTTGGTTCCTTAGGTTAGCTTTAAAAGGCTAAGTTTGACTTTGGTCAACATTTTGAGCAAACGGACTTGGATTAGTGTTTTGACATTTTTGGTAGGTTCATATCGTGATTTGGGAATTGGGCGTATGCCCGGAATCAAATTCCGAGGTCCCTAGCCCGAGATATGGAATTTTGATGAAACAATTAAAACAATTTAAGTTCAAATAGTGACCGAATGTCGAATTATGTGCAAACAACCCCAGAATAGAATTTTGATGATTCCAACAGCTCCGTATGATGATTTTGGACTTAGTAGTGTGATCGAAATTTTATTTGGAAGTCGTAGTGAAATTAAGCTTGAAATGGCTGAAACAAGAATTTAAGTTTGAAAGTTTGACCGAGGAGTTGACTTTTTGATACCGGAGTCGGAATCCAGTTCTGAATATTTTCATAACTCTGTTATGCCATTTATGACTTGTGTGTAAAATTTGAGGTCAATCGGAGTTGATTTGGTAGGTTTCGACATCAAATGTAGAAGTTGGAAATTTTTAGTTTCATTAAGCTTGAACGGAGCAAAATTCGTGGTTTTAGCATCGTTTTATGTGATTTGAGGTTTCAAATAAGTTCATATATTATGTTTTAGGACTTGTTGGTATATTTGGTTGAGGTCCCGAGGGTCTCGGGTGAGTTTCGGATAGTTAACGGGTCAAAAGTTGGACTTAAAACAGCTGCTGCAATTTTTCCTTTCTGCTGGAAATTCTGGCCCAAAATCGATCTCCCAAAATCGAGCTCCCAAAAATCGAGCTCCCAAAATCGAGCTCCCAAGATCGAGCTCCCAAAAATTGAGCTTCCAAGATCGAGCTCCCAAAAAATTGAGACCCATGATCTAAGCCACGATCGAGGCCGAGGATCTAAGCCATGATCGAGGCCGAGGATCGAGGCCATGATCAAGGCCATGGATCGAGGGCTGCCTGAGCAGAATTATAAAAGAGGGCATTCATTTCATTCGCCAATTTTGACAAATTGGAGCTTGAGCAGAGGCGATTTTTGATAGATTTTCAAGGAAAAGACACTGGGGTAAGTGATTCTAACTTGGATTTGGTCTATAAATAAAAATATATCATTGTTCTCATCATTTAATTAGTGTTTTGAGATTGAAATTTGGGAAATTTTTAGAAATCTTATAAAAATGAATTTTTGAGATTTCGGTATCGATTCAAAATTGGATTTGTGTGAAACTAGTATGGTTGGACTCGTAATTGAATGAGTTGTTAGAATTCGTAACTTTTGCCGGATTCCGAGACGTGGTCCCCACGGATGAATTTTTAATTAATTTCGGGATTTTATTGAAAATATAATATTTTCTTATAGAATTGATTCCTATAAATTTTAATGATTGTATCGAATTATTTTGGCAAGATTCGAGCCAGACATAGTTGGATAATCGAGGAAAGGGTCTACTAGTGGATTAAATTGGAGCAAGACGAGGTAAGTCTCTTGTCTAATGTTGTGAGGGTGAAATTACCCCATAGGTGATTAAATTAAATAATTGTTGCTAATTGTGGGGGCTATGTACGCACGAGGTGACGAGAGTTCGTGCGTAGCTACTATTAATTCTAAAGTCTGGGTAGTTTATGACTCAAAAGCATGAATTACTTATGTAAATGGTAGTCTTTACTTAATTAAATTATTTGATATAATTATATATATGTTGTGAATTGTTAGATAAAAATATTAAAGGATGAAAATCTCATATGCTTGAATTTCTATTTAAATTAATTAATTGTTTAGAGAAATCTTTCTTCCTCCTGAATTTATCTTATAATAAATATACTCTCATTCCGGAGGTACATAAGAAAATATCCTCCTTTCTTGTGGAGCGGGCCGAACGCCTCGGCAGGATAGATGCATCTATGGATCGTGCAACACGTCCCTCGGCAGTGTACACGAAACTCTAGATCGGACCGTACGACCTCGGCAGAAATCGTGCTTAATAATAATAATAACTACACGATACTTAGACAGTTTATTACAGCTTGTAAAGCTATTTGATAAATTGAAATTTTTATTGAAATTGAAGGATTTAATTAATATATCGAGAATTATTGGAATTAATGAAATTTAATTACTTCTGTTGGTTCAATAAAATTATTGTTAACTCTGTGAATCACGTTGTTATAAATATTTCTATTTTCATGATTATTTAATATTACTGACCTATAGTGAGTGTCATAGTCGGCTATCTCATCTCTACCTCTTCATGATTAGGCTTGATACTTACTGGGTACACATTGTTTTCGTACTCATACTGCAGTTGCTGCACATTTTATTGTTCAGGTACATATATGTATAGCGGCCTTGTGGACGCAGAGGTGTGGTTAATAATTTTGGTGATATAGGTGAGCTGCATTCTATATTACGATCCGCAGCTAACAGAATCTCCTTCAGAGTTATTATATTTTTCTGTCTAATTTGTATTCTGGACAGATGCTGTATTTTATTTTAGTTCCCTAGTAAATGCTCATGCACTTGTGACACCGGGTTTTGGGAATGGTTGTGAATTGTTTAGAAATTTAGTTACTAAACATATTTATCATTTATTCTATGAGTTTTATCTTTACTATTTCATTGAAGAAATTTTATTTAAAAAAAAATTACTAAAATGGGTAATTTAGTTAATTGATTATGGTTGGCTTGCCTGACAGTGGTGTCCGGCGCCATCACAACTTTTTTTGGATTTTGGGTCGTGACAACATGGTATCAGAGCACTAGGTTCACGTAGGTCTCATGAGTCATGAGCAAGTCTAGTAGAGTCTTGCGGATCGGTACGGAGACGTCCGTGCTTATCTTCGAGAGGCTATAAAGGCTGTTAGTAATACTTCCCTTTTTGATTCCTCATCGTGCAATTCGATTCCTTTGAGGCTTATGCCTACATTTCCTTCCTATTCAATCTTATGAGACGTGAAGCGCTTGTTATAAATTGGGGATCGAGGAAACTTTTAATGGTACTACAGATGTAGTACAAGATGCTTCCCCCTGTGTAATTAATTGGGCTATTATCGTCGCTTTGCGAAAGGCCGCTCTGTCATTTCAAATTAAGTATCCGTACTACCTAAGGTTTTGAGATTTGACATTGATTGTTATGATCATTCGTGTGTTGTTATCGCACAGTGTTTATGAAATGGTAAAATGCCCGTCTATGTGTCAGAGGCAGTAAACGACTTGAAATAAGGTTTTTCTCAGTATATAATTCAGAGCTTCCATGTTTTTAATTCCAGCGGAAAAAAGTCAATTGGACTATGAATGTTCAGGTTTGAGGTTGATGAAGTAACAAAGCTTGATATTTTCAAGTGTGGTGGAGTTCTCAATTTTGATATGGTGTCGTCGCCTTGTAAAATGCGTTAAGGTTCGCCAGTGTTATGGTTTTCTTTAACTCGCCTTCACGACGGGGTGTTAGGAAATGGTATAGGGGAAGCAGTCGTTAGAGATAGCGGTGTGCAGTGATTCATGATCGAAGAAGCATTTCTAGTATTGATGTCTCGAGAAGGATGATCGTCAGAAAAGTTTAAAGCTGGTAACGAGCTATTGGTTCAAGTGCTACAGAGACGGATTTTGAGTTAAGGCAACAATTGGGCAGCGAAGGATGAGGAAGGACATGTGGAAGGTGCCTTGCAGTGGTTAGGTTTAGAAAAGTCTAAGTGTAAGAAAACAAAAGCAGAGTTGTTGCTTAAAGGAGATGGTTGACCAAAGTGGGAGAGTGGCAAGGTAGTATACGGGTTCTGTGGTAGGATAGCCACACGCCTTGGGGGGAAATTTGAGTGATTTGGGATTCATGGTGGACAGTGACTAGGTCTACGGACTTAATGTAGAATATTGGCTGCTATGTTGAGGAAGATTGGATACAACAGGAGGGAGTTGCTTGATATGAAGAAGGATACAACATGACTTTGGATTGGAATGTATTGTCGCACCTTTAGTTGACGTCCATGAGGAGTGAACGGACTAGTGCAGCTGGTGAATGAGCTCGGACTCAGGATGACCTACTGATTTCTTAGTAATTGCACCCAGTGCAGCAATGTTGGAATATGTCAGCATGTAATTTCTATAGGCGGGCTATTTCCTGTGAGCAGGTTAGCGGTCGCGTGGTGTTGACGAAGCTTCTACGAAGAATTCTACTGGCTACCCGGTAAGAGATTTAATATGTAAATGTGGCTAGTGGTTCAGAGTGTGTATTAAAGGTTAATAGAAGGATTTTGAGAAAATTTGGTGAGTTGCGTCTGCAGGATCATGTCAACGATGAAGAAAGAATCTTGGTGGATTCCGGAATTTTGTAATTTGTAGCTTCAAGCTAAGTGGGAGAGCCCCACTATCTAGGATTGGATTGCGTAGTGTCAACTTGTGCGGTTTTCTGGTTATCAGTGTATTGGTGGGTCATTACAACTAAGGAAATAGAACATCAGTGGTAATTTGAGCAAAGTATTTGGGGAATGTGTGCCATTTTTGGCCTTATCAATTCATATTCTGGTTGGTGGGAAGTCTCAGAGTTTATTCTTCGTGTAGATGTAATGCATAGGGAAAGTGAGGCAGTCGGGTGTTTCCTTGAGAAAGTGTGCATGTGCTAGCAGGGCGTTGGAGTTGATCATGTATGGGAACAAGTCAGAGCAAGTGACTCTAAATAATGGTCCTAGTGGATTCAAAAAAATTAAAGTATGGTGTCTAAGGATCTCCAGTCTATAGTATGGTTGAGTATCGAGCTTTTGCAGCAGATTATGAAACGGGGCTCCGAGTACTCTGCGTTATCTTCCGGTTGTGGTGTAGCATTAGAGAAACTGACGAAAATAACTTCAAATTCATAAAAGAAGTATCAGAATGATGTACTAGTTGAAGATGTAAAACATGCGCACAAGAAGGGATATGAGATAATTAGTGGGTTTTGAAACATCGTGGTCTCGTGAAATAAGGTCACTCAGGATGAGTGTGGATTTGATTCGTGATGTAATGAATGGAGTTATTATTATTATTATTATTATTATTATTTCTAAGGCAAGTTGAGAGTAAATTGAGAAAAAGATGGGTATCGGCATAATGGTGGCAATGATCAGTTCCTTCAGCACATAAGAGTTATGCATGTAATTTGTGGCGGTACGTGCGAGGCTTGGCGGCCGCCATAATTGATTTTATTTGGAGGAATTCAAGTATTATGGCATGTTATGTGTAGAGGGATCCCGGAAGAGTTATGGTGGTTTAGACCACTACTTGAGGCCGATATTTTCTGCGGATATGGGAATTCAGTCACGTGTTGCAATGATTCTCTTGAAATGAGTTTAGTAGAAGGTTTCTATATGATGAAGTATTTACCCTATTAGTGGTTCGGGAGTTATGATGGAATTCTTGTACTTCTGCGCATTGGCGTGGTTAAGTGCACTAAGTAGCATGGGATTCGAAAGTGGATGATTTAAGATTTCGGTTCGGTGTTGACAAGGATGTCACGAGCTCGGATGAACAGGAAGGGGATTTAGATGTTTAAAGTAAGATGGTATTGTTTTTTTGCATCATCTAAGGTCGATGTCAGGTGTAAGAGACCTTGTGTATTAATTTGTGGATTCTTGATATGCTTTACAACATTAGTGTAATTGGAAGCATGGATGTGCAGACTTGTTACCTGGTGCGGAAGGTCGTGGGAGCGTGTCTCAGGGAAAGATTGTGTAATAGTGACATGTAGTCACTTGATTGAGTGAAGATTGAAACTAAATATGAAGATTGTGGTAATATCGTTGATTCGAGAATTTATGCTTGGAGGGCGCTCGGTTCATTTGGATGTGGACTGTGGAAGTTTGTTTCGATTATGATGGCTATTCTTGTGTATTATGGGAAAAGGGTTATTATGGATCCTTGAAAGGTTATTAGCCTAGTACGGTGCGATCAGAATCATCTTGAGGTCTGTGGATGGATTTAAATATGAATACGGGCTCTATATCAGGCCAGATGTGTTCATTTCAGCATAAAAGCTCCCTATGGAGGAGTATTCGGATGTTGGATATCGTTTCGTCGCCGGTTATTTCATGTAATACTATATTGTGCCGTGTGAGTTATGAAACGGCTTGATAAAAATTCTTATGTGTTGAGGTTCCGTGTAGCGATGGTGTTGTGTGAGCAGGATGGCTCTCGAGATTCAGATCATATATCGCACCTTAGTTGTGCTTGAGTTTTGTAGCGTATGGTGCTGTCGGTTCTTCCAGGGATGATATTATGCACTAAGCGTGCTTGTGTCCGATATTCAGATATTTTGTAGTAATGAGCATTCTAGCTCGGTAAGTATTTTCTTATAGATTCTTTTTGTGCGGATCGGGTGGCACGCCGCCACGGGTATGTTGTTTGGATCGGGTTGCACGCCGCAACGGTATCATGTGTGGATCAGGTTGCAGGCCGCAACAGTGTGATGTCGAGTATAGTCACCTATATTCTATTTTGTGTGTTTTGTGTTCCATTTTCTGAGGAAGGCTCATGACACCTTTTCAGTTGTCTAATTAGTCACGTGGGTTGAGTAATCCTTTCCAGAGTTCGTTTTCCTTATGTATCGCAATCGAGTCTATAGCTTATTAGCTAATTGTGGCATTATATGAGGCTTTTTTATCGTGTCTGAGGTGGTTTATTGCCTGAGCAGCTTATACTTGTTGAGACGAGATTATTGGATTCGGGATCAGTGCGATCGAATTATATGGAGTGTAATAAAGAGCAAATACCATTATTTGGTTATAATGAGGCAATGTTTCTTGTCAGAAGGAGAAACTCAATAATTGTTGACTCGACAGTTGATTATGAATTTCTACACATTTCTTCCATTGTGGAAGCATTTCAAGAGTTGGAACAGGACTTATATGTATCATGAGGTGTGTTGTGAACATCAGATTCGTGGAATTTTGGCTATTGTTATCGGAGGATATTATTATAGTCATGTGAATGATGCGGTGCATGGTCTAAATTCAACAAAGGTATGCAATTCTGTATTAGTACATCGTGTAGTGATTGATATGACATTCATAGGTTGGAAACAAGCATGGTGGAGAATTCAGGATGATAGAATTGGACTCTAAGGCTTATTTGCCTAAATAAATGGGAGAATTTTAAGATTGGCTCGAGTTAATGTGCTCAACTGGGTGTGGTAACACGGGTAGGTGCACGAGGTGTTAAACAGTAATTTTGGATAACTCCGGAACACTCCTTAGCACGTTCGAGGACAAACGTATATTTAAGTGGGAGAGAATGTAACGACCCAACCAGTTGTTTTAACTTTTAGAACCCCGTTCCCTTAAATAAAACTTCTCGTATGTGCTTTAATGATTTATGACTTGTGGGGATGGTTGGTTTGGAATTTGGAAGTGCTTGGGTTGAAATCGGAACACTTGGTTCCTTAAGTTGGCTTTAAAAGGCCAAGTTTGGCTTTGGTCAACATTTTGAGCAAATGGACTCGGATTAGTGTTTTGACAGTTTCGGTAGGTTCGTATCATGATTTGGGACTTGGGCGTATGCCCAGAATCAAATTCCGAGGTCCCTAGCCCGAGATATGGAATTTTTATGAAACAATTAAAATAATTTAAGTTCAAATAGTGACCGGATGTCGAATTATGTGCAAACGACCCCGGAATAGAATTTTGATGATTCCAACAGCTCCGTATGGTGATTTTGGACTTAGTAGCGTGTTCGGAATTTTATTTGGAAGTTCGTAGTGAAATTAGGCTTGAAATGGCTAAAACAAGAATTTAAGTTTGGAAGTTTGACCGGGGAGTTGACTTTTTGATACCGGAGTAGGAATCCAGTTCCGAAAATTTTCATAGCTCCGTTATGTCATTTATGACTTGTGTGTAAAATTTGAGGTTAATCGGAGTTGATTTGATAGGTTTCGACATCGAATATAGAAGTTGGAAATTTTACGTTTCATTAAGCTTGAATGGGAGCATAATTCGTGGTTTTAGCTTCGTTTTATGTGATTTGAGGTTTCAAATAAGTTCGTATGATTTTTTAGGACTTGTTGATATATTTGGTTGAGGTCCCGAGGGTCTCGGGTGAGTTTTCGATAGTTAACGGGTCAAAAGTTGGACTTAAAACAGCTACTGCAATTTTTCCTTTCTACTGGAAATTCTGGCCCAAAATCGAGCTCCCAAAATCGAGCTCCCAAAAATCGAGCTCCCAAAATCGAGCTCCCAAAATCGAGCTGCCAAAATCGAGCTCCCAAAAATTGAGCTCCCAAGATCGAGCTCCCAAAATCGAGACCCATGATCGAAGCCATGATCGAGGCCGAGGATCGAGGCCATGATCGAGGCCATGGATCGAGGCCTTAGATCGAGGGCTGCCTGAGCTGAATTATAAAAGAGGGCATTCATCCCATTTGCCATTTTAAACAAATTGGAGCTTGAGCAGAGACGATTTTTGATAGATTTTCAAGGAAAAGACATTGGGGTAAGTGATTCTAACTTGGATTTGGTCTATAAACACAAATATATCATTGTTCTCATCATTTAATTAGTGTTTTGAGATTGAAATTTAGAAATTTTTTAGAAATCTCATAGAAACGAATTTTTGAGATTTCGGTATTGATTCGGAGTCGGATTTGTGTGAAACTGGTATGGTTGAACTCGTAAGTGAATGGGTTGTTAGATTTCGTAACTTTTGCCGGATTCCAACACGTGGTCTCCACTGACGAATTTTTAATTAATTTCGGGATTTTATTGAAAATGTAGTATTTTCTTATAGAATTGATTCCTATAAATTTTAATGATTGTATCGAATTATTTTGGCTAAATTCGAGCCAGACATAGTTGGATAATCGTGGAAAGGGTCTACTAGTGGATTAAATTGAAGCAAGACGAGGTAAGTCTCTTGTCTAATGTTGTGAGGGGAAAATTACCCCCATAGGTGATTAAATTAAATAATTGTTGCTAATTGTGGGGGCTATGTACGCACGAGGTGACGAGAGTCCGTGCGTAGCTACTATTAATGCTAAAGTCCGGGTAGTTTAGGACTCAAAAGCATGAATTACTTATGTAAATGGTAGTCTTTACTTAATTAAATTATTTGATATATTTATATATATGTCGTGAATTGTTAGATAAAAATATTAAAGGATGGAAATCTCATATGCTTGAATTTCTGTTTAAATTAATTAATTGTTAAGAGAAATTGTTCTTCCTCCTGAATTTTTCTTGTAATAAGTATACTCTCATTCCGGAGGTACATAAGAAAATGTCCTCCTTTCTTGTGGAGCGGGCCGAACGCCTTGGCAGGATAGATGCATCTATGGATCGTGTCGCACGTCCCTCGGCAGTGTACACGAAACTCTGGATCGGACCGTACGACCTCGGCAGAAATCATGCTTAATAATAATAATAACTACACGATACTTGGACAGTTTATTATAGCTTGTAAAGCTATTTAATAAATTGGAATTTTTATTGAAATTGAAGGATTTAATTAATATATTGAGAATTATTGGAATTGAAGGAATTTAATTACTTCTGCTGGTTCAATAAAATTATTTTTAACTCTGTGAATCACGTTGATATAAATATTTCTTTTTTCATGATTATTTAATATTATTGACCTATAGTGAGTGTCATAGTCGGCCATCTCGTCTCTACCTCTTCGAGATTAGGCTTGATACTTACTGGGTACACGTTATTTTCGTACTCATACTGCAGGTGCTGCACATTTTATTGTTCATGTACATATATGTATAGCGGCCTTGTAGGCGCAGAGGTGTGGTTAATAATTGTGGGGATATAGGTGAGCTGCATTCTATATTACGATCCGCAACTAACAGAATCTCCTTCAGAGTTATTATATTTTCCTGTCTAATTTGTATTCTGGACAGATGCTGTATTTTACTTTAATTCCCTAGTAAATGCTCATGCACTTATAACACCGGGTTTTGGGAATGTTTGTGAATTTTTTAGAAATTTAGTTGCTAAAGATATTTGTCATTTATTCTATGAGTTTTATCTTTACTATTTCATTGAAGAAATTTTATTTTTAAAAAGAAATATACTAAAATGGGTAATTTAGTTAATTGATTATGGTTGGCTGGCCTGACAGTGGTGTCCGGCGCCATCACGACTTTTTTTGGATTTTGGGTCGTGACAGCTATCAAATTTTTGATGACAACATACATATTCAACATCACAGGATCACAGAATATTTCAGATCTATCTCAAATATAACAGGGCATTATCAAATCCTGTTATGATATATTTTTAGGGTATATGGTTTAAAGAGCATACTTATAGAACTACTTTTAATGTTCCATTCGGGCAATATGAATGGAATGTTATGCCTTTTGGTTTAAAAAATGCCACTTCTGAATTTCAGAAAATCATGAATGATATATTTAATCCATATCTAGATTTCATCATTGTTTATATTGATGACATTTTGATATTCTCCAAAACATTTGAAATGCATATTTAGCATCTAGATATTTTTAAAAGAATTGTTTTACAAAATGGTTTAGTTATTTCAAAACTAAAAATGAGTTTATTCCAAACTAATGTTCGATTTTTAGGACATTATATATGTCAAGGAAAATTAACACCAATTCAAAGATCTATTGATTTTGCATCAATATTTCTTGAT
Source organism: Nicotiana tabacum (assembly GCF_000715075.1). NCBI lineage: Eukaryota > Viridiplantae > Streptophyta > Magnoliopsida > Solanales > Solanaceae > Nicotiana > Nicotiana tabacum. The sequence continues at coordinate 113,132,596 of NC_134096.1, read as the reverse complement.
AGTATTACTGATAGAACTCAGTTACAAAGGTTTTTGGGAAGTTTAAATTATATATTCCCTTTTTATAAAAATTTGTCTCGTGATTTGGCCCCATTATATGATAGGCTATAAAAGGATCATAAAAAACCTTGGACAGATAGTCATACCATTTTGGTTAAAAATATTAAGCAAAGGGTAAAAGCTTTACCTTGTTTAACCCTTGCTAATCCTGCATCGCAAAAGATTGTCGAGACGGAAGCGTCTAATATTGGTTACGGTGGAATATTGAAACAAATAAATCTCAATGATAATTGTAAATACTTGATGAGATTTCACTCTGGAAAATGGACTGAAGCCAAGAAAAAATATGCTACTGTGGCTCATGAAATGTTAACTATTGTTAAATGTGTTTTAAAATTCCAAGATGATTTATACAATCAAAAGTTTTTGATAAAAACTGACGCTCAATCTGTTAAATATATGTTTAGCAAAGATTTTAAACATGATGCCTCAAAGTTAATATTTGCAAGATGGCAGACTCAATTAGCCCCTTTTGATTTTGAAATTCAGTATAAAAAGGGAATTGATAACTCTCTGCCAGATTTCTTATCTCGAGAATATTTGCAGGATGGATCCTCCATGGGTCAGAGGTAGAGGTAGAGGAAGAGGAAGATCGTCCCCACATTCTCAGGGAAGATCATCTCCACCATACTCTCAAGGATCATCATACTCCCCAGTTATACAAATGGGAAAAAAGAGTTTAGTAAATGAGAAAATATCTCTCAAAGGCGATTCTTCGGCAGGTCCATCTGTTCATCTGGAAGATATTTCAGAAGATAGTCCGTTATACGCACACTTGCAAGCATATTTGGCTGCTCAAAAGCAAAGTGATACTTTTACTTCAATTACCAAAGAGGACAATGATGATATTAAGTCCTATGAAAAATTACTTAAAAAAGAAATGATATTTCTTTTAGAAATGTAACGACCCGGCCGGTCGTTTCGAGAGTTATAGCCCCATTTTTCAAATTTTTATTTCTTTTGTGTTATTCAGCTGTATTATGTTTTATCGGGTTAGTTGGTTCGGGACCGGAGTGGTTTCAGAGTGAATTGAGACACTTAGTCTCTTAAGTAGACTGATGGTTCCGTTAGCTCCGTTACGTGATTTTGGACTTTAGGAGTGCGTCCGGAATGTGATTTGGAGGTCCGTGATAGAATTAGGCTTGAATTGGCAAAATTAGAAAATTGATGATTTCAGTCGGCAGTGAAAAATTTGATATCGGGGTCGGAATGGAATTTCGGAAGTTGGAGTAGGTTTGTAGTGTCATTTGTGACGTGCGTGCAAAATTTGAGGTTATTCGGACATGGTTTGGTTTGTTTCGGCATCGGTTGCCGAATTTGGAAATTTAGAAGTTCTTAGGCTTGAATCCGAGGGTAATTTGGTATTTGGATGTTGTTTAGAGTGATTCGAAGGTTCAACTAAGTTGGTATATTGATATATGACTTGTTGGTATTTTGGGTTGAGGTCCTGAGGGCCTCGGGGTGATTCCGGGTGGTTAACGGATTTGTTGAAGTTAGAAATTTCAACTGGAGCTGCTGCTTCTGCTATTTCCGCACCTGCGGAAGCAAGGGTCGCAGGTGCGAGGCCGCTGGTGCGTGTGGGGAGTGTGCAGGTGCGGGAGACGCTGGGCCAAGGTTGGGAACGCAGGTGCGATGAATTGGCCGCATCTGCGAGCCCGCAGGTGCGAGGCCTTGAGCGCAGATGCGGAGATGAGGAGTTTGGGCTGGTTTCGCAGATGCACACCTGGGACCGTAGATGCGAGTCCGCAGGTGCGGAAGCTAGGTGATTAAGTGAGTTGCGCAGGTGCAGCTTCTTGGACCGCAGGTGCAGTCGCGCGGGTGCGAGAAAATGGCCGCAGGTGCGAAAAACCTGGGCAGAAACCATAAATAGAACCCTTCGCGATTTTGGTGCATTCTTCACCATTTCTTTTCGGTTTTTGGAGCTTTTGGGAGAGATTTGAAGAGGGAATCAAGGGGGTTTCGTTGAGGTAAGTTACTTGAGGCCTAATACTTGTATATATGGTGATTTTTTGTTGTTTAATTAAGGTAATTAGTGAAAATGAGGGGTTAGGGCTTGAAATTTTTGGAGAGTAATTTAAGGATTTGAAGGACCAAACGATGTCGGATTTTGATGAATTTGGTATGGTTAGACTCATTAGTGAATGAGCTTTCTAGTTTTGTAAAATTTGTCGGATTTAGAGACGTGGGTCCGGGGCCGGGTTTGAGCCAATTTCGGGTTTTGGTTTAATTTTGAAGCTTTTCTTGTGGAATTCATTCCATTAGTGTATATTGATGGTATTATACTGATTGTGAATAGATTTGGAGCATTTGGAGGCCGAGTCCAGAGGCAAGAGCAATGCAGGGTAGAGATTTGACCGGTTTGAGGTAAGTAACGATTGTAAATCTAGTCCTGAGAGTAAGAAACCCCGGATTTCGTATCATTCTATTATTTTGAAGTGACGCACATGCTAGGTGACGGGCGTGTGGGCTTGCACTGTTGGGGATTTGTGACTTGGTCCGTCCCGTAGCAACTGTAAAGTTGCATACTTTGTTGAAACCATTGATACTACTATGTTTTAGAAAGATTTTTTGTAAATTAGGCTGAATGCCATGTTTGGGCCTTGCTCCAATGCTGTTTGGACCCTTAGGGTTGTTTCTTACCATCCTCTCACTGTTTTTGATTGCAAATTCTATACTCAGTCATGTCTAGACTTGGTTACTGCATAACTCAGTTTTATGACTCTATTTTGATGTATATAAATGTTTTGGGCCGAATGCCCCGTTTTACTGAAATGCCCGAGTGGCTTGATTTGTGAGGATAAGTGTGGATCGGGGCTGCCCGCTTGCAGCATACTTTATGACTGAGTGAGGCTGAGGGCCTAATTTGTGAGGATGAATGTGGATCGGGGCTGCCCGCCTGCAGCATACTTTATGACTGAGTGAGGCCGAGGGCCTGATTTGTGAGGATGAGTGTGGATCGGGGCTGCCCACCTGCCGCATACTTTATTATTATCGCACGTGAGTTGTCCGTGCAGATTATAGCGCTTGGGCTGAAGGAGCTCCTCCGGAGTCTGTACACACCCCAGTGGGCGCAGGTACCTACTGAGTGTGAGTGCCGAGTGATGAGTAACTGGGAGGCAAGAGTGATTGTGAGGTATGCCCGAGTGGCAAGAGTGATTGTGAGGTATGCCCGAGTGGAACGAGTGACTGTGAGGTTTGCCCGGAGGGCTGTATATGAGTGATGTTTTTCCCGAGGGGCTGTTTATGATTTCGTCATTTTTGCTCACCTTTGCATTGAGACTTTGTTTGAAAAAAAACTGTTGGAAAAATGTCTTTAAATGATTTTTACTAGAACTGGGTTTAAACGAGATGTTTGATTCAAATCCTGATTTTTAAGAGCATGCGGTATTTTACTGAGATTTCCAGATATGAACGTTATATGCTTTATTGCTCGTCACTACTGCTTAGTCTTTATTTATTGTTGTTACTTACTGAGTTGGCGTACTCACGTTACTCCCTGCACCTTGTGTGCAGATCCAGGTGTAGCTGGACACGGTAGCGGTTATTGAGTGTTCTAGTTGCAGATTTTCTTGGAGATAGCAAGGTAGCTGTTTGGCTATCGCAGCCCATGCTCTTCTCCCTCTTATCTTCCTCTAGTTGTATTTACCTATTTTCCTGGATGAGTTATCCTTGATATTGTTAGACATATTGTAGTATATGCTCATGACTAGTGATACCCCGATGTCGGGCTTTTCTTTTCCGCACTTCTGTTTTTCTTTGATTTGAAATATTTCAATGGAGGTTTTATGTTAAATAACCTTGAAATTATCTTTGAAATGAAAAATATCGGTTTGTATTGGAAATGAGTCGCCTTGCCTAGTTCCACTATAGGCGCCATCACGACAAAGATTAGTTTGGGTCGAGACAGATTGGTATCAGAGCCTAGGTTATATAGGTCTCACGAGTCATGAGCGGGTTTAGTAGAGTATTGCGGATCGGTACGGAGACGTCTGTAATTTTCTTCAGGAGGCTGCAGAACCTTTAGGAAACTTCACATTCTTGGATTCTTGTCATGCGAATTTGTTGATTCTAGTAATTAAAAATCTGTTGTTTCATTCTCTCACATATGGTGAGGACTCGTACTACTGGTCAGGAGGGCCAGCCACCAGTACCACCAGCCAGGGCCGCGAGAGGCCGAGGCCGTGGTAGAGGCCATGGTAGGGGCAGAGGTGCAGCCCATACAGCAGTTGGGGCAGTACCTACATATCCACCGATTGTTCTAGATCAGGACCAAGTTCCAGTTGTTGATGCACCAGCTCAGGCACCACCTGTGCGTATTGTGATTCCAGGCCTTCAGGAGGCCCTAGCTCAGATTCTGACAGCGTGTACTGGCCTTGCTCAGGCGGTCTCTATTTTGACGGCCGAAGCCACTTCTCAGGCCAGGGGAGGCACTCAGACTCCCGTCGCTCGCACACCCGAGCAGGTTATTCAGGGACTTCAGACACCAGAGGCACCACCTGCCCAGCCGGTTGCTGTTGCTCAGGATTATGTGGTTCCTGCTATGCCTGAGGATGATGCAGGTTGGAGAGGTTTGGGAGACTTCAGCCACCACCTTTCAGTGGCATAGAGAGAGAGGATGCTCAGCACTTTTTGGACAGGTGTCAGAGGATACTCCGTACTGCTGGTACTTTGGAGACTTGTGGGGTCTTATTCACTACCTTTTAGTTTTCTGGGGCTTCACTCAGATGGTGGGAGACTTACGAGAGGCATAGGCCTGTTGGCGCAGCACCCCTTACTTGGCAGCAGTTCTCCGTGGTCTTTTTGGATAAGTTTGTGCCTCGATCCCGCAGAAAGGAGTTGCGTAGACAGTTTGAGCAGCTCCGCCAGGGTGATATGTCTGTGATGCAGTATGAGATGCTGTTCTCCGAGTCGGCCCGTCATGCTATCTGGTTGGTTCCCACGGACAGAGAGAGGATCATGACGTTTATTGATGGCCTCACTTATCAGCTACAATTGCTCATGACCAGGGAGCGGGTTTCATGTGCTACCTTTGATGAGGTTGTCGACATTGCTCAGTAGATTGAGATGGTTCGCGGTTAGGAGAGGGTTGAGAGGGAGGCCAAGAGGCCTCGTGGTCAGGGTGGATTCAGCGGTGCTCCTTTTGGGGGTCAGTTCCAGCATAGTAGAGGTCGTCATTTCAGACAGGCTCAGTCAGCTCAGCCATTTCACCGGGGTGCATCATCTGGCCATGGTTCTCACAATTCTCATCAGGGCCACTCATCACTTAGTGCCCTTCCAGTTCACAGTTCATCTCGTGCTCCACCTGTTCAGGGCTCTTCCATGCCAGGTTCTTCTACTAGTCATCCCGGTGCTAGGGGTTCCCTTCAGTTTCCGCCGCCAGCACCAGGGAGTTGTTTTGAGTGTGGGGAGCTTGGGCATATGTGGAGGCAGTGTCCTCATCGTCATAGAGGTCTATCTCAACAGAGGAGTCAGCCTCCGACTACAGCACCAGCTACCTCACCACCCGCCCAGTCAGCTCAGGGTGGAGGTCAGTCAGCTAGGGGTTGCCCTAGAGGGGAAGGCAGATCAGGGGGTGGTCAAGCCCATTTCTATGCTCTCCCTGCCAGACCAGATGCTATTGCTTCAGATGCTGTGATTACAAGTATTGTCTCAGTTTGCCACAGAGATGCCTCAGTATTATTTAACCCTGGTTCCACGTATTCATATGTTTCCTCGTATTTTGCCCATTTTCTAGATATGCCCCGTGAGTCCTTAGCTTTATCTGTACATGTATCTACTCCTGTGGGCGATACTATTATTGTAGACCTCGTATATCGGTCATGTGTGGTGACTATTGGGGGTCTGGAGACCCGAGTAGATCTATTGTTGCTCAGTATGGTTGACTTTGATGTGATATTGGGTATGGATTGGTTATCTCCATGTCATGTTGTTCTAGATTGTCATGCTAAGACGGTGACGTTGGCTTTGCCAGGAATTCCGAGTGTTGAGTGGAGCGGTTCTATAGATTATGTACCAAGTAGGGTGATTTCATATTTGAAGGCTCAGCGCATGATTGAGAAGGGTTGCCTATCTTATTTGGATTTTGTGAGGGATGTTAGTGCAGAGACCCCCGTCATTGATTATGTTCCGGTGGTACGTGATTTTTCGGATGTATTTCTTGCAGACCTACTGGGCATGCCGCCTGACAGGGATATTGACTTTGGTATTTATTTGGTGCTGGGCACTCAGCCTATTTCTATTCCACCGTATCGTATGGCACCGGCGGAGTTGAAGGAATTGAAAGAACAGCTTCAGGAACTGCTCGATAAGGGATTTATTCGGCCTAGTGTGTCACCTTGGGGTGCACCGGTTCTATTTGTGAAAAAGAAGGATGGTTCCATGAGAATGTATATTGATTACAGGCAGTTGAACAAGGTCACAGTCAAGAACAAGTATCTTTTGCCTCGTATTGATGATTTATTCGACCAGCTTCAGGAAGCAAGGGTGTTCTCCAAGATTGAATTGAGGTCCGGTTATCACCAGCTGAAGATTCGGGATTCAGATATTCTCAAGACAGCTTTCAGGACCTAATATGGTTATTATGAGGTCTTGGTGATGTCTTTTGGGCTGGCCAATGCCCCAGCAGCGTTCATGCATTTGATGAACATTGTATTCCAGGCATATTTGGACTCATTCGTCATTGTATTCATTGACGACATCCTGGTGTACTCTCGTAGACAGGAAGAGCACGCTCAGCATTTGAGGGTTGTATTGCAGAGATTGAGGGAGGAGAAGCTTTATGCAAAGTTCTCTAAATGTGAGTTTTGGCTCAGTTCAGTAGCATTCTTGGGGCACGTGGTGTCCAGTGAGGGTATTCAGGTGGATCCAAAGAAGATAAAAGCAGTGCAGAGTTGGCCCAGACCGTCCTCAACCACGGAGATTAGGAGCTTTCTTTGTTTGGCGGGTTACTACCGTCGCTTTGTGGAGGGATTTTCATCTATTGCATCGCCCTTGACCAAATTGACCCAAAAGGGTGCTCTATTCAGGTGGTCGGATGAATGTGAGGAGAGCTTTCAGAAGCTCAAGACTGCTTTGACCACAGCTCTAGTGTTAGTTCTGCCATCAGCTTCAGGTTCTTACACCGTGTATTGTGATGCCTCGAGGATAGGCATTGGTTGTGTTTTGATGCAGGAAGGTAGGGTGATTGCATATGCCTTGCACCAGTTGAAGACCCATGAGAAGAACTATCCTATCCATGATCTTGAGTTAGCAGCCATTGTTCATGCCTTGAAGATTTGGCGTCATTATTTGTATGGGGTTCATTGTGAAATCTATACAGATCACCTGAGTCTGCAGTATCTGTTAAAGAAAAAGGATCTTAATTTGCGTCAGCGGAGATGGTTGGAGCTTCTTAAGGACTGTGATATCACTATTTTCTACCATCCGGGGAAGGCCAATATTGTGGCCGATGCTTTGAGTTGCTGGGCAGAGATTTTGGGGAGTTTAGCATATCTTCCAGCAGTAGAGAGACCTTTGGCATTGGATGTTCAGGCCTTAGCGGGCCATCTTGTCAGATTGGATATTTCGGAGCCTAGTCGGGTATTGGCTTGTGTGGTCTCCAGGTCTTCTCTTTATGACTGCATCAGGGAGCATCAGTATGATGACCCTCACTTGCTCGTTCTTCAAGACAAGGTTCGGAGAGGTGATGCTAGGTATGTGACTATTGGTGATGACGGGGTACTGAGAATGCAGGGCCGGATATGTGTGCCTAATGTAGATGGGCTTCGAGAGCTGATTCTTGAGGAGGCCCACAACTCGCGGTATTCCATCCATCCGGGTGTCGCGAAGATGTACCAGGATTTGAGGTAGCACTATTGGTGGAGGCGGATGAAGAAGGATATAGTTGGGTTTGTGGCTTGGTGTCTAAACTGTCAGCAGGTTAAGTATGAGCATCAGAGACCGGGTGGCTTGCTTGAGAGGTTAGAGATCCCAGAGTGGAAGTGGGAGCGGATCACTATAGACTTTGTCGTTGGGCTCCCACGGACTTCGAGGAAGTTCGATGCTATTTGGGTTATTGTGGATTGGCTGACCAAGTCCGCACACTTCATTCTAATTGGTACTACTTACTCTTCAGAGCGGTTGGCTTAGATTTACATCCGAGAGGTCGTTCGCCTGCATGGTGTCCCAGTTTCCATCATTTCAGATAGGGGTACTCAGTTCACATCACAGTTTTGGAGGGCCGTGCAGCGAGAGTTGGGTACTCAGGTTGAGTTAAGCACAAATTTTCACCCTCAGACGGACGGGCAGTCCGAGCGCACTATTCAGACATTGGAGGACATGTTGCATGCTTATGTCATTGACTTTGGGGGTTCATGGGACCAGTTTCTGCCACTCGCGGAGTTTGCATATAACAACAGTTATCAGTCGAGTATTCAGATGGCTCCGTACGAGGCTTTGTATGGGAGGAGGTGTAGATCTCCTGTTGGATGGTTTGAGCCGGGTGAGGCTAGGCTCTTAGGTACAGACTTGGTCCAGGACGCATTAGATAAGGTGAAAGTGATTCAGGAGCGGATTCGCACGGCGCAGTCCAGGCAGAAGAGCTACGCGGATAGGAAGGTCCGTGATGTGTCTTTTATGGTTGGGGAGAAGGTTTTGCTGAAGGTATCACCCATGAAGAGTGTTATGAGGTCTGGGAAGAGGGGAAAGTTGAGCCCCCGGTTCATTGGGCCTTTTGAGGTGCTTCAGAGGATAGGAGAGTTGGCTTATAAGCTTGCCTTGCCACCCAGCTTGTCGAGTGTGCATCCAGTGTTTCATGTTTCCATGCTATGGAAGTATATTGGAGATCCGTCCCATGTTTTGGATTTCAGCACGGTCCAGTTAGAGGGTGATATGACTTATGATGTGAAGTCGGTGGCTATTTTAGATCGGCAGGTTCGAAGGTTGAGTTGAAAGGATATAACTTCAGTGAAGGTGCAATGGAGAGATCAGCCTGTGGAGGAGGCCACCTGGGAGACCGAGCGGGAGATGCGGAACAGATATCCACGCCTATTCGAGACTCCAGGTATGTTTCTAGACCCGTTCGAGGATGAACGGATATTTAAGAGGGGGAGGATGTAACGACTTGGCCGGTCGTTTTGACAGTTATAGCCCCGTTTTCCCCATTTCTACTTCTTTTGTGTTATTCAGCTGTATTATGTTATATCAGTTAGTTGGTTCGGGACTGGAGTGGTTTCAGAGTGAATTGAGATACTTAGTCTCTTAAGTAGAAACTTAAGTTGGAAAAGTCAACCGGAAGTTGACCTATGTGTAAACGATCTCGGATTTGAATTCTGATGGTTCCGTTAGCTCCGTTAGGTGATTTTGGACTTAGGAGTGCGTCCAAAATGTTATTTGGAGGTCCGTGATAGAATTAGGCTTGAATTGGTGAAATTGGAAATTTGACGATTTCAGTCGGCAGTGGAAAATTTGATATCGGGGTCAGAATGGAATTCCGAAAGTTGGAGTAGGTTCGTAGTGTCATTTGTGACGTGTGTGCAAAATTTGAGGTTATTCGGACATGGTTTGGTTTGTTTCGGCATCGGTTGCCGAATTTGGAAATTTAGAAGTTCTTAAGCTTGAATCCGAGGGTAATTTGGTATTTGGATGTTGTTTTGAGTGATTCGAAGGTTCGACTAAGTTGGTATGTTGATATATGACTTGTTGGTATTTTTGGTTGAGCTCTCGAGGGCCTCAGGGTGATTCCGGGTGGTTAACGGATTTGTTGAAGTTGGAAATTTCAGTTGGAGCTGCTGCTTCTGCTATTTCCGCACCTGCGGAAGCAAGGGTCGCAGGTGCGAGGCCGCTTGTGTGCGTGGGGAGTGCGCAGGTGCGGGAGACGCTGGGCTAAGGTTGGGAACGCAGGTGCGAAGAATTGGCTGCATCTGCGAGCCCACAGGTGCGAGGCCTTGAGCGCAGATGCGGAGATGAGGAGTTTGGGCTGGTTTCGCAGATGCGCACCTGGGACCGTAGATGCGAGTCCGCAGGTGCGAGGAAGGTGTCCGCAGGTGCGGAAGCTGGGTGATTAAGTGAGTTGCATAGGTGTGGCTTCTTGGACCGCAGGTGCGGTCGTGCGGGTGCGAGAATATTGCCGCAAGTGCGAAAAACCTGGGCAAAAACCATAAATAGAACCCTTCGCGATTTTGGTGCATTCTTCACCATTTCTATTCGGTTTTTGGAGCTTTTGGGAGAGATTTGAAGAGGGAATCAAGGGGGTTTCGTTGAGGTAAGTTACTTGAGCCCTAATACTTGTATATATGGTGATTTGTCGTTGTTTAATCATGGTAATTAGTGAAAATGAGGGGTTAGGGCTTGGAATTTTTGGAGAGTAATTTAAGGATTTGAAGGACCAAACGATGTCGGATTTTGATGAATTTGGTATGGTTAGACTCGTGAGTGAATGAGATTTCTAGTTTTGTAAAATTTGTCGGATTTAGAGACGTGGGCCCAGGGCCGGGTTTGAGCCAATTTCGGGTTTTTGTCTAATTTTGAAGCTTTTCTTGTGTAATTCATTCCATTAGTGTATATTGATTGTATTATACTGATTGTGAATAGATTTGGAGCATTTGGAGGCCGAGTCCAGAGGCAAGAGCAATGCGGGGTAGAGATTTGACCGGTTTGAGGTAAGTAACGATTGTAAATCTAGTCCCGAGGGTATGAAACCCCGGACTTCGTATCATTCTATTATTTTGAAGTGACGCACATGCTAGGTGACGGGTGTGTGGGCGTGCACTGTTGGGGATTTATGACTTGGTCCATCCCGTAGCAACTGTAAAGTTGCATACTTTGTTGAAACCATTGATACTTATATGTTTCAGAAAGATTTTATGTAGGATTGAATGCCATGTTTGGGCCTTGCGCCAATGCTGTTTGGACCCTTAGGGGCTGTTTCTTACCATCCTCTCACTATTTTTGATTGAAAATTCTATACTCAGTCATGTCTATACTTGTTTACCGCATAACTCAATTTTATGACTCTATTTTGATGCATATAAATGTTTTGGGCCGAATGGCCCGTATTACTGAAATGCCCGAGTGGCTTGATTTGTGAGGATGAGTGTGGATCGGGGCTGCCCGCCTGCAACATACTTTATTATTATCGCACGTGAGTTGTCCGTGCAGATTATAGAGCTTGGGCTGAAGGAGCCCCTCCGGAGTCTGTACACACCCCCAGTGAGCACAGGTACCTACTGTGTGCGAGTGCCGAGTGACTGGGAGGCAAGAGTAATTGTGAGGTATGCCCGAGTGGCAAGAGTTATTGTGAGGTATGCCCGAGTGGCACGAGTGACTGTGAGGTTTGCCCGAGGGGCTGTATATGAGTGATGTTTTGCCCGAGGGGCTGTTTATGATTTCATCTTTTTTGCTCACCTTTGCATTGAGCCTTTGTTTGAAAAAAAAAACTGTTGGAAAAATGTCTTTAAATGATTTTTACTGGAACTGGGTTTAAACGATATGTTTGATTAAAATCCTGATTTTTAAGAGCGTGTGGTATTTTACTGAGATTTCATGATATGAACTTTATATTCTTTATTGCTCGTCACTACTGCTCAGTCTTTATTTATTGTTGTTACTTACTGAGTTGGCGTACTCACGTTACTCCCTGCACCTTGTGTGCAGATCCAGGTGTAGCTGGACACGGTAGCGGTTATTGAGTGTTCTGGTTGCAGATTTTCTTGGAGATAGCAAGGTAGCTGTTTGGCGATCGCAGCCCCTGCTCTTCTCCCTCTTATCTTCCTCTAGTTGTATTTAGCTATTTTCCGGGCTGAGTTAGCCTTGATATTGTTAGATAGATTGTAGTATATGCTCATGACTAGTGATACCCCGATGTCGGGCTTTTCTTTTCCGCACTTCTATTTTTCTTTGATTTGAACTCTTTAAATGGAGGTTTTATGTTAAATAACCTTGAAATTATCTTTGAAATGAAAAATATCCATTTGTATTGGAAATGAGTCGGCTTGCCTAGTTCCACTATAGGCGCCATCACGACAGAGGTTAGTTTGGGTCGTGACAAGAAAATACTGAGATTCAGAGGAAAGAAGAGCCATGGAAGATATTCCAGAGGTATTTGATAACTGGATTATATTATCCGGGTGAGTCATACAAAACCCATTCTTACTATGGGACTCTTCTCACCAGTACAGGCAGTGCAGAATTTCAGCATTTGTCCGATTATAGCACGGAAGAGAATGTTCATAACTTCTCAAAAATTATTATCAAACAGATTATATCAGTTGAAGATTGGGGTATATCTACAATGAAAGAAAGGTAGATAAGCCTTAACAAATCTCGTATGAATTTTACTTATTGGGATTATATCCAAGCTTTTGATAAAGTGCTCTATTATAATAATGATAGACATAAGCACACTTGGTTCATAAAGGTATGTGCAAAAATATTTACTGAACCAATTCCTAATTGGTTTTTGAATTGGAGGTTATATCACGGTCCGACAGTCAAAATATTACCTGATCCATTTCTTATGTTATACAAAGAATGGACAAAACATTCACCAGATTTAAATGAGTTATACCACACAGATCATATCTGTTATTTAGAAAACATTAACCAAATATATTTCTTTCTAGAATTCTCTATTCCATGGATTCATAAGTAGACACCGGAGTTGGGATTCACCGAAGAACAAATTCCTTGTTTATACAGGACTTTTTATAACAATTTCTGGGATAAATTGATGAAAAAGGATCCCAAAACAAAGATGTTATACGGTCAATAACTCTTGGATTCCATTAAAGAAAAAATCCAAGAATATTCCAACAACCCCCAAAAGGAAAAAAATGATGATAGTTCAATTCGGCACATTGCCAGAAAGATCTCTTTTCAAGAAGGAGATAAAGAAGAAATGATTAATGATTATCTGGAAGGAGTAAAAAGAAATTTTCTTCGATCCATCAACCAATATGAAAAATCTGACACTTCGATGCGGAGTGAGACTAGCAACGATGATATTGCAGATGATTCACAGCCTATTGAATCAGAAAAGATATTATCTGATAATGCCATACAAAATGCGGATGAATTCCTCCAAAGGATGAAGGAGATAGAAAAACAACCTAGACAGTGATATTTGTGGTCAACTACAGTAATAGCCGCCCGGGACCTACAACACAATGAAGCCGCCGGGGACCACTCTCAACAGTAGATACACTGTTTTAATAGTAGAAATACTGTTTGTACAGTAGAAACACAGTACAGAGACCCAGAATATGGGACCCTCTTATACTGTTTTAAGATTCTTTTTCTTTATTATTTATAGGCGCATTCGTTTGAGAGAAGGCACCAGTCTTTAGCCTCTATCTCTCTCTCTTGTAAAGACTCTTTTGTATCTATTTTCCTGAAGTAAATAAAATCCCCCGTTCATCGGACTCAGGCCTTGCATACCGGCCTTACGAGGTATTTATTTTATTCTGTTAAGTATTTCAAGTCTCTCCTCTTCAGCCGTGACTATGTCCGACTAAGAGATTTCATATCTATGTTGAATATCTAACTTCTCTCTTATATACACCAAGAAAGATCTAGCCTCTATCAAAATATAAAGGAATTTTAATATGGCATATTAACTTGGTTCCAGAGATGGTGGTATAGTCGGATGTAGTACTACTCTTACTAGCTTTGCCTTAGTGGCTCCGTCTAGCAAGCCGTGGACCTAAGCTTGTTAAAGATATTGAAAATGGCATCTTCTTTCACGGTTAGAACCGCTAGATACATGGGCTCAATAAGAGTATGTATTAGATCCAGAGAGGCCCCTTGCTTGGTTAAAAGGATAAATCCTTCCATGTAGTCATACAACCCTATAAAGATTCTTGTATATTTTGGTTCTTATATCTTTACTGGCCGTGCGGACTACCGCCAGCCCTTAAAATTAAGGGTACTAAATAAGCTAGATCCTGTTATGGCCGCGGATTACCGCCCGCCTACAAGATCCTGTTATCTGGTATCAGAGCCTAGGAACTTTCATGGTATATATGTAACGACCCAGTCGGTCGTTTCGAGAGTTATAGCCCCGTTTTCCCCATTTCTACTTCTTTTTGTGTTATTCAGCTATATTATGTTATATCAGGTTAGTTGATTCGGGTCCAGAAGGAACTCAGAGTGAAATGAGACACTTCGTCTCATAATTGAAAACTAAAGTTAGGAAAGTAGACCGGATATGGACCTTTGTATAAATGACCTCGGATTCGAATTCTGATAACTCCAATAGCTCTGTATGGTGATTTTGGGCTTAGGAGCATGTCCGGAATATTATTTTGAGGTCCGTACAAGAATTAGGCTTGAAATGCAGAAAGTTTAATTTTTGAGAAGTTTGACCAGGGGGTTATCTTTTTGATATTGGGGTCGGAATCTGATTTTGAAAATTGAAATACCTCTGTTATGTCATTTATGACTTGTGTGCAAAATTTGAGGTCAATCAGACGTGATTTGATAGGGTCCGGAGTCATTTGTAGAAATTAGAAATTTCAAAGTTCATTAGGCTTGAATTAGGGTGTAATTCATGGTTTTAGCATTGTTTGAGGTGATTTGAGGGTTCGACTAAGTCCGTATGATGTTTTAGGACTTTTTGGTATATTTGGTTGAGGTCCTGAGGGGCTCGGGTGAGGTTCGGATGGTTAACGGGTTGGATTATGGACTTGGAACTCTGCTGGAATTTTTCTGATGCACCATCTGGTTTCCTTCATCTCGTTCGCGAGTGGAGCCTCGCGTTCGCGAAGAGGAACTGAGAGGCTGGCAATATTTTCTCTTCGCGTTTGTGAAGAGAAGAACACGTTCGCGAAGGGTGGACTGGGTGTGCATCGCGAATGCGAGAGGCGCTACGCGTTTGTGAAGAAGAAAGGAAGCAGCCGAGGACCCCAGGCAATTGGTCTACGCGTTCGCGTAGGGGATGTCGCGTTCGCGTGGTGAGGGGGAACGAAGCATCACGTTCGCGATGGGTTGAACGCGTTCGCGTATAAGGCATTGAGGCAGAGGCATTTTGTGCTTCAAGAAAGCGAGGGTGAAGTCGCGTTCGCGAAGGAGGAATTTGGACGGGAGCTATTTTGTGCTTCGCGAACGCGAGGCACTGACCGTGTTCGCAAAGAAGAAAAGCCTGGGCAGTGAGTTTAAGTTCTGAAAATGGGACTTGGTCCCATTTTCAGTTTTTGACGATTTGGAGCTAGGATTGAGGCGATTTTTGGGTGATTTTCAGAGGAAACAACGGAGTAAGTGTTCTTAACTCAATATTGGTTAAATTACCTGAATCCGTAGTTGTTTTTATCATTTAATTGGTGAATTGAGTTGGGAAAATTTGAAAACTCTCTTGGTTTAAATTGATGATTTGAGGGTCGAGTTGGGGTCGGATTTTGGTAAAATTGATATGGTTAGACTCGTGGTTGAATGGGCTTCCGGATTTTGTAACTTTTGTCGAGTTCCGAGACGTGGCCCCATGGGCGATATTTGAGCTAATTTTTGCATTTTTATGGAAAATCATTATTTTCTTACGGAATTAATTCCAATGAATTTTATTGACTGAAACGAATTATTTATGACCAGATTCGAGACGTTTGGAGACCAATTCACGAGGAAAGGACATTGCAGAATAAGAATTTCACGGCTTGAAGTAAGTAACGATTGTAAATCTAGTCCTGAGGGAATGAAACCCCAGATTTCGTATCATTCTACTATTTTGAGGTGACGCACATGCTAGGTGACGGGCGTGTGGGCGTGCACCATTGGGGGCTTGTGACTTGGTCCGTCCCATAGCAACTGTAAAGTTTCATATTTCGTTGAAACTATATGATACTTATATGTTTTAGAAAGAGTTTCTGTAAATTGGGTTGAATGCCATGTTTGGACCTGGCGCTAGTGCTGTTTGGACCCTTAGGGGCTTTTTCTTACTATCCTCTCATTGTTTTCGATTGAAAAATCTATACTCAGTCATGTTTATACTTGTTTACCGAATAACTCAGTTTTATGACTCTATTTTGATGCATATAAATATTTTGGGCCGAATGCCTTGCTTTACCGAAATGCCCGAGGAGCTTGAGAGGTTTATGACTGAGTGAGGCCGAGGGCCTGATTGGTGAGGATGAGTGTTGATCGGGGCTGCCCGTCTGCAACATATTTATTATTATAGCACGTGAGTTGTCCGTGCAGATTATAGCGCTTGGGCTGAATGAGCCCCTCCGGAGTCTGTACACACACCCTAGTGAGCGCAGGTACCTACTGAGTGCGAGTGCCGAGTGCTGAGTGACTGGGAGGCATGAGTGATTGTGAGGTATGCCCGAGTGGCAAGAGTGATTATGAGGTATGCCCGAGTGGCCCGAGTGACTGTGCGGTTTGCCTGAGGGGCTGTTTATAAGTGATGTTTTGCCCGAGGGGCTCTCTATGATTTCACCATTTTTGCTCACCTTTGCCTTTTTCCCTCTGGTTGAAAACTATTAAAAAATATCTTTAAATGATTTTTACTGAAACTGGGTTTAAACGAGATGTTTTGATTCAAATCCTGATTTTAAAAGCATGTGGTATTTTACTGAGTTTTCCTAATATGAATGTTGTATGCTTTATTGCTCGTCACTACTGCTCAGTCTTTATTTATTGTTGTTACTTACTGAGTTGGCATACTCACGTTACTCCCTACACCTTGTGTGCACATTCAAATGTAACTAGACACGGGTTATTGATTGTTCTGGTTGCAGGTTTTCTTGGAGATAGCAAGATAGCTGTTTGGAGATCGCAGCACTTGCTCTTCTCCCTCTTATCTTCCTCTAGTTGTATTTAGTTATTTTCCAAGCTGAGTTATCCTTGATATTGTTAGACAGTTTGTAGTAGATGCTCATGGCTAGTGACACCCCGATGTCGGGCTTTTTATTCCGCACTTTTATTTTGATTGGTACTCCTTTACAAAGGTTTTTATATTAAATAACATTGGAATTATCTTTAAAATAAAAATATCGGTTTGTTTTGGAAATGAGTCGGCTTACCTAGTTCCACGATAGGCGCCATCACGACATGAGTTAGTTTGGGTCGTGACAATATATGAGATAAATCTGAAATATTCGACATAGATATGTTTTTGTGTTATGAATTTGGGAGAAACTAGTATGAAAAATACTAGACTTGAAGAGGTAGATATACCTAAAAATCTAGATTTATTAAATAAATGGACAATTCCTAAAGTCCCGATTAAAATAATTTATGATTATGGTTGATTTGATAAACTTTCTTCAAAACAATTGATAATAACTACTGAGCAATCTTTAGCTTTAAACTCATCAGAACGGACTATTCGTTTGTTAAACAAACAAGATAATGATTTATATAAAAATCAGTATAATTATCTGCATATTGGTATGGTTCAAATTGTTTTTAAACCATTAACCCTTAAAGTGTTACCAGAGACATTTTGGCTGCTCTTAGAGATGCTAGAAACTTGAATTTTAGACAGTCTCTGATGGGTTCGATTGAATCTACTGTGGCCTATGGTCCAATATATTTTAATACTCAACCCAACCTTCAATTATCTCTTTCTGATATTAATATACTTGATGCATTGACATTAAATGTGAAAACGCATGATTATAATTATGCGCCTGGATCTGAACTTATATGTTTATCTTATAGAATTTATTTTAAATTACTATCTACGTTAAACCCTAGATGTAAATTATATGATACATCTGATCAGACTATATTGGTGGAAATCAATTTTGCAAAGTCTAAGGTCACCACGAGGAGACCTATTAAGTGGGAAGAAATTAATTTCCCAACTACTTGGACTTTGGATTCAGTTATATCCCCTAGTCAAATAACAAATGCTGTCACTAATACTGAATATTCTCATATTACTCAAAATCTGGATGGTAGGATTTGCATTCAATTTGATGATAATAGTTCCATTTATAATAGGCAGTCATTTTCTAATAATAGACTTTTTCCTGCTATTAGTCCAAATTATAATAGGCATTCATTTTCTAATCATAGACTGTTGCCTGCTATTCAACATATTTCTCCTGTTGAACCAGTCTATGGACCAGCTCGAAATCGTGCGGTATCTTTGCACACTATTTCTACTAAAATTGGTGATAAGCCTGTTGAAAGGGTTAAAATTAACCCCCAAACAAATATTGTTCGGGATAATGATAATATTTTTGATAAGGATATTGTCACGACCCAATTTTCCCTCCGTTTGGTATCGTGATGGCACCTAGTCTTAGGGACTAGGTAAGCCTAACATTAATTGCAACAACATTCTTTAAATAACATCTAACAAGTTAAATAGAAATCTCTTACAATTCCCAAAAACCGGTAGTACAAGTCATAAGCTCTACAGAGTTTGCTATCACTTCTAAATACAACTGTTCAGAAGTAAGTAAAAACAGTGTAAATACAAAATAGGAAGGTGACTCCGAAGCCTGCGAACGCAGCGACATGTTTACCTTAAGTCTCCTCAGCAAGGATCCGCACAGCTACTAACGATCGATACCTGGATCTGCACAAAATATATGCAGAAGAGTAGCATGAGCACACCACAGCGGTGCCCAATAAGTATCAAGACTAACCTCGGTGAAGTAGTGACGAGGACTAGTCAAGACACCCACTGGTCTAATAAACTGAACAAGTATAAGTATAGGGATGATAGAACATGACATCTATCTGAGGACCCCACGATATGTCTAACGACATAACAACTGCAATAAGGAAGGAAAGATAGTAAGTAACAGCGGAACAGCATAATAAGACACAGAAGAATGAACGAAAGCACAACCTAAACCCGAAAATCACAATACAGTAAAGGCAAGTAGTAACTCAGCAACTGCAATAGTTTTCACATCAGGACTCAGCCAACAAACCCCAATAATTTAGTCAAATCCTTCGAGTGTAAACTTTCACCCGTAAGTTTTTAAATTGAGGTCTTTAGAATATAATCTTTTCCAATAAGAATATTTTTTTTTTGAAATATTCTTCTTTCAAATAGATATCTTTCAAATTTCGCTCTTTCAAGATAAATACCTTTCAAATATAAACTTTTCCAGTAATATCTTTCGAGTATAAGTCATCCTGTGACACTTAAGTATGGAAGATTAGCAGCTCCGAACACAGATATAACCACAGAGGAATCTATCGGGATACCGTCCGGTAGCCCTGAATTAAATATGCAAGACAGGGGGATCTCCCGGAATATGTCTGTAGTCCCAATTTAACTATGCAAGACAGGGGGATCTCCCGGAATACACCCATAATCCCAATTTAAATATGCAGTGCAAACAACAGAGATAAAAACTATAACATGACAGAAACCTCGTACATCACCACAACAAGTGCAAAAGCAATAATGACAAAGATGCAAGGTACGGCGAGCAAATCAACTCAAGAACTTAAATCTCAAGAACGGTAGAACTCATTCACAAAGAATAACTACAGTGAAGAATGTTAGGCACAAGGAGAACAACTTAACAAGGGAAAACAAACAAAATATAGCAACGATTTCACAATATTCAAGTCAACGATAAGAAGCCGACACGAGTCAAATAGTTCTAAATATTGGCAAGTCAACCAAGATATAGGTTATCTAAACTCCTTTTGAGGTTGAGCAATTACGAGGAATATTCAACAATTCAAGTAAGGATAAGCAACAGAAGATAATCATAACTCCTATTTAAGACTGAACAATTATAGGATGAGAAAATAATGATTTCAATTAAAGATAAGCAGTTATGAAAAATATAGCACGACGATAGAAGAGGTAAAATCTTTGGTTACGTCGAATAAGGGTCAAATAGGCAGTAAGAGTGAATCCTAAAGCAATTATCTCTAATCAAAGCATGTAAAGGTGAAACTAGCAAATAGGAATTTAAGCGTATCAAGAACAACATCATACATGGTGAATATAAGAACATAAGAACCCTAAAAGGCCAACTTTCCACAAATAAGTCTGAGAACGCACTCGCCACCTCACGTACACAGACTACAATCAGCATAGATGACTCAAATCCTAAGGGAAAAATCCTCCACACAAGGTTAGGCAAGATACCTCAAACTGCGCTCAATCAGTCAAGTAGTATGCCCTTTTCTCTATTTTCCGACTCCGATCGGCTCGAATCTAGTCATAATTAATTAGATTCAATCAATACAAATTGTATCAACAAATTCTATATGAAAATATAAATTTTCTACAAAAATCCAAAATTTAACCTAAAATTCGCCTGTGGGGCCCACATCTCCGAACCCGACGAAAGTTACAAAATATGAATGCCCATTCCGATACGAGTTCAACCATACCAATTTCATTCAATTCCGATAACAACTCAACCTCAAAATCTTAAATTGAATCAAAAGGGTTTTCATAATTTTTCCCAACTTAATTCACCGATTAAATGTTAAAAACAACCATGGATTCGGGTAATTTAAACCAATATTGAGTCAAGAACACTTACCCCGTTGTTTTCCTCTAAATATCTCCCAAAAATCGCCTCATCCCGAGCTCCAATCCGTAAAAAATGGAAAATGGGACTAAGTCCCATTTTCTGAACTTAAACTCACTGCCCAGGCTTTTCTTCTTCACGTTCGTGTGACTAGTGTCGCGTTCGCAAAAGCCTGACCATGCACAGCATCGCGTTCACGTTCGATCTCTCGCATTCACGGTAGCCAACTGCCCTCCTTCTTCACGTTCGCAGTCCATGCTTCGCGTTCGTGACCACTGCATCACGTTTGCGTAAGCTTGACCAGACCTTGCCTCGTGTTCGCGTCCATCCCTTCGCATTCGCGAAGGTCAAATCCATCACCCCCAAAATTTCTTCTTCGAGAACGCGGGACTTTCTTCGCGTTCGCGAAGAAGGAAACCAGAAACCAGAATCAGCAGTTCCAAAACAGCTCCAAATGATCCGAAACCACCCCAAAACACACCCGAGGCCCCCGGGACCTCAACCAATCATACCAACCAGTCTCACAACACATTACGAACTTGCTCGAGGCCTCAAATTGCTTCGAACAACATCAAAACGATAAATCGCAGTCCAAATCAAAAATTCATGAACTTTGAACTTTTAAATTCTATAACTTGTGCCAAAACACATCAAATCAATCCGAAATGACTTCAAATTTTGCAAACAAGTCATAAATGACATAACAGACCTATTCAAATTTCCAGAATCGGATTTCGACCTCCATATCAAAAAGTCAACCCCCGGTCAAACTTCCCAAAAATTCAATTTTCGGCATTTCAAGCTTAATTCCACTATGGACCACCAAATAATTTTTCGGACACGCTCCTAAGTCCAAAATCACCATACGGAGCTATTGACATCATCAAAATTTCATTTAGCAGTCGTTTTCTCAGAAGTCAACTCTCTGGTCAACTCTTTCCATTTAATCTTCAAATTAAGGATTGTTCTTTTAATTTAATTCCGAATCTTTAGTAAATCAAACTCGACCACACCCGCGGGTCATAATACATATTGCGATGCTGGTCGAGACCTTAAGTCACTAAACGAGGCGTAAATTCTTAAAATGACAAGTCGGGTCGTTACATTCTGCACCTCTTAAACAAACGTTCATCCTCGAACGTTCTAAGAATTATTCTGAGATTACCAAATTGATAATTTTTACTTTTACACATATACTCACGGTTGATTCCATACTACCGCATTTGAGATAAGCGTGACAACATCATCTCATTTGAGATTATTTCTTTTATCCATACTTGAAAACTTTAAGGCCATTTTCTTACACTTCAATATTTTAAAAAGGCCTGATTTCTCACAACAACACACAGTATTAGTCTCAACTGGCTATAGTAACTCGTGCCTATGCACACATCAATTTCTCGATAGTGTTGAACTAATTCAAAACTTTCTTTGGGGTGCTGCATTATTCCCCGCTTAGGATCATACGCCCTCAAACACATAACATATTTATCTCTTCTTTTGAAATTCTCAATCATTCAAATTTTACTAACTCCCAAATTTTTTTCAGAAATTTAGGCAGAATCTCCCCTATAATTGGGCCCATCCACCTGCCAGAGTAATACCAAACAACTCCTAACAACACATCCACAACCCAACAAAGCACCACAAATATATATATCAATAATACTAATCTCCGCATTACAAGCACTGCATTATCATAATGATATCCGGGCATGATGCACATCATATGTACACTCATCACCACATCTCTGGTCTTAAAAGCTGTTCATAAATAAATTTCAGCATCATCCACCTTATTTCGAATCTTCACAATACTGACAACAGAATGTGAGGCATGAAGACCTCATGATTACTTACTCGGATTACTGATTCACATTTAACGCCACTTGGACACTCATCTCATAGGCTAAAACCTAATATTTACAGCACGCAAATGGCTGAATATGCACAGAAAATATACAAGAATTATCAGAAAAGCTTAACAGGCATGACTCCCTATTAATATTATTGTACAAATTAATTTTTCACAAAGGGATAATTTTAAACTCATAAATATTTCACCACAAGGACCTCGTCCTTATATAACTTCCACCGTGGCTTGAAGCCCGATTTAAATAATTCACATCATGTAAAAATGCGAGGATCTCGTCCTCCACTCCGAATCACAAGTATTTTGCACATTGTGCCAATTGAAATTTAAATTTTTTCTTTCTTTCTTCTTTTCAATATATTTCATAAATAATTTTCACAACACATAATGAACCCTCCTACCGGTAGGGCATATAATTCATAAAAATTAGAATCAATTATTCCGAAACACATTGAACCCACTGTAATGAATAACAAAAAATACTTTTGGGATTGTGTATCAAAAATATAATGATAGACACGGGTTCACATCTTTAAATCTCCCAACATGGATAAACATATAAGTGGGTCACATATTTACGAAGCTCACCCATAAGTGGAGCATAATATGAGGACTCACCTCAATATTCAGAACCGAATCAAATTAAGGAAAATATCCTTTTATAATAAAAATCAGGATCGTACCTATAACGTCACCATCTGGTGTATTGGCCTCAGCCAAATCATAGCAATTATATCAATGGGTCGGGTATCCACCTCTTAGGTGCCCACTACCCGCCTGTCCTCCACCTCTAGCTGACTGTGCACGTGGAGTATTAACTGGAATAAGGCTTGTAGCCTAAATATTCTGATGAAATCCGTCTCTTCCAAAGCTGGGACATTCCTCTTGACGAGTATGGTACAATCACATTGATAACAACCCCTCTAAGGTCATGGATGCTCGTACTGAGCCTGTGCTGGATAACTGAAATGATCATTATAGAAATCTCGTGCCGGTGGTGCACTGTAAACTGGAGCACTCTGAGTAATCTGATGTGCGGACTGAGCTTACCGACTGCTCGAGCCTCCGCTATAATGGGTTCTAGCTGAAGAGTAAAATCCACTAAACCCTCCAGATCTTCGAGACCTTTTGGCCTCCTTAGACTCCCTTTCCTTGTATAAAACACACTCAATCTTCCTTGCAATCTCCACTACTTGTTGAAATGGAGTATCAGTTTGCAACTCTCGATCCATGCATATTTTAATATCATAATCAAGCCCCTTAATGAATCTGTGGACCCGTTCTCTGATTGTAGGAATTAAGATAGGTGCATGATGGGCTAACTCACTGAACCTGATAGCATATTCTGACACTGCCATAGTGTCCTGACGCAACCACTCAAACTCTGTGCGTCACGCATCTCAGAGAGTCTGGGGAACAAACTCGTTCAAGAATATTTTCGAAAATTGAGACAAGTTGGTGGTGTTACATTGGCTGGTCTACCTTCTTCATAGATTTGCCACCACCGATACGCTGCGCCTGACAGTTAAAATGTAGTAAAGGCAACTCCGCTCACTTCCACAATACCCATGATGCGGAGAATATGGTGACACTTTTCTAGAAATCCTTGGGCATCCTCTGAAGCTGTGCCACTGAAAGTAGGTGGGTTATACTTCTTAAACCTCTCAAGCCTCTTTTGTTCTTTTTTTTTTCTAATGCCTCTGGCCTGATCTCAGACTGAATCGGAATAACGGGTTATACTGGTACTATACCCAAAACTTGACCAATGTGAACCTGCTGCTCTGGAGTTACTCTGGCTACGGCATGTGCTCCTCGTCGGCCTCTACCTCTGCCTCTAGCGACATCCGCTCCGGGGTAACGTTATCAGCAACTACAACTTGTGTCCTCACCATCTTTGAGAGAACGGAATGATAAAAGTTCAAACTTCGAGATCAATGAACTCGCACGATGGAATGAAAGAAGTGAGATTATCCTAATAGTTCTGTAGCCTCTCGATGATAAGTACAATCGTCTCCGTACCGATCCGCAAGACTCTACTAAACTCGCTTATGATTTGTAGCAACTATGAACCTAGAGCTCTGATACCAACTTGACACGACCCAATTTTCCATCTGTTTGGTATTGTGATGGCACCTAGTCTTAGGGACTAGGTAAGCCTAACATTAAGTGAAACAACATTATTTAAATAACATCTAACAAGTTAAATAGAAATCTCTTACAATTCCCAAAAACCGGTAGTACAAGTCATAAGCGCTACAGAGTTTGCTATCACTTCTAAATACAACTGTTCGGAAGTAAGTAAAAACAGTGTAAATACAAAATAGGAAGGTGACTCCGAAGCCTGCGAACACAATGACAGGTTTACCTTGAGTTTCCTCAGCAAGGATCCGCACAGCTACTAACGATCAATACCTGGATCTGCACAAACAATGTGTAGAAGAGTAGCATGAGCACACCACAGTGGTGCCTAGTAAGTATCAAGACTAACCTCGGTGAAGTAGTGACGAGGACTAGTCAAGACACCCACTGGTCTAATAAACTGAACAAGTATAAGTATAGGGATGATAGAACATGACATCTATCTAAGGACCCCATGATATGGCTAACGACATAAGAACTGCAATAAGGAAAGAAAGACAGCAAGTAACAACGGAACACCAGAATAAGACACAGAAGAATGAACGAAAGCACAACCCAAATCCGAAAATCACAATACAGTAAAGGCAAGAGGTAACTCAGCAACTGCAATAGTTTTTACATCAGGACTCAGCCAACAAACCCCAATAATTTAGTCAAATCCTTCGAGTGTAAACTTTCACCCGTAAGTTTTTAAATTGAGGTCTTTAGAATATAATCCTTTCCAATAAGAAATTTATTATTATTATTTTTGAAATATTCTTCTTTCAAATAAATATCTTTCAAATTTCGTTGTTTTAAGATAAAAACCTTTCAAATATAAACGTTTCCAATAATATCTTTCGAATATAAGTCATCCTATGACACTTAAGCATGGAAGATTAGCAGCTTTGAACATAGATATAACCACAGGGGAATCTACCGGGATATCGTCCCGTAGCCCCGAATTAAATATGCAAGACAGGGGATGTCCCGAAATACGTCCGTAGTCCCAATTTAAATATGCAAGACAGGGGGATCTCCCGGAATATGCCCGTAATCCCAATGTAAATATGCAGTGCAAACAACAGAGATAACAACTATAACATGACAGAAACCTCGTACATCACTACAACAAGTGCAAAAGTAATAATGACAAAGATGGAAGGTACGGCGAGCAAATCAACTCAAGAACTTAAATCACAAGAATGGAAGAACTCATTCACAAGGAATAACCACAGTGAAGAATGCTAGGCACAAGGAGAACAACTTAAACAAGGGAAAACAAACAAAATATAGCAACGATTCCACAATATTCAAGTCAATGATAAGAAGCCTACACGAGTAAAATAGTTCCAAATAATGGCAAGTCAACCAAGATATAGGTTATCTAAAATCCTTTTGAGGTTGAGAAATTACGAGGAATATTCAACAATTCAAGTAATGATAAGCAACGAAAGATAATCATAACTCCAATTTAAGACTAAACAATTATAGGATGAGAAAATAATGATTTCAATTAAAGATAAGCAGTTATGAAAAATATAGCACGACGATAGAAGAGGTAAAATCTTTGGTTACGTCGAATAAGGGTCAAATAGGCAGTAAGAGTGAACCCTAAAGAAATTATCTCTAATCAAAGCATGTAAAGGTAAAACTAGCAAATAGGAATTTAAGCGTATCAAGAACAACATCATACACGGTGAATATAAGAACATAAGAACCCTAAAAGGCCAACTTTCCACAAATAAGTCTGAGCACGCACTCGCCACCTCACGTACACAGACTACAATCAGCATAGATAACTCAAATCCTAAGGGAAAAATTTTCCACACAAGGTTAGGCAAGATACTTACCTCAAACTGCGCTAAATCAGTCAAGTAGTATTCCCTTTCCTCTATTTTCCGACTCCGATCGACTCGAATCTAGTCATAATTAATTAGATTCAATCAATACAAATTGTAGGAATAAATTCTATATGAAAATACAAATTTTCTACAAAAATCCAAAATTTAACCCAAAATTCGCCCGTGGGGCCCACCTCTCGGAACCTGACAAAAGTTACAAAATATGAATGCACATTCCGATACGAGTTCAACCATACCAATTTCATTCAATTCTGATAACAACTCAACCTCCAAATCTTAAATTGAATCAAGAGGGTTTTCACAATTTTCCCAACTTAATTCACCGATTAAATGTTAAAAACAACTATGGATTCGGGTAATTTAACAAATATTGAGTCAAGAACACTTACCCCGTTGTTTTCCTCTGAAAATCTCCCAAAAATTGCCTCATCCCGAGCTCCAATCCGTCAAAAATGGAAAATGGGACGAAGTCCCATTTTCTGAACTTAAACTCACTGCCCAGGCTTTTCTTCTTCACGTTCGCGTGACTAGTGTCGTGTTCGCGAAAGCCTGACCATGCACAGCATCGCATTCATGTTCGAGATATCGCGTTCGCAGCAGCCAACTGCCCTCCTTCTTCGTGTTCGCAGTCCATGCTTCGCATTCGCGAAGGGTTAATGGCTCAAGGTCCCGGCTCCCCTTCCTTCTTCGCGTTCGCGACCACTGCGTCGTGTTTGCGTAAGCTTGACCAGACCTTGCCTCACGTTCGCGTCCATTCCTTCGCGTTCGTGAAGGTCAAATCCAGCACCCCCAAAATTTCTTCTTCGCGAACGCGGGACTTTTTTCGCATTCGCGAAGAAGGAAACCACACACCAGAATCAGCAGTTTCAAAACAACTCCAAATGATCCGAAACCACCCCGAAACACACCCGAGGCCCCCGAGACCTCAACCAATCATACCAACCTGTCCCACAACACATTAAGAACTTGATCGAGGCCTCAAATCGCATCGAACAACATCAAAACAATGAATCGCACTTCAAATCAAGAATCCATGAACTTTGAACTTTCAAATTCTATAACTTGTGCCGAAACACATCAAATCAATTCGGAATAACTTCAAATTTTGCACACAAGTCATAAATGACATAACGAACCTATTCAAATTTCTAGAATCCGATTCCGATTCCGATCTCGATATCAAAAAGTCAACCCCCTGGTCAAACTTTCCAAAAATTCAATTTTCGGCATTTCAAGCTTAATTCCACTACGGACCTTCAAATAATTTTCCGGACACGCTCCTAAGTCCAAAATCACCATACGGAGCTATTGACATCATCAAAATTTAATTCCGGAGTCGTTTGCTTAGAAGTCAACTCTCCGGTTAACTCTTTCCATTTAAGCTTCAAATTAAGGATTGTTCTTTTAATTTAATTTTGAATCTTTAATAAATCAAACTCGACCACACCCGCGGGTCATAATACATATTGCGAAGTTGCTCGAGACCTTAAGTCACTAAACAGGGCGTAAATTCTTAAAACAATAAGTCGGGTCGTTACAGATATTCCTTCTGTATCCGAGATGGATTTTGACCCAAATGAAGTTTAAATGATTCCTCACAAAATTGATTTTAGTCCAGGGTCACAGGCAAGAAAATATGTTCAAAAGGATTTCTTTAGTGATATATGGAACCGGTTTAAAGATTTGAATAATATTTCACAAGCGTTTTATGAAACTTGTGCTTTACATAATCAAATTTTTTATTTTGTTCCCTGGTTTATAGTCACCTATTTACCATTATATATAAAGGTTTTAGAAAGATCTTATAAAGATGGGAGTGGTAGTATTTTAAAAACCATATACCCACCTCAAGCACATTTTGTTTTACCTAATAATATAGGTATTACTTTCACTGCATTTCAAAAATTTATTGAAGAAGATGTTGCCGCAGTCAGCATCACCGAAATTAATAAAATGATTTCTCAAAATAATTATTTGAGTTTATATGTCAAAGTTTTGGGTGAACATATAAATTATCTTGATAAAAAACTTGACGAATTAACAGTTTTGATAAAAGGAATAAGCACTAACAAAACCAATATTGCTTCTACTTCTTGAAGTAAATCAGACACTCAAATTATTCTTACTCATGTTCAAAGACCTCCTGAGATTCAGGATTTTAAATTCAAATCGTTTAATGATTTAGAAGAACTTCTTGATAAAAAGTTATCTGGTTTAAATATCAAACCAGTTGATTTATCAAATAATTTTGCTGATAAATTAGAAACCAATTCTGATTATAAAAATGAAATTTGGTCAGAGTTTAATAAACTGAGAGGTTATCCCAAAAAGAATAATATGTATGCTGATAAGCCCAAGATGCAAACTTATTTTTACAATCGTCCTACTCCTCAAGATATGTTAATAGAAGAACAAGATTGGAATCAGACTAATACGTCTTATAGTGGTTCCGAAATTTATGAATGGAATCTTGATGGTTTGACTGATAGACAATTGACTATTCTTATGCATAGAATGCTTATGTATGCAACTATCTATAAAAGTGTGAAAATACAGTTAGAACTATTTGCAAAATGATTATTGCAGGTTTTACTGGCCAACTTTTTGGCTGGTGGGATAATTATTTAACTGTTGATGAAAAGGCTTTAGTTATTAATGCAATAGCCACTGACGAAGGAGTTGATAACTTAGGCATGGCTCTAATTAAAAATAGAGAAGATGTTGTTTATACCTTTATTCTTACCATATTAGAACATTTCAATGGTAGATTTACTAATCAGTATGAGACAGTCCGTACTCTACTAAATGGTCTTAGATGTAGGACCTTAGGTGAGTTTAGATGGTATAAATACACCTTTATGAGTAGGGTTATGAAATTGCCTGAAAATAAGTATGAACATTAGAAAGCTAAGTTTATAGATGGCCTTCCCTCCTTATTTGCTGAAAAAGTAAGAAAAACTCTAAGGGGTAATTATGGTGAAATTCCGTATAAGGATTATACTTATGGAAAACTAATAGGAGTTTGCACACAAGAAGGATTAAACTTGTGTAATGAGTTAAAATTGTCTAGACAGCTTAAGATAGATAAGTTTAAGGAGAAATCTCAATTAGGAGACTTTTGCACCCAGTTCGGTTTACCCGAGACTTCTACTCATAGCAAGAAAAAGAAGAGTAAGTATCATAGATATCCTAACCCTGACAGCCCTTATAAGAAAAAAAGATCGAGATATAGATCCAAAGAAGAGCGTGATACTAGGAAAGCCCATCGAAAGTCTACTAGATTTACGAAAAATAGGTCTAAACGAGATCTTACTGATATTAAGTGTTATAAATATGGAAAATTTGGCCATATAGCTCAAAATTGTAAGCTTCAAAAGTTGAAAACTTTAGAACTAGACGATGAGTTGCGTGATAAGGTTTATAGTTTATTATACATTTCTGGATCAGAATCTGATTATAATTCTGAGTTAGAATCTGAAGCTGAAGTCGATTTACTTGATTTATCTGATAGTGATAAAAATATTGATGATACTTGTACAACTTGAAAAGGTAATATATGTACTTGTGATGATGATGAATTTTATAAATTACAATCTCAATTTCAGGATTTGAACATGAAAACTGCAATGACCCGGTCGGTCATTTTGAGAATTTGAGCCCCGATCCCCTAATATCTGCTTTCCCCATATTTGTTTCTGCTTTTTGGGACTTGCCGGAGTGATTGGTTATGGAATTCAGAGGGTTTTGGGACACTTAGTCCCTAGTTGTGAGTTTAAGCTTTGGAGTTTGGACCATAGTCGGAACTATGTAAAGACGGATCCGGAATGGAATTCCGTCAACTCCGTTAGCTCCGTTGAGTGATTTTGGGGTTAGAAGCGCGTCCAGAATGTGTTTTGGAGGTCTGTAGTAGATTTAGGCTTGAATTGGCAGAAGTTAGTTTTTCGGCGATTTCGGCCGATAGTTGAAATTTTGATATCGAGCTCGGAATGGAATTCCGAAAGTGGCTGTAGGTTCTTAGTGTCATTTGTGACGTGTGTAAAATTTGAGGTCATTCGGAATAGATTTGATGTGGTTCAGCGTCGTTTGTAGAATTTGGAAAATTTTAAATTCTTAGGCTTAAATATGTGCTTAATTCATGATTTTGTTGTTTTTCGACATGGTTTGAAGGCTCGACTAAGTTCGTAAGATGTTTTAGGATTGGTTGGTATATTTGGTTGAGGTCCTGGGGGCCTCGGGTGTGTTTCGGATGCTTAACGGAATGAACTTGGACTTTGAGGGATTTTTGGAGTTGCTGGTTCTAGTGTTTTCGCACCTGCGGTGGGGAGTCCGCAGGTGCGGCCTCGCAGAAGCTAGGCTGGGCTCGTAGGTGTTCTTTTAGGCCAGGGAGTCAGTGGTCGCAGATGCGACGAGTGAGCTGCAGGAGCAGAGCTGCATCTGCGGAAGGGCAGTCGCAGATGCGGAGGTGAGAAAGACCCAAGGTTCTACAGAAGCGGAAGATTGAGCACAGAAGTGCATCCACAGGTGCAGACTCATGCGTGCAGGTGTGGACCCAGCCCAAGTAAGTGAAATTCACACCTGCGATGGATTGTCCACAAGTGCGTGATCGCAGATGCGGTCCTATGTCCGCAGGTGCGGAAATCACTAGGCAGAAAAAGAGGATTTCGAGGGTTTGAAATTTCATAACACAAAATTCAATTTAGAGCTCGGTGGGAGACGATTTCTCGAGGGATTTTGAATGAGAACTATTGGGTAACTAATTCTAACTCTATTTTTATCATAATACATTTATCTATTATTGTTTTCCTCATCTAATTAAGGAAATTGAGGGTAAAAGTTTGAAAATGGGGGAAAAGGTTCCCCAATTGAAAATCTGAGATTTGAATGGGAATTTGACGTTGGATTTAGATGATTTTTGTTCGAGTGAACTCGTGAGTGAATGGGTGTTCATAATTTGTAATTTTTACCTGATTTCGAGACGTGGGTCCGGGGAGATGTTTTGGGCGTTTTTCCTAATTTCAAGCTTTAGCTTCGAATTAATTAGCTAAATTAGTTACTTGTAGTTATATTTACATTATGCAGTTAATTTGAATAGATTCGGGCCATTTGGAGTCGGATACTCGTGGCAAGAACGTAATATCGAGTTGATTTGAGCGGTTCGAGGTAAGTGGCTTGCCTAACCTTGTGTTGGGGACTTTCCTCTAAGATGAATGATATTAATTGATTTGTGGGCACCGTGTACGTGAGGTGACGAGTACGTATATGGGCTATTATTTCAAAAACCCTATTTTTCCTTTCTAAATCATAAATTATTTTTCCTTATTAAATTGCACTAATACGTTTAATTGTTAAACTTAGACTAGAGAAGCATGCTTACGTGTTTAACTGCCTATTTGACATTCTGTGTGCCATGCTTAGTTAAGTCCCTACTTTCCTTATATGTGTTAAGTATAAACTGTATAACTCGATTCCATACCTGCCATTTCATCTTGCGTTGCATATTTACTTTGGGACTACGGACGTATTCCGGGAGATCCCGCCCTGTACTGCATATTTACTTTGGGACTACGGACGTATTCCGGGAGATCCCCCAGCACTACATATTTACTTTTGGACTACGGACGTATTCCAGGATATCCCCTAGCACTGCATATTTACTTTGGGACTACGGACGTATTTCGGGAGATCCCCCAGGACTGCATATTTACTTTGGGACTACGGACGTATTCCGGGAGATCCCCATGTACTGCATATTCATTTGGAACTACGGGACGGTATCCCGGGAGATTCCCCACTGTGTTTACCTTGTTCTGAGCTGAGGACTCCCTTAACTATTAAAGTTTCGAGAATTTCTTTAATTGTGTTACCGTAAATTTTACTTATATCTTTTACTGTTTAATTTATTAAATTTACCCCTTTAGGGCCATGACCTAACCTCGTCACTACTCGACCGAGGTTAGGCTTGGCACTTACTGGGTAACATTGTGGTGTACTCATGCCCTTTCCTGCACATGTTTTCATGTGCAGATCCAGGTACGAGCTATCAGCCTTGGGTTTAGTGCGTGCTGCTGATTCTAGGAGACTTCAAGGTACTTCTGTTTGTGTCTGTAGATCTTCGGAGTCCCCTTCTACTCCCTCGTCTAGAGACTTTCTTTATTATCTTCAGACTTTTGTATAGAGCTAAATAGATTATAGCAGCTTGTGACTTAGTGATATTCCGGGTCTTGGGAAAATTATTTTGTATATGTCCAGTGGTACTACTCTTGGCTATTCACAATATGCTGGTTATCTTTAAAATGTTGTGTTTTCTTTATATTTTTCGTAATATTAGGCTTACCTAGTCGTAAAGACTAGGTGCCATCACGAAAACTTACGGAGGGTTAGTTTGGGTCGTGACAAAAACCATTACATCTGATAATGTAATTGAACTTTTAAAAGAAGTTAATGATGATAAACTTCGTGAAAAAATTATAAATTTGGCTACAAGTTCTAGTTCTACTTCTTCAAAATCTTTTGAAAAATAAAAGAACGAATTTGAATATTCTGCGCCTTATTCTTTATCAGAAATTAATAATCGTCTTAATGATAAATATACACCAACCAGAGATGCTTTTGACGATTTAAAAGTTGAAATTGAAAATTTGAAAAGAGAAATTAAATTTCTTAAACAAAATCAAACAATTTGTGATCACAGGATTACTGAGATAGAGAAAAATAATTACCTAGCTGAGTTATCTAATAACAAAAATAAAGGTATTTCTGAAAATGATAATGATGAAAAACCTATTGACTTTAATCCTAAACATGATATGTTTTTAGGAATGATGCAAATTGTTACTGCTCATAAATGGTATATTAAATGTACTATTTTAATTGATAATAGTTTTTCCATAACTGATATTGCTATGATTGATAGTGGAGCTGATGTTAGCTGCATTCAAGAAGGATTAGTACCTACTAAATATTTTCAAAAAATCACTCATATGGTTAAATCTGCTTCTGGTCATGCTTTAGATATAAAGTATAAATTACCTAATACACGTATTTGTCAAAATAAAGTCTGCATTCCTCACTTCTTTTTCTTGGTTAAAAACCAGTTATATCCTCCCATCATACTTGGAACACCTTTTATTAACGCTATTTATCCTTTTACTAGCATAGACTCGAAAGGTTTTACAGCTACTTATAAAGATAAAAAATAAGATATACTTTTGTTACAGATCCCGTAACTAGAGATATAAATGCTTTAATTGATATGAAGCAAAAACATACTGATTCTTTGCAACTATAATTATTTAGTATGAATATATTTGATACTTTAAAATCCACTAAAGTAGAGGAAAAGATTTATTTGATTTCTGAACAAATTGCAATTGATATTTGTGCTGATCATCCTAGTGCTTTTGGAATCAAAAAAAGTATATTGTCACTCTTCCGTATGAAGATAATTTTTCTGAAGATGATATCCCTACTAATTCTCGTCCTTGTCAGATGAACGCTGAATTGGTAGAATTCGGCAAAAAATAAATTGATAATTTGTTACAAAAAGGTTTGATAAAACCTTCAAAATCTCCTTGGTCTTGTACCACATTTTATGTCAATAAT
Source organism: Nicotiana tabacum (assembly GCF_000715075.1). Taxonomy (NCBI): domain Eukaryota; kingdom Viridiplantae; phylum Streptophyta; class Magnoliopsida; order Solanales; family Solanaceae; genus Nicotiana; species Nicotiana tabacum. The sequence goes on along the minus strand of NC_134096.1, from coordinate 113,098,649 downwards.
GCTGCAGTAAAAGAACGTGGCATTCCTAGATTGGTTATAAATTATAAACCATTGAATAAATATTTAAAGTGGATAAGGTATCCTATCCCCAACAAAAAGGATTTGTTATTAAGATTATATGATGCCAATATATTTTCAAAGTTTGATTTAAAATCTGGTTATTGGCAGATTCAAATATTTAAAGAGCATACTTATAGAACTGCTTTTAATATTCCATTCAGGCAATATGAATGGAATGTTATGCCTTTTGGTTTAAAAAATGCCCCTTCTGAATTTCAGAAAATCATGAATGATATATTTAATCCATACCTAGATTTCATCATTGTTTATATTGATGACATTTTGATATTCTCCAAAACATTTGAAATGCATATTAAGCATCTAGATACTTTTAAAAGAATTGTTATACAAAATGGTTTAGTTATTTCAAAACTAAAAATGAGTTTATTCCAAACTGATGTTCGATTTTTAGGACATTATATATGTCAAGGAAAATTAACTCCAATTCAAAGATCTATTGATTTTGCATCAAAATTTCCTGATAGTATTATTGATAGAACTCAGTTACAAAGGTTTTTGGGAAGTTTAAATTATATATCCCCTTTTTATAAAAAATTATCTCGTGATTTGACCTCATTATATGATAGGCTAAAAAAGGATCATAAAAAACCTTGGACTGATAGTCATACCATTTTGGTTAAAAATATTAAGCAAAAGGTAAAAGCTTTACCTTGTTTAACCCTTGCTAATCCTACATGGCAAAAGATTGTCGAGACGGATGCGTCTAAGATTGGTTACGGTAGGATATTGAAACAAATAAATCCCAATGAAAATTGTGAATACTTGATAAGATTTCACTCTGAAAAATGGACTGAAGCCCAGAAAAAGCATGCTACTGTGGCTCATGAAATGTTAACTATTGTTAAATGTCATTTAAAATTCCAAGATGATTTATACAATCAAAAGTTTTTGATAAAAACTGACGCTCAATCTGTTAAGTATATGTTTAACAAAGATTTTATACATGATGCCTCAAAGTTAATATTTGCAAGATGGCAAGCTCAATTAACCCCTTTTGATTTTGAAATTCAGTGTAAAAAGGGAATTGTTAACTCTCTACCAAATTTTTTATCTCGAGAATATTTGCAGGATGGATCCTCCATGGGTCAGAGGTAGAGGTAGAGGAAGGGGAAGATCGTCGCCACATTCTCAAGGGAGATCATCTCCGCCATACTCTCAAGGATCATCATACGGATCCTCATCAAACTCCCTAGTTATACAAATGGGAAAAAAGAGTTTAGTAAATGAGAAAATATCTCTCAAAGGCGAATCTTCGGCAGGTCCATCTGTTCATCTGGAAGATATTCCAGAACATAGTCCGTTATACGCACACTTGCAAGCATATTTGGCTGCTCAAAAGCAAAGTGATACTTTTTCTTCAATTACCAAAGAGGACAGTGATGATATTAAGTCCTATGAAAAATTACTTAAAAAAGAAATGATCTTTCTTTTAGAAAATAATGAGATTCAGAAGAAAGAAGAGCCATGGAAGATATTCCAAAGGTATTTGATAAATGAATTATATTATCCGGGTGAGTCATACAAAACCCGTTCTTACTATGAGACTATTATCACCAGTACAGGTAGTGCAGAATTTCAGCATATTTCCAGTTGTAGCACGGAAGAGAATGTTTATAACTTATCAAAAATTATTATCAAACAGATTATATTAGTTGAAGATTGGGGTATATCTACAATGAAAAGAAGGCAGATAAGCCTTAACAAATCTCGTATGAATTTTACTTATTGGGATTGTATCCAAGCTTTTGATAAAGTGCTCTATTATAATAATGATAGACATAAGCACACTTGGTTCATAAAGGTATGTGCATAAATATTTACTAGAACCAATTCCTAATCGGTTTTTGAATTGGTGGTCATATCACGGTCCGATAGTCAAAATATTACATGATCCATTTCTTATGTTATACAAAGAATGGACAAAACATTCACCAGATTTAAATGAGTTATACCACACAGATCATATCTGTTATTTAGAAAAAATTGACCAAATATATTTCTTTCTAGAATTCTCTATTCCATGGATTCATAAGTAGACTCCGGAGTTGGGATTCACCGAAGAACAAATTCCTTGTTTATGCATGACTCTTTATAGCAATTTCTGGGATAAATTGATGAAAAAGGATCCCAAAACAAAGATGTTATACGGTCAAGAACTCTTGGATTCCATTAAAGCAAAAATCCAAGAATATTTCAACAACCCCCAAAAGGAAAAAATTGATGATAGCCTAGTTCGGCACATTGCTAGAAAGATCTATTTTCAAGAAGGAGATACAGAAGAAATGATTAATGATTATCTGGAAGAAGTAAAAAGAAATTTACTTCGCTCCATCAACCAATATGAAAAATCTGACACTTCGATGCGGAGTGAGACTAGCAACGTTGATATTGCAGATGATTCTCAGCCTATTGAATCAGAAAAGCTATTATCTGATAATGCCATACAAAATGCGGAAGAATTCCTCCAAAGGATGAAGGAGATAGAAAAACAACCTAGACAGTGATATTTGTGGTCAACTACAGTAATAGCCGCCCGGGACCTACAACACAATGAAGCCGCCGGGGACCACTCTCAACAGTAGATACACTGTTTTAATAGTAGAAATACTGTTTGTACAGTAGAAACACTGTACAGGGACCCAGAATGTGGGACCCCATTTTTACTGTTTTAAGATTCTTTTTCTTTCTTATTTATAGGTGCATTCATTTGAGAGAAGGCACCAGCCTTTAGACTCTCTCTCTCTCTCATCTCCAGCCGTGACTATGTCCGGCTAAGAGATTTCATATCTATGTTGAATATCTAACTTCTCTCTTATATACACCATGAAAGATCTAGCCTCTATCTAAATATAAAGGAATTTTAATATGGCTTATTGACTTGGTTACAGAGATGGTGGTATAGTCGGATCTAGTACTACTTTTACTGGCTTTGCCTTTGTGGATCCGTCTAGCAAGCTGTGGACTTAAGCCCGTTAAAGATATTGAAAAGGGCGTCTTCTTTCATGGTTCGAACCGCTAGACACACGGGCTCAATAAGAGTATGTATTAGATCCAGACAGGCCCCTTGCTTGGGTAAAAGGATAAATCTTTCCATGCAGTCATACATCCCTATAAAAATTCTTGTATATTTCGGTTCTTATATCTTTACTGGCCGTGCGAACTACCGCCAGCCCTTAAAATTAAGGGTACAAAATAAGCTAGATCCTGTTATGGCCGTGCGGATTACCGCTCGCCTATAAGATCCTGTTAGGATTTGCATTCAATTTGATGATAATAGTTCCACTTATCTAATAATAGACTTTTGCCTGCTATTAGTCCTAATTATAATAGGCATTCATTTTCTAATCATAGACTGTTGCCTGGTATTCAATATATTTCTCCTATCGAACAAGCCTTTAGACTCTCTCTCTCTCTCTCTCTCTCTCTCTCTCTCTCTCTCTCTCTCTCTCTCTCTCTCTTGTATCTATTTTCCTGAAGTAAATAAAATCCCCCGTTCATCGGACTCAGGCCTTGCATCCCGACCTTACGAGGTATTTATTTTATTCTATTAAGTACTTCAAGTCTCTCCTCTCCAGCCGTGACTATGTCCGGCTAAGATATTTCATATCTATGTTGAATATCTAACTTCTCTCTTATATACACCATGAAAGATCTAGCCTCTATCAAAATATAAAGGAATTTTAATATGGCTTATTGACTTGGTTCCAGAGATGGTGGTACAGTCGGATCTAGTACTACTCTTACTGGCTTTGCCTTAGTGACTCCGTCTAGCAAGCCATGGACCTAAGTCATTTTCTAATAATAGATAATAATAGTTCCACTTATAATAGGCAATCATTTTCTAATAATAGACTTTTTCCTGCTATTAGTCCTAATTATAATAGGCATTCATTTTCTAATCATACACTGTTGCCTGCTATTCAACATATTTCTCCTGTTGAACCAGCCTTTAGACTCTCTCTCTCTCTCTCTTGCTAGACGGAGACACTAAGGCAAAGCCAGTAAGAGTAGTACTAGATCCGACTGTACCACCATCTCTGGAACCAAGTCAATAAGCCATATTAAAATTCCTTTATATTTTGATAGAGGCTAGATCTTTCATGGTGTATATAAGAGAGAAGTTAGATATTCAACATAGATATGAAATTTCTTAGTCGGACATAGTCACGGCTGGAGAGGAGAGACTTGAAATACATAATAGAATAAAATAAATACCTCGTAAGGCCGAGATGCAAGGCCTGAGTCCGATGAACGTGGGATTTTATTTACTTCAGGAAAATAGATACAAGAGAGTCTTTACGAGAGAGAGAGAGAGAGAGAGAGAGAGAGAGAGAGAGTCTAAAGGCTGGTGCCTTCTCTCAATTGGTTGATGGAGCGAAGCAAATTTCTTTTTACTTCTTCCAGATAATCATTAATCATTTCTTCTTTATCTCCTTCTTGAAAAGAGATCTTTTTGGCAATGTGCCGAACCGAGCTATCATCAATTTTTTCCTTTTGGGGGTTGTTGGAATATTCTTGGAATTTTGCTTTAATGGAATCCAAGAGTTCTTGACCTTATAACATCTTTGTTTTGGGATCCTTTTTCATCAATTTATCCCAATAATTGTTATAAAAAGTCATGTATAAACAAGGAATTTGTTCTTCGGTGAATTCCAACTCCGGAGTCAACTTATGAGTCCATGGAATAGAGAATACTAGAAAGAAATATATTTGGTCATTTTTTTCCAAATAACAGATATGATCTGTGTGGTATAACCCATTTAAATCTGGTGAATGTTTTGTCCATTGTTTGTATAACATAAAAAATGGATCAGGTAATATTTTGACTGTGGGACCGTGATATGACCACCAATTCAAAAACCAATTAGGAATTGGTTCAGTAAATATTTTTGCACATACCTTTATGAACCAAGTGTGCTTATGTCTATCATTATTATAATAGAGCACTTTATCAAAAGCTTGGATACAATCCCAATAAGTAAAATTCATACGAGATTTGTTAAGGCTTATTTGCATTTATTTCATTGTAGATATACCACAATCTACAACTGATATAATCTGTTTGATAATAATTTTTGAGAAGTTATAAACATTCTCTTCCGTGCTATAACCGAAAAATGCTGAAATTCTGCACTACCTGTACTGGTGAGAATAGTCTCATAGTAAGAATAGGTTTTGTGTAACTCACCAGGATAATATAATCCATTTATCAAATACCTTTGGAATATCTTCCATGGCTCTTCTTTCCTGTGAATCTCAGTATTTTCTAAAAGAAATATCATTTCTTTTTTAAGTAATTTTTCATAGGACTTAATATCATCATTTTCCTCTTTGGTAATTGAAGCAAAAGTATCACTTTGCTTTTGAGCAGCCAAATATGCTTGCAAGTGTGCGTATAACATACTATCTTCTGGAATATCTTCCATATGAACAGATGGACCTGCCGAAGATTCGCCTTTGAGAGATATTACCAAACTCTTTTTTCCCATTTGTATAACTGGGGAGTTTGATGAGGATCCGTATGATGATCCTTGAGAGTATGGCGGAGATGATCTCCCTTGAGAATATGGGGATGATCTTCCCCTTCCTCTACCTCTACCTCTGATCCATGGAGGATCCACCCTGCAAATATTCTCGAGATAAGATATTTGGCAGAGAGTTATCAATTCCCTTTTTATACTAAATTTTAAAATCAAAAGGGGCTAATTGAGCCTGCCATCTTGCAAATATTAACCTTGAGGCATCATATTTATTGTCCCGACCCAAAATCCCGCCACAGGCATCGTGATGGCACCTAGTCTCTAATACTAGGTAAGCCGATTTCAATTATATTTTTGAAGCCATTTTTTTAATTAAATAAGTAATCAAAACTAACAGCGGGAAAATAAGAATATACAACCTCCCAAGACTGATAGTACTGAGTCACGAACTCTAGCTGAATATACGATATGATTACGAGGACCAAATATACAATACTGTTTGATTAAAAATTAACAGTACAATGAAATGAACAAACTCCAAGGGACTGCGATGACCAAGCAGCTCTACCTTGAATCCTTGCAATCACACTCTAACTCTGTCCGGGTCCGATACCTCCAATACCTGGCTCTGAACAAAAATGTGCAAAAGTGTAGTATGAGTACACCACGGTGGGTACCTAGTAAGTATCAAGACTAACCTCAGTGGAGTAGAGACGAGGTACAGTCAAGACACTCACTTGTCTAATAACCTGTGCAATATAGTATACAAAATTATACTAGAAAATAACTAGCAATGATAACAACAAAATCAACCAGTGATATAACAACAATGCAACAAGAAAATCATAATTATTACTCAGACGAATAAGGAACACAGGTACAACCAATTAATCAAGTCCTTCAAATCTAAATTCTTTCGCCTATATGTTTTTCAAATAATAATTTTCAGGATATAATACTTTCCAATAAATATATTTTCAAGTAAAAGTCACCATGTGGCTCCTCATTTCACAATCATAAAAATTACAGATCTCAGCCCACTTTCATATTTCTTTCCACGGCACCTCATACCCATATTTCTATCACCATCACACGGACCACGCACGTGTCAAAATATCAATGTATATAAGATCCGCATGATCAATTTATTTTCACTAAAGTAAGGTTAAAATCTTGAAATCAAGCAAGAAATCAACAAAGGAATGAATTTATTTAGAAACCATTTGGGTGAAGAAAATGACATTCCAATTAAAATGAAGCATCCGATAACTACTAATTTGGATGTAAAATTTATTAAATTAAAGTATAATAGCAATCTATTTTATTCGAAACAACTCAATTCTCAAAAACCAGTAAAAACCATAAACACAAATCAGTAGAGTCTTGTACAAGGAGCCAAAGCCAATACAATACAACAAGGAATGCAAAACACATAATAAAATCAAATAATACATCACGGAAGAACATAAGAATTTACATATCACGGAAAAAACAAAACAACTAAAGGCAAGTGCATCCATACAAAAATATCAACAAAGGGCACTCCTGAGGTACTGCCTCGTAGTCCCAAAAGTAAATATCCAAGACAGGGGGGATCTCCCGAGGTACCGTCTCGTAGTCCCAATGTAAATATGCAGGTAGGGGGATCTCCCGGAATATCGTTCCATAGTCCCAAAGTAAATATGCAGGGCAGGGGGATCTCCCGGAATACCGTTCCGTAGTCCCAAAGTAAATATGCAAAGCAGGGGATCTCCCGAAATACCGTTCCGTAGTCCCAAAGTAAATATGCAGTGCAGGGAGATCTCCCGGAATACCGTTCTGTAGTCCCAAAGTAAATATGCAGGGCAGGGGGATATCCCGAAATACCGTTCCGCAGTCCCAAAGTAAATATGCAGGGCAGGGGGATCTCCAGGAATACCGTTCCGTAGTCCCAAAGTAAATATGATTTCAACAACTGCACATCAACTGCTCACATATCATAAATGGCTCATCAAGTGCTAAAATATTTCAACTTGCTACGAAAACCAACAATACATCATTTTCCACAATAAGGAGCCCATGGCTCGACCATAATGTGCACAAAAATCTTAACAAAAATATCCGGGGATAGAACAACTCAACAAAATAATATTTCACATAAATTCAAGGTGGCAATCATAACAAATCATCATATTAAAACAATTTTAACAAACAGGGATCTAGGCATGACAAATAGAGTATTTAATAAGTGTTAATAATTTCCATCTTAATATATAAGGGCGTCTCAGGATTTTAATCAATGAAATTTGTACATATAAAGCAAGTACGTACTCGTCACCTCGCGTACATGGTTTTCAATTACACAATTTGCATATAATACTCAATGCCTAAGGGGTATTTCCCCCACTCGAGGTTAAGCAAGACACTTACCTTATTGAAGTTGTGCCGATATTCCAAAATCGCCTTCTTGCTTGAATTGACCTCCGGGCAGCTCAAATCTATCCAAATTAATTGTATCACTTCATTAAAATTCATCGAAAATAATTTCGGATAATAAAATACCAACTTAAAATTTTATTCTAAAAAGTCAGCGCGGGGTCTGCCCCTCGGAACCCGACAAAATTTTTATGAAATCCGAACACCCATTCCGATACGAGTTCAACCATACCAAAATTATCAAATTCCGATAACAGATCGCCCTTCTAATCTTAAATTAAAGTCAAGAGGATTTCTACCATTTTCAACCCAATTCACTAATTTAGTGATAAAAACAACAATAGCTTCATGTAATTTAACCAAAATCAAGTTAGGAATTCTTACCCCAATGTTTCCCTTGAAAAACTCTCGAAAAAGCGCCTCGCCCGAGCTTCCTTGGTCCAAAAAAGGAAGAATGAGACGAATTTGGACTTTATTCTGCTGCCCAGGGATTTGTTCTTCGCGTTCGCGACCCTTCCCTCGCATTCGCGATGAACAAATTCTCCAACAACCATTTTCAACCTCTTCTCAGACAGCCTCTAGTATAATGGTCATAACTTTTTGTACTAATCTCCAAATGACAAATGGTTTGACTTTCTGGAAACTAGACTTAAAGGGCTATAACTTTAATTTGTTTTTCATCTCCCCATTCCTTATAGATTGCGAAATATAAGCTTCCAAAGTTAGCTATGTGCAACATAGATTTCCAATCTCTTTCCAGATAGCTTGTAGTGTATCCACCATAACTTTTGGTACACAACTCCAAATGCCAAATGGTTTACCTTTCTGAAAACTAGACACAAAGGGCTACAATTTTCAGTTTTTGGATCATCCCCAAATTCCTTATAGATTGCGAGATATGAGCCTCTAAATTCAGATGACGAACAACAAAATTTCCTTCTTCGCGAACGCGAAGAACAAAATTCCAACACCAAAATCTTTTTTCGCGAACGCGAGAGGCTCCTCGCGAACGCGAAGAACAACACCAAAACCATTAAACAACATCATCAAAACACCTAAACTTGGTCCGGAACTACCCCGAATCAAACCCGAGGCCCCCGGGACCCCGTCCAATCGTACCAACCAGTCCCAATACATAACACGAACCTGCTCGAGGCCTCAAATCATATCAAACAACATCAAAGCCACGAATCATACCCCAATTCAAGCCTAATGAACTTTGAAATTTCAAATTCTATATCTTGTGCCGAAACACATCAAATCAATCGGGAATGATTTCAAATTTTGCACACAAGTCATAATTGACATAACGAAGCTATTCCAATTTCCAGAATCGGATTTCGGCCCCGATATCAAAAAGTCAACCCCCCGGTCAAACTTTCCAAAAATTCAGCTTTCGCCATTTCAAGCTTAATTCCATTACGGACCTCCAAATAATTTTTCGGCCATACTCCTAAGTCCAAAATCACCCAACGGAGCTAACGGAACCGACGAAACTCCATTCCGGAGTCATCTTCACACATTTCCGACTATGGTCAAAATCCTAAGACTTAAGATTCCGTTTTAGGGACCAAGTGTCCCAAATCACTCTGAATCATCCGGTAACTGAATCCAACCACGCACGCAAGTCAATACACATAATAAGAAGCTACTTAAGGCTTTATGCTGCCAGACGAGGCTTAAATTCTTAAAAGCGACAAGTCAGGTCATTACATTCTCCACCTCTTAAACAAACGTTCTTCCTCGAACGTGCTAAGAATTATTCTGAGGTTACCAAATCGATGATTTTACTTTTACACATATACTCACGGTTGATCCCACATTATCGCATTTGAGATAAGCCCGACAACACCATCTCAATTTAAATTATTTTTTTATCCATATTTGTAAACTTTAAGACCAATTTCTTACACTCCAAACATTTTTAAAAGGCCTGATTTTTTTTTTTACAACAACGCACGGTATTATTCTCAACTGGCTATAGCAACTCGTGCCTACGCACACATCAACTTTTTGATAGTGTTGAAGTACTTCAAAAAAATTTCTGGGGTGTTACATTCTTCCCCGCTTAGGATCATTCGTCCTCAAACATATAACATAATTGATATCTTCTTTCACACATATCAATCTTTCAAAAATTATCTAACTCCCAAATTTTTCACAAAATTTCGGCATAGTCTCCCCTGTAAATGGGCCTATCCACCTGCCAGAGTAACATCAAAATGACTCCTAACAACACATCCGCAAGGTATGTATCAATAACACTGGTCTCAGCATTATAAGCATTGCATTATCATTATGATATCACGACATGAAGCACATCATATGTATACCCATCACCACGTCTCTGTTCCTAGTAGTTGTTCATAATCGATTACAACATTGCCAATTAACCTCGTATTAACCAAAATCCCATTTCAACTTCTCGTAACACTAACAGCAACATGCGAGGTATGAATACCTCATAATTATTTACCCAAATTAACGATTCACACTTAACGCCACCCGGGCACTCACCTCGTAGGTTAAAACTCAATAATTACAGCACAATTATGGCTAAATATGCACAGAAAGATATACAAGAATTATCAAATAAGCCCATCAGGCATGACTCCCTATTAATACTATAGTACAAATTTAAATTTCACAAAGAGAGAATTTTAAACTCATAAATATTTCACCATAAGGACCTCGTCCTTATATAACTTCCACTGCGGCTTGTAGCTCGGTTTAAATATTTCACATCATATAAAAAAAATGCGAGGATCTCATCCTCAACTCCGAATCACAAGTGTTTTGCACATTGTGCCAACTGAAATTTTTAATTTCCTTTCTTTCTTCTTTTCGATATATTTCGTAAACGGTTTTCATAACACATAATGAACCCTCATACAGGTAGGGAATATAATTTATAAAAATTGAAATTAATTATTCCAAAATCACATCAAAACCTACCGTAATGAATAATAAAAATTTTCTATTGGACTTATAGCCCTAAATGGTGCACAAAAATAAAATGACAGACACGGGCTCACATCTTTAAATCTCCCAACCGGGTAAACATATAAGTGAGTCACAAATTTATGAAGCTCACCCATAAGTGGAGCATAATAGGGAGACTCACCTCAATATTCAAAACCGAATCAAATTATATCCTCTTATAACAGAATCAGGATCGTACCTATAACGATACCATCTGGTGTATCGGCCTCAGCCAAAATCATAGAGATTATATCTACGGGTCGGTCCTCCACCTCTTAGGCATCCTCTACCCGCCTGTCCTCCACCTCTAACTGACCATGCACGTGGAGTATTAACTGAAATAACCACTGTAAGAACCCCGTGATGATGGTGCATTAAAAGAACTTACTGTAACAACCCGGGTATTCTGAAATGTAGAATTATTAAGGACGCGGGAATACCGCAAGTCCCAGCATCATCCCATACAAATCTCAGCTCTTAATCATATACAAGTTTTGGAGAACCTTGCAATACCACATAAATACATCTCAGGCCAAAACTCATATAACACATGACCCCGCAATCTGATCGTTGATAGTGGACTCCCTCACTTGAAGCAAAGCCATAGGACACATTCTGATGATCCACAATACTAACCTTCATCGCTTGTATGTCACCGGCCATAAGACACCTCAGGACATTTATTTGGTACATGTCATCCTCGTGATAGTTAAACTCGCTTCCTCCAGTGCCTTGGCTGCGTATGTACCCTTCGCTAAATAGAAATCCCATACGAACTACATAGTCTCTAATACCACCAACTATTTCAGATCTACATCCACCTCGTGACCCTATCACAATTGTGATGATTAGGCAATTAATTAAACCTTCTTAATATCATACTTATTAACCGGATATCAGAGCCTGCTGCACCCCCATGTGGACAACTGAATGATCTCTAAATACTTCCGCATCCTCGATCTGGATGACACGTTGTAACAATGGTTGAACAACCCTGGCGCCCTTATAACCCCTTTGTAGTATCATAAACCGTTGGCGCATTGTTGATACCGAGTGCGCAATTTCATACACGAGTCGATGCAAAAGAACATAAGATATATGCTTCAAGCTGAATAAATGCCGCACGATAAGGAATGAAAGAAGTGAATTCTTCCTTCTAGCTTTGTAGCCTCTCAAAGATAAGTACAGACGTCTCCATACCGATCCGCAAGACTCTACTAAACTCGTTCGTGACTCGTAGAACATATGAGCCTAGAGCTCTGATACCAACTTGTCACGACCCAAAATCCTGCCATAGCGTGATGGCACCTAGTCTCTAATACTAGGTAAGCCGATTTCAATTACATTTTTGAAGCCATTTTTTTAATTAAATAAGTAATCAAAACTAACAGCGGGACAAATAAAAATATACAACCTCCCAAGACTGGTAGTACTGAGTCACGAACTCTAGCTGAATACATGATATGATCACGAGGACCAAATATACAACACTGTTTGATTAAAAATTAATAGTACAATGAAATAAAAAGACTCCAAGGGACTGCAACGACCAAGAAACTCTACCTTGAATCCTTGCGATCACACTCTAACTCTGTCCAGGTCCGATACCTCCAATACCTGGCTCTGCACAAAAATGTGCAGAAGTGTAGTATGAGTACACCACGGTCGGTATCCAGTAAGTATCAAGACTAACCTCAGTGGAGTAGAGACGAGGTACAGTCAAGACACTCACTAGTCTAATAACCTGTACAATATAGTATACAAAATAATACTGGAAAATAACTAGCAATGATAACAACAAAATCAACCGGTGATATAATAACAATGCAACAAGAAAATCATAATTATTGCTCAGACGAATAAGGAACACAGGTACAACCAATTAATCAAGTCCTTCAAATATAAATTCTTTCGCCTATATGTTTTTCAAATAATAATTTTTAGGATATAATACTTTCCAATAAATATAATTTCAAGTAAAAGTCACCATGTGACACCTCATTTTACAATCATAAAAATTATGGATCTCAGTCTACTTTCATATTTCTTTCCACGGCACCTCGTGCCCATATTGGAGAGATTGATGACTGAGGGAGGCCGAGGGCCTGATTGTGAGGATTTTTTTTTGGATCGGGCTGCATGCCGCAGTAGGCCATGTTGGCTTTATATATATTATACTATTGCACGTGAGTTGGCCGTGCGGATCTATATATTATACTATTGCACGTGAGTTGGCCGTGCGGATATATATATTATACTATTGCACGTGAGCTGGCCGTACAACACGTGAATTGGCAGTGCAGATACAGATATTATTATAGTACAAGAGTTGGCCGTGCAGATTCAGATATTATTATAGCACGTGAGTTGGTCGTGCGGATCCGATATTATTATAGCACATGAGTTGTCCGTGCAGCACGTGAGTTGTCAGTGCGGATCCAGATATGATATTACAGCACATGAGTTGTCCGTGTAGTACGTGAGTTGTCCGTGCTTATAGCGATTGGGTTGTAGGAGCCCCTCATGAGTCTGTACACCCCCAGCGAGCACAGTCGACTATAAATAGGGATCGGGCTGCACACCGCAGCAGGTATTGTATAGCGCTAAGTGATTGAGTGTGCTGAGCACAGTGAGAGAGAATGCGAGATAATGAGATTGAGTACTCTGAGAGTGCGAGTACATGAGTGCAATCTCTGAGATACATTGCATTGACATGCACACATGACATATATGCATAGAGATGTGTTTTCCTCATGCTGTACGGTATCACATTATTCATGATTTCTCTCACATGTTGACAGATGGGCATAGTGATGAATTTGTTTTACACTGGTTATCTGGGAAAGAAAATGAGATATTTTATTTATCATTAAAATGACTTTTTGAAAAATTACTATTTTCAAACTTATTCATATTTTTGGTAATCTTCGGTATACGATTCGGGTTTTCATTGATGTATTTGAAAGGCAAAACTATTTTCAAATGTCAAGATTTAGCTGAGCCTTTATTCTTGAGTTACTTCTGGTATTACTTGTTTAATATTGTTATGAACTATTGTTGGTTATGGAAGTTGGACTCTGACCTTCGTAGAAGCTCGTCACTACTTTCAACCTACGGCTAGGTTTGTTACTTACTCAGTACATGGGGTCAGTTGTACTGATACTACACTTCTGCATATTACGTGCAGATATTGGTTGCCGTTGTTGCTGTGCTCGATGGTTGCGGGATCTGAAGATATACCCGCATTCCTATTGTAGTTGCCTCTTGTTCAGGGTAGCTTTAGATTTACAAAAGCTCTATTTATGTGTCATTCAAACAGACTATGTATTATTTTATTTCCGCTTTATATACTCTATTCTTACAAGCTCATAATTTGTACTACCAGTTCTTGGGGAGATGTATTGGTTTTAGATATTTTCTTTTAATTAATTTCATTGCAATTGGATAGATGGAAATTGGCTTACCTAACGGGTTGGGTTAGGTGCCATCACGACTAGTTGGATTTTGGGTCGTGACAAGGTGGTATCAGAGCCCTAGGTTCATAGGTTCTACAAGTCATGAGCAAGTGTCTAGTAGAGTCTTGCGGATCGGTATGATGATGTCCATACCTATCTTCGAGAGGCTACAGGACATTTAGGATATACTTCCCCATCTTTCTTTCCTTACTATGCGGGATTGATTCAGCTTGGGACATAACTCTTTGAATTCTTTCCACGTATTCGTATGCGCACATGAGTGCTTGGTATTAGTTGTGCATCGCCGGCTTGTAATTATATTAACGAGGTTCGAGGTGAGTATTCTGTGTTTTGGTGATGGGCCAGTCTGGAGGACTTGAGGCCATGGTTAGACCGTAGCTTGAGCTCGGTAGCTTCAGGTTTAACCTGTACAATTGGAGTCATATGTCTAGTAATGACCCTACAATAGAATTTGTGGCTCGATGAGTGTTGAAATGGCTTTGTGATAAGTATGATGTAACTGCGGGATGTGTTAAGACGATTTGAATGTGACAAGAAGTGTTTCCTTGAAATGTAAAAGAAGGCCATTGGGTGCTTGATTTTCGTTTTGATGTGACGTACTGTCTCGAGTGTGAATGTTTTGAAGGATCTTTCACGATTGTTAAATTTTGGGACAAATTAAATTCTCATGTCTGGTTAGTGAGTTTGGACTCAGATAGACTAAGTGATTGCATAGTAATTATGACTGCGAAAGGGTATATCAAGATACCAATTTGAGGTTAAGCAGGTGGGTTATTTCCTACGGAGTAATCTACGTAAGTGAATTCCATATGATGTGAGTGGAGAATTTCTTTTCTGCCAGTGGGGCATATGTGTGGAGATTTGAATTTGAATCTGGCTGAGAAAGTTGACTTGAGTGTCAAGAAAATGATTGCGAGCTTAGCGGATGATTTGGGGTATTTTTATGGTTGGCATTGTAGGAGTTTGAGAAGAAGTTTCGTTGAACTGACTCTGGCATTATGACAGTAATAGAGTACTGGTATTATGAATTATGGAATGTTTTAATCTATGGCTTTGAGCCAAGTGGGGGAGCCTTCTATTGATAATTCAATTTCATGATTATATGTAAAGGTATAGTTTTGGGTTGAGGCATACTGGTGGGTTAGTTATGACTTACAAAAGTTGAGATCGATGATGGCTCGAATAAGGAAATTCCTGGATACGGGTTATATTACACTTATGAGTATATGAAAATCGTGGGATGAGTGAGTTATTATTTGTGAATGATGTAGTGCGCACGGAGTATGAATTTGATGAGTGGTATTAAAGTAGAGTTACTTCTTTGAGAGTTGTTGTGCTAATGAGGCACGTGTCTTTTGGCCCATTTGGGCGGTGTAATGTGGATTTGAACAAAGGGGGTAATTCTTGAGAAAGTTCTAATGGATTCGATATTTTTGGCAGATTTGTTTGCGGCTAAAATCTGAGATTTAAGTCGGATGGTGTCGAGACTTGTGGCATTTTTGTATACCATTATGGATTTTATATTTTGGTATCAAGAAGGTGAATGAAATGACCTTAGACTCAAATAAGGTATTTTCAAAGGGGGTGTTTCAGTTGTGGTATTTATATGGGTAATTATGATGTGGGGAGACTCTACAGATGTTTTGGTGATAATATTCTTAGGTTTGGTGATGTACATGGTTTGGTCGACTTAGAGGAATTTAGTTCTAATAGCTTGGTTATGTGCTTATGGATTTCAAGGTGTTCTTGATGGTTTCTACCATGATTGGAACCGGATATTTTCTACTGGTGTGAGAAACGTGTTATGTATTGTGATTTCCTCTTGGAAGGAAGCAAGATAAAGATTTCTAACTAACTGGATATGTAATTTGCTGGTGACCAGAGTTAATAATGAGATTCTTGTACTTTTCACATGATGGCAAGATAGATGTTATGTGTTGTGCGGAAGTTAGATTTACATGTACAAGGTGGCAGTTCAGTCTTGAAGGAAGGTAACGAAGTTTGGGCAGAATGGTCATGAATTCTTAGACAACATGGGCGGTTCCAAATGAATAGATGAATACGATTACTACTAGGTGTATGAGAAGGGTGCGTATTTCAGAAGATGCATTGTATTTTGACTTATGAATGTTTAATTAGTATTACGGTACTCACATGGTTGATAGACTGCTGATATTCAAATTTTGCCAAGTGGCACGGAAGAACTTTTAAAGTATTTCTCGTGGGATGATTGTGTATGAGAGAGGTGTTAGGCACTCGGGCGGTAGAGATGGAATCAAATATGGTGATTCGCATGTTCTATGGATTTGGAGATTTGGGAGTTCTCAGGAGCAAATTATTTCATGGTTGTAGACTGTGAAGTTGTGGCCGGAGTTAACCAGATGATAGAATGTATTGTGATTCAGTCATTATGGATTTTCGGAGGGATTTTTATCTATTTGTGGGTAACCCGAGTTGATTTGGGGGTCCATTGGTTGGCCCAATTAAGATATGTATTCTACACCGAGCCAAAAATGGTTGGTTTCATACTGCTATTGTTGAGGGATGTGTCATTCGATTAATGTTGAACTTATTCATGTTCTGAAATGATCTGTGAGTTACTCCTTTATGCTACGAGGAGTTGTGATTCATTGGTTATGTGAACAGATGGTGCGGTTCTATTTGAGCTTTATAGCGGACTTTGAGCGTGATGAGCATTTGGGTATTGCATGATTGATTGTGCAATGGTTATGTTCTTTCAGTTTTTATGTGGCATTTTTTTGTCATTTGCCTCTCTGTGGTTATTGATTTCGAGCAGGGTGGCTCGAGGTATATATTATGGACCAGCATTTGGATGGGGTCACGCATTGCAGCGGAGTTATGTTAAGGTATGAACCTGGTGTTAGAATCAGGTGATGGTTCTACGGTGTACGATGAATATTCAGCGTTTCGTTGTGGCGGTACTTGTTAATCTAGCGGGGCAGTTCTCTCATTTGAGTTATTTTCCATGACTGGGTACATTTGAATTGTTGCGTATTAGTGCGCGGATGGCACGAGTTGTGGTTCTAAGTTATACTGGGGAGGCATGTCTATGGAACATTTGTGTTTAGTAATATAAGGTCATTGGACCTAGAATGGGTACTATCAGGTTTGATTTTGGTATATTCGGGAGTATAATATTGAAAGTTGGCTCAAAAAGGGATTATGGTTCTGGTTGGGGCGAGAGGGCTTCGTGACTTATTGATCTGGTAAGTGGTCATGAAATTTTGCGTGTTTCTTTTATTATCAACAGTGTACGAAGGTTTTGGGATGAGGTTTGGTTCGATATGGGTTTAATACTAGTATGCGGTTGGTTTTGGAGTAGTCACTGCGATCAGGAATGGTGCTACGAGCATGCGAGTTGTGTAATATGTTGGTTGATTATATCCGTGGTTATAGTTATAGCTCGATGCAACTTGTTTGGACTTATACAATGTGTAAATGTAAGATTTGTATCTTAAAAGAAATTCTAAAGGTTGGAAATTAAACTCCAAGGTTTATGGGCTAAGGTTAAATTAATGATTTTTAGTTGTATTATATAGTCAAGCTTATGTGGAATAGGGTGACGTGGGTTCACCCCCGGGTATGTGTGTGGTAAGATGGAACAGTGATTTGATGACTTGGAAACAACTCTTGGCACGTTCGAGGATGAACTTATGTTCAAGTGGGGGAGAATGTAATGACCCGGTCGGTCGTTTTGAGTATTACAACCCCGTTTCCCCATTTACTTCTCAAATTGTACTTTACAGTTGTGTGAATTGCCGGGGGTAATTGGTTCGGGTCCAGTGAGGTTTTGGAAGGAATTGGAACACTTAGTTCCAAGGTTTAAAGCTTAAGTTAAAATAGTGACCAGATGCGGACTTATCTGTAAACGACCTCGGATTCGAATTCTGATGATTCCAATAGCTCCGTATGGTGATTTTGGACTTAGAAGCGTGTCCGAAAAATTATTTGGAGGTCCGTAGAGGAATTAGGCTAGAAATGCCGAAAGTTTAATTTTGAGAAGTTTGACCGGGGGGTTGACTTTTTGATATCGGTGTCGGAATCCAATTCTGAAATTTGGAATACCTCTGTTATGTCATTTATGACTTGTGTGCAAAATTTGATGTCAATCAGACGTGATCTGATAGGTTCCGAAGTCGTTTGTAGAAATTAGAAATTTCAAAGTTCATTAGGCTTGAATTGGGGTGTAATTCATGGTTTTAGCGTCGTTTTAGGTGATTTGAGGGTTCGACTAAGTTTGTATGACGTTTTAGGACTTGTTGGTATATTTGGTTGAGGTCTCGAGGAACTCGGGTGAGTTTTGGATGGTTAACGGATCATTTGTGGCCTTGGTGAGATTGCTGATATCTGTTGCTCCATTTTTCGGATTGTCTCTTTCGCGTTCCCGAGAGGGCCCTCGCATTCGCGAAGAGGAATTTCAGGCAGGCAGGATTTACTCTTCGCGTTCACGAGGGGGTCTCGCATTTGCAAAGAGGAGTTGGGTTGTGCATTGCATTCGCATTTGGGGTATCGCGTTCGCGAAGGGGAAAAATAATGAGCATGGGTTTTTGCCTTCGCGTTTGCGAAGGGGAGCTCGCGTTAGCGAAGAAGGGCTCCGTATAGTATTGCGTTCGCGAGCAGCATCTCGCGTTCGCGAAGATCAAATGTTGGGAAGCATATTTTTTGCTTCGCGAACGCGAGGGACCTGTCGCGTTCGCGAAGAAGAGAGGTCTGGACAGAAAGTTTAAGTTCAGAAAATGGGACTTCGTCCCATTTTCGATTTTTAACGATTTGGAGCTCGGATTGAGGCGATATTTGGGAGATTTTCATAGAAAACAATGGGGTAAGTGTTCTTAACTCAATATTGGTTAAATTACCCGAATCCATGGTTGTTTTTAACATTTAATTGGTGAATTAAGTTGGAAAATTGTGAAAACCCTCTTGGTTTAATTTGGAGATTTGAGGGTCGAGTTGATATCGGATTTGAGTAAATTTTTTATGGTTGGACTCTTGGTAAAATGGGCGTTAATATTTTGTAACTTTCGTCGAATTCCGAGACGTGGGCCCCACAGGTGATTTTTGGGGCATAATTTCGGATTTTGTGGAAATATTAGTATTTTGATATGCAATTAATTCCTATAAATTTTGTAAGCTGAATCAAATTAGTTGTAACTAGATTCTAGCCATTTGGAAGTTGATACACGCAGAGTGGAACTGCTGGAGCATTGTTTAGCTTGCTCGACATTGGATTCGGCTTGTTCGAGGTAAGTAACTCTTCTAATCTTGGAGTTGAGGGTATGAACCCTGAATATATGTATTTCGTAAATTGTTGGGAGGTGACGCACATGCTAGGTGATGGGCGTGTGGGCGTGCACTATAGAAATTGTGACATAATTGTTTATGTGGGATTTTGTAGTTAAATGATCTTGGCATTTTCCATGTGATTTTATGAGTTAAAGAAATTGAGCTGAAAAGCATATTAAAAATCATGTTGACGATATGTGCCAGTATTATTGGGACCCACAGAGATTATATTGTTGTAAAATATTTATTTTAAATTGAAAATTCATACTCAGTCATAATCATTTCATTGCATATCATATCTCAGTCTCTGTTGTTATTTATTAATACATCATATCATATTTTGGGCTATTCTCATGACATTATGAGCCCATGAAAGAGAGACTGGAGAGATTGATGACTGATGGAGGCCGAGGGCCTAATTGTGAGGATATTTTTGGGATCGGGCTGCACGCTGCAGCAGGCCATGTTGGCTTTATATATATTATGCTATTGCATGTGAGTTGGCCGTGCGGATTAATATATTATACTATTGCACGTGAGTTGGCCGTGCGGATATATATATTATACTATTGCACGTGAGTTGGCCGTGCAGCACGTGAGTTGGCCGTGCAGATACAAATATTATTATAGCACGTGAGTTGGCCGTGCAGATCCAGATATTATTATAGCACGTGAGTTGTCCGTGCAGCACGTGAGTTGTCCGTGTTTATAGAGCTTGGGCTGTAGGAGCCCCTCATGAGTTTGTACACCCCCAGTGAGCGCAGTCGACTATAAACAGGGATCGGGCTACACGCTGCAGCAGGTATTGTATAGCGCTGAGTGATTGAGTGTGCTGAGCACAGTGAGAGAGAATACGAGATAATGATATTGAGTACTATAAGAGTGCGAGTACATAAGTGCAATCTCTGAGATATATTGCATTGGCATGCACACATGACATATATGCATAAAGATGTGTTTTCCTCATGCTGTACGGTATCAGATTATTCATGATTTCTCTCACATGTTGACAGATGGTCATAGTGATTCATTTGTTTTACACTGGTTATCTGGGAAAGAAAATGAGATATTTTATTTATCATTGAAAGGAATTTTGAAAAATTACTGTTTTCAAACTTATTCATATTTTTGGTAATCTTCGGTATACGATTCGGGTTTTCATTGATGTATTTGAAAGGCAAAACTATTTTCAAAAGTCATGATTTAGCTGAGCCTTTATTCTTGAGTTACTTCTGGTATTACTTGTTTAATATTGTTATGAACTATTGCTGGTTATGGAAGTTGGACTCTGACCTTGGTAGAAGCTCGTCACTACTTTCAACCTACGGCTAGGTTTGTTACTTACTCAGTACATGGGGCCGATTTTACTGATACTACACTTTTGCACATTGCGTACAGCTTCATATCCGGGGGCTGCTCTATGGGGTACGACTTCAAGGAGAAGGCCTCTAGCCAACAGGACCTAGGCGAGAGAGCATGGAGATACATATGCTCCGTCATCGAATAAACCCTACCTGTAGTCCGAGTGGACTGTAAATGAGAGGGTAAGGACGTGGTCATTTCCGGGCCCGATGACAATATTACCACTCACGTGAAGGGTATCTGAGTGTTTACACTTACCTCTTCATGCTCGCCCTGGTGGACCCCATAGTCCTTGCTTTATGCAAAAGGTACGTGGTGTGCCTTGGGCAAATCCACCCGTGCTTTTGGAGGATCATGATCCTCTTATGCCATTTTGTGAACAACACCAAATCCCCTCGGTTCACCCTCGACCATCTACTCCACCTGTACAGTCCTCGAATTTTCTGAGGGAGACTAATCAAACTCGTTCGCCAAGCAAGCAAGGCTCCTTTTTTGAGCATCGATGAGGACCGACACCGAGGCTGGCAGGGAGGTTCGTTCGGGTGAAAATCAAAGACCTAATTCCCCCGGCGTTTTAACGTTCCCCGAGGAGTGGAATGCATCCCGTAAGTATTGTCTTTCTTGGGTATTTCTTTATTTTTATTATTTATCTCATTGCATGTGTTTGTGGTCGTGCAACTGTTGCCTAAGTTCCTGATGCAATTCCCCGGTTCAAGGAGTGGATTGAGGGGATCTACAAGTAGATGCTGTACTCTGAGCACGCATGGTGCAAACTTTCGAAGGGCAAATAGGAGGCCCGTTCTCATGGTGAGGTTCTCCCCTGAATAGTTATTCCCACACCCTTAAATTACAAAGTGCTAACCCTTTCTCTTTTCTTACAGGTCTGCCTAAGACCACCGAACTAAGGCCGCTGGATGAGGATGAGGATCCGTCCTTACTTGCCGAGCCCTCCATTTTTGGGCAGCTCGGGGCTTCCACGAAGGAGGAGAAGAAGAAGAAAAAGAGAAAGTCCTCGGCTTCCCCAAACCCCGAGGCGAAGAGAAAGAAGAGAGCAACCACCCGGGGCCAGAAGCCAAAGAAGAGCACCAAGTCTAGGGTACCGGACCCTGACTCTCTGTAGCGGCTCAGGAACGAGCCTGAAGAAGACGACCTCTTCGTTGCTCAAGGGTCAACCCTTAATGAGGGGGAGCAGGCGAGGACCGGGAAAGAGAAGCATGAGGTCGATTCCCCTCTAACTAGGGAACCTAAGGGAGAGATGGAGGTTGAAGCCTCTCAAGAAGCCGCTTCTATTCCGAAGGAGGCGACCAGTGTCATTGACATTGTGGAGATGCCCTCCTATACCGAGTCCATACTCAAAGAGGCTCGAGCGGGCAAATAAAGGTCAAGTGAGGGAGCGTAGGGTCCAGATGATGCCCTCAACAAGTTTTTCGACGGCATGGACATGGCCGCCCTAGAGGATATTTTCGGTCTTGGACTCTTGGAGGTACCGAAGAAGGATGTGCCCTCGGGAGCTGGCGGGCTGAGTTCGAGCCCTAAACTAGTGAAGAAATTTCCCGCTCTGAGCGTGGACCCTGAGCACAAGAGAACGACCGTTCTCACAATCCCAGAGGATGACCGGGTCTTGTGTGCTTCGGTGGGCATAGACAGCTACCTCCGATGCGTGGTGACTGAGGAGGACCAGGAAAAGATGAACGAGATGGGCACATCAAGTCTCTTCAACGAAGCGCAATAGGCACTGAACCGGGTAAGACGTTAACCCTTTTGTACCCCTTTGTGAATCCCACTTAGGTTTTTGATGTCCCATACTAATTTTGTTGTTTCACAGGCTTTAGTGTTTTACCATGAAAGCTTCCTCGTGTACCGCTTGGAGATTAGCCAACTCGAGTTCGAGCTCAAACGTGCTCGATGGTTGCGGGATCTGAAGATGTACCTGCATTCCTGTTGTAGCTGCCTCTTGTTCAGGGTAGCTTTAGATTTATAAAAGCTCTGTTTATGTATTATTCAAACAGACTATGTATTATTTCATTTCCACTTTGTATACTCTATTCTTAGAAGCTCATGATTTGTACTACCGATTCTTGGGGAGATGTATTGGTTTTATATATTTTCTTTTAATCATTTTCGTTGCAATTGGATAGATGGAAATTGGCTTACCTAACGGGTTAGGTTAGGTGCCATCATGACAAGTGGGATTTTGGGTCGTGATAAAACTTAAATGGAAAGAGTTGACTGGAGAGTTGACTTTTGAGTAAACGACTCCAGAATGGAATTTTGATGATGTCAATAGCTCCGTATGGTGAGTTTGGACTTAGGAGTGTGTCTGGATAGTTATTTGGAGGTCCGTAGTGGAAGTAAGCTTGAAATGGCGAAAAAATTTGAATTTTGAAAAGTTTGACTGGGGGGTTGACTTTTTGATATTGGGGTCGAAATCTTATTCTGAAAATTTGAATAGCTTCGTTATGTTATTTATGACTTGTGTGCAAAATTTGAAGTCATTCCGGATTGATTTGATATGTTTCGGCACAAGATATAGAATTTGAAAGTTCAAAGTTCATAGATTTTGATTTGAGGTGCGATTCATCGTTTTGATGTTGTTTGATATGATTTGAGGCCTCGAGTAGGTCCGTGTTATGTTATGGAACTTGTTGATATGTTCGGCCGGGGTCCCGATGACTTCGAGTGAGTTTCGGATGCTTAACGGATCGAATTTGAATTTGGAGGAGGAGCTGAAGCAGCTGGGCTGCTGGTGTGATCGCACCCGCGCGAAAAAGGGCCGCAGGTGCGAGCTAGCGGATGTGAGGAATAATTCGCAAAAGCGAAAATGCATGGGCTGTCCAGGCACCGCGGGTGCGAAAAAAATCACCGCGGGTGCGAAGTAATCATCGCGGGTGCGAAGACCGCAAGTGCGGAGATATCATCGCGGGTGCGAAGACCGCAGGCGCGAAGATATCATCACGGGTGCGAAGACCACAGGTGCGAAGGAATCACCGCGGATGCGAAGACCGCAGGTGCGAAGAAATCACCGCGTGTGCGAAAATCCTGGACAGAATGTTAAAAACAGAGGGGTTCCGAGTTTTGCCCTTTTTGGGCATTCAAGCACGATTTTTGGGTCGATTTTGAGAGAGAATTCAAGGGAAACTTGAGGTAAGTAACTTGTGATCATTTCTACTCCATAATATTGAATTATCATCGACTAATCCGACTAGATTACATGTTTTGAGGTGTAAATCGGGGGTTTGATCTTTGGGAATTGAAAATAAGATTTGAAGATTTGGAGGTTGAGTTGAGGTCAGATTTTGGTAAAATTGGTATGGTTAGACTCGTGGTTGAATGGGCTTTCGGATTTTGTTACTTTTGTCGGGTTTCGAAATGTGGGCCCCACGGTCGATTTTTGAGCTAATTTCGGATTTTTTGTTGAAAGATTATTATTTTCTTATGGAATTAATTCCAATAAATTTTATTGACTGAATCGAATTATTTGTGGCTAGATTCGAGGTATTTGGAGGTCAAATTCAAGTAAGAAGGTGATTATGGAATATTGGCATAACTTTAAAAAGGTAAGTATCTTGCCTAACCTCGAGTGGGGGAATTATTCCTTAGGCATTGAGTCTTATGTGGAAATTGTATAATTGAAAACCATATACGCGAGGTGACGAGTACGTACTTGGTTTATATGTGCAAATTATATCGGTTGAAATTCGTAGACGCCCTTAAGTATTAAGTTGGAAAATTGTCGTAACTTATTAAATCCCTTATTTGTCATGCCTCATTCTTTGTTTGCCGAGGTTGTTTTTATAGGATAAATTGGTGTGATTGTCACTTGACTTTTATGTGAACTTTGTGTGTGTTTGAGTTGCCATTCTTTTATGGAAAACACTTTCATTATTGATTTTACCTACAAATAATTAAAATTGAAAATTTAGTTAATAAGATGAATTACTTTTCAGTTCACGTTGTGGAAAATTTGTATTGAATTATAAAGGCCGTGAATCATATTGAGGCAAAGTGCCAAATTGTGAAATATTATTCGGTTGAGTTGTTCACTCCCAAACATTTTGTTAAGACGTTGTGCACATTATGATCGAGTCATGGCTCCTTATTGTGGAAAAATAATGTGTTGTTGATTTCTGTGGCAAGTTGTAATATTTGAGCGCTTGATGTGCAATTTATGATATGTTGTAATAATTGAGCACTTGAAGTGCAATTTGTGATATGTTGTAATATTTGAGTACTTTATGTGCAATTTGTGATATGTTGTAATATTTGAGCACTTGATGTGCAATTTGTGATATGTTATAAGATTTGAGCACTTGATGTGCAATTTGTAATATGTTGTAATATTTGGGCACTTGAGGTGCAAGTTGTATTATGCTGTGATATTTGGGCACTTGAGGTGTGATTTGTGAAATATTGTGATATTGATACGCATGCGGTGAGATAAGGGTGACTTGAAATGCATTACTAGTAGGGGAACTACTAGAAGTCATACGGTGATATTAGGTCAGGGTGTTGAAATGCATGCGGTGAGATAAGGGTGGCTTGAAACGCGTGGCTAGTAGGGGAACTACTAAAAGCCATGCGGTGTGATAAGGATGGCTAAAATGCGGAATGCCATTTCGGGAAAAATAATTTCTTTAAAAATTAAATGTGAAGGATCCCGCGGTGATATAAGAAAATGAGATATTGTGAATTTATTTATGATTTGGGACTACGAGGCAGTACCTCGGGAGTGCCCTATTGATATTTCTTTATTTATGTTCCTGTCTTGCTGATTTTGTTTCATTGAATATGTAAATTCTTGTCCTCTTCCGTGATGTACTAGTTGACTTTATTATCATGTGTTTTGTGTTCCTAGTTATATTGTGTTGGCTTTGACTTTTTAGCACGTGACCCTGAAGAAGTATATTTTTGGGTTTTCTTACTGATTGTCGATGATTGAGTTGATTTAAATAAATAGGAATTATTATTTTATTTTTAAATTAAATAGTTTTACAACCAAACCAGTAGTTTATCTGATGCCTTAATTTAAGTGAAATGTTACTTTCTTCACCCCAAATGAATTCTAAAAATAAATTCAATTCTTTGATGATTTCTTACTTGATTTAAAAATTTTAAACTCACTTTAGTGGAAATAGATTGATCATGTGGATCTTATATACATTGAGGATAAGTGCAGTTGAGATATGAATTGAGGGCACGACGTGCCGGGGAAACATGATGATTTAATTATGGGCACGATGTGCCGTGGAAATATGAAAATAGGCTGAGACCCGTGTTTACGAAAAATATAAAAATGGGTTGAAACCCGTATTTTTTTATGATTATGAAATAAGGTATCACATGGTGACTTTTTAATTGAAAGAATTATATTCAAAATATTTATTTGGAAGGATTTTTATTCAAAAAGAATTATATGAAGGAATTATATGTGAAAGACATTTATTTGAAGGACTCGATTTAATTGTGTCACGACCCAATTTCCCCTCCGTTTGGGTATCGTGATGGCACCTAGTCTTAAGAACTAGGTAAGCCTAACAATAATTAAAACAACAACATTATTTAAATAGAATCTCTTATAGTTCCCAAAATCGGTAGTACAAGTCATAAGCTCTATAAAGTGTTTTCTAGAAAATTTCTAAATACAACTGTCCAGAAATAAGAATAAACAGTACAAAACGAAAAGTTGAAGGTGACTCCGAAGCCTGCGAACGCAGCGGCAGGTTTACCTTGAGTCTCCGCAACAACAATCCACACAGCTAGCTAACGAACAATTACCTGGATCTACACCAAAACAATGTGCAGAAGAGTAGCACAGCAGTGCCCAGTAAGTATCAAGACTAACCTCAGTGAAGTAGTGACGAGAATTAGTCAAGACACCCACTGGTCTAATAAATTGAACAAGCATAAGTATAGGGATGACAGAACATGACATCTATCTAAGGACCCCGCGATATGGCTAACAACATAGCAACTGCAATAAGGAAGGAAAAACAGGAAGTAACAGCGGAACATTAGAATAAGACACAGAAGAATGAACGAAAACACAACCCAAATCCAGAAATCACAATACAGTAAAGGCAAGTAGTAACTCAGCAGCTGCAATAGTTTTCACATCAGGTCTCAGCCAACAACCCCAATAAGTTAGTCAAATCCTTCAAGTGTAAAATTTCACCCATAAGTTTTTTTTTTAAATTGAGATCCTTAGAATATAATCCTTTCCAATAAGAAATTATTTTTGAAATATACTTCCTTCAAATAAATATCTTTCAAACATAGTTCTTTCAAGATAAAACCTTTCAAATATAAACTCTTCAAGTAATATCCTTCGAGTATAAGTCACCCTGTGACACCTAAGCATGGAAGATTAGCAGCTCCGAATACAGATATAACCACAGGGGAAATCTACCGGGATACCGTCCCGTAGTCCCGAATTAATTATGCAAGACAGGGGGATCTCCCGGAATACATCCGTAGTCCCAATTTAAATATGCAGTGCTGGGGGATCTCCCGAAATACGTCTGTAGTCCCAAAATAAATATGCAGTACTGGAGGATCTCCCGGAATACGTCCGTAGTACCAAAGTAAATATACAAGACAGGGGGATCTCCCGGAATATGTCCGTAGTCCCAAATTAAATATGTAGTGCTGGGGGATCTCCCAGAATACGTCCGTAGTCCCAATTTAAATATGCAGTGCTGACAATAGAGATAACAACTATAACACGACAGAAACCTCGTACATTACCACAATGATTACAAAAGCAACAATGACAGAAATGCAAGGTACGACGAGCAAATCAACTCAAGAATTTAAATCACAAGATTGGTAGAACTCATTCACAAGGAATAACCACAGTAAAGAATGCTAGGCACAAGGAGAACAGCTTAACAAGGGAAAACAAAATAAAAATGTAGCAACAATTCCACAATATTCAAGTCAACAATAAGAAGCCAACACGAGTCAAATAGTTCCAAATAATGGCAAGTCAACTAAGATATAGGTTATCTAAACTCCTTTTGAGGTTGAGCAATTACGAGAAAAATTCAACAATTCAAGTAAGGATAAGCATTGGAAGATAATCATAACTCCAATTAAGACTAAACAATTATAGGATGAGAAAATAATGATTTCAATTAAAGATAAGCAATTATGAAAAATATAGCACGACGATAGAAGAGGTAAAATATTTGGTTAAGTCGAATAAGGGTCAAATAGACAGTAAGAGTGAATCCTAAAGTAATTATCTCTAATCAAAGCATGTAGAGGTCAAACTAGCAAATAGGAATTCAAACGTATCAAAAACAACATCATACACAGTGAATATAAGGACATAAGAACCCTAAAAGGTAAACTTTCCACAAATAAGTCTGAGCACGCACTCGTCACCTCGCGTACACAGACTACGATCAACATAGATGACTCAAATCCTAAGGGGTAGTTCCCCCACACAAGGTTACGTAAGATACTTACCTCGAGTCAAGCTCAATCAATCCGTAAGAATGCCCTTTCCACGAATATCTAGCTCTGAATGGCCCAAATATAGCCAAAAGAAATTACATATCATATTTACAATCATAATAGACTCATCTAATTAATTAAATCAATACTTTAACAAAAATTCCGAAATTCGCCCTAAAAAGTCGACACGGGCCCACGTCTCGAAATCGGGTAAAAGTCATAAAATATGAAAGCTCATTCACTTACGAGTCTAACCATATCGAATTTACTAAAATCTGACACCAAAATCTCGATCAAAACCCCAAAATTTGGCCTAAGAACTTTTCTCAATATTTTCACCCCAAATTCGAATTTAAACGATGAATTCTAGCATAGATTAGTGGAATAAGGAAGATAAGAATCATTACACAAACACTTCCTCCAAAAATCTCTCCAAATTCTGCCTTATACCGAGCTTTCAATCAAATTTGTGAAGTGAACTTCAAACCCTCGAATCTGTCCCTTTTCTGCCCAGTTATTCCGCATCTGCGGACCTTGGGTCGCACCTGCGATGCCGCACCTGCGGAATTTCCTTCGCAGGTGCGGAAATGACTTAAGAGGGCTGGGTCCGCTTCTGCAGAAAAAGGGCCGCACCTGCGAGTGCACGCCTGCGGACTATTGTCCGCTTCTGCGATCTCCTCCGCGCTTGCGATCACGCACCTGCTGTCTCTCCACCGCAGGTGCGAAAATGACAGATGCCTGAAGACTTCAGCAGCAACACAAATCCAACTTTTGATCCGTTAAGCACTCAAAACTCACCCGAGCCCCCCCGGGACCTCAACCAAACATACCAACCAATCCTAAAACAGCATAAGAACTTAGTCGAGCCCTCAAATCACATCAACTAATGCTAAAATCACGAATCCCCTTCCAATTCAAACTTAAAGAGCTTGAAACTTTAAATTCCTATAACCGATGCCGAAACCTATCAAACCACGTCCGAATGACCTCAAGTTTTACACACAGGTCACAAATGACACTACGAACCCATAACCACTTTCGAAAATCCATTCCGAGATCGATATCAAAATTTCCACTATCGACCGAAATCGCCAAAAATCAAACTTTTGCCAATTCAAGCCTAAATCTACTATAGACCTCCAAAACTCATTCGGGACACACTCCTAAGCTCAAAATCACTCAACGGAGCTAACGGAGTCGACAGAATTCCATTACGGATCCGTCTTCACACAGTTCTGACTACGGTCCAAATTCTAAGACTTAAGCTCTCATTTAGGGACTAAGTGTCAAAAATCACTTCGAATCACCCGATAATTGAATTCAACCACGCACGCAAGTCAAGGCACCTAATACGAAGCTGCTCAGGGCCTTATGCCGCCGGACAGGACTTAAATTCTAAAAACGACCGGCTGGGTCGTTACATCCTTCCCCTCTTAAACAAACGTTATTCCTCGAACGTGCTAAGAATCGCCTCGAAGTCTTCAATCACTGAAAGAACATAGTCAACATACACCCGTGGGGGACCCCACGTCACCCCAATCCAAATAAGACTAACGACACCATCCCAACTGTAATTTATCCTTTCTATCAACACCGATAAGCCTTAGAGTCAAAATTCTCACCTTCCATTTGTCTTCAAAAGACCTGATTCTAAATCCATAACCGATATCAGTCTCAACCAACTGTAACAACTCATACCTACACCCACAAGTATGACCGCACAAAAAGACACACCACACATAGGCCCATAATAACATTTCTGATCACAATAGCTGGCCGAAATCAAAACCATCACCGACAATTAGCCTCATATCCGTTAGAACCCTGTTTCAACCTCCACAACACTGACAACGATGCAAGAAACATGAAGACCTCTTAACTATACACCCGAATCAACAAGTCACAACTAACACCACCGGGCACACACCCCACACGCTAAAACACAAGAAGCACATAACGAGAATGACTGAATACGTAAAGAGAAACACATAAGAGAAATATCAAACAAGCCCGACAGACACAACTCTCTAATAGTACCATACTACGAATCAATTTTAAATAGGAAAAATCAAAGTATATGAACAAATTACAAGAATCTCATCCTGATATAACTTCCACCGCGGCACGCAGCCCGGCTCAAACATATCAAATCACCTGGAATCGCGATTGTCTCACCCTCAACTCTAAATTACAAGTTGAATACACATCATACCAATGGAAATATTTCACTAATTCAATTCTGCCAATAAAATCACA
Organism: Nicotiana tabacum; assembly: GCF_000715075.1. Classification (NCBI taxonomy): domain Eukaryota; kingdom Viridiplantae; phylum Streptophyta; class Magnoliopsida; order Solanales; family Solanaceae; genus Nicotiana; species Nicotiana tabacum. Next base: position 113,067,835 of record NC_134096.1, on the reverse strand, counting down.
ACACTTGCTAAACCCTTACCCCGATAGAGTATCAAATTACAAATCGTAACCAATTTACTTAGGAATCTCATCAAACCTGCCATAATGGACAACATGAATTCACTTCTAGTCTCGAAACTTTCGATAATGAATAAAAACAAACGATAGACACGGGCTACCACTCATAGAGTCTCCTAATAAGGGTAAACACCTAAACATAATACTAAGTCATGAACTCACCCATATGTGGGACGAAAAATAGGGGAACTCGCCCCGATAAGCATAACCGAATCAAAATACGAATGGTGCCCCTCTGTAACAAATCAAAAGCATAGTTGTATGACATCATCTGGCATAGTGGCCTCAAGCATATTATAAGAAACATATCAATGGGTCGGGCCTTCCCCTCTTGGGCGCCCTCAACTCGCCTGAATCCGCTGTGACACACCTGTCCGGAGTCTAGGACAATCTCTTACCCTGTGGCTGGTATCTCCACACTCGAAGCAACCTCTCTGCTGACGTAGCTGTGGGAACTATGCGGTATGGGTACTCTGAGACCCATGAGCACCTGAGATACTGTGCGAAGCCTGAAGTGCAAACCAAACTTGCTGACCCACAAAACCTCTACCATGTCGTACCCTGCCTCCAAAATAAGGACCAGTAGATCTCTCCGGTCTATGAGGCCTCCTCACCTACCTATCCTCTCTCTCCTAATCTCGCCTGTACTCTCTCTCATTGCCCTGCAGGTCCTATATACGGCGACCGATCCCTACCACCTGCTGAAACGAAACATCTGACTCTAACTCCCGAACCATACCGAACCGAATATCATGTCTGAGTCCCTCAATGAATCTACGGACACATTCTCTAACTGTATCTCATGGCATACTATGACACTGACATAGTGCCCTAGCGCAGCTGTTCAAACTCCGTGCGCCATGCATCTCGACCGGACTGAGGTACAAACTCTCTCAGGAACATCTATGAAAACTGAACCCATGTAAGTGAAGTTAACTCGGCTGGGCTACCCATCTCATATGCCCGCCACCACTAATAAGTTGTTCCCTTAAGCTGGAACGTAGTGAAAGCAACACGACTCGTCTCAACAATATTAATAGTGCGGAGGATGTTATGGCATTCCTCCAGAAAACCATGTGCACTCTCTGAAGCCAAACCGCTGAATGTAGGAGGGTTATACCTCTTGAACCTTGCAAATCTAAGCTGCCCTTCCTCGGATGCTGCTGCTCTGACCATAAGCTAAACTGGAACCATGGCCTGTGTTACCATGACACCTGGAACCTGACCAACGTGAACTCGCTGCTCTGGAGTGTGGGCGGCGGGAGTCTGGGCTCCTTCCCCGATCTGTGAAGTAACTGGTGCAACCAAAATATCCCCGCCTGAGCCAATATACCAAACATGCTCAGGAACTGTGCTAAAGCCTCCTAAAGTCCGAGGGTAATAGCAGGCGCCTCCAGTTCTTGCCCCCAACTGGAACTACTAGCGGCCCCCTAACTGCTTCTCTGGTAGGTGCCCTAGATGCGACACGTGCTCCTCGTCGGCCTCTGCCTCTAACCATAGCGGCATCTACTCCGGGGGTAACATCATCAGGAACCGCAGCTCGTGTCCTCACCATTTGTGAGAGAATGGAATGATAAATTTCAAACTTCAAGATCAATGAACTCGCATGATAGGAATGAAGGAGGTGAAATTGTCCTAATAGTTCCGTAGCCTCTAGAAGATAAGTACAGACGTATCCGTACCGATCTGCAAGACTCTACTAAACTCGCTTATGACTCTAGCACCTATGAACCTAGGGTTCTGATACCAACTTGTCACGACCCAATTTCCCCTCCTTTTGGGTATCGTGATGGCACCTAGTCTTAAGGACTAGGTAAGCCTAACAATAATTAAAACAATAACATTATTTAAATAGAATCTCTTATAGTTCCCAAAATCTGTAGTACAAGTCATAAGCTCTATAGAGTGTTTTCTAGAAAATTTCTAAATACAAATATCCAGAAATAAGAATAAACAGTGCAAAATGAAAAGTTGAAGGTGACTATGAAGCCTGCAAACGCAGCGGCAGGTTTACCTTGAGTCTCCACAACAACAGTTCACATAGCTAGCTAACGATCAATTACCTGGATCTGCACCAAAAAGAATGTACAGAAGAGTAACATGAGCACACCACAGCGATGCACAGTAAGTATCAAGACTAACCTCGATGAAGTAGTGACAAGGACTAGTCAAGACACCTACTAGTCTAATTAACTGAACAAGCATAAGTATAGGGATGACAGAACATGACATCTATCTAAGGACCCCGTGATATGGCTAATGACATAGCAACTGCAATAAGGAAGGAAAAACAAGAAGTAACAGCGGAACACCAGAATAAGACACAGAAGAATGAACGAAAACACAACCCAAATCCAGAAACCATAATACAGTAAAGGCAAGTAGTAACTCAGCAGCTGCAATAGTTTTCACATCAACCCCAATAAATTAGTCAAATCCTTCAAGTGTAAACTTTCACCCGTAAGTTTTTTTTTTTTTTAAATTGAGGTCTTTAGAATATAATCCTTTCCAATAAGAAATTATTTTTTGAAATATACTTCCTTCAAATAAATATCTTACAAACATAGTTCTTTCAAGATAAAACCTTTCAAATATAAACTCTTCAAGTAATATCCTTCGAGTATAAGTCACCCTGCGACACCTAAGCATGGAAGATTAGCAACTCTGAATACAGGTATAACCACAGGGGAAATCCACCGGGATACCGTCCTGTAGTCCCGAATTAATTATGCAAGATAGGGGGATCTCCTGGCATACGTCCTTAGTCCCAATTTAAATATGCAGTGCTGGGGACTGCCGGAATACGTCTGTAGTCCCAATTTAAAGATGCAGTGCTGGGGGATCTCCCGAAATACGTCCGTAGTCCCAAAATAAATATGCAGTGCTGGGGGATCTCCCGGAATACGTCTGTAGTCCCAAAGTAAATATGCAAGATAGGGGGATCTCCCGGAATACATTCGTAGTCCAAAATTAAATATGTAGTGCTGGGGGATCTCCCGGAATACGTCTGTAGTCCCAATTTAAATATGCAGTGCTGACAACATAGATAACAACTATAACATGACAGAAAACCTCGTACATCACCACAATGAGTACAAAAGCAACAATGACAGAAATGCAAGGTACGACGAGCAAATCAACTCAAGAATTTAAATCAGAAGAACGTTAGAACTCATTCACAAGGAATAACCATAGTAAAGAATGCTAGGCACAAAGAGAATAGCTTAAGAAGGGAAAACAAAACAAAAATGTAGCAACAATTCAACAATATTCAAGTCAACAATAAGAAGCCAACACGAGTCAAATAGTTCCAAATAATGGCAAGTAAACTAAGATATAGGTTATCTAAACTCCTTTTGAGGTTGAGCAATTACGAGGAAAATTCAACAATTCAAGTAAGGATAAGCAGTGGAATATAATCATAACTCCAATTAAGACTAAACAATTATAGGATGAGAAAATAATGATTTCAATTAAAGATAAGTAGTTATAAAAAATATAGCACGACGATAGAAGAGGTAAAATCTTTGGTCAAGTCGAATAAAGGTCAAATAGACTGTAAGAGTGAATCCTAAAGCAATTATCTCTAATCAAAACATGTAGAGGTGAAACTAGTAAATAGGAATTCAAACATATCAAAAACAACATCATACACAGTGAATATAAGGACATAAGAACCCTAAAAGGCCAACTTTGCACAAATAAGTCCAAGCACGCGCTCGTCACCTAGCGTACATAGACTACAATCAACATAGATGACTCAAATCCTAAGGGGTAGTTCCCCCACACAAGGTTAGACAAGATACTTACCTCGAGTCAAACTCAATCAATCCGTAAGAATGCCCTTTCCGCGAATATCCGGCTCTGAATGGCCCAAATCTAGCCAAAAGCAATTACATATCATATTTACAATCATAATAGACTCATCTAATTAATTAAATCAATACTTTAACAAAAATTCTGAAATTCGACCTAAAAAATCGACACGGGCCCACGTCTCGAAATCGGGTAAAAGTCATAAAATACGAACGCTCATTCACTCACAAGTCTAACCATATCGAATTTACTAAAATCTGACACCAAAATCTCTATCAAAACCCCAAAATTTGGCATAGATTAGCTCATTCTCAATATTTTCACCCCAAATCCGAATTTAAACGATGAATTCTAGCATAGATTAGTAGAATATAACCATAAGGGAGTTAAGAATCATTACCCAAACACTTTCTCCAAAAATCTCTCCAAATTCCGCCTTCTACCGAGCTTTCAATCAAATTTGTGAAGTGAACTTCAAACCCTCGAATCTGCCCCTTTTCTGCCCAGTTATTCCGCATCTGCGGACCTTGGGTTGCACCTGTGGAATTTCCTTCGCAGGTGCGAAAATGACTTAAGAGAGCTGGGTCTGCTTCTGCGAAAAAAAGGCCGCACCTGCGAGTGCACGCCTGCGGACTATTGTCCACTTCTGCGATCTCCTCTGCGCCTGCAATCACGCACCTGCGGTCTCTCCACCGCAGGTGCGAAAATGACAGATGCCTAAAGACTTCAATAGCAACACAAATCCAACTTTTGATCCGTTAAGCACTCGAAACTCACCCGAGCCCCCCGGGACCTCAACCAAACATACCAACCAATCCTAAAATACCATACGAACTTAGTGGAGCCCTCAAATCACATCAAACTAATGCTAAAATCACGAATCACCTTCCAATTCAAACTTAAAGAACTTGAAACTTTAAATTCCTACAACCAATGCCGAAACCTATCAAACCACGTCTGAATGACCTCAAATTTTGCACACAGGTCACAAATGACACTACGAACCCACAGCCACTTTCGGAAATCCATTCCGAGCTCAATATCAAAATTTCCACTATCAGCCGAAATCGCCGAAAATCTAACTTTCGCCAATTCAAGCCTAAATCTACTACAGACCTCCAAAACACATTCCGGACACGCTCCTAAGCTCAAAATCACTCAACAGAGCTAACGGATCGACAAAATTACATTCTGGATCCGTCTTTACAGAGTTCCGACTACAGTACAGATTATAAGACTTAAGCTCTCATTTAGGGACTAAGTGTCCCAAATCACTTCGAATCACCCGATAATTGAATTCAACCATGCACGTAAGTTGAGGCACCTAATACGAAGCTGCTCAGGGTCTTATGCTGCCGGACAGGACTTAAATTCTCAAAACGACTGGCCGGGTTGTTACAAATTGGGTGTAATTGTGTTTATTAATTGTTGATATATATTAATGGTATTCTTGTTGTCTATTGTGCATATCACTGGTTGTTTTATCCTGCCCTTATTGTTATTGTTTCCTAGTATTTTGTATATTATATTACACAGGTTATTAGACTAGTGAGTGTCTTGACTGTACCTCGTCTCTACTCTATTGAGGTTAGTCTTGATACTTACTGGGCACCGTTGTGGTGTGGTCACTCTACACTTCTGCACATTTTTGTGCAGAGCCAGTATTGGACTTGAGCAGACTTAAAGCGCGATCGTAATGATTCAAGGTAGAGCTTCTTGGCCGTTGCAGTCCCTTGGAGTCTTTTCATTTTATTGTACTGTTAATTTGTAATCAAACAATATTGTATATTTGGTCTTCGTGATCATTCCATGTATTGAGTTAGAGTTCGTGACTCAGTACTACCAGTCTTGGGAGGTTGTATATTGTGATTATTTCCGCTATTGGTTTATAAAAAAATGGCTTCAAAAGGTAATGGTAATCGGCTTACCTAGTCTTAGAGACTAGGTGTCGTCACGACGCCTGTGGTGGGATTTTGAGTCGTGATAATTTTGATACAAAATCAATAGATCTTTGAATTTGAGTTAATTTTCCTTGACATATATAATGTCCTAAAAATCGAACATCAGTTTGGAATAAACTCATTTTTAGTTTTGAAATAACTAAACCATTTTGTATAACAATTCTTTTAAAAAAATCTAGATGCTTAATATGCATTTCAAATATTTTGGAGAATATCAATGTAACGACCCATCGGTCGTTTTGAACATTTGCACTTTGCTCGGTTGTTTGAGGGCATGAGTAGCTCCGTATGATGTACTTTGACTTGTGTGAATCATCGGTTTTGGGTTGCAGGTATTTCGGAATCGAATTGGAAGAAAGAATTTCATTGTTGAAGCTTTAAATTGGGAGAGTTGACCAAAATTTGACTCTTTAGCATTTGACCTCGGATTGGAATTTTCATGGTTCCAGTAGCTTCTTTAGGTGATTTTGGACTTAGGAGCGCGACCGAAATGTAATTTTGAGGCTTGTAGTAGAATTAGGCTTGAATTGGCGAAAGTTGGAAATTTGGCGATTTCGGTCGGTAGTGGAAAAATTGATATCGGGGTTAGAATGGAATTCCGGAAGTTGGAGTAGGGTCGCAGTGTCATTTGTGACATGTGTGCAAAATTTGAGGTCATTCGGACGTGGTTTGGTTGGTTTCGGCATCGGTTGTCGAATTCGGAAATTTAGAAGTTCTTAGGCTTGGATCTGAGGGTAATTTGGTGTTTGGATGTTGTTTTGAGTGATTCGAAGGTTCGACTAAGTTTGTATGTTGATATATGACTTGTTGGTATTTTTGGTTGAGGTCCCAAGGGCCTCGGGGTGATTCCTAGTGGTTAGCGGATTTGTGGAAATTGGAATTTGCAGTTGGAGCTGCTGCTTCTGCTATTTATGCACCTGCGGAAGAAAGGGTCGCAGGTGCGAGGCTGCTGGTGCACGTGGGGAGTACGCAGGTGTGGGCAACGCGGGGCTAGGAAGGTTGCGCAGGTGCGATATGGAGGTCGCATCTGCGAGCCCGCAGGTGCGAAACCTAGGGTGCAGATGCGGAAAGGGCAATGCTGGTCAGGCTTCGCAAAAGCGGAGGAAAACGCGCAGATACGCCTTCATAGGTGCGACGATGTTACCGCAGATGTGGAGCCTGGGCGCGTAAGTGAGTTGCACAGGTGCGGCTCCTTGGACCGATTGTGCGGTCGGGCGGGTGCGAGAAAATGGTCGCAGGTGCGAAAAACCTGGGCAGAAACCATAAATAGAACCCTTTGCGATTTTGGTGCATTCTTCACCATTTCTTTTCGGTTTTTGGAGCTTTTGGGAGAGATTTGAAGAGGGAATCAATGGGGTTTCGTTGAGGTAAGTTACTTGAACCCTAATACTTGTATATATGGTGATTTTTCGTTGTTTAATCATGGTAATTAGTGAAAATGAGGGGTTAGGGCTTGGAATTTTTGGAGAGTAATTTAAGGATTTGAAGGACCAAACGATGTCGGATTTTAATGAATTTGGTATGGTTAGACTCGTGAGTGAATGAGCTTTCTAGTTTTGTAAATTTTGTTGGATTTTGAGACGTGGGCTCGGGGGCCGGGTTGAGCCAATTTTGGGTTTTGGTCTAATTTTATAGCTTTTCTTGTGGAATTCATTCCATTAGCGTATATTGATGGTATTGTACTGATTGTAAATAGATTCGGAGCATCTGGAGGCCGAGTCCAGAGGCAAGAGCATTGCGGGGTAGAGATTTGACCGGTTTGAGGTAAGTAACGATTGTAAATCTAGTCCTAAGGGTATGAAACCTCGGATTTTGTATCATTCTACTATTTTTAGTGACGCACATGCTAGGTGATGGGCGTGTGGGCGTGCACTGTTGGGGATTTGTGACTTGGTCCATCCCGTAGTAATTGTAAAGTTGCATACTTTGTTGAAACCATATGATACTTATATGTTTTAGAAAGAATTTCTATAAATTGGGCTGAATGCCATGTTTGGGCCTTGCGCCAATGCTGTTTGGACCCTTAGGGGCTATTTCTTACCATCCTCTCATTGTTTTTGATTGAAAATCTATACTCAGTCATGTTTATACTTGTTTACCGCATAACTCAGTTTTATGACTTTATTTTGATGCATATAAATGTTTTGGGCCGAATGCCCTGGTTTACTGAAATGCCCGAGTGACTTGAGAGGTTTATGACTGAGTGAGGCCGAGGGCCTGATTTGTGAGGATGAGTGTGGATCGGGGTTTCCCGTCTGCAACATACTTTATTATTATAGCACGTGAGTTCTCCATGCAGCATGTGAGTTATCCGTGCAGATTTTAGCGCTTGGGCTGAAGGAGCCCCTCCGGAGTCTGTACACACCCCCAGTGAGCGCAGGTACCTACTGAGTGCTAGTGCCGAGTGCTGAGTGACTGGGAGGGATGAGTGATTGTGAGGTATGCCCGAGTGGCAAGAGTGATTGTGAGGTATGCCCGAGTGGCATGAGTGACTGTGAGGTTTGCCCGAGGGGCTGTATATGAGTGATGTTTTGCCCGAGGGGCTGTTTATGATTTCATCATTTTTCTCACATTTGCATTTTTCCTTTGTTGATAACTATTGAAAAATATCTTTAAATGATTTTACGGGAACTGGGTTTAAACGAGATGTTTTGATTCAAATCCTGATTTTAAAAGTATGAGATATTCTAATGAGCTTTTCCTGATATGAACGTTATATGCTTGATTGCTCGTCACTATTGCTCAGTCTTTATTTATTGTTGTTACTTAGTGAGTTGGCGTACTCACGTTACTCCCTGCACCTTATGTGCAGATCCAGGTGTAGCTGGACACGGTAGCGGTTGTTGATTATTTTGGTTGCAGATTATTTCCTCGGATATAGCAAGGTAGCTGCTTGGCGATCGCAGCCCCTGCTTTTCTCCCTCTTATTTTCCTTTAGTTGTATTTAGCTATTTTCCAGACTGAGTTAGTCTTGATATTGTTAGACAGATTGTAGTAGATGTTCATGACTAGTGACACCCCACTGTCGGGCTTTTCTTTCCATACTTTTATTTTGATTTGAACTCATTTACGAAGATTTTTATTTTAAATGACATTGAAATTATCTTTGAAATGAAAATATCAGTTGTTTTGGAAATGAGTCGGCTTGCCTAGTTTCACGATAGACGCCATCACGACAGGGGTTAGTTTGGGTCATGACAGATTGGTAATAGAGCCTAAGTTACATAGGTCTCACGAGTCATGAGCGGGTTTAATAGAGTCTTGTGGATCGGTACGGAGACATCTGTACTTATCTTCGAGAGGCTGCAAAACCCTTAGTAAAATTTCACTTTCTTGTATTCTATCATGCGAAATTGATTCAGCTTGAGACATAACTCTTTGAATTCCTTCCACGCATCTCGTATGCGCACATGAGCGCTCGGTATCAGTTGTACATCGCCGGCTTATAATTCATTGAACAAGGTTGATATGTGTATTCTGTGTTTGTGGTGGTGGGTCGGTCTGGAGGACTTGAGGCCATGGTTAAACCGCAGCTTAGGCTTAGTAGCTTCAGTTGTAACCTATACATTTGGACTCATAGGTCCGATAATGTCTCTACGAGTGGAATTTGTGGCCCGATGAGCTGTGGAATGGCTTTGTGGTGAGTATGACGAAACTGTGGGAGGTGTTAAGACGATGTAAGTGTGATGAAAAGTGTTTTCTTGAAATTTAAAGGAAGGCCATTGGGTGCTTGATTTTCGTTTTGATGTGATGTACGGCCTCGAGTGTGAATATTTTGAAGGATCTTTCACGTTGTTAAATTTTGGGGCAAATTAAATTCTCATGTCTTTCAATGTGTTTGGACTCAAGAAGAGTAAGTGATTGTGTAGTAATTGTGGCTGCGAATGGGTATATCTGATGTTGATGGCTCGAGAAAGATGATCTTCGAAGAGACTTAGAGTTGGTAGCATTCTAATGGTTCTGGTACGATAGAGATGCATTTCGAGTTGATGCAGCAATTGGGCAGCAAGGAATGAGGGAAGACATGACGGGAAGCGTTTCGCGGTGGTTGAAGTACTAGCGGGTCAAGTAGGAGAAGTAGAGGTTGAGAAGTTTCTTAAAGGAGATGATTTAACCGAAGTAAGAGTGGCAGATTAGCATATGAATTCACTGGTAGGGTAGTTGTGCACCTTGAGAAAGTGTAGAATGGTTTGGAATCGTGCTAGTATGTGATTTGGCCTGTAGACTCTAATTAAAGTGATGGTTAGTGTACAAAGGAAAAAATTGAATAGGGCAAAAAGGAGAGTGTTTGAAATGAAGAGAGGCGAGAAGATCTGATTATCGTGTCAGGTGCAAGATGACTTGAGTTCGGAAGGTATTGTTGAACGTGCAGTTGATGTCAATAGGGAAAGTGCAGACTTATACAAATGGTGGGCGAGCATGAACTCAGGAGAATTTACGGATTCCGACGTATGTGATGATGGCTGGCGATTCAGAATGTTTATGAGGAGCTTAATAAAAGACTTCGAGAAGTATGGCGGGTTAACTGTGCGAGACCTTGGCAATTGAGAAGGAGAAATCCTTGCGGGTTCTAATTTTATATAATTGCAGCTTGAGGCTAAGTGGGGGAGTCTAATATCGACGAGTTGATTGCACAGTTATGTGTTTATTAGTTTCGATTCGAGGTATACTGGTGAATCAGTTATGACTTGCAGAGGCCGAGATCGAGGATGACTCGGGTAAAGGAATTTCTGGGCACAAGTTGTATTACACTGTATGGTTATAGGAGGACCATAAAATAATTGAGTAGTTATTCACGAAGAATGTATGGTACATGGAGCGGGAATTTGCTCAGATGCGTAGGAGTGTGGGTTACTCTTTATTTCCCGTGGGTGTTGGTGTGCTAATGGGGCACAGGTCGTTTTGGTCCGTTTGGTCCGTTAATTCGAGATTTGAGTAGAGTGGATGGCTCTCAAGAATGGTTTTAATGGATTCAAGATTTATATATAGCGATTTGGTGTTTTCAAGATTTATATATATGGCTAGAAAACAGGGAGTTTCATTGAATGGTGTTGAGACTCGTGGCATTTTAAATCATTGTGAATTATGCATTTCAATATCAAGAAGGTAAAGGAAACAATTTTAGGTTCACATAAAGTCATTTCGGGGTAAGCATTTTTGGTTGTGGTACCTATGGGATACATAAAAAGGGAATTCAGTGGCTTATAAGCCTTAGGGCGGTGTGAATTTGCGCTAGAGTTCGTGGGGCAAGTTTTAGTTAAGGATAGTAGTGTTCTAACAAGGAAAAAGTAACTATTTGAAGGCAATTTGGCAAGGACTTGGAGAAATAGGACAACTTGGTTATGTGCAAATGGGTTTCAAAATGTTCATGATAGTTTCTACAATGGTTTGAACCGATATTTCCTACCGATGTACGGAACGTGTTGTGTGTTATGATTTCCTCCTAGAAAGAAGCAAAAAAGAGGTTTCTGATTTAATAAGGTATGTAATTTGCTAATGACTCAAAGTTGTTAATGGGATTCTTATGCTTGTCACATGATGATGTAATAGATGTGGTGTTGTGCGGGAATAGGATTTACATGTACAAGGTCACAGTTCAGTTTTGAAGGGAAGGACATAAATTCTTAGGCAGCATGGACGGTTTCCGATGTCTAGGTAAATGATATTACTATTTGGTATGGCTTGATGAGAGTGTACATTTCAGAGGGGCAGTGTGTTTTGATTTATGGGTACTTCGCTGGTATTGCGACACTCTCCCGGTTGATCGACTGTTATTCAAATTTTTGCCAGGTGACACAGAAGAATTTTTTTTAAAGTATTTCTCGTGGGATGATTGTGTACGAGAGAGGTGTTAGACATTCAGGCGGTGAAGGTGGAATCAAATATGGTGATTCGTGTGTCCTATGGAATTGGAGATTGGGAGTTCTCAGGAGCAGATTGTTTCATGGGTGTGGATTGTAAAGTTGCGACCGCAGCTAGCCAGATGATAGAATGTATTATGATTCAGTCATTGTGGATTTTCGGAGGTTATTTATCTATTTGTTGCTGACCATAGTTGATTTGGGGCTCAGTGGTAGGCCTAATTAGGATGTGTATTCTACACCGAGCCGGATTGATTGGCTCCATACTACTATTGTTGAAGGATGTGTCATTCAGTTTATGTGAAGCTTATTCGTGTTCTAGAATGATCTGTGAGTTACTCTTCTATGCTACGAAGAGTTGTGATTCGTTGGTTATATGCACATATGGTGCGGTTCTATTGTGGCCTTATAGCGGAATTTGAGAGAGAATAGTATTGGATATTGCTTGGTTGATTGGTGTATTGGTCATGTTCTTTCGGGTTTTGTACGGCATGGTGTCGTTTGCTTCTCCGTGGTTATGGTAATGCACTTTGGGTACTTTATGTCGAATTGCGCAGGGTTATTGATTTTAGCAGGGTGGCTTGAGGTGTTCCATATGGACCAGTATTTGGATAGGGTCACGTATTGCAGCAGAGTTATGTGGAAATATAATCCTTTATGTAAGATTCGTGTGTTATGGTTCTGCGGTGTGTGATGGGTTCTTAGCATTGCATCGGGGTGGTACCCGTCGAGCTTGCGGAACGGTTCTCCTGTTTAGGTCATTGTTACGATTGGGTACACTTGGATTGTTGCTATCTGGCACACAGATTGCACGAGTTGTGGCTTTAGATTGTAGTGATGTGTCACGTCACTAGAGTGGTCGTGTGGGATGAGACGAGCTCATTGGGCCTAGAATGGATGCTATCAGATTTGATTGTGGTATAATTGGGAGGATAACATCGGAAGTCGGCTTTGAAATTGTCTATAGTTCTTGTAGAAGGAACGATAGCTCCATGACCTGTTGGTCTAATGAATGGCTATGAATTTGGTATTTATCTTTCATCATCGGCAGTGTAGGAAGGTTTTGAAAATGAGGTTTTGTCTGATATGAGGTTATTATCGGTACTGAGTTGATTTGAGTCGATACTGTGATTAGAAATCATTGCTTTGAGCATTTGAGCTATGCGGTATTGAATTTGAGTATTTGAGTTATGGTTAAGACTTTTGGTAAAGACTGTTCAGACTTATACGGTATGTAGATGCAAACTTCTCATCTTATAGGAAATTTCGGATGTTGGAAATTTGATTCGAAGGCTTATGGACTAGGTTGAATTGAGAAATTTCATTTATGCTATGCTATCGGACCTGTATGGGATAGGGTGACGTGGGATCATCCCCGCGTATGTGCATGGGAAAGTTACACAGCGATTTGATGGCTTTTGGAACAACTCCGGGCACATTCGAGGACGAACGTATGTTTAAGTGGGGGAGGATATAACGGCCCGACCGGTCATTTTGAACATTTTCACTTCGCTAGGTTGTTTGAGGGCATGAGTAGCTCCGTATGATGTACTTTGACTTGTGTGAATCGTCGGTTTTGGGTTGCAGGTATTTCGGAATCGAATTGGAAGAAAGAATTTCATTGTTGAAGCTTTAAATTGGGAGAGTTGACCAAAATTTGACTCTTTAGCATTTGACCTCGGATTGGAATTCTGATGGTTCCATTAGCTTTGTTAGGTGATTTTGGACTTAGGAGCGCGACCGGAATATAATTTTGAGGCTCGTGGTAGAATTAGGTTTGAATTCGCGAAAGTTGGAAATTTGGCGATTTCGGTCGGCAGTGGAAAAATTGATATCGGGGTCGGAATGGAATTCCGGAAGTTGGAGTAGGTTCGTATTGTTATTTGTGACATGTGTGCAAAATTTTAGGTCATTCGGACGTGGTTTGGTTGGTTTCGGCATCGGTTGACGAATTCAGAAATTTAGAAGTTCTTAGGCTTGAATCCGAGGGTAATTTGTTGTTTGGATGTTGTTTTGAGTGATTTGAAGGTTCGACTAAGTTTGTATGTTGATATATGACTTGTTGGTATTTTTGGTTGAGGTCCCAAGGGCCTCGGGGTGATTCCGAGCGTAATCTGTTGATTCTGCTATTTCCGCACCTGCGGAAGAAAGGGTCGTAGGTGCGAGGTCGCTGGTGCGCGTAGGGAGTGCGCAGGTTCGGGCAACGCGGGGCTAGGCAGATTGCACAGGTGCGAGATGGAGGTCACTATTGCGATCCCGTAGGTGCGAAACCTGGGGCGCAGATGCCGAAAGGGCAATGCTGGTCAGGCTTCGAAGAAGCAGAGGAAAACACACAGATGCGCCTTCGTAGGTGCGATGATGTTATCGCAGAAGCGGAGCCTGGGCGCGTAAGTGAGTTACGCAGGTGCGGCTCCTTGGACCGCATGTGCGGTCGCGCAGGTGCGAGAAAATGTCCGCAAGTGCGAAAAACCTGGGCAGAAACCATAAATAGAACCCTTCGCGATTTTGGTGCATCCTTCACCATTTCTATTCGGTTTTTGGAGCTTTTGGGAGAGATTTGAGGAGGTAATCAAGGGGGTTTCGTTGAGGTAAGTTACTTGAACCCTAATACTTGTATATATGATGATTTTCCGTTGTTTAATCATGGTAATTAGTGAAAATAAGGGGTTAGTGCTTGGAATTTTTGGAGAGTAATTTAAGGATTTGAAGGACCAAACGATGTCGGATTTTGATGAATTTGGTATGGTTAGACTCGTGACTGAATGAGATTTCTAGTTTTTCGTATTTCGAGACGTGGGCCCGGGGGCCGGGTTTGAGCCAATTTCGGGTTTTGGTCTAATTTTGTAGTTTTTCTTGTGGAATTCATTCCATTAGTGTATATGATGGTATTGTACTGATTGTAAATAGATTCGGAGCATTTGGAGGCCGAGTCATGAGGCAAGAGCATTGCACTGTAGAGATTTGACCGGTTTGAGGTAAGTAACGACTGTAAATCTAGTCCTGAGGGTATGAAATCCCGAATTTTGTATCATTCTACTGTTTTTAGTGACGCACATGCTAGGTGATGGGCGTGTGGGCGTGCACTGTTGGGAATTTGTGAATTGGTCCGTCCCGTAGTAACTGTAAAGTTGCATACTTTGTTGAAACCATATGATACTTATATGTTTTAGAAAGAATTTCTGTAAATTGGGCTAAATGCCATGTTTGGGCCTTGCGCCAATGCTGTTTGGACCCTTAGGGGCTGTTTCTTACCATCCTCTTATTGTTTTCAATTGAAAATCTATACTCAGTCATGTTTATACTTGTTTACCGCATAACTCAGTTTTATGACACTGTTTCGATGCATATAAATATTTTGGGCTAAATGCCTTGTTTTACTGAAATGCCCGAGTGACTTGAGAGGTTTATGACTGAGTGAGGCCAAGGGCCTGATTTGTGAGGATGAGTGTGGATCGGGGCTGCCCGCCTGTAGCATACTTTATTATTATAGCACGTGAGTTGTCCGTACAGCAAGTGAGTTATCCGTGCATATTTTAGCGCTTGGGCTGAAGGAGCCCCTACGGAGTATGTACACACCCCCAGTGAGTGCAGGTACCTACTGAGGGCGAGTGCCGAGTGCTGAGTGACTGGGAGGCATGAGTGATTGTGGGGTATGCCCGAATGGCAAGAGTGATTGTGAGGTATGCCCGAGTGGCACGAGTGACTGTGAGGTTTGCCCGAGGGGCTGTATATGAGTGATGTTTTTCCCCAGGGGCTGTTTATGATTTCATCATTTTGCTCACATTTGCATTTTTCCTTTGTTGAAAACTGTTGAAAAATATCTTTAAATGATTTTACTGGAACTGGGTTTAAATGAGATGTTTTGATTCAAATCCTGATTTTAAAAGTATGACATATTCTACTTAGATTTTCCTGATATGAACGTTATATGCTTGATTTCTCGTCACTACTGCTCAGTCTTTATATATTGTTGTTACTTACTGAGTTGGCATACTCATGTTACTCCCTGCACCTTGTGTGCAGATCCAGGTGTAGCTGGACACAGTAGCGGTTGTTGAGTATTCTGGTTGCAGACTTTTTCCTCGGAGATAGCAAGATAGCTGCTTGGCGATCGCATCCCCTGCTTTTCTCCCTCTTATCTTCCTTTAGTTGTATTTAGCTATTTTCCAGACTGAGTTAGTCTTGATATTGTTAGACAGATTGTAGTTGATGCTCATGACTAGTGACACACCGATGTCGAGCTTTTCTTTCCGCACTTTTATTTTGATTTGAACTCATTTACGAAGGTTTTTATGTTAAATGACATTGAAATTATCTTTGAAATGAAAATATCGGTTGTTTTGGAAATGAGTCGGCTTGCCTAGTTCCACGATAGGTGCCATCACGACAAGGGTTAGTTTGGGTCGTGACAATCAAAATGTCATCAATATAAACAATGATGAAATCTAGATATGGATTAAATATATCATTCATGATTTTCTAAAATTCAGAAGGGGCATTTTTTAAACAAAAAGACATAACATTCCATTAAGGGTACTAAATAAGCTAGATCTTGATACCAGATAACAGGATCTTGTAGGCGGGCGGTAATCCGCACGGCCATAACAGGATCTTGTAGGCGGGCGGTAATCCGCACGGCCATAACAGGATCTAGCTTATTTAGTACCCTTAATTTTAAGGGTTGGCGGTAGTCCGCACGACCAGTAAAGATATAAGAACCGAACTATACAAGAATATTTATAGGGTTGTATGGCTGCATGGAAGGATTTATCCTTTTACCCAACCAAGGGGCTTGTCTGGATCTAATACATACTCTTATTGAGCCCATATGTCTAGCGGTTCTAACCGTGAAATAAGATGCCCTTTTCAATATCTTTAACGGGCTTAGGTCCACGGCTTGCTAGACGGAGCCACTAAGGCAAAGCCAGTAAAAGTAGTACTAGATCCGACTGTACCACCATCTCTGGAACCAAGTCAATAAGCCATATTAAAATTCCTTTATATTTTGATAGAGGCTAGATCTTTCATGGTGTATATAAGAGAGAAGTTAGATATTCAACATAGATATGAAATATCTTTGACAGACATAGTCACGGCTGGAGAGGAGAGACTTGAAATACTTAACAGAATAAAATAAATACCTCGTAAGGCCGGGATGCAAGGCCTGAGTCCGATGAACGAGGGATTTTTTACAAGAGAGTCTTTACAAGAGAGAGAGAGAGAGAGAGAGAGAGAGAGAGAGAGAGAGAGAGAGAGAGATTCTAAAGGCTGGTGCCTTCTCTCAAATGAATGCGCCTATAAATAAGAAAGAAAAAGAATCTTAAAATAGTAAAAAGAGGGTCCCACATTCTGGGTCCCTGTACAGTGTTTCTTCTGTACAAACAATATTTCTACTGTTAAAACAGTGCATCTACTGTTGAGCGGTATCCCCGGCGGCTTCACTGTGCTGTAGGTCCCGGGCAGCTATTACTGTAGTTGACCACAAATATCACTGTCTCGGTTGTTTTTCTATCTCCTTCATCCTTTGGAGGAATTCTTCCGCATTTTGTATGGCATTATTAGATAATATTTTTTCTGATTCAATAGGCTGAGAAACATCTGCAATATCATCGTTGCTAGTCTCACTCCGCATCGAAGTGTCAGATTTTTCATATTGGTTGATGGAGCGAAGCAAATTTCTTTTTACTTCTTCCAGATAATCATTAATCATTTCTTCTTTATCTCCTTCTTGAAAATAGATTTTTCTAGCAATGTGCCGAACTGAGCTATCATCAATCTTTTCCTTTTGGGGGTTGTTGGAATATTCTTGGATTTTTGCTTTAATGGAATCCAAGAGTTCTTGACCGTATAACATCTTTGTTTTGGGATCCTTTTTCATCAATTTATCCCAGAAATTGTTATAAATAGTCCTGTATAAACAAGGAATTTGTTCTTCGGTAAATCCCAACTTCGGAGTCCACTTATGAATCCATGGAATAGAGAATTCTAGAAAGAAATATATTTGGTCAATTTTTTCTAAATAACAGATATGATCTGTGTGGTATAACTCATTTAAATCTGGTGAATGTTTTGTCCATTCTTTGTATAACATAAGAAATGGATCAGGTAATATTTTGACTGTCGGACCGTGATATGACCACCAATTCAAAAACCAATTAGGAATTGGTTCAGTAAATATTTTTGCACATACCTTTATGAACCAAGTGTGCTTATGTCTATCATTATTATAATAGAGCACTTTATCAAAAGCTTGGATATAATCCCAATAGGTAAAATTCATACGAGATTTGTTAAGGCTTATCTGCCTTTCTTTCATTGTAGATATACAATCTGTTTGTTAATAATTTTTGAGAAGTTATAAACATTCTCTTCCGTGCTGTAACCGGAAAAATGCTAAAATTCTGCACTGCATGTACTGGTGAGAATAGTCTCATAGTAAGAACGGGCTTTGTATGACTCACCCGGATAATATAATCCATTTATCAAATACCTTTGGAATATCTTCCATGGCTCCTCTAAATCTCAGTATTTTCTAAAAGAAATATCATTTCTTTTTTAAATAATTTTTCATAAGACTTAATATCATCGTTGTCCTCTTTGGTAATTGAAGCAAAAGTATAACTTTGCTTTTGAGCAGCCAAATATGCTTGCAAGTGTGCGTATAACGGACTATCTTCTGGAATATCTTCCAGATGAACAGATGGACCTGCCGAAGATTCGCCTTTGAGAGATATTTTCTCATTTACTAAACTCTTTTATAGTTTTGAAATAACTAAACCATTTTGTATAACAATCCTTTTAAAATATCTAGATGCTTAATATGCATTTCAAATGTTTTGGAGAATATCAAAATGTCATCAATATAAACAATGATGAAATCTAGATATGGATTCAATATATCATTCATGATTTTCTGAAATTCAGAAGGGGCATTTTTTAAACCAAAAGGCATAACATTCCATTCATATTGCCTGAATGGAACATTAAAAGCAGTTCTATAAATATTCTCTTTAAATATTTGAATCTGCCAATAACCAGATTTTAAATCAAACTTTGAAAATATATTGGCATCATATAATCTTGATAACAAATCCTTTTTGTTGGGGATAGGATACCTTATCCACTTTAAATATTTATTCAAAGGTTTATAATTTATAACCAATCTAGGAATGCCACGTTCTTTTTCTGTAGCATTATTAACATAAAAAGCGGTACAAGACCAAGGAGATTTTGAAGGTTTTATCAAACCTTTTTGTAACAAATTATCAATTTTTTTTTTGCAGAATTCTACCAATTCAGCGTTCATTTGACAATGACGAGATTTAGTAGGGATATCATCTTCAGAAAAATTATCTTCATATGGAAGAGTGACAATATGCTTTTTTCGATTCCAAAAAGCACTAGGATGATCAGCACAAATATCAATAGCAATTTGTTCAGAAATCAAATTAATCTTTTCCTGTACTTTAGTGGATTTTAAAGTATCAAATATATTCATACTAAATAATTCTAGTTGCAAAGAATCAATATATTTTTGCTTCATATCAATTAAAGCATTTATATCTCTAGTTACGGGATCTGTAACAAAAGTATAACTTATGTTTTTATCCTTATAAGTAGCTGTAAAACCTTTCGAGTCTATGCTAGTAAAAGGATAAATAGCGTTAATAAAAGGTGTTCCATGTATGATGGGAGGATATAACTGGTTTTTAACCAAGAAAAAGAAGTGAGGAATGCTATCACGACCCAAAATCCAACTAGTCGTGATGGCACCTAACCCAACCCGTTAGGTGAGCCAACTTTCAATTATCCAATTCCAATAGCCATTATTAGAGCAATTTAAGTGAATAAAGGTCTATATTTTATACATCCCCCAAGAACTGGTAGTACAAATCATGAGCTTCTAAGAATAGAGTAAACAAAGCGGAATTGAAATAAATACATAGTCTGTTCGGATAATACATAAACAGAGCTTTTATAAATCTAAGGCTACCTTGAATAAGAGGCAGCTACAACAGGAACGCAGGTACATCTTCAAGTTCCACAACCATCGAGCACAACAACAACATCAGCCAACATCTGCATGCAATATGCAGAAGTGTAGTATCAGTACAACCGACCCCATGTACTGAGTAAGTAACAAACCTAGCCTTAGGTTGAAAGTAGTGACGAGCTTCTACCAAGGTCTGGTCCAAATCCACTAATCCACAACAGTTAATAATGACATAAAGAAAATAATACCAAAAGTAACTCAGAGATAAAATGCTCAGTCACATCATGATTTCAGCAATATTAGTTCTTCCTTTCAAGTACATAAGTGAAAATCCAAATCTTTTGCCAAAGTTACCAAAAATGTGAATAAGTTTGGAAACAGAAAATTTTCCAAAATCCTTTCAATAATAAATAAAATATCTCATTTCTTTTCAGATAACCATTGTAAAACAAATGCATCACTATGCCCATCTGTCAACATGTGTGATAAATCATGAATAATGTGATACCGTACAGCATGAGGAAAACACATCTCTATGCATATATGTAATGTGTGCATGTCAATGCAATGTATCTCAGAGATTATACTCATATACTCACACTCTCAGAGTACTCAATCTCACTGCCTCGCATTCTCTCACTGTGCTCAGCACACTCAATCATTCAGCACTATACAATACCTGCTGCGGCGTGCAGCCCGATCCCTATTTATAGTTGACTGCGCTCACTGGGGGTGTACAGACTCATAAGGGGCTCCTACAGCCCAAGCGCTATAAGCACGGACAACTCACGTGCTGCACGGACAACTCACGTGCCATAATATAAATATCTGGATCCGCACGGCCAACTCACGTGTTGCACGGCCAACTCACGTGCAATAATAATATAAGGATCCGCACGGCCAACTCACGTGCAATAATAATATAATGATCCGTACGGCCAACTTACGTGTAATAATAATATATATAAAGCCAACATGGCCTACTGCGGCGTGCAGCCCGATCCCATAAATATCCTCACAAATCAGGCCCTCGGCCTCACTCAGTCATCAATCTCTCCAGTCTCTCGGGCTCACAATGTCATGAAAATAGCCCAAAATGATGATATGTAGTATCAATAAATAACAACAGAGACTGAGATATGATATGCAATGAGTTGAATATGACTGAGTATGAATTTTCAATTTAGCACAATAATTCACAGCAATATGACCTCTGTGGGTCCCAATAATACTGGCACATAGCCTCAACATGATTTTTAATATGCTTTTCAGCTCAATTTCTTTAACACATAAAACCGCATGGAAAATGCCAAGATTATTTAACTATAAAATTCCACAGAAACAATTATGTCACAATTTCTATAGTGCACGCCCGTCACCTAGCATGTGCGTCACCTTCCAACAATTCACGAAAATACATATATTCAGGGTTCATACCCTCAATTCTAAGATTAGAAGAGTTACTTACCTCGAACAAGCCAAATCTAAATGTCGAGCAAGCTAAGCAATGCTCCGGCAATTCCACTTTGCGTGTATCAACTTCCAAACGGCTTGAATCTAGTCACAATTAATTTGATTCAGCCCACAAAATTTATAGGAATTAATTCCATATCAAAATACTAATATTTCTACAAAATCCAAAATTACGCCCCAAAAATTACCCGTGGGGCCCACATCTTGGAATACGACAAAAGTTACAAAATATTAACGCCTATTCAACAACGAGTCCAACCATATAAAGTTTACTCAAATCCGACATCAACTCGACCCTCAAATCTCCAAATTAAACCAAGAGGGTTTTCACAATTTTCTAACTTAATTCACCAATTAAATGTTAAAAACAACCATGGATTCGGGTAATTTAACCAATATTGAGTTAAGAACACTTATCTCGTTGTTTCCTCTGAAAATCTCTCAAAAATCGCCTCAATCCAAGCTTCAAATCGTTAAAAATGGAAAATGGGACGAAGTCCCATTTTCTGAACTTAAACTTTCTTTCCAGACCTCTCTTCTTCGCGAACGCGACAGGTCCCTCGCGTTCGCGAAGCACAAAATGTGCTTCCCAACATTTGCTCTTCGCGAACGCGAGACACTGCTCGCGAACGCGATGCTTTACGGAGCCCTTCTTCGCGAACGTGAGCTCCCCTTCGCGAGCGCGAAGGCAAAAGCCCATGGCCATTATTTTTCTCCTTCGCGAACGCGATACCCCAAACGCGAACGCGATGCACAACCCAGCTCCTCTTCGCGAACGTGAGACCCCCTAGCGAATGCGAAGAGTATATCCTGCCTGCCTGAAATTCCTCTTCGCGAACGAGAGGGCCCACTTGCGAGCGCGAAAGAGAAAATTCGAAAAATGCAGCAACAGATATCAGCAATCTCACCAAGGCCACAAATGATCCGTTAACCATCCAAAACTCACTCGAGCCACTCGGAACCTCAACCAAATATACCAACAAGTCCTAAAATATCATACGAACTTAGTCGAACCCTCAAATCACCTAATGAACTTTGAAATTTCTAATTTCTACAAACGACTCCGAAACCTATCAAATCACGTCCGATTGACCTCAAATTTTGCACACAAGTCATAAATGACATAACAGAGGTATTCCAATTTTTAGAATCGAATTCCGACCCCGATATCAAAAAGTCAACCCCCCCGGTCAAACATCCCAAAAATTAAACTTTCGGCATTTCAAGCCTAATTCCTCTACGGACCTCCAAATAATATTCTGGACACAATCCTAAGCCCAAAATCACCATACGGAGCTATTGGAATCATCAAAATTCAAATCCGAGGTCATTTACACATAGTTCCATATCCGATCCACTTTTCTAACTTAAATTTTCAATTATGAGACTAAGTGTCTCATTTCACTCCGAGTTCCTTCCGGACCCGAACCAACTAGCCCGATAAGTCATAAATCAATTGCAAGACATAAATTGAGCAGTAAATGGGGGAACAGGGTTGTGATACTCAAAACGACCTGTCGGGTCGTTACAATTGCAGACTTTATTTTGACAAATATGTGTATTAGGTAATTTATACTTTATATCTAAAGCATGACCAGAAGCAGATTTAACCATATGAGTGGTTTTTTGTAAATATTTAGTAGGTACTAACCCTTCTTGAATACAACTAACATCAGCTCCACTATCAATCATAGAAATATCAGTTATGGAAAAACTATTATCAATTAAAATAGTACATTTAATATACCATTTATGAGCAGTAACAATTTGCATCATTCCTAAAAACATATCATGTTTATGATTAAAGTCAATAGGTTTTTCATCATTATCATTTTCAGAAATACCTTTATTTTTGTCATTAGATAACTCAGCTAGGGAATTATTTTTCTCTATCTGAGTAATCCTGTTATCACAAATCATTTGATTTTGTTTAAGAGATTTAATTTCTCTTTTCAAATTTTCAATTTCGACTTTCAAATCGTCAAAAGAAGTATCTCTGGTTGGTGTATATTTATCATTAAGACGATTATTAATTTCTGATAAAGAATAAGGCGCAGAATATTCAAATCGTTCTTTTGTTTTTCAAAAAATTTTGAAGAAGTAGAACTAGAACTTGCAGCCAAATTTATAATTTTTTCACGAAGTTTATCATCATTAACTTCTTTTAAAATTTCTATTACATTATCAGATGTAATGGTTTTCATATTCAAATCCTGAAATTGAGATTGTAATTTATAAAATTCATCATCATCACAAGTACATGTATTACCTTTGCAAGTTGTACATGTATCATCAATTTTTTTTATCACTATCAGATAAATCAAGTAAATCGACTTCAGCTTCAAAACTTGACTCAGAATTATAATCAGATTCTGATCCAGAAGTGTATAACAAACTATAAACCTTATCACGTAACTCATCGTCTAGTTCTAAATTTTTCAACTTTTGAAGCTTACAATTTGGAGCTATATGGCCAAATTTTCCACATTTATAACACTTAATATCAGCAAGATCTCGTTTAGACCTATTTTTCGTAAATCTAGTAGACTTTCGATGGGCTTTCCTAGTATCACGCTCTTCTTTGGATCTATATCTCGATCTCTTTTTCTTATAAGGGCTGTCAGGGTTAGGATATCTATGATACCTATTTTTCTTTTTCTTGCTATGAGCAGAAGTCTCGGGTAAATCGAACTGGGTGCAAAAGTCTCCTAATTGAGATTTCTCCTTAAACTTATCTATCTTAAGCTGTCTAGACAATTTTAACTCATTACACAAGTTTAATCCTTCATGTGTGCAAAATCCTATTAGTTTTCCATAAGTATAATCCTTATACAAAATTTTACCATAATTACCCCTTAGAGTTTTTCTTACTCTTTCAGCAAATAAGGAGGGAAGGCCATCTATAAACTTAGCTTTCCAATGTTCATACTTATTTTCGGGTAATTTCATAACCCTACTCATAATGGTGTCTTTATACCATCTAAACTCACCTAAGGTCCTACATCTAAGACTATTTAGTAGAGTACGGACTGCCTCATACTGAATGGTAAATCTACCATTGAAATATTCTAATATGGTATGAATAAGGGTATAAATAGCATCTTCTCTATTTTTCACTAGAGCCATGCCTAAGTTATCAACTCCTTCGTCAGTGGCTATTGCATTAATAACTAAAGCCTTTTCATTAACAGTTAAATAATTATCCCACCAGCCACGAAGTTGGCCAGTAAAACCTGCAATAATCATTTTGCAAATAGTTCTATCTGTATTTTTCACACTTTTACAGATAGTTGTATACATAAGCATTCTATGCAATAGAATAGTCAATTGTCTATCAGTCAAACCATCAAGATTCCATTCATAAATTTCGGAACCACTATAAGACGTATTAGTCTGATTCCAATCTCGTTCTTCTATTAACACATCTTGAGGAGTAGGACGATTGTAATAATAAGTTTGCATCTTGGGCTTATCAGCATACATATTATTCTTTTTGGGATAACCTCTGAGTTTATTAAACTCTGACCAAATTTCATTTTTATAATCAGAATTGGTTTCTAATTTATCAGCAAAATTATTTGATAAATAAATTGGTTTGATATTTAAACCAGATAACTTTTTATCGAGAAGTTCTTCTAAATCATTAAACGATTTGAATTTTAAATCCTGAATCTCAGGAGGTCTTTGAACATGAGTAAGAATTATTTGAGTGTCTGATTTACTTCCAGAAGTAGAAGCAATATTGGGTTTGTTAGTGCTTATTCCTTTTATAAGTTATAGAACATCTGATAGGTTATATATATTAAGGATAACCCTATCTGAGTACTAAATTATATAAGTTCTACAATATCAATTGGAATTTTTGTAATTTAAAATTCCAGATAACTTATATAAGTTCTATATAACTTATATAATTATTATTATGATAAGTTCTATAAATTTACAATAATAAGGGTACTAAATTGTAAGCTTCAAAAGTTGAAAACTTTAGAACTAGACGATGAGTTACGTGATAAGGTTTATAGTTCGTTATACACTTCTGGATCAGAATCTGATTATAATTCTGAGTCAGAATTTGAAGCTGAAGTCGATTTACTTGATTTATCTGATAGTGATAAAAATATTGATGATACTTTTACCACTTGCAAAGGTAATACATGTACTTGTGATGATGATGAATTTTATAAATTACAATCTCAATTTCAAGATTTGCACATGAAAACCATTATATATGATAATGTAATTGAACGTTTAAAAGAAGTTAATGATGATAAACTTCGTGAAAAAATTATAAATTTGGCTGCAAGATCTAGTTCTACTTCTTCAAAATCTTTTGAAAAACAAAAGAACGAATTTGAATATTCTGCGCCTTATTCTTTATCAGAAATTAATAATCGTCTTAATGATAAATATACACCAACCAGAGATGCTTCTTTTGACGATTTGAAAGTTGAAATTGAAAATTTGAAAAGAGAAATTAAATCTCTTAAACAAAACCAAATGATTTGTGATCACAAGATTACTCAGATAGAGAAAAATAATTCCTTAGCTGAGTTATCTAATGACAAAAATAAAGGTATTTTTGAAAATGATAATGATGAAAAACCTATTGACTTTAATCCTAAACATGATATGTTTTTAGAAATGATGAAAATTGTTACTGTTCATAAATGGTATATTAAATGTACTATTTTAATTGATAATAGTTTTTCCATAACTGATATTGCTATGATTGATAGTAGAGCTGATGTTAGCTACATTCAAGAAGGGTTAGTACCTACTAAATACTTTCAAAAAACCACTCATATGGTTAAATCTGCTTCTGGTCATGCTTTAGATATAAAGTATAAATTACCTAATACACGTATTTGTCAAAATAAAGTCTGCATTCCTCACTTCTTTTTCTTGGTTAAAAACCAGTTATATCCTCCCATCATACTTGGAACACCTTTTATTATCGCTATTTATCCTTTTACTAGCATATACTCGAAAAGTTTTACAGCTACTTATAAGGATAAAACAATAAGCATCACGACCCAAACTAACCCTCCGTAAGTTGTCGTGATGGCACCTAGTCTTTACGACTAGGTAAGCCTAATATTACGAAAAATATAAAGAAAACACAACATTTTAAAGATAACCAGCATATTGTGAATAGCCAAGAGTAGTACCACTCGACATATACAAAATAATTTTCCCAAGACCCGGAATATCACTAAGTCACAAGCTGCTATAATCTATGTAGCTCTATACAAAAGTCTGAAGATAATAAAAAAAGTCTTTAGACGAGGGAGTAGAAGGGGACTTCGAAGATCTGCGGATGCAAGTAGAAGTACTTTGAAGTCTCCTAGAATCAGCAGCACGCACTAACCCCAAGGCTGATAGCTTATACCTGGATCTGCACACGAAAACATGTGCACGAAAGGGCATGAGTACACCACAATGGTACCCAGTAAGTGACAAGCCTAACCTCAGTCGAGTAGTGACAAGGTCAGGTCAAGTCCCTACTAGGGTAAATATAATAAATTAAACAATAAAAGATATAAGTAAAATTTACGGTAACACAATTAAAGAAATTCTCAAAAAACATTTAACAGTTAAGGGAGCCCTCGGCTCATAACAAGGTAAACACGGTGGGAAATCTCCCGTAGTTCCGAATGAATATGCAGTACGGGGGGATCTCTCGGAATACGTCTGTAGTCCCAAAGTAAATATGCAGTGCTGGGGGATCTCCCGGAATACGTCTGCAATCCCAAAGTAAATATGCAGTGCTGGGGGATCTCCCGGAATACGTCCGTAGTTCCAAAGTAAATATGTAAGATAGGGGGATCTCCCGGAATATGTCTGTAGTCTCAATTTAAATATGCAACGCAAGATGAAATGGCAGGTACGACGTCGAGTTATACAGTTTATACTGAACACAGAAAAGGAAAAATAGGGATTTAACTAAGCATGGCGCACTGAATGTCAAATAGGCAGTTAAAACACAGAAACATGCGTTTCTAGTCTAAACTAAACAATTAAACATATTAGTGCAATTTAATAAGAGAAATAATTTATGATTTTAAAAGGATAAACGGATTTTTTTGCAATAACAACCCGTGTACGCACTCGTCACCTCACGTACACGGCGCTCACACACCAAATAATATTGAAATATCCTAAGGGGAAAGTCCCCAACACAAGGTTAGGCAAGCCACTTACCTCGAACCGCTCAAATCAACTCGTTATCACATTCTTGCCATGAGTATCCGACTCCAAATGGCCCGAATCTATTTAAAGTAATTACATAATGTAAATATAATTACAAGTAACTAATTTAACTAATTAATTCAAAGCTAAAATGTGAATTTAGGAAAAACACCTAAAAAGTCTCCCCCGGCCCATGTCTCGGAATCGGGTAAAAATTACAAATTATGAACACCCATTCTGTGATGACCCAAAATGTCATCTTTAAATTTAATAAGTAATTCTGTGTTCTAAGACCTCAAAAAGCACCATTTATCATTCCTCGACTTATGTGCGCAGTCCGTACAATTTTTCGAAAAGTTTTTATGTGAAAAATGGATTAAAATGTGAATTAGAGCTTTAAAACTCAACTAAGTTGACTTTGGTCAACATTTTCAGGAAACGGACCCGGATTAGTGTTTTGATAATTCCGGTAGGTCCGTATCGTGATTTGGGACTTGGGCGTATGCCCGGAATCGAATTCTGAGGTCCCTAGCCCGAGATATGGAATTTTGATAAAAAATTAAAAGCTTGAAAGCTTAATGATTTCTAAGAAATTACTGATGTTTGATTTATTGACCCCGGGTCCGTATTTTTGTTCTGGATCCCGGTATAGGTCCACTATAATATTTATGACTTGTCTGCCAAATTTGGTGAGAATCAGAGTTGATTTGTCGTGATTCGGACGTCCGGTTGTAAAAATATAAGTTTTAAAGTTTTCTTGAAAACTTCCTTTGAGTTGGTGTCCGATTCGTAATTCTAGGTATTATTTTGGCGATTTGATCGCTCGAGCAAGTTTGTATGATGTTTTAGAACTTGTGTGCATGTTTGGTTTGGTGCCTCGAGGGCTCGGGTAAGTTTCGGATAGGCTATGAGATGATTTTGGACTTAAGAAATCTGATTTTCTGCAGACTTCAGGCTTCTGGTGTGTTCTTCTTCGCGTTCGCGAAGGCTTGAGGTTCAAAGCTTCGCCTTCGCGATAGAAGCCTCGCGTTCGCGAAGGGAAAGAGACTGGCCAAGGAAAATTAGCCTTCGCGTTCGCGAAGGCCAAGCCAAGCATGCACCGCGTTCGCGAGGTAGCCCTCACGTTTGCGAAGAGGAAAGTTTGACAGCACATAATTGTGCTTCGCGAACGCTAGGCACTGACCGTGTTCGCGAAGGTTTAAAATCCCAGAAACAGAAATTAAGTTCTGAAAATGGGGTTTCGACCCATTTTTAACTCTTTCCCATTTTTGAGCTCGGGTAAGGCGATTTTAGGGTAATTTTTATGGGAAAACATTGGGGTAAGTGTTCCTTATCCTATATTGATTATATTTCATGATTTCATACTCATTTGTATCATGAATCCGTGATAGTTTGGAAGAAAAATCAGATTTTTATAAAATCTTCCAAAAACGAAAAATTATGATTTGAAGGTTCATTTGATATCGGAATCGGACAAATTTTATATGGTTGAACTCGTATCGGAACTGGTGTTCGGATTTCATGAGTTTTTTCGGGATTTGAGATGTGGGTCCCAGTGCTAAATATTTTAATAAATTTTGGATTTTTATCCGGAAATTTTGTAAATTCATAAGGAATTAATTCCTATGATTAGTATTGAATATATTGAATTGTTTGTGAATAGATTTGAAGCTTTCGGAGGCAAATTTAAAAGGAAAAGCTGTAGTTGAATAATTGATTTGGAATTTGCAAAGCGAGGTAAGTGTCGGGGTTAACCTTGACTTGAGGGAATAGAAACCTTAAATTATTTTTATGTGAAATATATATGAACGACGTATATGCGAGGTGACGAGTTATACGTCGTCAAATTGATTGTTTGCCTACTTACTTGAAAAATCATAAATTCTTTTAAATCATAAATTAATTATTATAATAATTATTTCTCTCCTATTCTTTGTCAAACATTAATCCTTGAATTCTTGCATTAATTGTTTCATGCTATTTGAATTAGGTGTCTTAATTGTTATTCGACATTTAGTATATTAAATATTAAACTGCCTATTTTCTCCGTGATTTTCATAATAATTTTCTATTTGTCATTGTTTGTTTCATAATTAAATCATAATTACTGTATGCTTGTTGTCTCATAGTTTTATATTAATTGTTGCAATTATGGGGAAAATTTCTTCTATAAGAATTGGTAAATGAATATGTTGGAGGAGCGGGTTGCACGCCACAACAGAATTGATTGAAATGGATATATATTGGAGGATCGGGTTGCACGCCGCAACAGACTTATTAAAAAGTCCATATTGGAGGATCGAGTTGCATGCCGCAACAGACTTATTAAAAAGTCTATATTAGAGGATCGGGTTGCACGCCGCACCAGACTTATTGAAAGGTCCATATTGGAGGATCGGATTGCATGCCGCAACAGACTTATTAAAAAGTCAATATTAGGGGTTCGGATTGCACGCCGCAACAGATTTATTTAAAAGTCTATATATATACTTGATTGAAATAAATACATGACAGACTTGATTAAAGGGAATATATTGGGAGAGCGGGTTGCACACTGCAACAGAATTGAATGTGAATATATTGTGAGAGCGGGTTGCACGCTGCAACAGAATTGGTTGAAATAATAATGGATTATGACTGCTGAGTTGGCTTCAATTATTGTAAATGAGTTACCTGATTTATTTCTATTATTTGTTGTTGTTATTAATATTGCATACAGGTTAATGTAAGTGAACCGCCTTAGCCTCGTCACTACTTCGTCGAGGTTAGGCTCAACACTTACCAGTACATGGGGTCGGTTGTACTGATACTACACTCTGCACTTCTTGTGCAGATTTTGGAGTTGGTCCCAGCGGCGTACCATAGACTTGCTCGGATTTCAGCTACCATAGGAGACTTGAGGTATAACTGCATGGCGTCCGCAGTTCTAAAGTCCCCATCTATTTTACTTTAGCTGTGCGTTTATTTTCAGACAGCTATATTTTATTTAGACCTTTATTAGTATTTATTCTAGAAGCTCTAGCACTTGTGACACCAATTCTGGGATGGTATTTAGACACCGTCGTTTATATGGATTATTTCACCATATTTCAAACTTTGCTTCCGCATTTGTTTCTTGATTATTAATAATTTAAAGATTATTTAAAAATTAGTTAATATTATTCTAACGTTGGCTTGCCTAGCAAATGAAATGTTAGGCGCCATCACGGTCCAAAGGTGGGAATTTCGGGTCGTAACAGTTGGTATCAAAGCACTAGGTTACATAGGTCTCATGAGTCACGAGCAAGCTTAGTAGAGTGTGAAGGATCGGTACGGAGACGTCTGTACTTATCTCTCAGAGCCTATGAAGTTTAGGAACAATATCACTTCTTTCTTATTTTGTCGTACGATTTTATTCTATCATCGATGATTGAACCATTCTACTCTTATTCTCTCGCAGATGGTGAGAACACGTAATACCTCTACCGATGGACAGGGACCAGAACCCCCGGTGGCAACTATGGCCAGGGGTAAAGGTCGAGGCCGAGGTAGAGCTCATTCAAGAGCTAGAGCAGCTGCACCTGTTGTAGAACCTCAGGTGGACCTTCAGGAGGAGGTTCTAGTTCAGAATGTACCAGTTGGACCAGTTCAGGTCCCGGAAGGATTCATAGCCACTCTAGTACTTCAGGACGCTCTAGTCCATTTGGTAAGTCTTATGGAGGGAGTGGCCTAGAATGGTACATTTCCAGTGGCACCAGCCATCTCACAGGCTGGGGCAGGAGCGCAAACTCCCACTACTCCCGCTCTGGAGCAGATGGCTCCCTAGAATTAGGCTCCAGAAGCCTCGCCAGTTGGGATAGTTCAGCCGGTTGTTGCGGTACAGACCGATGATAGGCCCGCCATGTCTTTTGAGGCCTTATTGAGACTGGATAAGTTCACTAAGCTCTTTCCAGTTCACTTCAGTGGTACACCTTCTGAGGACCCACAAGATTATCTTGAACGCTACCATGAGGTGCTGCGGAACATGGGTATAGTTGAGACCAATGGAGTTGATTTTGCTGTATTCCAGATGGCGGGTTTTGCCAAGAGGTGGCGGAGAGATTATACATTGACCCGACCAGTCAGATCACCCGCACTTACCTAGGAGCAGTTCTCTTAGCTATTTCTGGAGAAGTTCCTCCCTATCACACTGATAGAGGAATTCCGCAAGCAATTTGAGCGTCTACAGTAGGACAGTATGAGTCCTGTATTGTGGATTTGGCCCGTCATGCTCTCCTTTTACTACCTATGGAGGGAGAGAGAGAGTGAGGAGGTTTATTGAGGGACTCACTCACCCTATCAAACTTCAGATGGCCAAGGAAATCGGAAGTGAGATTTCTTTTCAGGCGGCTGCTAATGTCGCCAGGAGGATCGAGATGGTTCTTGCACAAGAGAGAGGGTAGAGGTCTGATAAGAGGCCTCGTTAGTTTGGTGGTTTCAGTGGTGCCTCGTCTGGAGGCAGGGGTAATTTTGGTAGGGGTCATCCTCCCAGACCGTTTCACTCAGCACTTCATGCATCTCCCGGTGCTTCGGGGAGTCACGGTCCTATTATGCCTTACTCCAGGCAGCCAGTATTCAGTGCATATTCAGCTCCTATCAGTGCACCACCACTCCAGAGTTACTACAGTGGTTAATCCGGCCCATTTGGGTAAGCTTCATCTTCAGCAGCCACGGCATAAGGATGGGTGTTATGAGTGTGGGAGCATTGGTCACATCAAGAGGTATTGCCCTAGATTGGCGAGTAACAGATCTCAGCAGGATTCTCGTGTCATCATACCGGCACCAGTTGCTTCACCGCCTGCTCAGCCAGCTAGAGGCAGGGGTCAGGCAGCTAGAGGTAGAGGTCAAGCCATTAGAGGTGGAGGTCAGGCCACTAGAGGTGGAGGTCAGACCATTAGAGGTGGAGGCCAGCCAGTTAGAGGCCGTCCCAGAGATGCAACTCAGAGTGGTGGGGCCCAGCCCCGATTTTATGCTTTTCCAGCTAGGCCTGAAGCCGAGTCATCTGATGCTGTGATCACAGGTATTATTCCAGTTTGCCATAGAGATGCTTCAGTTCTATTTGATCCAGGATCTACTTATTCCTATGTGTTCTCCTATTTTGCTTCATATTTGGTTGTGCCTTGTGATTCTCTGAGTGCTTCTGTGTGCGTATCTACACCGGTGGGAGACTCTATTGTAGTAGATCATGTATATCATTTGTGTGTGGTTACTATTGGTAATCTTGAGACTAGTGTGGATCTTCTACTTCTTGATATGGTAGATTTTGATGTCATCTTGGGTATGGATTGGTTGTCTCCTTATCATGCTATATTGGACTGTCATGCCAAGACAGTGACCCTAACTATGGCGGGGTTACCTCGGTTAGAGTGGAAAGGAACTCCTGGCCATTCCGCCAGTAGGGTTATTTCTTATATGAAAGCTCGGCGTATGGTAGAGAAAGGGTGTCTAGCCTATTTGGCTTATATTCGCGATCCCAGTGCGGATGCCCCTTCTATGGACTCAGTAGCAGTTATTCGTGAATTTTCAGAAGTATTTCCTGCAGATCTGTCGGGGATGCCACCCGACAGAGATATTGACTTCTGTATTGATTTGGCTCCGGGCACTCAGCCCATTTCTATTCCACCATACCGTATGGCCCCGCCAGAGTTAAAAGAATTGAAAGAGCAGTTACAAGACTTGCTTGATCAGGGATTCATTAGACCCAGTGTCTTGCCCTGGCGTGCGCTAGTATTATTTGTAAAGAAGAAAGATGGCTCGATGCGGATGTGTATAGACTATCGGTAATTGAACAAGGCCACTATCAAAAACAAATATCCGCTGCCAAGAATTGATGACTTATTTGATCAGCTTCAGGGTGCCAAGGTATTTTCGAAGATTGATTTGAGATCTTGTTACCATCAGTTGAAGATTAGGGCATCTGATGTACCTAAGTCAACTTTTTAGACTCGGTATGGACATTATGAGTTCCTAGTGATGTCATTTGGGTTGACAAATGCTCGAGCAACATTTATGGATTTGATGAATCGGGTGTTCAAGCCTTATTTGGATTCTTTTGTGGTTGTATTCATTGATTATATCTTGATTTATTCCAGCAGTCGAGAGGAGCATGAGCAGCATCTTTGAAGTGTGCTTCACACCTTGAAGAAAAATTAGTTATATGCCAAAATTTCAAAATGTGAGTTTTGGTTAGACTCAGTTGCCTTTTTGGGACATGTTGTATCAACAGAAGGCATAAAGGTGGATCCTAAGAATATTGAGGCTATTCAGAATTGGCCTAGACCTACTTCGGTTACAGAAATCCGGAGTTTCCTGGGTTTGGCAGGTTATTATCGTCGGTTCATGGAAGTGTTTTCATCTATAGCAAGTATATTGACCAGACTAACCCTGAAGGGTGTCCCATTCAGATGGTCAGACGAATGTGAGTTGAGCTTTCAGAAGCTCAAGACCGCTTTGACTATGGCGCTAGTGTTGGTATTACCCACAGGTTCAGGATCGTATACGGTATATTGTGATGCATCTCACATTGAGCTTGGTGCAGTATTAATGCAAGATGGCAAGGTAATTGCATATGCATCGCGGAAGTTGAAAGTTCACGAGAAGAATTATCCTGTTCATGACTTAGAATTGGCAGCCATTGTTCATGCGCTGATGATTTGGAGGCATTACCTCTACGGTGTCTCATGTGAGGTATTTACTGATCATCGTAGCCTCCAGTATCTGTTCAAACAAAAGGATCTTAATTTGAGGCAGAGAAGATGGATGGAGTTGTTGAAAGACTATGATATCACCATTTTGTATCACCCCGGAAAGGCCAATATGGTGGCCGATGCCTTGAGTAGAAAGGCTGTGAGTATGGGCAATCTTGCGTATATTCCGATTAGTGAGAGGCCATTAGCTGCAGATGTTCAGACTTTGGCTAATCAGTTCGTGAGGTTAGATGTTTCAGAACCCGATCGGGTTCTAGCTTGCATAGTCGCTCGGTCTTCTTTATATGAGCGTATCAGAGAGAGGCAGTATGATGATCCTCACTTACTTTTCCTTAAGGACACGGTATGGTACAGTCATGCCAAACAGGTTGCTGTGGGGAAAGATGGGGTTCTGCGAATGCAGGGTCGTATTTGTGTGCCTAATGTGGATGGGCTTTGTGAATTAATTCTTGAAGAAGCACACATTTCCAGGTATTCTATTCATCCAGGTACCGCCAAAATGTATCAAGATTTGCGGAAACATTATTGGTGGATGAGAATGAAAAAGGATATAGTTGCACATGTAGCTCGATGTCTGAATTGTCAGCAAGTTAAGTACGAGCATCAGAGACCTGGTGGTTTGCTTCAGAAGTTAGAAATTCCTGAGTGGAAGTGGGAGTTATAACTATGGATTTTGTTGTTGGGCTCCCACGGACTCAGAGAAAATTTGACGCAGTTTGGGTCATTGTGGATAGGTTGACCAAGTCAGCCCATTTCATCCCAATGGCAGTTACCTATTCTTCAGAGAGGTTAGCTGAAATTTACATTCGTGAGATTGTCCGCCTTTACGGTGTGCCCGTGTCTATTATTTCAGATCGAGGTACGCAGTTTACCTCACATTTCTGGAGGGTTGTACAGCGTGAGTTAGGCACGCGGGTGGAGTTGAGTACAACATTTCATCCACAGGCAGACAGACAGTCAGAGCACACTATTCAGATATTGGAAGATATGCTTCGCACTTGTGTTATAGACTTTGGAGGTTCTTGGGATTATTTCTTACCACTTGCGGAGTTTGCTTATAATAATAGCTACCAGTTGAGCATTCAGATGGCTCCTATGAGGCATTATACGGAAGGCGATGCCGATCGCTGGTTGGTTAGTTTGAAATGGGAGAGGCTCGGTTGTTGGGTACCGATTTGGTACATGATGCCTTGGATAAGGTCAAGATTATTCAGGATCGACTTCGCACAGCTCAGTCTAGGAAAAAGAGTTATGCCGACCGTAAAGTTCATGATATTGCATTCATGGTTGGAGAACGAATATTGCTCCGGGTTTCACCTATGAAAGGTGTAATGAGGTTCGGAAAGAAGGGCAAGTTGAGCCCTAGGTATATCGGACCCTTTGAAATTCTTGAAAAGGTGGGTGAAGTAGCCTACAGGCTTGCATTACCACCTAGTTTATCAGTGGTTCATCCGGTGTTCCATGTGTCTATGCTCCAAAAATATCATGGTGATCCGTCCCATGTGTTAGATTTCATCTCAGTCCAATTGGACAAAGATTTGATTTACGAGGAGGAGCCGGTGGCTATTCTAGCCCGGCAGGTCCGACAGTTGAGGTCAAAGAGTTATCCTTTAGTTCGGGTGCAATGGAGAGGTCAGCCTGTAGAGGCATCTACCTGGGAGTCCGAGTCGGACATGCGGAGTAAATATCCACACTTATTCACCAGCTCAGGTACTTTTTTTCTAACTCCATTCGAGGACGAACGGTTGTTTTAGAGGTGGAGAATGTGATGACCCAAAATGTCATCTTTAAATTTAATAAGTAATTATGTGTTCTAAGACCTCAAAAAGCACCATTTATCATTCCTCGACTTGTGTGCGCAGTCCGTACAATTTTCTGAAAAGTTTTTATGTGAAAAATGGATTAAAATGTGAACTAGATCTGTAAAACTCAACTAAGTTGACTTTGGCCAACATTTTGAGCAAACAGACTTGGATCAGTATTTTGACAATTCCGGTAGGTCCGTATCATGATTTGGGACTTGGGCGTATGCCCGGAATCGAATTCCGAGGTCCCTAGCCCGAGATATGGAATTTTAATGAAACATTAAAAACTTGAAAGCTTAATGATTTCTCAGAAATTACTGGTATTTGATTTATTGAACTCGGGTCCGTATTTTGGTTTCGGAGCCCGGTATAGGTCCACTATAATATTTATGACTTGTCTGCCGAAATTGGTGAGAATCGGAGTTGATTTGATATGATTCAGACGTCCGGTTGTAAAAATATAAGTTTTAAAGTTTTCTTGAAAACTTCCTTTGAGTTGGTGTCTGATTCGTAGTTCTAGGTGTTATTTTTGAGATTTGATCACGCGAGCAAGTTCGTATGATGTTTTAGAACTTGTGTGCATGTTTGGTTTGGATCCCCGAGGGCTCGGGTGAGTTTCGGATAGGCTACAGGATGATTTTGGACTTAAGAAATCTTGTTTTCTGCAAACTTCAGTCTTCTGGTGTGTTCTTCTTCGCGTTCGCGAAGGTACTCTCGCAAACGCGAAGAGCAAATTGGGGCTGGCACATTTTGTGCTTCGTGTTCGTGACATAGTGACCGCATTCGCGAAGGCTTGAGGTTCAAAGCTTCGCCTTCGCGATAGAAGCCTCCCGTTCGCGAAGGGAAAGAGACTGGCCAAGAAAAATTAGCCTTCGCATTCGCGAAGGGCATCTCGCGTTCGCGAAGGCCAAGCCAGGCATGCACCGCGTTCGCGAGGTAGCCCTCACGTTCGCGAAGAGTAAAATTTGACAGCACATAATTGTGCTTCGCGAACGCGAGGCACTGACCGCTTTCGCGAAGAGTAAAAATCCCGAAAACAGAACTTATGTTCTGGAAATGGGGTTTCGACCCATTTTCAACTCTTTCCCATTTTTGAGCTCGGGTAAGGCGATTTTCACGGGAAAACATTGGGGTAAGTATTCCTTATCCTATATTAATTATATTTCATGATTTCATACTCATATTTATCATGAATCCATGAATGTTTGGAAGAAAAATCAAATTTTTATAAAAACTTCCAAAAATGAAAAATTAAGATTTGAAGGTCCATTTGATATTGGAATTGGACAAATTTTGTATGGTTGAACTCGTATCAGAACGGGTGTTCGGATTTCGTGAGTTTTTCCGGGATTTGAGATGTGGGTCCCACTACCTAATATTTTAATGAATTTCGGATTTTTATCCGGAATATTTATAAATTCATAAGGAATTAATTTCTATGATTAGTATTGAATATATTGAATTGTCTGTGAATAGATTTGAAGCTTTCAGAGGCAAATTTAAAAGGAAACGTTGTGGTTGAATAATTGATTTGGAATTTGCAAAGCGAGGTAATTGTCGGGGTTAACCTTGACTTGAGGGAATAGAACCCTTAAAATATTTTTTATGTGTAATGCATGTGAACGACGTACAGGCGAGGTGACGAATGTCTATACGTCGTCAAATTGATTGTTTGCCTACTTACTTGAAAAATCATAAATTATTTTAAATCATGAATTAATTATAATAATAATTGTTTCTCTCCTATTCTTTGTCAAACATTCATCCTTGAATTCTTGCATTAATTGTTTCATGCTATTTGAATTATGTGTCTTAATTGTTATTTGAAATTTAGCATATTAAATATTAAACTGCCTATTTTCTCCCTGATTTCAATAATAATTTGCTATTTGTCATTGTTTATTTCATAATTAAATCATAATTACTGTATGCTTGTTGTATTATAGTTTTATATTAATTGTTGCAATTATGGGAAAAATTTCTTTTATAAGAATTGGTAAATAAATATGTTGGAGGAGCAGGTTGCACGCCGCAACAGAATTGATTGAAATGGATATATATTGGAGGATTGGGTTGCATGCCGCAACAGACTTATTAAAAAGTCAATATTGGATGATCGGGTTGCACGCCGCAACAGACTTATTAAAAAGTCTATATTGGAGGATCGGGTTGCACGCCGCAACACACTTATTAAAAAGTCTATATTGGAGGATCGGATTGCACGCCGCAACAGACTTATTAAAAAGTCCATATTGGAGGATCGGGTTACACGCCGCATTAGACTTATTAAAAAGTCTATATTAGAGGATCGGGTTGCACGCCGCAACAGACTTATTAAAAAGTCCATATTGGAGGATCGGGTTGCACGCCGCAAAAGACTTATTAAAAAGTCAATATTGGGGGATCGGATTGCACGCCACAACAGACTTATTTAAAAGTTTATATATATACTTTATTAAAATAAATACATGACAGACTTGATTAAAAGGAATATATTGGGAGAGAGGGTTGCACGCTGCAACAGAATTGAATGTGAATATATTGTGAGAGCGGGTTGTACGCTGCAACAGAATTGGTAGAAATAATAATGGATTATGACTGCTGAGTTAGCTTCAATTATTATAAATGAGTTACCTGATTTATTTCTATTATTTGTTGTTGTTATTAATATTGCGTACAAGTTAATGTAAGTGAACCGCCTTAGCCTCGTCACTAATTCGTCGAGGTTAGGCTCAGCACTTACCAGTACTTGGGGTCGGTTGTATTGATACTACACTCTGCACTTCTTGTGCAGATTTTGGAGTTGGTCCCAACGGCGTACCATAGACTTGCTCGGATTTCAGCTACCAGAGGACACTTGAGGTATAACTGCATGGCGTCCGCAGTTCTGAAGTCCCCATCTATTTTACTTTAGTTGTGTGTTTATTTCCAGACAGTTATATTTTATTCAGACCTTTATTTTTATTTATTCTAGAAGCTCGTGCACTTGTGACACCAATTCTTGGATGGTATTTAGACACCGTCGTTTTTATGGATTATTTCACCATATTTCAAACTTTGCTTCCGCATTTGTTTCTTGATTATTAATAATTTAAAGATTGTTTAAAAATTGGTTAATATTATTCTAACGTTGGCTTGCTTAGCAAGTAAAATATTAGGCGCCATCACGGTCCGAAGGTAGGAATTTTGGGTCGTGACACATTCACTCAAGAGTTCACTCGAACAAAAATCATCTAAATCCGACGTCAAATTCCCATTCAAATCTCAGATTTTTCAATTGGGGAACCTTTTCCCCCATTTCCAAAATTTTACCCTCAAATTCCTTAATTAGACTAGGAAAACAACAATAGATTATTGTATTATGATCAAAATAGAGTTAGAATTCGTTACCCAATAGTTCTCCTTCAAAATCCCTCGAGAAATCGTCTCCCACCGAGCTCCAAATCGAATTTTGTGTTATGAAATTTCAAAACTCTCGAAATCCCCTTTTCTGCCGAGCGATTTCCGCATCTGCGCTCATGGGGCCGCATCTGCGGTCTCGCACCTGCGTAAAAATCAACGCAGGTACGGAAATCACTTATTGGGCTGGGTCCGCATCTACGACCCTTGTGCCGCATCTGCGGCTCCGCTTCTGCGGACGACCAGCAGCACCTGCGAGCCCAGCATGTCCTGTCCATTTCCGCATCTGCGAACTCTCAAGCACACCTGCGAGTCTGCAACTGCGGACTCCCCTCCGCATGTGCGAAACACCAGAACCAGCAATGCACCAGATTTTTCCTAACTCCAAATTTCTTCCCGTTAAGCATCTGAAACACACCCGAGGCCCCCGGTACCTCAACCAAACATACCAACCAATCCTAAAATACCATACAAACTTAATCGAGCATTCAAACCACGTCGAACAACACCAAAATCATGAATTAAACACGGATTCAAGCCTAAGAATTTAAAATTTTCCAAATGCTACAAACGATGCTGAACCACATCAAATCTAGTCCGAATGACCTCCAAATTTACACACAGGTCACAATTGACACTACGAACCTATAGCCACTTTCGAAATTCCATTCCGAGGTCGATATCAAAATTTCCACTATCGGTCGAAATCGCCGAAAATCTAACTTTCGCTAATTCAAAGCTAAATCTACTACAGACCTCCAAAACACATTCCGTACACGCTCCTTACCCCAAAATACTCAGCAGATCTAACAGAGTCAACAAAATTCCATTCCGGATCAGTCTTCACACAGTTCCGACTAGGGTCCAAACTCTAAGGCTTAAACTCACAACTAGGGACTGTCTCAAAACTCTCTGATTTCCATAACCAATCACCCCGAAAAGTCCCAAAAGAAGAAACAAATATGGGAAAAGCAGATATTAGGGGATCGGGGCTCTAATTCTCAAAATGACCGGCCGGGTCATTACAGCTGGGGGGATCTCCCGGAATACGTCTGTAGTCCCAAAGCAAATATGCAGTGCTGGAGGATCTCCCAGAATACGTCCGTAGTCCCAAAGTAAATATGCAGTGCTGGGGGATATCCCAGAATACGTCCGAAGTCCCAAAGTAAATATGCAGTGATGGGGGATCTCCCGGAATACGTCCGTAGTCCCAAAGTAAATATGCAGTACAGGGGGTGATCTCCCGGAATACGTCTGTAGTCCTAAAGTAAATATGCAACGCAAGATGAAATAGCAAGTATGGCATCGAGTTATACAGTTTATACTGAACACATATAAGGAAAGTAGGGACTTAACTAAGTATGGCACACAGAATGTCAAATAGGCTGTTAAACACGTAAGCATGTTTCTCTAGTCTAAGTTTAACAATTAAACGTATTAGTGCAATTTAATAAGGAAAAGCAGTTTATGATTTAGAAAGGAAAAATAGGGTTTTTGCAATAATAGCCCATGTACGTACTCGTCACCTCACGTACACGGCGCCCACACATCAATTAATATCAATCATCTTAGAGGAAAGTCCCTAACACAAGGTTAGGCAAGCCACTTACCTCGAACCGTTCAAATCAACTCGATATCACATTCTTGCCACGAGTATCCGACTCCTAATGGCCCGAATCAATTCACATTAATTGCATAATGTAAATATAACTACAAGTAACTAATTTAGCTAATTAATTTGAAGCTAAAGCGTGAAATTAGGAAAAACGACCAAAATGTCTCCCTGGGCCCATGTCTCGAAATCAGGTAAAATTTACAAATTATGAACGCCCATTCACTCATGAGTTCACTCGAACAAAAATCATCTAAATCCGACGTGAACTTCCCATTCAAATCTTAGATATTCAATTGGGGAACCTTTTCCCTCATTTCCAAACTTTTACCCTCAATTTCCTTAATTAGACGAGGAAAACAATAATAGATAAATGTATTATGGTCAAAATAGAGTTAGAATTAGTTATCCAATAGTTCTCCTTCAAAATCTCTCGAGAAATCGTCTCCCACCGAGCTCTAAATTGAATTTTGTGTTATAAAATTTCAAACCCTCGAAATCCTCTTTTTCTGCCAAGTGATTTCCGCACCTGCGGACATAGGACCGCATCTGCGGTCACGCACCTACGGACAATCCATCGCAGGTGCGAAGTTCACTTACTTGGGCTGGGTCCGCACCTGCGCGCATGAGTCCGCACCTGTGGATGCGCTTCTGCGCTCAATCGCCCGCTTCAGCAAAACCTTGGGTCTTTCTCACCTCCGCATTTGTGACTACTGACTCCCTGGCCTAAAAGCGTACATATGAGCCCAGCCTCGCTTCTGCGATGCCGCACCTGCGGACTCCCCATCGTAGGTGCGAAAATACCAGAACCAGCAACTCCAAAAATCCCTCTAAGTCAAAGTTCATTCCGTTAAGCATCTGAAAGACACCCGAGGCCCCCGAGACCTCAACCAAACATACCAACCAATCCTAAAACACCATACAAAATTAGTCGAGCCTTCAAACCACGTCGAACAATACCAAAATCATGAATTAAGCACGGATTCAAGCCTAAGAATTTAAAATTTTTCAAATACTACAAACGATGCTGAACCATATCAAATCTAGTCCGAATGACCTCAAATTTTAAACAAAGGTCACAAATGACACTACAAACCTACAACCACTTTCGGAATTGCATTCCGAGCTCGATATCAAAATTTCCACTATCGGCCGAAATCGCCAAAAAGCTAACTTCCGCCAATTCAATCCTAAATCTACTACAGACCTCCAAAACATATTCTGGATGCGCTCCTAACCCCAAAATCACTCAACGGAGCTAACGGAGTCGACAAAATTCCATTCCGGATCTGTCTTCGCACAGTTTTGACTACGGTCCAAACTCCAAGGCATAAACTCACAACTAGGGACTAAGTATCCCAAAACTCTCTGAATTCCATAACTAATCACTCCGGCAAGTCCCAAAAGTAGAAAAAAATATGGGGAAAGTAGATATTAGGGGATCGGGGCTCAAATTCTCAAAACAACAGGCCGGGTCGTTACAATAAGTTATACTTTTGTTACAGATCCCGTAACTAGAGATATAAATGCTTTAATTGATATGAAGCAAAAACATATTGATTCTTTTCAACTAGAATTATTTAGTATGAATATATTTTATACTTTAAATCCACTAAAGTACAGGAAAAGATTAATTTGATTTCTGAACAAATTGCTATTGATATTTCTGTCGATCATCCTAGTGCTTTTTGGAATCGAAAAAAGCATATTGTCACTCTTCCATATGAAG
This sequence comes from Nicotiana tabacum, assembly GCF_000715075.1. Lineage (NCBI taxonomy): Eukaryota > Viridiplantae > Streptophyta > Magnoliopsida > Solanales > Solanaceae > Nicotiana > Nicotiana tabacum. Next base: position 113,025,212 of record NC_134096.1, on the reverse strand, counting down.
ATAATTTTTTGAAGATGATATCCCTACTAAATCTTGTCCTTGTCAGATGAACGCTGAATTGGTAGAATTCTGCAAAAAAAAAATTGATAATTTGTTACAAAAAGGTTTGATAAAACCTTCAAAATCTCCTTGGTCTTGTACAGCTTTTTATGTTAATAATGCTGTTGTGATGACCCAAAAGGTCATCTTATATTTTAGAACTCGAATCTGTGCTCTTAAGCCTTAAAAATCTAATTTTTACCCTCATCGATTTGCGTGCACAGTCCCGAACAGGTTTCTGGAAAGCTTTTATGTTGAAAACTAATGAAAATAAGAATTTTTGCCTTAAAAGTTGATTTTAGTTGATTTCGGTCAACATTTTTGGTAAACGGGCCCGGATCCATGCTTTGACGGCCGTATTGAATTATGGGACCTGGGCGTATGCCCGGAATTGAATTCAGAGGTCCCTAGCATGAGTTATGAATTTTTGATGAAAATTAAAAGTTGGAAATTATTTATTTTTAAGAATTTGTTGATATTTGGCATTGTTAGTATCAGGTCCGTATTTTGGTTTCAAAGCCCGGTACAGGTTCATTATGACATTTAAGACTTGTCTGTGAAATTTGGTGAGAAACGGAGTTGATTTGACATGATTCGGACGTCCAGTTGAGAAAGTAGAAATTTTAAAGTGTTCTTGAGAATTTCATTTGATTTGGTGCTAAATTTAGAGTTCTAGGTGTTATTTTGGCGATTTGATCGTGCGAGCAAGTTCGTATGCTATTTTTAGACTTGTGTGCATGTTTGGTTTGGAGCCCCGAGGGCTCGGGTGGGTTTCGGATAGGCCACGGGATGTTTTGGACTTTGGAAATCTGGTTTTTCTGCAGAGTCTGTGTTGTGGCATGTCCTTCTTAGCGTTCGCAAAGGTACTCTCGCGAACGCGAAGAGTAAACTGGGCAGCTGAGGATTTCTTCTTCGCGAAGGCTTGTTCGCGCACTCAAAGCGATGGGGGCGTTACCGTTCGCGAACGCGACAATTCCATCGCGAACGCGTAGTGTTAGGACTGGGAATGGATAGTTAGCCTTTTCTTCATCGCGAACGCGAGCAATGTCTCGCGAACGCGAAGACCAGGGAAGGGTAGCCTACGTGAATGCGAGCACTGCCTCGCGAACGCGAAGACTAGGGAAGGGTAGCCTATGCGAATGCGAGCACTGCCTCATGAACGCGAAGGCTTGGCAGCCCATACATTTCGCAAACACGACAGTGCTCTCGCGAACGCGATGAACACTGTCGCCCAACATTTAACAGAATCCAAAATGGGATTTTTGCCCAAAAAATCTCATTTTTCTCAAAAACCAAACGGTGAGGGGCGATTTTTCAAGAGTCATTCCTTCCCCTAATTGTTTGTAAGTGATTCTAAACCATTTTCTTTCAATTACTCATTACATTTCTTGAATTTTCAACCTAAAATCTAGAGTTTTCATTGTATAATTAGGGGTTAGGGTAGAAAATAGAGATTTCGAAAATTTGGGAATTTAGTCCTCAATTTGAGGTTGGATTCCAAAACTAATTACATATTCGGGCTCGGGGGTGAATGGGTAAACAGATTTTGGTCCGAACCTCGGGTTTTGACCAATCGGGCCCGGGGTCGATTTTTCGACTTTTTGGAGGAAAAATTTGAAAAATTTAATTTATGAAATATAATTGATTCCTTTAGCAATATTTGATATTATTGAGCCATTTTTGAATAGATAAGAGTGGTTTGGAGGTGAATTCCAAAGGAAAAGCTGTGATTGAGAATTAAGTGGCCTTCAGAGCGAGGTAAGTGTTGTGTCTAACTTTGGCTTGAGCGAATAGGTATTGTGTGAGTATTTGCTACGTGTTTTGTTGTTGAATACGACGTATAGTTGAGGTGACGAGCATCTATACGTTGTGGTTGAGTCATAGTACGCGAGTGAAATTCTATTATTGCAAATTTGTAGTCTTAAATCTTGTTATCCATGCTTATTGTTGTTGTTGAAATGTTGGGAAACTTGTATCCGGTTCCACCAAGGTCGATAAAATTGTGAATATTGATTTGAGGTTGAGATGTTAAATTGTGAAAGTAATCATTTATGAAATATTGATTTTCTTGTGAAACTCCTCTCTATACGTTGTTATTGATTTTGTAAATTGTGAGGAAGAGTGTAAAGCACGAAGGGTGATGCCGTGCATAATTTAATTATATTGTGAGGAAGAGTGTAAAGCACGAAGGGTGATGCCGTACATAATTTAATTATATTGTGAGGAAGAGTGTAAAGAACGAAGGGTGATGCCGTACATAATTTAATAATATTGTGAGGAAGAGTGTAAAGAACGAAGGGTGATGCCGTGCATAATTTAATAATATTTTGAGGAAGAGTGTAAAGCACACAGGGTGATTCCATGCATAATTTAATTATATTGTGAGGAAGAGTGTAAAGCACGAAGGGTGATGCCGTGCATAATTTATTTATATTGTGAGGAAGAGAGTAAAAGCACGAAGGGTGATGCCGTGCAGTCTTATTTGTTATTTGGTGAGGTTGAGAGTAAAAGCACGAAGGGTGATGCCGTGCAGTTTTCCTTGCTGTCTTAATTGCTCAATTCGTTTAAGGATTTCCGGTTTAATTATGTCTTTTAATTATTCTCACTCCATATGTTGTATTTCCCCACTGTATGTTCCCCTCCCATTATTTCTGCGTTATTTCTTATTTACTGTTGTTGCCACTAGCATGATTATACTGTTTAGGTTATATGTGGGCATCTTGTCCTAGCCTCGTCACTACTTCGCCGAGGTTAGGCTCGATACTTACCAGTACATGGGGTCGGTTGTACTGATGCTGCACTCTGCACTTTCTGTGCAGATTTTGATACCGGCTAAGGTTGATCGAGATTTGCTACTGGTCCGCTATCCGGAGACTCAAGGTTGATCTGTCGGCGTTCACAAACCTTGAAGTCCCCGTCTATCCTTTATATCTTACTGTTTTCTTTCATTCGGACAATTGTTTTTCTTTCAGATCATTACTTGTTGTAAATTCTAGAATGCTCGTGAATTGCGACTCCAGATCCGGGTAGTAGTAGTTAATACAGATTTATGATATTCCGCACTTGTTATATTTCGTTGTAGTTAATTAATGTTAATTACTGAATGGAATTAAGAAATTAGTACATGATTCTCTAACGTTGGCTTGCCTAGCAAGTGAAATGTTAGGCGCCATCACGGTCCCCTCGGTGGAAAATTTCGGGTCGTGACAGCTGCAGAAAAAGAAAGTGGCATTTCTAGATTGGTTGTAAATTATAAACCTTTGAATAAATATTTAAAGTGGATAAGGTATCCTATCCCCAACAAAAAGGATTTGTTATCAAGATTATATGATGCCAATTTATTTTCAAAGTTTGATTTAAAATTTTGTTATTGGCAGATTCAAATATTTAAAGAGCATACATATAGAACTTCTTTTAATGTTCCATTCAAACAATATGAATGGAATGTTATGCCTTTTGGTTTAAAAAATACCCCTTCTGAATTTCAGAAAATCATGAATGTTATATTTAATCCATATCTATATTTCATCATTGTTTATATTGATGACATTTTGATATTCTCCAAAACATTTGAAATGCATATTAAGCATCTAGATATTTTTAAAAGAATTGTTATACAAAATAGTTTAGTTATTTCAAAACTAAAAATGAGTTTATTCCAAACTGATGTTCGATTTTTAGGACATTATATATGTCAAGGAATATTAACTCCAATTCAAAGATCTATTGATTTTGCATCAAAATTTCCTGATAGTATTACTGATAGAACTCAGTTACAAAGGTTTTTTCGAAGTTTAAATTATATATCCCCTTTTTATAAAAAAAATGTCTCGTGACTTGGCCCTATTATATGATAGGCTAAAAAAGGATCATAAAAAACCTTGGACTGATAGTCATACCATTTTGGTTAAAAATATTAAGCAAAGGGTAAAAGCTTTACCTTGTTTAACCCTTGCTAGTCCTGCATGGCAAAAGATTGTCGATATGGATGCGTCTAATATTGGTTACGGTGGGATATTGAAACAAATAAATCCTAATGATAATTGTGAATACTTGATAAGATTTGACTCTGGAAAATGGACTGAAATGTTAACTATTGTTAAATATGTTTTAAAATTCCAAGATGATTTATACAATCAAAAGTTTTTGATAAAAAATGAACCTCAATCTGTTAAATATATTTTTAACAAAGATTTTAAACATGATGCCTCAAAGTTAATATTTGCAAGATGGAAGGCTCAATTAGCCCCTTTTGATTTTGAAATTCAATATAAAAACGGAATTGATAACTCTCTGCCAGATTTCTTATCTCGAGAATATTTGCAGGATGGATTCTCCATGGGTCAGAGGTAGAGGTAGAGGAAGGGGAAGATCGTCCCCACATTCTCAAGGGAGATCATCTCCGCCATACTCTCAAGGATCATCACACGGATCCTCATCAAACTCCCCAGTTATACAAATGGGAAAAAAGAGTTTAGTAAATGCAAAAATATCTCTCAAAGGCGAATCTTCGGCAGGTCCATTTGTTCATCTGGAAGATATTTCAGAAGATAGTCCGTTATACGCATACTTGCAAGCATATTTGGCTGCTCAAAAGCTTAGTGATACTTTTGCTTCAATTACCAAAGAGGACAATGATGATATTAAGTCCTATGAAAATTTACTTAAAAAAGAAATGATATTTCTTTTAGAAAATACTGAGATTCAAAGGAAAGAAGAGCCATGGAAGATATTCCAAAGGTATTTGATAAATGGATTATATTATCCAGGTGAGTCATAGAAAACCCGTTCTTACTATGAGACTATTCTCACCAGTACATGCAGTACAGAATTTCAGCATTTTTTCGGTTATAGCACGGAAGAGAATGTTTATAACTTCTCAAAAATTATTATCAAACAGATTATATCAGTTGAAGATTGGGGTATATCTACAATGAAAGAAAGACAGATAAGTCTTAACAAATCTCGTATGAATTTTACTTATTGGGATTATATCCAAACTTTTGATAAAGTTCTCTATTATAATAATGATAGACATAAACACACTTGGTTCATAAAGGTATATGGAAAAATATTTACTGAACCAATTCCTAATTGGTTTTTGAATTGGTGGTCATATCACGGTCTGACAGGCAAAATATTACCTGATCCATTTCTTATGTTATACAAAGAATGGACAAAACATTCACCAAATTTAAATGAGTTATACCACACAGATCATATCTGTTATTTAGAAAAAATTGAACAAATATATTTCTTTCTAGAATTCACTATTCCATGGATTCATAAATAGACTCCGGAGTTGGGATTCACCAAAGAACAAATTCCTTGTTTATACAAGACTTTTTTATAATAATTTCTGGGATAAATTGATGAAAAAGGATCCCAAAACAAAGATGCTATACGGTCAATAAATTTTGGATTCCATTAAAGCAAATATCCAAGAATATTCCAACAACCCCCAAAAGGAAACAAATTGATGATAGCTCAGTTCGGTACATTGCCAAAAAGATTTCTTTTCAAGAAGGAGATAAAGAAGAAATGATTAATGATTATCTGGAAGAAGTAAAAAGAAATTTGCTTTGCTCCATCAACCAATATGAAAAATCTGACACTTTGATGCGAAGTGAAACTAGCAACGATGATATTGCTGATGATTCTCAGCCTATTGAATCAAAAAAGATATTATCTGATAATGCCATACAAAATGCGGAAAAATTCCTCCAAAGGATGAAGGAGATAGAAAAACAACCTAAATAGTGATATTTGTGGTCAACTACAGTAATAGCCGCTCGGGACCTACAACATAGTGAAGCCGTTGGGGACCCCGCTCAACAGTAGATACATTGTTTCAACAGTAAAAACACTGTTTGTATAGTAGAAACACTGTACAAGGACCCAGAATGTGGGACCCTATCACGACCCAAACTAACCCTTGTCGTGATGGCGCCTATCGTGGAACTAGGCAAGCCGACTCATTTCCAAAACAAACTGATATTTTGATTTCAAAGATAATTTCAATGTTATTTAACATAAAAACCTTCGTAAAGGAGTTCCAATCAAAATAAAAGTGCGGAATGAAAATGTAACGACCCGGCCGGTCGTTTTGAGAGTTAGAGCCCCGAACCCCTATTAACTGCTTTTCCCAAATCTATTTCTACTATTGTGACTTGCCGGGATGATTGGTTTTGAGTTTCGGAGTGTTTGGGAAACTTAGTCCCTAAATGAAAGCTTAAGCCTTAGGATTTGGACCGTAGTCAAAATTGTATGAAGATGACTCTGGAATGGAATTATGTTAGTTCCGTTAGGTGATTTTGGGTTTAGGAGCATGTCCGGATTGTGTTTTGGAGGTTCGTAGCTCATTTAGGCTTGAAATGGCGAAAGTCGAATTTTTGGAGTTTTGGGCCGCTAGTGGATATTTTGATATTGGGGTCGTTTTCCGATTCCAAAAGTTGGAGTAGGTCCGTAATTTTGATTATGACTTGGGCCAAAATTTGAGGTCAATCGGACGTGATTTGATAGGTTTCGGCATCGGTTGTAAAATTTTGAAGTTTCAAGTTCTTTAAGTTCGAATTGGAGGGTGATTCGTGATTTTAGCATTGTTTGATGTGATTTGAGAGCTCGACTAAGTTCGTATGGTGTTTTAGGATTGGTTGGTATGTTTTTTCGAGGTCTCAGGAGCCTCGGGTGTGTTTCGGATGCTCAACGAGTCATCTTTTGACTTAGAGAAGTGGCAGATTTCTAGTGTTTTATTGCGGAAAAATCCTTCATCGCATTCGCGAGAGGTGCCTCGCGATCGCGTAGAGCATCGGGGAAAGGCAGCGAAGTTGTTCTTCACGTTCGCATGCTGTTCCCGCATTCGTGAAGGTGTGGGACCTTAAGCCTACGCATTCGCGATATGGTCCTCGCGCTCGCATAGAGGAATGGGGCAGAGGAAGCTTCGGGCATTAAGCTTACGCATTCGCGAAGAGGTTCCCGCGTTCGCGAAGGGTCCGTCAATGGAAGGTACGCGTTCGCGAGATTCCCCTCGCGTTCACAAAGGAGGAATTTTGGGCCAGTGGAAGATTGTTCATCGCGTTCGTGATCGTGATGTCGTGTTCGCGAAGAAGAACGCACCTTGGCAGAATTTAAGGTTAAAAAATGAGGGTTGAGTTCATAACACAAAAATTTGATTGAGAGCTCGGTAGAAGGCGAAATTTGGAGAGATTTTCGGAGGAAGTTTTTGGGTAATGATTCCTAACTCCTTTATGGTTATATTCCACTAATCTATAGTTGATTTCATCATTTAATTTCGGATTTGGGGTGAAAATTGAGAAATATTCTTAGGCTGGGGGTTTTGATCGAGATTTTGGTATCAGATTTGAGCAATTTTGGTATGAGTAAACTCGTGAGTGAATGGGTGTTAGTATTTTGCGACTTTTACCCGATTCCGAGACATGGGCCAGGGGGTGACTTTTTGGGCGTTTTCCCTAATTTCATGCTTTAGCTTTGAATTAATTAGCTAAATTAGTTACTTGTAGTTATATTTACATTATGCAATTTATTTGAATAGATTCAGGACATTTGGAGTCGGATACTCGTGGCAAGGATGTGTTATCGAGGTGATTTGAGCGGTTCGAGGTAAGTGGCTTGCCTAACCTTGTGTTGGGGACTTTCCCCTTAGGATGTCTTGATATTATTTGGTGTATGGGCGCCGTGTACCTGAGGTGACGAGTACGTACACGGGCTGTTATTGCAAAAATCCTGTTTATCCTTTTTAAATCATAAATTGCTTCTCTTATTAAATTTCACTAATATGCTTAATTGTTTAGTTTAGACTATAAAAGCATGCTTACGTGTTTTAACTGCCTATTTGACATTCTGTGCGCCATGCTTAGGTAAATCCCTATTTCCATATTTGTGTTCAGTATAAACTGTATAACTCGATGCCATACCTGCCATTTCATCTTGCGTTGCATAATTAAATTGGGACTACAGACGTATTCCGGGAGATCCCCAGCACTACATATTTAATTTGAGACTACGAACGTATTCCGGGAGATCCCCCTGTACTGCATATTTACTTTGGGACTACTGACGTATTCCGGGAGATCCCCCTGTACTGCATATTTACTTTGGGACTACGGACGTATTTCGGGAGATCCCCCAGCACTGCATATTTACTTTGGGACTACGGACGTATTCCAGGAGATCCCCATGTACTGCATATTCATTCGAAACTACGGGACGGTATCCCGGGAGATTTCCCACTGTGTTTACCTTGTTTTGAGCCAAGGGCTCCCTTAACTGTTAAATTTTTGAGAATTTCTTTAACTATGTTACTGTAAATTTTACTTATATCTTTTACTGTTTAATTTATTATATTTACTCTGGTAGGGCCTTAACCTGACCTCATCACTACTCGACCGACACATTTGGGGATATCTCGGGATTCTTTGAGTTCCCCTGTTTATGTATCTACTCCCGTGGGAGATTCTCTCATTGTGGACCGCGTATATCGGTCGTGCTTGATTGCTCTTAGTGGTTTTGAGACCAGAACCGATTTGTTATTACTCAGTATGGTAGATTTTCATGTTATCTTGGACATGGACTGGTTGTCGCTTCATTATGCTATTCTTGTTTGTCACGCTAAGACCGTAACGCTGGCTATGCCAGGCTTGCCGAGATTAGAGTGGAAAGGTACCTTAGAGTATACTCCCCGCTGGGTCATTTCATTTCTTAAGGCTCAACGAATGGTTGAGAAGGGGTGTGATGCGTATTTGGCCTATGTGAGAGATGTCAGTAATGATACCCCTACAGTTGAGTCAGTTCCAGTAGTGAGGGACTTCCCAGATGTATTTCCAGCTGATCTTTCGGGAATGCCGCCCGACAGAGATATTGATTTTGGCATTGATTTGTTGCCAGGCACTCAGCCCATCTCTATTGCTCCACATCGTATGGCTCCTTCTGAATTAAAGGAGTTGAAGGAGCAGCTGCAGGAGTTGCTCGATAAGGGCTTCATTCGGCCCAGTGTGTCACCTTGGGGTGCTCTGGTCTTATAAGTAAAGAAGAAGGATGGTTGTATGCGTATGTGTATTGATTATCGGTAGTTGAACAAGGTTGCAGTGAAGAACATGTACCCACTGCCTCGTATTGATGACTTATTTGACCAGTTATAGGGTGCCAGGGTGTTTTCCAAGATTGACTTGCGTTCTGACTATCATCAGTTGAAGATTTGGGAGCCGGATATCCCGTAGACTGCTTTCAGGACCAGATATGGTCACTATGAGTTTCTTGTCATGTCATTTGGGCTGACCAATGCCCCAGCAGCCTTTATGCATTTGATGCACAATGTATTCCGGCCTTATCTTGATTCCTTCGTCATTGTGTTTATTGACGACATCCTGGTATATTCCAGGTCTCGGGAAGATCATGAGCAGCACCTAAGGACCGTGCTTCACACTTTGAGGGAGAAGAGGTTATATGCAAATTTTTCTAAGTGTGAATTCTGGCTTGATTCAGTGGCATTCTTGGGCCACATAGTGTCTTGTGATGGGATCAAGGTAAATCCGAAGAAGGTGGACGCAGTGCAGAGTTTCCCTAGACCGTCATCAGCTATGGAGATCCGCAGTTTTCTTGGTTTGGCGGGATATTACCGTCACTTTGTGGAGGGATTTTCATCCATTGCAGCAACTATGACCAGGTTGACCCAGAAGGGTGCTCCGTTCAGGTGGACCGAGGAGTGTGAGCAGAGCTTTCATAAGCTCAAGACAGCTTTGACTACAACCCCAGTATTAGTATTGCCTACAGGTTCGGGGTCCTACACCGTCTATTGTGATGCCTCGAGGATTGGACTTGGAGCGGTATTGATGCAGGATAGTAGGCTGATTGCCTACGCGTCTAGATAGTTGAAGGTGCATGAGGAGAATTATCCGGGTCATGATCTTGAGTTAGCAGCTATCGTTCACGCCCTGAAGATCTGGCATCATTATTTGTACAGGGTTCCCTGTGAGATTTACATTGATCACCGGAGTTTGCAGTACTTGTCCAGACAGAAGGACCTTAATTTGCGTCAGCGGAGGTGGTTGGAGCTACTAAAAGACTATGATATCACTATATTGTACCACCCGGGGAAGGCCAATGTAGTGGCCAACGCCTTGAGTCGCCGGGCAGAGAGTTTGGGGAGCTTGGCATATCTTCCGGCAGCTGAGAGGCCCTTAGCCTTGGATGTTCAGGCCTTAGCCAGTCAGCTCGTGAGATTGGATATTTCAAAGCTTAGCCGGGTATTAGCTTGTGTGGTTGCTCGGTCTTCTCTTTATGACCGTATCAGGGAGCGCCAGTATGATGATCCTCATCTTTTAGTTCTTCAGGACAGGGTTCGGCGAGGTGATGCCAGAGATGTGACTATTGGTGATGACGGTGTGATGAGGATGCAGGGCCGGAACTGTGTGCCCAATGTAGATGGGCTTCGAGAGTTGATTCTTGAGGAGGCCCATAGCTCGCGGTACTCCATTCATCCGGGTGCCGCGAAGATGTACCAGGACTTGAGGCAGCACTATTGGTGGAGAAGAATGAAAAAGGATATAGTTGGGTTTGTGGCCAAGTGTCTCAACTGTCAGCAGGTTAAATATGAGCATCAGAGACCGGGTGGATTACTTCAGAGTTTAGAGATCCCAGAGTGGAAGTGGGAGCGGATCACCATGGACTTTGTGGTTGGACTTTCTCGGACTTTGAGAAAGTTCGATGCTATTTGGGTGATCGTGGATCGGCTGACCAAGTCAACCCATTTCATTCCAGTGTTGACTACATACTCTTCCGAGAGATTGGCTGAGATGTATATCAGAGAGATTGTCCACCTTCATGGTATTCTAGTATCCATCATTTCAGACAAAGGTACACAGTTCACATCACGATTTTGGAGAGCCGTACAGCAGGAGTTGGGTACTAGGGTGGAGCTAAGCACAGCCTTTCACCCTCAGACGGACGGGCAGTCCGAGCGCACGATTCAGATTCTTGAGGATATGCTTCATGCCTGTGTGATGGAGTTCGGAGAGTCATGGGACCAATACTTTCTACTTGCAGAGTTCGCTTACAACAACAGTTATTAGTCCAGCATTCAGATGGCACCGTATAAGGCTTTGTATGGTAGGCGGTGCCGGTCCCTTGTGGGATGGTTTGAGCCGGGCGAGGCCCGATTTTTGGGTACAGATTTGGTCCAGGATGCCCTGGATAAGGTAAAGGTGATTCAGGAGAGACTTCGCATAGCCCAGTCCAGGTAAAAGAGTTATGCCGACCGGAAGGTTCGTGACTTAGCATTTATGGTTGGTGAGAGTGTCTTGCTTCGGGTATCGCCTATGAAGGGCGTCATGAGGTTCAGGAATAAGGGCAAGCTGAGCCCGAGGTTCATTGGTCCTTTTGAGATATTGCGGCGAGTTGGGGAGGTTGCTTATGAACTTGCCTTGCCTCCCAGCCTAGCAGGAGTTCACCCGGTATTCCACGTGTCTATGCTTCGGAAGTATCATGGTGATCCGACTTATGTATTGGATTTCAGCTCAGTCCAGTTAGACAAAGATCTATTTTATGCTGAGGAGCCAGTAGCCATTTTGGACAGGCAGGTTAGAAAGCTTAGGTCAAAGAATATTGGTTCAGTAAAGGTCCAGTGGAGGGGTCAGCCGGTCGAGGAGGCGACTTGGGAGACCGAACAGGATATGCGCAGCCACTACCCTCATCTTTTCACAGTTTCAGGTATGTCTTTATACTCGTTCAGGGACGAATGATTGTTTTAAGAGAGGGAGGATGTAATGACCTGGCCGGTCGTTTTGAGAATTTGAACCCCGATCCCCTAATATCTGCCTTCCCCATATTTGTTTCTGCTTTTGGGATTTGTCGGAGTGTTTGGTTATGGAATTCGGGGAGTTTTGGGACACTTAGTCCCTAGTTGTGAGTTTAAGCCTTAGAGTTTGGACCGTAGTCGAAACTATGTGAAGACAGATCCAGAATGGAATTCTATCGACTCTGTTAGCTCCGTTGAGTGATTTTGGGGTTAGGAGCGCGTCCAGAATGTGTTTTGGGAGTCTATAGTAGATTTAGGCTTGAATTGGCGAAAATTAGTTTTTCGGCGATTTCGGCCGATAGTGGAAATTTTGATATCGAGCTCGAAATGGAATTTTGAAAGTGGTTGTAGGTTCGTAGTGTCATTTGTGACCTGTAGGTAAAATTTGAGGTCATTCGGACTAGAATTGATGTGGTTCGGCGTCGTTTGTAGAATTTGAAAAATTTTAAATTCTTAGGCTTCAATCCGTGCTTAATTCATGATTTCGGTGTTGTTCGACGTGGTTTAAAGTCTCGACTAAGTTCATAGGGTGTTTTAGGAGTGGTTCGTATGTTTGGTTGAGGTCTCGGGGGCCTCGGGTGTGTTTCGGATGCCTAACGGCAAGAAATTTGGACTTAGGAAAATCTGGTGCCTTTGCTGGTTCTGGTGTTTCGCACCTGCGGAAAATAGACCGCAGGTGCGCGAGCCGCACAGGCGGAGATGGAAGCGCAGATGCGAGAAGTCGAGAGTTGGCTTGGGGTCACAAGTGCGAGGAAGTTCCGCATCTGCGATGCCCGCAAATGCGCAAGGCTGTTTGCAAATGCGCAAGATGCGCAGAAGCGGAAGGGACATCCGCAGGCGCGAGTGGGCAGGTGCGGCCCTTGCGTCGCAAGTGCGAAGGCAGAGGGGGCAAGTGAGTTGCGCAGAAGCGCACGTTTTCCGCACAAGCGCACCCGCAGATGCGAGCCCAGGTTCCGCAGGTGCGGAAATACCTGGGCAGTGATTTAAACCGAAGGGCTTCGCGATTTTTGTCATTTTTGGCTTTGCAAACTCGGGTTAGGGCGATTGTTTAGAGAATTTTCGAGGCATTTCTTGAGGTAAGTTCCTTGTGCTTATTTTTGGTCAATAATCTTGCCTTGCCATGTATTTTCCCACCTAGTTAATGTGTATTTAAGGTGGAAATTGGAAGTTGGAGGCTAGGGATTTGGAAGTTTGAATTGTGGATTGGAGGACCATTTGGTGTCGGATTTTAGTAAATTTGATATGGTTAGACTCGTGAGTGTATGAGCTTTCTAGTTTCTTGAATTTTGTCGGGTTTCAAGACGTGGGCTGGGGGCCGGGTTTGAGCCAATTTTGGGTTTTGGCCTAATTTTTGTAGTTTTTCTTGTGTGATTCATTCCATTAGCGCGTATTGATGGTATTGTACTGTTTTGAATATATTCAGGCCATTTGGAGTCGGATACTCGGGGCAAGAATGTGATATCGAGTTGATTTGAGCGGTTCGAGGTAAGTGGCTTGCCTAACCTTGTGTTGGGGACTTCCCCTTAGGATATCTTGATATTATTTGGTGTGTGGGCGCCGTGTACATGAGGTGACGAGTAGGTACACTGGCTATTATTGCAAAAATCCTGTTTATCTTTTTTTTAATCATAAACTGCTTCTCTTATTAAGTTGTACTAATATGTTTAATTGTGTAGTTTAGACTAGAAAAGCATGCTTACGTGTTTTAACTGCCAAATTGACATTATGTGCGTCCTGTTTAGTTAAGTCCTTATTTGCCTTATCTGTGTCCAGTATAAACTGTATAACTCGACGTCATACCTGTCATTTCATCTTGCGTTGCATATTTACTTTGGGACTACAGACGTATTCCGGAGATCCCCCTGTACTGCATATTTACTTTGGGACTACAGACGTATTTTGGGAGATCCTCCTGTACTGCATATTTACTTTGGGACTACGGACGTATTCCGGGAGATCCCCCTGTACTGCATATTTACTTTGGGACTATGGACGTATTTTGGGAGATCCCCCAGCACTGCATATTTACTTTGGGACTACAGACATATTCCGGGAGATCCCCCTGTACTACATATTCATTTGAAACTACGGGACGGTATCCCGAGAGATTCCCCACTGTGTTTACCTTGTTCTGAGTCGAGGGCTCCCTTAACTATTAAATTTTTGAGAATTTCTTTTGATGTGTTACCGTAAAGTTTACTTATATCTTTTACTGTTTAATTTATTATACTTACTCTGGTAGGGCCTAGACCTGACCTCGTCACTACTCGACCGGGGTTAGGCTTCGCACTTACTGGGTACCATTGTGGTGTACTCATGCCCTTTCCTACGCATGTTTCCGTGTGCAGATCCAGGTACGAGCTATCAGCCTTGGGGTTAGCGCGTGCTGCTGATTCTAGGAGACTTCAAGGTACTTCTGCTTGCGTCCGTAGATCTTCGGAGTCCCTTTCTACTCCCTCGCCTAGAGACTTCCTTTATTATCTTCAGACTTTTGTATAGAGCTGCATAGATTATAGCAGCTTGTGACTTAGTGATATTCCGAGTCTTGAGAAATTATTTTGTATATGTCGAGTGGTACTACTTTTGTCTATTCACAATATGCTGTTTATCTTTAAGATGTTGTGTTTTCTTTACATTTTTCATAATATTAGGCTTACCTAGTCGTAAAGACTAGGTGCCATCACGACACTTTACGGAGGGTTAATTTGGGTCGTGACAGTTTTGTATAATCTACTAGATGCTCATACATCTAGTTGGGTCGTGACACCAGGTCTTGGCACACACATTGGTAGAATTTGGTGTTTTATTATTTTCTTGGTTTTAAATTTTTTCAATATATGCTTAATTTATTAAATTGGCTTGCCTAGCTGTAGTGTTGGGCGCCATCATCACCTATAGGTGAAATTGGGTCGTGACAACATGGTATCATAGCACTAGGTTCACGTAGGTCTCATAAGTTATGGGCAGGCCTAATAGAGTCTTGCGGATCGGTACAGAGACGTCTGTACTTATCTTCGAGAGGCTATAGGGTGTTAGGAAATTACCTTTCTTCATATTCCATCGTGAAATTGATGTAGTTCTAAATATCCTTCTCTTATTCTCTCTCGGATGGTGAGAACACGCTCGAATGAGGTTTCAGGACAAGGAAGAGCTACTCCCCTAGTTGCTAGAGGCCGAGGCAGAGGCAGAGGCCAAGGGAGGGCTCCGGTCTGTGGTAGAGGGCGAGGACGTCCCAGGACTGTTCTAGTTATGCCGCCAGTGAGTCCAGCAGAGAACCCCATTGTTGAGTAACAAGATGAGGTGCCTGTGGCAGAGCCAGCTCCGGTGGATTTCACATCTTCACCGGGATTTTAGGATGTCATGGGTCGTATGCTGCGGTTCATGGACAATATGACTCAGGCCGGTTTATTTCTGGCAGACCCAGCCACATCTCAGGAGGTCAGGGAGCACAGACCCCTACCGTGCAGGCTCATGGACAGGCAGTTGCTGTATATCAGACCCACGGTGCACTACCCATGGGTGGAGCCCAGCCAGTGGCAGCAGCTACACCTGAGCCCAGGCCAGCTGTAGTCGTCGATCCTTAGAAATTATTTGACCGATGGACTAGACTACATCCTCCTGTCTTCGGGGGTGAGTGACATGAGGATCCACATGACTTCATTGATCGTTGCAGGTATAGACTACACAACATGAGGATATTGGAGTCTCATGGGGTAGACTTTGCTACTTTTCAGCTAGAGGGCAGAGCCCGTAGATGGTGGCAGTCTTATGTTCCTGGCAGACCAGCAGATTCTCCTCCCATGACTTGGGACAGGTTCACCTGTATATTCCTGAACAGGTATATTCAACCCCCCAGAGGGAAGAGTTGCGGTTTCAGTTTGAGCAGCTCCAGCAGGGTCAGATGTCAGTGACCGATTATAAGGTGAGGCTTTCTAAATTATCTCGCCATGCACTAATGATAATCCCTACTGAGGCGGAGAGAGCGTGGAGGTTTGTAGCCGGTTTACATACTAGCATTCAGGACACTATGGCTCGAGAGGTTGAGATGAGTACTTCTTATGAGCTAGTTGTGGAGATATCCCGGAGGATTGAGGGTGTGCGTCAGCGAAGTCGAGAGCAGATTATGAGAGATAAGCGGTTCAGGTACTCTGGAGAGTTTAGAGGTGCTCCGTCTGGGGGCAGAGGTCAGATCGTGAGGGGGCTGTCCAACAGACCCCCATTTCCAGCACCACCACCTCCTCGGGGTACTCCAGTACGACCTTATCTCAGTGCTATACCAGATAGTTCTTACTTCCCACCAGTTATTCAGGGTCCTCCCAGTGGGTATTCAGGTCCCCAGTGTCAGACTCTTAGTCAGCAGCCCATCACACCGAAGAGTTGTTACGAGTGCGAGGATCCCAGTCACATGCAGAGGTTTTGCCTCAGGCTTCGGGATAGACCAGTACATCAGGGTCAGCAGCCTGTGCTTACCGGACCAGTTGCCCCACCAGTAGTCCGACCACCAATAGGTGGAGGACTGGTAGGTAGGGTTCATCCTAGAGGTGGAGGTCAGCCAGGCGGAGGCTAGCTAGTTGGTGCTCCAGCTCGGTTCTATGCTTTTCCGGCTAGACCAGATGCAGAGGCCTCAGATGTATTGATTACAGGTATTATTTCTGTTTGCGGCAAAGATGCCTCAATATTATTTGATCCAGGATCCACATATTCATATGTGTCATCTCTATTTGCTCCATTCCTGGGTGTTTCTCGTGAGTCCTTGAGTACTCCTGTTTATGTGTCCACTCCTATAGGCGATTCTATTATTGTGAACCAGATCTACCGGTCTTGTATTATTAAATTCTGTGATTATGAAACTAGAGCAGATCTCTTATTTCTCGAGATGATCGATTTTGAAATAATTCTGGGTATGGACTAGTTATCTCCATATCATGCTATTCTAGATTTTCATGCCAAAACTGTTACCTTGGCTATTCTATCTTTGCCTAGGCTGGAGTGGAAGGGTTCGTCGGCTAGTTCATTTAATCGGGTTATTTCTTTTATAAAGGCTCAACACATGGTTGAGAAGGGTTATTTGGTTTATCTAGCCTATGTTCGGGATACTACTGCAGAGACTCCGGCTATTGATTCAGTGCCAGTAGTTCGGGAGTTCTCCGATGTATTTCCTTTAGATCTTCCAGGTATGCCACTTGATCGTGATATTGATTTTTGTATTGACTTGGCTCCAGATACCCAGCCTATATCTATCCTATTGTATCGCATGGCTCCGAAAGAATTGAAAGAACAACTTGAAGAGTTACTAGCCAAAGGGTTCGTCAGACCGAGTGTATCGCCTTGGGGTGCACCGGTATTATTTGTGAAAGAGAAGGATGGAACAATGCGGATGTGTATTGGTTATCGCCAATTGAACAAAGTCACTATTAAGAACAAGTACCTGTTGTCATGTATTGATGATCTATTTGACCAGTTGCAGGGTGCTAGGGTGTTCTCTAAGATCAACTTGAGGTCGGGGTATCATCAGTTGAAGATTCGAGATTCGGATGTTCCGAAAACTGCTTTCCATACTAGATATGGTCATTATGAGTTTCTGGTAATGTCTTTCGGTTTAATTAATGCCCCGGCAGCATTTATGTATCTGATGAATAGGGTATTCAGGCCATATATTGATTCGTTTGTCATTGTCTTCATTGATGACATTTTGATCTACTCGCGCAGTAAGGAGGAACATGAGCAGCATATAAGAGTAGTGCTTCAGACATTGCGGGAACAAAAGCTATATGCTAAGTTCTCTAAATGTGAGTTTTTGGCTAGAGTCTGTATCATTTTTGGGACATATTATATCGGGCGAGGGTATTAAAGTTGATCCCAAAAAGATTAAGGCAGTTTAGAATTGGCATCGTCCCACGTCGGCGATTGAGATCAGGGGTTTTCTGGGTTTAGCAGGTTATTATCGTTGATTCATGGAAGGTTTTTCATTTATTGCAGCACCTTTGACCAAATTAACCCAGAAGGGTGTTAAGTTCCGATGGTCCGATGATTGTGAGTCAAGCTTTCAGAAGCTCAAGACAGCATTGACTGCAGCACCAGTGTTAGTGTTACCTTCTGGTTCGGGAATGTATACAGTGTATTATGAGACTTCACGCGTGGGCTTGGGTTGTGTATTGATGCAGGAAGGGCAAGTTATTGCATACGCTTCACGTCAGCTGAAGCCCCACGATAAGAATTATCTAGTACATGATTTGGAGTTAGCTGCGATTGTTCACACTCGAAAGATTTGGAGACATTATCTTTATGGGGTTTCTTGTGAAGTTTACACTGATCATCGCAGTTTGCAGCATTTGTTCAAGCAGAGGGACCTAAATTTGAGACAGTGCAGATGGCTTGAGTTACTAAAAGATTCTAATATTACTATCCTGCATCATCCGGGCAAAGCAAATGTGGTTGCAGACGCCTTGAGTAGAAATGCGGAGAGTATGGGTAGTTTGGCTTTCATTTCAGCGGAAGAGAGGCCATTCGCCTCGGATATTCAGTCCTTGGCTAACAAACTTGTGAGGCTGGATATTTCAGAGCACAGCCGAGTTCTTGCATGTGTGGTGGCCCAATTTTCACTATTTGAGCAGATCAAGGCTCGCCAGTATGATGACCCACACTTAATGGTTCTTCGAGAAAAGGTACTACGAGGTGGTGACAAGGAAGTTACTATTGGTGCGGATGGTGTTTTACGACTCCAGGATTGTCTATGTGTTCCTAATGTGGATGAAGTGAGGAAAAAGATCCTGGAGGAGGCACACAGTTCTCGGTATTCTATTCATCCAGGTGTTACGAAGATATATCGTGACTTGAGGCAGCATTATTAGTGGCGACGAATGAAAAAGGACATAGTTAAGTATGTATCTAGGTGTCTAAATTGCCAGCAAGTTAAATATGAGCACCAGAGGCCAGGTGGCCTACTTCAACAGATGACTATACCAGAGTGGAAATGGGAATGAATTACTATGGACTTTGTAGTTGGATTGCCGCGGACCTTGCGGAAGTTTGATGCAGTTTGGGTCATTGTTGACAGGTTGACCAAGTTGGCACATTTTATTCCTGTTTTGACTACGTATACTTCAGAGAGGTTGGCCCAGATGTATATTCAGGAGATAATTCGATTGTACGGTGTGCCAATTTCCATCATATCAGATAGAGGCCCTCAGTTTACTTCACATTTCTGGAGAGCAGTACATAGTGAGTTGGCGAAAAACCTGGGCGAAAAGGAAAAACCTGGGCAAAATGTTTAAGTTCTAAAAATGGGACTTCGTCCCATTTTTCATTTTTGATGATTTAGAGCTCGGGAAGAGGCGATGTTTGAGAGATTTTCAAGAAAAACAACGTGGTAAGTGTTCTTAACTTAATATTGGTCAAATTAAACGAATCCATAGTTGTTTTTAACATTTAATTGGTGAATTGAATTAGAAAATTTAGAAAACCCTCTTAGTTTAATTTGAAGATTTTAGGGTTTAGATGATGTCAAAATTTGGTAAAATTTATGTGGTTAGACTCGTGGTTTAATGGGCTTTCGGGTTTTGTAACTTTTGTCGAGTTCCGATACGTGGGCCCCACGGGCAATTTTTGAATTAAATTTCGGATTTTAATTGGGAAATTTAGTATTTTCATATAGAATTGATTTCTATCATTTGTGTTGAGTATATTGAATTGTTTGTGATTAGATTCGAGGCATTCAGACACTAATTCGCGAGGCAAAGGTGTATTGGAATCTTGAGTTGGTTGCAAATCGAGGTAAGTGTCGTGGTTAACCTTGACTTGAGGGAGTAGGTCTTGTTTGTCTATTTGATACTTGATTTAATGTGCGGGTACAACGAATATGTGAGGTGACGAGTACTTATGCGTTGTGGTTGAATCAAAGCATGCTGGAGGAATTTGTTCATTTTGAATAATTGACTATTTAATTAAGATATTCCTATTAAAGTCTATTATTGATTATTTGATATTATTCATGAAATTATTATTTATTTAATTATTGTTGAATATTGTGGAAGAGTTTAAAAGTACGAATGGTGATGCCGTGCCATTTATATTATTTATATTATCCTTTTCATGGTGAGAAAGAGTGTAAAAGCACTAAGGGTGATGCTATGCCAGAAGAGAGTTAAAGCACGGAGGGTGATGCCGTCCCAGAAGAGAGTTAAAGCACGAAGGGTGATGTCGTGCCAATTATTATTATTTATTTACCAATTCATGGCAAGAAAGAGAGTTAAAGCACGAAGGGTGATGCTGTGCCAATCTTATTATTTATTTATCAATTTATGGGAAGAATGAGAATAAAAGCACGAAGAGTGATGCCGTGCCATTTTCATATTATCAGCTGCTCATTTTATTATTGATGAATTAATTGGCTACTACGTGACACTTCTCCTGCTGAAATTATTATACCATCCCCCTTCGCATGTTCCCTCCCAAATTGATAAATTGTTATTTATTGTGTTATTGTTGCTTCGTGTTTGCATATACTTGTACAGGTTGTTTACGTACGTGTCTTGTCATAGCCTCGTCACTACTTCGTCGAGGTTAGGCTCGATACTTACGGAGTACATGGGGTCGGTTGTACTCATACTACACTCTGCACTTCTTGTGCATATTTTGGAGTTGGTCCCAGCGGCATACCATAGAATTGCTCGGATTCAGCTACCTAGAGGAGACTTGAGGTATAACTGCACAGCATCCGCAGTTCTGAAGTCCCTTTCTATCTTATCTTAGTTGTGTATTATCTTTCAAACAGCTTGAATTTTATTCAGACCTTTATTTGTATTATTCTAGTAGCTCGTGCACTTGTGACATCAGATTCGGGGATGTATTTTGATGATTCGGTAGTTATGGTCTTCCACACTTTATTTCTGTAATTGACTTCCGTTTAATTTAATTTGTTTTAAAATGGTTAAGATTATTCTAACGTTGGCTTGCCTAGCAAGTAAAATGTTAGGCGCCATCACGGTCCCGAAGGTGGAAATTTTGGGTCGTGATAGTTTATGTGGTCCCACAAAAATAAATTAATTTTTTGACCACCTTCGTTCCGAAAATAGTCAATCTTTGACCAAATAAAATAGAACAAGTAAATATCCTTAGTCATGTAATCCTATTACTTTTTGTAATGACCCAACTGGTAATTTTGACTTTTAGAACCCTGTTCCCCTAAATAAAACTCCATGTATGTGCTTTTATTAATTTATGACCTGCGCGGATAGTTGGTTCGGGATTTGGGAGTGTTCGGGTTGAAATCGGAATACTTGGTTCCTAAGTTGGCCTTAGAATGCTAAGTTTGACTTCGGTCAACATTTTGAGAAAACGACCCTGAAATCGGGATTTGACGGTTCCAAAAGCTCTGTATGGTGATTTTGGACTTATGAGCGTGTTTGGAATTTTATTTGGAAGTCCGTAGTTAAATTAGGCTTGAAATGGCTAAAACAAGAATTTAACTTTGGAAGTTTGACCGAGCAGTTGACTTTTTGATATCAGGGTCAGAATCCAGTTTCGAAAATTTTCATAGCTCCGTTATGTCATTTATGACTTGTGTGCAAAATTTGAGGTCAATTGGACTTGATTTGATAGGTTTCGACACTGAATGTTGAAGTTGGAAAGTTTAAGTTTCATTAAGCTTGAATTGGAGTATGATTCGTGGTTTTAGCATTGTTTGATGTGATTTGAGGTTTCGACTAAGTTTGTATGATATTTTAGGACTTGTTGGTATATTTGGTTGAGGTCCCGAGGGACTCGGGTGAGTTTCGGACGGCCAACGGATCATTTTTGGCCTTTGGGAGATTGCTGATAGCTGCTAGTATTTTTTCTTCTGATTTCCTTCTACGCGATCGCGTAAGTTCGTCTGCGATTGCGTAGGGTAATTTGGGCAGAGATGACTTTGTTCTATGCGATCGCATGAATTGGGTTGCGATCGCATACGCTTAATTGGGCAATTAGAAATTTGTTCTATGCGATCGCGTGGGCAAGTCCGTGATCGCATAGGTTGGGGCGAGTTGTGCTATGCGAACGCGTGGCTAAGGCCGCGTTCGCAAAGAAGAACGGGGGGAGGAGCGGGGCCACGCGCTTAATGCTTCGTGATCGCATGAGAAGGTTCGCAATCGCGTAGGTTTGCGGAGTCAGTGCTTCGTGATCGCGTAGAGTTAATTTTGGCAGTGTTAAAATTGTGCTTCGCAATCGCGTAGAAGAAATCACTGGGCAGAGAGTTTAAGTTATGTTCGTCCCATTTTCCATTTTTACCGATTTGGAGCTCGGATTGAGGCGATGTTTGGGAGATTTTCAGAGAAAACTACGGATTAAGTGTTCTTAACTTAATATTGGTTAAATTACCCGAATCCATCACTATTTTTATCATTTAATTGGTGAATTAAGTTTGAAAAGTTTGAAAATCCTCTTGGATAGATTTGAGGATTTGAGGGCCGAATTATTATCGGAATTTAGTAATTTTGGTATGGGTAGACTCGTGGCTGAGTGGTCGTTCATATTTCGTAACTTTCGCCGGATTCCGAGACGTGGGTCCCTTCTGGAGGTACATGAGAAAATGTCCTCATTTCTTGTGGAGCGGGCTGAACGCCTCAGCAGTATAGATGCATCTATGGATTGCGCCGCACGTCCCTCGGCAGTGTATACGACACTCTGGATTGGGCCGTACGACCTCGGAAAAAATCGTACCTAATAATAATAATTATTATACGATACCTTGGCATTTCAATTGCAGCTTGTGAATTTAATTAATAGTTTGAAAATTATTGCATTTGAAGGAATTTAATTATTTTTGCTGGTTAAATAAAATTATTGTTAACTCTGTGAATCATGTTGATTTAGATATTCTAGTTTTATTTAAATTATTATTATTGACCCATAGTGGGTGTCAAAGTCGGCCATCTCGTCTCTACCTCTTTGAGATTAGGCTTGATATTTACTGGGTACATGTTGTTTACGTACTCATGCTACACTTGCTGCACTTTTTTGTGCAGGACCTGAGACAGGTGCTATCATTGGACCTATCGGCGCGCACCCGCGTTATCCGGAGGCTTAGTGGTGAGCTTCTTTCTGAGCCATTCTGCAGCAACTAGTGCCTTTTCTTGAATTTTTATTAAGTCTATTTCATTCCAGACAATATTTATTATTTTTGTATAATCTACTAGATGTTCATACACTTGTGACACCTGGTCTTGGCACACACACTAGTAGAATATTTTGATTTAATTATTTTCTTGGTTATTTTAATTTACCAGATCTTTTCATGTTGTTTTAATTCCCGCAAGTAAGAAGAGTTTAATTACTCGGTTAATTTTAAAAGAAATGAATATGGGTTTAAATTACTACTTGGCTTGCCTAGCTGTAGTGTTGGGCGCCATCACGACCTATAGGTGAAATTGGGTCGTGACACTTTTAGGATATACTTCTTAAAAATTCCTATTACTAATTTAATTTGAAAACGTATTATAATGTCCTATTAATAATTTAATTTGAGATTGTATTATATTGTCCAAATCCATTTAGAAAAAGGAGAACCTATATTATTATAAAAGCATAAATACAATATTAATATACCAAAATAGCCCTAAAATATTAAGCGCAAGAACTCATAGGGAAAGGGCATAACTGCAATAACTTATTTTTTTGGACTATAGTGCCTTCTATGCTAATTTTTAATATTTAAGATTTTAAAATTAATAAAATTTATATATTAAATTCTTATTAAAAATATGTAGGAAGGTTTAATAAAATCAATTTCATCAGAATCCTCTGTATTGGCAAGACATTACCACTTCATAATATCCAATACCAAAAAAATTAAAAGTAATATTAAAAGGACTGCATAAAGAGTTGAAATTGAGAAAACAAATACCCCCACAATAATATATTTTTATATTATATTTGAACTATTTTCCTACTCATATAATATTTTTTATCAATTTTTCGTGTAATATTAAAAAATACCCAATTATTAAACAACAACCAAGAAAATATTTAAGAATATAAATGTGTGAGAAAGAGAAAAATATTGGTTGGTAAGAGTCAATACCACTAATGATTCTACATACACAAAGATCTAAAAGTGAATAAATCTTTTACTCTTTGAAAATAAAATTTATGATGGATAAAATTATAATTAAGATTAAATATTCAAAACAAGAGATGAACTAATATTAAGATCTGAATCAACATAGAATAAATTATTTTTATGTTAAAATCAAATAATTAAATCTTTTAAATAATTATTTAGCAAGAGAATCCAATTCAATTATTTTTTAAATTCATCATATGAGTAAAATTCTTATTCAAGTTAAAAAAACAAATCTTAGGGTGTATAAATTTATTCCATAAAAAGAGCGTTAGAACACAAAGTAAAAAGGTTAATATATTATTAAGAATCAAAATGCTATACAAGTGTCTAAAGAAGCACAATCAAAGCTCAATCCAAAACAAGAACAACCTTTGATCAAGACTATATTATAAAGAGTCGACTCTGCTATAACGTGATTATTCTTTGTAGATGCCTCCAGCGGAATCAAAATAATATTTCTATGTCATGCATTACCTTAAAAATATCATATCAAGAGGCATGACATTGTTAGCAATAATAGCAAGTGGTGTTCCAACAACGATTTTATTGTGAGACCAACCACTTTAGATTTGATATAGCTCTTCAAATAACTTAACTAACCATCACAAATATATCAAAGCAGAGCAATGGTGCTAAATTTATAAGGAAAGCAAAATTGATAATATGGGATGAAGCACTTCTGGCTAAGTGTCAAACGGAGTTAGAGATATATTGGATATTAATGAACCGTTTGGTGAAACTGTAATGACCCGACTTGTCATTTTAAGAATTAATGGCCCGTTCAATGACTTAAGGTCCCTTACAACTTCATAATATGTATTATGACCCGCGGGTGTGGTCGAGTTTGATTTTCGGAAGATTTAGAATTTAATTGAAAGAGAAATTCTCATTTTGAAGCTTAAATGGAAAGAGTTGACCAAAGAGTTGACTTTTGACCAAATGACTTTGGAATAGAATTTTGATGATGTCAATAGCTTCGTATGGTAATTTTGGACTTAGGAGCATGTTCGGATTTGGATTTGGAAGTCCGTAGGACAATTCGACGCATTTTGGCAAAAGTTGGAAAATAGACGATTTTCGGAAAGATCGATCGAAGGTTGAATTTTTGATAACGTGGTCGGAATCTAATTCTGGAAATTGGAATATGTCTGTTATGTCACTTATGACTTTTGTTCAAAATTTGAGGTCACTCGGACTTGATTCGATAGGTTTCGGCATCGAATGTTGAAGTTGGAAATTTCATAATAGACTAAAGTTTCAAGTGAGTTCGCACAAGACTTAACTTCAAACGAGCATACCTATCTTGATATTAATAGTTATATGGTGTGTTACCTATCAAAAGAGGTCTATGTTTCTAGTTTCTAACGCTTCAAACCGTTCGTCATTTGGACACTCCTACAAGAAGTTATGACCAAATTACGAAAGGCTGGAAAAATGCGATTCTGCAACCAATTCTGCGATCACAAAATCGCTATGCGATTGTGAAACTGCTTCTGCGACTGCAAAACTGGTCGCAGAATGGACCAGAGCAGCGCAGTTCTGGGCACCGATTTTGCGATCAATTGTGCTGCCCGCATACCCATTCTGTGGTCCATTATGCGACCGCAGACCTGCTTTCAGAGGGTTAATTTTTCTATTTTTATAACCCGACCCCATTTTGATAAATAGGCTTTGGGGCTTATTTTGGGGTGTTTTTCTAAGGGTTTTAAAGATAGGTAAGAGCATTTTAGAGAGAGAATGAGGGAACCTAACTCTAATGACCCAACCGGTCATTTTAACTTTTAGAACCCCGTTTCCTAAAAATAAAACTTCCCGTATGTGCTTGTAATGATTTATGACTTGTGGGGATGGTTGGTTCGGGATTTTGGAAGTGGTTGGGGTGAAACCGGAACACTTGGTTCCTTAAGTCGGCCTTAAAGTGTTAAGTTTAACTTCGATCAACATTTTGAGAAAACGACCCCGGAATATGATTCTAACAGCTACGTATGGTGATTTTGGACTTAGGAACGTGTTCGGAATTTTATTTGGAAGTCCGTAGTTAAATTAGGCTTGAAATGGCTAAAAATAAGAATTTAAGTTTGAAAGTTTGACCGATGAGTTGACTTTTTGATACCAGAGTCGGAATCTAGTTCCGAAAATTTTCATAGCTCCGTTATGTCATTTATGACTTGTGTGTAAAATTTGAGGTCAATCGGAGTTGATTTGATAGGTTCCGACATCAAATGTAGAAGTTGAAAACTCTTAGTTTCATTAAGCTTAAATTGGGGTATGATTCATGGTTTTAGCATTGCTGGATGTGATTTAGAGGTTCGACTAAGTTCGTATGATGTTTTAGGACTTGTTGGTATATTTGGTAGAGGTTCCGAGGGCCTAGGGTGAGTTTCGGATGGTTATCGGATCAAAAGTTGGACTTAAAAAGCTGCTGCAATTTTCCCTTCTGCTGTATATTCTGGGCTGTGATCGAGCCCCAGATCGAACCCAGATAGCGAGCCCTAGATCGAACCCAGATATTGAGCCCATGATCGAGGCCTGAGTCAAAGCCAGGGACGAGGCTCAGTATCGAAGCCACGATCGAAGGTCCAGCTCGATGGCCATGATCGAAGGCAAGGCTCGAGGGCCAGGATCAAGACCCAAGATCGAACTTGATCGAGGCCATGACCGAGTCCTAGGCTCGAGGCCTGATCGAGGACATGACCAAGTACCAAGCTCGAGGCCATGATCGAGGCCATGACCGAAGCCCATGCTCGAGGGCCACGATCGAGGCCCAATTCTAAAGGCTGCCTGGGCAGTTTATAAAAGAGGACATTCGTCCCATTTGCCATTTTTGACGAACTTGAGCTTGAGCAGAGGCGACTTTTGACAGATTTTCAAGGGAAAAACATTGGGGTATGTGATTCTAACTCAGATTTGGTCTATATACACAAATATATCATTGTTTTCACCATTTAATTAGTGTTTTGAGATTTAAATTTGGAAAATTTTAGAAATCTCATAGAAACGAATTTTTGAGATTTCGGTATCGATTCGGAGTCGGATTTGAGTGAAACTGGTATGGTTGGACTAGTAATTGAATGGGTTATCGGATTTCATAACTTTCGCCGGATTCTGAGATGTGGGCCCCGCGGGCGAACTTTTAATTAATTTCGTGATCCTTTCTTAAAAATGTAGTATTTTCTTATAGAATTAATTCCTATAATATTTAGTGATTGTATCGAATTATTTTGGCTAGATTCGAGCCAAACGGAGTTGGATAATCATGGAAAAGGCCTTAAAGTGGATTAAATTGGAGCAAGACGAGGTAAGTCTCTTGTCTAATCTTGTAAGGGGGAAATTACCCCATAGGGATTAAATTGAATAATTGTTGCTAATTGCGGGGGCTACGTACGCACGAGGTGACGAGAGTCCATGCGTAGCTACTATTAATGCTAAAGTCCGGGTAGTTTAAGACTCAAAGCATGAATTACTTGTGTGAATTGTATTCTTTATTAATAAAAATAATTGATGTATATATTGTGAATTGTTATGAAAAGTAGAAAAATATGAAATTTTCATATGCTTAATTTTTTTTAAAATTAATTAATTGTTAAAAGAAATTGTTCTCCTCCCGAATTTATCTTATAATAAATATACTCTCCTTCCGGAAGTACATAAGAAAATGTCCTCCTTTCTTGTGGAGCGGGCCGAACGCCTCGGCAAGATAGATGCATCCATGGATCACGTTGCACGTCCCTCGGCACTGTACACGACACTCTGGATCGGACCGTACGTCTTCGGCAGAAATCGTGCTTAATAATAATTACACGATAATTTAATCATTTATTTCAGCTTGTGAAGCTAATTAATAAATTGAACAATCCTTGAAATTTAATAAATTATTATTCTTGCTTGTTAAGGAATTAATTGTTACTCCTATAAATAATATTTAATTGATAAATTGGAAATTATTTGAATTGAAGGAATTTAATTAATATATTGATAATTTTTATATTTGAAGGAATTTGATTATTTCCACTGATTAAATAAATTATTGTAAATTCTGTAAATCATGCTGATTTAAATATCCTAGTTTTATTTCAGTTATTATTATTGACCCATAGTGAGTGTCAAAGTCGGCCATCTCGTCTCTACCACTTCGAGATTAGGCTTGATACTTACTGGGTACACGTTGTTTACGTACTCATACTACACTTGCTGCACTTTTTGTGCAGGATCTGAGACAGGTACTAGTGGAGGACCTATCATCACATACCCACGTCATCCCGAGGCATAGTGGTGAGCTGCCTTTCTGAGCCGTTCTGCAGCTACCAGTGTCTCTTCTTATATTTATATTCTGTCTATTTCATTTCAGACAGTATTTGGAGTTTTGTATAATCTACTAGACCAGGGAAGAGCTACTTCCCCAATTGCTAGAGGCCGAGGGAGGGCTCCAGGCCATGGTAGAGGGCGAGGACGTCCCAGGACTGTTCCAGTTATGCCGCCAGTGGGTCCAGCAGAGAATCCCATTATTGAGGAGCAGGGTGAGGTACCTGTGGAAGAGCCAGCTCCGATGGATTTCACATCTGCACCAGGATTTTAGGACGTCATGGGCCGTATGCTACGGTTCATGGACAATATGACTCAGGCCAGTTTATTTCTGGCAGACCCAGGCACATCTCAGGCGGATTGGGAGCACAGACCTCAACCGCACAGGCTCATGGACAGGCAGCTGTTGTATATCAGACCCAGGGCGCACTACCCGTGGGTAGAGCCCAGCCAGTGGCAGCAGCTACACCTGAGCCCAGGCCAGCTGTAGCCGCCGATTCTCAGAAACTATTGGACAGATGGACTAGACTACATCCTCCTGTCTTTGGGGGTGAGCGACATGAGGATCCCCAGAATTTCATTGATCGGTGTAAGGATAGAATGTACAACATGAGGATATTGGAATCACATGGGGTTGATTTCGCTTCTTTTCAGCTAGAGGGTAGAGCCCGTAGATGGTGGCAGTCTTATGCTCTTGGCAGACCAGCAGATTCTCTGCCCATGACTTGGGACAGGTTCACCCGTATCTTCTTGGACAGGCATATTCCACCCTCCCAGAGGGAAGAGTTGCGATTTCCGTTTGAGCAGCTCCAGCAGGGTCAGATTCCAGTGACTGATAATGAGGCGAGGTTTTCTGAATTATCTCGCCATACACTAATGATACTCTCTACTGAGGCGGAGAGACTGCGATGGTTTGTAGCAGGTTTACATATAGGTATTTAGGCCACTATGGCTCGAGAGGTTGAGATGGGTACTTCTTATGAGCGAGTTGTGGAGATAGCCTGGAGGATTGAAGGTGTACGTCAGCGGAGCCGAGAGCATATTATGAGAGATAAGCGGTTCAGGTACTCTGGAGAGTACAGAGGTGCTCCGTCCGGGGGCAGAGGTCAGTTCGTGAGGGGGCAGTCCAGCAGACCCCCATATCCAGCACCACCACCTCCTCGAGGTGCTCCAGTGCGACCTTATCTCAGTGTTATCCCAGAAAGTTCTTACCGCCCACCAGCTATTCAGAGTCCTCCCAATGGGTATTCACGTCCCCAGGGCCAGACACTTAGTCAGTAGCCCATCACACCGAAGAGTTGTTACTAGTGGGGGGGATCCCAATCACATGCGGAGGTTTTTCCCCAGGCTTCGGGGTAGACCAGTACAGCAGGGTCAGCAGCCTATGCTTACCGGACCAGTTGCTCCACCAGTAGTCTAACCACCCAGAGGTGGAGGATAGGTGGGTAGGGGGCATTCTAGAGGTGGAGGTCAGCCAGGAAGAGGCCAGACAGTTGGCACTCCTGCTCGGTTCTATGCTTTTCCGGCTAGACCAGATGCAGAGGCCTCAGATGCCGTGATTACAGGTATTATTTCTGTTTGTGGCAAAGATGCCTCAGTATTATTTGATCCAGGATCTACTATTCATATGTGTCATCTCTATTTGCTCCATTCCTGGGTGTTTCTCGTGAGTCCTTGAGTACTCTTGTTTATGTGTCCACTCATGTGGGCGATTCTGTTATTGTGAACCGGATCTACCGTCCTGTATTATCACATTCTGTGGTTATGAAACTAGAGCAGCTCTCCTATTGCTTGAGATGACCGATTTTGAAATTATTCTGGGCATGGACTGGTTATCTCCATATTATGCTATTCTAGATTGTCATTCCAAGACTGTTACCTTAGCTATTCCAGCATTGCTTAAGCTGGAGTGGAAGGGTTCGCCTGTTAGTTCATTTAATCGAGTTATTTCTTTTATAAAGGTTCAACACATGGTTGAGGAAGGTTGTTTGTCTTATCTAGCCTATGTTCAGGATACTACTGCAGAGACTCCGGCTATTGATTCAGTGCCTATAGTTCGGGAGTTCCCCGATGTATTTCCGTCAGATCTTCTAGGTATGCTACCTGATTGTGATATTGATTTCTGTATTGACTTGGCTTCAGATACCTAGCCTATATCTATCCCACCGTATCGCATGGCTCCGTAAGAATTGAAAGAATTGAAAGAACAGCTTGAAGAGTTACTAGCCAAAGTATTCGTCAGACGAGTGTATCGCCTTGGGGTGCACCAGTATTATTTGTGAAAAAGAAGGATGGAACAATGCGGATGTGTATTGATTATCGCCAATTGAACAAAGTCACTATTAAGAACAAGTACTCGTTGCCGCATATTGATGATCTATTTGACCAGTTGCAGGGTTCTAAGATCAACTTGAGGTCCGGGTACCATCAGTTGAAGATTCGGGATTCGAATGTTCCGAAGACTGCTTTTCGGACTAGATATGGTCATTATGAGTTTCTGGTGATGTCCTTCGGTTTAACTAATGCCCCGGCAGCGTTTATAGATCTGATGAATAGGGTATTCATGCCATATATTGATTCATTTGTCATTGTCTTCATTGATGACATATTAATCTATTCGCGCAGTAAGGAGGAACATGAGCAGCATATGAGAATAGTGCTTCAGACATTACGGGAACAAAAGCTATATGCTAAGTTCTCTAAATGTGAGTTTTGGCTTGAGTCTGTAGCATTTTTGGGACATATTGTATCGGGTGAAGGTATTAAAGTTGATCCCAAAAAGATTAAGGCAGGTCAAAATTGGCATCGTCCCACTTCGGCTACTAAGATCAGGAGTTTTTTGGGTTTAGCAGGTTATTATCGTCGGTTTGTGGAAGGTTTTTCATCCATTGCAGCACCTTTGACCAAATTAACCCAAAAGGGTGTTCAGTTCCGATGGTCCGATGATTGTGAGTCAAGCTTTCAGAAGCTCAAGACAGCACTAACTACAACACCCGTGTTAGTGTTACCATCTAGTTCGGGAATATATACAGTGTATTGCGACGCGTCACGCGTTGGCTTGGGTTGTGTATTGATGCAGGAAAGGCGAGTTATTGCATATGCTTCACGTCAGCTGAAGACCCATGAGAAGAATTATCCAGTACATGATTTGGAGTTAGCTGCGATTGTTCACGCTCTAAAGATTTGGAGGCATTATCTTTATGGGGTGTCTTGTGAAGTTTATACTGATCATCGCAGTTTGCAGCATTTGTTCAAGCAGAGGGATCTAAATTTGAGGCAGCGCAAATGGCTGGAGTTACTAAAAGATTATGATATTACTATCTTGTATCCGGGCAAAGCAAATGTGGTTGCAGATGCCTTGAGCAGGAAGGCGGAGAGTATGAGTACTTTGGCTTTCATTTCAGCAGAGAAAAGGCCATTAGCCTCGGATATTCAGTCCTTGGCTAACAAACTTGTGAGGCTGGATATTTCAGAGCACAGCCGAGTTCTTGCGTGTGTGGTGGCCCAATCTTCACTATTTGAGCAGATCAAGGCTCGCCAGTATGATGACCCATACTTGATGGTTCTTTGTGAAACGGTACTATGAGGTGGTGCCAAGGAAGTTACTATTAGAGCGGATGGTGTTCTGCGACTCCAGGATCGTCTATGTGTTCCTAATGTGGATGGACTCAGGAAAAATATCCTGGAAGAGGCACACAGTTCTCTGTATTCTATTCATCCAGGTGCTACTAAGATGTATCGTGACTTGAGGCAACATTATTGGTGGCGACGAATGAAAAAGGACATAGTTGAGTATGTATCTAGGTGTCTAAATTGCCAGCAAGTTAAATATGAGCACCAGAAGCCAGATGGCCTACTTCAGCAGATGACTATACCAGAGTGGAAATGGGAACGAATTACTATGGACTTTGTAGTTGGGTTGCCGCGGACCTTGAGGAAGTTTGATGCAGTTTGGGTGATTGTTGACAGGTTGACTAAGTCGACACATTTTATTCCTGTTGTGACTACGTATACTTCAGAGAGGTTGGCCCAGATTTATATTCAGGAGATAGTTCGGTTGCACAGTGTGCCAATTTCCATCATATCAGATATAGGCCCTCAGTTTACTTCACATTTCTGGAGAGCAGTACAGAGTGAGTTGGGGACCCGTGTAGAGCTCAGCACAGCCTTTCATCCGCAGACCGATGGACAGT
Source organism: Nicotiana tabacum (assembly GCF_000715075.1). Classification (NCBI taxonomy): domain Eukaryota; kingdom Viridiplantae; phylum Streptophyta; class Magnoliopsida; order Solanales; family Solanaceae; genus Nicotiana; species Nicotiana tabacum. The sequence continues at coordinate 112,992,766 of NC_134096.1, read as the reverse complement.
TAGAGAGGACAATTCAGATTTTGGAAGATATGCTCAAGGCATATGTGATTGACTTTGGAGGTCAGTGGGATCGTTTCCTGCCTTTGGCCGAGTTTGCTTATAATAACAATTACCAATCCAGCATCGAGATGGCTCCATTTGAGGCTTTATATGTTTGGCGATGTCGTTCACCTATCGGATGGTTTGAGCCAGGTGAGGCTAAGTTATATGGTACTGATTTGGTAAGGGATGCCTTGGAAAAGGTAAAGTTGATTCAGGAGCACTTCGTACAACACAGTCCAGACAAAAGAGTTACGCGGATCAGAAAGCGCGTGATATATCATTTATGGTAGGTGAAAAAGTTCTCTTGAAGGTTTCGCCGATGAAGGGAATTATGAGATTCGGGAAGAAGGGCAAGTTGAGCCCAAGGTTTATAGGCCCATTTAAGGTGTTGAAACGAGTTGGGGAGGTTGCTTATGAGCTTGCATTGCCTCCCAGTCTATCGGGAGTTCATCCGATTTTCCACGTATCTATGCTCCGGAAGTATCATGCTGACCTATCACATGTGTTAAACTTCAACACAGTTCAGCTAGATAATAGCTTGGGTTATGAAGAGGAGCCAGTTGCCATTGTTGATAAACAGGTTCGCCAGTTGAGGTCCAAGAGGATTTCTGTAGCAAAAGTCCAGTGGAGGGGCCAACCACTCGAGGAAGCGACTTGGGAGGCCGAGGAAGACATGCGGAGCAGATATCCACACTTATTCAGCACTCCAAGTACAATTCTAAACCCGTTCGAGGACGAACGTTTGTTTAAGAGGTGGAGAATGTAATGACCCAACCGGTCATTTTAACTTTTAGAACCCCGTTCCCTAAAAATAAAACTTCCCGTATGTGCTTGTAATGATTTATGACTTGCGGGGATGGTTGGTTCGGGATTTGGAAGTGGTTGGGGTGAAACCGGAACACTTGGTTCCTTAAGTTAGCCTTAAAGTGCTAAGTTTGACTTCGGTCAACATTTTGAGAAAACGACCCCGGAATAGAATTTTGATGATTCCAACAGCTCCGTATGGTGATTTTGGACTTAGGAGCATGTTCGGAATTTTATTTGGAAGTCCGTAGTTAAATTAGGCTTGAAATGGCTAAAAATAAGAATTTAAGTTTGGAAGTTTGACCGATGAGTTGACTTTTTGATACCGGAGTCAGAATCCAGTTCCAAAAATTTTCATAGCTCCGTTATATCATTTATGACTTGTGTGTAAAATTTGAAGATCAATCGGAGTTGATTTGATAGGTTCCGACATCGAATGTAGAAGTTGAAAACTCTTAGTTTCATTAAGCTTGAATTGGGGTATGATTCATGGTTTTAGCGTTGTTTGATGTGATTTAGAGGTTCGACTAAGTTCGTATGATATTTTAGGACTTGTTGGTATATTTGGTTGAGGTCTCGAGGGCCTCGGGTGAGTTTCGAATGGTTATCGGATCCAAAGTTGGACTTAAAAAGCTGCTGTAATTTTCCCTTCTGCTGTATATTCTGGGCTGTGATCGAGCCCCAGATCGAACCCAGATATTGAGCCCACGATCGAGTCCTGAGTCGAAGCCAGGGACGAGGCTCAGTATCGAAGCCACGATCGAAGGTCCAGCTCGAGGGCCATGATTGAAGGCAAGGCTTGAGGGCCAGGATCAAGACCCAAGATCGAACTTGATCGAGTCCATGACCGAGTCCCAGGCTTGAGGCCTGATCGAGGCCATGACCAAGTCCCAAGCTCGAGGCCATGATCGAGGCCATGACCGAAGCCCAGGCTCAAGGGCCACGATCGAAGCCACGATCGAGGCCCAATTCCGAAGGCTGCCTGGGCAGTTTATAAAAGAGGACATTCGTCCTATTTTCCATTTTTGACGAACTTGAGCTTGAGCAGAGGCGACTTTTGACAGATTTTCAAGGGAAAAACATTGGGGTAAGTGATTCTAACTCGTATTTGGTCTATATACACAAATATATCATTGTTTTCATCATTTAATTAGTGTTTTGAGATTTAAATTTGGAAAACTTTAGAAATCTCATAGAAACGAATTTTTGAGATTTCGGTATCGATTCGGAGTCGGATTTGAGTGAAACTGGCATGGTTGGACTAGTAATTGAATGGGTTGTCGGATTTCATAACTTTTGCCGGATTCCGAGATGTGGGCCCCGCAGGCGAATTTTTAATTAATTTCGGGATCTTTCTTTAAAATGTAGTATTTTCTTATAGAATTTATTCCTATAATATTTAGTGATTGTATCAAATTATTTTGGCTAGATTCGAGCCAGACGGAGTTGGATAATCGTGGAAAAGGTCTTATAGTGGATTAAATTGGAGCAAGACGAGGTAAGTCTCTTGTCTAATCTTGTGAGGGGGGAAATTACCCCATAGGGATTAAATTGAATAATTGTTGCTAATTGCAGGGACTACGTACGCACAAGGTGACGAGAGTCCGTGCGTAGCTACTATTAATGCTAAAGTCCGCGTAGTTTAAGACTCAAAGTATTAATTACTTGTGTGAATTGTATTCGTTATTAATTAAAATGATTGATGTATATATTGTGAATTGTAATGAAAAGTAGAAAAATATGAAATTTTCATATGCTTAATTTTTTTTAAATTAATTAATTGTTAAAAGAAATTGTTCTCCTACCGAATTTATCTTATAATAAATATACTCTCCTTCCGAAGGCACATAAGAAAATGTCCTCCTTTCTTGTGGAGCGGGCCGAACGCCTCGGCAGGATAGATGCATTTATGGATCGCGCCGCATGTCCCTCGGCAGTGTACACGACACTCTGGATCAGGCCGTACGTCCTCGGCAGAAATCGTGCTTAATAATAATAATTACACGATACTTTAATAATTTATTTTAGCTTTTGACGCTAATTAATAAATAGGAAAATCCTTGGAATTTAATGAATTATTATTCTTGCTTGTTAAGGAATTAATTGTTACTCCTATAAGTGAGATTTAATTGATAAATTGGAAATTATTTGAATTGAAGGAAATTAATTAATATATTGATAATTGTTACATTTGAAGGAATTTGATTATTTCCGCTGATTAAATAAATTATTGTAAATTCTGTAAATCATGCTGATTTAAATATCCTTGGCACTTACTGGGTACCATTGTGGTGTACTCATGCCCTTCCTGCACATGTTTTCGTGTGCAGATCCAGGTACGAGGTATCAGCCTTGGGGTTATTGCGTGCTGCTGATTATAGGAGACTTCAAGGTACTTCTGCTTGCGTCCGCAGATCTTCGGAGTCCCCTTCTACTCCCTCGCCTAGAGACTTTCTTTATTATCTTCAGACTTTTGTATAGAGCTACATAGATTATAGCAGCTTGTGACTTAGTGATATTCCGGATCTTGGGAAATTATTTTGTATATGCCGAGTGGTACTACTTTTGGCTATTCACAATATGTTGTTTATCTTTATGATGTTGTGTTTTCTTTACATTTTTCGTAATATTAGGCTTACCTAGTCGTAAAGACTAGGTGCCACCACGACACCTTACGGAGGGATAATTTGGGTCGTGACAGAAAAGCCCGACACCGGGGTGTCACTAGTCATGAGCATCTACTACAAATTGTCTAACAATATCAAGGCTAACTCAGCCTGAAAAAATAACTAAATACAACTAGAGGAAGATAAGAGGGAGAAGAGCAGGGGCTGTGATCGCCAAACAGCTACCTTGCTATCTCCATGAAAATCTACAACCAGAATACTCAATAATCGCTACCGTGTCCAGCTACATCTGCATCTACACACAAGGTGCAGGGAGTAACGTGAGTACGCCAACTCAGTAAGTAACAACAATAAATAAAGACTGAGCAGTAGTGACGGGCAATAAAGCATATAACGTTCATATCGGAAAATCTCAGTAAAATACCACATGCTTTTAAAATCAGGCTTTGAATCAAAACATCTTGTTTAACCTAGTTCCAGTAAAAATCATTTAAAGATATTTTCAACAGTTTGCAGATAGAGGAAAAATGCAAAGGTGAGCAAAAATGATGAAATCATAAACAGCCCCTCGGGCAAAACATCACTCATAAACAGCCCCTCGGGAAAACCTCACAGTCACTCGTGCCACTCGGGCATGCCTCACAATCACTCTTTCCACTCGGGCATACCTCACAATCACTCATGCCTCCCAGTCACTCAGCACTCGACACTCGCACTCAGTAGGTACCTACGCTCACTGGGGGTGTGTACAGACTCCGGAGGGGCTCCTTCAGCCCAAGCGCTATAATCTGCACGGACAACTCACGTGCTATACTAATAAAGTATGCTGCAGGCGGGCAGCCCCAATCCACACTCATCCTCACAAATCAAGCCCTCGGCCTCACTCAGTCATAAACCTCTCAAGCCACTTGGGCATTTTAGTAAAACAGGGCATTCTGGCCAAAACATTTATATGCATCAAAATGGAGTCATAAAACTGAGTTATGCGGTAAACAAGTATAAACATGACTGAGTATAGTCGGAAACAATGAGAGGACAGTAAAAAACAACCCCTAAGGGTGCCCAAAGATGGCATTCAGCCCAATTTATAAAAATTCTTTCTAAAACATAAAAGTATCATATAGTTTCAACAAAGTATGTAACTTTACAGTTGCTACGGGACGGACCAAGTCACAAATCCCCAATAGTGCACGCCCACACGCCCGTCACCTAGCATGTGCGTCACTTAAAATAGTAGAATTATACAAAATCTGGGGTTTCATACCCTCCGGACTAGATTTACAATCGTTACTTACCTCAAACAGGTCAAATCTCTACCCCGCAATGCTCTTGCGTCTGGACTCAGCCTCCAAATGATCCAAATCTAACCACAATCAGTACAATTCCATCAATATACGCTAATGGAATGGATTCCAGAAGAAAAGCTACAAATATTAGACCAAAATCCGAAATTTGCTCAAACCCGCCCCCCAGGCCCACATCTCAAAATCCGACAAAATTCACAAAAATAGAAAGCTCATTCACTCACGAGTCTAACCATACCAAATTCATCAAAATCTGACATCGTTTGGTCCTTCAAATCCTTAAATTACTTCTCCAAAAATCCCAAGCCCTAACCCCTCATTTTCACTAATTACTATGATTAAACAATGGAAAAATCACCATATATACAAGTATTAGGGCTCAAGTAACTTACCTTAACGAAACCCCCTTGATTCCCTCTTCAAATCTCTCCTAAAAGCTCCAATAACCGAATAGAAATGGTGAAGAATGCACCAAAATCGCGAAGGGTTCTATTTATGGTTTCTGCCCAGGTTTCTCGCACCTGCGGCCATTTTCTCGAACCCGCGCGACCGCACCTGCGGTCCAAGGAGCCGCACCTGTGCAACTCACTTACGCGCCCAAACTCCGCATCTACGGCAAACCCGTTGCACCTGCGAAGGCGCATCTGCGTGTTTTCTCCGCTTCTGCGAATCCTTCCCAGCATTGCCCTTTCCGCATCGGCGCCCCAGGTTTCGCACCTGCGGGCTCGCAGATGCGACCTCCAACTCGCACCTGCACAATTTGCCTAGCCTAGCATTGCTTTCACCTGTTCACTCCACACGCGCACCAGCGGCCTCGCTCCTGCGAGGCTTTCTTCCGCAAGTGCGAAAATAGCAGTAACAGCAGCTTCAGCTGCATTTTCCATCTTCGACAAATCCGTTAACCACCCGGAATCACCCCGAGGCCCTCGGGACCTCAACCAAAAATACCAACAAGTTATATATCAACATACAAACTTAGTCGAACCTTTGAATCACTCAAAACAACATTCAAACACCAAATTACCCTCGGATTCAAGCCTAAGAACTTCTAAATTTCCAAATTCGGCAATCGATGCCGAAACCAACCAAACCACGTCTGAATGACCTCAAATTTTGCACACATGTCACAAATGACACTACGAACCTACTCCAACTTCCATTCCAACCCCGATATCAAATTTTCCACTGCCGACCGAAATCGCCAAATTTCCAATTTCGCCAATTCAAGCCTAATTCTACCACGGACCTCCAAATCACATTTCGGACGCACTCCTAAGTCCAAAATCACCTAACGGAGCTAACAAAACCATCAGAATTCAAATCCGAGATTGTTTACATATAGGTCAACATCCGGTTGACTTTTCCAACTTAAGTTTCTACTTAAGAGACTAAGTGTCTCAATTCACTCTGAAACCACTTCGGTCCCTGTCACGACCCAAATTAACCTTCCGTAAGGTGTCGTGATGGCACCTAGTCTTTACGACTAGGTAAGCCTAATATTACGAAAAGTATAAAGAAAAAATAATATCTTAAAGATAAACAACATATTATGAATAGCCAAGAGTAGTACCACTCGGCATATAAAAAATAATTTTTCCAAGACTCGGAATATCACTAAGTCACAAGCTGCTATAATCTATTTAGCTCTATACAAAAGTCTAAAGATAATAAAGAAAGTCTATAGGCGAGGGAGTAGAAGGGGACTCCGATGATCTGCGGTCGCAAACAGAAGTACCTTGAAGTCTCCTAGAATCAGCAGCACGCACTAACCCCAAGGCTGATAGCTCGTACCTAGATCTGCACACGAAAACATGTGCAGGAAAGGGCATGACTACACCACAATGGTACACAGTAACTGCCAAGCCTAACCTCGGTCGAGTAGTGACAAGGTCAGGTCAAGGCCCTACCGGAGTAAATATAATAAATTAATAGGTAAAAGATATAAGCAAAATTTATGGTAACGCAGTTAAAGAAATTCTCGAAAATTTAACAGTTAAGGGAGCCTTTGGCTCAGAACAAAGTAAACACAATGGGGAATCGCCCGGGATACCGTCCCGTAGTTCCGAATGAATATGCAGTACAGAGGGATCTCCTGGAATACGTCCGTAGTCCCAAAGTAAATATGCAGTGCTAGGGGATCTCCCAGAATACGTCCGTAGTCCCAAAGTAAATATGCAGTGCTGGGGGATCTCCCGGAATACGTCTGTAGTCCCAAAGTAAATATGCAGTGCTGGGGGATCTCCCAGAATACGTCCGTAGTCCCAAAGTAAATATGCAAGACAGGGGGATCTCCCGGAATACGTCCGTAGTCCCAATTTAAATATGCAACGCAGGATGAAATGGCAGGTATGGCATCGAGTTATACAGTTTATATTGAACACTGACAAGGAAAATAGGGATTTAACTAAGCATGGCGCACAAAATGTCAAATAGGCAGTTAAAACACGTAAGCATGCTTTTCTAATCTAAACTAAACAATTAAGCATATTAGTGCAATTTAATAAGAGGAACAATTTATGATTTAAAAAGGATAAACGGGATTTTTGCAATAGCAGCCCGTGTACGTACTCATCACCTCACATACACGGCGCTCACACACCAAATAATATCGAAATATCCTAAGGGAAAAGTGCCCAACACAAGGTTAGGCAAGCCACTTACCTCGAACTGCTCAAATCAACTCGATATCACGTTCTTGCCATGAGTATCCGACTCCAAATGGCCCGAATCTATTCAAATAAATTTCATAATGTAAATATAACTACAAGTAACTAATTTAGCTAGTTAATTCGAAGCTAAAGCGTGAAATTAGTAAAAACGCCCAAAAGGTCACCCCGAGCCCACGTCTCGGAATCGGATAAAAATTATAATTTATAAACACCCATTCACTCACGAGTTCACTCGAACAAAAATCATCTAAATCCGACGTCAAATTCACATTCAAATCTCAGATTTTCAATTGGGGAACCTTTTCCCCCATTTCCAAACTTCTACCCTCAATTTCCTTAATTAGACGAGAAAAACAATAATAGATTATTGTATTATGATCAAAATAGAGTTAGAATTCGTTACCCAATAGTTCTCCAAAATCCCTCGAAAAATCGTCTCCCACCGAGCTCCAAATTGAATTTTGTGTTATGAAATTTCAAACCCTCGAAATCCCCTTTTCTTCCCAGCGATTTCCATATCTGCGCTCATGGGGCCGCATCTGTGGTCTCCCATCTGCGGAAAAATCAACGCAGGTACGGAAGTCACTTATTGGGCTGGGTCCGCATCTGTGACTCCACTTCTGTAGACGACCTGCCGCACCTGGGAGCCCAGCATGCCCTTTCCATTTCCGCATCTGCGAACTCTCAAGTGTACCTGCGAGTCCGTACCTGTGGACTCCCCTCCGCAGGTGTGAAACACCAGAACCAGCAATGCACCAGATTTTTCTAAGTCCAAATTTCTTCCCGTTAATCATCCGAAACACACCCGAGGCCCCCGGGACCTCAACCAAACATACCAATCACCCCTAAAACACCATACAAACTTAGTCGAGCATTTAAACCACGTAGAACAACACCAAAATCATGAATTAAGCATGGATTCAAGCCTAAGAATTTAAAATTTTCCAAATTCTACAAATGATGCCGAACCACATCAAATCTAGTCCGAATGATCTCAAATTTTACACACAGGTCACAAATGACACTACGAACCTACAGCCACTTTTGGAATTCCATTCCGACCCCGATATCAAATTTTCTACTGCCGACCGAAATCGCCAAATTTCCAATTTCGCCAATTCAAGCCTAATTCTACCACGGACCTCCAAATCACATTTCGGACGCACTCCTAAGTCCAAAATCACCTAACGGAGCTAACAAAACCATCAGAATTCAAATCCGAGATCGTTTACACATAGGTCAACATCCGGTTGACTTTTCCAACTTAAGTTTTTACTTAAGAGACTAAGTGTCTCAATTCACTCTGAAACCACTTCGGTCCCTGTCACGACCCAAATTAACCTTCCGTAAGGTGTCGTGATGGAACCTAGTCTTTACGACTAGGTAAGCCTAATATTACGAAAAGTATAAAGAAAAAATAATATCTTAAAGATAAACAACATATTATGAATAGCCAAGAGTAGTACCACTCGGCATATAAAAAATAATTTTTCCAAGACTCGGAATATCACTAAGTCACAAGCTGCTATAATCTATTTAGCTCTATACAAAAGTCTAAAGATAATAAAGAAAGTCTATAGGCGAGGGAGTAGAAGGGGACTCCGAAGATCTGCGGTCGCAAACAGAAGTACCTTGAAGTCTCCTAGAATCAGCAGCACGCACTAACCCCAAGGCTGATAGCTCGTACCTAGATCTGCACACGAAAACATGTGCAGGAAAGGGCATGACTACACCACAATGGTACACAGTAACTGCCAAGCCTAACCTCGGTCGAGTAGTGACAAGGTCAGGTCAAGGCCCTACCGGAGTAAATATAATAAATTAATAGGTAAAAGATATAAGCAAAATTTACGGTAACGCAGTTAAAGAAATTCTCGAAAATTTAACAGTTAAGGGAGCCCTTGGCTCAGAACAAAGTAAACACAATGGGGAATCGCCCGGGATACCGTCCCGTAGTTCCGAATGAATATGCAGTACAGAGGGATCCCCTGGAATACGTCCATAGTCCCAAAGTAAATATGCAGTGCTGGGGGATCTCCCAGAATACGTCCGTAGTCCCAAAGTAAATATGCAGTGCTGGGGGATCTCCCGGAATACGTCTGTAGTCCCAAAGTAAATATGCAGTGCTGGGGGATCTCCCAGAATACGTCCGTAGTCCCAAAGTAAATATGCAAGACAGGGGGATCTCCCGGAATACGTCCGTAGTCCCAATTTAAATGTGCAATGCAGGATGAAATGGCAGGTATGGCATCGAGTTATACAGTTTATATTGAACACTGACAAGGAAAATAGGGATTTAACTAAGCATGGCGCACAAAATGTCAAATAGGCAGTTAAAACACGTAAGCATGCTTTTCTAATCTAAACTAAACAATTAAGCATATTAGTGCAATTTAATAAGAGGAACAATTTATGATTTAAAAAGGATAAACGGGATTTTTGCAATAGCAGCCCGTGTACGTACTCATCACCTCACATACACGGCGCTCACACACCAAATAATATCGAAATATCCTAAGGGAAAAGTGCCCAACACAAGGTTAGGCAAGCCACTTACCTCGAACTGCTCAAATCAACTCGATATCACGTTCTTGCCATGAGTATCCGACTCCAAATGGCCCGAATCTATTCAAATAAATTTCATAATGTAAATATAACTACAAGTAACTAATTTAGCTAGTTAATTCAAAGCTAAAGCGTGAAATTAGTAAAAACGCCCAAAAGGTCACCCCGAGCCCACGTCTCGGAATCGGATAAAAATTACAATTTATAAACACCCATTCACTCACGAGTTCACTCGAACAAAAATCATCTAAATCCGACGTCAAATTCACATTCAAATCTCAGATTTTCAATTGGGGAACCTTTTCCCCCATTTCCAAACTTCTACCCTCAATTTCCTTAATTAGACGAGAAAAACAATAATAGATTATTGTATTATGATCAAAATAGAGTTAGAATTCGTTACCCAATAGTTCTCCAAAATCCCTCGAAAAATCGTCTCCCACCGAGCTCCAAATCGAATTTTGTGTTATGAAATTTCAAACCCTCGAAATCCCCTTTTCTTCCCAGCGATTTCCATATCTGCGCTCATGGGGCCGCATCTGTGGTCTCCCACCTGCGGAAAAATCAATGCAGGTACGGAAGTCACTTATTGGGCTGGGTCCGCATCTGCGACTCCACTTCTGTAGACGACCTGCCGCACTTGGGAGCCCAGCATGCCCTTTCCATTTCCGCATCTGCGAACTCTCAAGTGTACCTGCGAGTCCGTACCTGTGGACTCCCCTCCGCAGGTGTGAAACACCAGAACCAGCAATGCACCAGATTTTTCTAAGTCCAAATTTCTTCCCGTTAATCATCCGAAACACACCCGAGGCCCCCGGGACCTCAACCAAACATACCAATCACCCCTAAAACACCATACAAACTTAGTCGAGCATTTAAACCACGTAAAACAACACCAAAATCATGAATTAAGCATGGATTCAAGCCTAAGAATTTAAAATTTTCCAAATTCTACAAATGATGCCGAACCACATCAAATCTAGTCCGAATGATCTCAAATTTTACACACAGGTCACAAATGACACTACGCACCTACAGCCACTTTCGGAATTCCATTCCGAGCTCGATATCAAAATTTCAACTATTAGCCGAAATCACTGAAAAACTAACTTTCGCCAATTCAAGCCTAAATCTAGTACAGACCTCCAAAACACATTCCAGATGCGCTCCTAACCCCCAAATCACTCAACAGAGCTAACGGAGTTGACGGAATTCCATTCTGGATCCGTCTTCACACAGTTCCGACTACGGTCCAAACTCTAAGGCTTAAACTCATAACTAGGGACTAAGTGTCCCAAAACTCCCCGAATTTCATAACCAAACACTCCGGCAAGTCCCAAAAGTAGAAATAAATATGGGGAAAGCAGATATTAGGGGATCGGGGCTCAAATTCACAAAACGACATGCCGGGTCGTTACATCCTCCCCCTCTTAAAATAATTGTTCGTCCTCGAACGAGTATAAAGACATACCTGAAACTGTGAAAAGATGAGGGTACTGGCTGCGCATATCCTGCCCGGTCTCCCAAGTCGCCTCCTCGACCGGCTGACCCCTCCACTGGACCTTTACTGAAGCAATATTCTTTGACCTAAGCTTTCTGACCTGCCTGTCCAATATGGCTACTGGCTCCTTAACATAAGATAAATCTTTGTCCAACTGGACTGAGATGAAATCCAATACATGAGCCGGATCACCGTGATACTCCTGGAGCATAGAAACTTGGAATACCGGATGAAATCCTGCTAGGCTGGCAGGCAAGGCAAGCTCATAAGCAACCTCCCCAACGCGCCGCAATATCTCAAAAGGACCAATGAACCTCGGGCTCAGCTTGCCCTTCTTCTCGAACCTCATGACACCCTTTTATAGGCGATACCCGAAGCAAGACCCGCTCATCAACCATAAATGCCAAATCACGAATCTTCCGGTCTGCATAACTCTTTTTCCTGGACTAGGCTGTGCGAAGTCTCTCCTGAATCACCTTCAACTTATCCAGGGCATCCTGGACCAATTCCATACCCAACAATCGGGCCTCGCTCGGCTCAAACCATCCCACTGGGGACCGGCACCGCCTACCCTACAAAGCCTTATACGGTGCCATCTGAATGTTGGACTGATAACTGTTATTGTAAGCAAACTCTGCAAGTGGCAAGTATGGGTCCCATGACCTTCCGAACTCTATCACATAGGCACAGAGCATATCCTCAAGAATTTGAATCGTACGCTCGGACTGCCCGTCCGTCTGAGGGTGAAAGGATGTGCTCAGCTCCACCCTAGTACCCAACTCTTGTTGTACGGCTCTCCAAAACTTGGATGTGAACTGTGTACCTCTGTCTGAAATGATGGATACTGGAATACCATGAAGGCGGACAATCTCTCTGATATAAATCTCAACCAACCTCTCAGAAGAATAAGTGGTCAACACTGGAATAAAATGAGCTGACTTGGTCAACCGACCCATGATCACCCAAATAGCATCGAACCTTCTCAAAGTCCATGGAAGTCCGACTACAAAGTCCATGGTGATCCGCTCCCACTTCCACTCTGGGATCTCTAACCTCTGAAGTAATCCACCCGGCCTCTGGTGCTCATATTTGACCTGCTGATAGTTGAGACACTTGGCCACAAACCCAACTATATCCTTCTTCATCCTCTTCCACCAGTAGTGCTGTCTCAAATCCTGGTACATCTTCGCGGCGCCGGGATGAATGGAGTACCACGAGCTGTGGGCCTCCTTGAGAATCAACTCCCGAAGCCCATCTACATTGGGCACACAGATCCGGCCCTGCATCCTCATCACACCGTCATCACCAATAGTCACATCTCTGGCATCACCTCGCCAAACCCTATCCTGAAGAACTAGAATATAAGGATCAGCATACTGGCACTCCCTGATACGGTCATAAAGAGAAGACCGAGCAACCACACAAGCTAATACCCGGCTAGGCTCTGAAATATCCAATCTCACCAACTGGCTGGCTAAGGCCTGAACATCCAAGGCTAAGGGCCTCGCAGCTGTCGGAAGATATGTCAAACTCCCCAAACTCTCTGCCTGGCGACTCAAGGCGTCGGTCACTACATTGTCCTTCCCCGGGTGGTACAATATAGTGATATCATAGTCTTTAAGTAGTTCCAACCACCTACGCTGACGCAAATTAAGGTCTTTCTGCCTGGACAAGTACTGAAAACTCCGGCGGTCGGTGTAAATCTCACTGGGAACAGCGTACAAATAATGACGCCAGATCTTCAGGGCATGAACAATAGCTGCTAACTCGAGATCATGAACCGGACAATTCTTCTCATGCACCTTCAACTGCCTAGACGCGTAGGCAATCACCCTACCGTCCTGCATCAATACCGCTCCAAGGCCAATCCTCGAGGCATCACAATAGACAGTGTAGGACCCCAAGCCTGTAGGCAATACTAATACTGGGGCTGTAGTCAAAGTTGTCTTGAGCTTCTAAAAGCTCTCCTCACACTCCTCGGTCCACCTAAACGGAGCACCCTTCTGGGTCAGCCTGGTCATAGGTGCTGCAATGGATGAAAATCCCCCCACAAAGCGACAGTAATACCCCGCCAAACCAAGAAAATTGCGGATCTCCGTAGCTGATGACAGTCTGGGCCAACTCTGCACTGCCTCCACCTTCTTAGGATTTACCTTGATCCCATCACAAGAAATTATGTGGCCCAAGAATGCCATTGAATCAAGCCAGAATTCACACTTAAAAATTTTTGCATACAATTTCTTCTCCCTCAAAGTCTGAAGCAGGGTCCTCAGGTGCTGCTCATAATCTTCCTGAGACTAGTAATATACCAGGATGTTGTCAATAAACACAATGACAAAGTAATCAAGATAAGGCCAAAACACACTGTGCATCAAATGCATAAAGGCTGCTGGGGCATTGGTCAACCCAAATGACATGACAAGAAACTCATAGTGACCATATCTGGTCCTGAAAGCAGTGTTCGGGAAGTTCGGCTCCCGAATCTTCAGCTGATGATAGCCAGAACGCAAGTTAATCTTGGAAAACACCATGGCACCCTGTAGCTGATCAAATAAATCATCGATGTGAGGCAAAGGATACATGTTCTTCACTGTAACTTTGTTAAACTACCGATAATCAATATCTCTGTCGGGCGGCATGCTCGGAAGATCAGCTGGAAACACATTTGGAAAGTCCCTCACTACTGGAACTAACTCAACTGTAGGGGTATCATTACTGACATCTCTCACATAGGCCAAATACGCATCACACCCATTCTCAACCATTCGTTGAGCCCTAAGAAATGAAATGACCTTGCGGGGAGTATACTCTAAGTTACCTCTCCACTCAAATCTCGGCAAACCTGGCATAGCCAACATCACGGTCTTAGCGTGACAATCAAGAATAGCATAATGGGGTGACAACCAATCCATGCCCAAGATAACATCAAAATCTACCATACCAAGTAATACCAAATCGGCTCTGGTCTCAAAACCACTAAGAGCAATCAAACACGATCAATATACGCGGTCCACAACGAGAGAATCTCCCACGGGAGTAGATACATAAACAGGGGAACTCAAAGAATCCCGAGATATCCCCAAATGTGGCGCAAAATAAGAGGACACATATGAATACATAGAGCCTGGGTCAAATAATACTGATGCATCCCTATGACAGACAGGAACGATACCTGTGATGACTGAATCTGAAGCAACGGCCTCTGAACAGGCTGGAAGGGCATTGTACCTGACCTGGCCTCCCCCTCTAGGGTGACCTCGACCTCCCCGACCTCCACCTCGAGCTGGATGAGGAGGTGGGGTGGCAGCTGGTGCTGGAAGAATGGCCGGAGGACCCGGTGGAGCACGTGGAGGCTGATAAGTCTGTGGAGGTGCACCCCTCCTGGCTCTGGGGCAATCTCTAACCAGGTGAAGAGTGTCACCACAGTCAAAACAACCTCTCGGAGGATGCGGCAGCTGAGACTGACTCAGACCTAGCCTGCTAGACTGGCCGGTAATAGCACCTCGAGTAGGAGGCATACTAGATACTGGCGGTGCATAATAGGGCTCCTGAGGTCTAGGAGGAGCTGGAACACTGCTGGCTGCTGGAAGAGCTGAATGAACTGGGCGACTCACAAAACCCCTACCATAGCGTGCTTCTGGTGCATGAGCTCCTGAATAATACCTAGTCTCTCGAGACCTCTTGGCCTCTCTCTCCTCTCTGTCCCGGGCAAACATGCCCTCCACTCTCCTGGCAATGCTCACTGCCTGCTGATAAGTGATATCCATCTTCAACTATCTGGCCATACTGGTCCGAATACTGGGGTGGAGTCCCTCAATGAAGGGACGAACCCTCTCTCTGACTGTAGCAACCAGAGCCGGCGCATGGCGAGCTAACTCACTGAAACAGACTGCATACTCCGACACAGTCATAGCACCCCGATGTAACTGCTCAAACTCTGCGCGCCAAGCGTCCCTGAGGCTCTGAGGAACATACTCACGCAAGAACATCTCTGAAAACTGAGTCCAAGTGAGTAATGCTGCCTCGTCCGGACTACTCAGCTCATAGGCATGCCACCACTGATATGCCGCTCCCCTTAGCTAGAAAGAGGTGAAAGAAACCCCATTCGTCTTCACAATGCCCATAGTGCAGAGAATACGATGACACTCCTCAAGAAAACCCAGAGCATCATCTGAAGCTAGTCCGCTGAAAGTAGGTGGTGGTACTTCTTGTACCTCTCAAGTCTGAGCTGCTCTGCCTCAGAAGCAGCTACCCTAATCTCATGCTGAACCGGAGCCACTGGGGGCACAGGAATATACTCTGGGTCCTGATCAACCTAGACCCTCTACTCAGGAGTGCGGGCTGCGGGAGACTATGCCCCTCCCCGGCCTGAGATGTAGCGGGAGCTATCGGAAATAGTCCAGCCTGAGCCATAAAGCTGAACATGCTCAAGAACTGAGCTAAAGTCTCCTGGAGGGCTAGAGTAGCAATAGGGATCTCCGTAGCAATAGGGATCTCCGGTGATCGTCCTCTACCTCAACCCCGGCCTCTGGCGGCTCTGACAGGGTGCTCGGGTTCCTGATCGTCGGTCCTCCCAGTACGGGTCCTCACCATCTGTGAGAAAGAATAGAAAAGAATCTTAGAATTTCTGGTGTCAATAACTTGAACGACAAGGAAATCAAAGAAATATGATTGTTCTTAACAGTTACATAGCCTCCCGAAGATAAGTACAGACGTCTCCGCACCGATCCACGAGATTCTAATAAATTGGCTTGTGACTCACGACTCCTATGAACCTAGTGCTCTGATACTAACTTGTCACGATCCAAATTAACCCCCCGTAAGGTGTCGTGATGGCACCTAGTCTTTACGACTAGGTAAGCCTAATATTACGAAAAATATAAAGAAAACACAATATCTTAAAGATAAACAACATATTATGAATAGCCAAGAGTAGTAACACTCGGCATATACAAAATACTTTTCCCAAGACCCGGAATATCACTAAGTCACAAGCTGCTATAATCTATGTAGCTCTATACAAAAGTATGAAGATAATAAAAAAAAGTGTATAGGCGAGGGAGTAGAAGGGGACTCCGAAGATCTACGGACGCAAGCAGAAGTACCTTGAAGTCTCCTAGAATCAGCAGCACGCACTAACCCCAAGGCTGATAGCTCGTACCTGGATCTGCACACGAAAACATGTGCAGGAAAGGGCATGAGTACACCACAATGGTACCCAGTAAGTGCCAAGCCTAACCTCGGTCGAGTAGTGACGAGGACAGGTAAGAGCCCTACCGGAGTAAATATAATAAATTAATAGGTAAAAGATATAAGCAAAATTTATGGTAACACAGTTAAAGAAATTCTCGAAAATTTAACAGTTAAGGGAGCCCTCGGCTCAGAACAAAGTAAACACAATGGGGAATCTCCCGGGATACCGTCCCGTAGTTCCGAATAAATATGCAATACAGGGGGATCTCCCGAAATACGTCCGTAGTCCCAAAGTAAATATGCAGTGCTGGGGGATCTCCCGGAATACGTCTGTAGTCCCAAAGTAAATATGCAGTGCTGGGGGATCTCCCGAAATATGTCCGTAATCCCAAAGTAAATATGCAAGACAGGGGGATCTTCTGGAATACGTCTGTAGTCCCAATTTAAATATGCAACGCAAGATGAAATGGCAGGTATGGCATCGAGTTATACAGTTTATACTTAACACAGACAAGGAAAATAGGGATTTAACTAAGCATGGCGCACAAAATATCTAATAGGTAGTTAAAACACATAAGCATGCTTTTTTAGTCTAAACTAAACAATTAAGCATATTAGTGCAATTTAATAAGAGGAACAATTTATGATTTAAAAAGGATAAACGGGATTTTTGCAATAACAGCCCGTGTGCGTACTCATCACCTCATGTACACGGTGCTCACACACCAAATAATATCGAAATATCCTAAGGGGAAAGTCCCCAACACAAGGTTAGGCAAGCCACTTACCTCGAACCGCTCAAATCAACTCGATATCACGTTCTTGCCACGAGTATCCGACTCCAAATGGCCCGAATCTATTCAAATAAATTGTAAAATATAAATATAACTACAAGTAACTAATTTAGCTAGTTAATTCGAAGCTAAAGCGTGAAATTAGTAAAAACGCCCAAAAGGTCACCCCGAGCCCACGTCTCGGAATCGGATAAAAATTACAATTTATAAACACCCATTCACTCACGAGTTCACTCGAACAAAAATCATCTAAATCCGACGTCAAATTCACATTCAAATCTCAGATTTTCAATTGGGGAACCTTTCCCCTATTTCCAAACTTCTACCCTCAATTTCCTTAATTAGACGAGAAAAACAATAATAGATTATTGTATTATGATCAAAATAGAGTTAGAATTCGTTACCCAATAGTTCTCCAAAATCCCTCGAAAAATCGTCTCCCACCGAGCTCCAAATCGAATTTTGTGTTATGAAATTTCAAACCCTCGAAATCCCCTTTTCTTCCCAGCGATTTCCGTATCTGCGCTCATGGGGCCGCATCTGTGGTCTCGCACCTGCGGAAAAATCAACGCAGGTACGGAAGTCACTTATTGGGCTGGGTCCGCATCTGCGACTCCACTTCTGTAGACGACCTGCCGCACCTGGGAGCCCAGCATGCCCTTTCCATTTCCGCATCTGCGAACTCTCAAGTGCACCTGCGAGTCCGTACCTGTGGACTCCCCTCCGCCGGTGCGAAACACCAGAACCAACAATGCACCAGATTTTTCTAAGTCCAAACTTCTTCCCGTTAATCATCCGAAACACACCCGAGGCCCCCGGGACCTCAACCAAACATACCAATCACCCCTAAAACACCATACAAACTTAGTCGAGCATTTAAACCACGTAGAACAACACCAAAATCATGAATTAAGCATGGATTCAAGCCTAAGAATTTAAAATTTTCCAAATTCTACAAATGATGCCGAACCACATCAAATCTAGTCCGAATAATCTCAAATTTTACACACAGGTCACAAATGACACTACGAACCTACAGCCACTTTCGGAATTCCATTCCGAGCTCGATATCAAAATTTCAACTATTAGCCGAAATCACCGAAAAACTAACTTTCGCCAATTCAAGCCTAAATCTAGTACAGACCTCCAAAACACATTCCGGATGCGCTCCTAACCCCAAAATCACTCAACTGAGCTAACGGAGTTGACGGAATTCCATTCTGGATCCGTCTTCACACAGTTCCGACTACGGTCCAAACTCTAAGGCTTAAACTCATAACTAGGGACTAAGTATCCCAAAACTCCCCGAATTTCATAACCAAACACTCCGGCAAGTCCCAAAAGTAGAAATAAATATGGGGAAAGCAGATATTAGGGGATCGGGGCTCAAATTCACAAAACGACCTGCCGGGTCGTTACATCCTCCCCCTCTTAAAATAATTGTTCGTCCTCGAACGAGTATAAAGACATACCTGAAACTGTGAAAAGATGAGGGTACTGGCTGCGCATATCCTGCCCGGTCTCCCAAGTCGCGTCCTCGACCGGCTGACCCCTCCACTGGACCTTTACTGAAGCAATATTCTTTGACCTGAGCTTTCTGACCTGCCTGTCCAATATGGCTACTGGCTCCTTAACATAAGATAAATCTTTGTCCAACTGGACTGAGATGAAATCCAATACATGAGCCGGATCACCGTGATACTCCCGGAGCATAGAAACTTGGAATACCGGATGAAATCCTGCTAGGCTGGCAGGCAAGGCAAGCTCATAAGCAACCTCCCCAACGCGCCGCAATATCTCAAAAGGACCAATGAACCTCGGGCTCAGCTTGCCCTTCTTCTCGAAGCTAAAGCATGAAATTAGGAAAAATGCCCAAAAGGTCACCCCGAGCCCACGTCTCGAAATCGGGTAAAAATTACAATTTATAAACACCCATTCACTCATGAGTTCACTCGAACAAAAATCATCTAAATCCGACGTAAAATTCCCATTAAAATCTCAAATTTTCAATTGGGGAACCTTTTCCCCCATTTCCAAACTTCTACCCTCAATTTCCTTAATTAGACTAAGAAAACAATAATAGATTATTGTATTATGATCAAAATAGATTTAGAATTCGTTACCCAATAGTTCTCCTTCAAAATCCCTCGAGAAAACATCTCCCACCGAGCTCCAAATCGAATTTTGTGTTATGAAATTTCAAACCCTCGAAATCCCCTTTTCTGCCCAGCGATTTCCGCATCTGCGCTCATGGGGCCGCATCTGCGGTCTCGCACCTGCGAAAAAATCAACGCAGGTGCAGAAGTCACTTATTGGGCTGGGTCCGCATCTGCAGCTCCGCTTCTGTGGATGACCAGCCACACCTGCGAGCCCAGCATGCCATGTCCATTTCCGCATCTACGAACTCTCTCAAGCGCACCTGCAAGTCCGCACCTGCGGACTCCCCTCCGCAAGTGCGAAACACCAGAACCAGCAATGCACCAGATTTTCCTAAGTTAAAATTTCTTCTCGTTAAGCATTCGAAACACACTCGAGGCCCCCGGGACCTCAACCAAACATACCAACCACCCCTAAAATACCATACGAACTTAGTCGAGCCTTTAAACCACGTCGAACAACACCAAAATCATGAATTAAGCACGTATTCAAGCCTAAAAATTTAAAATTTTCCAAATTCTACAAACGATGCCGAACCACATCAAATGTAGTCCGAATGACCTCAAATTTTACACATAGGTCACAAATGACACTACGAAACTACAGCCACTTTCGGAATTCCATTCCGAGCTCGAATTCAAAATTTTCACTATCATCCAAAATCGTCGAAAAACTAACTTTCACCAATTCAAGCCTAAATCTACTACAAACCTCCAAAACACATTCCGGACGCGCTCCTAACCCCAAAATCACTCAACTGAGCTAACGGAGTCGACGAAATTCCATTCTGGATCCGTCTTTACACAGTTCCGACAACGGTCCAAACTCTAAGGCTTAAACTAAGAAATAGGGACTAAGTGTCCCAAAACTCCCCGAATTCCATAACCAAACACTCCGGCAAGTCTCAAAAGCAGAAACAAATATGGGGAAAGCAGATTTTAGGGGATCGGGGCTCAAATTCTCAAAACGACCGGCCGGGTCATTACAGTCCCGATCCAACTAACCCGATATAACATTACATAGCTGAATAACACAAAAAGAAGTAGAAATGGGGAAAACGGGGCTATAGCTCTCAAAACGACCGGCTGGGTCGTTACATCCTCCCCCTCTTAAACATCCGTTCGTCCTCGAACGGGTCTATAAACATACCTGGAGTCTCGAATAGGCATGGATATCTGCTTTGCATCTCCCGCTCGGTCTCCCGGGTGGCCTCCTCCACAGGCTGACCTCTCCATTGCACCTTCACTGAAGTTATATCCTTTGACCTCAACCTTCGAACCTGCCGATCCAAAATAGCCACCGGCTCCACATTATAAGTCATATCACCCTCCAACTGAACCGTGCTGAAATCCAAAACATGGGATGAATCTCCAATATACTTCCAGAGCATGGAAACATGAAACAATGGATGCACACTCGACAAGCTGGGTGGCAAGGCAAGCTTATAAGCCACCTCCCCAATCCTCTGAAGCATCTCAAAAGGCCCAATGAACCGGGAGCTCAACTTTCCCCTCTTCCCAAACCTCATAACACCCTTCATGGGTGATACCTTCAGCAACACCTTCTCCCCAACCATAAAAGACACATCACGGACCTTCCTATCCGTGTAGCTCTTCTGCCTAGACTGCACCGTGCGAAGCCGCACCTGAATCAATTTTACCTTATCTAATGCGTCCAGGACCAAGTCTGTACCTAAGAGCCTAGCCCCACCCGGCTCAGACCATCCAACCGGAGATCTACACGGAGCCATATGAATACTCGACTAATAACTGTTGTTATATGCAAACTCCGCGAGTGGCAGAAACTGGTCCCATGAACCCTCAAAGTCAATGACACAAGCACGCAACATGTCCTCCAATATCCGAATAGTATACTCAGACTGCCCGTCCGTCTGAGGGTAAAAGTTGTGCTTAACTCAACCTGAGTGCCCAACTTTCGCTGCACGGCCCTCCAAAACTGCGATGTGAACTAAGTACCCCTATCTGAAATGATGGAAACTGGGACACCATGCAGGCGAACGATCTCTCGGATGTAAATCTCAGCCAACCGCTCTGAAGAGTAAGTAGTACCAACTGGAATGAAGTGCGCGGACTTGGTCAGCCGATTCACAATAACCCAAATAGCGTCGAACTTCCTCAAAGTCCATGGGAGCCCAACTACAAAGTCCATTGTGATCCGCTCCCACTTCCACTCTGGGATCTCTAATCTCCGAAGCAAGCCACCCGGTCTCTGATGCTCATACTTAACCTACTGACAGTTGAGGCACCGAGCCACAAACCCAACTATATCCTTCTTTATCCGCCTCCACCAATAGTGCTGCCTCAAATCCTGGTACATCTTCGCGGCACCCAGATGGATGGAATACCGCGAGATGTGGGCCTCCTCAAGAATCAACTCTCGAAGCCCATCTACATTAGGCACACATATCCGGCCCTGCATTCTCAGCACGCCGTCATCACCAATTGTCACATCCCTAGCATCACCTCTCCGAACCCTGTCCTAAAGAACGAGCAAGTGGGGGTCATCATACTGACGCTCCCTGATACGGTCGTAAAGAGAAGACCTGGAGACCACACAAGTCAATACCCGACTAGGCTCCGAAATATCCAATCTGACAAGCTGGCCCGCTAAGGCCTGAACATCCAATGCCAAAGGTCTCTCTGCTACTGGAAGATATGCTAAACTCCCCAAACTCTCTGCCCGGAGACTCAAAGCATCGGCCACCACATTGGCCTTCCCCGGATGGTACAAAATAGTGATATTATAGTCCTTAAGAAGCTCCAACCATCTCCCCTGACATAAATAAGATCCTTCTACTTTAACAGATACTGCAGACTCTGGTGATCAGTATAGATCTCACAATGAACCCCATATAAATAATGACGCCAAATCTTCAAGGCGTGAACAATGGCTGCTAACTCAAGATCATGGACATGATAGTTCTTCTCATGGGTCTTCAACTGGCATAAGGCATAGGCAATAACCCTACCCTCCTGCAACAAAACACAACCAATGCCTGTCCTCGAGGCATCACAATACACGGTGTAAGAACCATAAGCTAATGGCAGAACTAACACTGGAGTTGTGGTCAAAGTAGTCTTGAGCTTCTGAAAGCTCTCCTCACACTCATCTGACCACCTGAATGGAGCACCCTTTTGAGTCAATTTGGTCAAGGGCGATGCAATCGATGAAAATCCCTCCATAAAGCGACGGTAGTAACCCGCCAAACCAAGAAAGCTCCTAATCTCCATGGCCGAAGACGGTCTGGGACAACTCTGCATCGCCTCTATCTTCTTCGGATCCACCTGAATACCCTCACTGGACACCACGTGCCCCAAGAATGCTACTGAACTGAGCCAAAACTCACATTTGGAGAACTTTGCAGAAAGCTTCTCCTCCCTCAATCTCTGTAATACAACCCTCAAATGCTGAGCGTGCTCATCCTAGCTACGAGAGTACACTAAGATGTCGTCAATGAATACAACGACGAATGAGTCCAAATAGGGCTGGAATACAATGTTCATCAAATGCATGAACGCTGTTGGGGCATTGGTCAGCATAAAAGACATCACCAAGATCTCATAATGGCTATATCAGGTCCTGAAAGCTGTCTTAAGAATATCTGAATCCTGAATCTTAGCTGGTGATAATCGGACCTCAAATCAATCTTGGAGAACACCCTCTCTCCCTGAAGCTGGTCGAATAAATCATCAATACGAGGCAAAGGATACTTGTTCTTGACTGTGACCTTGTTCAACTGCCTGTAATCAATACACATTCTCATGGAACCGTCCTTCTTTTTCATAAATAGAACCGGTGCACCCCAAGGTGATACACTAGACCAAATAAACCCCTTATCAAGGAGTTCCTGAAGTTGTTCCTTCAATTCCTTCAACTCCGCCGGTGCCATACGATACGGTGGAATAGAAATGGGCTGAGTGCCCGGCACCAAATCAATACCAAAGTCAATATCCCTATCAGGCGGCATGCCCGGCAGGTCTGCAGGAAACACATCCGAAAAATCACGTACCACCGGAACAGAATTAATGACAGGAGTCTCTGCACTAATATCCCTCACAAAAGCCAAATAAGATGGGCAACCCTTCTCAACCATGCGCTGAGCCTTCAAATATGAAATCACCCTAGTTGGTACATAATCTACAGAACCGCTCCACTCAACCCTCAGAATTCCCGGCATAGCCAACATCACCGTCTTAGCATGACAATCTAGAATAGCATGACATGGAGATAACCAATCCATACCCAATATCACATCAAATTCAACCATACTGAGCAACAATAGATCCACTCGGGTCTCCAGACCCCCAATAGTCACCACAAATGACCGATATATGCGGTCCACAATAATTGTATCACCCACAGGAGTAGATACATATATAGAAGAAACTAAAGACTCACGGGTGTGAACACCTAATTTTTGACCGTACCCAAATTCGATACTATTTTAGTGCAAATATTTCTTTTAGGTCTAATGTTAATATTTTAAACTTTTATCTTACTCTTAATAGGTTTTATTTGAAAAACAAAAATATTAAAAACTACAAAAATAGTCACATTCTTAGAGTATAAATTTTATTTCTTTAAAAAAAAAATTAGTTAAAAAAATACAATTTTATTAGTTGCACTTTCTCAATTTTATTTCTTTAAGTTACTTTCTTTTAATTAGAATTTTAATAAGTAAGCTAAAGAATCTTTCTTAGTATCTTTTAAAGTACGTGTAAATATATAGTTTCCTATATTGTAAGAAATAGTTGTTAATCTTCAAAATTTAATATATCTTTTAAAAAAAAGGGAAGAAAACAAAATGAAGTAACTTAAGTAAAAATGGATAAAGTTTGGCAAAACAAAAAAAAAAGGTCCGTTTCTCATCCTTTCCCCAACTCTTCATATCCCACTCCTCACGTCCTATGCCCCATATCCCCTCAATCACATGATCTCACACACACTCATCTGCACACATCTATCTATTTATAATACCCACAGTTCACAAACAAAAAAAAGAGGAAGGGGAGAAGAAAGAAAAACAAGATTGAGAGCAAAGTAAAAAGAGGCAATCGGACAGAGAAAAATCAGAACTAAAAAAAAGGCATTGTTCTTTTATAAAAAAGATTCATTTGGAAAACTATTTAGTTTAAGTTATTTAGTTTGAAGACGGAGTTCGGGATTTCGTTTGCGGTTCCGAGTTCGAGGTTGTCAGAGTTCTGTTCCTTAGCTTCAGTTCCGATTCTCTGTTTTGCATTGGGTTTAATCTCCTCTACTGTACGAGACAATTTATTTGGAATTTTCTTATCTATATATATTTGAAAGGTTTCATCGCTTAAGGTCCGTTTCTTTCTCTCTTTCATTACCCTTTTCCATTTCTCTACAATTCGAGTATTTTACTTTTTATGTGTGCCTGCTTTGAGTTTATAATATCATTAATTTGTAGTTGGTTTTATGAGATATTGGCATTATTTCTTTATTAAATAAAGCATAAGGTTTTGTTGTATATATGTAAAATCTTTGGAGGGAACAGAACTTTGGTGGAGTTGTTGAAAAGGCAAGTATATTTGTTTTAAGCTTTCTGCCATATTTTTGGTATTGAGAAATTCTATCGGAAGTGTTAACTTTATCAAATAGATCACATTAAAGACCCATTTTTGTTTTGACGCATATCTATTTTAAATATTTTGGATATGATGTATGTTAATCTTTTGATCTTTTGAGTTTAATCATGTAGTTACTACAATTATAGAATTGGTATAAATAAGTTTGTCACCTTTATTTGTTAAAAGTTTTTTTTAAAGCAAGAACATGTTTTTATTTTTACCCAAAGGAATAATAGTGCTTCTACTTTGGTAAGTTTCTTCATTAATTTGGTGGTTTAGTTTTATAGAGAAGCTAGTTCGATAAATAATTTAGTCATGAATCTTTCACTGTTCGTTGTTGATCTAACATAATTTAGAGGAGGAAAAATCTATGTTAAAGTGACTTAAGACACAAATACTTTTGTTCAAAGGAAGATAGGATCATGGAATTTTTTTGATTTTTAAAATTTGAAAATTCGGGCTTTAGGAGTTCTTTGTCAAGATGCGTTTGTTCTAAATTTATTGGATGACTTAAATTTTTGGGTTGAATAGTTTAAGTACCGTGGCATATGTAAAAATAAGATTAAAGCTAGCTTGTTTTTTATAATAGATCAAAGCTTCTCATTTCTTAATACTTGAGTTACATGTTATTATTCATCAAATTAATCTCAAGATATAGAATATTGGTAATTTATTAAGTTAGCAAATAGTTTTAAGGTTGATTAAGTTGTGAATAGTTATTTAAATGATACACTTCCACAATAATTCTATAGCCATAAATCATGACCTCCCCACAATCTCAAATTAGTTTAGGAGAATAACTCTAAATACACTAGAAAAAGTTTAGACGCACTTTAAATATTAGCCCATGTGTTCATACTCGAACCTTGGATTGATATGCTTAAATAATAAAAGGATCATGTGCGCATTCCGCGCCTTGATGCCTTTAAATTTAAAATAATTATGTTATAACCATGTGTACATTCCGTACCTTGGTTTAACATTTAATTTTAAAGAAGTACCTTGCGTGCATACCGCATCTTGGTGAACACAATTAATAAAATATAATTATTAATTAAGCGATAATAAATAAGCCATAATCAATAAAATACAAGAATAGCTAAAAATTAATTTAAGCCTTACATTAGTCAATAAAGTGACCGTGCTAGAACCACGGGACTCGAGGGGTACCTTACACCTTTTCCCCAGTCAACAGAATTCCTTACTCAGTCTTCTGTTTTCGTAGACCATAAATTAGGAGTCAAATCTTCCTTTTGATAAGGGATTCAATAAAAGGTGACTTGGAACACCAAAACTCAATTCCAAGTGGCGACTCTAAATAATAAATAATCCCTTTTCAAAACATCACTTTAATTGGAAAAACTCTTCTAACTCAACCTCGTAATAAGGGTTGTGTGGGGGAAAAAAGAGGTGTGACAGCTTTGGCGACTCTGCTGGGGACAAGAACCCAGAACTTCTAGTTCGGGGTTCAGAATTCGAGTTAATAAGATGATTTATACTTGGCTTTATACATTTGATGTTATTAATATATTTTTGGGTCTAATGTGCTAATTGTCGCTTATTTACCGCTTTGATATTATTTGAACTGCATTAAATTGTCTTCTTACGCCTCCCTTCTGAGTCTTCTGAATTTATGGTGCACACATGCGCGTGGCCCACTTTTCTGTTAGAAGTCATACCAATTAGAACGAGGCTGGGTCAGTAACTAGGCCGGGTAGAATTTCGTGCTCCCGGTACGTTACCCCCACCTCGGCTCGAGCTGTCCGCTTGGGTCAGCCAGGTCTAAAACACTCCCCTTAGGATTTAAACCTAGAATAACATAGCCTCATGTCGGATCCCTAGTAGGAATGTTTGTTTGCATCATGTGCATTTGACTTTGGGGACTCAACACAGGGGTTGGGTCCGTCTAGGACAGGTGTACCCGAAATTACAAGACCATCCTGATGCATCTTATGTGCTACTTGTGCATTATGTTTCATTTGGTTTGTGCATGTTGACTGGTTTCTAAAATAAAATAAAATTATAAAAATATTGAGGGAAAACCAGAAAGAAGAAAATATGAGGGAGAAAATTTGCCCGATTTTCGAAAATCTCAGTATTTACCCCCCCAAAAAAAAGCCTAAATTTTTCCCAAAAAAAAAGGTGTAATCCTATTCCTGAAATATTTATGAACTATGCGGGTCTGATTCTCACCGGATGTGAGATACGTAGGCAACCTTCATAGGGTTCGGCCCCATTTTTATAAAATAACTAAAAAAAAGAAATGTGTCTAGTGTTTTTTTTTAATCAAAAAAAAACAAATAAGCAGACCTAGCTTCGGTTCATCCCAAATCGTTCCTGTCAGAATAGCCTTAGAACATCTTCAAAATTGTTGAAGGGTTGTTCTCGCAAGAACGGACGTGTTTGTCAATTGGGAATCACTTTGACCATAATGCCCTTCCCCCACCCTAAAGCTATCCTTGAAAGTAAGAAGGGGCCATAGTTGCAAAAATCGCCACCCTTTCTTCGGTCACAATTGCAAAAATAGCCCCCCTTCTCGTTGATTTTTCTTAAAATTGAGTTATTTACAAAAGATTATTTTGCAAAAGGAGTGCATT
This sequence comes from Nicotiana tabacum, assembly GCF_000715075.1. NCBI lineage: Eukaryota > Viridiplantae > Streptophyta > Magnoliopsida > Solanales > Solanaceae > Nicotiana > Nicotiana tabacum. The sequence goes on along the minus strand of NC_134096.1, from coordinate 112,964,904 downwards.
GGTTCTGTCTCTTGAGACTAGTGTCAACCCTAACCTTAACTACCCACAAGTACAAAATGAGCACTGTCCAGAACACACCATTCACAGTTGTAGACGAGGCTCCACTTCAGCTTCAGATATGTTGGTATGATTTAGGAGAAGATGGTCAGAAATGGGTCACCAAGCACTTGGGAGCCCTTACAGATATTATAAAAATTAAACCACGGGACGATTTGATTTGAGGCACTAGTGACTTTTTGGGACCCCGTTCACAATGTCTTTCGCTTCTCCAATTTTGAGCTAACTCCCCCTTTAGAAGAGATAGCTGGATATTCCGGGTTTGGCAGGGATTTTAGAAACCAGGAGCTCATATTCTCAAGGGCTCTTTCTGTACACCGATTCTTCGATCTTCTGAACATCAGTAAGAAAATTAGAAAGACCAACGTAGTCGAAGGGTGTTGTTCTTTCTACTTCTTATACTCTAGGTTCGGGCAGCCAAATGGGTTTGAAATGTATGAAAATGGCCTTAACAACAAGCAGAACAAAGACACATGGCAGATTCATCGTCGCTTCGCCTTCATAGTGGTGTTTCTGGGAATTATGGTCTTCCCAAACGAGGAGCGGACAATTGATACCCGCATAGCCAGGGTTGTACAGGTCCTCACTACTAAAGAACATCACACTCTTGCCCCGATCATTCTATCAGACATTTATCGGGCGTTGACTTTGTGCAAGTCCGGGGCAAAATTCTTTGAAGGGTGCAATATTTTGTTACAAATGTGGTTGATTGAGCATCTCCGACATCACCCCAAGTTCATGAGCTATGGTCCGAGCAAGGACAATTTCATTGAGAGTTACGAAGAAAGAGTAAAAGATTACAACTCTCCAGAAGGGGTGGAAGCCTGGATATCCCACCTAAGATCTTTAAATGCAAGTCAAATTGAGTGGACTTTGGGATGGCTCCCGGTAAGAGAGGTGATACACATGTCGGCCCTAAAAAGTTATTTGTTGTTGTTGGGTTTGAGAAGTGTTCAGCCGTATGCGCCACACAGAGTTCTAAGATAGCTAGGAAGGTACCAAGTAGTACCTAAGGATGAAGATTTGAGTGTGCAAGTGATTGAGCTACACACCGAAGCCCCACTCCTCGAAGGTTTAATCCAGCAAATTTGGAATGGTTGTCGCTACTTGAAAGATGATACTCAGGTGCCAGATCCTGCGAGAGGTGAGGTAGATCCGGGTTATGCTATATGGTTTGGGAATAGGTCTCGCGTGGATGATGTGCCAGAGCCCAAAAGGCCCACAAAAAGGCCGCATGTTCAAGCCTTTGATGATAAAATCCAAGAACGGTTGGCCTGGGGTGAACGGGAAAAGGGATACAAAACAACTATTCATGCCTTAGAAGAAAGGCTGAGAAACCTCAATTTTGAGAAAGACTTGCAAGAACAAGAAGCCGAAGGGCAAAAGAAGACTCTGATCCGCAAAAATGAAGCCCTTCGTGCTCAACTTCAACAGATGAAGAAAGCCTCTAAAGTGCCAGTGAGAAGTTGGAAAGACCAGAGAACCATTGCCAATCTGATGGAAAAGGTGCAAGATTATGATTCCCTCTTGGCAAAGACTGAAAAGGCATTGGACAAAGCCAAGGAAATGATCGTACAGCTAAATGAGAAGGCTGAATCAAGTAAGGATCGCCAAGTAACAAAATTTGAAGAAGAGAGGGCTCAATTCGAGAGAGAGAAGGCCCATTGGGTACGTTCAGAAGCTCAGTTCCATGCACAGTTAGAAGAAATGAGAAGGCACAATAGAGAATACCAGCATGCAGATTTTGATAGGGAGATGGATCAGGTGAGACTCGAGCAGGCTAGACTCCGGGCTCAGTTGGAGTCAGCCTTAGATCGTGAGGGCCACATAAGGGAGATAGCCACCACTCGCCAGCAGCAGTTACAAGATCGAGACCAGAATTTCCAGTACTTCAAAGAGAAAGTCCATAATTTAGCTGTTTATACCGCTCAAAGTTATGTGAACTGCCAAGGGATGGATTATGAGAAGTTTTTGAAGCATGCACCTACTTTTGCCCGTCATCTTGCAGCAGAGTTAGAAATGATGTACCGTACATTAGGGGGTCAACCAGGGCAAGCCCCACCATGAGCAGATGTTACAGTGTTTGAAAGCAAGAAGATTGTTGAGTTGAATTATAGTCGTAGTTGTTAGAACTTTTCATGTAGTAGTTATGTTTTAGTTTGAGTCACTGTTGAATCTTTAAAATCGCTGTCTTTTAGTCTTTTCAGAGTTTGGTAAGTCATTTTCAATGTAATGTCCTTTTTGTTATTGTATTATTTCATTTTGTTAAAAAAAAAACTACTATCATTGTTTTCCCCCGAACTACGTAATGGTCTGATTCATGCGGCGTCATGATACATAGGCAATCCTCATCGTATGTGATCATAACCATAATTAATCTAAAAAAATGAAAAAAAAAACCCATTAAATTCAAGATGAAAATAAACCAATAAATCAATAAGTCGGGATGAAACATAAAGCCTTCCAAGATCATTTTAGAAATGAAAATGGCATTAGGTGCATGACATATAATGTGTGATTAATATCTGCAAAATGCCTAACTCTAACACGTTTGTTGTTTGTCATTTTAAAAGATAAAGTAAAACAGAGGTGGTTGGTTTGTGGTTTAAACTGGCGACTCACCCTTACAACACGAGATCAAAAGGAAAAATTAGAATGGCAAACAATAGTGAGAATGAGTCAGATAATGATGATGTCCATGGATAATTGGTTGAACAAGGTTCAGGACTAGTTGAAGAAGTAAGAGTGTTGAAGCAACAATTGGCAGAGATGTACCAAGCCTGGGTGAATGGACAAGCACCGCCCTCACTACCCATAGGGCCTTCGGATAATCTTCATAATGTGTCAGTTGCCACTCAAGTGCCTATCTCTATAACAAGTAACCCATTGTACCAACCTGGATTCAGTCCGAGCATTAACCTTCCCACTATCCCCAGTACCTCCATTCCACGTCCTCCAATCGCACCTCTCAGAAATGACCCACCTACTATACCCATTGTCCATACTTTCACTGTTCCTTAACCGGCTCTTGCTCAAAAGTCCAATAATGATCCACAACTGGATGCTCATGATGCCCAATATTACTCTCCAGAACTGACTTTAAAGGTTCCAGATTCATACAAGCATACTCCTCATAATGTGTTCCCAATTGAGATCGAAAAGCACGAAAAGAATATGGAACAAGAGGAAATGACCAGAAAAATGAAGAGCTTGGAACAAACCATGAGAAACATACATGGTTTGGGGGTCCACAAAAGTGTTTCGTTTAACGATCTATGCATGTTTCCCCATGTTCATTTTCCACCCGGCTTCAAGACCCCCAAGTTTGACAAGTATGATGGGCATGGTGATCCCGTTGCCCATTTTAAGAGGTATTGTAACCAATTAAGGGGAGCGGGAGGCAAAGAAGAATTGCTCATGGCTTATTTTGGGGAAAGTTTGACAGGAATTGCTTCAGAGTGGTTCATAGATCAAGACATCTCTCACTGGCACGTTTGGAATGACATGGCTCAAGATTTTGTCCAACAGTTTCAGTACAACATTGATATAGTGCCAGACCACTCCTCTCTCGTCAACATAAAGAAGAAACCAACAGAAAGCTTCAGAGAATATGCAATCAAGTGGAGAGAGCAGGCTGCTAGGGTCAAACCACCAATGAAAGAGGCAGAAATGATTTACTTTTTTCTCCAAGCTCAGGATCCTGATTACCTCCATTACATGCTGGACGCCATTAGTAAACCTTTCGCTGAGGCGATTAAGATTGGTGAAATATTTGAGAATGGCATGAAGTCGGGCAAAATTGTGAGTCAGGCAGCCCTTAAGGCGACCACACAAGCAATTCAAACCGGGTCAGGCAGTTTTGGAAATCGGAAAAAGAAGGAGGAAGGATCCATAATGGCATCTGGGTTCGGGGGAGTTCAAAGAGGAATAACTCCTTCTTACGTGCAATTCCAACAAGGACTATCCAATTCTCTTCAACATTATTATCTGCCTCAAGGTCCCCGATACTCAGTCCCCTACAACAATACACAGTGTTTAATGCTCAGGCTTATGCTAGGCCTCCTAATCACCAACAATGGCGGGCACCGATTCCACAAGGCTCCCGTCAACTCCGGCCGAATTTTCAGGCACCATATAATCCTCGTCCCCGACAAGAATATGTGAGAGAACAGGAGCCAAAGAAAGAGTTCACCCCAATTGGAGAATCGTATACAAGCCTATTTCGAAAGTTGATGCAGTTGAAGTTGATTGAACCTATTATGCCGCGTTATGTGAATCCAAATTCAAAAGGTTTTAACTCAAATGCAAGATGTGAGTATCACTCTAACACCCAAGGGCATAGTACTGAAAATTGTTGAACATTAAATAAAGCCATTGAAAATTTGATTGAAGCAAAGGCAATTGTGGTAACAAACAATGAGGATACTCCTAATATCACAAATAATCCGCTCCCAACTCATGATAATACACATTTTATTGGGATGATTTGTGATGATCGGGATTATAAGCAATCTGGCAAGACAGAGATGGTTGTTAGAACCATAGGGCCAGAACCAAAAGTGATAGTGAGCCCGCCACAATTGGCACCATTGGTGGTGAAAGGTGCGAATTCTAGTTTGAGCTTGGCATATTCTGAAAAAACAATTCTCTATGTTCCTCGAAGCACAAAAAAGGTTGAGGTTCAATTGGGTGGGCCAAAACTTTACATCCCCGGGGGCATTCAAAAGATCATTTCGAATAATGGTTTGAGAAATATAACAGAGCCAGTCGTGATCCGACCTGTTGCCCAACTCCTAGTGACAAACACATAAGCTATTCCCTGGAATTATAACAAGACTGTCATAACATACAAAAGAAAAGAGATAGTTGAAGAAATAGGTGAAATGGGGGGCTTGACCCGCTCTGGAAGGTGTTATTCACCAGAGGAATTGAGAAGAGCTAAACAAGCCAGGGAAAGTCATTTGCCAGTGAAAGAACCCATTGCAGAAAAAGAAGCGGAGAAATTCCTTAAGAAGATGAAATTGCAAGACTACTCAATCATTGACCAACTAAGGAAAACTCCTGCTCAGATATCTTTATTATCTCTGCTTTTGCATTCAGAAGAGCATCGTCGTGTGTTGATCAAAACATTGAACGAGGCATATGTCTCAGAAAAGACAACGGTGAATCAGCTAGAAAAATGGCTGAAAGATTCTTTGAAGTAAATAGAATTACTTTCAGCGATGATGATTTGCCTGAGGAAGGGGCTGGCCACAATAGAGCTTTGCATCTTATGGTCAAATGTGAAGGGCACTACGTAAAAAAGAGTCATGATTGACGGAGGCTCAAGTGTAGATGTGTGTCCTCTTTCTACTCTACAATAGCTGAACATCGACACTAACAGAATTCGAACCAGTAATGTCAGCATCAGAGCTTTTGATGGTTCAAAAGAGACACTATTGGGGAAATCGAACTCACCATGACAATCGGCCCGGTTGATTTTAACATTGTCTTTCAAGTGTTAGATATGGAAACTTCCTATAATTTTCTTTTGGGAAGGCCGTGGATCCATATGACCAGAGCTGTACCATCCACCCTACATCAAATGGTCAAATTCAAGTGTGACGGGCAAGAAATTATTGTTCATAGGGAGGACGACTCATCTGTCTATAAAGACCTGTCCATTCCATATATCGACGCCAAGGAAGGATGTGAATCTATCATATATCAAGCATTTGAGGTGATTGAGGTGGACCAAGTGGAAGAAGGAAAACCAATTCTGCATCCCCGTCTTTCAGCCACATCTATGATGGTAGCTTCGCTGATGTTGAGGAACGGCTATGAACCAGGAAAAGGATTGGGATCCTCTCTACAAGGAATTGTGAACCCCATTGCTCCATTTTCGAAGAAAAATACCTTTGGCTTGGGCTTTAAACCAACATCAGCTGACATAGACAGAGCCAAGTCCCGCAAAAAGAATGGTTGGAATCTTTCCAAACCAATCCCTCACATTGCCTACTCTTTTGTCAAGCCACAATTTGAAGAAGTCCAAAATCCTTCTACTCAGGATGACATTGACGGAGTTTGCCAGGGTCTCAAGGAGATGTTCTATGAGATCAATATGGTTCAAGTTGGGGAGGGCCCTAGCCGTGCAAGTGTTCAACTGATTGGTCCAGATACCTCGCTCAGCAACTGGGAAGCAACTCCTCTTCCCATCAGGAAGGAGTCTTGGTAGCCTGTTTTGTTGTTTTTTTCTGTATTTGGATTATTTTAAGGGTTGTAATCCAGATATTTTAGTTTAATTGCTTTGCTGTGATGTTAACCCTTCTATCCTTTCAAATTCAATTCTATCTTTTTATTTCCCTAATTTTTGTTAATTTCTTATCATTTTCAGTTTCGATAATGCTGGCTTTAAATATATGACATGCACGCGGAATTCATGCCCAGATCTTAAAAAGCTGTTTAATCTCGAAATAATGAATCAAGAAGTTGAGTATGACGAAGATGAGGCTTTTAGAGAAATAAAAAGGGAATTGGATCAATTTGAGAATAAGCCTAAGCCTAACTTAAATGAAACTGAGGCAATTAACCTGGGAAGTCCTGAAGAAACCAGAGAAACAAAAATAAGCATTCATACTGAACAAAAGACTAGAGATGCCATAATTCAAGTTTTGTTCGAGTACAGAGATGTATTTGCTTGGTCGTATGATGACATGCTGGGTTTGAGTGCCGATCTAGTGGTCCATAAGCTTCCCACACATCCTAATTTTCCACCAATAAAGGAAAAACAAAGGAAGTTTAAGACATACATGAGTGATAAGATTAAAGAAGAAATCACAAAGCAACTAAATGCAAATGTGATAAGGGTCGTCCGATACACTACATGGTTAGCAAATGTTGTGCCAGTGCCAAAGAAGGATGGGAAAATCAGAGTTTGTGTTGACTATAGGGATTTAAACAAAGCAAGTCCAAAGGACAACTTTCCCTTACCCAACATTCATATCCTTGTTGATAATTGTGCTAAACATGAAATCCAATATTTTGTGGATTGTTATGCCGGATATCACCAAATTCTGATGGATAAAGAAGATGCAGAAAAGACCGCATTCACAACTCCATGGGGAACTTATTGTTATAGGGTCATGCCATTCGGATTGAAGAATGCAGGGGCAACTTACATGAGAGCCATGACTACCATATTCCATGACATGATGCATAAAGAGATTGAAGTGTACGTTGATGATGTGATCATTAAGTCTAGAACACAAGCTTACCATGTGCAAGACTTGAAAAAGTTCTTTGAAAGGCTACGAAGGTACAATCTCAAACTCAATCTAGCTAAATGTGCATTTGGAGTTCCTTTTGGGAAGCTTTTGGGTTTTATAGTTAGTCGAAGAGGCATTGAGTTAGATCCCTCCAAGATAAAGACCATTCGAGAGCTGCCTCCCCCAAAGAACAAAACAGAAGTCATGAGTTTACTCGAGAGGTTGAATTACATTAGGAGGTTCATCTCGCAGATTACAACCACATGTGAGCCTATTTTTAAGTTGTTGAAAAAGAACGCCGCTATCAAGTGGACAGATGACTGCCAAGAAGCTTTTGATAAGATCAAGGAATATTTGTCAAATCCCCCTGTTTTGGTCCCGCCGGAACCTGATAGGCCTCTATTTTTATATCTGTCAGTAATGGATAGTTCCTTTGGTTGTGTTCTGTGTCAACATGATGCCACAGGCAAAAGGGAACAAGCAATATATTATTTGAGCAAAAAGTTCACCACTTATAAGGCCAAATACACTCTTTTGGAAAGAACATGTTGCGCCTTAACTTGGGTCGCCTAGAAGCTTAGGCATTATCTTTTGGCCTATACAACTTACCTCATATCCCGAATGGATCCCCTAAAGTACATCTTTCAGAAGCCGATGCCAACAGGCAAATTGGCAAAGTGGCAAATCTTGCTCACAGAGTTTGATATTGTTTATGTCACTCATACTGCCATGAAGGCACAAGCTTTGGCTGATCATCTGGCAGAAAACCCGGTTGATGATGAGTATGAATCTTTGAACACATATTTCCCAGATAAAGAGGTTAATTTAGTTGAAGAAGTAGTCCAAGATGACAGTCAAATTTGGAAACTATACTTTGATGGGGCTGTCAACATCAAAGGCGTAGGGATTGGGACAATTCTGGTATCACCTACTGGGCAATATTACCATGCTACGGCGCGACTTCGTTTTTTCTGTACAAACAACACAGCAGAATATGAAGCTTGCATCATGGGTCTGAACATGGCAATAAATCTAAATGTGCATGAACTATTGGTGATGGGAGATTCAGATTTGCTTATTCGGCAGGCTCAAGGTGATTGGGAGACTCGAGACATCAAGCTCATTCCATATAAACAATGTGTGGAGGATCTTAGCAAAAGGTTCAAGTCCATCGAATTCAGGTACATTCCCAGGTTTCACAATGAATTAGCTGATGCCTTGGCCACCCTAGCCTCAATGCTTCCATATCCGGGTAATACTCACATTGACCCATTAGAAATTCAAATTCGGTATCAACATGGTTATTGCAATACAATTGAAGCAGAACCAGATGGTGAACCATGGTATCGTGATATTAAACAGTTTTTGAAAACAAGAGAATATCCGGAACATGCTAATAGGGATCAAAAGAGAACTATTAGGCGACTCTCTAATGGTTTCTTTTTGAGTGGGGAAATCCTATACAAAAGAACTCTGGATTTGAATTTGTTGAGATGTGTGGATGCCAAAGAAGCTGAAATGATTATGAATGAGGTGCATTCGGGAGTTTGTGGTCCGCACATGAATGGATATGTTCTAGCAAAGAAAATCCTTCGGGCAGGATATTATTGGCTTACTATGGAACGAGATTGCTTTCGTTTTGTTCACAAGTGCCACCAGTGTCAGATTCACAGTGATTTGATTCACTCGCCTCCTTCAGAGTTGTATCCTATGTCGGCTCCTTGGCCTTTTGTTTCTTGGGGAATGGACGTCATTGGCCCAATCGAGCCAAAAGCTTCAAATGGGCACAGATTCATCTTGGTTGCAATTGATTACTTCACCAAATGGGTGGAAGCTATTACATTGAAAGCAGTTACCAAGAAAGCGGTAGTAGACTTTGTTCACTCCAACATCATTTGTCGTTTCGGTATTCCAAAAATCATTATCACGGATAATACTGCTAATTTGAATAGTCATCTGATGAAGGAGGTATGTGAACAATTTAAAATTGAGCATCGCAATTCTACTCCTTACCGTCCCAAAGCTAATGGAGCTGTTGAAGCTGCGAATAAGAACATCAAGAAGATTCTTAGGAAGATGATCCAAGGGTCTAGACAATGGCACGAGAAACTACCTTTTGCTCTTTTGGGATACCGAACAACTGTCCGTACATCAGTTGGCGCAACACCCTACTTATTGGTTTATGGAACTGAAGTGGTCATACCTGCTGAAATTGAGATTCCCTCTCTCCGAATCATTGTTGAAGCAGAGATTGAGGACACTGAATGGGTGAAGTCCCGATTGGAACAGTTGAATTTGATTGATGAAAAGCGTTTGGCGGCAGTTTGTTTTGGTCAGTTATACCAACAAAGAATGGCACGCGCTTACAATAAGAAAGTGTGCCCAAGACAATTCGAGGTAGGACAACTTGTTTTGAAACGTATCTTTCCGCACCAGGAAGAAGCAAAAGGAAAGTTTGCCCCAAATTGGCAAGGTCCTTACCTCGTCAAGAAAGTATTGTCAAAAGGAGCTCTACACTTGGTAGATATAGAAGGAAAGGTGACTGATATATCCGTCAACGCAGATGCGGTCAAGAGATACTATGTATGACATGGCTATGTTGGGGCATTCTTATATTTAGCATTCTCAGGTCGGGATGACGAAAGGCTATCATTCTCGCTACCCAAACACTGGTCAACCCTAGTTATCCCTTTGAAGCCTTGTTTATATTTCTTTGTTTTCCCCTCTTTTGGAACCAATGTACTTTAAAAAAAAAAGAAAGAAAGAAAACTCAAAAAAAAAAATCATCAAAACAAGTTCATGTTAATTGAACTACGTTCGACCTGATTCCGAAAGGATACGTAGGCAGCCTCACTCTGGGGTTCGGTCACACCAAAACAAAAATCCATATTTTTCCAGTATTCAAAGAAACTGGGGCATGATTTTATTTTATTTTCGATGGTTGTTCCATCAAAATGGTTCCAAAAGTTGTAATTCAGTTGAATAGTTCTTTTTACCTTTCCCTGCTAAGACCTTCTGATCAACTTTCGAGAATGCTAAGTCAGTATACTACGGGTAATGCTTCAGCCATTGAAGAGAGAAAAAATAAATGAGAGAGTCTTATTAGTGAAAACCTTCACGGGCACTATAAGGCAATTGTGAGTTGAGAGAAAGGCAAATGAGAGAGGTCAATTGGTGAAAACCCACAAAGGGCATCATTGATCGATTTAAGGCTTCGTACATCCCGACACAAGCATGGTCAAGTCAAAGAACTTAGTTTCAAAGTTAAGTTTACAATAGATTTTGAGAATTAGACGGTTCAAACGGATCAGGCATCCAGTCCAAAGTGCATGTCATGTTCATTGAAGTCAGCATATTTCCTCCAGATAAGTCCTTTCTTATTCTTTCCTCTGAAATGGACATTTCTTGATTAAGTTGTAATACCTATTAGTTCACCTTCTTATTTTCTTTCGCATTACTTTTTTTTGAGTCTCTTTCAGTCTAATTTTGTCAAAGCAAAGCAAAGAAAAGGCCGCAAAACTGGTTACAGTTTTCCCATTATATAAAGCAAAGATTGCTGGGCATAAACCGTATGGGCAAAGGCATAAAGCCATCTGTGATTTTTCCTGACGAACAAAAGGCTTGAAGGACTGAACAATGCTTCAAGGTTCAACAAAAGTTACTCAATTAAAAGTTGTTTTGGGAGGAAGGTTGTTTGCATCATAAACACAAGTGGTGATAGGCGCAAAATAGTCTGGTTTTGATGTTGAGAAAGAAGATCTCCAGAAAGTAAAGACAGAATCTCCCGGCGATTTATACGACCATCGACAGAGTCAACTTTTCTAACAAGTGTAATGGACTCGAGGTCAAGTCACCCAAGAAATCAAGGCCACAAACTGACCACCATTTTAAAACTAACGAATCTTTCTTTGTTCAGAACAGGAACATAACAATTTTAGGAAACAGTTCATGAAAAGACAAACACCACCAAGTGAAGTTCTCAAATACTTGATTTCCTTCCAATATACATGTAATCATGTTATTTTTAGTTTCATTATAGGGAATCAATACCCTATCTTCACCTCAGGGTACTACATCCCCTGGTTGCATTTCTTATTGCTAACATAGGGTACGACATTCCCTAGTAGCATCTCAGAGAGCCACATGCCTCATCGTTTTGCCAACATAGGGTACGACATTCCCTAGTAGCATCCCAGAGTGCCACGAGCCTCATTTTTATTGCCAACATAGGGTACGACATTCCCTAGTAGCATCTCAAAATCCCATGAGCCTCATCTTATCACCAACACAGGGTACTACATCCCCTGGCTGCATTACTTTCTGCCAACATAGGGTACAACATTCCCTAGTAGCATCCCAGAGTGCCGCGAGCCTCATTTTTATTGCCAACATAGGGTACGACATTCCCTAGTAGCATCTCAGAATGCCATGAGCCTCATCTTATTTCCAACACAGGGTACTACATCCCCTGTCTGCATTACTTTCTGCCAACATAGGGTACGACATTCCCTAGTAGCATCCCAGAGTGCCAAGAGCCTCACCTTATTGCCAAACAGGGTACTACATCCCCTGGCTGCCTTACTTTCTGCCAACATAGGGTACGACATTCCCTAGTAGTATCTCAGAGTGCCACGAGCCTCATCTTATTGTCAACATAAGGTACTACATCCCCTAGTTGCCTTCATTCTTATTAACATAGGGTACGACATCCCCTATTATTCAAAAAAAAATGTGTCTTTTTTTCAATTCTTTATTCTGCAATAGCAAATATAGTTTAATGAATTTTCAATAACTCACAAAAATTTCCTAGAGCAAACTGGGGCAGAAATTTTTTTGTTTGTTTTGTTTGTTTCTGATGGTTTGCATGTTGTTTTTGCAAAGTACGGATTGGATGTGCAAAAATAAGATTCCATCTCTCGCCAGAGAAAGTGGAACGTTTGATCTCAATACCAGCCGAACCAGCTTTGACATAATGCATGCTGAGACATAGGATTTCAACATCCATCTTTTTATCACCTGATCAAAAAGCAGGCCTGTGAGAATATTTCATAGTCTTTTATATTGAGAGCATCAAGTTTCAGTCTAAAGCCAATGGGGGAAGCGGCTCAAGAATCAAGACAAGATTCCAGATGGCATTTAGATAGAAATTTTGTAACTCCTAGATTTCAAGAGTATGTAATTTTCTTTTCATTTGATGTAATAGTAGGAACCGCGGATCGGAACCTCGACGGAACTTCGCTCGACTCTCCATCTAAGCATAATCTATCAGTTGTTTTTCACTTGAACTACACGTGACCTGATTCCCTTATAACCCGGGATATGTAGGTGACGAGCATATATGCATGTGCCAGGGTTAACCATGCTGGGGGTAAATTATACGATTAATTGTGCTTTATAGAATTTTGTGATATTCTTGTTTCCTATCTCCTTTGACTTCTAGATTTCTGTGTGAACACCTAATTTTTGACCGCACCCAAATTCGATACTATTTTAGTGCAAATATTTCTTTTAGGTCTAATGTTAATATTTTAAACTTTTATCTTACTCTTAATAGGTTTTATTTGAAAAACAAAAATATTAAAAACTACAAAAATAGTCACATTCTTAGAGTATAAATTTTATTTCTTTAAAAAAAAAATTAGTTAAAAAAATACAATTTTATTAGTTGCACTTTCTCAATTTTATTTAAGTAAGTAAGCTACTTACTTAGAATATATATATATAGATGATTTCTTTTAATTAGAATTTTAATAAGTAAGCTAAAGAATCTTTCTTAGTATCTTTTAAAGTACGTGTAAATATATAGTTTCCTATATTGTAAGAAATAGTTGTTAATCTTCAAAATTTAATATATCTTTTAAAAAAAAGGGAAGAAAACAAAATGAAGTAACTTAAGTAAAAATGGATAAAGTTTGGCAAAACAAAAAAAAAAGGTCTGTTTCTCATCTTTTCCCCAACTCTTCATATCCCACTCCTCACGTCCTATGCCCCATATCCCCTCAATCACATGATCACACATGCACTCATCTGCACACATCTATCTATATATAATACCCACAGTTCACAAACAAAAATAAGAGGAAGGGGAGAAGAAAGAAAAATAAGATTGAGAGCAAAGTAAAAAGAGGCAATCGGACAGAGAAAAATCAGAACTAAAAAAAAGGCATTGTTCTTTTATAAAAAAGATTCATTTGGAAAACTATTTAGTTTAAATTATTTAGTTTGAAGACGGAGTTCGGGATTTCGTTTGCGGTTCCGAGTTCGAGGTTGTCAGAGTTCTGTTCCTTAGCTTCAGTTCCGATTCTCTGTTTTGCATTGGGTTTAATCTCCTCTACTGTACGAGACAATTTATTTGGAATTTTCTTATCTATATATATTTGAAAGGTTTCATCGCTTAAGGTCCGTTTCTTTCTCTCTTTCATTACCCTTTTCCATTTCTCTATGATTCGAGTATTTTACTTTTTATGTGTGCCTGCTTTGAGTTTATAATATCATTAATTTGTAGTTGGTTTTATGAGATATTGGCATTATTTCTTTATTAAAGAAAGCATAAGGTTTTGTTGTATATATGTAAAATCTTTGGAGGGAACAGAACTTTGGTGGAGTTGTTGAAAAGGCAAGTATATTTGTTTTAAGCTTTCTGCCATTTTTTTGGTATTGAGAAATTCTATCAGAAGTGTTAACTTTATCAAATAGATCACATTAAAGACCCATTTTTGTTTTGACGCATATCTATTTTAAATATTTTGGATATGATGTATGTTAATCTTTTGATCTTTTGAGTTTAATCATGTAGTTACTACAATTATAGAATTGGCATAAATAAGTTTGTCACCTTTATTTGTTAAAAGTTTTTTTTAAAGCAAGAACATGTTTTTATTTTTACCCAAAGGAATAATAGTGCTTCTACTTTGGTAAGTTTCTTCATTAATTTGGTGGTTTAGTTTTATAGAGAAGCTAGTTCGATAAATAATTTAGTCATGAATCTTTCACTGTTCGTTGTTGATCTAACATAATTTAGAGGAGGAAAAATCCATGTTAAAGTGACTTAAGACACAAATACTTTTGTTCAAAGGAAGATAGGATCATGGAATTTTTCTGATTTTTAAAATTTGAAAATTCGGGCTTTAGGAGTTCTTTGTCAAGATGCGTTTGTTCTAAATTTATTGGATGACTTAAATTTTTGGGTCGAATAGTTTAAGTACCGTGGCATTTGTAAAAATAAGATTAAAGCTAGCTTGTTTTTCATAATAGATCAAAGCTTCTCATTTCTTAATACTTGAGTTACATGTTATTATTCATCAAATTAATCTCAAGATATAGAATATTGATAATTTATTAAGTTAGCAAATAGTTTTAAGGTTGATTAAGTTGTGAATAGTTATTTAAATGATACACTTCCACAATAATTCTATAGCCATAAATCATGGCCTCCCCACAATCTCAAATTAGTTTAGGAGAATAACTCTAAATACACTAGAAAAAGTTTAGACGCACTTTAAATATTAGCTCATGTGTTCATGCTCGAACCTTGGATTGATATGCTTAAATAATAAAAGGATCATGTGCGCATTCCGCGCCTTGATGCCTTTAAATTTAAAATAATTATGTTATAACCATGTGTACATTCCGTATCTTGGTTTAACATTTAATTTTAAAGAAGTACCTTGCGTGCGTACCGCATCTTGGTGAACACAATTAATAAAATATAATTATTAATTAAGCGGTAATAAATAAGCCATAATCAATAAAATACAAGAATAGCTAAAAATTAATTTAAGCCTTACATTAGTCAATAAAGCGACCGTGCTAGAACCACGGGACTCGAGGGGTGCCTTACACCTTTCCCCCAGTCAACAGAATTCCTTACTCAGTCTTCTGTTTTTGTAGATCATAAATTAGGAGTCAAATCTTCCTTTTGATAAGGGATTCAATAAAAGATGACTTGGAACACCAAAACTCAATTCCAAGTGGCGACTCTAAATAATAAATAATCCCTTTTCAAAACGTCACTTTAATTGAAAAAACTCTTCTAACTCAACCTCGTAATAAGGGTTGTGTGGGGGAAAAAGAGGTGTGACAACGGGGCATATCCAGAAAATGGGCGAAATACGAGGAAACATATGAATACGTGGAACCAGGGTCAAATTATACTGAGGCATCTCTGTGACAAACTGAGACAATACCTGTAATCACAACATCTGAAGCAATAGCATCTGGTCTGGCAGGGAGGGCATAGAAACGGGCCTGACCACCCCCTGATCTGCCTCCCCTTCTAGGGTGACCCCTAGCTGACTGACCTCCACCCCGAGCTATCTGGGCGGGTGGTGAGGTAACTGGTGCTGTAGTTGGAGGCTGACTCCTCTGCTGAGATATACCTCCATGATGACGAGGACACTGCCTCCACATATGCCCAAGCTCCCCACACTCAAAACAACTCCCTGGTGCTGGTGGCGGAAACTGAAGGGAACCCCTAGCACCGGGATGACTGGTAGAAGAACCTGGCATGGAAGGGCCCTAAACAGGTGGAACACGGGGCGAACTCTGAGCTGGAAGGGCACTAAGTGATGAGTGGCCCTAATCAGAACTGTGAGAACCATGGCCAAATGATGCACCCCGATGAAATGGCCGAGCTGACCGAGCCTGTCTGAAATGATGACCTCTACCATGCTGGAACTGACCCCCATAAGGAGCACCGCTGAATCCACCCTGACCACGAGGCCGCTTGGCCTCCCTCTTAACCCTCTCCTAACCGCGAACCATCTTAATCTGCCGATCAATGTCGACAACCTCATCAAAGGTAGCACCCGAAACCTGCTCCCTGGTCATGAGCAATTGTAGCTGATAAGTGAGGCCATCAATAAACCTCATGATACTCTCTCTGCCTGTGGGAACCAGCCAGATAGCATGACAGGCCAACTCGGAGAACCGCATCTCATACTACATCACAGACATCTCACCCTGGCGAAGCCGCTCAAACTGTCTGTGCAACTCCTCTCTGCGGGATCGAGGCATGAACTTCTCTAAAAAGACCACGGAGAACTGCTGCCAAGTAAGGGGTGCTGCGCCAACAGGCCTACGCCTCTCGTAAGTCTCCCACCATCAGAGTGTAGCCCCAGAAAACTGAAAGGTAGTGAATGAGACCCCACAAGTCTCCAAAATACCAGCAGTACGGAGTATCCTCTGACACCTGTCCAAAAAGTCATGAGCATCCTCTCTTTCTGTGCCACTGAAAGGTGGTCGCTGAAGTCTCCCAAACCTCTCCAACCTACGCTGATCATCCTCAGGCATAGCAGGAACCACATAATCCTGAGCAACTGCAACCGGCTGGGCTGGTGGTGCCTCCGGTGTCTGAAGTCCCTGAATAACCTACTCGGGTGTGCGAGTGATAGGAGTTTGAGTGCCTCCCCTGGCCTGAGAAGTGGCTGCGGCCGTCGAAATAGAGACCACCTGAGCAAGGCCAGTACACGCTGTCAGAATCTAAGCTAGGGCCTCCTGAAGGCCTGGAATCATAATAGGCACAGGTGGTGCCTGAGCTGGTGCATCAACAACTGGAACCTGGTCCTGATATGGGACAACCGGTGGATCTGCAAATACTACCCCAACTATTGTATGGGCTGCACCTCTGCCCCTACCACGGCCTCTACCACGGCCTCGGCCTCTCGTGGCCCTGGCTGGTGGTACTGGTGCTGGCCGTCCTGACCGGTAGTATGAGTCCTCACCATCTATGAGAGAATGAAACAACAGATGTTTAGTTACTAGAATTAACAGATTCGCACGAGAAGAATTCAAGAATGTGGAGTTTCCTAAAGGTTCTGCATCCTCCTAAAGATAGGTACAGACGTCTCCGTACCGATCCGCAAGACTCTACTAAACCCTCTCAGACTCGTGAGACCTATGTAACCTAGGCTCTGATACCAATCTGTCACGACCCAAACTAACCCCTGTCGTGATGGCGCCTATCGTGGAACTAGGCAAGCCGACTCATTTCCGAAACAAACCGATATTTTTATTTCAAAGATAATTTCAATGTTATTTAACATAAAAACCTTCGTAAAGGAGTTCCAATCAAAATAAAAGTGCGGAATGAAAAACCCGACATCGGGGTGTCACTAGTCATGAGCATCTACTACAAATTGTCTAACAATATCAAGGCTAACTCAGTCTGGAAAAATAACTAAATACAACTAGAGGAAGATAAGAGGGAGAAGAGCAGGGGCTGCGATCGCCAAACAGCTACCTTGCTATCTCCAAGAAAATCTGCAACCAGAACACTCAATAACCGCTACCGTGTCCACCTACACCAGAATCTGCACACAAAGTGCAGGGAGTAACATGAGTACGCCAACTCAGTAAGTAACAACAATAAATAAAGACTGAGCAGTAGTGATGAGCAATAAAGCATATAACATTCATATCGAAAAATCTTAGTAAAATACCACATGCTTTTAAAATCAGGATTTGAATCAAAACATCTTGTTTAACCCAGTTCCAGTAAAAATCATTTAAAGATATTTTTCAACAGTTTGCAGACAGAGGAAAAATTCAAAGGTGAGCAAAAATGATGAAATCATAAACAACCCCTCGGGCAAACCTCACAGTCACTCGTGCCACTCGGGTATGCCTCACAATCACTCTTGCCACTCGGGCATCCCTCACAATCACTCATGCCTCCCAGTCACTCAGCATTCAGCACTCGGCACTCGCACTCAGTAGGTACCTGCACTCACTGGGGGGTGTGTACAGACTCCGGAGGGGCCCCTTAGCCCAAGCACTATAATCTGCACGGACAACTCACGTATTGCACGGACAACTCACGTGCTATAATAATAAAGTATGCTGCAGGCGGGCAACCCCGATCCACACTTATCCTCACAAATCAGGCCCTCGGCCTCACTCAGTCATAAACCTCTCAAGCCATCGGGCATTTCAGTAAAATAGGGCATTCGGTCCAAAATATTTTATGCATCAAAATTGAGTCATAAAACTGAGTTATGCGGTGAACAAATATAAACATGACTGAGTCTAGACTTTTCAATCGGAAAAAATGAGAGGATAGTAAGAAACAGCCCCTAAGGGTCCAAACAACATTGGCGAAAGGCCCAAACATGGCATTCAGCCCAATTTATAGAAATTCTTTCTAGAACATATAAGTATCATATAGTTTCAACAAAGTATGCAACTTTATAGTTGCTATGGGAAGGGCCAAGTCACAAATCCCCAATAGTGCACTCCCACACGCCCGTCACCTAGCATGTGCATCACTAAAAATAGTAGAATGATACAAATGCTCTTGCCTATGGACTCGTCCTCCAAATGCTCCAAATCTAACCACAATTAGTACAATTCCATCAATATACGCTGATGGAATGAATTCCACAAGAAAAGCTACACAAATTAGACCAAAACCCGAAATTTGCTCAAACCCGGCCCCCGGGCCCACGTCTCAAAATCTGACAAAATTCACAAAACTAGAAAGCTCATTGACTCACGAGTCTAACAATACCAAATTCATCAAAATCCGACACCGTTTGGTCCTTCAAATCATTAAATTACTTCTCCAAAAATCCCAAGCCCTAACCCCTCATTTTCACTAATTACCATGATTAAACAACGGGAAAATCACCATATATACAAGTATTAGGGCTCAAGTAACTTACCTCAACAAAACCCCCTTGATTCCCTCTTCAAATCTCGCCTAAAATCTCCAAAAACCGAATAGAAATGGTGAAGAATGCACCAAAATTGCGAAGGGTTCTACTTATGGTTTCTGCCTAGGTTTCTCGCACCTGCGGCCATTTTCTCGCACCCGCGCGACCGTACCTGCGGTCCAAGGAGCCGCACCTGAGCAACTCACTTACACGCCCAGACTCCGCATCTGCGGCAAACCAGTTCGCACGGCGCATCTACGCATTTTCTCCGCTTCTGCGAAGCCTGCCCAGCATTGCCCTTTCCGCATCTGCGCCCCAGGTTTCGCACCTGCGGGCTCGCAGATGCAACCTCCAACTTGCACCTGCGCAATCTTCCTAGATCAGCATTGCTCGCACCTGTGCACTCCACAGGCGCACCAGCGGCCTTGCACCTGTGAGGCTTTCTTCCGCAGGTGCGAAAATAGCAGTAGCAGCAGCTTCAGCTGCATTTTCCATCTTCGACAAATCTGTTAACCACCCGGAATCACCCCGATGCCCTCGGGACCTCAACCAAAAATACCAACAAGTTATATATCAACATACAAACTTAGTCGAACCTTCGAATCACTCAAAACAACATTCAAACACCAAATTACCCTCTGATTGAAGCCTAAGAACTTCTAAATTTCCAAATTCGGCAGCCAATGCCGAAACCAACCAAACCATGTCCGAATGACCTCAAATTTTGCACACACATCAAAAATGATGCTACGAACCTACTCCAACTTCCGAAATTCCATTTCGACACCGATATCAAATTTTCCACTGCCGACCGAAATTGCCAAATTTCCAATTTTGCCAATTCAAGCCTAATTCTACCATGGACCTCTAAAACACATTTCGGATGCACTACTAAGTCAAAAATCACCTAACGGAGCTAACAAAACCATCAGAATTCAAATCCGAGATCGTTTACACATAGGTCAACATCTGATTGACGTTTCCAACTTAAGTTTCTACTTAAGAGACTAAGTATCTCAATTATCTCTAAAACCACTCCGGTCCCGAACCAACTAACCTGATATAACATAATATAGCTGAATAACACAAAAAGAAGTAGAAATGGGGAAAATGGGGCTATAACTCTCGAAACGACCGGCCGGGTCGTTACAGGCCCTCTTTTACTGTTTTAAGATTCTTTTTCTTTCTTATTTATAGGCGCATTCATTTGAGAGAAGGCACCAGCCTTTAGACTCTCTCTCTCTCTCTCTCTCTCTCTCTCTCTCTCTCTCTCTCTCTCTCTCTCTCTCTCTTGTAAAGACTCTCTTGTATCTATTTTCCTGAAGTAAATAAAATTTCCCGTTCATCGGACTCAGGCCTTGCATCCCAGCCTTACGAGGTATTTATTTTATTCTGTTAAGTATTTCAAGTCTCTCTTCTCCAGCCGTGACTATGTCCGGTTTAGAGATTTCATATCTATGTTGAATATATAACTTCTCTCTTATATACACCATGAAAGATCTAGCCTCTATCAAAATATAAAGGAATTTTAATATGGCTTATTGACTTGGATCCAGAGATGGTGGTACAGTTGGATCTAGTACTACTCTTACTGGCTTTGCCTTAGTGGCTCCGTCTAGCAAGCCGTGGACCTAAGCCCGTTAAAGATATTAAAAAGCCTGTCTTCTTTCACAGTTAGAACCGCTAGACACATGGGCTCAATAAGAGTATGTATTAGATCCAGACATGCCCCTTGCTTGGGTAAAAGGATAAATCCTTCCATGCAGTCATAGAACCCTATAAAAATTCTTGTATATTTCTGTTCTTATATCTTTACTGGCCGTGCGGACTACTGCCAGCCCTTAAAATTAAGGGTACTAAATAAGCTAGATCCTGTTATGGCCGTGCGGATTACCGCCCGCCTACAAGATCCTGTTATCTGGTATCAGAGCCTAGGAACTTTTCCGCACGGCCATATTAGGATCTAGCTTATTTAGTACCCTTAATTTTAAGGGTTGGCGGTAGTCCGCACGGCCAGTAAAGATATAAGAACCGAAATATACAAGATTTTTTATAGGGCAATATGACTGCATGGAAGGACTTATCCTTTTACCCAAGCAAGGGGCATGTCTGGATCTAATACATAGTCTAATTGAGACCATGTGTCTAGCGGTTCTAACCATGAAAGAAGACGCCCTTTTCAATATCTTTAACGGGCTTAGGTCCACGACTTGCTAGACGGAGCCACTAAGGCAAAGCTAGTAAGAGTAGTACTAGATCCGACTGTACCACCATCTCTGGAACCACGTCAATAATCCATATTAAGATTCCTTTAAATTTTGATAGAGGCTAGATATTTTATGGTGTATATAAGAGAGAAGTTAGATATTCAACATAGATATGAAATCTCTTAGCAGGACTTAGTCACGGCTGGAGAGGAGAGACTTGAAATACTTAACAGAATAAAATAAATGCCTCGTAAGGCCGGGATGCAAGGCCTGAGTCCGATGAACGGGGGACTTTTTTACAAGAGAGTCTTTACAAGAGAGAGAGAGAGAGAGAGAGAGAGAGAGAGAGAGAGAGAGAGAGAGAGATTCTAAAGGCTGGTGCCTTCTCTCAAATGAATGCGCCTATAAATAAGAAAGAAAAAGAATCTTAAAATAGTAAAAAGAGGGTCCCACATTCTGGGTCCCTGTACAGTGTTTCTTCTGTACAAACAATATTTCTACTGTTAAAACAGTGCATCTACTGTTGAGCGGTATCCCCGGCGGCTTCACTGTGCTGTAGGTCCCGGGCAGCTATTACTGTAGTTGACCACAAATATCACTGTCTAGGTTGTTTTTCTATCTCCTTCATCCTTTGGAGGAATTCTTCCGCATTTTGTATGGCATTATCAGATCATATCTTTTCTGATTCAATAGGCTGAAAATCATCTGAAATATCATCGTTTCTAGTCTCACTCCGCATCAAAGTGTCAGATTTTTCATATTGGTTGATGGAGCGAAGCAAATTTCTTTTTACTTCTTCGAGATAATCATTAATCATTTCTTCTTTATCTCCTTCTTGAAAAGAGATCTTTCGGCAATGTGCCGAACTGAGCTATCATCAATTTTTTCCTTTTGGGGGTTGTTGGAAAATTCTTGGATTTTTGCTTTAATGGAATCCAAGAGTTCTTGACCGTATAACATCTTTGTTTTGGGATCTTTTTTCATCAATTTATCCTAGAAATTGCTATAAAAAGTCCTGTATAAACAAGGAATTTGTTCTTCAGTGAATCCCAACTTTGGAGTCCACTTATGAATCCATGGAATAGAGAATTCTAGAAAGAAATATATTTGGTCAATTTTTTCTAAATAACAGATATGATCTGCGTGGTATAACTCATTTAAATCTGGTGAATGTTTTGTCTATTTTTTGTATAACATAAGAAATGGATCAGGTAATATTTTGACTGTCGGACCGTGATATGACCACCAATTCAAAAACCAATTAGGAATTGGTTCAGTAAATATTTTTGCACATACCTTTATAAACCAAGTGTGCTTATGTCTATCATTATTATAATAGAGCACTTTATCAAAAGCTTGGATATAATCCCAATAAGTAAAATTCATACGAGATTTATTAAGGCTTATCTGCCTTTCTTTCATTGTAGATATACCCCAATCTTCAACTAATATAATCTGTTTGATATTAATTTTTGAGAAGTTATAAACATTCTCTTCCGTGCTATAACCAGAAAAATGCTGAAATTCTGCACTGCCTGTACTGGTGAGAATAGTCTCATAGTAAGAACGGGTTTTGCATGACTCACCCGGATAATATAATCCATT
Organism: Nicotiana tabacum; assembly: GCF_000715075.1. Classification (NCBI taxonomy): domain Eukaryota; kingdom Viridiplantae; phylum Streptophyta; class Magnoliopsida; order Solanales; family Solanaceae; genus Nicotiana; species Nicotiana tabacum. Next base: position 112,942,140 of record NC_134096.1, on the reverse strand, counting down.
TATCAAATATCTTTGGAATATCTTCCATGGCTCTTCTTTCCTCTGAATCTCAGTATTTTCTAAAAGAAATATCATTTCTTTTTTAAGTAATTTTTCATAGGACTTAATATCATCATTGTCCTCTTTGGTAATTGAAGCAAAAGTATCACTTTGCTTTTGAGCAGCCAAATATGCTTGCAAGTGTGAGTATAACGGACTATCTTCTGGAATATCTTCCAGATGAACAGATGGACCTGCCAAAGATTCGCCTATGAGAGATATTTTCTCATTTTCTAAACTCTTTTTTCCCATTTGTATAACTGGGGAGTTTGATGAGGATCCGTATGATGATCCTTGAGAGTATGGCGGAGATGATCTCCCTTGAGAATGTGGGGACGATCTTCCCCTTCCTCTACCTCTACCTCTGACCCATGGAGGATCCATCCTGCAAATATTCTCGAGATAAGAAATCTGGCAGAAAATTATCAATTCCCTTTTTATACTGAATTTCAAAATCAAAAGGGGCTAATTGAGCCTGCCATCTTACAAAAATTAACTTTGAGGCATCATGTTTAAAATCTTTGTTAAACATATATTTAGCAGATTGAGCGTCAGTTTTTATCCAAAACTTTTGATTGCATAAATCATCTTGGAATTTTAAAACACATTTAACAATAGTTAACATTTCATGAGCCACAGTAGCATATTTTTTCTGGGTTTCAGTGCATTTTCCAGAGTGAAATCTTATCAAGTATTCACAATTATCATTGGGATTTATTTGTTTCAATATTCCACCGTAACTAATATTAGACGCATCCGTCTCAACAATCTTTTGCCATGAAGGATTAGCAAGGGTTAAACAAGGTAAAGCTTTTACCCGTTGCTTAATATTTTTAACCAAAATGGTATGACTATCAGTCCAAGGTTTTTTATGATCCTTTTTTAGCATATCATATAATGGGGCTGTAACGATCCGACTTGTCATTTTAAGAATTTACGCAATATGTATTATGACCCGCGGGTGTGGTCGAGTTTGATTTACTAAAGATTCATAATTTAAATTAAAATAACAATCCTTAATTTGAAGCTTAAATGGAAAGAGTTGACCGGAGAGTTGACTTCTAAGCAAAATGACTCCAGAATGAAATTTTATTGATATCAATAGATCCGTATGGTGATTTTGGACTTAGGAACGTGTCTGAAAAATTATTTGGAGGTCCGTAGTGGAATTGAGCTTGGAATGCCAAAAATTGAATTTTTTGGGAAGTTTGACCGGGGGGTTGACTTTTGATATCGACGTCGGAATCTGATTCTGGAAATTTGAATAGGTCCGTTATGTTATTTATGACTTGTGTGCAAAATTTGAAGTCATTGCGGATTGATTTGATGTGTTTCGGCACAAGTTATAGAATTTCAAAGTTCAAAGTTCATGAATTTTTTATTTGAAGTGCGATTCATCGTTTTGATGTTGTTAGATGAAATTTGAGACCTCGAGCAAGTTTGTAATGTGTTATGGGACTGTTTGGTACGATTGGTTGAGGTCCTGGGGGCCTCGGGTGTGTTTCAGGGTGGTTTCGGATCATTTGGAGTTGTTTTGGAACTGCTGATTCTGGTGTCTGGTTTCCTTCTTCGCGAACGCGAAGAAAGTCCCGCGTTCGTGAAGAAGAAATTTTGGGGGTGCTGGATTTGACCTTCACGAACGCGAAGGAGTGGACGCGAACGCGAGGCAAGGTCTGGTCAAGCTTACGCGAATGCAACACAGTGGTCGCGAACGCGAAGATGAAAGGGGAACCGGGGCCTTGAGCCATTAACCCTTCGCGAACACGACGCATGGACTGCGAACGCGAAGAAGGAGGGCAGTTGGCTACCTCGAACGCGAGAGCTCGAACGCGAACGCGATGCTGTGCATGGTCAGGCCTTCGCTAACGCGACACTGGTTACGCGAACGCGAAGAAGAAAAGTATGTGCAGTGAGTTTAAGTTCAGAAAATGGGACTTCGTCCCATTATCCATTTTTGACGGATTGGAGCTCGGGATGAGGCGAGTTTTGGGAGATTTTCAGAGGAAACAATGGGGTAAGTGTTCTTGACTCAATATTGGTTAAATTACCCAAATCCATAGTTGATTTTAACATTTAATCGGTGAATTAAGTTGGAAAAATTGTGAAAACCCACTTGATTCAATTTAAGATTTGGAGGTCGAGTTGTTATCGGAATTGAATAAAATTGGTATGGTTGAACTCGTATCGGAATGCGCATTCATATCTTTTAACTTTTGTCGGGTTCCGAGATATGGGCCCCACGGGCGATTTTTGGGTTAAATTTCTGATTTTTGTAGAAAATTTGTATTTTCATATGGAATTTATTCCTACAATTTGTATTGATTGATTCTAATTAATTATGACTAGATTCGAGCCGATCGAAATCAGAAAAATCGAGGAAAGGGCATACTACTTGACTGATTGAGCACAGTTTGAGGTAAGTATCTTACCTAACCTTGTGTGAGGGATTTTTCCCTTAGGATTTGAGTCATCTATGCTGATTGTAATCTGTGTACGTGAGGTGGCGAATGCGTGCTCAGACTTATTTGTGGAAAGTTGGTCTTTTTGGGTTCTTATGTTCTTATATTCACCGTGTATGATGTTGTTCTTGATACGCTTAAATTCATATTTGCTAGTTTCACCTTTACATGCTTTGATTAGAGATAATTGCTTTAGGATTCACTCTTACTGCCTGTTTGACCCTTATTCGACGTAACCAAAGATTTTACCTCTTTTTTCGTTGTGCTATATTTTTTCATAACTGCTTATCTTTAATTGATATCATTATTTTCTCATCCTATAATTGTTTAGTCTTAATTGGAGTTATGATTATCTTCCGTTGCTTATCCTTACTTGAATTGTTGAATATTCCTCGTAATTGCTCAGCCTCAAAAGTAGTTTAGATAACCTATATCTTAGTTGACTTGCCATTATTTGGAACTATTTGACTCGTGTTGGCTTCTTATCATTGACTTGAATATTGTGGAATCGTTACTATATTTTCTTTTGTTTTCCCTTGTTAAGTTGTTCTCCTTGTGCCTAGCATTCGTCACTGTGGTTATTCCTTGTGAATAAGTTCTACTGTTCTTGTGATTTAAGTTCTTGAGTTGATTTGCTCGCCGTACCTTGCATCTTTGTCATTGTTGCTTTTGCACTTGTTGTGGTGATGTATGAGGTTTCTGTCGTGTTATAGTTGTTATCTCTGTTGTTTGCACTGCATATTTAAATTGGGACTACGGACTTATTCCGGGAGATCCCCCAGCACTGCATATTTAAATTGGGACTACGGACGTATTCTGGGAGATCCCCCTGCACTGCATATTTAAATTGGGACTACGGACGTATTCCGAAAGATCCCCCTATCTTGCATATTTACTTTGGGACTACGGACGTATTCCGGGAGATCCTCCAGCACTGCATATTTAAATTGGGACTACGAAAGTATTTCGGGTGATCCCCCTGTCTTGCATATTTAATTCAGGACTACGGGATGGTATCCTGGTAGATTCCCCTGTGGTTATATCTGTGTTCAGAGCTGCTAATCTTCCATGCTTAAGTGTCACGGGGTGACTTATACTCGAAAGATATTACTAGAAAAGTTTATATTTGAAAGGTTTTTATCTTGAAAGAACTATATTTGAAAGATATTTATTTGAAGGAAGAATATTTCAAAAATAAATAAATAAATAAATAAATTTCTTATTGGAAAGGATTATATTCTAAAGACCTCAATTTAAAAACTTACGGGTGAAAGTTTACACTTGAAGGATTTGACTAATTTATTGGGGTTTGTTGGCTGAGTCCTGATGTGAAAACTATTGCAGTTGCTGAGCTACTGCTTGCCTTTACTGTATTGTGATTTTCGGATTTGGGTTGTGCATTCGTTCATTCTCTTGTGTCTTATTTTGGTGTTCCACTGTTACTTGCTGTCTTTCCTTCCTTATTGCAGTTGTTATGTCGTTAGCCATATCGTGGGGTCCTCAGATAGATGTCATGTTCTGTCATCCCTATACTTATACTTGTTCAGTTTATTAGACCAGTGGGTGTCTTGACTAGTCCTCGTCACTACTTCACCGAGGTTAGTCTTGATACTTATTGGGCACCGCTGTGGTGTGCTCATGCTACTCTTCTGCACATTTTCGCGAGGTGGTCTCGCGTTCGCGAAGAGGAGCTGGGTTGTGCATCGCGTTCGCGAAGAAGGGGTCTGTAAAGCATCGCGTTCGCGAGCAGTGTCTCGCATTCGTGAAGAACAAATTTTGGGAAGCACATTTTGTGCTTCGCGAACGCGGGGGACCTGTCGCGTTCGCGAAGAAGAGAGGTCTAGATAGAAAGTTTAAGTTCAGAAAATGGGACTTCGTCCCATTTTCCATTTTTAACGATTTGGAGCTCGGATTGAGATGATTTTTGGGCGATTTTCAGAGGAAACAACGGGTAGGTGTTCTTAACTCAATATTGGTTAAATTACCTGAATCCACGGATGTTTTTATCATTTAATTGGTGAATTAAGTTGGAAAAGTTTGAAAACTCTCTTAGTTTAAATTGAGGATTTGAAGGCCGAGTTGTGGTCGGATTTGAGTAATTTTGGTATGGTTGGACTCGTGGTTGAATGGGGGTTCGGATTTTGTTATTTTTACCGGATTCCGAAACATGGACCCCACGGGTGATTTTTGGGGCGCAATTTCAGATTTTTGGAAAATATTAGTATTTAGATATAGAATTAATTCCTATAATTTTTATGGGCTGAATCAAATTATTTTGACTAGATTCGAGCTGTTTGGAAGTTGATACACGCATAATGGGATTTCTGGAGCATTGTTTAGCTTGCTCGGCATTGGATTTGGCTTGTTCGAGTTAACTAACTTTTCTAATCTTGGAGTTGAGGGTATGAACACTGAATATATGTATTATGTGAATTGTTGGGAGGTGATGCACATGTTAGGTGACGGGTGTGTGGGCGTGCACTATAGAAATTGTGACATAATTGTTTTTGTGGAATTTTGTAGTTAAATAATCTTGGCATTTTCCATGCGGTTTTATTAGTTAGAGAAATTAAGCTGAAAAGCATATTAAAAATCATGATTGAGGCTATGTGCCAGTACTATTGGGACCCACAGAGGTCATATTGCTGTGAATTATTTGTTTTAAATTGAAAATTCATACTTAGTCATATTCATTTCATTGCATATCATAACTCAGTTTTATGACTCTATTTTGATGCATATAAATATTTTGGGCCGATTGCCCTGTTTTACTGAAATGCCCAAGTCGCTTGAGAGGTTTATGTCTAAGTGAGGCCGAGGGCCTGATTTATGAGGATGAGTGTGGATTGGGGCTGCCCGCCTGCAGCATACTTTATTATTATAGCACGTGAGTTGTCTGTGCAGCACGTGAGTTGTCCTTGCAGATTATAGTGCTTGGGCTGAAGGAGCCCCTCCGGAGTCTGTACACACCTCCAGTGAGCGCAGGTACCTACTGAGTGTGAGTGCCGAGTGTCGAGTGCCGAGTGCTGAGTGACTGGGAGGCATGAGTGATTGTGAAGTATGCCCGAGTGGCAAGAGTGATTGTGAGGTATGCCCGAGTGGCAAGAGTGATTGTAAGGTATGCCCGAGTGGCACGAGTGACTGTGAGGTTTTCCCGAGGGGCTGTATATGAGTGATGTTCTGCCCGAGGGGCTGTTTATGATTTTATCACTGAATTGCATCGCATTGGCATGCACGCATGACATACAGGCATAGAGATGTATTTTTCCTCATACTATACAACATCACATCATTCATGATTTCTCACACATTTTTGGCAGATGAGCATAGTGATGCATTTGTTTTACACGGGTTATCCGGAAGAAAAATGAAACATATTATTTATTATTGAGAAGATCTTTGGAGAAATTTATTATTTTCAAACTATTCATATTATTGGCAACTTCGACAAACGATTTGGGTTTTCACTGATGTATTTGAAATAAAGAACTACTATTTTTTTTTTAAATCATTACTTGGCTGAGTATTTTATCCCTGAGTTACTTCTGGTATTATTTACTTTATGTTGTTATGGATTGTTGTGGACTATTGGTTTTGGACCCGACCTTGGTGGAAGCTCGTCACTACTTTCAACCTACAGCTAGGTTTGTTACTTACTCAGTACATGGGGTAGGTTGTACTGATACTACACTTCTGCATATTGTGTGCAGATGTTGGCTGTTGTTGTTGCTGTGCTCGATGGTTGCGGGATTTGAAGATGTACATGCGTTCCTGTTGTAACTGCCTCTTGTTCAAGGTAGCCTTAGATTTATAAAATCTCTGTTTATGTATTATTCAAACAGACTATGTATTCATTTCATTTCCGCTTTGTATACTCTATTCTTAGAAGCTCATGATTTGTACTACTAGTTCTTGGGGAGATGTATCAGTTTTAGATATTTTCTTTTAATTAATATCATTGGAATTGGATAGTTGGAAATTGGCTTACCTAACGGGTTGGGTTAGGTGCCATCACGACTAGTGGGATTTTGGGTCGTGACAAGGTGGTATCAGAGCTCTAGGTTCATAGGTTCTACAACTCATGAGCAAGTGTCTAGTAGAGTCTTGCGGATTAGTATGACGTCGTCCATACTTATCTTTGAGAGGCTACAGGGCATTTAGGATATATACTTCCCATTTTTCTTTCCTTATCGTGCGAGATTGATTCAGCTTGAGACATAAACTCTTTGAATTCCTTTCACGTATTCGTATGCGCACATGAGCACTCGGTATCAATTGTGTATCGCCGACTTGTGGTTTCAGGGATGATGTGCGAGATGTGAATTCTATGTTTTGGTGATGGGCTAGTCTGGAGGACTTGAGGCCAAGGTTAGACCGCAGTTTAAGCTTGGTAGCGTCAGTTATAACTTGTACAATTGGACTCATATGTCCGATAATGACCCTACAGTGGAATTAGTTGCTCGATGAGCGGTGAAATGGCGGTATGATGTGTATGATGTGACCGCGGGATGTGTTAAGACGATTTGAATGTGACGAGAAGTGTTTCCTTGAAATGTAAAGAAATGGCCATTGGGTGCTTGATTTTCATTTTTAATATAACGTACAGTCTCGAGTATGAATGTTTTGAAGGATCTTTCATATTGTTAATATTTTGGGGTAAATTAAATTCTCATGTCTGGGTAATGAGTTTGGACTCAGATTGACTAAGTGATTGCATAGTAATTGTGACTGCAAAAAGATATAACAAGATGTCAATTTGAGGCTAGGGAGGTGGGTTATCTCCTGGAGAGTAATCTACGTAGGTATGCTCCTTGTAATATGAATGGAGGGTTTCTTTTCTGCCAGTGGGGCGTATGTGGGGAGAGTTGAATTTGAATCTGGCTGAGAAAGTTGACTTGAGTGTCAAGAGAAGGATTGCGAGCTTAGCGGGTGATTTGGGGTATTTTTACGGTTGGCGTTGCATGAGTTTGAGAAGAAGCTTTGTTGAACTGATTGTGGCATTATGACAGTAATAGAGTATTGGTATTGTGAATTATGGAGTGATTAAATTCATGGCTTTGAGCCAAGTGGGGGAGCCTGCTGCAAATGGCTTAATTTCATGGTTATATATTAAATTTTAGTTTTGGTCTGAGGCATACTTGTGGATTAGTTATGACTTCCAGAGATGGAGTTCGAGAATGACTTGAGTAAACAAATTCTTGGATACGGGTTATATTGTACTTTATGAGTATGTGAAAATCATGGGGTGAGTGAGTTGTTATTTTCAAAATATGTAGTACGCACGGAGTATGAATTTGATTGGGGGTATTGGAGTAGAGTTACTTCTTTGAGTGTTGTGGTTCTAATGGGGCACGTGTCTTTTGACCCATTTGGGCGGTGCAATTAGATTTGAGCAAAGTGGGTGACTCCCGAGAAAAAAAAAATCTAGTGGGTTTGAGAATTTTATATAGCAATTGAAAATTTCTCCGGACTTGTGTATGGATAAAATCCGAGATTTGCGTTTGATGGTGCCTGGACTTGCAGAAATTCTATATGACTATGGATTCTACATTTTTGTATAAGGAAGGTAAGAAGAACAATTTCAAATTCACATAAGGTATTCTCAGAGTGAGTGTTATAGTTGTGGTATTTTTGAAGGTGCTTAAGAAGAATACAGTTGCTTATGGGCCGTAGGGTGTTGTGGTTCTATGCTAAGGTTTGTAGGGTGAGCTGTGGCTAAAGATCGTGGCGTTTTAGCAAGGAGAACTATTAATCTGAAGATATATTCGAAAGAACCTCGGAGAAAATAAGACAAACGGGTAGTAGGTTGGATCAGTATAGTAATGGATATGATCGGTTCTTTGGGTGCTTATGATGTGGGGGTTTTTCTACAGGTGCTTTGTGGCTATACACCTGGACTTGGCGACCTGCGTGGCTTGGTCGAGTTAGAGGAATTTAGTTTTAAGGGCTTGATTATGTGCAAATGGATTCCAAAGTATTCTTGATGGTTTCTACCGGTGTGGAGAACGTGTTGTGTATTGTGATTTCCTCCTGGAAAGAAGCAAGAGAAAGGTTTCTAACTAAAATGGTATGTAAATTATTGGTGACTCAAAGTTGATAATAAAATTCTTGTGCTTTTCCCATGATGGCAAGATAGATGTTATGTGTTGTACGAAAGCTAGATTTTCATGTACAAGGTGGCAGTACAGCCTTGAAGAGAAGGTAACGAATGTTGGACAACATGGAAGGTTTCAAATAACTAGATGAATACTATTACTACTTGGTGTTGTATGAGAAAGGGGCGGATTTCAGAAGGCGCATTGTATTTTGACTTACGGATGTATAAATTAGTATTGTGGTACTCACATGGTTGATAGACTGCTGATATTCAAATTTTATCAAGTGGTACGAAAGAACTTTCAAAGTATTTCTCGTGGGATGATCATGTATGAGAGAGGTGTTAGGCATTCGGGCGGTGGAGATGAAAATTAAATATGGTGATTCACGTGTTCTATGGATTTGGAGATTTGGAGTTCACAGGAGCAGATAGTTTCATGGTTGTGGACTGTGAAGTTTTGGCCGGAGCTAGCCAGATGATGAAATGTGTTATGATTCAGTCATTATGGATTTTCGTAGTGATTTTTTATCTATTTGTGGGTAACCCGAGTTGATTTGGGGGTCCATAGGTAGGCCCAATTAAGATGTGTATTCTACACCGAGCCGAAATGGTTGGCTCTATACTACTATTATTGAGGGATGTGTCATTCGGTTGATTTTGAACTTATTCGTGTTCTCAAATGATCTGTGAGTTACTCCTTTTATGCTACGAGGAGTTGTGATTCATTGGTTATGTGCACAGATGGCGCGGTTCTATTTGAGCTTTATAGAGGAATTTGAGTGTGATGAACACTTGGTGTATTGCATGATCGATAGCATAATGGTTATGTCCTTTCAGGTTTTGTGTGGTATTATTGTCATTTGCCTCTCCGTCATTATTAATTCGGGGCAGGGTGGCTTAGGGTATATAACATGAACCTCGTGTTAGAATCGGGTGATGGTTCTACGGTGTATGATGAATTTTCAGCATTTCGTTGTGGAGGTACTTGTTAATGGCGGGATAGTTCTCTCATTTGAGTCATTTTCCATGACTGGGTACATTTGAATTGTTGCGTATTAGTGCACGGATAACACGAGTTGTGGCTCTGAGTTATATTGGTGAGGCATGTCTACAAAATAATTGTGTTTAGTAATATAAGGTCATTGGACCTAGAAGGAGTACTATCAGGTTTGATTTGGTATATTCGGGAGTATAATATTGAAAGTCGGCTCAGAAAGGGATTATGGTTCTAGTTGGGGCAAGAGGGCTCCGTGACTTGTTGATCTGGTAAGTGGTCATGAAATTTCATGTGTTTCTTTTATTACCGACAGTGTACGAAAGTTTTGGGATGAGGTTTGGTTCGATATGGTTTTAATACTAGTACGCGGTTGGTTTGGAGTAGTCACTGCGATCAGGAATGGTGCTACGAGTTAGCGAGTTGTGTAATATGTTGGTTGATTATATCCGTGGTTATAGTTATAGCTCGATGCAACTTGTCCGGACTTATACGATGTGTAAATGTAAGAGTTGTGTCTTGAAAGAGATTTTAAAGGTTGGAAATTAAACTACAAAGTTTATGGGCTAAGGTTAAATTAATGATTTTAAGTTGCATTGTGTAGTCAAGCCTTATGTGGGATAGGGTGACGTGGTTTCACCCCCGGGTACGTGTGTGGTAAGATGGAATAGTGATTTGATGGCTTGGAAACAACTTTTGGCACGTTCGAGGACGAACGTATGTTTAAGTAGGGGAGAATATAACGACCCGGCCGATTGTTTTGAGTATTACAATCCCGTTTTCCCATTTACTTCTCAAATTGTACTTTACAGCTGTGTGAATTGTCGGGGTAATTGGTTCGGGTCCAATGAGGTTTTTGAAGGAATTAGAACACTTAGTTCCAAGGTTTAAAGCTTAAGTTAAAATAGTGACCGAATGCGGAATTATGTGTAAACGACATCGGATTCGAATTTTGATGATTCCAATAGCTCTGTATGGTGATTTTGGACATAAGAGCGTGTCCGGAAAATTATTTGGATGTCCGTAGTGGAATTTGGCTTGAATTGCCGAAAGTTAAATTTTGTGGAAGTTTGACCGAGGGTTGACTTTTTGATATCGAGGTTGGAATCCGATTCTGGAAATTGGAATAGGTCCGTAATGTGAAATATGACTTGTGTGCAAAATTTGAGGTCAATCGGACGTGATTTGATAGGTTCCGGGTCGTTTGTAGAAATTAGAAATTTCATTAGGCTTGAATTGGGGTGTAATTCATGGTTTTAGCATTGTTTTAGGTGATTTGAGGGTTCGACTAAGTTCGTATGATGTTTTAAGACTTGTTGGTATATTTCGTTGAGGTCCTGAGGGGCTCGGGTGAGTTTCGGATGGTTAACGGGTTGGATTTTGGACTTGGAACTCTACTGGAATTTTTCTGATGCACTATCTGGTTTCCTTCATCGCGTTCGCGAGTGGAGCCTCGCGTTCGCGAAGAGGAATTTCAGGCAAGTAGGATTTACTCTTCGCGTTCACGAGGCGGTCTCGCGTTCGCGGAGAGGAACTGGGTTGTGCATCGCATTCGCGAAGGGGAGCTTGCGTTCGCGAAGAAGGGCTCCATAAAGCATCGCGTTCGTGAGCAGTGTCTCGCGTTCGCGAAGAACAAATGTTGGGAAGCACATTTTGTGCTTCGTGAACGCGAGGGACCTGTCGCGTTTATGAAGAAGAGAGGTTTGGACAGAAAGTTTAAGTTCAGAAAATGGGACTTCCATTTTTAACGATTTGGAGCTCGGATTGAGGCGAATTTAGGGCGATTTTCAGAGGAAACAACGGGGTAAGTGTTCTTAACTCAATATTGGTTAAATTACCCGAATCCATGGTTGTTTTTATCATTTAATTGGTGAATTAAGTTGGAAAAGTTTAAAAACCCTCTTAGTTTAAATTGAGGATTTGAAGGCCGAGTTGTGGTCGGATTTGAGTAATTTTAGTATGGTTGGACTCGTGGTTGAATTATCACGACCAAATTTTCCCTCCGTTGGGTATCGTGATGGCACCTAGTCTTAGGGACTAGGTAAGCCTAACAATAATTAAAACAACAACATTATTTAAATAGAATCTCTTAAAATTCCCAAAACCGGTAGTACAAGTCATAAGCTCTACAGAGTGTTTGCTAGAAAACTTCTAAATACAACTGTCCAGAAATAAGAATGAACAGTGCAAAATGAAAATGTTGAAGGTGACTCCGAAGCCTGCGAACGCAGCAGCAGGTTTACCTTGAGTCTCCATAGCAACAGTCCACACATCTAGCTAACGAACAAGTACCTAGATCTGCACAAAAATGTGCAGAAGAGTAGCATGAGCACACCACAACGGTGCCTAGTACGTATCAAGACTAACCTCGGTGGAGTAGTGACGAGGAACAGTCAAGACACCCACTGGTCTAATAAACTGAACAGATATAAGTACATGAGTAACAGAAGTATGATGTCTACATAAAGACTATGCAATATGGCTCACAATACAATAATGGCATTAAAGCAAGAAACAACAAGTATCAGCGAAATATCATGAAAATGACGCAGACAAAGTGAATGGAACACAACCTAAATCAGGAATCACGAATACATCAAGGACATGTGATAACTCAGTAAATACAACTGCTTTTACATTAGGTTTTAGTCAATAACTCCACGAGGTACCGAACCTCGGACAATTTACAACTCACGGGTCTCAATACCTGAACCCTAACACTTGGCATCTTGTGCCCTCATAACACCTCATAACCACACTGACGACTTACGTGCCAATAGAGCCATTCTCACATAGAAGACAAGTAAACAAGGGTGAGCATCTATGCTCAACAATATCAAGAACACCTCTTATCCGATAAGAGTGCTTAACTACGTGTATGCTTGTGCAAGTGTCCTAACATAGTCCATACCAGCAAATAAGCATAAGGAAGAAGAAGAACGGACAACACGTAGAATATTTTCTCACAGCTTTCACAAGATAAAGCTCACACAGGTACGTATACCACTACACAAATATCAACAACAAGAATGCCCCCAGGCCATAAATCATCACAAATCAATCCCTGACGCAGCCCACCTTGTCTCGCCACGTGTGCAATAGTAACATAAATGCCCGCCTTGTCTCGCCACACGTGCATAATAATGTTCCCACCTTGTCTCACCACATGCGCAACCCATAAATATATATACATATCCTGCCTTGTCATGCCGCATGTGCAAATATCAATGGTAACAATAGCATGGCAAAAACCTCGTGCAACCCCATAGTAACAACCGCACGGCAGAAGCCTCATGCATCACAATAATAACAACCGCACGGCAGAAACCTCGTGCATCACCACAACAAGTACCACAACAACAATGACAATAATACAAAGTACGACAAGCAAATCAACTCAAGAACTTTTAAATCACAGGAAAATGTCGGACCAAATCACAAGGAATATCCACAGTAAAGAATGCTAGGCATAAAGAGAACAACTCAACAAAGGGAAACTAATGTGTATCAACGATCCCACAATATACATTTCAACAACAGGGAAACTAACACGAGTCAAATAATTCCAAATAAAACAAGTCGACGAAGATATAGGATATCTAAAACTTCTTTTAAGGTTGAGGAATTACTAAGGATTTTCAACAATTTAATTAAGGATAAGCAGCTGAAAGATAATCATAACCTCAATTAAGACTGAACAAATTATAAGATGATATAATAATAATTTCAAATAAAGATAAGCAGTTATGAAAAGATAGCATGACAATGGAGGAGGTAAAATCTTCAGTTAAGTCAAATAAGAGTCAAATAGGCAATAAGAGTGAATCCTGAAAGCAATTAATTCTAATTAAAGCATGTAGAGGTGAAAATAGTAAATAGGAACTTAATCATATCAAGAACAACTTCATACACAGTGAATATAAGGACCTAAGAATCCTAAGAGGCCAACTTTTTACAAATAAGTCCGAGCACGCACTCGTCACCTCGCGTGCATGGACAACAATCAACATAGAAGACTCAATCCTAAGGGGAAAATCCCCCACACAAGGTTAGGCAGGATACTTACCTCAAACCAAGCTCAACCAGTCTGTAAGAATGCCCTTTTTTCAATTATCCGACTCCGAATGGCCCAAAGCTAGCCAAACACAATTGCCTAACATGAATACAGCCATAATAGACTCATGTAATTAATAAAATCAATACTTTAATAAAGGTCGACCCGGGCCCACGTCTCGGAATCGGGTAAAAGTCACAAAATACGAACACTCATTCACTCACTAGTCTAACCATACAAAAATCATCAAATTTCGATACCATTTCGTCCCTCAAATCGTGATTTTTCATTTTGAATTTTTTTTTTCTTTCAAAAACCACCATTTTTCTCTAATCAAAACACAAATTAAATGATAAAAATAAAGATAGAATCATGGAAATAAATAAATTCTAGGTGAAGAACACTTACCCAATCGATTTGCATGAAAAACCCACAAGGAAAAGCTCAAAACCGAGCTCTAGAACTCCAAAAATGGTGAAAACGGCAAACCATCAGAATAGAGGACTTTATATTCTGCCCAGGGGTTTTGTGCATCGCGAACGCGGAGAAAGGGACGCGTTCGCGACGAAGAGAAACAAAGCTGCCCAGTTGTTCTTCGCGAACACGAAGAGGAAAAATATGATGGCACAACGACTGCTCTTCGCGAACGCGTGAAGTAGTATGCGAACACGAAGAGTGTAATGGAATAACTACGCGAACGTGTAAGTGACATGCAAACGTGAAGAGGAAAATGATCACCAGTGCGCAGGGCCTGGTTTGCACTTCGCGAATGCGAGATAGGGAATGCAAACGCGAAGAAGGGGGGTGGCAAAGCTTCGCGAATGCGAGAGGGTGACTGCGAACGCGAAGAGGAAATATTTCACCCTCCAAAATAACACTACGCGAATGCGAAGGCAAGGACGCGAAAGCGATGAAGGAAACCAGATGATAGATAACAGCAGTTCAAAAATAGGGGAAAAGACCCGTAGCCCATCCAAAACTCACTCGAGGCCCTCGGGACCCCGTCTAAACATACCAACAAGTCCCATAACCTAACACGGACTCGCTCGAGGACTCAAATTATATCAAACAATGCCGAAACTACGAATCTCACCATGAATCGAACTTATAAATTTCAAATCTTTTAACTTCTAAAACCCGTGCTGAAACCTATCAAATCAACCCGGAATGACGTCAAATTTTGCAGGCAAGTCCCAAATAACATAAAGGAGTTGTTTCAACTCTCGGAATCGCATTCCGACCCTGATATCAAAAAGTCCACTTCCGGTCCAAATCTCTAAAAATTTGACTTTTTGCCATTTCAAGCCTAAATCAGCTACAAACCTCGAATTTATAGTCCGAACACGCTCCTAAGTCCAAAGTCACCCAACGGAACTAATGGAACTGACGGAACTCCATTCCGGAGTCGTCTTCACATAGTTCCGACTACGGTCAAAATCCTAAGACTTAAGCTTTCGTTTTAGGGACTAAGTGTCCCAAATCACTTTGAATCATCCGGTAACTGAATTCAACCACGCACGCAAGTCAATACACATAATATGAAGCTGCTCAGGGCCTTATACCGCCGAACGAGACTTAAGTTCTCAAAACGACCGGTCGGGTCGTTACATTCTTCCCCTCTTAAACAAACGTTCGTCCTCGAATGCGCTAAGAATCGCCCCAAAGTCTCCAAATCACTGAAGGTACATATCCAACACACACCCGCGGGCGACTCCACGTCACCCCAATCCACATAAGCCTGACGACACCATCCCAACTATAATTCATCATTTCTGCCAACACCGATAAGCCTTAGAGTCAAAATTCTCACCTTCCATTTGTCTTCAAAAGACCCGATTCTAAATCCATAACCGATAACAGTCTCAACCAGCTGTAACAACTCATGCCTACACCCACAAGGTACGACCACACAACAAAACACCACACATAGGCCCATAATAACATTTCAGATCACAATAGCTGCCCGAAATCAAAACCAACATCGGCAATTAGACCCATATCCGTTAGCAACCCATTTCAAACCTCCACAACGCTGATAATGATGCAAGAAACACGAAGACATCATAACTATACACCCAATTCAACAAGTCACAACTAACACCATCGGGCACACACCCCGTAGCCAAAACTCAAGAAGCACATAACGAAATTGAATAAGTATGTAAAGGGAAACACATAAGATAAATATCAAACAAGTCCGATAGGCACAACTTTCTAACAATACCCTAATATGAATCAATTCAAAAGGAAAAATCAAAGTACATGAACAAATCATAAGGATCTCATCCTGGTATTACCCTCCACCGTGGCACGCAGCCCGGCTCAAACATATCAAATCACATGGAATTGCGAGGGTCTCACCCTCAACTCTGAATCACAAGTCGAATACACATCATAGCAATGGAAATCATCCACTAACTCAATTCTGCCAATAAAAATCTCAACACTTGCTAAATTCTCACCCCGGTAGAGTATCAAATCACAAATTATAACCAAATTTACTCAGGAATCACATCAAACCTACCATAATGGACAACGTGAATTCACTTATAGTCTCATAACTTTCAATAATGAATAGAAACAAATGATAGACACGGGCTACCGCTCATAGAGTCTCCCAACACGGCAAACACATATACAGAATACTGATTCATGAACTCACCAAAAGGTGGAACAACAAATAGGGAAACTCACCCCGATAAGCAAAACCGAATCAAATACGAATAGTGCCCCTTTGTAACAAATAAATAGCATACCTGTATGACATCATCTCGAGCAATGACCTCAAGCCTACTATATGAAACACATCAACGGGCCGGGCCTTCCCCTCTTGGGCTCCCTCTACTCGCCTGAATACTCTGTTGTGACATGCATGTCTGGAGTCTAGGGCAATCTCTCACCCTATGGCTAGTATCTCCACACTCAAAGCAACCTCTCTGCTGACGTGGTTGTGGGAACTGTGCGGTATGGGTACTCTGAGACCCATGAGCACCTGAAGCAATGTGCGAAGCCTGAAGTGCAAACTGAACTGGCTGACCCACAAAACCTCTACCATGTCGTACCCTACCTCCAAAATAAGGACCAGTAGATCTCTCCGGTCTACGAGGCCTCCTTCTCTCCCTGTCCCCTCTCTCCTGATCTCGTATGTACTCTCTCTCGTGGCCTCGCCCATCTCCTCTCTCTTAGTCCCACATGCCCTCTACTCGGCGAACGATCCCTACCACCTGCTGAAACAAAACATCTGACTCTAACTCCAGAGCCATGCTAAACCGAATATCATGTCTGAGTCCCTCAATGAATCTACGGACACGCTCTCTAACTGTGGCGACCAAAGCAGGTGCATGCCTGTCCAAATCACTGAATCTTACGGCATACTCTGACACTGACATAGTGCCCTGGCGTAGCTGCTCAAACTCCGTGCGCCATGCATCTCGAAGGGACTGAGGTACAAACTCTCTCAGGAACATCTCTGAAAACTGAACCCATGTAAGTGAAGCTAACTCGGCTGGGCTACCCAACTTATATGCCCGCCACCACTGGTTAGCCACTCCCCTAAGCTGGAATGTAGTAAAAGCAACCCCACTCGTCTCCACAATACCTATAGTACGGAGAACGCGGTGACACTCCTCCAGAAAACCCTGTGTACTCTCTGAAGCCAAACCACTAAATGTAGGAGGGTCATATTTCTTGAACCTTGCAAGTCTAAGCTGCTCTTCCTCAGATGCTGCTTCCCTGACCACGGTCTAAACTGGGACCACAGGCTGTGTCGCCATGACACCTGAAACCTGACTAACATGAACTCGCTGCTCTGGGGTATGGGCGGTGGGAGTCTGGGCTGCTCCCCCGGTTTGTGAAATAGCTGGTGCAACCGGAATCAACCCCGCCTGAGCCAATGTACCAATCATGCTCAGGAACTATGCTAAGGTCTCCTGAAGTCCGGGGGTAACAACAGGCGCCTCCGGTACCTGCTCCCTAACTGGAACTTCTGGCGGCTCCTCAACTACTACTCTGGTAGGTTCTCTAGCTGCGGCACGTACTCTTCGTCGACCTCTGACTCTGCCCCTAGCGATACCTACTCCGGGAGCAGTGTCGTCGATAACTGCAGCTCGTGTCCTCACCATCTGTGAGAGAATGGAATGGTAAAAGTTCAAACTCCGAGATCAATAAACTCGCACGATAGGAATGAAAGAAGTTAAATTGTCCTAATAGTTCTGTAGCCTCACGAAGATAAGTACAGATGTCTCTGTACCGATCCGCAAGACTCTACTAAACTCGCTTATGACTTGTAGCACCTATGAACCTAGAGCTCTGATACCAACTTGTCACGACCAAATTTTCCCTTCGTTGGGTATCGTAATGGCACCTAGTCCCTAATACTAGGAGCCATCACGATACCCAACAGAGGGAAAATTGGGTTGTGACATGAATGGGGGTTCGAATTTTGTGATTTTTACCAGATTCCGAGACGTGGGCCCCACGGGTAATTTTTGGGGAGCAATTTCGGATTTTTTGAAAATATTAGTATTTTATATGGAATTAATTCCTATAATTTTTGTGGGCTGAATCAGATTATTTTGACTAGATTCAAGCCGTTTGGAAGTTGATACGCGCATAATGGGATTTCTGGAGCATTGTTTAGCTTGCTCGGCATTGGATTTGGCTTGTTCGAGGTAAGTCACTCTTCTAATCTTGGAGTTAAGGGTATGAACCCTTGTATTATGTGAATTATTGGGAGGTGACGCACATGTTAGGTGACGGGCGTTTGGGCATGCACTATAGAAATTGTGACATAATTGTTTCTGTGGAATTTTGTAGTTAAATAATCTTGGCATTTTCCATGCGGTTTTATGAGTTAGAGAAATTAAGCTGAAAAGCATATTAAAAATCATGATTGAGGCTATGTGCCAGTACTATTGGGACCCACAGAGGTCATATTGCTGTGAATTATTTATTTTAAATTGAAAATTCATACTCAGTCATATTCATTTCATTGCATATCATAACTCAGTTTTATGACTCTATTTTGATGAATATAAATGTTTTGGGCCGATTGCCCTGTTTTACTGAAATGCCCGAGTGGCTTGAGAGGTTTATGACTGAGTGAGGCCGAGGGCCTGATTTGTGAGGATGAGTGTGGATCGGGGCTGCCCGCCTACAGCATACTTTATTATTATAGCACGTGAGTTGTCCGTGCAGCACGTGAGTTGTCCGTACAAATTATAGCGCTTGGGATGAAGGAGCCCCTTCGGAGTCTGTACACACCCCCAGTGAGCGCAGGTACCTACTGAGTGCGAGTGTCGAGTGCCGAGTGCCGAGTGCTGAGTGACTGGGAGGCATGAGTGATTGTGAGGTATGCCCGAGTGGAAAGAGTGATTGTGAGGTGTGCCCGAGTGGCAAGAGTGATTGTGAGGTATGCCCGAGTGGCACGAGTAACTGTGAGGTTTGCCCGAGGGGCTGTATATGAGTGATGTTCTGCCCGAGGGGCTGTTTGTGATTTTATCACTGAATTGCATCGCATTGGCATACACACATGACATACAGGCATAGAGATGTATTTTTTCTCATGCTGTACAATATCACATCATTCATGATTTCTCACACATTTTTGACAGATGGGCATAGTGATGCATTTGTTTTACACGGGTTATCCGGAAGGAAAATGAAACATATTATTTATATTATTGGCAACTTCGGCAAACGATTTGGGTTTTCACTGATGTGTTTGAAAGAAAGAACTACAATTTTATTTTTGAAATCATTACTTGGCTGAGTATTTTATCCCTGAGTTACTTCTGGTATTATTTGCTTTATGTTGTTATGGATTATTGTGGACTATTGGTTTTGGACCCGACCTTGGGGGAAGCTCGTCACTACTTTCAACCTACGGCTAGGTTTGTTACTTACTCAGTACATGGGATCGGTTGTACTGATACTACACTTCTGCACATTGCGTGCAGATGTTGGCTGTTGTTGTTGCTGTGATCGATGGTTGCGGGACTTGAAGATGTACCTGCGTTCCTATTGTAGCTGCCTCTTGTTCAGGGTAGCCTTAGATTTATAAAAGCTCTGTTTATGTATTATTCAAACAGACTATATATTTATTTCATTTCCTCTTTGTATACTCTATTCTTAGAAGCTCATGATTTGTACTACCAGTTCTTGGGGGATGTATAATATTAAGATATTTATTTACTTAAGTTACTTTAATAATTGTTATTGGGATTGGATAATTGAAAGTTAGCTTACCTAGCGGGTTGGGTTAGGTGCCATCACGACTACTTGGATTTTTGGTCTTGTACCGCTTTTTATGTTAATAATGCTGCAGAAAAAGAACGTGGCATTCCTAGATTGGTTATAAATTATAAACCTTTGAATAAATATTTAAAGTGGATAAGGTATCCTATTCCCAACAAAAAGGATTTGTTATCAAGATTATATGATGCCAATATATTTTCAAAGTTTGATTTAAAATCTGGTTATTGGCATATTCAAATATTTAAAGAGCATACTTATAGAACTGCTTTTAATGTTCCATTCGGGCAATATGAATGGAATGTTATGCCTTTTGGTTTAAAAAATGCCCCTTATGAATTTCAGAAAATCATGAATGATATATTTAATCCATATCTAGATTTCATCATTGTTTATATTGATGACATTTTGATATTCTCCAAAACATTTGAAATGCATATTTAGCATCTAGATATTTTAAAAGAATTGTTATACAAAATGGTTTAGTTATTTCAAAACTAAAAATGAGTTTATTCCAAACCGATGTTCGATTTTTAGGACATTATATATGTCAAGGAAAATTAACTCCAATTCAAATATCTATTGATTTTGCATCAAATTTTCCTGATAGTATTACTGATAGAACTCAGTTACAAAAGTTTTTGGGAAGTTTAAATTATATATCCCCTTTTTATAAAACTTTGTCTCGTGATTTGGCCCCACTATATGATAGGCTAAAAAAGGATCATAAAAAACCTTGGACTGATAGTCATACCATTTTGGTTAAAAATATTAAGCAAAGGGTAAAAGCTTTACCTTGTTTAACCCTTGCTAATCCTACATGGCAAAAGATTGTCGAGACGGATGCGTCTAATATTGATTACGGTGGGATATTGAAACAAATAAATCCCAATGATAATTCTGAATACTTGATAACATTTCACTTTGGAAAATGGACTGAAGCCCAGAAAAAATATGCTACTGTGGCTCATTGTCACGACCCAAAATCCCACCACAAGCGTCGTGATGGCACCTAGTCTCTAAGACTAGGTAAGCCAATTTCAATTACATTTTTGGAGCCATTTTTTTTAATTAAATAAGTAACCAAAACTAACAACGGAATAAATATGAATGTACAACCTCCCAAGACTGGTAGTACTGAGTCACGAACTCTAACTGAATACATGGAATGATCACGAGGACCGAATATACAATACTGTTTGATTAAAATTAATAGTATAATGAAATGAAAAGACTCCAAGGGACTGCGACGACCAAGCAGCTCTACCTTGAATCCTTACGATCCCTCTTTAACTCTTCTTAAGTCCGATGTCTCCAATACCTGGCTCTGCACAAAAATGTGCAGAAGTGTAGTATGAGTACACCACGGTCGGTAGCCAGTAAGTATCAAGACTAACCTCAATGGAGTAGAGACGAGGTACAATCAAGACACTCACTAGTCTAATAACCTGTGCAATATAATATACAAAATAATAGGAAACAAATAATAATAAGGGCAGGATAAAACAACTAGTGATATGCACAACAGACAACAAGAATACCATTAATATCACTCAACAATTAATAAATACAATTACACCCAATTAAATCAAGTCCTTTAAATAAATGTCTTTCACATATAATTCTTCCAGATAACTCTCTTTCAAATATAATTTTCTCAAATAATTATTTTTCAAATATAATTCTTCCAATAAATCTTTTCAAATATAATTTCCTCGAATAAGTATCTTTCAAATACAATTCTTTCATATAATACTTTCTAAGTAAAAATCCCTCAAAATTAATATTTTGAATATAATTCTTTCAATTAAAAAGTCACCATATGACACCTCATTTCATAATCATAAAAATATGGGTCTCGCCTCTTTTTCATATTTTCACGGCACCTCGTGCCCATAATTAAATCATCATATTTCCCCGATATCTCGTGCCCTTATATCATATCTCAACTGCACGGACAATTCACATGCCAATTATCATTATCATTTCATCACAGCACTTCGTGCCCACATTTCATATCACAACTGCACGGACAATTCACGTGCCAAATATCCTCATTATTTACTCACGGCACCTCGTGCCCACATTTTATTTTATAAACCGCCTGGCAATAGCCACAGGCTCTCAATTTCAACATAAATCAGATTGTTATGAATTTACCAACAACAAGACAAATTGCACAAGGTATAAAAGTAAATACAAGAAAATCACAACATCACATGAAAATTATCAACACCAGAACCCCACATCATCACATATCGTCCCTGACAATAGCCACCCTTATCGTTCCTATTGTCGCCCTTATCGCTCCTGTAGCCACCCTTATCGCTCCGCCCAAAAAATATCAATAGCCACCCTTATCGCTCCTATTGCCGCCCTTATCGCTCATGTAGCAACCCGCATCGCTCCGCCCAGACAATATTAATAGCCACCCTTATCGCTCCTATTGCCACCCTTATCGCTCCGCCCAGACAATATTCTAACAAACACAACGATAGTAAAATGTCACCCTTATACCCACATAATATCAACAGTGAAATGCCACCCTTATATTCTCAAAATAACAACAGTGAAATACCACCCTTATATCCTCAAAATAACAACTCACATAACACAACAATTTATACGGGAAATTATCACGACAACATAACAAAATTAATTCATACAACAATTTGCCCAATGGCCACAACCAAATTCCAAAGACACAACCAAATCAATAAATTTCACAACAAATAGCTGAAGGCTCCACACAATGTGTATAACACCACAAAAAAATAATCAACAGAGATAGAAATTATTCAGCATAAATCAAAGCCTTCATTAATCCAAATTTAGATAATTATATTAACGCTTCTTCTTAAACTTGCGTAATTAATTATTTGCATAGGGAAAATTCAAAATAAAATTAAATTCCCAGAATTATCAAACCAACAAACTCACGGAATTACATAAATACTAAAATAACAATCACATCAAATTGTTATATAAAAATAAGTTCAACCAACAAGGATTTAGGCATGGCAAATAGATGATTAAATAAATGCCAACAATTATCCAATTTACTACACAATATGCCTAAGACTTAAACCCAATATATTTTGCACATACAAGCCCGAGTACGTACTCGTCACCTCGTGTACACGGCTTTTCACAATTCACAAATGGCACATAAGACTCGATGCCTAAGGGGTAATTCCCCCACTCGAGGTTAAGCAAGACACTTACCTTTTTGAAGTTAGGCCGATATTCCAAAATAGCCTTCTTGCTTGAATTGACCTCCGGACAGCTCAAATCTATCCAAATTAATTGTATAACTTCATTAAAATTCATCAAAAATAATTCCGGATAATAATACGTCGACTTAAAAATTTATTTTAAAAAGTCAACAAAAGTCAATGAGGGGCTTGCACCTCGGAACCCGACATAATATTCATGAAATCCGAACACCCATTACGATACAAGTTCAACCATACCAATTTTATCGAATTCCAATAACAAATCGACCTCCAAATCTTAAATTTAAACCAAGAGGGTTTTCTAAATTTTTCAACCCAATTCACTAATTTAGTGATAAAAACAACAATAGATTCATGTAGTTTAACCAAAATCAAGTTAGGAATTCGTACTCTAATGTTTTCCTTGAAAAACTCTCGAAAATTTGCCTCACCCGAGCTTCCTTGGTCCAAAAATGGAAGAATGACATGAATTTGGACTTTATCTACTACCCAGGGGTTTGTTCTTCGCGTTCGCGAGACTCCCCTCGCGTTCGTGAAGAACAAATTCTTCAAAAATCATTTTCAAACTCTTCTCAGATAGCCTCTAGTATAATGGTCATAACGTTTTGTACAAAACTCCAATTGATGAAAGGTTTGACTTTATGAAAACTAGACTCCAAGGAATATAACTTTCATTTGTTTCTCATCTCCCAATTCCTTATAGATTACGAGATATAAGCTTCCAAATTCAGCCCTGAGCAACAGAGATTTTCAAACTCTTCCTGGACAGCCTATAGTATATCCACCATAACTTTTTGTACACAACTCCAAATGACAAATGGTTTACCTTTATGAAAACTACACACAAAGGGCTACAAATTTTGTTTTTGGATCATCTCCAAGTTCCTTATAGATTTTGAGATATCAGCCTCTAAATTCAGACGACGAACAATAAAATTTCCTTCTTCGCGAATGCGAGAACCTCTTCGCGAACGCGAAGAACAAAGTCCTAACAGCGAAATCCTTCTTCGCGAACGCGAGAGGCTCCTCGCGAAAGCGAAGAACAACACCAGAACCAGCAACCAGCAGCATCAAAACACCCAAACTTGGTCCAGAACCACCCGAAATCAAACCCGAGGCCCCCGGGACCCCGTCCAATCGTACCAACCAGTCCCAATACATAACATGAACCTGCTCGAGGCCTCAAATCACATCAAACAACATCAAAGCAATGAATCATACCCCAATTCAAGCCTAATGAACTTTGAAATTTCAAATTCAATATCTTGTGCCGAAACACATCAAACCAATCTGGAATGACTTCAAATTTTGCACACAAATCATAATTGACATAACGAAGCTATTCCAATTTCCAGAATCGGATTCCAGCCCCGATATCAAAAAGTCAACCCCCGGTCAAACTTCCTAAAAATTCATCTTTCGCCATTTCAAGCCAAATTCCTCTACGGACCTCCAAATAATTTTCCGGACACGCTCCTAAGTCCATAATCCCCATACGGAGCTATTGACATCATCAAAATTCCATTCCGGAGTCGTCTTCACACAGTTCCGACTACGGTAAAAATCCTAAGACTTAAGCTTCTGTTTTGGGGACCAAGTGTCCCAAATCACTCCAAATCATCTGGTAACTGAATTCAACCACGCACGCAAGTCTATACACATAATAAGAAGCTGCTCAGGGCCTTATGCCACCAGGCGGGGCTTAAATTCTTAAAATGACAAGTCGGGTCGTTACATTCTCCACCTCTTAAACAAACGTTCGTCCTCGAACGTGCTAATAATTATTCTGAGGTTACCGAATTGATGATTTTTACTGTTACACATATACTCACGGTTGGTTCTACGTTACTGCATTTGAGATAAGCCTGACAACATCATCTCATTTGAGTTTATTTCTTGTATCCATATTTGTAAACTTTAAGATCAATTCCTTACACTCCAAACATTTCAAAAGGTCTGATTTTCACAACAATGCACAATATTAGTCTCAACTGGCTATAGCAACTCGTGCCTACGTACACATCAATTTTCTTCAAAAAAATTTCTACGGTGTTACGTTCTTCCCCTCTTAGGATCATTCGTCCTCGAACACATAACATAATTTATCTCTTCTTTCACACATATCAATCTCCCAATTTTTTTTTCTAACTCCCAAATTTTTCAGAAAATTTTGGCAGAGTCTCCCCTGTAAATGGGCCTATCCACCTGCCAGAGTAACACCAAAACGACTCCTAACAACACATCCATAAGGTATATATCAATAACATTGATCTCAACATTACAAGCATTGCATTAACATTATGATATCAGGACATGAAGTACATCATATGTATGCTCATCACCACATCTCAGGTCTTAAAAGTTGTTCATAATTAATTCCAGCAATCATCAATTAATCTCATATTAACCAGTACCTCATTTCAAATTTTTCACAACACTGACAACATAATGTAAGGCATGAAGACCTCATAACTATTTGCCCAATTTAACGAGTCACCTTTAGCGCCACCTGGGCACTCATCTTATAGGTTAAAACTCAATGTTTACAGCACGAAAATGGTTGAATATGCACAGAAAATATACAAGAATTATCAGATAAGCCTAACAGGCATGACTCCCTATTAATAATATTGTACAAATTAAATTTCACAAAGGGAGAATTTTAAACTCATAAATATTTTACCACAAAGACCTCGTCGTTATATAACTTCCACCGCGACTTGTAGCTCGATTTAAATATTTCACATCATACATAAAATGTGAGGATCTCGTCCTCAACTCCGAATAACATGTATTTTACACATTGTGCCAACTGAAATTTCAATTTTCTTTCTTTCTTCATTTCAATATATTTCATAAATATTTTTTCACAACACATAATGAACCCTTATACCGGTAGGGCGTATAATTCATTAAAATTGGAATCAATTATTCTAAAACACATTAAAACCACTGTAATGAATAATAAAAATTACTTTTGGACTTATAGCCCTCAATGGTGTACAGAAATAAAATAACAGACACGGGCTCACATCTTTAAATCTCCCGACAGGGATAAACATATAAGTGGGTCACAAATTTACGAAGCTCACCATAAGTGGAGCATAATAGGAGGACTCACCTCAATATTCAGAACCGAATCAAATTAAGGAAAATATCCTTTTATAATAAAATTAGGATCGTACCTGTAATGACACCATCTATGTATTGGCCCCAGCCAAATCATAGTGATTATATCAACGGGTCGGGCCTCCACCTCTTAGGCGCCCACTACTCGCCTGTCCTCCACCTTTAGTTGACTGTGCACGTGGAGTATCAACTAGAATAAAGCTTGTGGCTAGAGTGTTTAGGTGAAATCCACCCCTCCCAAGTCTGGGACAATCTCTCATGATATTCCTAATATTATCACACTCATAACAACCCCTCTGAGGTCACGAATGCTCGTACTGAGTCTGTACCGGATAACTGGAATAACCACTATAAGAATCTCGTGTCGGTGGTGCACTGTAAACTGGAGCACTCCGAGTAATCTAATATGCAGACTGAGCTGACCGACTGCTCGAGCCTCCGCTATAATGGGTTCTAGCTGAAGAGTAAAACCCACTGAACCCTCCAGATCTTCGAGATCTTTTGGCCTCTTTAGACTCCCTTTCCTCGCCTAAAACACCCTCAATCTTCCTTGCAATCTCCACTACTTGTTGAAATGGAGCATCAGTTTGAAACTCTCTAGCCATGCATATTTTAATATCATAATCGAGCCCCTCAATGAATCTGCGGACCCATTCTCTGACTGTAGGAACTAAGATAGGTGCATGACGGGCTAACTCACTAAACCTGATAGCATATTCTGACACTGTCATAGTGTAACGACCCGACCGGTCGTTTCAGGAGTTATAGCCCCGTTTCCCCCATTTCTATTTCCTTCATGATCTTAAGCTAAATTATTATATACCAGGTTAGTTGGTTCGGGTCCGGAGTGGTTTCGGAGTGGAATGAGACACTTAGTCTCTTATTTAGAACCTTATGTTGGAAAAGTCAACTGGATGTTGACCTATGTGTAAACGATCTTGGATTTGAATTTTGATGGTTCAGTTAGCTCCGTAAGGTGATTTTGGACTTAGGAGTGCGTCCAGAATGTGAATTGGAGGTCCGTGGTAGAATTAGGCTTGAATTGGCGAAATTTGGAAATTAGGCGATTTCGATCGTAGTGAAAAATTTGATATTAGGGTTAGAATGGAATTCTAGAAGTTGGAGTAGGTTCGTAGTGTCATTTGTGATGTGTGTGCAAAATTTGAGGTCATTCGGACGTGGTTTGGTTGGTTTCGGCATCGCTTGCCGAATTTAGAAATTTAGAAGTTCTTAGGCTTGAATCCGAGGGTAATTTGATGATTTGATGTTGTTTTGAGTGATTCAAAGGTTTGACTAAGTTTGTATGTTGATATATGATTTGTTTGTATTTTTGGTTGAGGTCCCGAGGTCCTCTGGGTGATTCTGGGTGGTTAACGGATTTGTCGAAGTTGGAAAATGCAGCTGAAGGTGCTGCTACTGCTATTTTCGCACCTGCGGAAGAAAGAGTCATAGGTACGAGGCTGCTGGTGTGCGTGGGGAGTTCGCAGGTGCGGGAAATGCTGGGCTAGGCAGGTTGCGCAGGTGCAAAACCTGGGGCGCAGATGCCGAAAGGGGGATACTAGGCAGGCTTCGCAGAAGCGGAGTATGAGCGTGCATGCGCGAGAATTTGCTAGCGTAGATGCGGAAAATGTGAGGCCAATGCTGGAGCGCAGGCGTGAAGGATTTGGCCGCACCTGCGAGCCCGCATGTACGAGGCCTGGAGCGCAGGTGCGGAAACTGGGGAATTAAGTGGAGTTCGCGGATGTGGCGCCTTGACTGCAGGCGCGTGGAATAGGCCGCAGGTGCGAAAATCTGGACAGAATGTATAGATAGCACTTCGCGAATATTGGTTCATTTTCACCATTTTTAAGTCGGTGTTTGGAGCTTTTGGAGTGATTTTCGAAAGGTGATTGAAGGGCTATCAGTGAGGTAAGTTGCTTGAGCCCTAATACTTATATACATGGCGATTTTCCGTTGTTTAATCATTGTAATTAGTGAAAATGAGGGGTTAGGGCTTGGAATTTTTAAGAGTTTAATTTAAGGATTTGAAGGACCAAACGATGTAAGATTTTGATGAATTTAGTATGGTTAGACTCGTGAGTGAATGAGCTTTCTAGTTTTGTAAATTCTGTCGGATTTCGAGACGTGGGCCTAGGGGCCGGGTTTGAGCCAATTTCGGGTTTTGGTCTAATTTGATAGTTTTTCTTGTGGAATTCATTCCATTAGCGTATATTATGGTATTGTACTAATTGTAAATAGATTTGGAGCATTTGGAGGCCGAGTCCAGAGAAAAGTGCATTGCGGGGTAGAGATTTGACCGGTTTGAGGTAAGTAACGATTATAAATCTAGTCCTGAGGGTATGAAACCCCGGATTTCGTATCATTCTACTATTTTGAGGTGACGCACATGCTAGGTGACGGGCGTGTGGGCGGGCACCATTGGGGATTTGTGACTTGGTCCATCCCGTAACAACTGTAAAGTTGCATATTTTGTTTAAACTATATGATACTTATATATTTTAGAAAGAGTTTCTGTAAATTGGGCTGAATGCCATGTTTGGGCCTTGTGTCAGTGTTGTTCGGTCCCTTAGAGGCCTTTTCTTACTATCCTCTCACTGTTTTTGATTGAAAATCTATACTCAGTCATGGTTATACCTGTTTACTGCATAACTCGGTTTTATTACTCGGTTTAAATGCATATAAATGTTGTTTTGGGCTGAGCACCCTATTTTTACTGAAATGCCCGAGTGGCTTGAGAGGATTATGACTGAGTGAGGCCGATGGCCTGATTTGTGAGGATATTTATGGGATCGGGCTGCACGCCGCAGTATGTTGCATATTTATGGGATCGAGCTGCACACCGCAGCATGTTTGATATCGGCCGAGGGCCTGATTGTGAGGATGAGTGTGGATCGGGGCTGCCCACCTACAACATACTTTATTATTATAGCACGTGAGTTGTCCATGCAGCAAGTGAGTTGTCCGTGCATATTATAGTGCTTGGGCTGAAGGAGCCCCTCCGGAGTTTGTACACACCCCTAGTCAGCGCAGGTACCAACTGAGTGCGAGTGCCGAGTGCTGAGTGACTGGGAGGCATGAGTGATTGTGAGGTATGCCCGAGTGGAAAGAGTGATTGTGAGGTATGCCCGAGTGGCACGAGTGACTGTGAGGTTTTCCTGAGGGGCTATATATGAGTAATGTTTTACCCGGGGGCTCTTTATGATTTCATCATTTTTGCTCACCTTTGCATTTTTCCTCTGTTTGAAAACTGTTAAAAAATATCTTTAAATGATTTTTACTGGAACTGGGTTTAAACGAGATATTTTGATTTAAATCCTGATTTTAAAAGCATGTGGTATTTTACTGAGATTTTCCTGATATGAACGTTATATGCTTTATTGCTCGTCACTACTGCTCAGTCTTTATTTATTATTGTTACTTACTGAGTTGGTGTACTCACGTTACTCCATGCACCTTGTGTGCAAATCTAGGTGTAGCTGGACACGGTAGCGGTTGTTGATTATTTTGGTTGCAGATTTTCTCGGGGATAGTAAGGTAGCTGCTTGGTGACCGCAGCCCCTGCTCTTCTCCCTCTTATCTTCCTCTAGTTGTATTTAGCTATTTTCCAAGGCTGAGTTAGCCTTGATATTGTTAGACAGATTGTAGTAGATGCTCATGACTAGTGATACCCCGATATCGGGCTTTTCTTTTCCGCACTTTTGTTTTGATTTGAACTCCTTTGCGAATGTTTTATGTTAAATAGCACTAAAATTATCTTTGAAATGAAAATATCAATTTGTTTTGGAAATGAGTCGGCTTGCCTAGTTTCACGATAAGCGCCATCATGACAGGGGTTTGTTTGGGTCGTGATAGATTGGTATCAGAGCCAAGGTTACATAGGTCTCACGAGTCATGAGCGGGTTTAGTAGATTCTTGCGGATCGGTACGGAGACATCTGGACTTATCTTCGAGAGGCTGCAGAACCCTTAGGAAAATTTCACTTTCTTGTATTCTATCGTGCGAAATTGATTCAGCTTGAAACATAACTCTTTGAATTCCTTCCACGCATTCGTATGCGCACATGAGCGCTCAGTATCAGTTGTGCATCGCCGGCTTGTGATTCTGTGAACGAGGTTCAAGATGTGTATTATGTGTTTTGGTGATGTGCTAGTCTGGAGAACTTGAGGCCAGGTTTAAACCATAGCTTTGGCTTGGTAGCTTCAGTTGTAACTTGTACATTTGGACTCATATGTCCGGTAATGCCCCTACGAGTGGAATTCGTAGCTCGATGAGCGGTGGAATGGCTTTGTGATGAGTATGATGTAACTGCGGGATGTGTTAAGATGATTTGAATGTGACGAGAAGTGTTTCCTTGAAACGTAAAGGAAGGCCATTGGGCGCTTGATTTTTCATTTTGATGTGACGTACGGTCTCGAGTATGAATGTTTTGAAGGATCTTTCACGTTGTTAAATTTTGAGGCAAATTAAATTCTCATGTCTTGTCAATGAATTTGGACTCAAGAAGAGTAAGTGGTTGTGTAGTAATTGTGGTTGCGAATGGGTATTTTTGATATTGATGGCTCGAGAAAGATGATCATCGAAGGGACTTAGAGTCAGTAACATTTTATTGGTTTAGGTGCGTCAGAGATACATTTCGATTTGATGCAGCAGTTGGGTAGCAAAGTATGAGTGAAGACATGACGGGAAGTGTTTCGCAGTGGTTGAAGTACTAGCATGTCAAGTAGGAGAAGTAGAGGTTGAGAAGTTTCTTAAAGGAGATGATTTAACCGAAGTAAGAGTGGCAAATTAGCATATGAATTCACTAGTAGGGTAGTCGTGCACCTTGAGAAAGTGTAGAATGGTTTGGAATCGTGTTAGTATGTGAATCGGCCTGTAGACTCTATTTGGAGTAATGGTTAGTGTACAAAGGAAAATTTTGAATATGGCAGAAAGGAGTGTGTTTGAAATAAATAGAGGCATGAAGATCTGATTAACGTGTCAGGTGCAATATGACTTGAGTTCGGAAGGTATTGTTGACGTACAGTTGATGTCAATAGGGAAAGTTCAGACTTATACAAATGGTGGGCGAGCATGAACTCAGGAGAATTTATGGATTTAGTGGTCGTTGCACTCAGTACAGTGTCATTGGAAGATGTCGGTAAGGAATTCCACATGTGGGTTATCTCCTGTGTGCAGCTAGCGGTGGCATGATATTGATGAAGCTTTTGTGAGGAATATTACTTGCTACCCGGTAGGAGGTCGCGTGTATGATTTTCGCTGGAGATTCAGAATGTTCATGAAAGGCTTAATAAAAGACTTCGAGAAGTCTGGCAGGTTAACGGTGCGAGACCTTGGTAATTGAGAAGGAGAAATCCTTACAGGTTCTAATTTTATATAATTACAGCTTAAGGCTAAGTGAGGGAGTCTGCCATCGACGAGTTGATTGCACAGTTATAGGTCGTATTAGTTTCGGTTCGGGGTATACCGGTGAATCAGTTTTGACTTGCAGAGGTCGAGATCGAGGATGACTCGGGTAAAGGAATTTTTGGAAACAAGTTGTATTATACTCTATGGTTATAGGAGGACCATAAAATAATTGAGTGATTATTCACAGAGAATGTAGTGTACATGGAGCGGGAATTTGCTCGGTTGCGTAGAGTATGGGTTACTCTTTATTCCCTTGGGTGTTGGTCTGCTAATAAGGCACAGGTCGTTTCGGTCCGTTTGGTCGGTTAATTCGAGATTTGAGTAGAGTGGATGACTCTCGAGAATGGTTCCAATGGATTCAAGATTTATAAATATGGCTAGAAAACTGGGAGTTGCATTGAACGGTGTTGAGACTTGTGGCATCTTATATCATTGTGAATTATGCATTTCAGTATCAAGAAGGTGAAGGAAACAGTTTTAGGTTCACATAATGTCTCTTCGGAGTAAGCATTTTTGGTTGTGGAACCTTTGGGACACATAAAAAGGGAATTCGGTGGCTTATAAGCCTTAGGGCGGCGTGATTCTATGCTAGAGTTTGTGGGGTAAGTCTTAGTTAAGGATAGTAGTGTTCTAACAAGGAAAAAGTAGCAATTTGAAGGCAATTTAGAAAGAACTTGGAGAAATAGGACAGCTTGGTAGTAGGTTGGGTTAGCACAGTAATGGGTATGATTGGTTCTTTGGGTACTTAAGATGTGGCTAGTATCTACAGGTGTTTCGTGGAAATGCTCTCGAATTTGGCAATCTGTGTGTCTTGGTGGAGTTAGAGGAATTCAGTTCAGATAGCTTGGTTATGTGAAAATGGATTTCAAAGTGTTCATGATGGGTTCTACCATAGTTTGAACCGGATATTTTCTACCGATGTACGGAACGTGTTGTGCATTATGATTTCCTCCTAGAAAGAAGCAAGAAAGAGGTTTCTAACTAATAAGGTATGTAATTTGCTAGTGACTCAGAGTTTATAATGGAATTCTTATACTTGTCACATGATGGCATAATAGAAGTGGTGTGTTGTGCGGGAATAGGATTTACATGTACAAGGTCACAGTTCAGTTTTGAAGGGAAGGACATAAATTCTTAGGCAGCATGGACGGTTTCAGATGACTAGGTAAATGATATTACTATTTGGTATGGCTTGATGAGAGTGTACATTTCAGAAGGGGCAGTGTGTTTTGATTTATGGGTACTTCGATGGTATTGCGGCACTCTCTTGGTTAATCGACTACTGATATTCAAATTTTTGCCAGGTGGCACGGAAGAATTTTTAAAGTATTTCTCGTGGGATGATTGTGTATGAGAGAGGTGTTAGGCATTCAGGCGGTGGAGGTGGAATCAAATATGGTGATTCATGTGTTCTATGGAATTGTAGATTGGGAGTTCTCAGGAGCAGATTGTTTCATGGTTGTGGACTGTGAAGTTGTGGCCGGAGCTAGCCAGATGATAAAAGGTGTTATGATTCCGTCATTGTGGACTTTCGGAGGTTGTTTATGTGGCTGATCATAGTTTATTTGGGGCCCATTGGTAGGCCCAATTAGGATGTATATTCTACACTGAGCCGGATTGATTGGCTCCATGCTGCTATTGTTGAAGGATGTTCCATTCGGTTGATGTGAAGATTATTCGTGTTCTGAAATGATCTGTGAGTTACTCTGCTATGCTACGAGGAATTGTAATTCATTGGTTACGTGCACCTATGGTGCGGTTATATTGTGGCCTTATAGCGGAATTTGAGCGAGAATAGTATTGGATATTGCTTGGTTGATGGCGTATTGGTCACGTTCTTTCGGGTTTTATGTGGCATGGTGTCGTTTTCTTCTCTGTGGTTATGGTAATGCACTTTGGGTACTTGATGTCGAATTGCGCATGGTTATTGATTTTAGCAGGGTGGCTTGAGGTGTTTCATATGGACCAGTATTTGGATAGGGTCGCGTATTACAGCAGAGTTATGTGGAAATATGATCCCTCATGTAAGATTCGTATGTTATGGTTCTGCGGTGTGTGATGGGTTCTTAGCATTGCGTCAGGGTGGTACTCGTCGAGCTTCCGGAACGGTTCTCCTGTTTGAGTCATTGTTACGATTGGGTACATTTGGAATGCTGCTATTTGGTGCACGGATTGCATGGGTTGTGGCTTTAGATTGTATTGATGTGTCATGTCACTAGAGTGGTCGTGTTGGATGAGACGAGGTCATTGGGCCTAGAATGAATGGTTATGAATTCGGTATGTTTCTTTCATCATCGGCAGTGTACGAAGGTTTTAGAACAAGGTTTTGTCTGATACGAGGTTTATTACCGGCACTGGGTTGATTTGAGTCGATACTGTGATTAGAAATCATTTCTTCGAGCATTCGAGCTATGCGATATTTGAATTTGAGTGTTGGAGTTATGGTTACGGCTTTTGGTATAGCTTGTTCAGACTTATATGGTATGTAGATGCGAACTTCTGATCTTATAGGAAATTTCAGATGTTGGAAATTTGATTCGAAGGCTTGTGGGCTAGGTTGAATTGAGAAATTTCAGTTATGCTGTGTTATCAGACCTGTATGGGATAGGGTGACATGGGATCACCCCCGGGTATGTGCATGGGAAAGTTACATATCCATTTCTTGGCTTTTGGAACAACTCTCGGCACGTTCGAGGACGAACGTATATTTAAGTGGGGGAGGATGTAACGACCCGACCGATTGTTTCGGGAGTTATAGCCCCGTTCCCCCATTTATGGTTTCTTCATGCTCCTAAGCTATATTATGATATACCAGGTTAGTTGGTTCTGGCCCGGAGTGGTTTCGGAGTGGAATGAGACACTTAGTCTCTTATTTAGAACCTTAAGCTGGAAAAGTCAACCAGATGTTGACCTATGTGTAAACGATCTCGGATTTGTATTCTGATGGTTTCGTTAGCTCTGTTAGGTGATTTTGGACTTAGAAGTGCATCCGAAATGTGATTTGGAGGTCCGTGGTAGAATTATGCTTGAATTGGCGAAATTTGGAAATTTGGCGATTTCGGTCGGCGGTGAAAAATTTGATATCGGGGTCAGAATGGAATTTCGGAAGTTGGAGTAGGTTCGTAGTGTAATTTGTGATGTGTGTAGAAAATTTGAGGTCATTCGGACGTGGTTTGGTTAGTTTCGGCATCGGTTGCCGAATTTGGAAATTTAGAAGTTCTTAGTCTTGAATCCGAGGGTAATTTAATGATTTGATGTTGTTTTGAGTGATTCAAAGGTTCAACTAAGTTTGTATGTTGATATATGATTTGTTGCTATTTTTGGTTGAGGTCCCGAGGGGCTCGGGGTAATTCCGGGTGGTTAACGGATTTGTCAAAGTTGTAAAATGCAGCTGAAGCTGCTGCTACTGCTATTTTCGCACATGCGGAAGAAAGAGTCGCAGGTGCGAGGCCGCTGGTGCATGTAGGGAGTTCGCAGGTGCGGGCAAGGCTGGGCTAAGTAGGTTGCGCAGGTGCGAGTTGGATGTCGCATCTGCGAGCCCGCAGGTGCGAAACCTGGGGCGCGGATGCGGAAAGGGGGGATACTGGGCAAGCTTCGCAGAAGCGGAGTATGAGCACACAAATGCGCTTGCGCAGGTGCGAGAATTTGCTGCGCAGATGCGGAAAATGTGAGGCCAATGCTGGAGCACAGACGCGAAGGATTTGGCCGCACCTACGAGCCCGTATGTGTTAGGCCTGGAGCGCAGGTGCAGAAGCTGGGAAATTAAGTGGAGTTCACGGATGCGGCGTCTTGACCGCAGGTGCGGTCCCGCAGGCGCGTGGAATAGGCCACAGGTGTAAAAATCTGGGCAGAATGTATAGATAGCACTTCGCGAATTTTGGTTCATTTCCACCATTTTGAAGTCGGTTTTTGGAGCTTTTGGAGTGATTTTCGAAAGGTGATTCAAGGGCTATCAGTGAGGTACGTTGCTTGAGCCCTAATACTTGTATACATGGTGATTTTCCGTTGTTTAATCATTGTAATTAGTGAAAATGAGGGTTTAGGGCTTGGAATTTTTAAGAGTTTAATTTAAGGATTTAAAGGACTAAACGATGTCGGATTTTAATAAATTTGGTATGGTTAGATTTGTGAGTGAATGAGCTTTCTAGTTTTGTAAATTTTGTCAGATTTTGAGAAGTGGGCCCGGGGGGCGGGTTTGAGCCAATTTTGGGTTTTGGTCTAATTTGATAGTTTTTCTTGTGGAATTCATTCCATTAGCGTATATTGATGGTATTGTACTGATTGTAACCAGATTTGGAGCATTTGGAGGCTTAGTACAAAGACAAGAGCCATGCGGGGTAGAGATTTGACCGGTTTGAGGTAAGTAACGATTGTAAATTTAGTCCTGAGGGTATGAAACCCCGGATTTCGTATCATTCTACTATTTTGAGGTGACGCACATGCTAGGTGACGGGCGTGTGGGCGGGCACCGTTGGGGATTTGTGACTTGGTCCGTCCCGTAACAACTGTAAAGTTGCATATTTTGTTGAAACTATATGATACTTATATATTTTAGAAAGAGTTTCTGTACATTGGGCTGAATGCCATGTTTGGGCCTTGTGCCAGTGCTGTTTGGTACCTTAGGGTCCTTTTCTTACTATCCTCTCACTGTTTTCGATTGAAAATCTATACTCAGTCATGGTTATACCTGTTTACTGCATAACTCGGTTTTATTACTCGATTTTAATGCATATAAATGTTGTTTTGGGCTGAGCACCCTGTCTTTACTGAAATACCCGAGTGGCTTGAGAGGTTTATGACTGAGTGAGGCCGACGGCCTGATTTGTGAGGATATTTATGGGATCGGGCTGCACGCCGCAGCATGTTGCATATTTATGGGATCTGGCTGCACGCCACAGCATGTTTGATATCGGTCGAGGGCCTGATTGTGAGGATGAGTGTGGAACGGGTTTGCCCGCCTGCAGCATACTTTATTATTATAGCACGTGTGTTGTCCGTGCAGCACGTGAGTTGTCCGTGCAGATTATAGGGCTTGGGCTGAAGGAGCCCCTCCAGAGTCTGTACACACCCCTAGTGAGCGCAGGTACCTACTGATTGCGAGTGCCGAGTGACTGGGAGGCATGAGTGATTGTGAGGTATGCCCGAGTGGCAAGTGTGATGGTGAGGTATGCCCGAGTGGCACGAGTGACTGTGAGGTTTGCCCGAGGGGCTGTATATGAGTAATGTTTTGCCCGAGGGGCTGTTTATGATTTCATAATTTTTGCTCACCTTTGCATTTTTCCTCTGTTTGAAAACTGTTAAAAAATATCTTTAAATCATTTTTACTGGATTTGGGTTTAAACGAGATATTTTGATTCAAATCCTGATTTTAAAAGCATGTGGTATTTTACTGATATTTTCCTGATATGAACGTTATATGCTTTATTGCTCGTCACTACTGCTCAGTCTTTATTTATTTTTTTTACTTACTGAGTTGGCGCACTCACGTTACTCCCTGCACCTTGTGTGCATGTCTAGGTGTAGCTGGACACGGTAGCGTTTGTTGATTATTTTGGTCGCCGATTTTCTCGGGGATAGTAAGGTAGCTGCTTGGCGACCGCAACCCCTACTCTTCTCCCTCTTATCTTCCTCTAGTTGTATTTAGCTATTTCCCAGGCTGAGTTAGCCTTGATATTGTTAGACAGATTGTAGTAGATGCTCATGACTAGTGACACCCCGATATCGGCCTTTTCTTTTCCGCACTTTTGTTTTGATTTGAACTCCTTTGCAAAGGTTTTTATGTTAAATAGCACTAAAATTATCTTTGAAATAAAAATATCGGTTTGTTTTGGAAATAAGTCGGTTTGCCTAGTTCCATGATAGGCGCCATCACGACAGGGGTTTGTTTGGGTCGTGACACATAGTGCCCTGACGCAACCGTTTAAACTCCATGCGCCACGCATCTCGGAGAGCCTAGTGAACAAACTCTTTCAAGAACATTTCCGAAAATTGAGTCCAAGTTGGTGGTGTTGCATCGGCTGGTCTACCTTCTACATAGATTTTTCACCACCGATACGCTACGCCTGACAGTTGAAATGTAGTAAAGGCAACTCCGCTCACGTCCACAATACCCATGGTACGGAGAATACGGTGATAATTTTCCAGAAATTCTTGGGCATCCTCTGTGGCAATCCCACCACAGGCGTCGTTAAGCAAGACACTTACCTTTTTGAAGTTAGTCCGATATTCCAAAATAGCCTTCTTGCTTGAATTGACCTCCGGACAGCTCAAATCTATCCAAATTAATTCTATTAATGGTATTCCCCTCTTGGGCGCCCTCTTCCCCTCTTGGGGGCCCTCTACTCGCCTGAATACGCCTCTGTGACATACCTATCCGGAGTTTAGGACAATCTCTCACCCTATGGATGGTATCTCCACACTCGAAGCAACCTCTCTGCTGACGTGGTCATGGGAACTATGCGGTACGGGTACTCTGAGACCCATGAGCACCTGAAACACTGTGCAAAGCTTGAATTGCAAACTGAACTGGCTGAATCACAAAACCTCTACCATGTCGTACCTTGCCTCCAAAATAAGGACAAGTAGATCTCTCCGGTCTACGAGGCCTCCTCACCTCCCTGTCCTCTCTCTCCTGATCTTGCCTGTACTCTCTCACATGGCCCCGCCTGTCCTCTTCCTCCTGATCCCACCTGCCCTCTACACGGCGAGCGATCCCTACCACCTACTGAAATAAAACATATGACTCTAACTCCCGAGCCACGCTGAACCGAATATCATGCCTTAGTCCATCAATGAATCTGCGGACACGCTCTCTAACTGTGGCGACCAAAGCAGGCGCATGCCTGGCCAAATCACTAAATCTCACAGCATACTCTGACACTGACATAGTGCCCTGGCGCAGCTGCTCAAACTCTGCCCGCTATGCATCTCGAAGGGACTGAGGTACAAACTCTCTCAGGAACATCTCTGAAAACTAAGCCCATGTAAGTGAAGCTAACTCCGCTGGGCTACCCAACTCATATGCTCGCCACTACTGGTAAGCCGCTCCCCTGAGCTGGAACATAGTAAAAGCAACCCCACTCGTCTCCACAATACCCATAGTACGGAGAATGCGGTGACACTCTTCCAGAAAACCTTGTGCACTCTCTGAAGCCAAACCATTGAATGTAGGAGGGTCATATTTCTTGAACCTTACAAGTCTAAGCTACTCTTCCTCAGATGATGATGTCCTGACCACGGGCTGAACTGGAACCAAAGGCTGTGTTTCCATGACACCTGGAACCTGACCAACATGAACTCGCTGCTCTGGGGTGTGGGCTACGGGAGTCTGGGTTCCTCCCCCGGTCTCTCAAGTAGCTGGTGCAACCAGAATCAACCCCGCCTGAGCCAATATACCAAACATACTCAGGAACTATGCTAAGGTCTCCTGAAGTCCGAGGGTAATAACAGGCGCCTCCGATACCTGCTCCCTAACTGGAACTACTGGAGGCTCCTCAACTGCTGCTCTGGTAGGTGCTCTGGCTGCGACACTTACTCCTCGTCGGCATCTGCCTCTAGCGATACTTGCTCCGGGAGAAACGTCGTCTATAACTGTAGCTCGTGTCATCACTATCTGTGAGAGAATGGAATGATAAAAGTTCAAACTCCGAGATCAATAAGCTCGCATGATAGGAATGAAAGAAGTGAGATTGTCCTAATAGTTTTTGTAGCCTCTCGAAGATAAGTACAGACGTCTCCGTACCGATCCGCAAGACTCTACTAAACTCGCTTATGACTCATAGCACCTATGAACCTAGAGCTCTGATACCAACTTGTCACGACCCAATTTTTCCCTCCGTTTGGTATCGTGATGGCACCTAGTCTTAGGGAGTAGGTAAGCCTAACATTAATTGAAACAACATTATGTAATTAACATCTAACAAAATAAATAGAAATCTCTTACAATTCCCAAAACCGGTAGTACAAGTCATAAGCTCTACAGAGTGTTTGCTAGAAGACTTCTAAATTCAACTATCCAGAAATAAGAATAAATAGTGCAAAACGAAACTTGAAGGTTACTCCGAAACCTGCGAACACAGCGGCAGGTTTACCTTGAGTCTCCACAGCGACAGTCCACACACCTAGCTAACGAACAAATACCCGGGTCTGCACAAAACAAAAATTGTGCAGAAGAGTAGCATGAGCACACCACAACGGTGCCTAGTAAGTATCAAGACTAACCTCGGTGAAGTAGTGACGAGGACTAGTCAATACACCCACTGGTCTAATAAACTGAAAGCAAGCATAAGTATAGGGATGACAGAACATGACATTTATCTAAGGACCCCCGCGATATGGCTAACGGCATAGCAACTGCAATAAGGAAGGAAAAAAAGAAAGTAACAGCGGAACACCAGAATAAGACACAGAATAATGAACGAAAAACACAACCCAAGTCCAAAACAAATCACAATACAGTAAAGGCAAGTAGTAACTCAGCAGCTACAATAGTTTTCACATCAGGTCTCAACCAATAATCCAAATAAATTAGTCAAATCCTTCAAGTGTAAACTTTCACCCGTAAGTTTTTAAATTGAGGTCCTTAGAATATAATCCTTTCCAATAAGAAATTATTTTTGAAATATACTTCCTTCAAATAAATATCTTTCAAACATAGTTCTTTCAAGATAAAACCTTTCAAATATAAACTTTTCAAATAATTAGCCTTCAAACATAGTTCTTCCAAGATAAATACTTTTCAAGTATAACATCTTCAAACCTAGTTCCTTCAAGATAAATACTTTTCAAATATAAAATTTCAAGTAATGTCCTTCGAGTATAAGTCACCCTGTGACACCTAAGCATGGAAGATTAGCAGTTCCGAACACAGATATAACCACAGGGGAAATCTATAGGGATACCGTCCCGTAGTCCCGAATTAACTATGCAGTATGGAGGGGGGAGGGGGGGACTCCCAGAATGCGTCCGTAGTCCCAAAATAAATATGCAAGACATGAGGGATCTCCCAGAATACGTCCGTAGTCCCAAAATAAATATGCAGTGCTGGGGGATCTACCGGAATATGTCCGTACTCCCAAAATAAATATGTAGTGCTGGGGGATCTCCCAGAAAAGTCCGTAGTCCCAATTTAAATATGCAGCGAAAACAACAGAGATAACAACTATAACACGACAGAAACCTCGTACATCACCATAACGAGTACAAAAGCATCAATGACAGAAATGCAAAGTATGACGAGCAAATCAACTCAAGAATTTAAATCACAAGAACGGTAGAACTCATTCACAAGGAATAACCACAGTAAAGAATGCTAGGCACAAGGAGAACAACTTAACAAGGGAAAACAAAAAAAAATGTAGAGACGATTCCACAATATTCAAGTCAACAATAAGAAGCCAACACGAGTCAAATAGTTCCAAATAATGGCAAGTCAACTAAGATATAGGTTATCTAAACTCCTTTTGAGGTTGAGAAATTACGAGGAATATTCAACAATTCAAGTAAGGATAAGCAGCGGAAGATAATCATAACTCCAATTAAGACTAAACAATTATAGGATGACAAAATAATAATTTCAATTAAAGATAAGCAGTTATGAAAAATATAGCACGACGATAGAAGAGGTAAAATCATTGGTTAAGTCGAATAAGGGTCAAATAGACAGTAAGAGTGAATCCTAAAGCAATTATCTCTAATCAAAGCATGTAGAGGTGAAACTAGTAAATAGGAATTCAAACGTATCAAAAACAACATCATACACGGTGAATATAAGGACATAAGAACCCTAAAAGGCCAACTTTCAACAAATAAGTCCGATCACGCACTCATCACCTCACGTACACATACTACAATCAACATAGATGACTCAAATCCTAAGGGGTAGTTCCCCCACACAAGGTTAGGCAAGATACTTACCTCAAATCAAGCTCAATCAATCCGTAAGAATGCCCTTTCCAAGAATATCAAGCTCTGAATGGCCCAAA
This sequence comes from Nicotiana tabacum, assembly GCF_000715075.1. Classification (NCBI taxonomy): domain Eukaryota; kingdom Viridiplantae; phylum Streptophyta; class Magnoliopsida; order Solanales; family Solanaceae; genus Nicotiana; species Nicotiana tabacum. The sequence goes on along the minus strand of NC_134096.1, from coordinate 112,900,491 downwards.
TCTAGCCAAAAGCAATTACATATCATAATTACAATAATAATAGACTCATCTAATTAACGAAATCAACATTTTAACGAAAATTCCGAAATTAACTCAAAATTGCCTGTGGGGCCCACTTCTCGGAATCGGGTCAAAGTTTTAAAATACGAAAGCTCATTCACTCACGAGTCTAACCATATCAAATTTACAAAAATCCAACACCAAAATCTCGATCAAAACCCCAAAATTCGGCCTAAGAACTTTTCTTAATTTTTCGCCCCAAATCCGAATTTAAATGATGAATTCGAGCATAGATTAGTGGAATATAACCATAAGGGAGTTAAGAATCATTACCCAAAAACTTCCTCCAAAAATCTTTCCAAATTCCGCCTTCTACCGAGCTCTCAATCAAATTTGTGAAGTGAACTTCAAACCCACGAATCTGCCCCTTTTCTGCCCAGTTATTCCGCACCTGCGACGCCGCACCTGCGGAATTTCCTTCGCAGATGCGGAAACGACTTAAGAGGGATGGGTCCGCTTCTACGGAAAAAGGGTCGCACCTGCGAGTGCGCGCCTGTAGACTATTGTCCGCTTCTGCGATCTCCTCCGCGCCTGCGTGTCCTTTAGCGCATCTGCGGGCATCGCAGATGCGGCATTTTCCTTCGCACCTGCGACCCCTGACCACACATCCCAGATCTGCTTCTGCGCTTGCCTCTCCGCACGTGCGATCACGCACCTGCGGTCTCTCCACCGTAGGTGCAAAAATGACAGATGCCCGAAGACTTCAGCAGCAACTCAAATCCAAACATACCAACCAATCCTAAAACACCATACAAACTTAGTCGAGCCCTCAAATCACATCAACTAACGCTAAACATCATGAATCACCCTCCAATTCAAACTTAAAGAACTTGAAACTTCAAATTCCTACAACCGATGTCGACACCTATCAAACCACGTCCAAATGATCTCAAATTTTGCACACGAGTCATATTCAACATTTCGGACCTACTCCAACTTCCGGAATCGCATTCCGACCCCGATATCAAAAAGTCCACTACCGGTCAAAATCTCCAAAAATTTGACTTCCACCATTTCAAGCCTAAATGAGCTACAGACCTCCAAAACACAATCCGGGCATTCCCCTAAGTCCAAAATCATCCAACAGAGCTAACGAAACCGACAAAAATTCTATTCCTGAGTCGTCTTCACATAGTTCCGACTACGGTCAAAATCCTAAGACTTAAGCTTCCGTTTTAGGGACTAGGTGTCCCAAATCACTTCGAATCACCCGATAATTGAATTCAACCATGCACGCAAGTTAATACACATAATATAAAGCTGCTCAGGGGCTTATACCGCCGGACAGTACTTCAATTCTCAAAACGACCGGCCGGGTCGTTACATCCTTCTCCTGTTAAACAAACGTTCTTCGTCGAACGTGCTAAGAATCACCTCGAAGTCTTGAAATCACTGAAAGTACATACCCAACATACACCCGTGGGGGACCCAACGTCACCCCAATCCACATAAGCCTGACGACACCATCCCAACTGTAATTTATCCTTTCTATCAACACCGATAATCCTTAGAGTGAAAATTCTCACCTTTCATTTATCTTCAAAAGACCCGATTCTAAATCCATAACCGGTATCAGTCTCAACCAGCTGTAACAACTCATGCCTACATCCACAAGGTACGACCACACAACAAGACACACCACATAGGCCCATAATAACATTTCTGATCACATTAGCTGACCGAAATCAAAACCAGCACCGACAATTACACCCATATCCGTTTCAAACCTCCACAACGCTAACAATGATGCAAGAAATATGAAGACCTCATAACTATACACCCGAATCAACAAGTCACAACTAACACCATCGGGCACATACCCCGCAAGCCAGAACTCAAGAAGCACATAACGAAATTGACTAAACATGTAAAGAGAAACACATATGATAAATATCAAACAAGCCCGACAGGCACAACTTTCTAACAATACCCTACTACGAATCAATTCAAAAGGAAAAATCAAAGTACATGAACATATCATAAGGATCTCATCCTGGTATCACCCTCCACCGCGGCACGCAGCCCGGCTCAAACATATCAAATCACATGGAGTCGCGAGGGTCTCACCCTCAACTCTGAATCACAAGTCGAATACACATCATACCAATGGAAATCATCCACTAACTCAATTCTTCCAAATAAAATCTCAATACTTGCTAAACTCTCACCCCGGTAAAGTATCAAATCACAAATTATAACCAATTTACTCAGGAATAACATCAAACCTGCATAATGGACAACGTGAATTCACTTATAGTCTCGTAACTTTCAATAATGAATAGAAACAAATGATAGAAACGGCTATCACTCATAGAATCTCCCAATGGGGTAAACATCTAAACATAATACTAAGTCATAAACTCACCCATAGGTGGGACAACAAGTAGGGGGACTCGCCCCGATAAGCAGGAACGAATCAAAATACGAATGGTGCCCTTCTGTAACAAATCAAAAGCATACCTGTATGACATCATCTAGTGCAGTGGCCTCAAGCCTACTATATGAAACACATCAACGGGTCGGGCCTTCCCCTCTTGGGCGCCCTCTACTTGCCTGAATACTCCCCTATGACATACCTATCCGGAGTATAGGATAATCTTTCACCCTGTGGCTGCTATCTCCACACTCGAAGAAACCTCTCTGCTGACGTGGTTGTGGGTACTGTGCGATAAGGGTACTCTGAGACCCATGAGCACCTGAAACACTGTGCGAAACTAGAAGTGCAAACTAAACTGGCTGACTCGCAAAACCTCTACCATGTCGTACCCTGCCTCCAAAATAAGGACCAGTAGATCTCTCCAGTCTATGAGGCCTCCTCACCTCCCTGTCCTCTCTCTCCTGATCTCGCATGTACTCTCTCTTATGGCCCCGCCTATCCTTTTCCTCCTGATCCCACCTACCCTCTACACGACGAGCGATCCCTACCACCTGCTGAAATGAAATATTTGACTCTAACTCCCGAGCCACGTTGAACTGAATATCATGCCTCAGTCCCTCAATGAATCTGCGGACACACACACTCCCTGGCCAAATCACTGAATCTCACGGCATACTCTGACACTGACATAGTGCCCTGGCGCAGCTGCTCAAACTCCGTGCGCCATGTATCTCGAAGGGATTGAGTTACAAACTCTCTCAGGAACATCTCTGAAAATTGAGCCCATGTAAGTGAAGCTAACTCGGCTGGGCTACCCAACTCATATGCCCGCCACCACTGGTAAGCCGCTCCCCTCAGCTGGAACGTAGTAAAAGCAACCCCACTCATCTCCATAATACCCATAGTACGGTGAATGTGGTGACACTCTTCCAGAAAACTCGGTGCACTCTCTGAAGCCAAACCACTGAATGTAGGAGGGTCATATTTCTTGAACCTTACAAGTCTAAGCTGCTCTTCCTCATATGATGCTGCCCTGACCACGGGCTGAACTGGAACCACAGCCTGTGTCGCCATGACACCTGGAACCAGACCAACATGAACTCGCTGCTCTGGGGTATGGGCTGCGGGAGTCTGGGTTCCTCCCTCGGTCTCTCAAGTAGCTGGTGCAACCAGAATCAACCCCGCCTGAGCCAATATACCAAACATACTTAGGAACTATGCTAAGGTCTCCTGAAGTCCGAGGGTAATAACAGGCGCCTCCGATACCTGCTCCCTAACTGGAACTACTGGTGGCTCCTTAACTGCTGCTCTGGTAGGTGCTCTGGCTGCGACACTTACTCCTCGTCGGCATCTGCCTCTAGCGATACTTGCTCCGGGAGAAACGTCGTCTATAACTGTAGCTCGTGTCATCACTATCTGTGAGAGAATGGAATGATAAAAGTTCAAACTCCGAGATCAATAAGCTCGCATGATAGGAATGAAAGAAGGGAGATTGTCCTAATAGTTTTTGTAGCCTCTCGAAGATAAGTACAGACGTCTCCGTACCGATCCGCAAGACTCTACTAAACTCGCTTATGACTCGTAGCACCTATGAACCTAGAGCTCTGATACCAACTTGTCATGACCCAATTTTTCCCTCCGTTTGGTATCGTGATGGCACCTAGTCTTAGGGAGTAGGTAAGCCTAACATTAATTGAAACAACATTATGTAATTAACATCTAACAAAATAAATAGAAATCTCTTACAATTCCCAAAACCGGTAGTACAAGTCATAAGCTCTACAGAGTGTTTGCTAGAAGACTTCTAAATTCAACTATCCAGAAATAAGAATAAACAGTGCAAAACGAAACTTGAAGGTTACTCGGATACCTGCGAACACAGCGGCAGGTTTACCTTGAGTCTCCACAGCGACAGTCCACACAGCTAGCTAACGAACAAATACCTGGGTCTGCACAAAACAAAAATTGTGCGTAAGAGTAGCATGAGCACACCACAGCGGTGCACAGTAAGTATCAAGACTAACCTCGGTGAAATAGTGACGAGGTCTAGTCAAGACACCCACTGGTCTAACAAACTGAAAGCAAGCATAATTATAGGGATGACAGAACATGACATCTATCTAAGGACCCCGCGATATGGCTAACGACATAGCAACTACAATAAGGAAGGAAAAAAAGGAAGTAATAGCGGAACACCAGAATAAGACACAGAATAATGAACGAAAAACACTACCCAAGTCCAAAACAAATCACAATACAGTAAAGGAAAGTAGTAACTCAGTAGCTGCAATAGTTTTCACATCAGGTCTCAGCCAACAACCCCAATAAATTAGTCAAATCCTTCAAGTGTAAACTTTCACCCGTAAGTTTTTAAATTGAGGTCCTTAGAATATTATCCTTTCCAATAAGAAATTATTTTTGAAATATACTTCCTTCAAATAAATATCTTTCAAACATAGTTCTTTCAAGATAAAACCTTTCAAATATAAACTTTTCAAATAATTAACCTTCAAACATAGTTCTTTCAAGATAAATACTTTTCAAGTATAACCCTTTCAAATAAATATCTTCAAACATAGTTCCTTCAAAATGAATATGCAAGACAGGGGGGATCTCCTGGAATATGTCTGTAGTCCCAATTTAAATATGCAGTGCTGAGGGATCTCCCGGAATACGTCCGTAGTTCAAAAATAAATATGCAGTGTTGGGGGATCTACCGAAATACGTCCGTAGTCCCAAAATAAATATGTAGTGCTGGGGGATCTCCCGAAATACGTCCGTAGTCCCAATTTAAATATGCAGTGCAAACAACAGAGATAACAACTATAACATGACAGAAACCTCGTACATCACCACAACGAGTACAAAAGCAACAATGACAGAAATGCAAAGTACGACGAGCAAATCAACTCAAGAATTTAAATCACAAGAATGGTAGAACTCATTCACAAGGAATAACCACAGTAAAGAATGCTAGGCACAAGGAGAACAGCTTAACAAGGGAAAACAAAACAAAAATGTAGAACCGATTCCACAATATTCAAATCAACAATAAGAAGCCAACACGAGTCAAATAGTTCCAAATAATGGCAAGTCAACTAAGATATAGGTTATCTAAACTCCTTTTGAAGTTGAGCAATTACGAGGAATATTCAACAATTCAAGTAAGGATAAGCAGCGGAAGATAATCATAACTCCAATTAAGACTAAACAATTATAGGATGAACAATTATAGGATGACAAAATAATGATTTCAATTAAAGATAAGCAGTTATGAAAAATATAGCACGACGATAGAAGAGGTAAAATCTTTGGTTAAGTCGAATAAGGGTCAAATAGACAGTAAGAGTGAATCCTAAAGCAATTATCTCTAATCAAAGCATGTAGAGGTGAAACTAGCAAATAGGAATTCAAGCGCATCAAAAACAACATCATACACGGTGAATATAAAAACATAAGAACCCTAAAAGGCCAACTTTCCACAAATAAGTCCGATCACACACTCGTCACCTCGCGTACACAGACTACAATCAACATAGATGACTCAAATCCTAAGGGGTAGTCCCCCCACACAAGGTTAGGCAAGATACTTACCTTGAGTCATGCTCAATAAATTCGTAAGAATGCCCTTTCCACGAATATCCAGTCTGAATGGCCCAAATCTAGCCAAAAGCTATTACATTTCATAATTACAACAATAATAGACTCATCTAATTAACGAAATCAACATTTTAACGGAAGTTCAAAAATTAATTCAAAATCACTCGTGAGGCCCACTTCTCAAAATCAAGTCAAATTCATAAAATATGAAAGCTCATTCACTCACGAGTCTAACCATATCAAATTTACAAAAATCCGACACCAAAATCTCGATCAAAACCCCAAAATTCAGCCTAAGAATGTTTCTCAATTTTTCACCCCAAATCCGAATTTAAATGATGAATTCGAGCATAGATTTGTGGAATATAACCATAAGGGAGTTAAGAATCATTACCCAAAAACTTCCTCCGAAACTATCTCCAAATTCCGCCTTCTACCTCAATCAAATTTGTGAAGTGAACTTCAAACCCTCGAATCTACCCCTTTTCTGCCCAGTTATTCCGCATCTGCGGACCTTGGGTCGCACCTGCGATGCCGCACCTGCGGAATTTCCTTCGCAGGTGTGGAAACGACTTAAGAGGGCTGGTTCCGCTTCTGCGGAAAAAGGGCCGAACGTGCGAGTGCGCGCCTGCGGACTATTGTCTATTTCTGCGATCTCCTCCGCGCCTGCATGTCCTTTAGTGCATCTGGGGGCATCGTAGATGCGGCATTTTCCTTCGTACCTGCAACCCCTGACCACACATCCCAGATCTGCTTCTGCGCTTTCCTCTCCGCACGTGCAATCACGCACCTGCGATCTCTCCATCGCAGGTGCAAAAATGACAGTTGCCTGAAGACTTCAACAGTAACTCAAATCCAACTTTTGATCCGTGAAGCACTCGAAACTCACCCGAGGCCCTTGGGACCTCAACCAAACAAATCAACGAATCCTAAAACACCATACGAACTTAGTCGAGCCCTCAAATCATATCAACTAACGCTAAAAATCATGAATCAGCCTCCAATTCAAACTTAAAGAACTTGAAACTTCAAATTCCTACAACCGATGTTGAAACCTATCAAACCACGTCTGAATGATCTCAAATTTTTCACACAAGTAATATTCAACATTTCGGACCTACTCCAACTTCCAGAATCGCATTCTGACCCCGATATCAAAAAGTCCACTACCGGTCAAAATCTCCAAAAATTCGACTTCCACCATTTCAAGCCTAAATGAGCTACACACCTCCAAAACACAACCCGGACATGACCCTAAGTCCAAAATCACCCAACGGAGCTAACGGAACCGACGAAAATCTATTCCGGAGTCGTCTTCACACAGTTCTGACTACGGTCAAAATCCTAAGACTTAAGCTTCCGTTTTAAGGACTAAGTGTCCCTAATCACTTCGAATCACCCGATACTTGAATTCAACCACGCACGCAAGTTAATACACATAATATGAAGCTGCTCAGGGCCTTATGCCGCCGGACGGAACTTAGATTCTCAAATGACCGGCCGGGTCGTTACACGACCCAAAATCCTACCACAGGCGTCATGATGGCACCTATTCTTTAAGACTAGGTAAGCCGATTTCAATTATATTTTTGGAGCCATTTTTTTTAATTAAATAAGTAACCAAAACTAACAGCGGAACATATATGAATGTAAAACCTCCTAAGACTGGCAGTACTGAGTCACGAACTCTAATTGAATACATGGAATGATCAGGAGGACCGAATATACAATACTGTTTGATTAAAATTAACAGTACAATGAAATGAAAAGCCTCCAAGGGACTGCGACGACCAAGCAGCTCTACCTTGAATCCTTACGATCCCGCTTTAACTCTTCTCAAGTCCGATGTCTCCAATACCTGGCTCTGCACAAAAATGTGCAGAAGTGTAGTACGAGTACACCAAGGTCGGTACCCAGTAAGTATCAAGATTAACCTCAATGGAGTAGAGACGAGGTACAGTCAAGACACTCACTAGTCTAATAACCTGTGCAATATATATTATACTAAATAATATGAAACAAATAACAATAAGGGAAGGATAAAACAACTAGTGATATACACTACAGACAACAAGAATACCATTAATATTACTTAACAATTAATAAACACAATTATACCCAATTAAATAAAGTCCTTCAAATAAATATCTTTCACATATAATTCTTCCAGATAACTCTCTTTCAAATATAATTTTCTCAAATAATTATTTTTCAAATATAATTCTTTCAATAAATCTTTTCAAATATAATCTCCTCAAATAAATATCTTTCAAATACAATTCTTTCATATAATACTTTCTAAGTAAAAATTCTTCAAAATAAATATTTTGAATATAATTCTTTCAATTAAAAAGTCACCATATGACACCTCATTTCATAATCATAAAAATATGGGTCTCGCCCCTTTTTCATATTTCCACGGCACCTCGTTCCCATAATTAAATCATCATATTTCCCCGACACCTCGTGCCCTCATTTCATATCTCAACTGCACGGATAATTCACATGCCAATTATCATTATCATTTCATTACAGCACCTCGTGCCCACATTTCATATCACAACTGCACGGACAATTCACGTGCCAAATATCCTCATTATTTACTCACGGTACCTCGTGCCCATATTTCATTTTATAAACCGTCTGGCAATAACTACAGGCTCTCAATTTCAACATAAATCAGATTGTTATCAATTTACAAACAACAAGACAAATTTCACAAGGTATAAAAGTAAACACAAGAAAATCACAACATCACATGAAAATTATTAACACCACAACCCCACATCATCACATATCGTCCCTGACAATAGCCACCCTTATCGTTCCCATTGCCGCCCTAATCGCTCCTGTTGCCACCCTTATCGCTCCGGCCAAAAAATATCAATAGCCACCCTTATCGCTCCTATTGCCACCCTTATCGCTCATATTGCCACCCTTATCGCTCCTATTGCCACCCTTATCGCTCCTATAGCCACCTTTATCGCTCCGCCTAGATAATATTCTAACAAACACAACGACAGTAAAATGCCACCCTTATACCCACATAATATCAACAGTGAAATGCCACCCTTATATCCTCAAAATAACAACTCACACAACACAACAATTTATACGGGAAATTATCACGACAACATAACAAAATCAATTCATATCACAATTTGCCCAATGGCCACAACCAAATTCCAAAGATACAACCAAATCAATAAATTTCACAATAAATAGCCGAAGGCTCCACACAATGTGTATAACACCACAAAAAAACAATCAACCGAGATAGAAATTATTCAGCATAAATCAAAGCCTTCATTAATCAAAATTTAGATAATTATATTAACGTTTCTTCTTAAACTTGCGTAATTAATTATTTGCATATGGAAAATTCAAAATGAAATTAAATTCCCAGAATTATCAAACCAACAAACTCACGGAATTACATAAATATTAAAATAACAATCACATCAAATTGTTATATAAAAACAAGTTCAACCAACAAGGATTTAGGCATGGCAAATAGATGATTAAATAAATGCCAACAATTATCCAATTTACTACACAATATGCCTAAGACTTAAACCCAATATATTTTGCACATACAAGCCCGAGTACGTATTCGTCACCTCGTGTACACGGCTTTTCACATTTCACAAACGGCACATAAGACTCGATGCCTAAGGGGTAATTCCCCCACTCGAGGTTAATTAAGACACTAACCTTTTTAAAGTTAGGCCGATATTCCAAAATAGCCTTCTTGCTTGAATTGACCTCCGGACAGCTCAAATCTATCCAAATTAATTGTATAACTTCATTAAAATTCATCGGAAACAATTCCGGATAATAATACGTTGACTTAAAAATGTATTTAAAAAAGTCAACAAAAGTCAACGCGGGGCTCGCCCCTCGGAACCCGACATAATTTTCATGAAATCCGAACACCCATTCCGAAATGAGTTCAACCATACCAATTTTATCGAATTCCAATAACAAATCGACCTCCAAATCTTAAATTTAAACCAAGAGGGTTTTCTAAATTTTTCAACCCAATTCACTAATTTAGTGATAAAAACAACAATAGATTCATGTAATTTAGCCAAAATCAAGTTAGGAATTCGTACCCCCAATGTTTTCCTTGAAAAACTCTCGAACAATCGCCTCACCCGAGCTTCCTAGGTCTAAAAATGGAAGAATGACATGAATTTGGACTTTATCTACTGCCCAGGGGTTTGTTCTTCGTGTTCGCGAGACTCCCCTCGTGTTCGCGAAGAACAAATTCTTCAAAAGTCATTTTCAAACTCTTCTCAGACAGCCTCTAGTATAATGGTCATAACGTTTTGTACAAAACTCCAAATGATAAATACTTTCACTTTCTGAAAACTAGACTCCAAGAGCTATAACTTTCATTTGTTGCTCATCTCCCAATTCCTTATAGATAACGAGATATAAGCTTCCAAAGTCAACCCTGTGCAATAGAGATTTCCAAACTCTTCCCGGATAGCCTATAGTGTATACACCATAACCTTTTGTACACAAATCCAAATGACAAATGGTTTATCTTTCTGACAACTACACACAAAGGGCTACAACTTTTGTTTTTGGATCATCTCCAAATTCCTTATAGATTGCGAGATATCAGCCTCTAAAGTCAGACGACGAACAGAAAAATTTCCTTCTTCGCGAACGCGAGAACCTCTTCGCGAACGCAAAGAACAAAGTCCTAACAGCAAAATCCTTCTTCGCGAACGCGAGAGGCTCCTCGCGAACGCAAAGAACAACACCAGAACCAGCAACCAGCAACATCAAAACACCCAAACTTGGTCCGGAACCACCCCGAATCAAACCCGAGGCCCCCGGGCCCCCGTCCAATCGTACCAACCAGTCCCAATACATAACACGAACCTGCTCAAGGCCTCAAATCACATCAAACAACATCAAAGCCACGAATCATACCCCAATTCAAGCCTAATGAACTTTGAAATTTCAAATTCTATATCTTGTGATGAAACACATCAAACCAATCTGGAATGACTTCAAATGTTTCACACAAGTCATAATTGACATAATGAAGCTATTCCAATTTCCAGAATCGCATTCCGGCCCCGATATCAAAAAGTCAACCCCGGTCAAACTTTCCAAAAATTCATCTTTCGCCATTTCAAGCCAAATTCTTCTACGGACCTCCAAATAATGTTCCGGACACGCTCCTAAGTCCATAATCACCATACGGAGCTATTGACATAATCAGAATTCCATTCTGGAGTCGTCTTCACACAGTTCTGACTATGGTAAAAATCCTAAAACTTAACCTTCTATTTTTGGGGACCAAGTGTCCCAAATCACTCCAAATCATCCGGTAACTGAATTCAACCACGCACGCAAGTCAATACACATAATAAGAAGCTGCTCAGGGCCTTATGCCGCCAGGCGGGGCTTAAATTCTTAAAACGACAGGTTGGGTCGTTATATTCTCCACCTCTTAAACAAACGTTCATCCTCGAACGTGCTAATATTTATTCTGAGGTTACCGAATTGATGATTTTTTTTACTTTTACACATATACTCACGGTTGATCCCACGTTACTGCATTTGAGATAAGCCTGACAACATCATCTCATTTGAGTTTATTTCTTTTATCCATATTTGTAAACTTTAAGATCAATTCCTTACACTCCAAACATTTCAAAAGGTCTGATTTTCACAACAACGCACAATATTAGTCTCAACTGGCTATAGCAACTCGTGCCTACGCACACATCATTTTTTCTTGATAGTGTTGAAGTACTTCAAAATATTTTCTGGGGTGTTACGTTCTTCCCCGCTTAGGATCATTCGTCCTCGAACACATAACACAATTTATCTCTTCTTTCACACATATCAATCTCCCAATTTTTTTTTCTAACTCCCAAATATTTCAGAAAATTTCGGCAGTGTCTCCCTTGTAAATGGGCCTATCCACCTGCCGGAGTAATACCAAAACGACTCCTAACAACACATCCATAAGGTATATATCAATAACAATGATTTCAACATTACAAGTATTGCATTAACATTATGAAATCAGGACATGAAGTACATCATATGTATGCTCATCACCACATCTCAGGTCTTAAAAGTTGTTCATAATTAATTCCAGCAATCATCAATTAATCTCATATTAACCAGTACCTCATTTCAAATTTTTCACAACACTGACAACATAATGTAAGGCATGAAGACCTCATAACTATTTGCCCAATTTAACGAGTCACCTTTAGCGCCACCTGGGCACTCATCTTATAGGTTAAAACTCAATGTTTACAGCACGAAAATGGCTGAATATGCACAGAAAATATACAAGAATTATCAGATAAGCCTAACAGGCATGACTCCCTATTAATATTATTGTACAAATTACATTTCACAAAGGGAGAATTTTAAACTCATAAATATTTCACCACAAGGACCTCGTCCTTATATAACTTCCACCGCAACTTGCAGCCTGGTTTAAATATTTCACATCATACATAAAATGCGAGGATCTCGTCCTCAACTCCGAATCACAAGTATTTTGCACATTGTGCCAACTGAAATTTCAATTTCCTTTCTTTCTTCATTTCAATATATTTCATAAACAATTTTCACAACACATAATGAACCCTCATACCGGTAGGGCGTATAATTCATAAGAATTGGAATCAATTATTCTAAAACACATTAAACCCACTGTGATGAATAATAAAAATTACTTTTGGACTTATAGCCCTCAATGGTGTACAGAAATAAAATAACAGACACGGGCTCACATCTTTAAATCTCCCAACAGGGATAAACATATAAGTGGGTCACAAATTTACGAAGCTCACCATAAGTGGAGCATAATAGGAGGAATCACCTCAATATTCAGAACCGAATCAAATTAAGGAAAATATCCTTTTATAATAAAATCAGGATTGTACCTGTAACGACACCATCTATTGTATTAGCCCCAGCCAAATCATAGTGATTGTATCAACGGGTCGGGCCTCCACCTCTTAGGCGCCCACTACCCGCCTGTCCTCCACCTCTAGCTGACTGTGCACGTGGAGTATCAACTGGAATAAAGCTTGTGGCTAGAGTTTTCAGATGAAATCCACCCCTCCCAAGTCTGGGACAATCTCTCATGATATGCCTAGTATCATCACACTCATAAAAACCCCTTCAAGGTCGTGACTGCTCGTGCTGAGTCTGTGCCGGATAACTGGAATAACCACTGTAAGAATCCTGTGTCGGTGGTGAACTATAAACTGGAACACTCCGAGTAATCTGATATGCGGACTAAGCTGACCGACTTCTCGAGCCTCCGCTATAACAGGTTCTAGCTGAAGAGTAAAACCCACTGAACCCTCCAGATCTTCGAGACCTTTTGGCCTCCTTAGACTCTCTTTCCTCACCTAAAACACCCTCAATCTTCCTTGCAATCTCCACTACTTGTTGAAATGGAGCATCAGTTTGCAACTCTCTAGCCATGCATATTTTAATATCATAATCGAGCCCCTCAATGAATCTGCGGATCCGTTCTCTGACTGTAGGAACTAAGATAGGTGCATGACGGGCTAACTCACTGAACCTGATAGCATATTCTGACACTGTCATAGTACCCTGATGCAACCGTTCAAACTCCGTGTGCCACACATCTTGGAGAGACTGGAGAACAAAATCTTTCAACAATATTTCTGAAAATTGAGTCCAAGTTGGTGGTGTTGCATCAGCTAGTCTACCTTCTTCATAGATTTGCCACCACCGATATGTTGCGCCTGACAGTTGAAATATAGTAAAGGCAACTCCGCTCACGTCCACAATACCCATGGTACGGAGAATACGATGACAATTTTCCATAAATTCTTGGGCATCCTCTGTGGCTGTGCCACTAAAAGTTGGTGGATCATATTTCTTAAACCTTTCTATTGTCTTTTGTTCTTATTTTGATGCCTCTAACCTGACCTCAGGTCGAACCGGAATAACAGGTTGTACCGGTACTACACTCGGAACCTAACCAATGGGAACCTGTTGCTATGGAGTTGTGGTAGGAGTCTGAGCTACTCCCCCTATCTGCGGAATGTTTGGTGCAACATAGATCAATCCCGCCTGAGTTAATGTACCAAACATACTTAGGAACTGTGCTAAAGTCTCCTGAAGTCCGGGGGTAATAACAGGTGCTTCCGGTACCTGTCGCCCAACTGGAGCTACTAGTGGCTCCTCAACTGTTGTTCTGACAGGTGCTCTAGTCGTAGCACGTGCCCTTCCTCGACCTCTACCTCGGCCTTTATCTCAGCCCCGGCCTCTTCAAGCCCTAGCAGTATGAGCGAATGCCTGCTCAGCTAACCTGGTAGCATGTGTCCTCACCATCTGTGAGAGAATAGAGATACAAAGTCTCAAATTTCAAATTCAACAAATTTCGCATGACGGGAATGAAAGAAATGGAAATTTCCTAGGAGTTCTGTAGCCTCTCGAAGATAAATACAGACGTCTCCGTACCGATCCGAAAGACTCTACTAGACCGTTCGTGACTCGTAGAACCTATGAACCTAGAGCTCTGATACCAACTTGTCATGACCCAAAATCCCACCACAGGCGTCGGACAGCTCAAATCTATCCAAATTAATTGTATAACTTCATTAAAATTCATCGGAAACAATTCCGGATAATAATACGTCGACTTAAAAATTTATTCCAAAAAGTCAACAAAAGTCAATGCGGGGCTTGCCCCTCGGAACCCGACATAATTTTCATGAAATCCGAACACCCATTCCGATACGAGTTCAACCATAACAATTTTATCGAATTCCAATAATAAATTGACCTCCAAATCTTAAATTTAAACCAAGAGGGTTTTCTAAATTTTTCAACCCAATTCACTAATTTAGTGATAAAAACAATAATAGATTCATGTAATTTAACCAAAATCAAGTTAGGAATTCGTACCCCCAATGTTTTCCTTGAAAAACTCTTGAACAATCGCCTCACCCGAGCTTCCTTGGTCGAAAAATGGAAGAATGACACGAATTTGGACTTTATCTACTGCCCAGGGGTTTGTTCTTCGTGTTCGCGAGACTCCCCTTGCGTTCGCGAAGAACAAATTCTTCAAAAGTCATTTTCAAACTCTTCTCAGATAGCCTCTAGTATAATGGTCATAGCTTTTTGTACAAAACTTCAAATGATGAATGCTTTGACTTTCTGAAACCTAGACTCCTAGAGCTATAACTTTAATTTGTTTCTCATCTCCCAATTCCTTATAGATTACGAGATATAAGCTTCCAAAATCAGCCCTGTGCAACAGAGATTTCCAAACTCTTCCCGAACATCCTATAGTTTATACACCATAACCTTTTGTACACAACTCCAAATGACAAATGGTTTACCTTTGTGAAAACGACACACAAAGGGCTACAACTTTTATTTTTGAATCATCTCTAAATTCCTTATATATTGCGAGATATCAGCCTCTAAAGTCAGACGACGAACAGCAAAATTTCTTTCTTCGCGAACGTGAGAACCTCTTCGCGAACGCGAAGAACAAAGTCCAAACAGCAAAATCCTTCTTTGCGAATGCGAGAGGCTCCTTGTGAACACGAAGAAAAACACCAAAAATAGCAACTAACAACATCAAAACACCCAAACTTGGTCCAGAACTACCCCGAATCAAACCCGAGGCCCCCGGGTGTAACGACCCAGCCGGTCGTTTTGAGAGTAATAGCCCCGACCCCCTATTAACTACTTTCCCCAAATCTTTTTCTGCTATTGTGACTTGCCGGGATGATTTGTTTTGAGTTTCGGAGTGTTTTGGGACACTTAACCCCTAAATGAGAGCTTAAGCCTTAGGATTTGGACCGTAGTCGGAACTATGTGAAGACGACTCTAGAATGGACTTACGTCGGTTCCGTTAGCTCCGTTAGGTGATTTTGGGTTTAGGAGCGTATCCGGATTGTGTTTTGGAGGTTCGTAGCTCATTTAAGCTTGAAATGGCAAAAGTCAAATTTTTGGAGTTTTGGGCCGGTAGTGGAATTTTTGATATCGGGGTCGTTTTCCGATTCCGAAAGTTGGAGTAAGTCCGTAATGTTGATTATGACTTGTGCGCTATATTTGAGGTCAATCGGACGTGATTTGATAGGTTTCGACATCGGTTGTAGAATTTTGAAGTTTCAAGTTCTTTAAGTTTGAATTGGAGGGTGATTCGTGGTTTTAGCGTTGTTTGATGGGATTTGAGAGCTCGACTAAGTTTGTATGGTGTTCTAGGATTGGTTGGTATGTTTGGTCGAGGTCCAGTGGGCCTCGGGTGTGTTTCGAATGCTTAACGGGAAGAAATTTGGACTTAGGAAAATCGGGTGCCTTTGCTGGTTCTGGTGTTTCGCACCTGCGGAAAATAGACCACAGGTGCGCGAGCCACACATGCGAAGATGGAAGCACAGATGTGAGAAGTCGAGGGTTGGCCTGGGGTCGCAGGTGCGAGGGAGTTCTGCATCTGCGATGCCCGCAAATGCGCAAGGCTGTTCGCAAATGCGCAAGATGCGTAGAAGCGGAAGGGATGTCCGCAGGCGCGAGCGCGCATATACGGCCCTTTCGTCGCAGGTACAAAGAAAGAGGGGGTAAGTGAGTTGCGCAGATGCGCACATTTTCCGCACAAGCTCACCTGCAGGTGCGAGCCCAGGTTCCGCAGGTGCGAAAATACCTGGGCAGTGATTAAAACTGAAGGGCTTCGCGATTTTTATCATATTTGGCTTTGCAAACTCGGGTTAGGGCGATGTTTGAGAGCATTTTCGAGGCATTTCTTGAGGTAAGTTCCTTGTGCTTATTTTTGGTCAATAATCTTGCCTTGCCATATATTTTCCCACCTAGTTAACGTGTATTTAAGGTGGAAATTGGAAGTTGGAGGCCAGGGATTTGGAAGTTTGAATTGTGGATTGGAGGACCAATTGGTGTCGGATTTTAGTAAATTTGATATGGTTAGACTCATGAGTGAATGAGGTTTCTAGTTTCGTGAATTTTTTCGGGTTTCAAGACGTGGGCCCAGGGGCCGAGTTTGAGCCAATTTCGGGTTTTGGCCTAATTTTGTAGTTTTTCTTGTGGGATTCATTCCATTAGTGCGTATTGATGGTATTGTACAGTTTTGAATAGATTCTGTCCATCTGGAGTCGGATACTCGTGGCAAGAACGTGATATCGAGTTGATTTGAGCGGTTCGAGGTAAGTGGCTTGCCTAACCTTGTGTTGGGGACTTCCCCCTTAGGATATCTTGATATTATTTGGTGTGTGAGCCCCGTGTACGTGAGGTGACGAGTACGTACACGGGCTATTATTGCAAAAAATCCTGTTTAACCTTTTTAAATCATAAATTGCTTCTCTTATTAAGTTGTATTAATATGTTTAATTGTGTAGTTTAGACTAGAAAAGCATGCTTATGTGTTTTAACTGCCTAATTGACATTCTGTGCGTCATGTTTAGTTAAGTCCTTATTTGCCTTATCTGTGTCTAGTATAAATTGTATAACTCGATGTCATACCTATCATTTCATCTTGCGTTGCATATTTAAATTGGGACTACGGACGTATTCCGGGAGATCCCCTTGTACTGCATATTTACTTTGGGACTACGGACGTATTACGG
Source organism: Nicotiana tabacum (assembly GCF_000715075.1). Lineage (NCBI taxonomy): Eukaryota > Viridiplantae > Streptophyta > Magnoliopsida > Solanales > Solanaceae > Nicotiana > Nicotiana tabacum. Next base: position 112,882,839 of record NC_134096.1, on the reverse strand, counting down.
GAGATCCCCTTGTACTGCATATTTACTTTGGGACTACGGACGTATTCCGGGAGATCCCCATGTACTGCATATTTACTTTGGGACTATGGACATATTCCGGCCCCGATATCAAAAAGTCAACCCCCGGTGAAACTTCCCAAAAATTCATCTTTTGCCATTTCAAGCCAAATTTCTCTACCGACCTCCAAATAATTTTCCGGACATGCTCCTAAGTCCATAATCACCATACGGAGCTATTGACATCATCAAAATTCCATTCCGGAGTCGTCTTCACACAGTTCCGACTATGGTAAAAATCCTAAGACTTAAGCTTCCATTTTGAGGACAAGTGTCCCAAATCACTCCAAATCATCCGGTAACTGAATTCAACCACGCACGCAAGTCAATACACATAATAAGAAGCTGCTCAGGGCCTTATGCCACCAGGCGGGGCTTAAATTCTTAAAATGACAAGTCGGGTCATTACACTCATGAAATGTTAACTATTGTTAAATGTGTTTTAAAATTCCAGATGATTTATACAATCAAAAGATTTTGATAAAAACTGACGCTCAATCTGTTAAATATATGTTTAACAAAGATTTTAAACATGATGCCTCAAAGTTAATATCTGCAAGATGGCAGGCTCAATTTGCCCCTTTTGATTTTGAAATTCAGTATAAAAAGGGAATTGATATCTCTCTTCCAGATTTCTTATCTCGAGAATATTTGCAGGATGGATCCTCCATGGGTCAGAGGTAGAGGTAGAGGAAGGGGAAGATCTTCCCCACATTCTCAAGGGAGATTATCTCCGCCATACTCTCAAGGATCATCATACGGATCCTCATCAAACTCCCCAGTTATACAAATGGGAAAAAGAGTTTATTAAATGAGAAAATATCTCTCAAAGGTGAATCTTTGGCAGGTCCATCTGTTCACCTGGAAGATATTCCAGAAAATAGTCCGTTATAAGCACACTTGCAAGCATATTTGGCTGCTCAAAAGCAAAGTGATACTTTTGCTTCAATTACCAAAGAGGACAATGATGATATTAAGTCCTATGAAAAATTACTTAAAAAAGAAATGATATTTCTTTTAGAAAATATTGAGATTCAGAGGAAAGAAGAGCCATGGAAGATATTCCAAAGGTATTTGATAAATGGATTATATTATTCGTATGAGTAATACAAAACCCGTTCTTACTATGAGACTATCCTCACCAGTACAGGCAGTGCCGAATTTCAGCATTTTTCTGTTTATAGCACGGAAGAGAATGTTTATAACTTCTCAAAAATTATTATCAAACAAATTATATCAATTGAAGATTGGGGTACATCTACAATGAAAGGAAGGCAGATAAGCCTTAACAAATCTCGTATGAATTTTACTTATTGGGATTTATCCAAAATTTTACTTATTGGGATTATATCCAAGCTTTTGATAAAGTGCTCTATTATAATAATGATAGACATAAGCACACTTGGTTCATAAAGGTATGTGCAAAAATATTTACTGAACCAATTCCTAATTGGTTTTTGAATTGGAGGTCATATCACGGTCCGACAGTCAAAATATTACCTAATCCATTTCTTATGTTATACAAAGAATGGACAAAACATTCACCAGATTTAAATGAGTTATACCACACAGATCATATCTGTTATTTAGAAAAAATTGACCAAATATATTTCTTTCTAGAATTCTCTATTCCATGGATTCATAAGTGAACTCCAGAGTTGGGATTCACCGAAGAACAAATTTCTTGTTTATACAGGACTTTTTATAACAATTTCTGGGATAAATTGATGAAAAAGGATCCCAAAACAAAGATGTTATACGGTCAAGAACTCTTGGATTCCATTAAAGCAAAAATTCAAGAATATTCCAACAACCCCCAAAAGGAAAAAATTGATGATAGCTCAGTTCGGCACATTGCCAGAAAGATCTCTTTTCAAGAAAGAGATAAAGAAGAAATGATTAATGATTATCTGGAAGAAGTAAAAAGAAATTTGCTTCGCTCCATCAACCAATATGAAAAATCTGACACTTCGATGCGGAGTGAGACTAGCAACGATGATATTGCAGATGATTCTCAGCCTATTGAATCAGAAAAGCTATTATCTGATAATGCCATACAAAATGCGGAAGAATTCCTCCAAAGGATGAAGGAGATAGAAAAACAACCTAGACAGTGATATTTGTGGTCAACTACAGTAATAGCCGCCCGGGACCTACAACACAGTGAAGCCGCCGGGCACCACGCTCAACAGTAGATACACTGTTTCAACAGTAGAAACACTGTTTGTACAATAGAAACACTGTACAGGGACCCAGAATGTGGGACCCTCTTTTTACTGTTTTAAGATTCTTTTTCTTTCTTATTTATAGGCGCATTCATTTGAGAGAAGGCACCAGCCTTTAGACTCTCTCTCTCTCTCTCTCTTGTAAAGACTCTCTTGTATCTATTTTCCTGAAGTAAATAGAATCCCCCGTTCATCGGACTCAGGCCTTGCATCCCGGCCTTACGTGGTATTTATTTTATTCTATTAAGTATTTCAAGTCTCTCCTCTCCAGCCGTGACTATGTCCGGCTAAGAGATTTCATATCTATGTTGAATATCTAACTTCTCTCTTATATACACCATGAAAGATCTAGCCTCTATCAAATTATAAAGAAATTTTAATATGGCTTATTGACTTGGTTCCAAAGATGGTGGTATAGTCGGATCTAGTACTACTCTTACTGGCTTTGCCTTAGTGGCTCCATCTAGCAAGCCGTGGACCTAAGCCCGTTAAAGATATTTAAAAGGGCATCTTCTTTCACTGTTAGAACCGCTAGATACATGGGCTCAATAAGAGTATGTATTAGATCCAGACATGCCCCTTGCTTGGGTAAAAGGATAAATCCTTCCATGCAGTCATACAACCCTATAAAAATTCTTGTATATTTCGGTTCTTATATCTTTACTGGCCGTGCGGACTACCGCCAGCCCTTAAAATTAAGGGTACTAAATAAGCTAGATCTTGTTATGGCCGTGCGGATTACCACCCGCCTACAAGATCTTGTTATCTGGTATTACAAAATAAATTATATGGTCTTATATTACAAAAAGTTATAGAACTTATACGTTTATCTTATAGAATTTATTTTAAATTACTATCTACGTCAAACCCTAGATGTAAATTATATGATACATCTGATCAGACTATATTGGTGGAAACCAATTTTGCAAAGTCTTAGGTCACCACGAGGAGACCTATTAAGTGGGAAGAAATTAATTTCCCAACTACTTGGACTTTGGATTCGGTTATATCCCCTAGTCAAATAACAAATGATGTCACTAATACTGAATATTCTCATATTACTCAAAATTCGGATGGTAGGATTTGCATTCAATTTGATGATAATAGTTCCACTTATAATAGGCAGTCATTTTCTAATAATAGACTTTTGCCTGCTATTAGTCCTAATTATAATAGGCATTCATTTTCTAATCATAGATTGTTGCCTGCTATTCAACATATTTCTTTTGTTGAACCAGTCTATGGACCAGCTCTAAATCGTGTGGTATCTTTGCACACTATTTCTACTAAAACTGGTGATAAGCCTGTTGAAAGGGTTAAAATTAACCCCCAAACAAATATTGTTCAGGATAATGATAATATTTCTGATAAGGATATTCCTTCTGCATCCGAGATGGATTTTGACCCAAATGAAGTTTAAATGATTCCTCACAAAATTGATTTTAGTCCAAGGTCACAGGCAAGAAAATATGTTCAAAAGGATTTCTTTAGTGATAAATGGAACCGGTTTAAAACTTGGTTTTTTGACACTTATAGTAAAGAAGATTTGAATAATATTTCACAAGAGTTTTATGAAACTTGTGCTTTACATAATCAAATTATATATTTTGTTCCCTAGTTTATAGTCACCTATTTACCATTATACATAAAGGTTTTAGAAAGATCTTATAAAGATAGGAGTGATAATATTTTAAAAATCATATACTCACCTCAAGCACCTTTTGTTTTACCTAATAATACAGGTATTACTTTCACTGCATTTCAAAAATTTATTGAAGAAGATGTTGCCATAGTCAGCATCACCGAAATTAATACACGGATCTCTCAAAATAATTATTTGAGTTTATATGTCAAAGTTTTGGGTGAACATATAAATTCTCTTGATAAAAAACTTGACGAATTAACAGTTTTGATAAAAGGAATAAGCTCTAACAAAACCAATATTGCTTCTACTTCCGGAAGTAAATCAGACACTCAAATTGTTCTTACTCATATTCAAAGACCTCCTGAGATTCAGGATTTTAAATTCAAATCGTTTAATGATTTAGAAGAACTTCTTGATAATAAGTTATCTGGTTTAAATATCAAACCAATTGATTTATCAAATAATTTTGCTAATAAATTAGAAACCAATTCTGATTATAAAAATGAAAATTGGTCAGAGTTTAATAAACTCAGAGGTTATCCCAAAAAAATAATATGTATGCTGATAAGCCCAAGATGCAAACTTATTATTACAATCGTCCTACTCCTCAAGATGTGTTAATAGAAGAACGAGATTGGAATCAGACTAATACGTCTTATAGTAGTTCCGAAATTTATGAATGGAATCTTGATAGTTTGACTGATAGACAATTGACTATTCTTGTGCATAGAATGCTTATGTATGCAACTATTTGTAAAAGTGTGAAAAATACAGATAGAACTATTTGCAAAATGATTATTGCTAGTTTTACTGGTCAACTTCGTGGCTAGTGCGATAATTATTTAACTGTTGATGAAAAGGCTTCAGCTTTTAATGCAATAGCCACTGACGAAGGAGTTGATAACTTAGGCATGGCTCTAGTGAAAAATAGAGAAGATGCTTGTCACGACCCAATTTTACCTATAGGTCGTGATGGCGCCCAACACTACAGCTAGGCAAGTCAACTGATAAATTAAACGTATATTGATTAAACTTTTAATCCAAGAAAATAATAAAATACCAAATTCTACCAATGTGTGTGCCAAGACCTGGTGTCATAAGTGTATGAGCATCTAGTAGATTATACAAAACCTCAAATACTGTCTGAAATAAAAATAGACAAAATGAAAAAAAAAATACAAGGAGAGACACCGGTAGCTGCAGAACGGCTCAGAAAGGTAGCTCACCACTATGCCCCTGGATAACGTGGGTGTAAGACGGTAGGTCCCCCACTAGTACTTGCCTCAGGTCCTGCACAAAAAGCGCAGCAAGTGTAGTATGAGTATGTAAACAACGTGTACCCAGTAAGTATCAAGCCTAATCTCGAAGTGGTAGAGATGAGATGGCCGACTTTGACACTCACTACGGGTCAATAATAATAATTGAAATAAAACTAGAACATATAATTCAGCATGATTCACAGAATATAACAATAATTTATTTAACCAACAGAAATAATTAAATTCCTTCAAATGCAACAATTCTCAGTATATTAACTAAATTCCTTCAATCCCAATAAATTTCCAGTTTATTAATTAATCTCATTTACAGGAATAACAATAATTCCTTAGCTAATAGTGATAATAATCCTTAAATTCCAAAGATTTCCAAATTTATCAATTAGCTTCACAAGCTACAATAAACTATCAAAGTATCGTGTAATTATTATCATTAAGCACGATTTATGTCGAGGACATTTGGCCCGATCCAGAATATTATGTACACTGCCTAGGGACGTGCGACATGATCCATAGATGCATCTATCCTGCCGAGGCGTTCGGCCCGATCTACAAGAAAGGAGGACATTTTCTTATGTACCTCCGGAATAAGAGTATTTATTGAAAAATTTATTTGAGAGGATAATAATTTATTTCAACAATTAATTACTCTAAACAAAAATTAAGCATATGAAAATTTCATATTTTTCTACCTTTCATAACACTTCACATTATATACATCAAATATTTTAATTAATAAGGAATATAATTTACACAAGTAATTCATGCTTTCAGTCCTAAACTACTCGGACTTTAGCATTAATAGTAGCTAAGCACGAACTCTCGTCACCTCGTGTGTACGTAGCCCCCGCAATTAGCAACAATTATTTAATTTAATCACCTATGGGGTAAATTTCCCCCTCACAAGATTAGACAAGAGACTTACCTCAATTTGTTCCAATTTAATCTACTAGAAGGCCTTTTCCTCGATTATCCAACTTTGATTGGCTCGAATGTAACCATAAATAATTCGATACAATTACTAAAATTTATAGGAATCAATTCTATAAGAAATACTACATTTTCAATAAGAATACCGAAATTAATTAAAATGTTCGTGGGGCCCACATCTCGGAATCCGGTGAAAGTTATGAAATCCGACAACCCATTCAATTACGAGTCCAACCATACCAATTTTACTCAAATCTGACTCCGAATCGATACCGAAATCTCAAAAATTCGTTTCTATGAAATTTCTAAAATTTTCCAAATTTCAATCTCAAAACACTAATTAAATGGTGAAAACAATGATATATTTGTGTATATAGACCAAATTCGAGTTGGAATCACTTGCCCCAAATGTCTTTCCTTGAAAAATCTGTCAAAAATCGCCTCTGCTCAAGCTCAAGTTTGTCAAAAATGGAAAATGGGTCGAATGCCTCTGTTTTTATAACTTACAGATCTGTCCAGTCCGATCAGGGAGCTCGATCAGGGAGCTCAATTAGGGAGCTCGATCAGGGAGCTCAATTAGGGTGCTCGATCAGGGGAGCTCGATCAGGGGAGTTCGATCTTGGGAGCTCGATCTTGGGAGCGCGATCTCGGGAGCTCGATCTTGGGAGCTCGATCTTGGGAGCTTGATCTTGGGAGCTCGATCTTAGGAGCTCGATCTTGGGCTCGATCACAACCCAAAATTTCCAGCATAAGAGAAAAATTGCAGCAGCTATTTAAGTCCAATGTTTTATCCGTTAACCATCCGAAACTCACCTGAGGCCCTCGGTGTAACGACCCGACCGGTCGTGTTGAGCCCTAACGCGTCGTTCGACGGTTTGAGTCCCTGAGCAGCTTCACTTCAGGTATTATAACTTGTAGGCGTGGTCGGAATTTAATTTCGGGAAGTTCAGAGTTGATTTGGAAAGAAAATTCTCATTTCGAAAGCTTTAAGTTGGAAGAATTGACTATGGTTGGATTTTTTATTAAACGACCTCAGTATCGGAATTTGAAGGTTCCAGCAGGTTTGTATGTTAATAAGTATACGAGTCATATTATAAGTGATGTGGGGTCTAAGGAGATCCCTAAGTCTAAGTCAAGTTGGAAAGTACATGATAGACTAAAGTTTCAAATGAGTACACACAAAATCTAACTCTCTCTCTCTCTCTATATATATATATATATATATATATATATATATATATATATATATATATATATATATATATATATATATAAAGAGTAAATAGTGGACAACCTATCAAATGAAAGATCTTCGAGTCTAGTTTCTAACTCTTTAAACCGTTCGTCATTTGGATATTTCTACAAGGAGTTATGGACGTTTTAGTAAAAGGTGTCCAGCAGGGGAAAACTTTTAATACGAGGTACAACCTGCACAGCGCAAGGTACAACCCGCTGAAGCACCTGTGCCTATAAAAGACAGTCACGGGCAGCAGCCATTTTTGGGGATTTTCTTGAGCTAGGGATTGGTTCTTTCATGGTGGATTCGACCTTGGGGACTACTTAAGAATATAAGGTGAGTTATTTTGGATACTTTAAGTTAATAACATCCTATTAATACTAGTATTAACATCCTTCAATCTTTGAAATCCTTAGAAATCTTTCAAGTTGTTCAAGAACACCAAATTTCCCAAACATTGGAATTTTAAGGAAAAGCTTCAAGAAGGTAATACTAATGCTTCAAGCTCATTTCTTATGAGTCGGTGAGAGTAATTCTAATATTTGTTTCAAGTTATTATGGTTGGATAATTGATTTCATAACCCCTAGTTCATGGCATGAATAGTGTTCTTGAGAAAATGAGGGAAAGATAAATAGTGTTCTTAGAAATGAAATTAAAGGATGCAATAAACCTATGGAATCATTTTCTAGCTTAGTTGGAAGTGTTCAACTAAGTAACCACCAAATTGAATGTTTTGGAAATGTTGGTTAAGGAAGACGATGAATAGTAATTTGGCGGTGCTGGAGAATTAATGTAGTATCATTGATGACTTCAAATGGGTATTAAATGATAAGAGTGGAGTTGAATGTGCTAGTAAGTGAACCTATTAGACGATTTAAGTTGGAGGCTTGTAGTCAATTTGTGAGCCATAAATGGATATTGATAAATATTTTTGAGTCATATTTTGACTGTAATTGGGATTGTAATTGTAGATATCAATTTGTTGGTGGCGTATGAGCATTTTACTCAATGTTACGATGTCGGAGGAGGATTAAAAGCTTGTGAATTTTAATAAAGCGAAAGCGAGTTTTGGAGCATTGGCAATTGGTCGAGTTGTTTGAAAGGCTTGGGAGTCGGCTATGGAACTTCTGAGCGAGGTAAGTCTCTTGTCTAATCTTGTGAGGGGAAAATTACCTCATAGGCGATTAAATTAATAATTATTGTTAATTGTGGGGGCTACGTACGCACGAGGTGACGAGAGTCCGTGCGTAGCTACTATAAATGCTAAAGTCCGGGTAGTTTGGGACTCAAAACATGAATTACTTGTGTAAATTGTATTCTTTGTTTAATTAATATATATATATATTGTAAATTGTTAAAAAAAAATATTAAAGGATGGAAATATCATATGCTTGATTTTCTGTTTAAATTAATTAATTGTTAAGAGAAATTGTTCATCCTCTCGAATTGATCTTATAATAAATATACTCTCTATCCGGAGGTACATAAGAAAATGTCCTCCTTTCTTGTGGAGCGGGCCGAATGCCTCGGCAGGATAGATGCATCTATGGATCGCGCTGCACGTCCCTCGGTAGTGTACACAACACTCTGGATCTGGCCGTACGACCTCGGCAAAAATCGTGCTTAATAATAATAATTACACGACACTTTGATAGTTTATTGCAGCTTGTGAAGCTAATTGATAAATTTAAAATCTTTGGAATTTAAAGAATTAATTATCTATGCTTGTTAAGGAAATTATTGTTATTCCTGTAAATGAGGCTAATTGATAAATTGGAAATTTATTGGAATTGAAGAAATTTTAATTATTTCTGCTTGTTAAGTAAATTATTGTTATATTCTGTGAATCATGCTGATTTAGATATTCTAGTTTTATTTCAATTATTATTATTGACCTATAGTGAGTGTCAAAGTCGGCCATCTCGTCTCTACCACTTCGAGATTAGGCTTGATACTTACTAAGTACACGTTGTTTACGTACTCATGCTGCACTTGCTACACATTTTATTGTGCAGGTACATATATGTCTAACGACCTTGTGGGCGCAGAGGTTGGTTAATAATTATGGGGACATAGGTGAGCTGCATTCTATATTATGATCTCCAGCCAACAGAGTCTCCTTCAGAGTTATTATATTTTCCTGTCTAATTTATATTCTGTACAGATGCTGTATTTTATTTTTAATTCCCTAGTAAATTCTCATTCACTTGTGACACCGGGTTTTGGGAATGGTTATGAATTGTTTAGAAATTTAGTTGCTAAAAATATTTATCATTTACTCTATGAGTTCTATCTTTATTATTTCATTGAAGAAATTTTGATTTCAAAAATACTAAAAGAGGATTTAATTAACTATATAGTGTTGGCTTGCCTGACAGCGGTGTCTCGTGCCATCATGACCTTAAATGGATTTTGGGTCGTGACAACATGGTATCAGAGCACTAGGGTCACGTAGGTCTCATGATTCATGAGCAAGTCTAGTAGAGTCTTGTGGATCGGTACAGAGACTTCTGTGCTTATCTTCGAGAGGCTACAGGGATATAAGGAATACTTCCCTTTTTGATTCCTCATCGTGCGATTAGATTCCTTTGAGGTTTATGCCTTCATTTCCTTCTTATTCAATCTTATGCGATGCGAAGTGCTTGTTATAAATTGGGGATCGAGGAAATTTTTAATGGTACTACAGATGTAGTGCAGGAATGTCACGACCCAAACAAACCCCTGTCGTGATGGCGCCTATCGTGGAACTCGGCAAGCTGACTCATTTTCATTTCAAAGATAATTTCAGTGTTATTTAACATAAAAACCTTCGCAAAGCAGTTCAAAGCAAAATAAAAGTGCGGAAGGAAAAGCCCGACATCGGGGTGTCACTAGTCATAAGCATCTACTATAATCTGTCTAGCAATATCAAGGCTAACTCAGCCTGGAAAATAAGCTAAATACAACTAGCGGAAGATAAGAGGGAGAAGAGCAGGGGCTGCAATCGCCAAGCAGCTACCTTGCTATCGCCGAGAAAATCTGCAACCAAAATAATCAACAACCACTACCGTGTCTAGCTACACCTGGATCTGCACACAAGGTGCAGGGAGTAACGTAAGTACGCCAACTCAGTAAGTAACAACAATAAATAAAGACTGAGCAATAGTGACGAGCAATAAAGCATATAACGTTCATATCAGGAAATCTCAGTAAAATACCACATGCTTTTAAAATCAGGGTTTGAATCAAAATATCTCGTTTAAACCCAGTTCCAGTAAAAGTCATTTAAAGATATTTTTCAACAGTTTTCAAACAGAGGAAAAATACAAAGGTGAGCAAAAATGATGAGATCATAAACATCCCCTCGGGCAAAACATCATATACAGCCCCTCGGGCAAACCTCACAGTCACTCGTGCCACTCGGGCATACCTCACCATCACTCTTGCCACTCGGGCAAACCTCACAATCACTCATGCCTCCTAGAACTCACATTTAGAGAACTTAGCATATAGCTTTTGTTCCCGCAATGTCTAAAGCACTACTCTTATATATTGCGCATGCTCCTCCTTACTGCGCTAGTAGATCAAGATGTCATCAATGAAGACGATGACAAACGAATCAATATATGGCCTGAATACCTTGTTCATCAAATCCATAAATGCTACCGGGGCATTAGTTAAACCGAAGGACATCACCAGGAACTCATAATAACCATATCTAGTCCGAAAAGCAGTCTTCGGAACATCCGAATCCCGAATCTTTAACTGATGGTACCACGACCTCAAGTCGATCTTAGAGAACACCCTAGCACCCTGCAAACTGGTCAAATAGATCATCAATACACGGCAATGGGTACTTGTTCTTAATAGTGACTTTGTTCAATTGGTGATAATCAATACATATCCGTATTGTTCCATCCTTCTTTTTCACAAATAATACCGGTGCACCCCAAGGCGATACACTCGGTCTGACGAACCCTTTGGCTAGTAACTCTTCAAGTTGTTCTTTCAATTCTTTCAATTCTTTCGGAGCCATGCGATACGGTGGGATAGATATAGGATGGGTATCTGGAGCCAAGTCAATATATAAATCAATATCACGATCAGGTGGCATACCTGGAAGATCTGAAGGAAATACATCGGAGGACTCCCGAACTACAGGCACTGAATCAATAGTCGGAGTCTCTGCAGTAGTATCCTGAACATAGGCTAGATAAGCCAAACAATCCTTCTCAACCATGTGCTAAGCCTTAATAAAAGAAATAACTCGATTAAATGAACTAACAGACGAACCCTTCCACTCCATCTTAGGCAATACTGGAATAGCCAAGGTAATAGTCTTGGCATGGAAATCTAGAATAGCATGATATGGAGATAACTAGTCCATGCCCAGAATAATTTCAAAATCGGTCATCTCAAGCAATAAGAGATATTCTCTAGTTTCATAACCACATAATGTAATAATACAGGACCGGTAGATCCGATTCACAATAACAGAGATAATACCTATAATCACAAGATTTGAGGCCTCTGCATCTGGTCTGGCCGGAAAATCATAGAATCGAGCTGGAGCGCCAACTGGCTGACCTCTATTGGCTGACATCCACCTCTAGAATGGCCCCTACCCACTTGTCCTCCACCTCTAGGTGGTCGGACGACTGGTGGAGCAACTGGTCCGGTAATCATAGGCTGCTAACCCTGTTGCACTAGTTTACCCTGAAGCCTGGGGCAAAATCTCCGTATGTGACTGGGATCCCCGCACTCGTAACAACTCTGCGGTGCAATAAGCCGCTGACTAGAGGTCTGGCCCTGGGGACCTGAATACCCACTGGAAGAACCCTGAATAGCTAGTGGGCGATAAGAACTCTCTGGTATAGCACTGAAATAAGGTCGTACTGGAGCACCCTGAGGAGGCGGTAGTGCTGGATATGGGGGCCTGCTGGACTGCCCTCTCACGAACTGACCTCTGCCCCCAGACGGAGCACCTCTAAACTCTCCAGAATACCTGAACCGCTTATCTCTCATACCCTGCTCTCGGCTCCGCTGACGTACACCCTCAATCCTGCGGGCTATCTCCACGACTAGCTTATAAAAAGTACCTATCTCAACCTCTCGAGCCATAGTGGCATGAATGCCAGTATGTAAACCCGCAACAAACCTCCGCACTCTCTCCGCCTCAGTAGGGAGTATCATAAGTGCATGGCGAGATAACTCAGAAAACCTCGCCTCATAATCGGTCACTGACATCTAACCCTGCTGGAGCTGCTCAAATTGAAACCTCAATTCTTCCCTTTGGGAGGGTGGAATATACTTGTCCAGGAAGATACGGGTGAACCTGTCCCAAGTTATGGGAGGCGAATCTGCTGGTCTGCCAAGAACATAAGACTGCCACCATCTACGGGCTCTGCCCTCTAGATGAAAAGTAGCAAAATCTACCCCATAAGACTCCAATATCCTCATGTTGTACAGTCTATCCTTGCACCGATCAATGAAATCCTGGGGATCCTCATGTCGCTCACCCCCAAAGATAGGAGGATGTAGTCTAGTCCATCTGTCCAATAGTTTCTGAGGAGCAGTGGCTACAGCTGGCCTGGGCTCAGGTGTAGCTGCTGCCACTGGCTGGGCTCCACCCACCGGTAGTGCACCCTGGGTCTGATATACAATAGCTGCCTGTCCATGGACATGTGCGGTAGGGGTCTGTGCTCCCCCGCCCACCTGAGATGTTGCTGGGTCTACCGGATATAAACTGGCCTGAGTCATATTGTCCATGAACCGCAGCATACGACCCATGGCATCCTGAAATCCTGGTGCAGATGTGAAATCCACCGGAGTAGGCTCTGCCACAGGCACCTCACCATGTTCCTCAATAATGGGATTCTCTACTGGACCCACTGGCGGCATAACTGGAACAGTCCTGGGACGTCCTCTCCCTCTACCATGGGCTGGAGCCCTCCCTCGGTCTCTGCCTCGACCTCTAGCAACTAGGGGAGTAGCTCTTCCCTGGTCTGGAACCTCATTAGAGCACGTTCTCACAATCTGTGAGAGAATAAGAGAAGGATATTTAGTATTACATTAATTGCACGATGGAATATGAAAAAAGGTAGTTTCCTAACAACCCTATAGCCTCTCGAAGATAAGTACAGACGTCTCTGTACCAATCCACAAGACTCTATTAGGTCTGCTCATAACTTGTGAGACATACGTTAACCTAGTGCTTTGATACCATGTTGTCACAACCCAATTTCATCTATAGGTCGTGATGGCACCTAATACTACAGCTAGGCAAGCCAACTGATAAATTAAACATATATTGATTAAACTTTTAATCCAAGAAAATAACAAAATACCAAATTCTACCAATGTGTGTGCCAAGACTTGGTGTCACAAGTGTATGGGCATCTAGTAGATTATACAAAACCTCAAATACTGTCTGAAATAAAAATAGACAGAATAAAAAAAAAATACAAGGAGAGACACTGGTAGCTGCAGAACGGCTCAGAAAGGTAGCTCACCACTATGCCCCTGGATAACGTGGGTGTAAGACGGTAGGTCCCCCACTAGTACTTGCCTCAGGTCCTGCACAAAAAGTGCAGCAAGTGTAGTATGAGTACGTAAACAACGTGTACCCAGTAAGTATCAAGCCTAATCTCGAAGTGGTAGAGACGAGATGGCCGACTTTGACACTCACTAAGGGTCAATAATAATAATTGAAATAAAACTAAAATATATAATTCAGCATGATTCACAGAATATAATAATAATTTATTTAACCAGTAGAAATAATTAAATTCCTTCAAATGCAATAATTCTTAGTATATTAACTAAATTCCTTCAATTCCAATAAATTTCCAGTTTATTAATTAATCTCATTTACAGGAATAACAATAATTCATTAGCTAACAGGGATAATAATCCTTAAATTCCAAAGATTTCCAAATTTATCAATTAGTTTCACAAGCTACAACAAACTATCAAAGTATCGTGTAATTATTATCATTAAGCACGATTTCTGGCGAGGTCGTTCGGCCCGATCCAGAATATTGTGTACATTGCCGAGGGACGTGCGGCACGATCCATAGATGCATCTATCCTGCCAAGGCGTTCGGCCCGATCCACAAGAAAGGAGGACATTTTCTTATGTACCTCCGGAATAAGAGTATTTATTGAAACATTTATTCGAGAGGATAACAATTTATTTCAATAATTAATTAATCTAAACAAAAATTAAGCATATGAAAATTTCATATTTTTCTACCTTTCATAACAATTCACAATATATATACATCAAATATTTTAATTAATAAAGAATATAATTTACACAAGTAATTCATGCTTTGAGTCCTAAACTACCTGGACTTTAGCATTAATAGTAGCTACGCACGAACTCTCGTCACCTCGTGCATACGTAGCCCCCTCAATTAGCAACAATTATTTAATTTAATTACCTATGGGGTAAATTTCCCCCTCACAAGATTAGACAAGAGACTTACCTCAATTTGCTCCAATTTAATCCACTAGAAGGCCCTTTTCTCAATTATCCAACTTTGATTGGCTCGAATCTAACCATAAATAATTCGATACAATCACTAAAATTTATAGGAATCAATTCTATAAGAAATACTACATTTTCAATAAAAATCCCAAAATTAATTAAAATTCGTCCATAGGGCCCACATCTCGAAATATGATGAAAGTTATGAAATCCGACAACTTTCAATTACGAGTCCAACCATACCAATTTCACTCAAATCCGACTCCGAATCGATACCGAAATCTCAAAAATTCATTTCTATGAGATTTCTAAAATTTTCCAAATTTCAATCTCAAGACACTAATTAAATGGTGAAAATAATGATATATTTATGTATATAGACCAAATCCAAGTTGGAATCACTTACCCCAAATGTCATTCCTTAAAAAATCTGTCAAAAGTTGCCTCTGCTCAAGCTCAAGTTTGTCAAAAAGGGGAAATGGGTCGAATGCCTCTGTTTTTATAACTTACAGATCTGTCCAGCCCGATCAGGGAGCTCGATAGGGGGAGCTCGATCAGGGGAGTTCGATCTCGGGAGCTCGATCTTGGGAGCTCGATCTTAGACTCGATCATAGCCCAGAATTTCTAGCAGAAGAGAAAAATTGCAGCAGCTGTTTAAGTCCAATTTTTGATCCGTTAACCATCTGAAACTCACCCGAGGCCCTCGGGACCTCAACCAAATATACCAACAAGTCCTTAAACATCATACGAACTTAGTCAAACCTCTAAATCACATCAAACAATGCTAAAACCACGAATCATACCCCAATTCAAGCTTAGTGAAACTAAGAATTTTTAACTTCTACATTCGATGTCGGAACCTATCAAATCAAGTCTGATTGACCTCAAATTTTGCACACAAGTTATAAATGACATAACAGAGCTGTGAAAATTTTCAGAACTAGATTCCAACCCCGATATCAAAAAGTCAACTCCCCGATCAAATTTCCAAATTTTAAATTCCTATTTTAGCCATTTCAAGCCTAATTTCACTACGTACTTCCAAATAAAATTCTGATCATACTCCTAAGTCCAAATCAACATATGGAGCTGTTGGAATCATCAAAATTCTGTTCCGGGGTTGTTTGCACACAATTCGACATCCGGTCACTATTTGAACTTAAACTTTTAATTTTCATCAAAATTCTATATCTCGGGCTAGGGACCTTGGAATTTGATTCCGGGCATACGCCCAAGTCCCAAATCACGATACGGACCTACCGGAACTGTTGAAATACTAATCCGAGTCTATTTGCTCAAAATGTTGACCAAAGTTAACTCCGTTGAGTTTTAAAGCTCTAATACACATTTTAATCCGTTTTTCACATAAAAAATTTCCATAAAATTTTACGGAAGTGCACACGCAAGTCGAGGAATGATAAATAGTGCTTTTTGACGAAGGAGTTGATAACTTAGGCATGGCTCTAGTGAAAAATAGATAAGATGTTGTTTATACCCTTATTCTTACCATATTAGAACATTTCAATGGTAGATTTACCAATCAGTTTGAGACAGTCCGTACTCTACTAAATGGTCTTTATGTAGGACCTTAGGTGAGTTTAGATGGTATAAAGACACCTTTATGAGTAGGGTTATGGAATTACCCGAAAATAAGTATGAACATTGGAAAGCTAAGTTTATAGATGGCCTTCCCTCCTTATTTGCTGAAAGAGTAAGAAAAACTCTAAGGGGTAGTTATGGTGAAATTCCGTATAATGGAAAACTAATAGGAGTTTGCACACAAGAAGGATTAAACTTGTGTAATGAGTTAAAATTGTCTAGACAGCTTAAGATAGATAAGTTTAAGGAGAAATCTCAATTAGGAGACTTTTGCACCCAGTTCAGTTTACCCGAGACTTCTACTCATAGAAAGAAAAAGAAGAGTAAGTATCATAGATATCCTAACCCTGACAACCCTTATAAGAAAAAGAAATCGAGATATAGATCCAAAGAAGAGCGTGATACTAGAAAAGCTCATCGAAAGTCTACTAGATTTATGAAAAATAGGTCTAAACGAGATCTTGCTAATATTAAGTGTTATAAATGTGGAAAATTTGGCCATATAGCTCCAAATTGTAAGCTTCAAAAGTTGAAAACTTTATAACTAGACAATGAGTTACGTGATAAGGTTTATAGTTTGTTATACACTTCTGGATCAAAATCTAACTATAATTCTGAGTCAGAATCTTAAGCTGAAGTCGATTTACTTGATTTATCTGATAGTGATAAAAATATTGATGATACTTGTAAAACTTGCAAAGGTAATAGATGTACTTATGATGATGATGAATTTTATAAATTACAATCTCAATTTCAGGATTTGAACTTGAAAACCATTACATCTGATAATGTAATAGAACTTTTAAAAGAAGTTAATGATGATAAACTTCGTGAAAAAATTATAAATTTGGCTGCAAGTTCTAGTTCTACTTCTTCAAAATTGTTTGAAAAACAAAAGAATGAATTTGAATATTCTGCGCCTTATTCTTTATCAGAAATTAATAATCGTCTTAATGATAAATATACACCAACCGGAGATGCTTCTTTTGACGATTTGAAAGTCAAAATTGAAAATTTGAAAAGAGAAATTAAATCTCTTAAATAAAATCAAATGATTTGTGATCACAGGATTACTCATATAGAGAAAAATAATTCCCTAGCTGAGTTATCTAATGACAAAAATAAAGGTATTTCTAAAAATGATAATGATGAAAAACCTATTGAGTAATAGATAACATGATCTTGTAGGAGGGCGGTAATCCGCACGGCCATAACAGGATCTAGCTTATTTAGTACCCTTAATTTTAAGGGCTGGCAGTAGTCCGCACGGCCAGTAAAGATATAAGAATCGAAATATACAAGAATTTTTATAGGGTTGTATGACTGCATGGAAGGATTTATCCTTTTACCCAAGCAACGGGCCTGTCTGGATCTAATACATACTCTTATTGAGCCCATGTGTCTAGCGGTTCTAACCGTGAAAGAAGACGCCCTTTTCAATATCTTTAACAGGCTTAGGTCTACGGCTTGCTAGACGGAGCCACTAAGGCAAAACCAGTAAGAGTAGTACTAGATCCGACTGTACCACCATCTCTGGAACCAAGTCATTAAGCCATATTAAAATTCCTTTATATTTTGATAGAGGCTAGATCTTTCATGGTATATATAAGAGAGAAGTTAGATATTCAACATAGATATGAAATCTCTTAGACGGACATAGTCACGGCTGGAGAGGAGAGACTTGAAATACTTAACAGAATAAAATAAATACCTTGTAAGGCCGGGATGCAAGGCCCAAGTCCGATGAACGGGGGATTTTATTTACTTCAGGAAAATAGATATAAGAGAGTCTTTACAAGAGAGAGAGAGAGAGAGAGAGAGAGAGAGAGAGAGAGTATAAAGGCTGGTGCCTTCTCTCAAATGAATGTGCCTATAAATAAGAAAGAAAGAAAATCTTAAAACAGTAAAAAGAGGGTCCCACATTCTAGGTCCCTGTACAGTGTTTCTACTGTACAAACAGTGTTTCTACTGTTGAAACAGTGTATCTACTGTTGAGCGGGGGTCCCCGGCGTCTTCACTGTGTTGTAGGTCCCGGGCGGCTTATACTGTAGTTGACCACAAATATCACTGTTTAGGTTGTTTTTCTATCCCTTTCATCCTTTGGAGGAATTCTTCTGCATTTTGTATGGCATTATCAGATAATATCTTTTCTGATTCAATAGGCTGAGAATCATCTGCAATATTATCATTGCTAGTCTCACTCCGCATCCAAGTGTCAGATTTTTCATATTGATTGATTGTAACGACCCGGCCGGTCGTTTCGGGAGTTATAGCCCCGTTTCCCCTATTTATGTTTCCTTTATGCTATTAAGATATATTATGATATACTGGGTTAGTTGGTTCAGGCCTGGAGTGGTTTCAGAGTGGAATGAGACACTTAGTCTCTTATTTAGAACCTTAAGTTAGAAAAGTCAACCAGATGTTGACCTATGTGTAAACGATCTAGGATTTGAATTCGGATGATTTTTTTAGCTTTGTTAGGTGATTTTTGACTTAGGAGCTCGTCTGGAATGTGATTTGGAGGTCCGTGGTAGAATTAGGCTTGAATTGGCGAAATTTGAAATTTGGTGATTTCGGTCGGCAGTTGAAAATTTGATATCGGGGTCGGAATGGAATTTTGGAAGTTGGAGTAGGTTCATAGTGTCATTTATGATGTGTGTGCCAAATTTGAATTCATTCGGACGTGGTTCGGTTGGTTTCGGCATCGGTTGCCGAATTTGGTAATTTAGAAGTTCTTAGGCTTGAATCGGAGGGTAATTTGATGATTTGATGTTGTTTTGAGTGATTCGAAGGTTCGACTAAGTTTGTATGTTGATATATGACTTGTTGATATTTTTGGTTGAGGTTCCGAGGGCCTCGGGGTGATTCCGGGTGGTTAACGGATTTATCGAAGTTGGAAAATGCAGCTGAAGCTGCTGCTACTGCTATTTTCGTGCCCGTGGAAGAAAGAGTCGCAAGTGCGAGGCCGCTGGTGCGTTTGGGGAAGCCACAGATGCGGAAATGGAAGTCCAAGGCTGCGAATCCAGGTGCGAAGAATTGGCCGCATCTGTGCACCCGTAGGTGCAAGGCCTTGAGCGCAGATGCGGAAAGGAAGAGTTGGACCGGTTCCGCAGAAGCGAAAATGTTACGCAGGTGCGCGCCCGCAGGTGCGAACCTGGGGTAGCAGGTGCGGAATTGAGGGCTTAAGTGGTTCTCGCAGGTGCGAGGATTCGACCGCAGGAACGGACATATGGCCGCAGGAGCGGACATATGGCCGCAGGTGCGACTGTGCTGGGCAGAAAAGCCCCAGCTCGTGTGTTTTGTCTTCATTTTTCATTTTTGGATTTGAGAAACTCGGGAGAGAGGCGAATTTTCGAAGGTTTTCAAGGAGCAACGTTGGGGTAATTTATTCTAACCCATAATGGTATATATTTTGTGAATCTATGGCCTTGTTCATCATTAATTAGTAGGATTTTGGAGTGAAAGTAGGGGGTTAGGGCTTGGAATTTTTAATAGTTTAATTTAAGAATTTGAAGGACCAAACGATGTCGGATTTTGATGAATTTGGTATGGTTAGATTCGTGAGTGAATGGGCTTTCTAGTTTTGTAAATTTTGTCGGATTTTGAGACGTGGGCCCGGGGGGCGGGTTTGAGCCAATTTCAGGTTTTGGTCTAATTTTGTAGCTTTTCCATTGGAATTCATTCCATTAGCGTATATTGATGGTATTGTACTGATTGTGAATAGATTTGGAGCATTTGGAGGCCGAGTCCAGAGGCAAGAGCATTGCGGGTTAGAGATTTGACCGGTTTGAGGTAAGTAACGATTGTAAATCTAGTCCTGAGGGTATGAAACCCCAGATTTCGTATCATTCTACTATTTTTAGTGACGCACATGCTAGGTGACAGGCGTGTGGGCGTGCACTGTTGGGGATTGTGACTTGGTCCGTCCCGTAGCAACTGTAAAGTTGCATACTTTGTTGAAACTATATGATACTTATATGTTTTAGAAAGAGTTTCTATAAATTGAGTTGAATGCCATGTTTGGGCCTTGCGCCAGTGCTGCTTGGACCCTTAGGGGTTTTTTTTCTTACTATTCTCTCATTGTTTTCGATTGAAAAATCTATACTCAGTCATATTTATACTTGTTTACCGCATAACTCAGTTTTATGACTCTATTTTGCTGCATATAAATGTTTTGTGCCGAATGCCCTGTTTTACTGAAATACCCGAGGGGCTTGAGAGGTTTATGACTGAGTGAGGCTGTAGGCCTGATATGTGAGGATATTTATGGGATCGGTATGCACGCTACAGCATGTTGATATCGTCCGAGGGCCTGATTGTGAGGATGAGTGTGGATCGAGGATGCCCGCCTGCAGCATACTTTATTATTATAGCACGTGAGTTGTCCATGCAGCACGTGAGTTGTCCGTACAGATTATAGCGGTTGGGCTGAAGGAGCCCCTCCGGAGTCTGTACACACCCCCAGTGAGCGCAGGTACCTAGTGAGTGCGAGTGCCGAGTGCTGAGTGACTGGGAGGAATGATTTATTATGAGGTATGCCCGAGTGGCAAGAGTGATAGTGAGGTATGCCCGAGTGGCACGAGTGACTGTGAGGTTTGCCCGAGGGGCTGTATATGATTGATGCTTTGCCCGAGGGGCTATTTATGATCTCATCATTTTTGCTCACCTTTGCATTTTTCCTCTGTTTGAAAACTGTTGAAAAATATCGTTAAATGATTTTTACTGGAACTGGGTTTAAACGAGATATTTTTATTCAAACCCTGATTTTAAAAGCATGTGGTATTTTACAGAGATTTCCTGATATGAACGTTATATGCTTTATTGCTCGTCACTACTGCTCAGTATTTATTTATTGTTGTTACTTACTGAGTTGGCGTACTCATGTTACTCCCTGCACCTTGTGTGCAGATCCAGGGTAGCTGGACACGGTAGCGGTTGTTGATTATTTTGGTTCCAGATTTTCTCGGGGATAGCAAGGTAGCTGCTTGGCGACCGCAGCCCCTGCTCTTCTCCCTCTTATCTTCCTCTAGTTGTATTTAGCTATTTTTCAGGCTGAGTTAGCCTTGATATTGTTAGACAGATTGTAGTAGATGCTCATGACTAGTGACACCCCGATGTCGGGCTTTTCCTTCCGCACTTATATTTTGATTTGAACTCCTTTGCGAAGGTTTTTATGTTAAATAGCACTGAAATTATCTTTGAAATAAAAATATCGGTTTGTTTTGGAAATGACTCGGCTTTCCTAGTTCCACGATAGGCGCCATCACGACAGGGTTGATGGAGCGATGCAAATTTCTTTTTTACTTCTTCCAGATAATCATTAATCATTTCTTCTTTATCTCCTTCTTGAAAAGAGATCTTTCTGGCAATGTGCCGAACTGAGCTATCATCAATTTTTTCCTTTTGGGGGTTGTTGGAATATTCTTGGATTTTTGCTTTAATGGAATCCAAGAGTTCTTGACCGTATAACATCTTTGTTTTGGGATCCTTTTTTATCAATTTATCCCAGAAATTGTTATAAAAAGTCCTGTATAAACAAGGAATTTGTTCTTCGGTGAATCCCAACTCCGGAGTCCACTTATGAATCCATGGAATAGAGAATTTTAGAAAGAAATATATTTAGTAAATTTTTTCTAAATAACAGATATGATCTGTGTGGTATAACTCATTTAAATCTGGTGAATGTTTTGTCCATTCTTTGTATAACATAAGAAATGGATCAGGTAATATTTTGACTGTCGGACCGTGATATGACCACCAATTCAAAAACCAATTAGGAATTGGTTCAGTAAATATTTTTGCACATAACTTTATAATCCAAGTGTGCTTATGTCTATCATTATTATAATAGAGCACTTTATCAAAAGCTTGGATATAATCCCAATAAGTAAAATTCATATGAGATTTGTTAAGGCTTATCTGCCTTTCTTTCATTGTAGATATACCCCAATCTTCAACTGATATAATCTGTTTGATAATAATTTTTGAGAAGTTATAAACATTCTCTTCCGTGCTATAACCGGAAAAATACTGAAATTCTGCACTGCCTGTACTGGTGAGAATAGTCTCATAGTAAGAATGGGTTTTGTATGACTCACCCGGATAATATAATCCATTTATCAAATACCTTTAGAATATCTTCCATGGCTCTTCTTTCCTCTGAATCTGTCACGACCCAAAATCCCACTAGTCATGATGGCACCTAACCCAACCCGTTAGGTAAGCCAATTTTCAACTATCCAATTTCAATGAAATTAATTAAAAGAAAATATCTAAAACCGATACATCTCCCCAAGAACTGGTAGTACAAATCATGAGCTTCTAAGAATAGAGTATACAAAGCGAAAATAAAATAAATACATAGTCTGTTTGAATAATCCATAAACAGAGCTTTTATAAATCTAAGGCTACCTGAACAAGAGGCAGCTACAAGAGGAACGCAGGTACATCTTCAAATCCCGCAACCATCGAGCACAGCAACAACATCAGCCAACATCTGCATGTAATGTGCAGAAGTATAGTATCAGTACACAACTGACCCCATGTACTGAGTAAGTAACAAACCTAGCCGTAGGTTGAAAGTAGTGACGAGCTTCCACCAAGGTCGGGTCCAAAACCAATAGTCCACAACAATCCATAACAACATAAAACAAATAATACCAGAAGTAACTCAGGGATAAAATACTCATCCAAATAATGATTTCAAAAATAGTAGTTCTTTCTTTCAAATACATCAGTGAAAACCCAAATCGTTTGCCGAAGTTGCCAATAATATAAATAGTTTGAAAACAATAAATTTCTCCAAAGATCTTCTCAATAATAAATAATATGTTTCATTTTCCTTCCGGAAAACCCGTGTAAAACAAATGCATCACTATGCCCATCTGTCAAAAATGTGTGAGAAATCATGAATGATGTGATGTTGTACAGCATGAGGAAAAATACATCTCTATGCATGTATGTCATGTGTGCATGCCAATGCGATGTAATTCAGTGATAAAATCATAAACAGCCCCTCGGGCAGAACATCACTCATATACAGCCCCTCGGGCAAACCTCACAGTCACTCGTGCCACTCGGGCATACCTCACAATCACTCTTGCCACTCGGGCATACCTCATAATCACTCTTGCCACTCGGGCATACCTCACAATCACTCTTGCCTCCCAGTCACTCAGCACTCGGCACTCGCACTCGGGCACCTCACAATAACTCATGCCTCCCAGTCACTCAGCACTCGGCATTCGGCACTCGTACTCAGTAGGTACATGCGCTCACTGGGGGTGTGTACAGACTCCGGAGGGGCTCCTTCAGCCCAAGCGCTATATCAAGCCAAATCATAGCATAAATCACCGACAACTCACGTGCTATAATAATAAAGTATGCTGCATGCGGGCATCCCCGATCCACACTCATCCTCACAAATCACGCCCTCGGCCTCACTCAGTCATAAATCTCTCAAGCCACTCGGGCATTTCAGTAAAACAGGGCAATCGGCCCAAAACATTTATATGCATCAAAATAGAGTCATAAAATTGAGTTATGATGTGCAATGAAATTAATATGACTGAGTATGAATTTTCAATTTAAAACAAATAATTCACAGTAATATGACCTCTGTGGGTCCCAATAGTACTGGCACATAGCCTCAATCATGATTTTTAATATGCTTTTCAGCTTAATTTCTCTAACTCATAAAACTGCATGGAAAATGCCAAGATCATTTAACTACAAAATTCTACAGAAATAATTATGTCACAATTTCTATAGTGCACGCCCACACGCCCGTCACCTAAAATGTGCGTCACCTCCCAACAATTCACATAATACATATATTCAAGGTTCATACCCTCAACTCCAAGATTAGAAGAGTTACTTACCTCGAACAAGCCAAATCCAAATGCCGAGCAAGCTAAACAATGCTCCAGAAATCCCATTATGCGCGTATCAACTTCCAAACGGCTCGAATCTAGTCAAAATAATTTGATTCAGCCCACAAAAATTATAGGAATTAATTCCATATCAAAATACTAATATTTTCCAAAAATCCAAAATTGTGCCCAAAAAATACCCGTGGGGCCCACGTCTCGGAATCTGGTAAAAATTACAAAATTCGAACCCCCATTCAACCACGAGTCCAACCATACCAAAATTACTCAAATCCGACCACAACTCGGCCTTCAAATCCTCAATTTAAACTAAGAGGATTTTCAAACTTTTCCAACTTAATTCACCAATTAAATGATAAAAACAATCATGGATTCGGGTAATTTAACCAATATTGAGTTAAACAAACTTTTCCAACTTAAACTTTCTGTCTAAACCTCTCTTCTTTGCGAACGCGGCAGGTCCCTAACGTTCACGAAGCACAAATTGTGCTTCCCACCATTTGTTCTTCGCGAACACGAGACACTGCTCACGAACGCGATGCTTTACGGAGCCCTTCTTCGCGAACGCGAGCTCCCCTTCGTGAACGCGATGCACAACCCAGCTCCTCTTCGCGAACGCGAGACCACCTCGCGAACGCGAAAAGTAAATCCTGCCTGCCTGAAATTCCTCTTCGCGAACGCGAGTCTCCACTCGCGAACGCGATGAAGGAAACCAGATGGTGCATCGGAAAAATTCCAGTAGAGCTCCAAATCCAAAATCCAACCCGTTAACCATCCGAAACTCACCCGAGCCCCTCAGGACCTCAACCAAATATACCAAAAAGTCGTAAAACATCATACGAACTTAGTTGAACCCTCAAATCACCTAAAACAACGCTAAACCCATGAATTACACCCCAATTCAAGCCTAATGAACTTTGAAATTTCTAATTTCTACAAATGACTCCGGAACCTATCAAATCACGTCCGATTGACCTCAAATTTTGCACATAAGTCACATTTCACATTATGGACCTATTACAATTTCCAGAATCGGATTCCGGCTTCGATATCAAAAAGTAAACCCCCTGGTCAAACCTCCCAAAAATTCAACTTTCGGCAATTCAAGCCAAATTCCACTACGGACCTCCAAATAAATTTTTGGACATGCTCCTAAGCATAAAATCACCATACAGAGCTATTGGAATCATCAAAATTCGAATCTGAGGTCGTTTACACATAAGTCCGCATCCAGTCACTATTTTAACTTAAGCTTTAAACCTTGGAACTAAGTATTCTAATTCCTTCAAAAACCTCACTTGACCCGAACCAATTACCCCGGCAATTCACACAACAACTGTAAAGTATAATTTGAGAAGTAAATAGGGAAACGGGATTGTGATACTCAAAACAACCGGCCGGGTCGTTACAGAATCTCAGTACTTTCTAAAAGAAATATCATTTCTTTTTTAAGTAATTTTTCATAGGACTTAATATCATCATTGTCCTCTTTGGTAATTGAAGCAAAAGTATCACTTTGCTTTTGAGCAGCCAAATATGCTTGCAAGTGTGCGTATAACAGACTATCTTCTGGAATATCTTCCAGATTAACAGATGGACCTGCTGAAGATTCGCCTTTGAGAGATATTTTCTCATTTACTAAACTCTTTTTTCCCATTTGTATAACTGGAGAGTTTGATGAGGATCCGTATGATGATACTTGAGAGTATGGCGGATATGATATCCCTTGAGAATGTGGGGACGATCTTCCCCTTCCTCTACCTCTACCTCAGACCCATGGAGGATCCATCCTGCAAATATTCTCGAGATACGAAATCTGGCAGAGAGTTATCAATTCCTTTTTTATACTGAATTTCAAAATCAAAAGGGGCTAATTGAGCCTGCCATCTTGCAAATATTAACTTTGAGGCATCATGTTTAAAATTTTTGTTAAACATATATTTAACAGATTGAGCGTCAGTTTTTATCAAAAACTTTTGATTGTATAAATCATCTTGGAATTTTAAAATACATTTAACAATAGTTAACATTTCATGAGCCACAGTAGCATATTTTTTCTGGGCTTCAGTCCATTTTCCAGAGTGAAATCTTATCAAGTATTCACAATTATCATTGGAATTTATTTGTTTCAATATCCCACCGTAAACAATATTAGGCGCATCCATCTCGACAATATTTTGCCATGCAGGATTAGCAAGGGTTAAATAAGGTAAAGCTTTTACCCTTTCCTTAATATTTATAACCAAAATGGTATGACTATCAGTCCAAGGTTTTTTATGATCCATTTTTAGCCTATCATATAATGGGGCCAAATCATGAGACATTTTTTTATAAAAAGGAGATATATAATTTAAACTTCCCAAAAAACCTTTGTAACTGAGTTCTATCAGTAATACTATCAGGAAATTTTGATGCAAAATCAATAGATCTTTGAATTGGAGTTAATTTTCCTTGACATATATAATGTCCTAAAAATCGAACATCAGTTTGGAATAAACTCATTTTTAGTTTTGAAATAACTAAACCATTTTGTATAACAATTCTTTTAAAAATATCTAGATGCTTAATATGCATTTCAAATGTTTTAGAGAATATCAAAATATCATCAATATAAACAATGATGAAATCTAGATATGGATTAAATATATCATTCATGATTTTCTGAAATTCAGAAGGGGAATTTTTTAAACCAAAAGGTATAACATTCCATTCATATTGCCCGAATGGAACATTAAAAGCAGTTCTATAAGTATGCTCTTTAAATATTTGAATCTGCCAATAACCAGATTTTAAATCAAACTTTGAAAATATATTGGCATCATATAATCTTGATAACAAATCCTTTTTGTTGGGGATAGGATACCTTATCCACTTTAAATATTTATTCAAAGGTTTATAATTTATAACCAATCTAGGAATGCCACATTCTTTTTCTTCAGCATTATTAACATAAAAAGAGGTACAAGACCAAGGAGATTTTGAAGGTTTTATCAAACCTTATTGTAACAAATTATCAATTTCTTTTTTGCAGAATTCTAATTCAGCGTTCATCTGACAAGGACGAGATTTAGTAGGGATATCATCTTCAGAAAAATTATCTTCATATGAAAAAGTGACAATATGCTTTTTTCGATTCCAAAAAGTACTAGGATAATCAGCACAAATATCAATAGCAATTTGTTCAGAAATCAAATTAATCTTTTCCTGTACTTTAGTGGATTTTAAAGTATTAAATATATTCATACTAAATAATTCTAGTTGCAAAGAATCAATATTTTTTTGCTTCATATCAATTAAAGTATTTATATCTCTAGTTACGGGATATGTAACAAAAGTATAACTTATTTTTTTTATCCTTATAAGTAGTTGTAAAATCTTTCGAGTCTATGCTAGTAAAAGGATAAATAGCGTTAATAAAAGGTGTTCCAAGTATAATTGGAGGGTATAACTGATTTTTAACCAAGAAAAAGAAGTGAGGAATGCAGACTTTATTTTAACAAATACGTGTATTTGGTAATTTATACTTTATATCTAAAGCATGACCAGATGCAAATTTAACCATATGAGTGATTTTTTGAAAATATTTAGTAGGTACTAACCCTTCTTGAATGCAGCTAACATCAGCTCCACTATCAATCATAGCAATATCAGTTATGGAAAAACTATTATCAATTAAAATAGTACATTTAATATACCATTTATGAGCAGTAACAATTTGCATCATTCCTAAAAACATATCATGTTTAGGATTAAAGTCAATAGGTTTTTCATCATTATCATTTTCAGAAATACCTTTATTTTTGTCATTAGATAACTCAACTAGGGAATTATTTTTCTCTATATGAGTAATCTTGTGATCACAAATCATTTGATTTTGTTTAAGAGATTTAATTTCTCTTTTCAAATTTTCAATTTCGACTTTCAAATCGTCAAAAGAAACATCTCTGGTTGGTGTATATTTATCATTAAGACGATGATTAATTTCTAATAAAGAATAAGGCGCAGAATATTCAAATTCGTTCTTTTGTTATTCAAACGATTTTGAAGAAGTAGAACTAGAACTTGAAGACAAATTTATAATTTTTTCACGAAGTTTATCATCATTAACTTCTTTTAAAAGTTCTATTACATTATCAGATGTAATGGTTTTCATATTCAAATCCTGAAATTGAGATTATAATATATAAAATTCATCATCATTACAAGTACATGTATTACCTTTGCAAGTTGTACAAGTATCATTAATATTTTTTATCACTATTAGATAAATCAAGTAAATTGACTTTAGATTCAGAGCCATGCCTAAGTTATCAACTCCTTCGTCAGTGGTTATTGCATTAATAACTGAAGCCTTTTCATCAACAGTTAAATAATTATCCCACCTGCCACGAAGTTGGCTAGTAAAACTTGCAATAATCATTTTGCAAATAGTTCTATCTGTATTTTTCACACTTTTACAGATAGTTACATACATAAGCATTCTATACACAAGAATAGTCAATTGTCTATCAGTCAAACCATCAAGATTCCATTCATAAATTTCGGAACCACTATAAGACATATTAGTCTGATTCCAATCTCGTTCTTCTATTAACACATCTTGAGGAGTAGGACGATTGTAATAATAAGTTTGCATCTTGGGCTTATCAGCATACATATTATTCTTTTTGGGATAACCTCTGAGTTTATTAAACTCTAACCAAATTTTATTTTTATAATCAGAATTGGTTTCTAATTTATCAGCAAAATTATTTGATAAATCAATTGGTTTGATATTTAAACCAGATATTTTTTATCAAGAAGTTCTTCTAAAACACTAAATGATTTGAATTTAAAATCCTGAATCTCAGGAGGTCTTTGAACATGAGTAAGAACAATTTGAGTGTCTGATTTACTTCCAAAAGTAGAACCAATATTGGTTTTGTTAGGGCTTATTCCTTTTATCAAAACTATTAATTCGTCAAGTTTTTTATCAAGAGAATTTATATGTTCACCCAAAACTTTGACATATAAACTCAAATAATTAATTTGAGAAATCAGTTTATTAATTTCGGTGATGCTGATTGCGGCAACATCTTCTTCAATAAATTTTTGAAATGCAGTGAAAGTAATACATGTATTATTAGGTAAAACAAAAGGTGCGTGAGGTGGGTATATGGTTTTTAAAATATTACCACTCCTATCTTTATAAGATCTTTCTAAAACCTTTATGTATAATGGTAAATAGGTGACTATAAACCAGGGAACAAAATACATAATTTGATTATGTAAAGCACAAGTTTCATAAAACTCTTAACATATAACAGGATCTTGTAGGCGGGCGGTAATCCGCACGGCCATAACAGGATCTAGCTTATTTAGTACCCTTAATTTTAAGGGCTGGCGGTAGTCCGCACGGCCAGTAAAGATATAAGAACCGAAATATACAAGAATTTTTATAGGGCTGTATGACTGCATGGAAGGATTTATCCTTTTACCCAAGCAAGGGGCATGTCTGGATCTAATACATACTCTTATTGAGCCCATGTGTCTAGCGGTTCTAACTGTGAAAGAAGACGCCCTTTTCAATATCTTTAACGGGATTAGGTCCACGACTTGCTAGACGGAGCCACTAAGGCAAAGCCAGTAAGAGTAGTACTAGATCCGACTGTACCACCATCTCTGGAACCAAGTCAATAAGCCATATTAAAATTCCTTTTATTATGATAGAGGCTAGATCTTTCATGGTGTATATAAGAGAGAAGTTAGATATTCAACATAGATATGAAATCTCTTAGCCGGACATAGTTACGGCTGGAGAGGTGAGACTTGAAATACTTAACAGAATAAAATAAATACCTCGTAAGGCCGGGATGCAAGGCGTGAGTCCGATGAACGGGGGATTTTATTTACTTCAGGAAAATAGATACAAGAGAGAGAGTACTAGATATATATATATATATATATATATATATATAGAGAGAGAGAGAGAGAGAGAGAGAGAGCTTATATATTATACATTTAGTATATATACTATACTATACTATACTATACTATACTATACTATATATATATACTATATATATATATTATACATTTAGTATATATATATATATATATATATATATACTTTTTAGTAGTAACATGAAAGGACCAAAGTATGGTACTTTTTAGCTGGTATAAATATGGGATGATGGATGATCAAGTTTTAGCTCAACTCAGATTACAGTTTTAACTAATTTCCCACTCTGCAGTACACACCAGTTTATAACTTCGAATCAGCAATGGCTTTACCTATCGACCACGAAGTCGGCCTTCAAGATGAAACCAACAACCAGGTACTCGGGACCGGAAGGCCACTTGGCGATGGCACTGAAGCTCGAATCGAAGTACCCAAAATTCGAGCCGAAGTAACGTTAGATGTCAATTTGCAAGTGGTTCTTGAGGCGAACCAACGTTCTGAACCGGAAAAAAGCATTCAGGGCGGTACTCGATCCGTAGCTCAAGACACCCATAACATGGGGGAAATCGGAGTCAGCTTACGTATGATATTTGAGATGTTACAAGCCCAACAAGTAGCGATAGCTCAGTTGCAGAGCCAAACTCATGTACAACGTAGGCCAGATCCCTATCCGCTTCAAGAAATCACCCCCAGAACGGATCCTGCCATAGTGAAATCAAACGAGCAAGGATCAGGAACCGCTCCCAAAATTACTAAATTACTCGAGGAACTCACAAAACGAGTCGAAGCCAACGACAAGAGAGTGGAAACATACAATGCCAGGGTCAATCAAATCCCGGGAGCACCACCAATGATAAAAGGGCTAGATTCGAAAAGATTCATACAAAAGCCTTTTCCCTCGAGTGCGTCCCCAAAACCAATCCCTAAAAAATTCCGTATGCCCGAAATTTCCAAATATAACGGTACGACCGATCCTAACAAACACGTCACCTCTTACACATGTGCCATCAAGGGTAACGATTTGGAAAACGATGAGATCAAATCCGTGTTGTTGAAAAAGTTCGGGGAAACCCTCTCGAAGGGAGCGATGATTTGGTATCACAATCTGCCGCCAAATTCCATCGATTCTTTTACCATGTTAGAAGATTCGTTCGTAAAGGCACATGCTGGTGCCATAAAGGTTGCAACAAGGAAATCAGACCTTTTCAAAGTAAAGCAAAGGGGTAATGAAATGTTGAGGGAATTCGTATCCCGATTTCAAATAGAATGCATGGAATTTCCACCGGTCACAGACGATTGGGCCGTCCAAGCTTTCACCCAAGGGTTGAATGAGCAAAGTTCGATAGCATCACGTCGGCTAAAGCAAAATCTGATCGAGTATCTAGCAATAACTTGGACAGATATACACAACCGATATCAGTCGAAAATTAGGGTCGAAGATGACCAGTTAGGAGCTTCGTCTGGATCCATGCATCAGAACAGGACAGCTACTAAAAACCAAAGAGAGATCGATAGAGAACAAACGTCGAACCGAGACCGATATCAATCGTACGTCGCAGATCGGATGAACAATGGATCAACACGCACTATTGCTCAGAACAATCGAAGGATTGATCGGGGGCAAAATTCTCGGGGACTTATGAGCAAGAGTGGATTTGATAAATATGCCGATCCTATAGAAGCACATCGGTTGTCGGAATATAACTTCAGCGTTGATGCATCCTCT
Organism: Nicotiana tabacum; assembly: GCF_000715075.1. Taxonomy (NCBI): domain Eukaryota; kingdom Viridiplantae; phylum Streptophyta; class Magnoliopsida; order Solanales; family Solanaceae; genus Nicotiana; species Nicotiana tabacum. The sequence goes on along the minus strand of NC_134096.1, from coordinate 112,850,841 downwards.
ATCGTGTCGGCTATCAGACGCAACAAAGACACTCAATGGCCTCGACCCATGCAGACCGATCCTGCTCAAAGAAATACCAATCAAATGTGCGAATATCATGGCACCCATGGCCACAAGACGGAAGATTGCAGGCAACTAAGAGAGGAAGTAGCCCGGTTATTTAACAAAGGCCACCTTCGGGAATTTTTGAGCGATAGGGAGAGGAACCATTTTAGAAACAGGGATTTCGGCAAGCAAAACGAGCAGGAAGAGCCACGGCACGTCATTCACGTGATCATCGGCCGAGCCTATACCCCTCAGGGACTAGTGCTTAAATGCACTAAAACATCGATTGTGAGAGAAAAGCGATCTCGAACTCAGGATTACACACCCATAGAAACTCTGTCCTTCAATGATGAAGATGCAGAAGGGGTCATACAACCTCATAACGATGCGTTGGTAATATCCGTGCTCATGAATAAAACTAAAGTTAAGCGTTTGTTGATTGATCCAGGTAGCTCGGCCAACATCATCAGATTGAAGGTCGTAGAACGGCTCGGCCTACGGGACCGGATCGTACCCGCAACCCTGGTTCTAAACGGATTCAATATAGCATGCGAAACCACCAAAGGCGAAATAATTCTACCAATAAATGTGGTCAGAACCATCCAGGAAACGAAGTTTTACGTGATCGAAGGCGACATGAGGTACAACGCCCTTTTTGGAAGGCCATGGATCCACAACATGAGAGTTGTACCTTCGACCCTACACCAGGTCCTCAAATTCCCAACATCGAGAGGAGTCCAAATAGTGTACGGAGAACAACCAGTCGCAAAAGAAATGTTCGCCGTCGAGAAAGCGAAACCAATATCCTCGCCTTCGCCAATAACGGGATTGGGCTCAGAAGGAAAATGAGACACCAAATAGCAATCACAAACATTGGCTTCGACCCAACCGAACAACCAGATGGTCGAAGAAGATGATGATCAGAGGGTCCCCCGATCTTTCATGATTCCCGATGACTTCGACGCCACCAAATCGACAATTGAGGAATTGGAGCAAGTCACACTAATCGAGCACTGTCCCGAACGAAAGGTATACCTGGGAATGAGGTTGAGCCCCGAACTTAGGAAGAAACTTGTTTGATTTCTTATCGATAACATTGATTGTTTTGCCTGGTCACATTTAGATATAACAGGGATTCCATCGGACATAATCATGCATCGGCTAAGCTTGGACCCTAAGTTCAGACCGGTGAAGCAAAAGAGAAGACCCCAGTCCGAAGTAAAATACGCATTCGTAAAAGACGAGGTAACCAAACCTGTCAAGATAGGGTCCATTCGGGAGGTGAAATATCCCGAATGGTTAGCCAATATAGTTGTAGTGCCTAAAAAAGGAAACAAACTTAGAATGTACGTGGACTATGAGGATTTAAACAAAGCAGGCCCCAAAGATTCTGTTCCGCTACCCAACATCGATCGCATGATTGATGCCACGACTGGTCACGAGATCCTCATTTTTCTCGATGCCTATTTCGGGTATAATCAAATCCGGATGAACCCGGAGGACCAGGAAAAGACTTCATTTGTCACCAAATATGGAACATATTGTTATAATGTGATGCCCTTCGGGCTAAAAAATGCGGGGGCTACTTACCAACGCCTAGTAAATAAAATGTTCAAAGAACAAATAGGTAAATCAATGGAAGTTTATATTGATGACATGCTAGTTAAGTCCCTGCATGCAGAGGACCATCTGACCCATTTGCAGGAAACGTTCAAGATTTTGAGAAAATACAACATGAAGCTCAACCCCGAAAAATGTGCTTTCGGGGTCGGTTCGGGCAGGTTCCTCGGCTTCATGGTGTCAAATCGGGGAATCGGGATTAACCCCGATAAAATCAAGGCCATCGAAGACATCACCATCGTGGACAGCGTAAAAGTTGTACAAAGGCTAACGAGACAAATTGCGGCCTTAGGCTGATTCATTTCGAGATCATTAGATCGAAGTCACAAATTTTTCTCCCTACTCAAAAAGAAGAACGATTTCGCTTGGACCCCGGAATGCCAACAGGCATTGAAGGAACTGAAACAATGTCTGTCAAGCCCACAACTACTCCACACTCTAAAAGCAGACGAAAAACTTTGCTTATACTTAGCGGTATCAGAAATCGCAGTAAGCGGTGTCCTAGTTCGGGAAGAGCAAGGTACGCAATTTCCCATTTATTATGTAAGTCGAACCTTAGGAGAAGCACAAGCTAGATATCCACACCTAGAAAAATTGGCACTTGCACTGATAAGCGCCTCTAGAAAGTTACGACCATACTTTCAATGTCACCCCATATGCGTATTGACAACTTACCCACGTCGTAATATTTTGCACAAGCCCGAACTATCAGGCCGATTGGCCAAATGGGCCATCGAACTCAGTGGGTACGATATCGAATATCAACCTCGTACGGCCATCAAGTCTCAAATTTTAGCAGACTTCATGGCCGATTTCACGCCAACCCTTGTACCCGAAGTCGAAAAATAATTCCTGCTGAAATCAGGTACGTCTTCGAGGGTATGGACCCTTTTTAAGGACGGAGCCTCGAATGTAAAAGGGTCCGAGTTGGGCATAGTTTTAAAGCCACCCACAGGTAACACTATTAGGCAATCCATTAAAACTACCAGGTTGACTAACAACGAGGCCGAGTATGAGGCCATGATTGTAGGTCTCGAGCTAGCTAAAAGCTTGGGAACAGAAGTCATCGAAGCCAAGTGTGACTCTTCACTGGTGGTAAATCAAGTAAACAAAACCTTCGAAGTTCGAGAAGATAGAATGCAAAGGTATTTGGACAAACTACAGGTCACTTTGCACCATTTCAAAGAATGGACTTTACAGCATGTTCCACGAGAGCAAAACGATGAGGCTGATGCACTTGCGAATTTGGGATCATCGGTCGAGGAAGGTGACTTGGGCTCGGGGATTGTCGTTCAGCTCTCAAGATCCGTGATCGAAGAAGGCCACGCCGAGATAAATTCCACTAGCTTAACCTGGGATTGGAGAAATAAGTATATTGAATACTTAAAGAACGGAAAGCTCCCATCGGACCCTAAAGATTCAAGAGCCCTACGGACTAAGGCTGCTCGATTCACGGTGGCTTCAGATGGAATGTTATACCGAAGGACACTCGATGGACCATTGGCAGTGTGCTTGGGTCCCGGAGATACCGATTACATCTTACATGAGGTGCACGAAGGTACTTGTGGGAATCACTCTGGTGCCGATCCATTAGTCCGAAACCTAATCAGGGCAGGGTATTATTGGATCGATATGAGCAAAGATGCGAAGGAATTTGTTCGAAAATGTGACAAATGTCAAAGGTTTGCACCAGTGATCCATCAACCCGGAGAGCAACTTCATTCGGTCCTATCCCCATGGCCATTCATGAAATGGGGAATGGATATCGTCGGCCCTCTGCCATCGACCCCAGGTAAAGCTAAATTCATCTTATTTATGACTGACTATTTCTCTAAATGGGTTGAAGCACAGGCGTTCGAGAAAGTAAGAGAGAGAAGTTATAGACTTTATCTGGGATCATATCATATGCCGATTCGGGATACCCTCAGAAATAGTATGTGACAATGGGAAACAATTTGTGGGCAGCAAAGTGACGAAATTCTTCGAAGACCAAAAAATAAGAAGGATATTATCAACACCGTATCACCCCAGTGGGAACAGACATGCCGAATCAACGAACAAAACCATCATTCAGAACCTAAAAAAGAGACTGAAAGACGCTAAAGGAAAGTGGAGAGAAATCGTACCCGAAGTCCTTTGGGCATATCGAACGACATAGAAATCCAGTACGGGGGCGACCCCGTTTTCCTTAGTATATAGGTCCGAAGCTTTGATACCAGTCGAAGTCGGCGAACCCAGTACCAGATTTTCACACACGACCAAAGAATCAAATAACGAGGCTATGAACACCAGCCTCGAATTATTACACGAAAGACAAGAAGTTGCTCTCGTCCAATTGGCCGCCCAAAAGCAACGAATTGAAAGATATTATAATCGAAGAACCAGGCTCCGCTATTTCAAGCCTGGGGACTTAGTACTAAGGAAAGTCACCATCAATACCCGAAATCCGAACGAAGGAAAACTAGGACCGAATTGGGAAGGACCATATCAGGTTCTCGAGAACGTCGGAAAGGGATCATACAAGCTCGGTATTATAAACGGAAAACAATTATCAAGCAATTGGAATGTGTCACACCTAAAACGATACTACTGCTAAGGTACGACCCTCCCATATTCATTTACATTTCAAAATTAACCCCTGCAGAAGTCCGATCAGGAGTTAAGATGGATCCTTCAATATGAAGCCCTAGGTCTGAAAGCACGCTTTGCACTCTTTTTTTCTTAGACCGGTTTTATCCCAAATGGGTTTTTCGGCAAGGTTTTTAATGAGGCAATCAATGATCGTGCTGCATTTACAACAGTATCCAAGGCCTCTTTACAATCGACCTCGAATACTGGAGGGGCTTTAGCCCTTGAATATATCAAATTCTGATGCAAGTTGTTTCACAACAAAGGGTTTCCAATAGGAAAAGTTGTAAGAGCCAAATGGTCAAAACGTACCATGCTCATATAGTTTGCCAGAACCCAGACACGAAACATAAACACATGTATAGTGACTTACAAGGATCGAGAACTTTCTTTGTTTTGAGATTTATTATGCAAATAGAATTGAGATAAAATCACCTACTAAGCCTACGGGCTACTTTTATTTCGAGTTCGAGCAAGCAATCACTCAACCATTACACCTACGGGCTATATTACTTCGAGTTCGAATCATTCGCTCGACTAATAAGCCTATGGGCTACTTTTATTTCGAGTTCGAGCAAGCACTCACTCGACCATTACGCCTACGGGCTACATTACTTCGAGTTCGAGCAAGCACTCACTCGACCATTACGCCTACGGGCTATATTACTTCGAGTTTGAATCATTCGCTCGACTGATAAGCCTACGGGCTACTTTTATTTCGAGTTCGAGCAAGCACTCACTCGACCATTACGCCTACGGTCTATATTACTTCGAGTTTGAATCATTCGCTCGACTGATAAGCCTACGGGCTACTTTTATTTCGAGTTCGAGCAAGCACTCACTTGACCATTATGCCTACGAGCTACATTATTTTGAGTTCGACTCATTCACTCGACTGATAAGCCTACGGGCTACTTTTATTTCGAGTCCGAGCAAGCACTCACTCGACCATTACGCCTACGGGCTACATTACTTCGAGTTTGACTCATTCACTGGACTGATAAGCCTACGGGCTACTTGTATTTCGAGTTCGAGCAAGCACTCACTCGACCATTACGCCTACGGACTAAGATATTTTGAGTTCGACTCATTCACTCGACTGATAAGCCTACGGGCTACTTTTATTTCGAGTTCGAACAAGCACTCACTCGACCATTACGCCTACGGGCTACATTACTTCGAGTTTGGATCATTCACTTGACTACTAAGCCTAAAGGCTATCTTACTTAGAGTTCGAGCAATCGCTCACTCGATCATGAATGGCCTACGGGCTAAGATATTTTGAGTTCGGGTTTGAAACAATCACTCACTCAGTTATTAAAACCTAAGGGCTATCTTACTTCGAGTTCGAGCAATCGCCCACTCAATCATGAATGGCCTGCGAGTTAATATATTTTGAGTTCAGGTTTGAAACAATCACTCACTCGGCCATGAAAGCTACGAAGACCGAATTCAATGGAATTGCTTATAAAAACATTCGCAAGGCATGAACGAAAAACTTCACAAAGCAAAACAAGTCAGCATAAGAAAAAAGATATTTGTATAAATGTACAAAGATTATCTACATGAATAAAAGCGACATAGAAGCCAAGGGCTAAGCTTCTGGGTTATTATCAAGAGCGGTCTCTTCTCCACCGGGCTCCTCTTCGTCATCGGACCCGCCCTTGTTATCGTCGTCATCATCGTCATTATCACCATCATCATCGCTATCGGAAACTAGGGCTTCAACATCAGCTTCGAGCTCTTTGGCCTTTTTTATTTCCTCAGCAAGATCAAAACCTCGAGCGTGTATCTTCTCAAGGATCTCCCTCCGAGATCAACACTTAGCGAGTTCGGCAACCCGATATGCTCGAGTGTCGGCAGCATTCGCTGCCTCTCTTGCCTCTATTTGAGCTGCCTCGGCATCGGCCCGATAAACAACAATAGTCTTGTCCACCATGACTTTCGATGATTCGACCTCCAGCTTGGCCTCAGCAAGCCTTTCTTCAAGCTCCCCGATCCTCTTAGCATGAGCCGAGCCTTTTTGCTTAACGTTTCGAAGCTGAACATCGGCCGATAATAACTTGGCCAAGAAGGTTTCCTTTTCTGCAGCCAGGCGGTCGATAGTCTCCTTCCACCAATCGCATTCGGCTTTGATTTGATCAACTTCTTCCCGAAGCAATCCGATCTTTTTGACCTTTTGCTGCAGCTGAGATAACAAAGAGTTAGCTTCCACAGTTGGTTCAAACCCATACTCTAACAGAACAAGGCTCACCTACTTATCCAGTTCGGCCTCTTTTTCTCGAGCCTTAGCCAAATCCACTTGGAGGTCCTTTATAACCTCACCCTTTTGGCCACAGAGGAGCCTCAGAGTATCTCTCTCCCCCCGAGACTTTCTGAAGCTCGACCTCACACTGACTGAGATCAGCTCGAAACTTGCTGATGGCCTATACAGAAGGGAAAAAACACGAGTCAAGTTTAGAAAAAATGAATAAACCAAACTCAGTGAGGTCATTACCCGAGAAATGGAACGTTGGGCCTCTTCTAGGAAAAGAGAAGTGTCACCGATATCGGAGGCACCATCAAAAAATTAATAAAAATTTGGGATTTTGGTAGAAAACCTATAAATTTGGTATTTCTAAAATTTGACCACGAAATTGGACATGGAATTAGGAAGCTAACTTCCGAACCCAATCCTCGAGGTCGGGCACCGCTTGTGGCATCCAAGGGGCGGCTGTATATCGGAGGAAGATATCAGATAAAATCAGAGAAAGATACAAAAAGCAGCGCCTTATGAAACTCACTTACGGTCGAAAGTCCACTCCTCGGGGAACGGCAGCTTCTCTTCCGGGATGAGGTCACGGGTCCTCACCCGAACGTAGCGGCCCATCCAACCCCGATCCTTGTCTTCGTCGATGCTCGACATTAAAGCTTTCGATGCCCGACGATGGAGCCTGATTAGACCTCGAAAGATTTGAGGCCGATACAATCGTATAAGGTGATTAAGGGTAAAATCCAGCCCCCCAGCCTTGTTAGGGAAGAAGCGAAGTAAGATTACTATACGCCATAAAGAAGGGTGAATTTGACCGATGGTGACCTAATATCTTTTGCAAAAATCGATGATCACTGGGTCGATAGGACCTAACGTGAAGGGGTAAGTATAAACACTTAAAAACCCCTCCACATGAGTGGTGATGGTCTCTTCGGAAGAGGGAATTTGCAACGCGACTTCGGGACCCTAGTTGCAGTCTCTCCTCACAGCCTCGAGATGGCCCTCTGATATCGAGCACGTGTACATCGACACATGCTCACATCGACCCGACACCGACGAAGGATTTTCGACCCTAAAGTCGATCTTTAGGATACACGGGCCAGGAACATACTCGTGAGGAGGCGGCTCCGCCGGCGCCTTGTCGCCGGACGGCCGTGATGAGGAAGCTTTTTCCTTTTGAGGTACGGTTTTTGAAGTTTTTGCCATTGATGTAAGGGAAAGAAAGGCAAAGAAAGATGAAGGGTTGATGATGCCCAATGCTGGTGTAGATGGCTCTACAAACGGCGAAAATAAAGAGAGAAAGAGTAAGAAAATTTGGAAGAGTGAAGATATAAAAGTGGTAAATGATGAATGGAGGAGTTATTTATATGCCTGCATCGTGGCGATTCAGTATCAGCGGTGGCCGACCACCGACTGACATGCATTAAATGTCTTAAATGCCTTGAAAGACTAGATCGATGGGACAGCTACCGCGTACGTCATGATCGAGCCCTACGAAAATATCAGCTTATAACCCGATCGAACCTTTGAAATTCATATCGATTCTCACCACATCCTTCTTGAGAAATGAGGGAACTATCTGTATACGGTCGAAATAGATTTCGCCTTTCCTACGTCGATCGAGTTCGAGTGGTAAGCGACCGGAGTGGGATTTTGGGATGAGTTCCAAAGACAGTACAAACGAGCCCCGAGTCCCAAAGATCGATCGAGGAGCCGGCTCGATACCATTATCGAGCCCATGATCAAATCGACCTTCGAAGCAGCGTGAGGATGGCCAGAAACGCGCTACACCCACCCCGAAGGTCGAACTCAAGCCAAAGCCGAGGGCTCGACCCAATAACGAGTTCGAACCAGTATCGAGCTCACAGGCAAGAGCTGTTACAACCGCACTAAGAGAGAGAATCTTGGCGGGAATCAAGGAAGAGACAATTCATCATGGGTTCTCCACTATATGTTTTCTTTTTTGATAAATAAAGTAGGATCCCTCTACTATAAAAAGGGGCAATCCTTGTAAGCATAGGCAGACACACACACTGTAACAAAAGATCACTTCTCATATTGAAAGATACTTTTGTGCTTATTTTGCTTTATTTTATTCATTCTTTTTGCTCACCATTTCCATTCTCATAGTCAAAAATACACATATTTCTATTCCTCCATACGATTTGTATCAAATTGTGTCACATATCCTTAGAACCATATACAAATTTAACGTTATCTGATTTTTCGGGTAAACAAGTATATAACATCTTAAGTTTTGTCAGTGAATTGTCACCTGGTTTCTCAACCGCTTCTGGAGCTGCACAAGGAATGGGAAAGTTCCCAAATGGTAAGTTACAGCATAGGTCTTGGTAGATATATGTCACATGCAAGTTTCTATCTCAAGAGGTCAATGATCTTCTCCAGTAAAAGTTCATGTTTTCTGATAGTCATTCTCAATGAAACTTCAGTATTTTGTCAAGTGAGCTAATTTTCTCACCTAACTTTTGAATTTTGGGGAAATCACATGAACTCAAATTTATTAGCATTTTTCACTTCTTTGTTGGACGTGATTTTCTTTTTATATCGTCAATTTGGATTCAGCCATGGAGAAAGCATTATAATCAATTGTATTCCCAACATTGAGTGAATAATAGATAACAAAACATCGATAAACTGAGAAACGATAATACAAAAATTTTCAGTTACATCATCAATTTGTTCTATCGGACAAGGCAAGATAAGCCAAAGGGAAGAGTACATTGCAAAGTCATCCAAGCAGTCTGAAACCTTAAAACAAAAGTTGCTTTCTTTTAGCTAGAATCAAAGATCATAATGGAAAAGAAAGCTCAACGCAAGTAACTTATAGAAACAGTCATAAAGCAAATTTAGTTAGTACCGATGTGATCAAGTTGTTAGGCCTATTTACTGTCCTGAGGGTAGAACAATTCATTTACAAGTATCTGGTATTTGGTGAATCAATAAGCACAGAAATGGTAAAATAGTGGCTGATTAAGCTGATAAGTTTGTGTTTAATGCTTCTAGATTCAGATAAGAAATCTAAAACACACATGAATGAGCTAATAAAGAAAAGCTGTCTCAGATGAGACAATCACTTTACCACTTTTCAAAAGAAAATAGGACAAATTATTGTATAACAAATACTGAACCAGATAAATTCTCTGGTTGTAGTACAATTGGCAAAGAATATCCACTTTATGGTTTTTTAACAATCAAAAAGAATATATCCACTTTATTGCTTTCAAAAGGAGGTTAAGATTGATGCAAGAAAAGAAGTAATACATGGAAACTTAGATGATCAAAGAGCTATAAAAGCAGTTGCAAGCCTCCACGAACCTCAAGCCTCAAGGTAGTTTATATGGTGGTTGCATTGACTTTTTCAAGTTGGAATACAGGGAGGAAAATAAGCCGGTGGCACTAAAACCTAGAACCTTTCAGTCTTAGGTTGTCAACCTTAATTTTGGTTAAAAAGATTATTTAACTAGCTAAAATAACATCTTGTTTTCCAATGGATTAGTTGGCTATGATTGCCAACGCAATGAAATTTAGTACTACAAATTCTTCAGAGGAGGAGGTCACGGCTCATGGAAAATATTTTGTTACATCTATGCTGAACAATTGTGGATCCTTTATACATAGGTCTTCCAAGGGCCTATTCATTTATACTCTCTAGTAGTTTCTTTTTTTTATTCTCATGCTTCTGACGAGCCACTCTATTTTTCATAGAACTGTAACTGGAAATTTTCTTACTAACTTTTACTTATTCTAGAACTCCCTGTACTTCGCATCAGAATGCTTGATCATTCTATAACGCTAAAATCTTCAGTATTATTACTTATCACAAACTTATGTCAGCAATATCCTGAACAGTCAGACCCTAATTTTACTACTTCAGTATCAAAAACTATTTGTCTTGCAACTCTTCAGCTTATGTGATGGTTACTGTATCAGTTCTGATGAACAAACTTTGACGGGCAGGTGGACCCACTACTAGCCATTCCATAAACACTGTCGGATATAAGACCAATACACATCAAATTATCACTTAATGTTCTTACTTTCTTCACAAAGTGGAGTAAATACAAAGCATTTGAGTTATCTGCAGTACAGTGTAAAGATTTCTTTTACATCATAGGTTAGTTATCATTTTTACCAAGTTATTAATTACTGTTTCTCATAGAATTTACCTATAATTACCTTGACCTGATTGCCTAAATACTTGTTTTTTACACGGACATTGCATAGAACTTTAACTCAAATACGAAATATAATAAAAGAATTATGGTAAAGCTTTTCACTTTCTCCATACAGTAATAATTTAAATGAGGAAAAGTTGAAATACTAACTGGATTGAAGCTTCTAGAATTATGATAAAGCTTTCTTCCTTTTCACATTAGATGCTCGGCTGCAGGCAGAGGAACTGCAACAATTTCAAAAGTTCAAAAGGTCATCTTATCTAGCTGAAGTATTCCTACAACAGAGGAGCAAAGTTACATGGATTAAGCTGGGGGATGATAATAATAGATACTTTTTTTGTGATTAAACACAGGAGATTACAAGAAGCTATAATCCAGCTAGCTGACAAACTTGGAAGAATGAAATCAGATAAAGATGAAATTACAGAGATCTTTGTGGATTATTACCAAGAGTTGCTAGGAACCAAGGGTAGGAACAAGACACATACTTTTCAAAGTTTTATTAAGAATGGGAAGACATTGTTAACTACCCAACAAATGCAGTTGTTAAGGCCATATACAACTGCAGAGGTAAAGTCTGCTATGTTCAGTATTGATGAAACAAAGAGTCCAGGACCAGATGGTTATGGGAGTGGTTTTTACAGAGCTTGAGAATGGACAACTACTTACTCAGATTAACTCAACTATCATAGCTCTTATACCAAAAGTGGAGAATCCCTTGCAAGCTAGCCAAATCAAGCCTATCTCATGTTGCAATGTTCTCTACAAGTGTATTTCTAAGATCATTTGTAGGAGATTAAGGAAAGCCATTTCACTGATTGTAGCAGACAACCAAGCAACTTTCATAGAAGGAAGATCTCTAATTCATAATGTGCTCATATGTCATGATTTATTGAGGAATTGCAACAGGAAGACTACCCCAAGGTGTTTGATGAAGATTGACCTAAAGAAAGCCTATGACATGGTTAGATGGGAATTTATGGAGGAAGTGCTTAAAGGCTATGGATTTCCTACGCCATTTATACAATTGATCATGGTGTTGTGTTACAACAACTACATTTACAGTAAAAGTGAATGGTGGTGAATTTGGCTATTTTTAGGGGAAGAGAAGGCTTAGACAGGGAGATCCCATGTCTCCATTACTGTTTGTTCTAGTTATGGAGTATCTAACTAGAGGTTTGAACAAAATGAGTGAGCTTCCAGACTTCCAGTTTCATCCTATGTGCAAGGGTACTAAGCTTACTCACCTCATTTTTGCAGATGATATGATGTTGTTTTGTAAACGCAATATCCAGTCCATTCACAGAATGATAGAAGTAGTGAATTACTTTAGTGAAGCTTCAGGATTGGTGGCTAATATGAAAAAATCTAATATATTCTTAGCAGGGATGGATGAGGAATTAAAGCAGACAATACTGAGCAACACAGGTTTCTGAGTGGGTACTTTACCTATGAGGTATCTGGGGTTACCTTTAACATCAAAGAAATGGAGCAAAGTTGAATGTCATCAACTAGTGGAGAAGATTACCAAGAAAATTAATTCTGGCTATGCAAAACAATTATCCTATGTTGGTAGACTACAAGTTATTAATGTTGTTCTCTTTGCAATGTACAATTTTTGGGGAGCTATCCTTATGCTTCCACAAAGTGTCATTAAGGAAGTAGATAGAAAATGCAGGGAGTATCTATGGGAAACACTGAAGGGCATAGAAAAATGGCGCTGGTAGCATGGGATTTATTATTTAGACCAAAGAAGTTTGGAGGGTTAAACATCAAGAGTTGTAAACTATGAAATGTGGTAACTGTTGGTAAACTGTTATGGTAACTAGTGACTAATAAGGAAATGTTGTGGGTGAGATAGGTATATGGTGTGTATATGAAGACATGTAGGAGCATTTGGGATCATAATCCACATGTGGATTGTAGTTGGTATTGGAAGAAGATAAATGGACTAAAACATAGCATGGCTCAATGGTACAATGGTAATATATATACCTTGACTGGAAATGGTGTTTACACTGTTTCAAGCAGCTACAATGCAATGCTTGGCCATATGTCAAGAAGCTGGTAATTGAATTTGGTATGGAGTGGAGCTATGTTACCCAGGCACAGATTTGTGTTGTGGTTAGCAAATCAACAAAAAATGCAAACAAATGAGAGACTTCTGCAGATGCACATTCCTATCACATGAGATGCTGGATGATGCATGTGTGACCTGGGAGTACTAGAGTCTCAACAACATCTGTTTGGTGATTGCTGTTAGGTGAAATCCATGACAGGAGCATTGACAAGGTGGTCAGATATTTATATACCAGACATGGCAATTCCTGAAACTTTGTAGTGGATTAAAAGGAGGCATTGGAAGCAATTTAGAAAGGAAGTAGCATCATCAATGATAGGTGCAAAAGTATACCATACTTGGCAAGCTAGGAACTGAAAAATTTTCAGACAAATCAATTTGAACATAGAATTTTGTATTGGTCAAATCAAGAAAGAGCTCACAGAAAGATTAAGAATGCATGCAAAGTCCAGAAAAGCAAGGCAGTGTCCATTGTTGATACAAAGGTTGTGTAGTTAGTTTGTAGTGCAGGTTATTTTTGTAGTAGTTCGAATTCTTGTATTTAGTCAGATATATCAAAGGTCGTGATGTACTGAGATGTGCTTAGTACACTCGATGCTCTTAGGAGGTAAAACTTTTGGTTGTTATAGTAGTATTCACAAATTATTACAAAAAAAAAAAATAGTACTTTATTTTTATGTTATAGATAGAATTTTTCTTTTCATTTCAATAAATGAGTATTTTTTTCATGATATAAAAAGTAATTTTTTTATTTTAACAAAAAAGTATTTCATTTTCATGATGTAGAAAAAGTATTTTCTTTCATTCTAACAAAATGACGTAGTAAAAAGTATTTTCTTTAATTTCAACAAAAAAAGTATTTTTTTTTCATGATGTGAAAAAATATTTTCTTTAATTTCAACAAAAAAAATATTTTCTTTTCATTTCATGACGCAAAAAACATATCTTTTTTCATTTCATGTGTTTATCTCGACTAAATTACCTTTGCTTATATCATAACCATCACTACACACTTTCCAATACAACAGTCCTTGCTGCCTACTTTGTACTCCCCACGTCGACCCTATGCCCAGTCCACCTAAGCTGTTTGACCTTGCATTTGCCAACTGTTCATAACATACAATTCTCTATTTACTGTTGCACACACTTATATTAATCTTTTAACTTTTGGTTTTGTGATAAGTATATAGTGAATTACCACTATATGTGAATTATGTGACTAATGCTTTTGGTAACCATGTAAATTAAATAAAAATTTCTTTCAACACGGGCTTTTGCCAAATATCCTACTATCACCATGTCTGTCGTTTCATGTATACTTGCTTCTACTTGTTGGTAGCTCAATCATAGCACGTTGTTCTACACACTGATGAAACTCTGCTATTTCAGTCATAGTTATAGGATTACCTCCCACTCTATCTTCAATGTGCAAGACAGAATTGAAATCTCCCATAACAATCCATGGACTTCTTCTATCTTCCTTTGTATTGAAAGCATACACTACAGTCATCATAAAAGTAATTTGCAGGCTATTATGAGTAATCTCACAAGTGACTGCTTGTACATTCATAGACATAAGGTTGATTTTGTAACACTCTTGTCTCTATGCTAGCCATACTCTCCAATTATAGTGCTCCCTCAAGTTAGTTATCCACCCCCACCCACCAAATAGCTTACTAGCCATTTGGTCAATTTTCTCAGCTTTTATTTTTATTTCCAACATACTGATCAAACCTAGCTCTTCTTTATTACAAAGGAGTTTCACCTCCTTTTGTTTGTTAGGGGCATTCATATCCCTAACATTCCAACATAGCAAGTTATCCATTTCCACTGGGAGGAAGTACTTTTCCTCCCCCATTTCTAACACCTATACTTGCACTGCTCTCATTGATAGCCTTCTCATTTATCTCCAACACTTGAAAATTATTTTGATAATTTTTATTTCCAGGTCCCTTACCTTATTGTGACTGTCGACCTGTTGTTCTTGCAGCATTTAGAAGAGTCACCCAACATGCATTGTCCTGCCTAGGCTGAGTATTCTGCTGCCCTGCTGCCTTGTTTTTGCCTCTCCTTTGCATGTCCTCAGCTAATGTCTCTTTATCATTTACTTGAATCACTTGTTTTGCTCCTAATTCATCATTTTTCCAATAGTTTCCTCTGTTGTTTTTGTATCTACTGGTTGCTGTTGTTTCCTTGCTCTTACGTACTTGGTCATTATTAAAATACTATTAATAATATTTTTATTTAGGGTAATCAGCCAACAGAACAAGTTCAAATAATTTAATTATTACAGGATAAGGTCCTAAGTCTACCCGGACATAGACATGCTTTAGCTACGTACGAACTCTCGTCACCTCGTACGTACGTAATGCCCACAACTAGTTGCACATAATAATAAATATCACCTAGGGAGTAGTTTTTCCCTCACGGGGTTAGACAGGAGACTTACCTCGCTCCGAAGTTCCATAACTGGCTCCATCGCCGCTCTAACACCTCAAACCGGTGCCTGTCGCTCCAAAACTAGACAAACAATGTGCAAACCAATAAAAATATACTCTAATACTCATAACAAATCAATTTAGACAAATTCCAAACACCGCTTGAAAAGTCGATAAAGTCACCATCGGGCCCACGTGTCCGGATTCCGAAAGTTTTCGAAGATAACCATTACCCATAACATCACGAACTCAAATATATAATTTATTCTCAATTACATACCCAAATTCGTGGTCAAAATCTAAAAATACCAAATTCTAGATTTTTCTTCAAAATCCCAAATTTTTACAAATTTTCATGTCTAAATTCATATATAACCCTTGTATTTAACTCACAACTAGTAGAGATCACTTACCTCATGATTGACAATGAAAACGGCGCTCCACAATTGCTCTTAGGTCGGCTCCCACGGCGGAAATGAGATAAAAATGGCCAAACTCTAAATTTTTAAAAGAACACTGCCTAGTCCGACCTTCTTCGCGAACGCGGCAAGTCCCTCGCGTTCGCGAAGCATTAACAGCTCTAGCTCAAAAACTCCTTTTCGCGAACACGAGTCACTGCTCGCGAACGCAATGCTATACCAGGCGAACCTCCACAAACGCGAAGGCTAAAATTCCCATAGGCCCAGTTTCTCAATCGCGAATGCGATTCCCCAATCACGAACACATAATTCAAAAGTCAGCCGCCAACAGATCCTTCTTCGCGAAGGTAGGAATCTCTTCGCGTTCGCGAAGAACAAAACCAGACACCAGACATCAGCCACCACAACTCAGCCAAACTTAGTCTGAAACTATAACATAACACGAACCTGTTCGAGGCCTCAATTCACATCAAATAACATCGAAATCATGCATCGCACCCCAATTCGAGCTTAATGAACTTTAGAACTTCAAACTTCTACATTCGATGCCGAAACTTATCAAATCAATTCCGATTGACCTCAAATTTTGTACACAAGTCATAATTGACATTACAGACCTACTCCCACTTCTAGAATCGGAATCCGACCCCGATATCAAAAAGTCCACTCCCTGTCAAACTTCCAAAAACCTTCAACTTCCAACTTTCGCCAAACTACCCCGAAATGACCTACGGACCTCCAAATCTACATCCGGACGTGCTCCTAAGACCAGAATCAACATACAGAGCTATTCCCAAGCTCGAAATCCCAAACGAACATCGATAACATTAAAATACACTTCAACCCAAAGTCATGAAATTCTTCCAAAATGCCAACTTTCCATAATAGGTGCCAAAATGCTCCCGGGTCATCCAAAGCCCGATCCGGACATACGTCCAAGTCCAAAATCATCATACGAACCTATTGGAACCTTCAGATCCCGATTCCGAGGTTCTTTACTCAAAATTCAAACCTTAGTCAATTTTTCTAACTTTAAGCTTCCAAAATTAGAGATTTCTTTCCAAATCAACTCCGAACTTCCCAAAATTTAATTCCGATCACACCTGCAAGTCATAATACTTGAAGTGAAGCTACTCAAGGCCTCAAACAGCTGAATGATGTGCTAGAGCTCAAAATGACCAGTCGGATCGTTACATTCTCTCCTACTTAAACATACGTTCGTCCTCGAACGTGCTGAGAACTACTTCGGAGTTGTCCAAAATCACTGTTTAACACCTCGTGCACCTACCCGTGCTACCACAACCCAGTTGAGTACATTAGCTCGAGCCAGTCTAAATATCCTCCCTTTTATTTAGTTAAATAAGCCTTAAAGCCAAATTCCAACTTCCGAAATTCTCTACCAGGCCTGTTCCCAACAAACGAACATTGTATCAATCACTACACACTGTACCAAAACATGATTGTATACCTTTACTGAATTCACACCATGCACCACATAATTCACATGACCATAATAACATCCTCTTTCCAAAAAAGCCGAAATTCCACGAATTCGATGCCCATAACATACCTCATGACGCATGTAAGTCCTGTTCCAACTCTCACAATACTGCCACGACGGAAGAGATATATAGAAATTCATAATCACCTGTCGAATCAACAAATCATTGAGTCTCTCCTCCTGTCAAGAAACATCACCTTATCCTGAACTAAATAACGATATTTGCCTTTAATATGCCTCATATAAATCCGATCGCACTGATCCCAGGTCCAATAATCTTGTCTCACCCAGTACAAGCTGCTCTGGCAATAATCCACGGTAAACACTATCTAAGATTTCATATGACGCCATCAATGCGCCAACAAGCTACAACTTGAATATGACACATCAGGAAGAACAAACTCTGGAAAAGAACTATCCAGCCCGTGTAACAAATAAAACAGCCATCAAATACTATGAGCCTTTCCTAGAGGTAAGAAACAGGACACTCAAAGGAACCGTGCTTGACATCTCACTGTTGCGGTGTGCAACCCCATCCAATGTGACATTGTTGCGGAGTGCAACCCGATCCAAACATGACAATGATGCGGCATGCAACCCGATCCACATGACATACCCGTGGCGGCGTGCCACCCGATCCAAACAATATACATATGGCGGCGTGCCACCCGATCCAAACGACATACCCGTGGCAACGTGCCACCGACCCGCACATAACGATCAAAAGGAAACAAACATCAAGCCGTAACACTTATACTCACAAAATGTCCCAATATCAACCCAATCACGCCAAGTGTATAATACAAATCCCGGGGAGACGGATAGCGCCATACGCTATGAAACTCAAGCACAACTAAGGTACGATATATGATCTATATCTCGAGAGCCATCCTGCTCACATAACACCACAGCTATGCGAGACCTCAACACATGTGCAAAAAATCAAGCTGTCTCGCACCCCACGTGGCACCATAGAGTATTACATGAAATAACTGGCGACGAAATAATCATCCAATGCCCAAAGACCCCTCCATAAGAAATTTTGTGCTGAATGAGCACACCTGGCCTGGTGTAGAGCACACATCCATATTTAAACCTATTAAAGGACCTCAAGTCGATTCTGACCATGCTATACTGGGCTAATAACCTTTCAAGGGTCCACAATGACCTATTCATGACACATAAGCACAACCGCCAAACCTAGAACAAACTCACACAGTCCACAGCCCTAGGAATAAAATGCCTCTTAGGCATAAACTCTCGCATTTGCGATAATACCATAACCTCCATAATTGGTTTCAATCTTTAACAATCAAGTGACTAACATGTCACACACAACCGTAGCAGAATAAAACACTTCATTGGATAGAAACCCTTCACTTACTCATTTCAGAAGAACCATTGCAACACATAACTCAGCTCCCAGCCACCGAAAATACAAGCCTCTAGTCATGATCTAAGCCGCCATAACTCTTCCGGAATTCATTTACACCACAAGACCATCTGAATCAAACACCTCCCAAATCCATTAAGTTGTGGTGGCTGCCGAGCTCGTATGTACAACCATAAACCACACGTATAACTTAACACACCGAAGGAACTTATCATTGCCACAATCGTGCTGATTCAACCATTACCGACCGACCCAACTTCTTCTAATTTATCTCGACTTGCCTTAGAAATAATAATAGCTCCATTCATAAATGTAACGAACTCAACAACACTCCTCCCGAGTGACCCACTTCACAAGACCTTATTGTCTCAATACCCATGAACCATCTCATGTCTTCCTCATATGCACAATGGCATCTCTAGCTGGTACACACATTCTACAAGATATTCCGTGAATCCGAAGCCATTTCTTCCTTTCCTTCAATACTGCACTGCATGCCAAATGATAACATAGAACATTCCAAGTCCTTAGGCATTGCACTTAAACTCTTGAACTCACTAGGACCACCATTGAGAGTCACTCACTCTGACTTGGTCCCAAATATAAGCCAAACTCTAGTGCGTTGTTAGCAAGTGAACACCCTATTAAAGAAACACCCGACTGAATTCATTTCCTTGTACATAACCCCCACAAGAAGCATAAACTCTGAGTCTTCCCAAAACCTGAACATGAATCGATAAGGCCAAATATAACACGCATTCATCAAGTCCTTTGCTCGATTTACCCCTTGATGTTCTCTTTTCTTAGTCATAAACGATCCACCAATGCACCGATATTCAGAATCCGTGCAAGCAGACAACTACGCGATCCAACCGTAGATGGTGTGCTCCCCCACTTAGCTTTTAAGCTACAATCACATAATCCTAAAGCCCACAAGGATTCCTCCTTCTCAATTACCATGATCTTGCATCCTCTAACCCGCTAAATTCCTCAAAATCTTTTGTTAAACCTTTCATGAACATCCAAAATAATTAGCCACAATTGCAAATTCGACCTTCTGTCGAGTAGTAAGTGGAATTCTTCATAGAAACCTCATCAACATCACACCATCGCTAACCTACTCACAAGTCACAACCCGAAATTTCTACCGTCGGGACCGTGATGGCGCCTAACATTTCACTTGCTAGGCAAGCCAACGTAAGAGAATCATTAAACCAAATCCTTATTTCCATTCAGTAAAAAACAAGAATAAGCTAAGATAAAATATAATAAGTGCGAAATAATATAAAAATTGTATTAACTACTACCACCCGGATCCGGAGTCACAATTCACGAGCATTCTATAATTTACTACAAATAATAGTCTGGAAGAAATACAACTGTTTGAATGAAAGAAACAGTAAAACAGAAGGATAGATAGGGACTTCAAGGTCTGTGAACGCCGACAGATCTACCTTGAGTCTCCGGATAGCGGGTCCAACAGCTAAAATCTCGATCAACCAGAGTCGGTACCAAAATCTGCATAGAAAGTGCGGAGTGCAGTATCAGTTTAACCGACCCTATGTACTGGTAAGTGTCAAGCCTAACCTCGACAAGTATTGACGGGGCTAAGGCAAGGCACCTACAAATCAACCTGTACAATTTTACAGTGTATATACAAATAACAGTAATGAAGAGCTAGACAAGAATTATCGGGAGGGGGAAACATGCAGGGGAAATACAAAATAAAGAGCTACAACAGAATGAGAAATGGAACAACCAATATACTATGAATCAATAGGAGCACGAATACAGTAAAGGAAAAATGCATGGCATCACCCTTCGTGTTTTTACTCTCAATCTCACCATAAAATAAATAGAAACGGCACGGCATCACCCTTCATGCATTAACTCTCATAGCATGGCATGGCATCACCCTTCGTGCTTTTTCACTCACAATATGGCACGACATCACCCTTCGTGCATTAACACTCATAATATAGCACGGCATCACCTTTCATGCTTTTACACTCACAATACGGCACGGCATCACCCTTCGTGCATTAATACTCTCCCTTACCATAATGCAATGCATAAACAACAACAGGGAGATAGAATAACAAGTACAAGCCTTACTTCAATATTTGGTTAAACAATATCAAACTCAACTTTGAAATAAATACTCAATTATCACCAGAGAATCCGTAAACATGACAAGAACGATCAATTTAACAACACTAGTCTAAACACGTAACAATTCGGCATAGGAAAAAGACAATATAAGAAAAACAGGAGAAAATGGGGAAAACAGGTAAATTGGCGGCGCATAAGTACTCGTTACCTCACATATACGCCGCTCACATGATTTTCACATAGCAAATAATCTGAGGTTCCCAATTCCCTCAAGTCAGGATTAGACACAACACGTACCTTGCTCCGAAGGCCACTTAATACTCAATCACAGCTTTTCCTCTAGAATTCACCTCCAAACAACTCGTATCTATTGAAAAATGACTCAATAATATCAAGTATTGCTAAAGGAATCAATTACATTGCATAAATGTAGATTTCCCAAATTTTCCTCCAAAAAGTCGAAAATCGACCCTGGGCCCGCTTGGTCAAAACCCGAGTTCGGACCAAAATCCATTTACCCATTCAACCCCAAGCCTGGATATATAATTGGTTTTGGAATCCGACCTCAAATTGAGGTATAACTCCTAAAATTTCTGAAATCCCTAGTTTCTACCCAAACCCCTAATTATACCATGAAAACTCTAGATTTTAGGTTGAAACTTTATTAAATAAAATGGGTAATTGAAAGAAAATGGTTTAGAATCACTTACCAACACTTTGGGGAAGAAAATGACTCTTGAAAATCGCCTCTAACCGTTTGGTTCTTGAAAATGTTGAAGAAATGGCTTAAGCCCCGTTTTGATTATGTTTTATGCACTGGGCGACAGTGTGCATCGCGTTCGCGAGGCCACTGTCGCGTTCGCGAAGAGCAGAGCTGCCAAGTCTTCACGTTCACAATGGTTACTCCCCTTGGCCTTCGCGTTCGCGAGACATTGCTCACGTTCGCGATGAAGGAACGACCCACCCCCCCCCCCCCAAGGTCCCAAATGCTTCACGTTCGCGATGAACCAGTCACGTTCGCGAAGGGTAAATCCCCCATCACTTCTCGTTCGCGACCAGGCCTTCGCGTTCGCGAAGAGTAAAAATCAGCTATCCCAGTTTCTACTTCGCGTTCACGAGAGTGCCTTCGCAAATGCGAAGAAGGAAACCAGAAGGCACCAGAATCTGCAGAAAATCAGATATTTTCCAAAGTCCAAACATCCCTTGGCCTACCCGAAACTCACTCGAGCCCTCGGGGCTCCAAACCAAACATGCACACAAGTCTAAAAATATCATATGAACTTGCTCGCGCGATCAAATCGCCAAAATAACACTTAAAACTATGAATTTAGCACAAAATCAAATGAAATTCTCAAGAAACACTTTAAAATTTCTAACTTCACCACCGGACGTCTGAATCACGTCAAACCAACTCCGTTTCTCACCATATTTTACATATAAGTCATAAATATTATATAAGACATATACCGGGCTCCGGAACCAAAATATGGACCCGGTATCAACAAGGCCAAACAATAACCAATTCTTAAAAATAATTATTTTTGAGACTTTTAATTTTCATCAAAATTTCATAACTCTAGGGACCTCTGAATTCTATTCCATGCATACGCCCAGGTCTCATAATTCGATACGGACCCACCGGGACCATCAAAATACGGATTCGGGCCCGTTTGCCAAAAATATTGATCGAAGTCAACTAAAATCAACTTTTAAGGCAAAAATTATTATCATTAATTTTCAACATAAAAGTTTTCTGAAAACACGCCCGGACTGCGCATGCAAATCAAGGAGGGTAAAAATGAGATTTTTAGGGATTAAGAGCGCAGAATCGAGTTCTAAAACATAAGATGACCTTTGGGGTCATCATATTCTCCACCTCTATAACAACTGTTCGTCCTCAAACAGACATAGAAAAGTACTTGGGCTGGTGAAAAGGTGGGGATATATACTCTGCATATCGGACTCGGACTCCTAAGTGGCTGCCTCAACAGGCTGACCTCTCCACTGCACTCGATCTGAAGGGTAACTCTTTGATCTCAGATGGAGAACTTGCCGGGCTAGAATAGCCACCGGCTCCTCCTCGTAAGTCAAATCCTTGTCCAACTGGACAGAGCTGAAATCTAACACATGGGACGGATCACCGTGATACTTTCGAAGCATGAACACATGAAATACCGGATGAACATATGCTAAACTAGGTGGCAATGCAAGCTTGTAAGCCACCTCTCCTACCCTCTCTAGAATCTCAAAAGGTTCGATATACCTACGGCTCAACTTGCCCTTCTTTCTGAACCTCATTACACCCTTCATGGGTGATACCCAAAGCAACACTCTCTCTCCGACCATGAATACAACATCAAAAACTCTGCGGTCAGCATAACTTTTTTGCCTGGACTGCGCTGTGCGAAGTCGATCCTGAATGATCTTGACCTTATCTAAGGCATCCCGTACTAAGTCTGTGCACAACAACCGAGCCTCCCCCGGCTCGAACCACCCAACTGGCGACCGGCACGACCTACCATATAATGCCTCATAGGGAGCCATCTGAATGCTCGACTGGTAGTTGTTGTTGTAGGTGAACTCTGCAAGGGGCAAGAACTGATCCCACGATCCTCCGAAATCTATAACACATGCGCGGAGCATATCCTCCAAGATTTGAATAGTGCACTCGGACTGCCCGTCCGTCTGAGGATGAAATGTTGTGCTCAACTCAACCCTTGTACCCAACTCACGCTGTACTACTCTCCAGAAGTGCAAGGTGAACTGCGTACCTCAATCAGAAATGATAGACACGGGCACACCGTGAAGACGGACGATATCATGAATGTAAATCTCTACCAACCGCTCCGAGGAATAGGTAACTGCCACCAAAATGAAATGCAATGACTTAGTCAGCATGTCCATAATGACCCAAACTGCATCGAACTCCCTCTGAGTCTGTGGGAGTCCAACAAAATATTGATAGTGATATGCTCCCACTTCCACTCAGGAATCTCTATCTTCTGAAGCAAACCACCAGGTCTCCGATGCTCGTACTTTACTTGCTGGCAATTTAGACACCGAGCTACATATGCAACTATGTCTTTCTTCATCCTCCTCCACTGATAATGCTGCCGCAAGTCCTGATACATCTTGGCGGCGCCCGGATGAATAGAATACCGGGAACTGTGGGCCTCCTCATGAATCAACTCACGAAGTCCATCCATATTAGGCACACAAATATGACCCTGCATCCTCAAAACTCCGTCATCTCCAATAGTAACCTGCTTGGCACCACTGTGCCGCACTGTGTCTCTAAGGACAAGTAAATGAGGATCGTCATCCTGCCGATCTCTGATGCGCTCAGACAAAGAAGAGCGATCATCTGTACAAGCTTTAACACGGCTGGGCTCAGAAACATCCAACCTCACGAACTGGTTGGCCAGGTCCTGAACATCCAACACAAGCAGTCTCTCACCAACTGGAATATAAGCAAGACTACCCATACTAGCTGACTTTCTACTCAAAGCATCGGCCACCACATTGGCCTTCCCAGGATGATACAATATGGTAATATCATAGTCTTTCAATAGCTCCAACCACCTCCTCTACCTCAAATTGAGTTCCTTCTGCTTGAACAAATACTGCAAGCTTCGATGATCCGTGAATACCTCACAAGGCATGCCGTAAAGATAGTGCCTCCAAATCTTTAGCGGGTGAACAATGGCTGCCAGCTCTAGATCATGAACAGGGTAATTCTTCTCGTGAACCTTCGGCTGCCACGAAGCATATGCAATAACCTTGCCACCCTACATCAATACCGCACCCAGACCAATACGAGATGCGTCACAATATACTGTATAAGATCCTAAACCTGAGGGTTGCACCAATACCGGTGCTGTAGTCAAAGCTGTCTTAAGCTTATAGAAGCTCGCCTTACACTCGTCTGACCACCAGAACGAGGCACCCTTCTGGGTCAACGTGGTCAACGAGGCTGCTATGGATGAAAATCCCTCCAAAAACCAACGGTAATAACCTGCCAATCCCAAGAAACAATGGATATCTGTATTTGATGTGGGTCTGGTCCAGTTCTGAACTGCCTCAATCTTTTTAGGATCCACCTGAATACCCTCTCCTGATACAACGTGACCCAAGAAAGCAACTGAACTCAACCAAAACTCGCATTTTGAGAATTTAGCATATAACTGGCTGTCTCTCAGAGTCTGAAGAACGATCTGAAGGTGCTGCTCATGCTCCTTTCAGCTGTGGGAGTAGATCAAGATATCATCAATAAACACAATCACAAAGGAATCCAAGTAGGGCTGGAACACCCGGTTCATCAAATCCATGAATGCTGTTGGGGCATTTGTCAGCCCAAATGACATAACTAGAAACTCGTAATGCCCATACCGAGTCTGAAAAATTATCTTAGGGATATCGGATGCCCTAATCCTCAACTGATGGTAGCCAGATCTCACATCAATCTTCGAAAATACCTTGGTACCCTGAAGCTGATCAAATAAATCATCAATCATTGGCAATGGATACTTGTTCTTCATGGTGACTTTGTTCAATTACCGATAATCTATACACATCCTCATCGATCCATCTTTCTTCTTCACAAACAACACAGGTGCACCCCAGGGCGAGACACTAGGTCTAATGATGCCCTTATCAAGCAGATCTTGCAACTGTTCCTTTAATTCTTTCAACTCTGGCAGGGCCATGCGGTATGGCGGAATAGAAAAGGGATGAGTGCCTGAGGACAAATTAATACATAAATCAATATCCTTGTCGGGTGGCATCCCCAACAGGTCTGCAGGAAACACCTCTGGAAACTCATGAACGACTAGCACTGAATTCATGGAAGGAACCTCCGCACTAGAATCGCAGACATAAGACAAATAAGCTAGACACCCCTTCTCGACCATATGCCGAGCCTTCACATAAGAGATAACCCTACTGGTAGAATGGCCAAGAGTCCCTCTCCACTCTAATCGAGGCAACCCCTGTAAGGCTAAGGTCACCATTTTGGCGTGACAATCTAGTATAGCATGATAAGGTGACAGCCAATCCATACACAGTATGACATCAAAATTAACCATATCGAGAAGTAGAAGGTCTACATGAGTCTCAAGACTCCCATTGGTGACCACACACGAATGATAAACACGATCTACAATAATAGCATCCCCCACTAGCATGGACACATACACAGGAGCACTCAAAGAATCACGGGGCACAGCCAAATATAAAGCAAAATAGGATGACACATAGGAGTAAGTAGACCCCAAATCAAATAGAACTGAAGCATCTCTACTGTAAACTGAAATAGTACCTGTGATAACAGCGTCAGATGACTCAGCCTCAGGCCTGGCTGGGAAAGCATAACACCGGGGCTGGGCCCCACCACCCTAAACTACGTCCCTGGGATGGCCTCTAACTGGCTGGTCTCCACCTCTAACGACCTGACCTTCACCCCTAACAGTTGGCCTCTACCTATGACTACCTGACCCCTGCCTCTAGCTGGATGAGCAGGTGGTGCAATAACTAGTGCCGAAACCATGGCACGAGAACTCTGATGGTATGAGCTGCCCGTTGTCCGAGTACAAAATCTAGCAATGTGCTTCGGATTACCACAAGTATAACATAACCTCGGCTGCTGTGACTGTTGACCCTGAAACTGACCCTCTCGACCTGAGTAACCACCCTGATAACTCTGGAGTAGAGGTGCACTAATAGGAGCTGGTGGTGCACTACAGGCTAGCTGGTCGGAATAATGCATCTGAGGGTCACGACCACCTAAGGCACTGTGGGATGCCTGGAGTGCTGAATAAAACGGCCTGGGAGGATGGCCTCTACCAAAAGTGCCCCTGCCTCTAGGTGAGGCGTCGCTGAACTCGCCGGAATAATGAGGTCTCTTGTCAGACCCCTGACCTCCCTGAGCAAGAACCATCTCGACTCATCTAGCAACATTAGCAGCCGCCTGAAAAGAAATCTCACACCTAGTCTCCTTAGCCATCTGCAATCTAATAGGCTGAGCAAGTCCGTCAATAAACCTCCTCACCCTCTCTCTCTCTCTCGGTGGAAGTAGAAAAATAGCATGACGGGCCAAATCCATAAAATGGGTCTCATACTAAGTAACAGTCATACTGCCCAACTGGAGACGCTCAAACTGACAGCGATGCTCCTCCCTCAATGTGATAGGCAAAAACTTCTCCAGAAAGAGCTGAGAGAAATGACCCCAAGTAAGAGCAGGTGACCCAGCTGGTTTGGTCAGCAAATAATCTCTCCACCAGTTCTTGGCGGAACCAATCATCTGAAATGCAGCAAAATCGACCCCATTGGTCTCCACTATACCCATGTTCCGTAGAACCTCGTGACAGCTGTCGAGATACTCATGGGGATCCTCTAAAGGAGCACCACTGAAGTGAACTGGGAAGAGCTTGGTAAACCGGTCCAATCTTCATAAAGCCTCAGAAGACATAGCTGGCCTATCACCGGTCTGTGGTGCAAACACCGGCTGAACTACTCCGACTGGATGAGTTGTTGGAGCCTGATACTGGGGAGCTATATGCTCCGGAGCGGGAGTAGTGGGAGTCTGGGCTCCTCCTCCAGCCTGAGAGACGACTTGTGCCATAGGGAATACACCAGTCTGGGCCACACTCTCCATAAGGCCCACCAAACATACCAAAGCATCCTGAAGTACTGGGGTGGTAATGAACCCCTCCGGAACCTGAGCTGTCCCGGCAGAAACAGTCTGGGCTGGAACCTCCTTGTCAAGCTCTATTTGAGGCTCTACTGCTGGGGCTGCTGCTCGGGCTCTAGGCTGAGCCCTGCCCCTACCTCGACCTCTGGCACGGTCTCGGCCTCGACCTCTGCCCCTCGTAGGAGCTTCCACTCAGGGCTCTAGCTGCTGCTCAGCTGAGGAAGCGGTACGTGTTCTCGCCATCGGCAAGAGAATAAGAGTAGAAGAGTTCAATCATTATTGAGAAATAAAATCGCACGACAGAGAAGAATAGAAGTTAAATTTGTTCCTAAAATTCATAGCCTCTGGAAGATAAGCACAGACGTCTCCGTACCGATCCTCCAAACTCTACTAAGCTTGCTCGTGAATCGTGAGACCTGGGCAACCTAGTGCTCTGATACCAACTTGTCACGACCCGGAATTCCCACCGTCGGGACCGTGATGGCGTCTAACATTTCACTTGCTAGGCAAGCCAATGTTAAAGAATCATTAAACCAAATCCTTATTTCTATTTAGTAAATAACAAGAATTAGCTAAGATGAAATATAATAAGTGCGGAATAATATAAAAATTGTATTAATTACTACCACCCGGATCTGGAGTCATACAAGCATTCTAGAATTTACTACAAGTAATAGTCTCAAAGAAATACAATTGTTTGAATGAAAGAAATAGTAAAACAGAAGGATAGACGGGGACTTCAAGGTCTGTGAACGCCGACAGATCTACCTTGAGTCTCCGGATAGCCGGTCCAACAGCTAAAATCTCGATCAACCGACCCCATATACTGGTAAGTGTCAAGCCTAACCTCGACGAAGTAGTGACGAGGCTAAGGCAAGGCACCTACAAATCAACCTGTACAATTTAACAGTGTATATACAAATAACAGTAATGAAGTACTAGACAAGAATTATCGGGAGGGGGAAACATGCTGGGGGGAAATATGAAATAAAGAGCTATAGTAGAATTAGAACTGGAACAACCAATATACTATGAATCAACAGGAGCACGAATACAGTAAAGGAAAAATGCACGGCATCACCCTTCGTGCTTTTACTCTCAATCTTAGCATAAAATCAATAGAAACGGCACGACATCACCCTTTGTACAATAATTCTCATATCATAGAACGGCATCACCCTTCATGCTTTTACACTCACAATATGGCACGGCATCATCCTTCGTGCATTAACACTCACAAGAATGATCCGAAGGTGCTGCTCATGCTCCTCTCGGCGGTGGGAGTACATCAAGATATCATCAATAAACACAATCACAAAGGAATCAAAGTAGGGCTTGAACACCCGGTTCAACAAATCCATGAATGCTGCTGGGGCATTTGTCAACCCAAATGACGTAACTAGAAACTCGTAATGCCTATACCGAGTCCGAAAATCTGTCTTAGGGACATCGGAGCCCTAATCCTCAACTGATGGTAGCCAGATCTCAAATCAATCTTCAAAAACACCTTGGCTCCCTGAAGCTGATCAAATAAATCATCAATCCTCGGCAATGGATACTTGTTCTTGATGGTGACTTTGTTCAACTGCCGATAATCTATACACATCCTCATTGATCCATCTTTCTTCTTCACAAACAACACAGGTGCACCCAGGGCGAGACACTAGGTCTAATGAAGCCCTTATCACGCAGATCTTACAATTATTCCTTTAATTCTTTCAACTCTGGCGGGGCCATGCGGTAGGGCAGAATGGAATTGGGCTGAGTGCCCGGGGCCAAATCAATACAAAAATCAATATCCCTATCAGGTGGCATCCCCGACAGGTCTGCAGGAAACACCTCTGGAAACTCACGAACGACTGGTACTAAATTCATGGAAGGAACCTCCGCACTAGAATCGCAGACATAAGCCAAATAAGTTAGACACCCCTTCTCGACCATATGTCGAGCCTTCACATAAGAGATAACCCTACCGGTAGAATGTCCAAGAGTCTATCTCCACTCTAATCGAG
Organism: Nicotiana tabacum; assembly: GCF_000715075.1. Taxonomy (NCBI): domain Eukaryota; kingdom Viridiplantae; phylum Streptophyta; class Magnoliopsida; order Solanales; family Solanaceae; genus Nicotiana; species Nicotiana tabacum. The sequence continues at coordinate 112,821,458 of NC_134096.1, read as the reverse complement.
GCAACCCCTGCAACGCTAAGGTCATCGTCTTGGCGTGACAATCTAGTATAGCATGATAAGGTGACAACCAATCCATACCCAGTATGACATCAAAATCAACCATATCGAGAAGTAGAAGGTCTACACGAGTCTCAAGACTCCCAATGGTGACCACACACAAATGATAAACAGGATCTACAATAACAGCATCCCCCACTAGCGTAGACACATACACAGGAGCACTCAAAGAATCACGGGGCACAACCAAATATGAAGCAAAATAGGATGACACATAGGAGTAAGTAGACCCTAGATCAAATAGAACTAAAGTATCTCTACTGTAAACTGAAACAGTACCTGTGATAACAGCGTCAGATGACTCAGCCTCAGGCCTGGCTGGGAAAGCATAACACCGGGGCTAGGCCCCACCACCCTAAACTACGTCCCTGGGATGGCCTCTAACTGGCTGGTATCTACCTCTAACGACCTGACCTTCACCTCTAACACTCTGGCCCCTACCTCTGGTTCCCTGAACCCTGCCTCTGGCTGGCTGAACAGGTGGTGCAACAACTGGTGCCGGAACTATGGCACGAGAACTATGATGGTGTGAGTTGCCTGTTTCCCGAGGGCAAAATCTAGCAATGTGCCTCGGATTACCACAAGTATAACATAACCTCGGCTGCTGTGACTGCTAACCCTGAAACTGACCCTGTCGACCTGAGTAACCACCCTGATAACTCTAGAGTGGAGGTGCACTAATAGGAGATGGTGGTGCATTGTAGGCTAGCTGGTCGGAATAATGCATCTGAGGGTCACGACCACCTGAGGCACCGTGGGATGCCTTGAATGCTGAATGAAACGGCCTGGGAGGATGGCCTCTACCAAAAGTACCCCTACCTTGAGATGAGGCACCGCTGAACTCACCGGAATAACGAGGTCTCTTGTCAGACCCCTGACCTCCCTGAGCAAGAACCATCTCGACTCGTCTAGCGACATTAGCAGCCGCCTGAAAAGAAATCTCACTCCCAGTCTCCTTAGCCATCTGCAATCTGATAGGCTGAGCAAGTCCGTCAATAAACCTCCTCACCCTCTCACTCTCTCTCTCTCTGTGGGAAGCAGAAGAATAGCATGACGGGCCAAATCCATAAAATGGGTCTCATACTAAGTAACAGTCATACTGCCCTGCTGGAGATGCTCAAACTGACGGCGACGCTCCTCCCTCAATGTGATAGGCAAAAACTTCTCCAGAAAGAGCTGAGAGAACTGGTCCCAAGTAAGAGCAGGTGACCCAGCTGGTTTGGTCAGCAAATAATCTCTCCACCAGTTCTTGGCGGAACCAGTCATCTGAAATACAGCAAAATCGACCCCATTGGTCTCCACTATACCCATGTTCCGTAGAACCTCGTGACAGCTGTCGAGATACTCTTGGGGATCCTCTGAAGGAGCACCACTGAAGTGAACTGGGAAGAGCTTGGTAAATCGATCCAATCTCCATAAAGTCTCAGAAGACATAGTTGACCCATCACCGGTCTGTGGCGCAAAAACCGGCTGAACTACTCCGACTGGATGAGCTGTTGGAGCCTAATACTAAGGAGCTATATGCTCCGGAGCGGGAGTAGTGGGAGTCTGGGCTCCTCCTCCAGCCTGAGAGACGGCTGGTGCCATAGGGAATGCGCCAGTCTGGGCCACACTCTCCATAAGGCCCACCAAACAGACCAAAGCGTCCTAAAGTACTGGGGTGGTAATGAACCCCTCCGGAACCTGAGCTGGCCCGGCAGGAACTGTCTAGGATGGAACCTCCTCGTCAAGCTCTATTTGAGGCTCCACTGTTGGGGCTGCTGCTCGGGCTCTGGGTTGAGCTCTGCCCCTTCCTCGGCCTCAGGCACGACCTCGGCCTCGACCTCTGCCCCTCGTAGGAGCTGCCACTGGGGGCTCTAGCTGCTGCTCAGCTGAAGATGCGGTACGTGTTCTCGCCATCTGCGAGAGAATAAGAGTAGAAGAGTTCAATTAGCATTGAGAAACAATATCGCACAACAGAGTAGAATATAAGTGAAATTTGTTCCTAAAATTCATCGCCTCTGGAAGATAAGTACAGACGTCACCATACCGATCCTCCAAACTATACTAAGCTTGCTCGTGAATCGTGAGACCTGGGCAACCTAGTGCTCTGATACCAACTTGTCACGACCCGGAATTCCCTCCGTCGGGACCGTGATGGCGCCTAACATTTCACTTGCTAGGTAAGCCAACGTTAGAGAATCATTAAACCAAATCCTTATTTTCATTCAGTAAATAACAAGAATTAGCTAAGATGAAATATAATAAGTGCGGAATAATATAAAAACTATATTAATTACTACCACCCGGATCTGGAATCACAATTCACAAGCATTCTAGAATTTACTACAAGTAATAGTCTGGAAGAAATACAATTGTTTGAATGAAAGAAACAGTAAAACAAAATGATAGACGGGGAGTTCAAGGTCTGTGAACGCCAACAGATCTACCTTGAGTCTCCGGATAGCGGGTCCAACAGCTAAAATCTCGATCAACCCGATCCGGTACCAAAATCTGCACAGAAAGTGTAGAGTGCAGTATCAGTACAACCGACCCCATGTACTGGTAAGTGTCAAGCCTAACCTCGACGAAGTAGTGACGAGGCAAAGGCAAGGCACCTACAAATCAACCTGTACAATTTAACAGTGTATATACAAATAACAATAATGAAGAGCTAGACAAGAATTATCGGGAGGGGGAAACATACTGGGGAAATATGAAATAAAGAGCTACAGTAAAATGAGAACTGGAACAACCAATATACTATGAATCAACAGGAGTACGAATATAGTAAAGGAAAAATGCACGGCATCACCCTTCATGCTTTTACTCTCAATCTCACCATAAAATCAATAGAAACGGCATGACATCACCCTTTGTACAATAATTCTCATATCATAGTACGGCATCACCCTTCGTGCTTTTACACTCACAATATGGCACGACATCACCCTTCGTGCATTAACACTCACAATATGGAACGACATCACCCTTCGTGCTTTTACACTCACAATACGGCACGGCATCACCCTTCGTGCATTAACACTCTCCCTTACCATAATGCAATGCATAAATAATAACAGGGAGATAGAATAACAAGTACAAGCCTTACTTCAACATTATTACATAATATCAATCTCAACTTTGAAATAAATACTCAATTATCACCAGAGAATGCGTAAACATGACAAGAACGATCAATTTAACAACACTAGTCTAAACACGTAACAATTAAGCATAGGAAAAAGACAATATAAGAAAAACGGGAGAAAACGGGGAAAACAGGTAAATTGGCGGCGCATAAGTACTCGTTACCTCACATATACGCCGCTCACATGATTTTCACATAGCAAATAATCTGAGGTTCCTAATTCCCTCACGCTAGGATTAGACACAACACTTACCTCGCTCCGAAGGCCACTTAATACTCAATCACAGCTTTTCCTTAGAATTCACCTCCAAACCACTCGTATCTATTCAAAAACGACTCAATAATATCAAGTATTGCTAAAGGAATCAATTACATTGCATAAATATAGATTTCCCAAATTTTTATCCAAAAAGTCGAAAATCGATCCCGGGCCTGCTTGGTCAAAACCCGACGTTCGGACCAAAATCCATTTACCCATTCACCCCCGAGCCCGGATATATAATTGGTTTTGGAATCCGACCTCAAATTGAGGTCTAAATCCGCAAATTTCTGAAATCCCTAGTTTCTACCCAAAATTCTAATTATTCCATGAAAACTCTAGAGTTTAGGTTGAAGTTTTTGAAATGAAATGGGTAATTGAAAGAAAATGGTTTAGAATCACTTACCAACACTTTGGGGAAGAAAATGACTCTTGAAAACCGCCTCTAACTGTTTGGTTCTTGAAAATGTTGAAGAAATGGCTTAAGCCACGTTTTGATTTTGTTTTATGCACTGGGCGACAGTGTGCATCGCGTTCGCGAGGCCACTGTCGCGTTCGCGAAGAGTAGAGCTGCCAAGCATTCGTGTTCACGAGACCTTGCTCTCATTCGCGATGGTTACTCCCCCTGGCCTTCGCGTTCGCGATGAAAGAACGACCAACCCTCCCCCAGGTCCCAAATGCTTCGCGTTCGCGATGAACCGGTCGCGTTCGCGAAGGGTAAATCCCCCATCACTTCGCATTCGCGACCAGGACTTCGCGTTCGCAACCAGGCCTTCGCTTTCGCGAAGAGTAAAAAACAGCCATCCCAGTTTCTACTTCGCATTCGTGTGAGTGCCTTCGCGAACGCGAAGAAGGAAACCAGAAGGCACCAGAATTTGCAGAAAACTAGATATTTTCCAAAGTCCAAACATCTCGTGGCCTACCCGAAACTCACCCGAGCCCTCGGGGCTCCAAACCAAACATGCACACAAGTCTAAATACATCATACGAACTTGCTCACGTGATCAAATCGCCAAAATAACACCTAGAACTACGAATTTAGCACCAAATCAAATGAAATTCTCAAGAACACTTTAAAATTTTTATCTTCACCACCGGACGTCTGAATCACGTCAAACTAACTCCGTTTATCACCAAATTTCACAGATAAGGCATAAATATTATATTGGACCTATACCGATCTCCGGAACCAAAATACGGACCCGATATCAACAAGGCCAAACATCAACCAATTCTTAAAAATAATTAATTTTCAGACTTTTACTTTTCATCAAAAACTTATAACTCAAGCTAGGGACCTCCGAATTCGATTTCGGGCATACGCCCAGGTCCCATAATTCGATACGGACCCACCGGGACCGTCAAAACACAGATCCGAGCTCGTTTGCCAAAAATGTTGATCGAAGTCAACTAAAATTAACTTTTAAGGCAAAAATTCTTATTTTCATCAATTTTCAACATAAAAGATTTCCGGAAACACGCCCAGACTGCTCACGCAAATCGAAAAAGGTAAAAATGAGATTTTTAGGGCTTAAGAGCGCAGAATCGAGTTCTAAAACATAAGAAGACCTTTTGGGTCATCACATCACAGGAGATAGCCCGCCTGTGAACATTCCGTGCCGACATCTTCCAATGACGTTGCACTGGGTACAATTACTACGAAATCAGTAAACCCTCCTGAGCCCGTGCTCACTCACAAGCGGAACAATTCCGTTTTTTCGCTATTGAAATCAACTGAAAAGTCCGTCAATACATTCCAAACTCGAAATCATGTTGCATCCAAATAAAATGTGCGGTCCTAGTCACTGTCTGTCAAGGCATGTGGCTATCCTACCACAAAACCCATATGCTACTCTGCCACTCTCCCACTTTGGATAAACTCTCTCCTTTAAGTAACTATTCGACTTCTTCTTTTCATACTTGACCTACTAGTGATTCAACCACCGCAAGACTCCTTCCACCATGTCCTTCATCATCCTTCACTGCCCAAATACTGCCTCAAAGCAAAATCAATCTCTGTGGCACTTGATCTAACCAATTGCTACCAACTCTAAGCCTCTTCGAAGATCATCTTTCCCGAGCCATCAATATTAGAAACACCGATTCGATCCCAAAACTGCTACACACCGCTATCTCTAACATCCGCTTCTCAAGCACCATTTTGCAGCACCCTGGCCCGTAGGCAAATCAAAGAGGCCATAACACCGGCGAACCCTAATATGTTCAAACAAGGACAATGACACCGTATCACAAATGAGAAACTCCACCATGCTTGAAAATACCAAGTCTCGTCATTTCATCAACCAAGGCCTGAACATCCATAGTCTAATTGTTTTTCCTCCGCCGGAACTAAATGCTGAACCTCTAGGCCGTGAACTTAGAAATCCTCATTTCAAGTCATTCACTGCCACGATCCATAAATAAGCACCCTACCATTACACCAACACTGTGCGATAGCAACGCACGAATCATCATAACAATCAGTGCCCAACTTCAAAGCATGGCAATACTGATACTGAGCTGAAACGACAGAGCATCCTTCCGCAAGGCGACGACAATAGCCCAATCAAATACGCAGGGAGAAACATCTTGTACCACATCTTCAGTACCATTACAATTGCTCGATTCCCAATTGATAACCAGCGTTGAACATCGCATAAGATTGAGTAGGAAGGAAATAAAGGCATAAGCCTTAAAGGAATCAAATCGCACTATGAGGAATCAATAAGGGAAGTGCTCCTAACAGCCCTCTAGCCTATCGAAGATAAGTACAGACGTCTCTGTACTGATCCGCAATACTCTATTAGACTTGCTCATGACTTGTGAGACCTAAATGAACCTAACGCTCTGATACCAAGCTGTCACGACCCAAAATCCACTAAAGGTCGTGATGGCGCCTAACACCATCGTCAGGCAAGCCAACAGTGAATGATTAACTTAATTACTCATTTTAGTATTTTTGAAATCAAAATTTTCACGAATTAAATAGTAAGAAATAAAATTTACGGGGTAAACAATGGTATTTACAGGAATCACAGTAATGAACCACCCTTAGGAAACCCCAAAACCCGGTGTCACAAGTGCATGAGCATCAACTAGAAAATATAATAAAATATAACATCTGTCTGGAATACAAATTAGACAGGAGAAACATAAATAACTATTATGGAGACTCTGCAGGCTGTGGATCGTAACATGAAATGCAGCTCACGGTAAATCCCCGCAAAATCTGCGCCTCTGCGCCCAAAATACCATCGGGTATATATGCACCTGCACAAAATGTGCAGCAAGTGTAGTATGAGTACGTAAATCAATGCGTACCCAGTAAGTATCTAGCCTAACCCAGAGGAGTAATGACGAGGGATCAACATCGACACTTACTAGAGGTCCAGTTAAATAAATAATACGATAATTCATATAATTGTAAAGTACACATCAATAAGGGAGAAATCTGAAGTTTCATAATGTTCCAATTATTTCCTTTTAATCATAAATTTATCGATCAGGTATCCTACCTCAATATCTCAGAATAAATGCCAAGTGTCAATACCAATCATATAAGAAATACCATAAAATACCGGGCGTCAGTGAAAAGTTTATCTCGTGAATATTCGGACTACTAGCGGTATAACGCACGATTCTGCCAAGGTCATTCGGCCCGATCCGGAGTAGTGTGCATACTGCCGAGGGTCGAACGACACGAACTAGAGATGCACCTCTATATACTGCCGAGGCGTTCGGCCCGCTCCACAAGTAAGGAAGGAATTTATCCCATTCCGAGAGATACTGCCAAGGCGTTCGGCCCGCTCCACAATAAAGGAAGGAAGTTTTTGAATCACAAGATACGCGCTTACAATAAAGTACATGAGCACAATAATAAGTACATCTCTTTACATTTTTCGAATACCTTAGCAACAACTCAGGGTATTAAAGCTTGACCTGATACTTTTATTTCTAAATCAATTTCAGTTATAACTTTAATTAAATAAGCCAGCAGAACAAGTTCAAATAATTCAATTATTACAGGATAAAGTCCTAAGTCTATCCGGATATAGACATGCTTTAGCTGCGTACGGACTCTCGTCACCTCGTACGTCCGTAGCGTCCACAACTAGTTGCACATAACAATAAATATCACCTAGGGGTAGTTTCCCCTCACAGAGTTAGACATGAGACTTACCTCGCTCCGAAGTTCCATAACCGGCTCCATCGCCGCTCTAATACCTCAAATCGGTGTTCGTCGCTCCAAAACTAAGCCAAACAATGTGCAAACCAATAAAAATATACTCTAATACTCATAATAAATCAATTTAGACAAATTCCCAACTCCGCTCGAAAAGTCGATAAAGTCACCATCGAGCCCACGTGCCCAGATTCCGAAAATTTTCGAAGATAACCATAACCCATAATATCACGAACTCAAATATATAATTTATTCTCAATTCCATGCCCAAATTCGTGGCCAAAATCTAAAAATACCAATTTCTATGTTTTTCTTCAAAATCCCAAATTTCTACAAATTTTCATGTCTAAATCCATATATAACCCTTGTATTTAACTCACAACTAGTAGAAACCACTTACCTCATGATTGACGATGAAAATGGCGCTCCAAAATCACTCTCAAGTCGGCTCCCACGGAGGAAATGAGATAAAAATGGCCAAACTCCCGATTTTTAAAAGAACACTGCCCAGTCCGGCCTTCTTCGCGTACGCGGCAAGTCTCTCGCGTTCGCGAAGCAATACCAGCTTCAGCTCAAAAAATCCCTTTCACGAACGCGAGTCACTGCTCGCGAACGCGATGCTATACCAGGCGAACATTCGCGAACGCGTTGCACCCTTCGCGAACGTGAAGGCTAAAATTCCCATAGGCCCAGTTTCTCCTTCGCGAACGCGATTCCTCAATCGCGAACGCGTAGCTCAAAAGTCAGCCGCCGACAGATACTTCTTCGCGAACACGGAAATCCCTTCGCGTTCACAAAGAACAAAACCAGACACCAGACATCAGCCACCACAACTCAGCCAAACTTGGTCCTAAACCATCCCGAAACACACCCGAGGCCCCCCGAGACCTCGTCCAATCACACCAACCAATTCCATAATATAACACGGACCTGCTCGAGGCCTCAATTCACATCAAACAATATCGAAATCATGAATCGCACCCCAATTAGAGCTTAATAAACTTTAGAACTTCAAACTTCTACATGACCTCAAATTTTGCACACAAGTCATAATTGACATTACAGACCTACTCCCACTTCCGGAATCGGAATCCGACCCCGATAATAAAAAGTTCACTCCCTGTCAAACTTCTAAAAACCTTCAACTTTCAACTTTCACCAAACTACCCCGAAATGACCTACGGACCTCCAAATCTACATACAGACGCGCTCCTAATACCAGAATCACCATACAGAGCTATTCTCAGGCTCGGAATCCCAAACGAACATCGATAACATTAAAATACACTTCAACCCAAATTCATGAAATTCTTCCAAAATGCCAACTTTCCATAATAGGTGTCGAAATGCTCTCGGGTCATCCAAAGCCCCATCCGGACATACGCTCAAGTCCAAAATTATCATACGAACCTATTGGAACCTTCAGATCCCGATCTCGAGGTCGTTTACTTAAAAGTCAAACCTTAGTCAATTTTTCTAACTTTAACCTTCCAAAATTAGAGATTTCTTTTCGAATCAACTCCGAATTTTTCAAAATTCAATTCCGACCACACGTGCAAGTCATAATACCTGAAGTGAAGCTACTCAAGGCCTCAAACCACTAAATGACGCCCTAGAACTCAAAATGACTGGTCGGGTCGTTACATGAAATACTCAAAAGTCAAACTTGGTCAACTCTTCCAACTTAAAGTTTCTTAGTTGAGAATCATTCTTCCAAATCAATTCTAAATAACCTGAAAACCAAAATGACGTTTCACACAAGTCATAATACATCATACGATGCTACTCAAGACTTCAAATAGCTGGACGGAATGTAAATGCTCAAAACGACCGGAAGGATCGTTACAGGTTTTTGTAGAGAGTACCTTTTGAAGAATCTTGTCTCTGAGGACTTTCGTTGCTTTCCCATGCTTATTTCACTTTGAGCTGCCACTTGCTAGCACTATTCTTCTGTAAAGAAATTCGCATCAGGAAATGAAATTCATTAGCTAATTTTTTCCATATGCATGTGTTATGGGCTTGTATCCAGTGAAGTTTCAGAAAACCCAATTACAAAAATTAGGTACTACAAGGAAATGAGGACTTTAGCAAGTCCTCATAAGAACTAAAATCTTACCTTACATTAATTTTTTATCCATCTCATAAAACAACTGTATTTATTGTGTGTTGTATTTATCTATTTTTAATAAATCATTCAAATCGTTGATGATTCATTTAGAAGAAAAAAAAAAGACAATTAATTCCCTAAGATGATCAAAAGTGATCTTTAACTTTCAAATTTTCTTCATTTAATGATGTTGAAACCATCGATGTTATGCATGATCCACATGCAGCAACTAAAACTCTCCAAAGATAAAGAAAGAAACAAGTGTTTACCTGTAGATACAAATTGACCCATATCAATTAGAAATCAGTTGAAGCGCGAAATTCCTTGCAAACAGCCAAAGGTTATTCACTTGTCATCATTCCTGAAAAGGTAAGTTAGTGCATGTTACTTTATGGTACGGAGAGTCATGGTCTCTGATCAGCCTGACTTCAAGAAAGTTGGCTTGGTAGTAAGCTTTTAGATGGGGAGAATACAACAGAATGAAAGAGGCACATTGTTGAATGAGTTCAATCCCATGTGCTTTTTATTGTCTTACGATGTTGGAGTTCTTTATAAATATTCCATCAAAGTCATCTTTAGAGACCTTAATAATTAGAATTATCAGTTAATGAGACATATTCTTGATTTTCCTATCATAATAATCTCTCGTAAGTTTGATAAGACCATACTATCAGTTCTAGGTGTTCAATTATACAAAATTGCTAGTTGTAACTTTCTGAGCAACATCTTGTTGCTGGTTTTACTATTATTAATACAAAGTAACCCTTTACCGATCAAAAAATTATAACTTTAAATGGGGAGTTGAGCAATATTAACATCTCTTGAACCAAGAAAAAAAGTTGGATGGATGTTCAACGGCGGATGTATAATATTAGCTATGGGTTCAGGACGCATGTAATACTTTGGATCATACTCCGTAAATATGTTAAGAAATCTAATAAATATATAATAAATATTAAATTTTGAATCCAATAACTCAAATGGTTAGTGAGTTGTATTTCAGTGGCTTCCAAAACCCATACAATTTAAATTGGTGAATGTTATATACTTATTATCCAAAATATTTAGTTAAGAACGGGGAAATACTTATAATTTCACCACCATTTTTGGTGTAAGAAAATTCAAATGCGAAATCAGGATTTAGAGCTTATGGGTTTAAAGTTCTAGTCATTTTAAGTTACTGGATTTTAAATTAACAATTCATACATATTCAATGAATTTCATAAGATAAATACATGATTTGGATCAAACCGACTGCATTCATCCGAACTCGTAATCGACCGAAAAATACTTCTTACACCACATAACACTTTACTTTTAGAGTAGGACTTCTCGGTGCGAGTTCAAAGTAATAACTATCCAATAGGTGAGTAACCACATTTTTCAAGTCGCCACATATTAAAGGCAAGTCTTCAACAATAACCCTAAAACAACCCCCAATAGATGACTCATGAGGGGGTAGGGTGTTGAATAGGGGTAACCCAAGTGTAATGTCGTACACGTGTCCATGCAAGTGTCACGTGACTTACAACTACAGTACAAGAAATTAATGCATGAAATTCTTGTTCTTTCCTTCAGTTCAGGTTAAAAAGCCTAGGTGTCTGATTTTTCATGTGAATTTCTGAACTACTCCCTTCGTTAAAGGCTTAAAGCTGGACCACTAGAGATAGACAAAACAGTAATATAAAAGATTAAGTAAATAAATTACAAGAAATTAAATCTTTATATTATCACTTTTTAACTGATCATTTTCTTATAATAGTGGTACTCGTCAGTTTGCACGTTATTTTATCAAGCATATCAAGTAGTATATGCTATCTCTCATCGGTATACGTGTCAAATAACTTTGTCTATCTTAACTTAAAAATATCGGACACGGTAGTATTTTGTTTCTATTAAAATTTAAATTTGAGAGTGGCTGAGACTGTCATAATTCTCCTCCCACCTATTTCTTCCTAACTTTGTGTTTTCACAGAGAAGCGAATTTTACAGTCTATGCATGACGCTATTGCAGCCTTATTTGGCGGTACCTGCTATTGCTAAGTGTATAGACGTGCTTTAAAGAGAATGAAGACCAATAAAGAGGAACCTCTCAAATTCTTTCCTCTGAGATGTTTCATATGTATGGACGTTCAAGCATTTGAGAAAATTGCTCCCATCTTTTGAAATTCTGTTAAAGGCTTGAATTTTTTATTTTTTCCTTTCTTTTCTTTCTGCAATTGGATAAAGATGTAATTTTATACTGAGTAGTGTTTACATTTTTGTGGCACCTTTTGTGGTAATCTTGTAATTGTGCTGAGTAATAAAAATAACTATGTTGGGCAAATGCTCGTGCACATCACGGGCACGGGCTCTCTAGTGTATATATATATATATATATATATATCCAAAAATAGCCCACATTTGAAGCCCTAACCTGGTTTAGCCCAGGTTGTATATGTTTTGAAATTTTATTTTCACCCGGTAGCCCACAAATATTATTAACAGTGTTTTAGTTTTCTTTTTAAATTTTTCTCTCTCTCTTCTTCTCACGCTTTTTTCACGAAAGTACGAAGGCAACCGTCCTCCATTGTTGTGTCTCAAGTGATTTTTCGAGCTTTCACTCTTATTTTCAGGTAATTTTCATTTCATTTTATGCCTTTTACCACTGTTTTGGTTTTAAATTTTGTTTTATTTTTAATTTTTTGGCTTTTCTAATTTTGATTTTTTTTTTTTACAATGTTGTGTTTTCCATTCGATTTTGTGTTCCTTCTATCTTCGTTCTGGGCCTAAACTTGGTGTTTCAATTTGCATGCTTTATTATTTTGACTTTTAGGGTAGAATTTATTTTTTGAGTTTTGTTACAATTTGGAAAAATTGGCCTCTGCTTTGTGTTCATGGCCTTTATTTTTTGTTTGATTTTTGTGTTTTCCTTCACTTGTCTTCACTTTTGTTAAAGCTTTGTTTGTTTTATTGTAGAAAATGCGTTCGAAAATGTCTGCTTCTAAAAGTCGTATGAAGGTTGCTGGAAGAGGTGTTAAGCTCGATTTTGCGAAAACATTGAGGGACTTGCCCTCAACCCCTGATTCTGAAGCGAATGGGCATGTCCAGGGCCCCGATGATGATGATTTTGAGTCTCCTGCTCCTACAAAAAAGTCGCAACAAGAGAGCAGTCGAATGACTCGTTCGCAAACGAAGAATACTCCTACTCTAGTTAACATTGTTAGAATAAGGAGTAAGAAATGTGGGAGACATGAAAAATTCAAAGAAAAGCTGAAATTTGATTTGGTTGATGAAGATAATGTAGGCCCCAGTGTTAAATTGAAAAAGAGAAAGATCGAGGACTTTAAGCATAAAAAGAGCAAGATCGAGGACGATGGTGAGAGTGGTCTTGATTGCATATCCAAAGAACAAAGGATTGCTACTCACCGCAAATTCAAGGAGAGAACAGCTAAGCTGAAGGTATTCTCTGTGTTGCTATTAATTTTATATATCCTTATACAATTTCATACAAAGTTATACAGCTGTTTATACATCTTTATACAAGTATTGCTACACTGATTTATACATGTTTATACAATATTTTAGTATAGTTTTTGTTCCTGATTTCTTTCTTGTTGTTTTTCCATATGCAAGGTTGGAGACTTCTATATACAATCAGCTGATCATTTTCACAACAGGATTAGTTCCCATACCGAGACTGATATTGTCAGCATTTTGAAGCAATGTTTGACTGACACACAATTTTAAATGTTCCGTGCTAGCTGTTTTGGATACTTCTTGGACCTGCCTCAATTTAAAATTCAAAATCAACTTATTCATTGTATACTATTGAGGGAAGTCGTCCCGGGGCGGGAAAGGGAGTTGTGGGTTAAAACATTGGTTGTTTGTTGCGGTTTTGGAATTGGAGAGTTTGTTGTTATCACTGGTTTGAAGTGTGTAGAAGAAGATGCCACTGTCTATGACAAACCACATATCAATAGGTTACTAAAAGAGTATTTTCCAGGAGATGGAAAAGGGGCTATAACGAGGGGGCAGTTTCTTGATCACTTCAAGAAAAAGGAGTGGAAGTCAGACAAAGATGCGTTCAAGATGGCCTTGATGGTGTTTGTCCATCATTTCATATTCTCAGATGCTAATAATCATGGTATCAACAAAGATGATTTTGATATCATTGAAAGTGGTCAATATCACACGTATGCTTGGGGAAAAAAGTCATTTGAAGATATTTTAAAGACAATGAGGGACAGACAGTGTGACTATTTGACAATGTATAGGCTCGGAGGTTTGCCACTTGCGTTACAAATATGATTTTTTGAGTGTTGCTCTATGGTTGACAAGCATCTAATTGTTCGCGTTGGCACAAATGTGCCGCGCATTCTTAATTGGAAAGTCACTGAAACTCCAAAATATACGGATTTGACTAACGGGGTGAACATATCTAGTATCGACCTAGTAAACATTTTGTACCATAATACTTCTTCATATATGATTTCAGTTTTTCTGTAAGTATGTATAATTATGAATATGTTACAATTTCCTTTTTCTACTATTGTAATCTAGTTTTTCTTATTGTAGTTGAATTATAGGAATATTTCCCCTACTCGTGAAGAGATGTCAACGCAGAACATCGCCACGCTTTTTGAAGTTAATGCCGATGATGTTGCATCAGGGGAGGTGCCTGCCTTTCACACTGATAATTCTGTCTCTGAATCTCCACCTTATCCTCAGAATATGGAGCAACAGTCTAAACGACCTTATCCTCAGAATACGGAGCAACAACCTAAACCGAGTTATGATCCTTCGGCGCACATTGATCAGTTGAATGCTGAAGTTGAGAAGTTGAGGAGTGTTGTTGGAAAGGTACTGCAGTTTTAGCTTTCTGTAGTTTATCGGTACTTTTTGTATATATATGATTTTATGGTTATAAACATGGTTGTTGATTTACTTTTGTTGTTTTTGTTATTTTTTGTTGTAGTTGACTTATACAGTTACGACACTCAACGGTTATGTAGTTTCTTACTTTGAAAAAGTGTTCAGTTTTCTAAATATGAAGGAAACCAAGCAAACGAGGGAGGAGGTTCCTGATACTAAGGTAATGTTTTACTGATAAAACTAAATCACTCAATAGTTATGCCTTCTCTGAATCATCACTCAACAATTATGCCTTCTCTTTCTATTATTTTTTATTAGATTCGTCAGTGCGTGTCTGATGACAATACATCTGGTCTCGGCGAATATAATGGCTATCGATATGATGTTGTTCCTGACTTTGTTGAGCAAATGAATCAAGATAACACGCTAGCTGACCAAACAAATTTAGGTGTCAAAGCAATCGAGGGAGTTACTGATGGTGTTGATCATGGTATTCGTTTTGTATTTTATCTTTTTTCTCTGATTTATCTTTTCTTCATTTTGAAAGTTTTTTATTATTGGTTTTCTCTGTCTAAGGGGCAGCAGGTAGATGTCAAGGGTGATACATTTTGGGATGACATTGGCGATGAAGATTTAGCTGCGATACATATGTCAAAAATTGTGCTTCACAGACCACTTGTCATAGACGTAGAAGAGGACTACATTTCTCCTGAACAGTCGGTTCGACAGAAAATACCAGAAAAATATGCCAAATCTCCGTATTTGCCAGTTTTTGATTCGAGGGCATCAGGATCGGTGCACAAGCTCATTTTTGATATCAAGCATCATTTCACGATCGAAATTGATGATTTTGATCCCTTGTCGCCTTTGGCCAAAGAGTTTTGCGCGTTTGTTGATAATGGGATGGATACGAGGCGAAGGTAGCTTAATTTTCTTTAAGCTTTCATGTTCTGATTTTATACTTGTCAAGGAAGGTAGTTCTTATTACTTTTTGTCTTTTGTGATTTGAAGTGCCAAAAATATTTATACCGATGAAGTAAATAAGCTTGCGGAAGCTTTTACTTTTGGCTCGTGTCATGTGACCACGAAGGATTGGTTCCACTCACTTGCGTATTGTGGTCGACCTTTGATTGACACGGTATTTAATAATTTTTTGTCCTAATGTTTTTTTTATTTGTTGCTTATCTTTATTGTTTGAGACCCCCATAGTGTATACATAACTTTGTATAATCACAGTATAAGATTTTTGTATAATCGCGGTATAAGATTGTATAACCTTGTATAAATATGTATAAATCTGTATAATAGTGTATAAATTTATATATTTAAAAAATCTGCATCATATATTGACTTTTTTCTAGTACTTTGAATCATTTAGTAGTGGTGGTTGTTTTTGTTTTATTTTTCTTGTCTCATCACTTGGATGTCATCTTTTACTATTTGAGGAAGAGGAAAAAATATAGGCCGAATATTGCCATAAAGTTTACTACAACCGACTTTGCCTTTGGTAACAAGATCAATTCACTGTATAAAGATTTCAAAGTGAAGCAAGATCCTTCTGTGATTCTTGAAGGGCATGAAATAGAAGATTACTTAGAGGCTTTTATTGTGATGCAAATGTAGCGTGACACGCTGTTAACCACGTGTTATTCCCTATTTATGTCAAGCGTGGAAGAGCTAAATTGGGCCACTGGGTTTTGGGGTTTACGTTCATAGATAGGTGCATCCATATCTATCACTCTAACCGTGGAGCTATTAATGATAGACTTGCTTTGGATGCTGCATTACCTTATGCAATTTTGATACCTTACTTCTTCAAGAGTTCTGATTTTTGTGTCGAGAAGAAGGGCATTGATTGGAACAATGGTGCATATACCGATAAATCCAATTATGATGCTTTGCAGATTAATCTGGTTAATAATGTGCCACAACAGATCAAATGGTAGGTTAATCTCAGTTGTTTTACTATTTTACTATTTGTGTATCTATTTACAGTAACGTACAGAGAATCTGATTTTTTTTAATTACAATGATTGTGGCGCTTTTGTTGCTGGCTTTGCTGAGTATTTCATCCTGGGTAAGAAAATCCGAAAAGATAATTTTGACATTGAGACACTTCGCACCAGGTGGGGATCTCTGTTGTGGGATTATGGAAGGAAAAAATAACAGTCCGGTGCAATTAGTGGTGATGAAATCACAGGGATACTTTTCAGGAAGAGGGGACGACCGAGAAAGTATTTTTTTTTTTCATTTTAATATAGATGACTTTATTTTTGTGTAGTTTGTGGTAGTCATTACACATTGTGGCTGTGAATGAATTACATTTTAATGAATATTTCAGTTGCTTTTTTCTTTAACAAAGTATGTATTTTCGTTATTGTTACAGTTTTGTCAATGTTGCAGGGTTTATATATATATATACAATTTTATATAAACTTATACTCTCATTTATATATCTGTATACATATAATGACACTGATTGTTTGTAGTTCTGTTTTGCATTTGTACAATCTATTAATATATTTAGCACCATTAAAAACAGTAACACACTATTATTGGATAATCAAAACATGTATAATGAAACATATTTAACATAATTGCAACATATAATGTAAATTGTAATTCTTTATTGACATTTGTAACTCAATTGTTTGTGAAACTTAACTACTCAACATTTGTAACTCTATTATTTGTGAAACTTAACTACTCAACATGGCAACATGTGTAATAGGAAGTGTTATGTTTTCAACTATTTATTTTGGTCGATTCCTATATGTTTTTCTATTGTGACCACTTTGTCCACATACAGAACATGAAAACCCCCTCTTATACTCTTTCTCTGAAGCCGGTTTGAGTCTTTCCTTTCTTGGCCTTCTTACATTTCTTCTCCCTTTAGGTGGTAGGACCACATCTTCCAGCACCTCTGTTGGGATTACCCATAAACTCTCATATGGCATCGGATTCACTGAAAATTCATAAGTTCTAAGAAGGTTATCATTCTTGTAGTAAAAAGAGCAATACTGGCCAGCTTTTAGCTGCTGGTTCTTAAAAACCGCCCAAGCATGCAGACATGGAAGTTCATCCATTTGAAATCTGCCGCAACTGCATGTTCCCTCTTCAAGGCACACTATGTTTCGCCTTACCCCTTCAAGCACAGTATATAACTTCTCCGTAGCAGGCCTCACCTGCAAAAGTTGTTTTTTTAAAAAAAATTAAAGCACATTATACATTATTATACAAAGTTATACATCCTTATACAAGCATTAAAATGCAAGTCAGCAGTGCCATGCATCATTATATTTGATTCGTTTTACCATCATTTGCTCCGATGCAATCAGATTTTCCCGAAAGAGTTTGTCGTACTTTTTGCCAAGCTCTGTAGATGTCTCCATTGCACTTTTTCTGTTTTTGTTGTTCCACTGTTGTAGCAAATTTTTCATGTACTCCAGAAATTGCATTATTGGTAGCTCCCTAGCATCTTTGTTTGTTGCATTAATTGACTCTACAATATTGGAAGTCATTACCATCGACCTTTTCACTTTGGAGTATGCCCTAGACCACCTTTCGTAGCCAATTTCGAACAAGTAAGGTTGCATCCTCGGATCAATTTTGCACATCTTTGTCATATGGTAGTCAAACTTCTCTATCGTCTAAGCTCTAGCCAAAGCGAAGAAGATATCCTTCAATTATTTATGATGTTTCTTGAATGTGCGCTTGACATTCTGCCACAAGTGAAATATGCAAATACAATGTGGAACTTCTAAGTACACAGCTTTGGTGGCATTGAATATGCTTTCATTTCTATCTGAAACTATACGTATCCCTTCCCTAACACCAAAAGTACCTTTTATCTGGACGAAGAACCACTCCCAAAATTTATTATTCTCTAAATCTATAATTGCATATGCAAGTGGAAGGATTCTTCTTGTTTATACAAAGTAGATATTAGGATTCAGACAATTATACAAATCTTATATACAGTTATACACAAATATACAACTTTATACATACTGCAAATCTTATAAAAACAGCAGCTCTTAAATCCTATACACGTTTATACATGAAACTACAACATTATACAAACTGCAGAAATAAGGTAGATGCAGTCAACTCACCAGCTCCATCCTGTGTGCAAGCAGTCAATATGGTACCCTTATATGCTGCTTTAAGAAAACTTCCGTCAACAACTATTATCAGCCTACAATGCTCCCAACCCTTGATAGATGCATATAGCGAAACAAATGCGTAAAGAAAGCATCCATCTTTTGATTTGTGCAACTTTGTAACCGTTCCTGGATTTGTATGCTCCAACATATACAAATACCTCGGCAACTCCTTATATGAATTGCTCGGATTCCCTTTTATCATTGCCATTGCTATCTCTTTAGCTCTCCATGGTTTTATGTAGCTCACTTTAACCCCGTGTTGCTTTTGTATGTCCTCTATTATATCATTTGGGGTGTAAACTCTTTTTGAATTAACATACTTGTCCTTGACTATACTAGCAATTACACCTGAAGTAGCTTGACGTTGTTTTAAGTATCTTTCACCATAGCCGCATGTGTGATTATTATTGTAACTTCTCACCTTGAATATGCTTGCCTTGTAAACGGGAGAAGATTTGAAACTCCAAGCACAATTGTCATCCACACACATAAGGTGATACCTAGGATTAAAGATCATTCAACTTCTAAATACACTTGTATACAAAAACATAACTAGATATATACTAATTTTAATACCTATATACAAATATATACTACTTTATACATATTTATACATATATATAATAGAATATACAACTATTGTCATACCTTGTTGCGCTTGATCTCTTAAAACAGAATATACAACTATTGTCATACCTTGTTGCGCTTGATCTCTTCACCTTGAATTGGAACCTCTCGCGTACAGCCAAGTTTTTATTGCCATATGTTGTTGTGCTTGATCTCTTCACCTTGTTTTGGAACCTCTCGCGTACAGCCAAGTATTTCATCACACTGGCAACTGTCTCTCTATCTTTATAAACTTGATCCTCCTCAACCAATTCGTTTAACATATTATCTATTATACCATAATCGGTGTTTTCAATAAATTCGATATCAGGCATAATCTCAATGCTATAAATTGTGGATGCATCTTCAATATTATTTACAGATTTTTCTTTATCTATACAACTGGAACTTGTAGCAACCAAACAACTGGAACTTGTAGCAACCAAACAACTAGAACTTGTAGCAACCAAACAATTATCATAAATCTCTTTCACAGTCACATACAACGGGTACTCAGTGAAATCCAAGTTTTTCTTCTTTATTTCAATATACACTCGAACACTAGTATCGTTGTAAATCAGGATCGGTGGCAAACCATCCTTTGGGAGAAAGTTAATCTCTAATGTATTTAACTCAGAATCGACTCTAATCTGTTTCAAAATTGCTTCAACTAAATTGTTGTAGCTGAATGTCGACTCGATTATTACACAATCGCTGACAAAATTGATAAACTTGTTGTCATCCCATTCACCACTATGAAGAACGTAAACTGGATAAAGCTCCATCGAACAAAAAGCTGAAATCAAAATTGCAGCAAAAATGAAAATCACGCTGATTGCAGCAAAAAAAATTCACTTTTCGTGTTTGATTTGCTGTTAATTCGAGATAAAGAAGAATTTCTAGGTTTTTTGGAGTTGCATTGAGTGTAAGATCGCGTTTTTGTAGATTTGGGGAAGAAGAATGGAAAGAATGAGAGAAAATCCCGCTGAAAGATAGAAAATTCCACTTCTGAATCAAAAAAATGAAAATAACGCCCCTTTTTCGGATATGGACCTCTAATTTTTGGGCTATTCAATTATAAATTGAAATATGGGCTATAAAGTTGAAAAAGAGGCAGCCCAGTTGTTTTAATATGAAATTTTTCAAAAATAAAGAAGCTATTTTCCGTATCAAGTAGTATTTGGGGTTTTAGATCATAAACCCTGGCTCGAATTTCTTTCTTTGGAACAGCTCGTTGGTCTTCTCTAACCCAAATCAGTAGCTATTTTTCTTCGTAAGCAATGGGAACTTACATCCAAGAGGAGTTAATTACGGATATCCTCAGCAGGCTACCGGTCAAGTCTGATTCAAGTGTGTTTCGAAAAATTGGAAGACATTAGTCACTGAACCTTGATTTAAGAAGCAGCATCTCAATCATGCCAAGAACCACAAAAAAGTCCAGAAAATGCTTATTCAACAAAGCTGCAAAAATGATGGTACATATTCCTTTTACTATTCTTCTTTGTCGCGGCGTCGAATCGTTAAGGATTTAAAGATATCAACGTGTATGTCTGGGTGTTACGATATCCATTCTAGTTGTGATGGGTTTGTTTTACTTGGGATTCATTTCCCTAGGGATTATTTGTTATTGCTATGGAATCCGTCGACAAGAGAGTCAATAGTGCTTCCACAAGAGAACTTTATTCAAGATCATATGTATGCATTGGGATATGACTCAACTACTGATGACTATAAGGTTTTTAAGTTTTCCCTCGAGAATGAGGTAGCATCCAGTGAAATTCTTGCGCTAAAAAGTAGTTCTTGGAGAGAACTTGACGGTAACACTTGTTATGATTCGGATGGTATGAACTGTTTGGCATTTGTCCAAGGAGCATTTCATTGGATTGGTTTTCCAGTGACGTGCCTTTGCCTGGGTGTGATATCTTTTGATATTTCATATGAGGTGTACGGAGAGTTACCGTACCAAAGGAAATGGTCTCGAGGTTTGGCATGACCTACCAAGGTGTAACAGAGTTTGGAGGAATGCTTAGTATACTTTGTGTTTATAATCGCGACAGGACTACGTCTTTTAATTTGTGGGTAATGAAAGAGTATGGTATTGAAAAATCATGGACTAAATTATTTTGTATCAGAGATATCAGGGTTTCTTCAATCATACCAATCCTTCCGATATATATGTTTGCACATGTGAAGTGCTACTCAAGAAGGAACCGTATTTAGGACATCCAAAGGACCGTATGGAATGAGCCATCTAGTATGGCCGTTAGTTGGTGATGAACAGTACGATGAAGATACCTTTCTGCTGATGGATGGATTAGCTTACACAGAAAGTTTGATCTCTCCAGTAGTGAATCACTAGATTATGTTCTTGCTTAGGACTAGTATTTGCTTACGTATGATTAACGCACTTTTAGTAGACTAGCTTGTTACATATTTGGAGTATGTTTTCTTCTTAGTAGGAGACTAGCTTTTGTAATTTGGCATATTTGGAGTATGTTTTCTTCTTAGTAGGAGACTAGCTTTTGTAATTTGGCAAACACACCCTATCTCTCTTTCATCTAATTTTTGCTTGCATCTTCTACTAACGTGTCACGTTACTAAGATAGACACGTTGTGGTCTATCTTATTTGAGCATATTAAATCATATTATTTTAATAAATTTTTTACTAAAGCTTGGTTTTACATCTCAAGTTCAAATATGTCTTATCCTTTTATATTTTTTTCTCTTTTTGTGCTTTGCTTATAGTTATTGTATTACTCATACTTAATATTGTCATATTGTCATGTGATTTTTTATTAGTTTACCAACTGACTTAATGTCTTGATTATTTTCCTTATAATAATCATCCATAATTATAATTTTTTTATTCTTAAAATTTAATATATTTTTATACTTTATCCTCTTACTCGGGACTCTTTTTTCATTAAAATGTATCAATAATATTATATTATCTAGCTATTTAATTTATTTATTTAAATTAATTCAAAGTATAAGTATAATTCAAAGTATATATTTAAAGTCTAATATATAGTATTATCACATTTTCGTATGGTTTTTCATTAACTTGTCACTTTATTTAATATCATTATCCAAATATAATATAAATAGATATGTAAATTTTTGATCTTGCATAAATATTTATTTTATTTTTAAACTATTGTTCTAAAAATTATTTCAATTAGTCAATAATTTTTTTAAGTATTGAATATTTATTTTATTTTATTTTTAAAAATAATTATTAGTATAAATATCCTCACATTATTTCTAATTTATTTTTATTCTTCAATTTTTTTGTTTTATCTATTAGACTTCAGTTACACGGCCTTATCCACGATATGACATTTCTTAGTAATCTACCAATATAAAGTTCGCTATTACGATTGTTTATTTTAACTTTCTTAAGTCTGGTATGTAATAGCCTATCATAAGACATGAAAGCTGAAAATAATTTTTAAAAAAAAAAAGGAAGAGGGAGATAGAAGATTTACGTTAAAATTAGGATAGAGTTGATATTAATTACTCCCATTAATAATATTTTTTTGTAAGTATTAATTATTAATTTTATCCTAAAATTTCCAAATGACTTCTTATTAGCTTGCCACTTGATTTCACCACATTACAATCCTCTTATTTTATGTATATAAAAAATATTGACATAGATATGAATATGGCTATGGATATAGATATATTAATATAATTTATTAATTCAAAAAAAATTATTGCAATTTTTATTAGCTTTGTTCTAATTTGAAGAATTAACCCAAATAGCCGTCCACTTAATCTCTTAAACTAAAAATAGCCGGCGAATGTATTATATGTATATAATCTATGTATTATATATGTATAACTGTGTGCAATCAATGTATAATCTATGTATACCGGCTAGAAAAAGTAAATATTAAATCTGGCCGGCTATTTGCGTAACAATCCCTTCTAATTTTGCTATGTGTCTTACTCTTAATATGTTACTCGGCTTAACCACATTGTAAATTACCTTTCTCTTATTAAAATAATATTTTAGAATATAAATATAGATAAATAATGACGTTGCATATATCATATCAGCCAAAACAAATATTTTGTTATTAAATAAGCACCTAAAGGGATAATCATAAACTAAACCTTGAGTTGGAAATGTATCATGAAGGAAAATCAGTCCATATTAACTCCTTTCGTTTATCAGTTGGACCAAAATTAAAGGGAGAATATTCCTTAAATGGAACTTTTATTATAGAAATATTTCTTGATCAATATAGATTGGATTTTGTCATAATCTTGTTAATCTATATTAGATTTTGTCATAAAATTTATTTAATTTTGTTTTAAAAGTGCCAAGTGATTTTTTCTCAATATGTCACTTTGGCTTAACCTCATGCTTCACTACCCTTTTTTTAATATAATATAGATTAAATTTTGTCATAAAATCTATTTAAATTTTGTTTTAAAAGTGTCAAGTGGCTTTTTCTCAATATGCCACTTGGCTTAACCTCATACTTCACTATCATCCTTTTAATATAATATAGATAGCGGAAATTATTCTTCTTGAACATTTCTTTCTATTTTCTTATTTAATGGACAAGAATATTTCCATTAGTAGTACTAACTCCAGTAAGGAGTAACTTTCTTTTGTGTTGGGAGAACGACAGATCTTAATATTTCTATATAATTAGTAGATATTATTTCTCAATTTCACATGCATGAGCTGAAGCTTCTTATTTAAATTTTATTTGCTTTTATAGTTAGGTGTTATTTAATTTTTTTAACATCTATCTATTTTGTATTACATATTAACTTCTTACTAATTCTGTAATCGAGAGAGGCGGAAGAAGTAATTTAATTAAATTTGGTATTGATAGATGTTAACTTTTATTTAGTGACATCTAGCTCTTATATGTTAAAATTGATTCTACACTTATTTGTAATCGAAAGAGGCAAATATTGTAATAGTCAATTATAACAAGTAGGGGTAACCGGAAGGGACTTACCAAAAGAGTATGTTTTAGTTCAAGTATATATTCCTGGTTCTTTAATATTACCATTTTTGACGATTAATTTGTATAACCGAGAGGAGTGCAATTAATTGTTCAACTATAGTAATAACATATAAATGTAATCGTGAGAGGCATTTATAACATTTATGAGAATTAGAAATTGAAGAATAAATATATCTACTATATAATAAAATTATTAAGTGAAGTCAGTATCCCAACACCTTTTTATTATATTTGTGAAAAACAAAATATTTTCTATTGCTCTATTCGTGCATTTTTAGTTAGTTATTTCACAACTCAACTCTTTCTGACTTTCTCAAATAGTAATTAAAACAATAAATGTTTATAGAATAGATATACCAATCTCTGTGGGTTCGACATCTTTCTATACTATTATTTGATAGAGTACGAGTTTAAACTATATACATGCAAGACACTCGTCAACCATACTCCAAGTTCATGGCTGGAAATAGGTCTAATGGGACAAAGCTTGAACATAAGACTACAAAACAGGAAATACATGCTCTAATCAAAGTAAGTTATTCCAATTCTCCATGGTTACTATCTATGATTTATGCTAGTATAATGTTATCAAGTTGGCCTGAAAAATTGTCATAAGCGGGCAATGTTTGAATAGGAACCATAAAAGAGATCAAGCCTCTTAAAAAATACATGCGGAGAAGAGAGATTAAGTGTAAATTATTTGTCTGGAGAAGTTGGCCGAGTTACCTGTTGGTTGTGATATGCTCAAGTGCTGTACTAGCGTTAAAGATTACTTTAGTATGTTTATTCTTCAATATAGTTGAAGATGCAACAATACTTCTCTTGTTCATAAAGATTTCACTATTTTTTGGGGTACTCGCCTTACTTCATCCATTTATCTAATTCCTTCTTTTTAAAGTTTGTAAACATAGTCTTTAGTTAACCTACATGCGGTCCTTAACACGCCTCAAGCTAAATTTTATTCTCCACAAATCCAATTTTTTCCAACATACTTCTCTCCACAACTAAGAAGAATCACCTCAGCACCGTCATGCTTAATATGATTTTCATCGACAAAAAGATTCATTTTTCGTTTTGGCTCCTGCTGCTATAGTTAGTTTCTTATTATATCGCTTATTTATTTATTTTGTATTTTCCTTTTCTTTTGTCTTGTCCGGAAAAACTGGAACAGTTCTATGACATGGATTTCTGTCAGTGTGTTTAGTCGTTCAGCATGTGCAGGATCTCCGCTAATCATATAAATTTATAACGCAGAATTTCTACGGGGCATCCAAGTTTTATGCTTTTGAATTTCATTTATGATTTTTGAAGTGAGGTATTTCATTGAATATGTAATGCATGTTCTAAGTACCTTGGTTATTTGTTTAGAAGTGAGGTATTCAATTCTTATGCTTTCCTCGGCCGAGGGTATATTGAAAACAGCCCTTCTATCCTCACAAGATAGGAGGAAGGTCTGCGTACACACTACCCTCCCCAGACCTCACGGTGTGGGATATTACTGGGTATGTTGTTGTTGTTGTTGTTGTTGTTAAGTGAGGTATTCAATTGGATATGTTATGCATGTTCTGAGCAACTTGGCAATTCCAGGTTTTTAGTCCCTTTTGTTTCTCCTCTAAGTTTTTCACTTTTAAATAAGTCTACATTAAGGGTGTGTTTGGTATGAAAGAAAATATTTTCCAGAAAATATTTTTCAATTTTTACATGTTTGGTTGGCTTGAATGTTTTGGAAAACATTTTACTCATGAACTCATTTTTCTCCGGAGGAAAATGTTTTCCTGTCAAAAGAAAGGAAAATATTTTCCAAAACTCTTTTCCAATCTTCCTCTTTCATTCCCCATCCCCACCAACCCACCCCTACACCCCACCCCACCCCGCCCTCACCCACCCCCACCCACCATTCCAACTTTCTCGATCCATGCTAAGGAAACTCATCAAATGAGGAGGGCTTTCAGAGCTAGCAAACAGATCAAGCCTACAGGTTAAAATAATTCTACTTCCATTTTTTTCGTCGGGGAAAGATCTTTTCACATCATCCCAAGCCTCAATACTCCAAACATCATCCAAAACAATAAGAAAACGCTTAAATTTCGGGCTTTTGTATAACTGTTCAGCTAATTCATCATTGGTCTTTGCATTGGCATGAGAGAGATCAGTGACACAGCGCAAAATGCCCAATAGCATTTTCCTAACCTGATACTGTTGGGAGACAGTAATCCAAGCGCGGATATCAAAATGATTCATCAAGCAAGGATCACTGTAAGAGGCTCTGGCAAGAGCAGTTTTGCCTATTCCACCTATACCCACTATTGGGACAATATTGAGTTCAGATGACAATCTAAAGAGTCGACATCTGATTCTTCCCAAGTGATCATTAAAGTCCCAAAATCTGTTTTCTTGATGTGAAGCTTGTTCTGATGAATTACCAAGTAAGGACTCTCCTGCTTGGAAATATTTGATGAATTATAAGCCATATCTCTTATCAGCCCCTCCCAAATTCTCATCTCAAGTTTTGTTGCTGAAGGTAGTTGAATAAAAGCCTGCAAAGAACTAACCTCATTATGAAGAGCTTCAAATGTTGCTCTTCTTTCAGGAAATAGACATATATCCTGATTCAGCAGCTCCTCCAATGTCAGTCTAACTGAATTTAGAGCAGCATAGATCATCCTTTCCTCCCCTTAATAATCTTCTGGTTAACTGGGAAAATTCCTGTTGTTACCTCAATTAGGCCTACAAATACTCAACAAGACAATAACAATCAAACGGGAACTTAAACAAAAAAGAAAAGAAAAGCTGCACAAAACTATGAAAGAAATGAACATTGCAGAATATCTGGAAATGAAAAAGAGGCGATCTTGCTGGCGTTCCACAGTTCAACAAATTTCAAGGTTTTTATTCCATAGAGAACAGTTGGGGTTGGCTTTAATAAAGTCAACTTGATCATTGCTATACCCACTGGGATTAAAATAAAAAAGAACTTATTTTATCTTAAGCAAACTACAACTACTCGGAAAATTATATCTTGGAATGAAGAGCTAGAGCTACTAAACTTTTAATTGGTAGCTAGGATATAAAAACAATAGTTTATTCAGGACAATAGCTAGCAGAGTTGATTCCAGAAAAAACTGAACTGAAACTGGATATATATATGGAGTTAATTGCAGTAGTTTATTTTTGAAGCTCATGCATGCCATCTGCTTTTGACAGCATAGGAATTTAAAAAAAAAAACAAGAAAAGACTCGTATCTCGTGGAATTTAAAGGACCGCAGAAAATGCTGCTATGGAGAAATGTATAACAGGTGAAGCCCGTGACACCACGAGTAGTATTTGCATGCATGTTCAAGAAGCATAATACACTTATACAAGAAATTTGGAAATAATAAAATTAATAATAAAAACTTCAGCATATAGGGGGTGATTGAATAAACATGAGGAACGAGAGAAGACAGAATATGAAGCATTATCTTTTCCTCTCTTTTTTTCCCTTCAAATCATTTATTATGACAAAGGTTATTGCATATGAAACCTGGAGTTCCTCTCGGATGGGGATGAAGATGATGAAAACCAGACAAGTTTTCAATTGTCTCATTTCTTTCTTCAACCTTGTGAAGACATCTGGTTTAGATTATAAAATGTGTTTCCATGAAGACTTAACTGTCTTAATTATAGAAAAGAACGAAAAAGTGCAGCCACTAAATTCTGGTCCTGAATTGCTGCTACTACAAAAGTACAAATTTGCAGTATTCAGGAAGGTTTCCTTCAACTTTAACAACCAATATATGGATTTTTGTCCAAAAGAGAGAAACTAGATTTCAGCAGTAACTACCCACTTTATCCCTATTGATTGGCATATTCCTCTCACGGCTTAACTGTGTCCTTTTCATAGTTTTTAATTAAGGAAAACGATTAAAAAATGAATAAACGAAAACACCGGGAGCAAAGCTCTGAACGACAAAGTGAACTTCTGCAATCATAAGTTCAAACTTAAAATTGAGCCTTACTTCTTTGTTTGTGTGACCGAAAATAGTGAAGCATATGATTTCAGTTTCACTCATCATTCATACCATATGGGCTAAGAAACTTAACCAGAAAATAAAGGAATATCTAAGCTAGTTGAGACACATGACATAACCCACAAAAGGAAAGCGAAACATTTGTACAGGACCACAACTATAGTCACAACCATAGTCGACTAACGAGAGAGAGACGCATTTTAGTTTACAAAATTTGATTACTCGACAGCTACTCAAGGCAAATGGATTGCCCCCATACAAACAAATGGACTGTTATTATACATAACTACAACCCCAGAAATGCTCTGGTTTGGGAAGAGAATCTAATATATTCAACTCCCGCTGGCAAAAAGACCTTTGCATACATATGTGGGGGGATTCATTCTTAGTTCCAAAATTTGATGTCTTTGACTAAGGAGTATCCCCATTTTCAGAAAACGGGGTTTCAATCACCTTGACTTCTTTCCAAAACTTTTCATAGTAAGCTCAGGCCCCATACCAATTACCCAACTTCAGGCCCTGCCTCACTAGTCACACTGATCTTTAAGATATAGTACATGACCAGAGTGATGAATAGGCAATAAGCTGGCAGAGTCCAATGTGTTTGTATCCATGTGGTGAACCATTACCGTTCACAAAAAATGGGAGCACAATTGTTGGTGAACTACTCTCAATGCTCTATACAACTCGAACCCAAGTCCCACCACACATGGGACAGCCATATGCCCACCGGCTGATCCACCATACTTCCTTCTCATTTTGAGTGGCGGAAGGGTTGCCACCAGGTGAAGTAAAAGCTGAAGTCTGTCTCAAACATCTTATGCACTGCAAGAAACAGTCAACATCGTAAATTGAGAAACTAAACTTAGACTACAATCAAATTATCTTGTTACGCTACTCATATCAATGAGGTCTCAACAAAATATATAGGAATAAGACCATGTTTGCTTACCATTTGCTACTAAATAGAAGAGAGCAAATAAATTGAAACTAATGCTAAGCGGGATTAGACTAAATCTGGATGAAAAACAGGGTTCGAGTGAAGCTCGCTTTGCTTTGCTTTACTTTTCCCAAGATATACCACTCATTGGGTAGATATTGGACAAATTTACTAACTAATGATTATAGCAGATTTCATCAGAAAACCCAAGGACTGATCAGCAAGATAAAGTATGATGTGGCCTACAGCCTAATTTCCATTATTTGATCAACAATAAGTAGATTCTAAACCAACATACAAGTTGACCTCAGCAGCATTAAGTACACTCACCTACGAAAATCTAAGACGTGACATGAGGATACTAGATTGTACACATGTGAGTGAGTCATATACGGTAGGTAAAAAACTGAATTATAACAATTATCATTTGTTATGCAACACTCGAACATCGAAACGTTTTGATCTTAATAATTTAGCATTTTAAAATCACTTCTCGAAAAAACGATTCAGCATTTAAAAAACATAATTAGAACTTTTATGCAACATAGGTAGCAAATAAAACGTCTAAGACACAGAAATACTTCCAAACACAACGCAAAATAAAAAGACAAAATATCCCTAAACATTTTGGTGAAATTAATGAAAGTATCCGTATGATACGGTATTACAGGAAACTAAAATACCAAAACACCAAAACATTAAATCAATGAGACTTTTAGAAGAAGGAACTAAAGCCACATTGCAATGTTAGCATTACCTTACAATGGATTCTTACAAGAAATTTATGTCAACTTTATCCAAGTAAATATGTGCATAAATTTAAATGCTAGCGTTGACTTTTATTCTTCCCAAGTTAGGGACACTGGCCTAATTATCTCTCCAGTACACAATCCAACTTGCTTAATTATAACTTTATTTATGCCTTCATGCAAAGAGATGCAATAAAAAATGAACTATAACAGCAATAAATTGAATCTAGGAATAAATAGAGATCCAAATGTTTAGACAAACCTTATACCAAACTCCTTCAAGCCCGGTCTTCCAAACAGCTGTCACAACATCTCGTCGAGACCCCATTATACCAAGATATGCACCCAGGCCCACTGAAGTATTCAACCCAAAAGCAGCGTCTCGTTCTGACATCCTACGTTTCCTTGGCCACAAACCATGAGCTCCATAAGATACGTCACAGTTTTCTGATGAACTGCACTCAGTCAAGTCCCTTGATGGGCTAAGCTTAGAATTATCGTCCACGCCCCCCATATCTTCTGAATCAGACCAAGGTCCACCAAACATATTTCTCCTGTGCCATTCCTCAGCAGGTGGATGGAGCTCTAATTCACGCAATAGCAGCCCAGCAGCATCTGCACCTCTAGGGCGAGGCATATTCTGCAAGAAAAGGGAATGAGATGAGAAGAACTGTAGAAGTCTAAGAATTCTGGGGATTCCTACCCAAGCCTACATAAGTCGTTTTGTTTATGTTTGGTGTTTTTTTCCCAATAGAGGAGGTTTGATGTACCGCAGTGGCCCAATTGGAGTCGACAAATATAAACGGCTGATCCCAGCCCATCCGACAAATATTAAAAAAACAAAAGTTTCCTGTTATTTTCTTTCACATCTTATTTTCTTGTATAAGACATAATTAAAATAGGATGACTGGAATAGAGGAGCTCTACAGAAGTGCTATGCTATAGAAAGATACCTAACACAAGTTCTACAGAATGATTCACTAACAATGTTACATAGGGGTGTATGTTGCCCAAGATATTTACAAAATGAGTAGTAGAACTCTGTAACTGGTGCGATAGATACAATGGACTTGTTTGAATCCCTAGCTTTGTAGGTCTGACCAAGTCCAACTTATTATACTGTTCACAGTACCTTCTTGATACTCATTTGAGTAGTATTACCTAACCTTATCCCTAAAAAGAAGATGAATGTTGTAAAAATCCGGATGTGAAAATGGATATATGGTTATACAAGATTAGACAAGAGTTAGAAATGAATAAAGAGGATTTGGTCAAATCAATGTAGACCTCTCTCTAGTTGCACTAACCACACATGTTATTGATAAAAGGGAGAAAAGTTTTCTTAAAAAAACCTTAAAATTTTGCAAAATCCGTGGACTTAGTTGAGCAGATTTTTAAAAAATTGCTAATTTGCTTTAAAAGGCAAATTATTTAAACATTAAAATGAGATTTAGGATTGAATTGTAATTGATTGATATTTCCTTTCACATTGAAATCTAAGGTGCCGTTTATTAACATTTACCATGATTAAAAAGTTAGCATGTCCCTTAGTCAATCATCCATAATAATTTTCTCATATCTTTGTCATCAACGTTTCTCCAGATACAGGACTAGTTTTTGTTTTTTCCACAACTCATTCATGCAGTTCTACCAGCCATCCTTTAGAAACACATGCATACTGTTAAAGTGTGTGACCATCTCATCCAAAAGCTTAAATAGAACACATTTTCTTTTGATAAAATTATGTCTTCAACAGGCCTCCTCACGTGTGGGCCTGATTCTTTTTCATGAGCCAAGCACGTGAAAATTCTTTTTGATAATGGGTGACAGTGAGACTCAAACTCACAACTTCCACCTGCTTTCGTACCATATTGAGTGTGTGGCCACCTTATCTCAAACTTAAACAGTTAGAGCGAGCACACTTTTATTTCCTTATAATTCAACACATGTAAGTGATTTAACATATTATTGATGCTAAACATATATATATATACATATGCTTGCACTGTCAAAAGTAATATTCAACTATGGCATAGAGGACTGGAGCAGAACAATAATAGTATCTTTTGAAGGACTTCAAGTGGTATAGAAAGAGAATGGGACTAGAACCGTAAGGAGGAATATTATTGCAACAATTTGTGATAAACTGATGAACGGGTATAGAATGTTAGGAAGGAAGCTCCAAATACATATCTAGCAGCCAGAACAACAGGAATCATTACAGCTATAAATGTTGAGTTATGTAAAAAAAACAAAATGCAAGACATGTTCACTCTTACATGCATTGCACATGTACCTCAACAAATAGAACTAATGACAGTAGAATTACCTGCATGTGAGGTCCGAGGGAAGCTTCAACTACTTCTGGCAAAACAGTGTAGTTCCCATCAATGTAATGAAGGCGGACCTGAATGTTGCTGCTTCCAACCTGAGAAACTGGCAATGGATGCACCAAACCAGCAGTCCGACGACAAAGATCCATAAGAATAAGAAAGAGGACCCTCACCTGCATGACAGTTTCAATTTAATTAATATTTCATCCACATAGCGCATAAGTTCGCGACTTCAAACAGGGAAAGAATCTTATTTGATAAGTTCAAACAGAGAAAAAAAACTCAGATAGGCTTTCATTTTTTGTGGGGAAGGTGTGTGTGTGTGTGTGTTGGCGCTCCCCCCCCCCCCCCCAGGCGGGGGTGGTTGTAATCTGCTGAGAAAGAACCCCTTACCTCCTCATATGTGTATCCTTGACCAGCATTGCCAGAACCTATCCTAGACCGTTTAGATGGACCTTCTTCGGACCCCTTTGCTCCTGTCCCAACCTGACCACCTGGTGTTGGTTTTGCACCAGAGTTGGAATCTTCTGCTTTGCCTGGAATACTGGGTTGAGACTTTTGCATTGAAGAATCTGCATTCCTTTGAGCAGCCCCCATAAAACGCGGTAATTGTGTTCCACGGAAGAAAAAACAGAAATGCAAAAGTTGACATAGCCGATGCAGAAAATGGCAGTCCCCTATAAGCCTAACAGCCGGAGTTCCAGGGAAAGTGCCTGTGTTGATACTTATGGGCATAAAAGTAGAAGGACCAGTTATGGGGTTTGGGGCTGAACTAGGAACACTGTCGGCCGTACTACTAATTTTTGCAATAGCTCCTTGTACCCAAGCTTGCATCTGAGTGCTCCCAGTGGAACTTGCAGTACCACCCTGAGCACCTGAAAAGCATAGGTCCGTGGTTTAACTAAGAGAGAGGAAGTGAATTCTTGGATCCAGAAAGGGACATCCTTTAACAGCACATAATATAGCAAATTACACTAACCCTGAGAAGTCGCAGGAGATGTAACACTTTGAGTTGGACTAGTCACCATACTCCTACTCCCACCTGTACCAGCAGTAACAGCATGACTAGCCAATGTACGGCAGAAACTTGCGTAGCGTCGTAAACGCGTGATGAAATGGGAGGCCAGATCAAGTATAGCATCTACATATGCCTGAATTAAATCATCCCAATATTTGAGAAACTCAAACACAATGAAGACAGAAATAGAAGTATTTAGTCACACACAGAAAGATGACAATCACTAAGACATACTATTCACTTGTGGAGGCCTGTGGTTGGGGAGGAACACTGAACAAGTGAAAGTAAATACCTGGATACTTGGCACCAGTGCTGGTTCAACGGCCATCGCCTCAGGATCAATGCCAAACAGTGTCTCACTGGAAGCTTGCCATGGCTCTGGAACCAATGCTGATGGGTTTGTTAAAGCTGATTCAATCCCCTTGCCAAGCATATCTAGCAACAATCTTGCTTGCATGTCAAGCACCATTGCCCGGACTTCTTGAGCATTTGTACCTTCTAGAAGCCTGCATTTTATCCTGTCTAGGCTCTGCATTATATGGACCAGATCTATCAGAACTCAAAGAAATCCAAGAACGGGTCCCTGAGAGTGAACTTTGATGAAATAAACAAACAGGTTTAAAATTCAAGAACTACGTGTATGCAAGTGAGCACAGATTCACTGAAAGGAAAAGATGATCATATAATCTGACAAAAATGCACACACCACATGTATATACACTCACACAATCTTCCACATGACAGACTACTAGATTAATATTAAGTTGAGAGAAATAGAAAACCAACTGCATTGCATATCTATTTTAAGGACTTCACTAGAACTACAATACTTCGTTGTGTCATCTTCAAAAGATACACATTAACAACGGCATCTAGAAATTGGGTGTATAAAAGAAAGACTAGTTTTGTGGATCATTTTAATACATACAATTCTGTAACATTTGACTGTTTCTATGCCCTTCCGCAAGAGCTGTACTAAGTTTGATGCAACATGCAATTCCTTCTATTCAAATTCATTCAGATGTTCATTTTTCATTTATGGATCAAAAGCACAGAAAGAATTAGTAATTTCTCACAAGACATCTTCAGGCAGTGTCAGCCTTCTGCTAAAGAAATCATTTCCTCTCTTACTTCACATTCTCATTTCTCCATTGTTTTGACTTCTCACAATAACCTCTTCTCAATTGATGCAATCATTATCTTAATCTCACTTCAGTTTTCTGGATTTTTGTAAAGTTTCACTGTTCAGATACTGTCACATGGTGTATAAGTTTGGGGGAAAGGGTTCAGGAAGACCCCCCCCCCTCTTTCTCCTTGGCACCTACATCTTTAATGATAAGTAAGACCTCTGCAGATTGATTTAATTACTTTGTATCAAGGTTTTCATTATATAAAACTGTGTCCAAGATTTTTGTCATGACAGGATTCCACAGGGAGAAACGTATAAGTAATTTGACCATGCTATTTATTTAATAAGCAAAAAACACGTCTTTTGCATATCCTAACATGATATAATATTGTATTTTCTGATTGTATTCAAGAAAGCGCTGTAAATCATATATTAAAATAAGCAAATAACATCAAACAGAGGTTTGCACGTTCTCATGATATAAAAAAAATATTTTTTGATAAGGATATAAAAAAATTATATACTTAATCAATACAACAACTATGCTTCAACCCCAAACAAGTTACGGACTTGCAGTCGGCTATGTGAATCCTCACTTCTTCATTTAAGCTCAACTCATATCATCATACTAAATAAATAAAAGTGAAATAAGTTAAACACACACACACATATATAATAGAATTAATAATAATAACAATAATAATAATAATAAATAAATAAAAAGTTTCCTACAAGTCTAAAACCTGTTTCCAACCAGAAGATAGCACATATATGGATTTTTTCTTCCATTGTGCCCTATCTTTAGCCAAGTGTAATACACTGCTCCAAAATCTTCTCCAAAGCCTAATTCACACCCCCAACCCCACTCCTTCCCACAGAGATATGAATTCTCCATCCTGAGTAAGCGGAAGTCAGAATAATATCATGCAAGAGCAAAGCTCATACGGAGAAAGGCAAAGCATATAAAAGTATGAAGCAGAACGTGAAATCCAGTGTTCGATATTTGCACTAAATTGCTCTATATTACCAACAACAACATAATACCTAGTAATATCCCACACTGTGGGGTCTGGGGAGGGTAGTGTGTACGCATACCTTACCCCTACCTTGTGAGGATAGAGAGGTTGTTTCAAATAGACCCTCGGCTCAGGAAAGCATAAGCACCGCATTAATGAAAATATAAACAAGAAGAGAAAGTACCAAAAAGCCATATAAAAGCAGAATAAAAAACAACAAGACAGTAAGATGATCAACAATGAAAGAAAACAACGGTTAGTCATAAAAACCTACTACGAACAGAAAGCGAGACTGCGTGCCAATACTACTGTTATGAACACTCTAGACTACCTACTCTACTACCCTCAACCTCCATATCTTCCTATCCAGGATCACGTCCTCGATCAGCTGAAGTTGCGCCATATCTTGCCTAATCACCTCTCCCCACCTCTTCTTTGGCCTACCTCTACCTCTCTGTAGGTCCTCCAATGTCAACCTCTCTCACCTCCTCACCGGTGCATCTGTGCTCCTCCTCACATGACCAAACCACCTAAGCCGCGCTTCCCGCATCTTGTCCTCAATAGGGGCCACACCCACCTTGTCGCGAATAACCTCATTTCTGATCTTATCTAACCTGGTGTGCCCGCACATCCATCTCAACATCCTCATCTCTGCTACCTTCGTCTTCTGGACATGAGCGGTCTTGACTGGCCAACACTCAGCACCATACAATATCGTTGGTCTGACCACCACTCTGTAAAACTTACCCTTAAGTTTCGGTGGCACCTTCTTGTCACACAAAACACCGGAAGCGAGTCTCCATTTCATCCATCCCGACCCAATATGATGTGTGACATCTTCATCTATCTCCCCATCCCCATGAATAATAGACCCAAGGTACTTAAAACTCCCTCTCCTAGGGATGACCTGCGAGTCCAGCCTCACCTCCCCTTCCCCTCCTTGAGTCTTGCCACTAACTTACACTCCAAGTATTCAATCTTAGTCCTGCTCAACTTGAAACCTTAAGATTCCAGGGTCTGCCTCAATACCTCTAATTGCGCGTTCACACTGTCTCGCGTCTCGTCAATTAGTACAATATCATCTGCAAATAGCATGCACCACGGCACCTCCCCTTGGATGTGGCGCGTCAGTACGTCCATCACCAGAGCAAACAAAAAAGGGGTGAGTACCGACCCCTGATGCAACCCCATCATAACCGGAAAATGGTCCGAATCTCCACCCACCGTCCTCACTCGGGTCTTTACTTTATCATACATGTCCTTAACCAACCTAACGTAGGCAACAGGTACACCTCTAGCATCCAAACATCTCCACACCTCTACCATATGCAAGTCCTTCTTTCTCTCCCTATACCTCCGTCAAATTTGATACACCAGGATGATAATGTCCTCATTATGAAAATGATAGGCTTGAAGATAGATTTAAATAAAAGAAACATACCGGTCCATACTGCTGTCTATGCTGAGTTGAAGGAAGGGAATGGAAATCTGCATCCAGTACAGCAATGACACTGTTCAAAGCAACTGAAATAAAAGCACACATCATTAGTGATTGCCTGATCCTTCACGCACGCGCCTGATCCTTCCAGGATCATGTAGTCAAAATTACTCAAACAGAAAAAGGGCAGAGATCAACTGATAATTATTATCAAATCCTCAATTAAGAAAAAAGCAAGGCCAGGTGAAAGCTCAAACTCTAACCAAGGCCTGCAGCAGAACAGGTCAGACATTATATCAGGCTGAAGCAGAATCTCTTCAAACACCAATAAGAACTAAAGCTACTCATTTTAATAGACTTTGTGAAGATGGAGGACTTTCGGAAGACAAAACAAAAGGCACAACTGAGGATGTCATGGAAGAGGAATAGCCATCTTCAATTATTTCAGAGTCAAAGCAGAAGAAACAGAGGAAAACAGAGCATGTAAGGACCTATGGACCGATGGTACTCTTCAACTACACAAGAATTTCAACTAAAGATGCTATGTTTTTTTCCATTTTGCAGTTCCATGAAACACAAGAAAGGATCTTCCAGCAGAATGACCATGGATTAGACAAAAGATTACTGCTATCAGCTATGCTAGGAACATGAATGCAACTTTAAAGTGAAGATATGGCATTTCAATTCTTTAGGATACCATCTATTGCACAAGGGTGGGGGTTATGATACTTGAACCCGGAAATTAGTACAGAGAGAGACCTCAATAATTAAAACAGGAATGGAATTTTTAATTTCAAAGCTCTTCATGGCTTCTTATGATTTCATATTAACGCATCAAATAGAGAACAATCATAAATCCTATCATAGAGCTCCGCTGAAACCTGGTTAGATATCAGAGGTCTGAAATTCTATTTTAGCTCTTGATCACGATATCAAGTTTGAAGTACTTTCCAAATCCATTCAGCAGTTCAGTTCTAAATCTGCCAACAGATTAAGCTCTTACCAATACCATCCTCCGCAGCGCTTTGTGTGCATCCCACGGCATCCCACCAATCAACTTCAACCAAAAGACTCCACCAAAATCTTCCAATAGAAAGAAAAATATGTCATCTCTGGGAAGACGGTTTAATATCATAAACCAAATACTATCTAACTTTTTTTATAAGGTACCAATACTATTCTAACTAGATGTAATAACAGTCAGATTGAAATGTCTTAATTGAGCATATTAACATGATTCAAAAATTTTAAGTATAGTGCGCAATAGCACATGTACCTCTCAGCAATTGCACGTTCCCAATTCGCAGAGTTAGCTTTCACCTGATTACTTGGAACAGCAGGAGGAAGAACTCGAATAATCTTCAATATTGTACAATCTCTGCTGGTATCATGCCAAACAGAAGCTGAGCAGCAACTTGTTGAAGAGAAGGCAGGAGCAGAAATGGCAGATCCAACATCAATATGGTAGTTATCAACAGGGGTGAAGCTTGGACCTGAGAATACATGGACGCCACCTCGTAGAAAAGCGACAGCTATCTCACCACCATGAGCAGAATACACAATACGGGCAAGAGTTCTAACATCACTTGGAAGATCAAAGGGATCAAAACTAACCCTCTTTCCCATCTCCACACCAGAGTCAGCCATGTTTCTTCCATCAGAAACTGGTCCTGCTCCCACTGCTAGGGGTCTCTTAAAATCATTTCCTGCTGGGATACATTTAATTACTTTACTCACCCATACTGTCTGTTTTGGCGCCTGGCCACCAAAGCTGGATGTAGGATTTCCAAATATTTGGTGGAGGACAACATCCTCCACAGATGATTCCCAACGTTGAACCCTCCATCCTGTGATTGAAGGACCTTCATCGGGATCATAAGGCGACATGTACTGACCTACAGCAACAAAAAGAAAAAATATTAGCTAACAAATATAAACTTCTAAAAAGTTAGTGCCAGAAAGAAAACCAGATAAGGGAGAAAACCATCCTCACTAGAAAAAATTGAAGGGCAAAGAGGGACATTAGGTCCGTATCCGTACCCTCAACAATCACAACAGCTATAACAGAACCACCACGGGTCGGATCAAAAGCAACTGCAGTAACACCAGAACCCCATGTCGTGGTAGCTGTGGATTGAGCTGCTGCTTCAGGACTAACATATGCAGAAAAGTTGGAAACTGGTGAACAATGAAGTGCGACCATGTCACTGTAATGTTGCTCCGTTAGTTTTTTGCCTTGCTTAGCCTCTTGTAATAAATACTCCTGCCAGCTAAACAAATATGCAGCCAAAGGGGCAAATCCATCCCAAGAAGGTGGATTAAGGGACGGTGGAATCCCATTGCTCACACTTGTCTTTGGAGTTGCTTGAAATCCATTACCAGGGCCAGGTGTCACCTCCCAGACGACAACAGTTGATGGATTGACAATGGGAACTCCAGCAACATGCATTGCTCCAGAGTCTGTTATGATAGCATCAGCAGCCATGATGCCACTAGGACCCGCTCCCAATAGCCCTTTGCTTGTGCAAAACCATTTTGATGGTGTACCATTCTGATTAGGCGGCCATTGAGACCAATGGAGCTGAACAGACCCTGATGAGAAGACAGAGCATACACACAGAAAATTCGGCCATCCAGCTGCAATCAAAATTAAAATAAAATTAATTAAGGAAAAATTTCCATTAAAATTGATACTTTGAATATGAAGAACTCCACGGGCACATGATGGCAGAAGTAGCAGGATCAGCAGCAGAACAGCAGTGTAGTGCTTATGGGATTGACTGAGGTCGAAGGTCAATTATTTTAATATGGTATTAGAGCCAGACTCATCTCTATTCTTGGTTTACCCACCGTTGGGCCCCCATGTTGTGTTGTTCACGTTCCAAATATCCTGTCTTGGGCATGCAAGAGGGTATTAGAGTTCCATATTGGTTGAGAATATGAGCTGTCTCCCCATATGGTCTTGGGCAATTCTCGCCTCATGAGCAAGTATTTGGGATTGAATTAGGCCCAAAGGTCCAGTCTTAACAACCTTAAACGTTGGGGTACGCCATCTGGAGTCGAGCATCCCCTGCCACTGGTAAGGCAGTTTCAATGCGCCTTGGGTTCATTTGAGGTTGCTCAAACCTCGAAGCTAAGCGAAATATAACCATACTTCTCCTCACTTAGGTAGAGCTTCTGTCTAGGCACCAAGATGCTAAGGATGTGCCCCACACCTATGGACTACTAAAACGAGCAGTACTGAACAATAACTATTTCACTTAATTATAATTTCATCAATTCCTTTATCCACATAATTGTTGTTTGTGAATATAGTTATTATTTTTGAATTACATATATTTTTTTCTTTTACTTTTCTTCAGTTGTGCACTTTTTCATAAAGCTCGCGCTTTAATTGAGCTATATGCATTACTTGCACTTTGTGCTTAAAGCCCAGCAGATATCAATGCTTTTTTTTGGTTTTTGCCTATGACAACATTGCTTGTAACACGCACCATAAATGTTTTTGAATCACTTTACATATATCCCTACTAACTACTCATTTGATGGAACATATATAAAAAGAGATAGAGAAACAAGGAACCTACCTGGAGATTGTGGTTGCTGTGAAAGGAATTTCTCCTCAAATGTTGACTTAGCGGAACCACCAGTTCTTGTTGAAAGCCACCTATACTAATGTTAGGTAAAACAAAAACAAGATATGAACCAATCGAATTATGCAAATTCTTAAATTCAAATTTCGAGATATCATAACAATTGCATACCGGAGAAACTCCTGATAACCACTTTGTAACAACTGCAATATCTTGACGCCATTCATACTCTCGCTGCCAACAACTGGCATCTCGTACCAGATTAGCTGGACCCTGAGTAACCAAGCATACATGTTAGGTAAGAATACTTTTTTGAAGCAACAATATAGAAATATTCATGAACGTGTAGCATATGGGAAAAACCAAGACTCAATCAGGTATTGGCTACCAGGTGTGACATGGAAAAAGTGAGAAACCCCACACCAAGAACTTGCAAGTCACCGAAAATACATGCAAACAGAAAGTGAAGAGGGCAACAGAATGCACTATAATCCAGAAAACCAGCATACTTGAGAAGTCTGAGTCCAGATTGTTATTCTCCCATGAAAGTTAGCTATGAGCAGCGCACGCGGACAAGAAGTAGGAGACCATTCAATGAATTGGACAGAATCACGAGGGGAATCTGTAGAACATAAAAAGTTGTAAAATACGAAATATCAAAAACATACCACCAGCCATAGATGAAAGGTAACCAATTCTGCACAAAAGTTAAAGGTGTGCATCTCTTTAGACAAAATTCAGTTCAGTGCAACAACAACACGATGTACCAGAATTTTTAGGGCCCATTAGTTATGTGAAAAAAAACGCCTACCCATTAGAAATTAAAACAGCCCAAGTGCTCTCGAAAAGACACTCGGTTGTTTCAAACAGTCAAACGTGGGCTTCAAGGGTGTTTCTTAACTACATGCAACCATTTTCTAATCCAACGCAATCTTGTAAAAATCAATTAACTGCATTTTCAATGAATAGTTCTGAATAATATGCCATAAGGTCTTAGCTTGATTCAGGCTTTGCGTGGAAACTAGAAGGATCATTTTTGTCGAAATGCAATTGTACCAGATATTTATGATCATTAAGATAATTCAAATGTTCGGTTCAATTGGAAACTCCCAGATATTTTAGTATGAACACTGATTAGCAATCTAGCACACATGCCAGTAGATGTATGTCGGAAAAAAAAATTTGAAAAGAACCAATCTCAAAAACAAATGAAAAGACCATCAGAATTCTTCAATACTCTGAAGGTACAATCTATATGTTACTCAGAAAGTTGAAAACTTAATTAGTTGCCCCTACATGAAGAGCTGTTTATCCACCACAGCTTTGCATTGCACCATCTGTTATATATTCTTCTATTCACTATTTCTAAAATATCTCTGATTTTCCTTCTATTTGCAAGAAAATAAAAAAAGGAAAAGAAAATCCCATTCATAAAAGACTGCTGACTCTAAAGCAGCGAGCCTCATATTTGAGGTTCTAAATGCGTTCGCAAAAGGAAGACAAATCCTTGGCCATTACAAAGGTGAGTACAAATTGCAGCTATTCAATGCACATAAACAGAAAAAATGAACGAGTAACAAAGTTGGCCAAATAAAACCTCCAATTAAGGCACTCAAGCTTCAGAACATGCAACAATATTACCCCAGTAATCAATACCGGAAAGTTATTTTACAATACCTGCTATAACATTGAACACAGTGCACTCAGTTGGTCGCTCTGGGATGACTATATGTATAGGGATCCAGAAAGGTGGGTTTGCATTTGAACTACAAAAAGTTAGACACTAATAAGAAGAAAATAATACATGCAAAGAAATAAAGTGATATCTCGAGAATTTGACTACATTGAATTTGTTGAAAATTTGCACAGCCTTCGCATTTTTAGTGGAAACACTGAAAAAGTTCTTGATAGCCAAGCGCAATAAATTACAGTGTGCTGAAATAATTTGAACAAATTATACCACTTACTATGATGGAAATCAAACCTCTAACCTTGGAATCCTTGCACATGTTTCGGAAGCACAAGCTATTGCATTTAGCTTGCCGCACCAAGCAACAGCACTGAGAAAACAATCAAACAAACAAGTCAGAAACAAAAGACAATAAATCTACCCATTTGAAATGAAAGCTTAAGCAATTACCAGAGGAACAAAGAGACTGACTGACTGACAAGCAGGGGGGAGGGGGAGACTATCTGACTGTTGGAGAATGGAAATAACATGAAAGGCATGCTCTTGATAGCAAATTGAAGGATATACACATTCTTGATAGCGAATTGAAGGGCATACACATAACATTAGATGTATGATGAATCATGAAAACCCAAGCATCAGTAGTTGAATAGCAAAATAGACGTCATCATTTACATGTTGATACAAGATGGAATTTCAGGCTCACCTCCATCATAGCAGCATTGAAAGGAAAAAACATTCTTATAACGACAAGTATAAGTGTATAATAATGTGCACAAGCACTATCTGCAATGTCAAAAATTGAATAACTATCATGGAGACAAAGCTCCAACACCCCGGGGTTTGAACATGGCATAGCCTAATATTGGTCCAACATAGTTATGGCAGATGTGATTTATCAAGTGAAATCAGACACATGCCTACTTTATTGCTTAATGCCTAACATTCTAGAGAGAGATGGGGCTAGTGATATTAAACATATCAGGCATATCCGATTGCAGGGACTCCTGTGAGACAATAGCCAAGCTTTTTTCTCTTATATTAAGAATAGCGCTTATGGGGATTTTTATCTGGCACAAAAAAGGCATTTGTGGGACAAAACAAACTTAGATGCTACATTGCAAGTTGATCTTGAGCATGCTTATAGTTACATTAATATGCCACCCTTGATATCATATGGCATTTGGGAGAAGACGGATCTGACGAACTAGATGATGTCTTTCCACAATTAAATTCTCTATTCTCATCCTATCAAGTCTATTCATTTCCTGCGTGTTCTTCATCCAAGCCCCATAATACTTCTAAAGCTGTGTTTTTAAAGATGAAAATGCAAAAGAAAAAATTATCTATGGAGCTATAAGCAAAAAAGCGAAAAGCAAAGTGTATGCTCTTTCGAAGTCAAACTTCTCTTAATTTTTTGAAGATACAGATATTACCTGACTTCAACACTTGTAACATCAGATTGAATTGAACTTACTAATTTCAGCATTGATCGTACAATAGTGAGAATTTTCTTTTTATCAAGACGATAGTGACAATATTAGCACAACTTGTAGTATTAAAAATAATTAAAATGCAGCTTCAACAAGGTCATGGAAAGATAAATTTCAATTGCAAAATTTAAAATTCAATATTCGACTAACCAATGATTGAAAAAGAATTTCTTTGCAGCATTCAGTTTCAAGTTTAATTAGTTTAACAACTGTACCTAAAGAGTAGGAAAAAAAGAAGAAAAGGGAAGTTCCCTATTGGAAACAGCAGAAGAATTCGAAGTGCATCACTCCACACATGAGGTGATAACCCCTCACTTCAATTGTTTTGTTGCTCAATGGCTTTGACGATAATCTTAAGCAGCTGCATATATTTGTTTGCTGCTGACAAAAAAAACATTTGTTTACTGCTACCAACAACTGGTTGAAGCCAACTTCCATATAATTCTTTATTAATCTTCATATAATATATCTAATTGTCAATCCAAATGAAGATCAAACAACCCCACCCCCAACCGAATACCAAAAAAAAGGATGATAATGAGTGAGCAAAAGAGTGAGTTATTCTTCATGATTGATCTAGCAACCATAGCCGCTAGACCATAATTGGTTCACTCATTAGGTAAATATTCATTATGTGGTCATGGTTGCTCCTTAAGACAGTGACTTGATTGATTCTCTGTCTACTAAACAGTTCCCTGGTTGAAGAAGATATAAATGTTTTAATAAGTTTAGGATTAGGATCAGTAAACTCTTCTTTTCTTATATAGAAGCAACAACTTTTTCACCACTCAACTTCTTCAATCGTCCAGGAAATCTTGTCTTTCACTTTCATGTTCTTTTACAATAACCTCCAAGATATGCCACAATCACCCTTCCTATTCTTGGTTTTTCCATAACAAACTAAGGCACTGATACAAAAAGGAAGGAGAACTCCTTTCCCTGTTCTCCGAGTCAAGACCAGTCTACACCATCATAGCAACTAGCAAACATGGTCACAGGAGTCGGAAATTTAAAAA
This sequence comes from Nicotiana tabacum, assembly GCF_000715075.1. Taxonomy (NCBI): domain Eukaryota; kingdom Viridiplantae; phylum Streptophyta; class Magnoliopsida; order Solanales; family Solanaceae; genus Nicotiana; species Nicotiana tabacum. Next base: position 112,776,675 of record NC_134096.1, on the reverse strand, counting down.
ACAAAAATAGATCTATTGGCAGCCAATACACTCAGTTCATACAGGAGATAAGATTTTTTGATGAAATTGATAGGTAGCTACACAACTCAGATATGTTGGAAGGTTAGTCTTCACAAAATGTATGTTCTAAGCACTTCTCAAAAAAAAAAAAAGATATCCTTCTAAGAAAATGTATGTTCTTAACATTACAGTGTGGATATGCAGAGAGATGTTAAACCAGGAACCTTCACCACTTTATGCAATGTAGCGAGATTTATTACTTCTCTGTTAGGAATAAATAAGAAAAAGAAAAGAGGTGCACCCAAGGGTGTCACCTAGAGGTCAATCAAGTGGGTTGAGAAACCTGAGGTCTCAAAGTTCCAGTCCCAACGGAGGCAAAAACATCTTCCCATCTATCCAAGCCTTGGTAGATAGAGTTACCCGATACTTGTATTGGTGGGAGGTAGCAGGTACCCTGTGGAATTAGTTGAGGTGTGCGCAAGCTGGCCCGACAATTATAAATTAAAACAATTATAATGGGGGGAGGGGGGGTTTACTTTCATCTCTTCTATATCAAGAACTCTCGTCTCTTGTTAAAAATACTTAATCTATCGTCTTACTACCCCACTGAGAAAGAAAAGATGAATACCCCATTGAGCACATAAGATGCTATGGCAGAGACCAGAGGAAATATAAAAAATTTCCACACTAGTATGTTTCAAATACTGAAACTAGGATAATTTCAAATACCAGGATAATTCTCTCTCTATCCAGAAATCACAGATGTTTTGATGAAATATCAACTGCTAACCACTCACTTAAGGCTAGATGTCTTTTACTTTTACTTGTATTTTAGTTGGCAAAATCTTTCTGTTGTAACTTGCCCTATAGATATTTTTTTGAGAAAGGGTAAAAATTTTATTCATCGGTTTTCAATCAGCACCCAAAATAATGTTGGTATCTAATACTTACAAGAAGAAAACGCTTGCAATTCTTACAAGGAGTCATAAAAGTCAAGCAATGATTCTGCATCATCTACCAGCTGTTAAAATTAGAGGAAACTTGCCCTATAAATATTCTGGACTTTCTCAGCTCCCTAGCAGTCTAGGCATATGTACTGGAGCTGTTTCTTCTTTTTGAAGTCCTTATCTTTGAAACTTGCATCTTCTTGATGCCAGTCAAAGAAACTATTTACTTAATCAAAAAAAAAAATCTCTGTATCCAGAAAATGAACAGAGAGAATCAAAGAGCTTTAGGAACAATGAACACTGAAACTAAAAGAATACATCAAAGTTCCTTCTATCGTTCTTAAGACCATATTGAAAATGCAATTTTGTTTTTTCTCATTTCTTCCACATTCTAGTGAAGAATTTAATTCAAATAAAGCAGATTTTTGTCTAATTTCGTTATGCATAGGTGAATTACTGCATATATGAACAAAATATACTGTGCAATTCCTTATGATATATCTGGAAGTTAAACTTTTAGCTAGATGATTACGAGGAGCCAAATGTCTTAGTAGTATGGTCTAGGTAGGAGACAAATGGTCGGACTAACAAGTCAACACTTTGATTAGCCCCCTTGCTATCATTGAAGCAGTGTTCGATACTCTGCAACTTTAGAACTCAATTGAGTGACTTTCACCAATTCAAAAGTTAAACTGGGACGTCCCAGCATGTTTTCGATATTCAGCATAACTAACCCCTTTTAACTATGTAATACTCAATAAATGACTAATGATAATTTTTCCTGCTTTTTCCTTCTCAAAAAAATATTTTTTTCTGCTTTTCTCAAATTTGGTCATTTCCTTGCTTCTTTAGCTTCATTACAAATGTTCAAGCTAAATTTGATAAAAGAGAACCACTCTAATCAAGGTAAAATTATTATTATCCTCTTCTAATTAACTTCTCCAGTATGAGCTTCACATCTTATGTAAACTCACATTGCTGGTATAAGACTAGTCAATTTATGATGATCTATTGTTAAAGGCGCAATTAACTCCATAGGAGACAATATGAGCAAAAGACAGGAATCCCTAAATCCCGCAGGAAAGAAGTAAATACAAGTGTATTCCCCCTACTCGCTTAAGCTTTTAGATTAGATGGTCAGGCGTTTCAACATCTATCACATCATAGGAGATTCGTGTAGCCGGAACTGAGACCTAGTTATTATTGTTGTTTTATTCTCACTAAGATTACAGAAATATACAAAGAAGCTGTGATCACATCAGAAAAATTCAGCAATGAAAAAGAATCACCTGAAATTGCGGCAAAGTTCAGGAACACTCATTTTATGAAGCAAATTGGACCTAGGTTGTTTAAGCCTAATGCAAAAAACGGTAGCAGGATTCACAGAATCCTCCTCCATGGGATCGTCGTTGTCGACAGAAGAAACCTCCTTCTCAGTCGCCACGATTGCAGCCCTCGGGTGATCGTCTTCACCAGTATCAGGTTTGTCCTGAACCTTATTAGAAGCTTCGAGAGAATTCGTAGTAGTAATAGCAGAAGAAGACTCCTCTTCAGAGTCTTTAACAGCAACAGGTGGAGGAGGTGGTGGTTGTAGATTATTCATTTGAATAAACCAAAAAGGTACAAAAACCCTAATTAATTTATATATTTTTGTTGGAATTGTATACGTATATAGTGAGAGAAACAAGTTAGAGAGAGAAGTGGGTGGCCTAAAGTCTTAACAATTGAAGGCGACAGGAATCACTATAGTGTGCGAGTGTGTGTGTGGGGTTAGGGTTTGCGTTGGATCGGAGAAATTGGGGGGAATGTGAAGTCACTCACAACAAGTGACGAGATTCCAGGTGGTGGAATTGTTTTAGCTTTTCTTTTAAGCTGGTGTCAGTGTTTTATTACCACAGCATTTTTAAGGCCAAACTCGCCCAATCGCTGCTTGTTTTCTGTTGTTTCTAAAATTTTTGGCTCAGTTGGCTGAGTGGGGCGTTGGTGCTGCTCTTGTGATTGGGCAGGTTTCATATAATAGTGGTAACAATATGTACTGTACCCCTGCTTTGTCTCTAACTTGCAAGTACCAACACCAATAACAACAACTCAGTATAATCCCACTAGTGGGGTATGAGTAGGGTGTTATTTTCAATAGACCTTCGCCGTCCTTCCCTCCAAGAACTCCCCACCTTACTCTTGGGGTGACTCGAACTCAGAACCTCTTTGTTGAAAGTGAAGGTTGCTTGCCGTCAGAGCAAACCCTCTTGTCCTATACATCTCCAATTTTAATCAGATTATTTTTTTTCCTTAAATAAATTCCTTAAATTCTTTCATAAGCTACATAATTAAGTGTATCAGAAAATAAACTTTTTTTCCTTGATGTCATATTAACAAATATTTTTCATATTTATCGCATTCATTTGCTAGAAATTAAAATAATATGTATAATAGTGGTCTTGTTCATATCAAGGCTAACTTTTAACTTCAACAAATATTTACAATCTTAATAGTAACCTTATACGAACAAAATTGTATTATGTCCTGCTCTTTGATAAGTTTAACATAAGTAGTTATTCCGTGTTAGAAAAATAGTAGATATGATATCTCAAAGGAAGTGTCCGGATTCATATTTTCTAAAACTGTCTAGATTCATTTTGTTGGACATTTAGTGTCTTTATTATTTCATATAATAATGGGTCATTATTCTATATTTGTAATTGTTGGACCATTATTCACTCATTATAACATCTTGATTTCCTTCGCTTATACACATTCTTTTGTGGTAGAGACTAAGTATATAGAAAACGCTCTCCTTCCTTTTGTTGGATTTTCTACCAAGAATAAATCTTTGTTAGTTTCTGCTCCTAATTTTATACTATAAGAGCTTGTTGAATCCTAACAAGGTGAAATATCCTTAAGGACAGAGTCTTTGACACGCTTCAAGCTTAAAAGAATTTCGTAAATGTTTTGTGATCAAGTATTTTCCGTAAGATTTACAATAATCTTAAGGATATTTTACTTTGTTATTATGGAGAATACTACTTATAGAATTTTGATGGACTTTAAAAACATACGGTAATATCTTCTGCTTGATAGGTTATTGCGTAACATTATATCTAAGTGTCAGATATGCATAATTGAACTAATACCTCCTCAACATTTATTCTTTCATGATTATTCTCGTGAGAATATAATTGGCAAATAACTCTGGCCTTAAGATGATACATATAATCTCCTTCTAATTTTATTAGTGTTTCGGGTTGTGCGTTATTAGATGTAGTGGATTTGTAGCGTGTTATTATGTATGTGCATTTTGTATTGTGAAAGAAAATGCACGTTATTTTTTTTTAAGTCTTATAAGAGATGCTTTTGTAGTTCTCTTTATCTTGAGTGTTTTAAATTTTCTCTCTTAACATTTTAAAGAGGCAATATGTTATGGTAAAACTTAATCATTTAATGCATCAATATTTTACCGTTTACTTATGTTTCTAGAGATCATGAATGACCAATTGAGTGCTGCTAGATATGACTTTATTAAAATGGTTATTATACATATATCTAAAAGAACTCATGTATGTATATTATTGACAATTGCTTTTGTCCGCCCTTAAGTCGTTGACAATAATAATTTAATGTCAATATAGAAGAGCCTTACGAAATTTATGATTCTTGTGGCGACAAGTATATATATCGAAGAACCAAAGTATATTGCATTTTGGTGAAAGTACTTTGTGTTCTAAAAATAATATTTCTTTATCCCTTGATCATTTGGGTGAATATTTAATAATGACTAATTTTTCTTCATATAACTAAGAGTTATTTATTTGAGATCAAACTTTATTGAAAATAATTATTATTTTGTGGGGGCACACTAAGCCATTATATATTTTTCAATGTAGAAGAGGATTCGATAGAAATGATAATCCTGCAAAGTCAAAAATAAATTTAACTAAGCGGATGATATAATCGTTGTGGTCATTTCTCAAGCCGATCTTATGTCTCACGACCCAATTCTATTATAGGTCGTGAGGGCGCCCAACGTCGCCGCTAGGCAAGCTAACAGTGAACTAACTAGGGAATTTCTCTTTTTAATAAATTTTAACGTAATTAAACTTTCCTTAATTTAAAAGATTTAAGAAATACAGATTTAAAATAAATAAAACGGAAGCAACTGAGTGCAATCATAACCATAGAATGAACCAAAATCACAAGTCTACTAGTGTGTGCCAAGACCCGGTGTCACAAGAGTATGGGCTACTAGTAGAATATACAAAAGATTACTACTCTACTGTTTCAAAATGAAATAGACAGGACAATAACAAAAGAAAGACTCTGGCTGCTGCAGAACGGCTCAGAAGGCAGCTCATCGTGTAGTCTCATAACAGGAATCGAGCATGCGCGCCGGACTGATACCCAGATGCACCTGCCTCAGATCCTGCACATTAAGTACAGAAGTATAGCATGAGTATATAAACAACATGTACCCAGTGAGTATCCAATCTAACCTCGAAGAAGTAGTGACGAGGGGTCGACTTTGACACTTACTATGGGCTAACAATAATATGTAAAATTTATAATTTAAGCATGGATTACATGAAAAATATTGAAAACTCAATAACAGGAGATAGTAAGCATTCCTTTCGCAAATATTAAGTCCTGAATTTATTTTCATCATTTAATAATCTACATCTCGAGTCAATGTTGGCAACATCAATTATAAATAGTCCCAAAGATTTATCATGCGCAATTTATACCGAGGTCGTTCGGCCCGATCCAACATAAAGTATTTAAACTGTGCACTGCTGAGGGTCGAACAACACGAACCATAGATGCATCTATCTGCTGCCGAGGCGTTCGGCCCGCTCCACGAAAAGAAACACTTTATAACAGCCAATTCAAGATTTATTAAGAGGCAATTATTTTAGGAAACGCCAATTATCAATAATAGTCAAGTGGCCCGTTCAAGAATTTAAGTAAATGAAATTTAACCTTCTACCATTCCTTTCTCAAGTTCCAACATACTTTAAGCAATTAAGTTAACACGTAGGGTGCAAACATCGCAAATATAGCATGGTATGGGCCCTAGACTACCCGGACATAAGCATAATTAGTAGCTACGTACGGATTCTCATCACCTCGCGCGTACATAGCCCCCACAAATAGGAGCGCATATTAATCAATTCACCTATAGGTTAATATCCCTCTTACGAGGTTAGAAAAGAGACTTATCTCGTCTCAAAGCCTACTTTTTGGTCCAAGATTGTGCTCAAACCCTCAATTCGGTGCCAAACGACTCGAAACTAGTCAAATGGTATGTAAATTAATCAATACATATTCAAAAGTTCATATTCTAACTATTAAGCTATTATCCAACCCCAAATGTAGGATTCCTAAAATTCACCCCGGGATCCACGTGCCCGGATTTCGAAAATTTTCGAAGGAAGTTGTTACCCATAACCTCATGAACTCAAACATATGATTTTTACTAAATTCCAAAACAAATTTCGTTGTTAAATTCCATTTTTTTATCAAAAACTAGGTTTTCACCTAAACCCATGATTTTCACTAATTTACATGTTATAATCTACCCATAAGCTATGTATTTAACTTCTTGGGGCGATTTTGGAGCTGGTTAGAGAGGGATTTTCATCAACTAATTGAGGTATTTGGTAGAAATGAGCAAAAATGCCTAAGTCCCGTATTAAATGAAGTGGTCTGCCCTCAGCGATTTTCGCACATGTGCTTCCGCTTCTGCGGACAAAATTGCGCAGGTATGGACCAAGGCCAGGCTGCCTCCTCACGCTTCTGCGCTCAGCCGATCGCACTTGCGGACACGCGCCTGCGACAAAAAAGAGCACACCTGCGACACTGCCCGTTTCTGCGATGCCTGCCTTCGCAGATGTGGTCATTCTTCCACTTCTACGATGGCTGGGCAGCCCATGCTGGGACGCTTCTGCGGTCATGGGCTCGCACCTGTGGCTGGCCAGGCGCAGGTGCGATTACACCAGCAGTTGGGATCTTCAGCTGTTGCTCCCAAGTTCCAACTTGGTCCGAGCCTCGCCGATTAACACCTGGACCCCCGAGGCCCCGCCCGAACATACCAACAAGTTTGAAATCATAAAACGGATTCGCTCAAACTCTCGGAACGCCCAAAACAGCATCAAAACTAAGAATCACATTCCAAACCAATTTAATCAAAAATATGAACTTTAAGTTCTTCAATTCACTCCCAATGCGCCGAAACATACCTAAACTACTTGGAATGATATCAAATTTTGTGTGCAAGTCTTAAATCACCGTACGGAACTATTTTCGATCTCGAAATTCCATTTGGACCTCGATATCACCAAAACCTACTCCAAACCAAATTTAAAGAACTTCAAAACCTTTAAAGAACTAACTTTCACTGTTAGGCGCCGAAATGCTCCCGGGTCATCCAAAACCCGATCCGAATATACGCCCAAGTCCAAAATCATCATACGAATCTATTAGAACCGTTAAATTCCAATTCTGAGGTCGTTTACTCCAAACATTGACCGAAGTCAAACTTAACCTTTTTAGCCAACCTTAAGGAACCAGTTGTTCCGGTTTCAACCCGAACCCTTCCAAATCCCAAACTAACCGTCCTCGCAAGTCATAAAACAGTAAAAGTACGTATATGGAGTTTTATTTAGGAGAACAGGGTTCTAAAAAGTAAAACGATCGGTTGGGTCATTACATTATGCTAATGTAAGAGATTGGGTGTTAACGCTTGTGCTACTAAACATATTTGTGCTAACAAAGTTAATTTTGTATCGCACACCCAAGTTAAATAACACAAAGAATGATTTATTTATTTTGGTAATACTTCTTATAAGTTAAGAAAAATATTTTCCCCTACCTTAAAATTATTGAAAATGTGGGGGTCACAGTATTTTATTTTGGGTGTCTTAAATATTTGGGTGAAGAAATTGTTGAATTATGACCTGTTTCCTATTTAAGATATTTCTGTAAAAGTTAAAGGTGATTCTATGTTTAGAAAATTTTACTTTGGTATTTGACTATGAAAGATACCAAAAGAAAATAAATTATAACATGTGTTGAATATTCCAAAAGACACTTGTATGGAAGTCAAGTTTCTTTTCATTTGAGATGATTTTATACGTTATTTGAGAAGTACTATGAGTTAGTAATTTGTATGTGGATTTTCAATTATTAGAAAGATATAGTGATGATATTAAATCTCTGATTTAGATGAATAAAAACTCACTAGTGGTTATTTGAACACCTTTTGGTGGAGTGTTGTGGTATTGAAATTGCATGGCAATGAGGCTGATTAAGCAACCTCTTTGTGAGTATTCCACTAGGAATTAAACCGACAATATCTGTGTCGATGAATTGTGATTGCCAAGGCGCAATATTCCACTAGGAATTAAACAGACGACATTTGTGTCGATGAATTATGATTGCGAAGGCGCAATAACCATTATAAGAAAAAAAAATCTTTCAATGGGAAGAGCAGATACATTTTCTTAAGATATAATGTGATAAAGCAATTGCTTGGAGATGAGGATTTTTTTCATACATACAATGTGTAGTCAAAAGAGGTTTGGGCCGTTCCTTTGACTTATAAGTAAAACATTGAGGGGTTGAGACTTTTGCCAATTTGAGATATATCAATGATGATGGTAACCCAACCTATGTGATTGGAGATCGATCCCATGAAGTAGGTTCATATGGGTAATAACAAGTCATTTATTGATCAAATGTGCACTATTAAGTTATGTCTCTTCTTATGATGTGTGTATATAGTGCAAGACTGCAAGGAATGTGAGGCTGAGTTATTAAAATCTTAATCCAATAATCCGTAGACTTTTGTAGGTGGTGTATTGCGCTACAGAATACACTTGATGGATGGACCAATATGAGTATGGAATGGTGCCGCTCCTATGAAATTTGTGGCAAATATTTTAGAGCACTCACGAAAATCAGGCGCGCGCATAGCCTTTTAGCGCAAAACCATGATAACGACAAAGATTGTGCGAGTATAATGTGATAGATAAGACCCTGGGCTTGCAAGAGAATTTTTGATTAATAGAAGTTCTAAACTTCACCAACTGTTTTGTAAGTTTAATATAAAGGTGACAGGGGGCCGGGCCGGGCCGAGTTGAAGAAAAATGTGATCAGCCACCAATTCGGGCCGGTACTGGTTTTTCCCAACTGGGTTTATCGGGTCCGGGCCCATCCGGTGATTAAATAAACCGGAATGGATACGGGCCAAAAGGGTCGGGCCGGGCCGGTATTTTTTTTTTTGTATTTTGTATAACTACCGTAATTTATAATAAGATAAAGTAAAAATATAAAATAAAAAATAATCTTATAAAAAGAGTGTTTGAATAAAGGATGCAAAGACTTTAAAATCCTTATATTTGAATAGTTCACTAAGAATTTAAGATAATAGAATAAAATGAAGATGAAAAAAATTGCACTTATAATTTGCAAGTTCTTTTTTTGTTTCAAACTTGCAAATTAAAGTTTACATTCAAAGGTTTTGCATTGCCTTAGTAAGTTCTTCATAATCAATATGAACTTTTTGGCCATCTTCTGGAGTGTTAAATTCAGATGGGTGACCATGCGTTAATATATCTCCAAGTTCCTCGTCTTCTGGTTTATCAACATCTTCACGTCCATGATTTCTTTGTTCCGGTCTAATTCAATCTCCGAAACATACTAAAACTTCCAAAGCATTAATTCCCAATGAGTGACGGGTGTCTCCTAGTTTTATCATATTTCATAAGTCTTCTAGTACTAGGGTTTAGAGTTCCTTGATTTTCATCTAAATCAGAGCCTCATTCTATAAGATGAGTAATTTTCATATGTTTACTAAGTGTTCCAGTCCCCCCTAAACTTCCTCTAGTCTTATGTTTAAAATCATCTTTACAAACTTTGCATCTAACTCTATTAGAACTCTCTATTTCGTCAAAATATTTCCAAACTTTACTTCTTTTCCTCCGATTAGTAGTCGGGGCCACAAGTGGTCTACTACTAGCGCCACGACTACCATCCTTGCTACCAACTCCAACACTACTAGGTGTAAGTGGTGTCTTATCTTCAATTTCTAATTCATTATCTTCTATACCGAAATCTTCCTGTAATTATTCATAATCTATATTATTATCGGGCGATGTTTCAGAAACATGTGTAGAGTCATTTAAATTACTACTAGATGTTGAAGTAGTATCTCTTTTTCTATTTCCCCGATTACCTCGATTAGCAACCTTATTACACACTCTTTTTACAGCATTAAATATTTTGTGAAAATTTAACTAATAACAAAAATTAAATATGCAAATAAAATAGTAAATAAGAGAGAAGAGTTGGAGGGAGTGCACCAAATTCTGCAATAAATTGAACACTTGATGATTTTCACAACTCTAATGTTACTACGAAGAAACGTCAATTGTTTAAAGTTCAAACTTTAAACTTCAAATAATACGATAAATTAAATTCCAAAAAAAATGAGAGCCAAATAGTTTATTGCAATTTAGGTGAAGAATGAGAGAATGATAATTGAGAATTTGAGTTTGAGAAATGAGATATGAGTAAAAAAATAAAGAAGACAGGGGGTGTATTTATAGTTTTTTAAAGGGCTAAATTAGTAATTACTAAAAGTATTATTTTTTAAAAAAATTACCCAAAAAGGGTTATTCTTGCAAAATATCCATTGGGCAACAGTCAAATTGGAAGCTGGCCGTTGCCAACGGTCAAATGAATTTAAAAAAAATAAATAGCCGTTGAACCGATCTGGGCCGGTCCGGTTAACCGGTTCAACAGTGATTTTACTTGAGCGATCTGGTTAACCGGTAAGAAAAATGTAAACGTCCCAACCCCTTACCCCCCCAAACCAAGCCCTACCACCGGTCCGGGCTAGTCCGGTTTAATACTTGTCTGGGCCGGTTCGGAACCGGGTCAACCCGGCCCGTTAAACATGTATAGTTTAATCTTATTTTTTTTATATCTGGTTCATAGTCTACGAAACACCAGATTCGATGCATTATACTCATATGTAGAAAATCTAACAAAATGCTCTATCCTTCTATTCCTTTTGAAATATGTGGGGGATTGTTAGAAAAATAATAGATATGATATCTCAAAAGGAAGTGTCCGGATTCATATTTTCTGAAACTGTCTAGATTCATTTTGTTGGACATTTAGTGTCTTTATTATTTCATATAATAATGGATCATTATTCTATATTTGTAATTGTTGGACCATTATTCACTCATTATAACATCTTGATTTCCTTCGCTTATACGCATTCTTTTGTGGTAGAGACTAAGTATATAGAAAAACTCTCCTTCCTTCTATTAAATTTTTTACCAAGAATAAATCTTTGTTAGTTTTTGCTCCTAGTTTTATACTAGAAGAGCTTGTTGAATTCCGGGATAAGGATCCTTTCTCGCGTTTACCACTTTCTCTCGCATGCCTCTCTGGTTTAGTATATGTAAGGATCAAAACACGTGAATTCTATGTCGAATATCGTATTTAAGACTTTGGCCTAAATGAAGCTTTGGTGTAGGCTTTGTCTCATTAAAATACCTCAACATCCATTCCTTGACCATTTTTGAAAAATCTTCCAAAAGTAAAATCTAACTTGAGTCTTGACAGTGCCATCAGTACTAAGTTTAAATATTTTATCATATCTTTCTATCTAACGTATCCCCCGTGAGGATGAGTAATTGGCTTCATGGGAGGAATCCTTTGAGCCACTAATATTCAGTAAGAACTAATGACTCTTATGCATGGACTAAAAATAGCAATTCAGCATAATCTCATACTTTTGAATTTGCTACGAGTAAATTTTATAGATAGTTATCAAACTTTTGAATTCATTATACAAAATCATTATTCTTTGTTTTGTCACACAAAAATTATTTTACTTTATTTCTGTTATCACAAAAATCATTTTGGCTGGATTTTAAAAACTCCCACCTGAAAAGTGACGTGGCAGCCTTAACTAGAGCCCGTTTGGCTTAGCTGATTTAGAGTAGTTGATAAGCATTAGGTGCTGAAAAGCACTTTTAAGTGTTGAAACTGATTTAAAAAATAAGCAGTTACGTGTTTGGATAAAAGTGCTGAAATTAATAATAAGCAATTGAAATTGTTTGATTAAAAAGTGCTGATAAGCTCTTTTTATGTTAAAATGACTTAAATGACCTTATAACAATTTACACTTCTAAAAACGTTATTTTCTTCAAAATTTTAGATTCTACATAGATTCTACCTATTTATCATGTTATTTTAATTATAAAAATGATTAGATAATATCTTTTTTATAAATATAATTTATGTTATGATAAGTATACAATCATAAATTAGAAGGGGTGGAGTATAAATTAACAAAAGTTAAGAAAAAAACCTTAAATAATGCACACGGTGTTTGTAGAGAAGAAACAAGCACTTAATATGTATTGTTTTTAATAAATAAGATTAAAGTATTCAACTATCATAAATATCTTGAGCAATCAGATCACGAATTGCTTTCCAAATATTATTATCTCCTTATTTTTCTACATTTTCTTCATTTGCAATGTTGACTCTTGTGGATCTTCTAACATCAGGATCAACACGTGAAACATATCTCTCATTCTCAGCTTCTTGGAATGCATTGTCCACCTTACATTTCTTTCTAATATAATTGTGAATCGCCATTGTAGCCAATACGATATCTCTTTGAGTGTCAATATGATAAAAAGACATATCTCGCAAAATAGACCACCTTGCTTTCCATACCCCAAATATTCTCTCTACAATATTTTTGCAAGAAGAATGCAAATAATTGAACATTTCTTTAGGTCCATTTGGTGCTCGCAATTGTCGTGTCTCACCTTAACGAAATTCTGCAAGGTGGTATCTCACATTATCCCCTTTATATGGAGCCATATATCCCTTTATGCCATGACCCAAAATTTAACCATGGTCGTGATGGCGCCTATCGTATTACAACATTTGAATTTCTCATAAACTAAATCAACGTTAAATATAATTTTAGAAATACGGAAACGAGCCCCAAACATCGGGGTGTCACTAAGTCATGAGCGTCTAAATCTATGAACTAAGAAATGAAATTGTCTAACTGTCAATACAATCCAAAAGAAGAAATGATAAAAGGAGTGACAAAGTCCTGCGGACGCTAGCAGCTACCTTGCAATCTCCACAGATAGTCGACCTGAACTCAACGATCGCCGCGCTGTAACTCACCTGAATCTGCACATAAAGTGCAGGGTGTAGCATGAGTACAACCACCTCAGTAAGTAACAGAAATAACTAAGGAACTGAGCAATAGTGACGAGCTAAGTAAAACAGTCCAATTATTTATTGTCACAATTTTAAAAATAAACAGAAATCAACAGGCAAATTCCATAACTCGGTAAATGCCACAAAGAAGTTTAACAGATAAATGCAGCAACAACACAAATAAATACCACCTCACAGCAGTGTCACTCCATCACACATCACTCGCACTCAACACTCAATACTCAAAACACTCAACACTCTGCGCTCACTATGGGTGTGTACAGACTCCAGAGGGGATCCCAATGCCCAAGCGCTAAGCATGGACAACTCACGTGCCATCATATCAATACCTGAATCTGCACGGTCAACTCACGTGCTACGCAGACAACTCACGCGCTATGGTATCAATACCTGGACCTGCACGGTCAACTCACGTGCTACGCGGACAACTCACGCGCTATGGTATTAATATCCTCACAACCAGGCCCTCGACCTCACTCAATCATGTACCTCACTAGCCTCATCATCACCAACAAATAAGGGAACACAACCCACATCAAGTATCACCGCATATTAGCAAATAATAGAGACTGAGGTAAACAGGTACAATAATTTCTATGAGTGAGTACAAATAATGTGAGCATGAATAAAGCCTAAGCATGATCTCTAACATGAAGGCAAACAAGTTCAACAAATAAGGGAACACAGCCCACATCAAGTATCACCGCATATTAGCAAATAATAGAGACTGAGGTAAACAGGTACAATAATTTCTATGACCGAGTACAAATAATGTGCGCATGAATAAAGCCTAAGCATGATCTCTAACATGAAGGCAAACAAGTTCAACAATAAATAAACACATAATCACAGATAATAGCCATTAGGCCTCACAGCCTCACGGGACGGACCAAGTCTCAATCCCTCGCGGTGCACACCCACACGCTCGTCACCTAGCATGGGTATCACTTCCAGACAATCACGTGATGTCAAATCTCCGGGTTTATACCCTCAAAGCCAGAATTAAAATTGTTACTTACCTTAACAACGTAAAGATCCTACTCCGGGATGCCCTCGTCTCTGGACTCGGTCTCCAAATTCTCTGAATCTATTCACAATAAGTACAATACTATCAATATATGCTAATGGAATGAATTTCACAAGAAAAACTATCAAATTATGCCAAAATTCGAAACCAACCAAAACTCGGCCCCTGGGCCCACATCTCGAAATCTGTCAAAAAGGCAGAATAATAGACCTCGTCCTCTCCCGAGTCTAACCATATAAAATTTGTCAAAATCGGACTCCGTTTGGTCCCTCAAATCCTTAAATTAAACTCTTAAAAATTCCAAGCCCTAACCCCTCATTTTCACTAATTACAATGATTAAACAACGGAGAATCACCATATATACAAGTATTAGGGCTCAAGTAACTTACCTCAACGAAATTCCCTTGATTCCCTCTTCAAATCTCTCCCAAAAACTCCAAAAACCGAATAGAAATGGTGAAGAATGCACCAAAATCGCGAAGGGTTCTATTTATGGTTTCTGCCCAGGTTTTTCGCACCTGCGGCCATTTTCTCTCACCCGCGCCACCGTACATGCGGTCCAAGGAGCCGCACATGCGCAACTCACTTAATTCCCCAGCTTCCGTACCTGTGGACAACTTTCTCGCATCTGCGGTCCCTGGTGCGCATCTGCGAAACCAGCCCAAAATCCTCATCTCCGCATCTGTGTTCAAGGCCTCGCACCTGTAGGCTCACATATGCGGCCAATTCTTCGCACCTACGTTCCCAGTCTTGGCCCAGCATCACCCGCACCTGCGCACTCCCCACGCGCACCTGCGAGGCTTTCTTCCGCAGGTGCGAAAATAGCAGCAGCTCCAGCTCCAGCTGCAAATTCCAACTTCGACAAATCAGTTAATCACCCGAAATTACCCTGAGGCCCTCGGGACCTCAACTAAAAAACCAACAAGTCATATATCAACATACTAACTTAGTCGAACCTTCGAATCACTCAAAACAATATCATATCATCAAATTACCCTCTGATTCAAGCCTAAGAACTTCTAAATTTTCAAATTCGGCAACCGATGCCGAAACCAACCAAACCATATCCGAATGACCTCAAATTTTGCACATACGTCACAAATGACACTACGAACCTACTCCAACTTTCGGAATTCCATTCCGACCCCGATATCAAATTTTCTACTGTCGATCGGAATCGCCAAATTTCCAATTTCGCCAATTCAAGCCTAATTCTACCACAGACCTCCAAATCACATTCCAGACACATTCCTAAGTTCAAAATCACCTAACGGAGCTAACAGAACTATCAGAATTCAAATTCGAGATCGTTTACACATAGGTCAATATCCGGTTGACTTTTTCAACTTAAGTTTCTACTTAAGAGACTAAGTATCTTAATTCACTCTGAAACCACTCCGATCTCGAACCAACTAACCCGATATAGCATAATATAGTTGAATAACACAAAAAGAAGTAGAAATAGGGAAAACAGGGCTATAACTCTCGAAACGACCGGCCGAGTCGTTACATTCTCCCCCTCTTAAACAAACGTTCGTCCTCGAACGACTCTAACAGAAGAACATACCTGAAATCACAGCATCTGAAGCAATAACATCTGGCCTGGCTGGGAGGGCATAGAAACGGGCCTGACCACCCCCTGATCTGCCTCCCCCTCTTGAGCGACCCATAGCTGACTGGGCTCTGCCCTCTAGCTGGCTGAACTCCAACCCTAACTGGCTGGGCGGGTGGTGAGGTAACTGGTGCTGAAGTCGGAGGCTGAGTACTGCACTGCGGAGTCCCACTCAATATCCTAGGGCAATATCTCGCAATGTGACCAAAATCCCCGCACTCGAAACAACCCCTCCTATGAAGAAACTGTTGCTCCTGATGCCCAAAAGAGTTACCCGACGATACCTGAGCGGGCGGGGCATAATGAGAACCCTGTGCTTGCAATGCACTGAATGATGACTGACTCTGCCGAAACTGGTCCTGCTGAAACTAACCTCCCTGAGGAGCACCACTGAAACCACCCTGACCACGAGGCCTCTTAGCCTCCCTCTCAGTCCTCTCCTGACCTCGAACCATCTCAATCTGTCAAGCAATGTCGACAACCTCATCAAAGGTAACCCCAGATACTCTCTCCCTGGTCATAAGCAATCGAAGCTGAAAACCGAGGCCGTCTATAAACCTCGTGATCCTCTCGGTCTGTGGGAACCAACCAGACCGCATAATGAGATAACTCGGAGAACTGCATCTCATACTGTGTAACAGACATCTCACCTTGGCGAAGCTGCTCATTTTGCCTGCGCAGCTCCTCTCTGCGGGACTTAGGTACAAACTTCTCCAGAAAAAAAATGGAGAACTGCTACTAAGTTAGGGGTGCTGCGCCAACAGGCCTACGCCTCTCGTAAGTCTCCCACCATCTGAGTGCAGCCTCACAAAAATGAAAGGTAGTGAATGAGACCCAATAAGTCTCCAAAATACCAGCAGTACGGAGTATCCTCCGACACCTGTCCAAGAAGTCCTCAGCGTCCTCTCTCTCTGTACCACTGAAAGGTGGTGGATGGAGTCTCCCAAACCTCTCCAAACTATGCAGATCATCCTCAGGCATAGCAGGAACCACATAATCCTGTGCAGCTACAATCGACTAGGCTGGTGGTGCCTCCGGTGTCTGAAGTCCCTGAATAACCTGCTTGGGTGTGCGAGCGACGAGAGTCCGAGTGCCTCCCCCAGCCTGAGAAGTGGTTGCGGCCGTCGAAATAGAGACCGCCTGAGCAAGGCCAGTGCACGCTGTCAGAATCTTAGCTAGGGCCTCCTAAAGGCCTGGAATCACAATAGGCACAGGTGGTGCCTGAGCTGGCGCATCAATAACTGGAACCTGGTCCTGATCTGGGACAACCGGTGGATTTACAGGTACTGCCCCGGCTGTTGTACGGGCTGCACCTCTGCCCCTACCACGGCCTCTACCGCGACCTCAGCCTCTTGCAGCCCGAACTGGTGGCTGACCCTCTTGACCGGTAGCACGAGTCCTCACCATCTGTGAGAGAATGAAATACAGATGTTTAGTTACTAGAATACACCGAACGCACGATAAGAATCCAAGAATGTGAAATTTTCCTAAAGGTTCTACAGCCTCTCGAAGATAAGTACAGATGTCTCCGTACCGATCCGCAAGACTCTACTAAACCCGCTCATGACTCGTGAGACCTATGTAACCTAGACTCTCATACCAACTTGCCACGACCTAAAATCTAACCATTGATGGCGCCTATCGTATTACAAGGCAAGCCCATTCCCCAAAATATTACTACTAAACCGATTATAAGAATTTAATAAAACATTTCAACATTTGAATTTCTCATAAACTAAATCAACTTTAAATATAATTTTAGAAATACGGAAACGAGCCCCAAACATCGGGGTGTCACTAAGTCATGAGCGTCTAAATCTATGAACTAAGAAATGAAACTGTCTAACTGTTAATACAATCCAAAAGAAGAAATGATAAAAGGAGTGACAAAGTCCTGCGGACGCTAGCAACTACCTTGCAATCTCCACAGATAGCCGGCCTGAACTCAACAATCGCCGCGCTGTAACTCACCTGAATCTGCACATAAAGTGCAGGATGTAGCATGAGTACAACCACCTCAGCAAGTAACAGAAATAACTAAGGAACTGAGCAATAGTGACGAGCTAAGTAAAACAATCCATTTATTTATTTTCACAATTTTAAAAATAAACAGAAATCAACAGGTAAATTCCATAACTCAGTAAATGCCACAAAGAAGTTTAACAGATAAATGCAGCAACAACACAAATAAATACCGCCTCACAGCAATGTCACTCTATTACTCATCACTCGCACTCAGCACTCAATACTCAAAACACTCAACACTCTGCGCTCACTGGGGGTTTGTACATACTCCGGAGGAGCTCCCAAAGCCCAAGCGCTAATCACGGACAACTCACGTGCCATCATATCAATACCTGGATCCGCACGGTCAACTCACGTACTACGCGGACAACTCACGCGCTATGGTATCAATACCTGGACCCACACGGTCAACTCATGTGCTATACGGACAACTCACGTGCTATGGTATTAATATCCTCACAACCAGGCCCTCGGCCTCACTCAATCATGTACCTCACTAGCCTCATCATCACCAACAAATAAAGGAACACAACCCACATCAAGTATCACCACATATTAGCAAATAATAGAGACTGAGGTAAATAGGTACAATAATTTCTATGAGTGAGTACAAATAATGTGAGCATGAATAAAGCCTAAGCATGATCTCTAACATGAAGGCAAACAAGTTCAACAACAAATAAACACATAACCACAGATAATAGCCATTAGGCCTCACAGCCTCACGGGACGGACCAAGTCTCAATCCCTCGCGGTGCACACCCACACGCTCGTCAACTTGCGTGGGTATCACTTCCAGATAATCATGTGATGTCAAATCTCCGGGTTTATACCCTCAAAGCCAGAGTTAAAACTGTTACTTACCTTAACAGCGTAAAGATCCTACTCCAGGATGCCCTCATCTTTGGACTCGGTCTCCAAATTCTCTGAATCTATTCACAATCAGTACAATACCATCAATATACGCTAATGGAATGAATTCCACAAGAAAAACTATCAAATTATGCCAAAAATCGGAAACCGACCAAAACCCGCCCCCGGGCCCACATCTCAAAATCCTTCAAAAATGGCAGAATAATAAATCTCGTCCTCTCCCGAGTCTAACCATATAAAATTCGTCAAAATCGGACTCCATTTGGTCCCTCAAATCCTTAAATTAAACTCTTAAAAATTCCAAGCCCTAACCCCTCATTTTCACTAATTTCAATAATTAAACAACGGAGAATCACCATATATACAAGTATTAGAGCTCAAGTAACTTACTTCAATGAAATCCCCTTGATTCCCTCTTCAAATCTCTCCCAAAAGCTCCAAAAATCGAATAGAAATGGTGAAAAATGCACCAAAATCGCGAAGGATTCTATTTATTATTTCTGCCCAGGTTTCTCGCACCTGCGGCCATTTTCTCACACCCGCGCAACCGCACATGCGGTCCAAGGAGCCGCACATGTGCAACGCACTTAATTCCCCAGCTTCTGCACCTGCGGACACCTTTCTCGCACTTGCGGTCCCTGGTGCGCATCTGCGAAACCAACCCAAAATCCTCATCTCCGCATCTGCGTTCAAGGCCTCGCACTTGCGGGCTCGCAGATGCGGCCAATTCTTCGCACCTGCGTTCGTAGCCTTGGCCCAGTGTCGCCCGCACCTATGCACTCCCCACGCGCACCAGTGGCCTCGCACCTGCGAGGCTTTCTTCCTCAGGTATAGCAGTAGCAGCAGTTCTAACTGCAAATTCCAACTTCGACAAATCATTTAACTACCCGAAATCATCCCGAGGCCCTCGGGACCTCAACCAAAAATACCAACAAGTCATATATCAATATACCAACTTAGTCGAACCTTCGAATCACTCAAAACAACATCAAATCATCAAATTACCCTCGGATTCAAGCCTAAGAACTTCTAAATTTTCAAATTCGGCAACCGATGCTGAAACCAACCAAACCATGTCTGAATGACCTTAAATTTTGCACACACGTCACAAATGACACTATGAACCTACTTCAACTTTTGGAATTCCATTCCGACCCCGATATCTAATTTTCCACTGTCGACCGAAATCGCCAAATTTTCAATTTCGCCAATTCAAGCCTAATTCTACCACGGACCTCAAAATCACATTCCAGACGCACTTCTATGTCCAAAATTACCTAACGGAGCTAACGGAACCATCAGAATTCAAATCCGAGATCGTTTACACATAGGTCAACATCCGGTTGACTTTTCCAACTTAAGTTTCTACTTAAGAGACTAAGTGTCTCAATTCACTCTAAAACTATTCCGGTCCCGAACCAACTAACTCAATATAACATAATATAGCTGAATAACACAAAAAGAAGTAGAAATAGGAAAAATGGGGCTATAACTCTCGAAACGACTGGCCGGGTCGTTACACTTAATGTGTGAATATCCTACATCAACAAGATAATATTTGTCCCCGGATGGATGTGAAAAATTCAGATCGGGTCTACGAAGTGCCTCACCAAATATACAGGAGCTACTCCTTCCCACCTAGACCATGCAAATGTAAAACACGTATTAAAGTCGACAACAACAAGAATATTTTGAGTAGAATAACCTTTACGCCCAATATATGGTATCTCTTGACCTTGAGGCAATCTTGCTTTCACATATGTTCCATCATTCTATGTCTTTATCATAAACATCATTTGTTCCATCATTATCTTAATCTAACCCAACTTCCGACTCTTGTTCTTGATTTGTTGCACGTGCTCTCTCTCTGATGGCAATGATATCAGTAAATAAAGCATCGTAACGAAACCATATCAACGAAAGGTCTTTGTTCCTAAATTTTTTATATTTAGAACTCTCTTGTAAAAAAGAATTTAAAATTACTCTAAGCAAACAAATGAAACTAATAACTAAAAGAGTTATGAAATAATTGTAGAAAAGGGCAAGCAATGTACCTTAATTTTTTGCTCCCACCAATCATCATCTGCAATAATTATTTTTCTTGTGGGATCTCATCCTAAACCTGTCTCACCTCTCATCAACTGCTTAAAAAGAGTCCACTCTGCTTTCATGTGATCCCAATAATTTTTCATTTGTTTTCCAGTATATTGTAGTCTCGTCTTCTTAATGAACTCATTTACCATATTCTTCCATCCATCTTTAGACAAGTAAGTGTTTGGCCTATTTCCTTTTCTAACTTCTTGCTCACACAATTCAATGAATTTAATATGTGCATATTCATCCCACTTAGCATTATGTCGTTCCCCCATAATTGAATGTTAACAATCTGAAGAGATTACAAGATTTTGCTATAAACGTACACATATAATAATATTTGTGCACAACTCAAAATAAAACAAAGTTCAAAAGAACGCCTTCTTATTTTTGTATGTCACATAATTTTAAAGTAGAAATAATATTCAATATTATAATGAGACCAATTATCTTAATTACTAGTTCAGAATGCTATGTGATGAATTTCACTGGAGCTTTGTGTCGGGTGTGATTATTATATATGGTATTAATCAGGTATTGAGTATAGGTCTAAGCAAGATTAGTACTCAATATTATATGAAGGACGAGCAGAAGCTACAACCTCTGAAGCTCAAATATACTCAGGAATAATTCAACTTCCTAGGATTGTGAAGTCAATTTGGGACATTTTAACTGATACTCTTCCCATTAGAGGATACAAAATGAGGCCTTACTTCAATCTTGTTGGTATGTGATTTAGGTGGCAATAAAAATTTACAAATTATCTTTTGTATTTTTCAAGATAATTCATGATCTTAACATTAATGATATCTGATTTGTTTGTATTTAATCATCATCTTTGACTGTATATATGATTTTTCAAAGTTGCTTAAAAATATAACACAACTGTATGTCATATTTAATATAGCAATCACTCTTGAAACAAAGTAGCCTTAAATATTACTGTTAATATCCAATAGCATTAACACAACAATCAATACAGTTGAAACAAAGCAGCCTTAAGAAGACAAGTGAATTTCATTACCACAAGATATTTATGATAGCTGCAGAGGCACGACTGCAGATATTTAGAGAGCTTTCCTTCAACAATGAGAGCGCGAGAATTAGAGTTACCAATGGACAACCCACGAGCAGAGAAGAACGAAAAAAGGGAATTCCACGTAATAGAGGAAGCAATAAGATCAACCCTTCTACTATTGCAGAGGCACAGCTGGAGAATTGCAGAGGCAACAACTGTTTAGGTTTTGAAGAACTGGGATAAAGTAAAACTATACGAAGAGTTTTGTTTTAAAAAGAAGTATTTTAGGGATAAAATAGTAGATATTTTGGTCAAACCTAAAGTGCTTATAAGCTGAAATTTGATAAGTTGAGGGAGACCAACTTATGGCTTTTGGCTTATAAGTACTTTTAATTTTACCAAACGCGTAAATAAGCCAAAAAGTACTTATAAACCAGTTTGACTAGCTTATAAGTATAGCCAAACACCCTCTCAGTGTATTTACTTAATTAAATATGATTAATGTACTAAAAGCATTATACCCACATAATTTATACCCGGCCCAGTATTGACTATACAACAAAATTTGACCCACCCATTCCCCTTGAAGTTTGATTCTCCCAATTCTCTCTCTTCGTTACTTCCTCAGTTAGGACTCAATGTGTTCAAACAAAGAACATTCCATGAAAAACATGGACTCCTCTTTAGGGAATAAATTAAGCAAGTCTCTGATAAGCTATTTGTTCCCATCATCGTGACACGTTACTATCGTGATTACAAAGAAGTCTAGGGTCTCTAGGAAGTTGAAAATTATGAAGGAGTGTTTTTGTATTAAATTTACAGTTTGAATGGCACGGAATGTGCATTTGTAATTTCTAACTATGAGATTCATTCAAAGTGTTTGTGTTAGCTTCTTAAGCGGTATTTTGTTTGGGTTGGTCTTGCTTAATAGCCAACACTTTGACATATATTAGAATGCAATGTTATGAAATTGTATCACTTTATTTAGTCCCTTTTTATTTTGCGGTTTAAGGTATACTATTTTTGCATTTTAATTAGTTTCATTAAATTGTATAGGGTAAAATATGATATGCCATGTGGCTGACTAAAATGAGGATACGTGGAATCCGAGATGAGATGGCTGAGGACCGAGCGCAGCCACTCTGCTTGTCATCGGAAAGGATAACGTTCATGAAGGTGTATTAAATGCTCCGTGCCCGGTGGCATTTACTAAGGAATATTCTGCACCATTATGAGCGACGGTCCGTTATAGAGAATTTGACATTTATATTCACTGTTACATCTTCATCAATGACCCTCATAATTGGCATTAAAGGAGGGCACGATCCTAGGACCTCTTTCTCTAGGCATAGCTATAAATAGTGAGCTCAGTTACCATTGTAAGGGACACGAATTTTCTGGCAAAAACATAGACTATATTCTATACAGAACTTTATAGAATTTCACTTTCTTGCCTTTTGATATCATTATTGCTGTGTTCGGAAATCGTGTTCACGGAATCACCATCCTTGCTATTTCATCTATATTCTAAGGCTAAGTATTGTGTATTTTTTTGATTATTATATTATTTCAGGATCAAATTAGTTCACTTTTCTAGAAATCACGTATAAATTCAACTGTATCGTTTTACAGGTAAACAGTTTGGCGCCCACCGTGGGGCCTAGATAACCGTGCAATTAAATTGATCCTTGCTTTTTTTTACTAACATGTTTTGATTATTTTGTCTTAGAAACAAAATGACAAAAAATGGCAGATAACATTGTTAACGATGCACACAACCCTGAAATTCGAGGGGATCAGCCTTATTTCGAGGATTCAATCAGTGACACCCGCAATAAGGGGAATGATACCACACTGGTGCATGACAGGCGATACCCTCGACGTGTTCGGGAGACAACTCCCGATGATGCTGACAAGGAGCAAGTAGCGGATGCTGTGAAGATCACGCAAGAGCAACAAGTAATCATTCTAGGCCATCTCACGCGGCATGATCAGGTTATGACGAAACTGAAGCAGGCGCTATAAGGTGCTTCGAATAATGCAAACATGCGCGATCCAATTCCTCCTGTTATTCTCGCAGCCCAAACAACGCAGATAGTCGACAACAACACTCCTAGGGATAAATTTGGCCACGATAGGGCTGGGGGGAGCATATCAGGTCATAACAACGAGAACTATTCATTCAAAGATGAGTTTTTACGTTTCATGAGGGAAGTAAACGCCCGCATAGATCAAATCCCGAGCGCACCACCAGTATTGAAAGGCTCGAACTCGAAGAAGTATGTTCAATTATTGTACAAGCGAAGTGCGGCACCAGAATCCCGAAGTGTTTTAAAATGCCTGAAGTTCCAAAGTATGATGGAACTTCAGACCCACAAGAACATATTACCACCTACACAACGACAGTGAAAGGAATTGATCTAGCTCCTCATGAAATTAAATCTGTGTTGCTAAAGAAATTCGGCAAAGCTCTCACGAAGACAGCCCAAACGTGGTATTCATTACTGCCCGAACATTCCATAGATTCCTTTAAGATGCTCACGGATTCTTTCATTAAAGCTCATGCCAGGGCCAGAAAGGTGTAAGCCTGGAAGTCCGACATATTCAGAATCGCACAAGGAGAATCAAAATTATTACAAGAGTTTGTTACGCGATTCCAAAAAGAAAGAATGTTGCTCCCAGCCGTCCCGGATGAATGGGCAGCTGATGCATTTTCCAAAGGATTGAATCCGAGAAGTTCAGACGCTTCCCGGAAGCTGAAGGAGAGCCTGCTTTAGTTTCAAGCAATAATCTGGGTAGATGTTCACAACCGATACGAGTCAAAGATAAGGATTGAAGATGACCAGGTCGATTCTACATCATCGGCCAAATGACGGGAGAAGAATACAGAAAAATCAAAGGATGACTACGACGTGGATAAGCGGACTTCGAGGGGATGGTTTTTGCCATACGAGCATACCGAAGGCCGTGGCAGAATCTTCGAGCAGCAAATAAGTTCACCGTTGACGGAGGGACCGATCATGGTCGAAACAATAGATCACTTCAAGATAAACAAACGTCAGGGTCTCGAGATCTTTCTTACCCTAAGTTATCAGAATATAACTTCAACGTCAGTGTAGTGGAACTAGTGTCATCCATGAGGAACATTAAAGAAGCATGATTCCCGAGAACAATAAGGTCTGATTCCAGCCAGAGGGATCCCAATTTATGGTGTGAATACCACGGGAACGAACGGCCACCAAACAGGCGACTGCCAACATCTTCAGGAGGAGGTGGCAACACTATTGAAGAATGGTCATCTCCGAGAATTCTTGAATGATTGAGCTAAGAACGATTACGGTCGCAACAGAGACAACGCAGGATCTTCGAAAGTTAGAGAAGAAACCCCACGCCAGTCGATCAACATGATCTTTGGGTGGAACGAGATTAACGAGGTCACCTTTTTGATGGCAAAAAAGACTAAAGTATCGATAACTCATAGCAAAAGACTCCGGGAGGACGATATTACTTTCACGGAGGAAGACGCAGACGTATTGCTATTACCACACAATGACGCACTGGTAATGTAACGACCCGACCAGTTATTTTGCCTTTTAGATCCATGTTCCCCTAAATTAGACTCCCCGTATATGCTTTTACTATTTTATGACTTACGGGGATGATTCGTTCGGGATTTAGAAGGGTTCGAGTTGAAATCGGAACACTTGGTTTCTTAAGGTTGGCAAAAAGGGCTGAGTTTGACTTTGGTCAATATTTTTAGTAAATCACCTCGAAATCGGAATTTGACGATTCCAATAGGTTTGCATGATGATTTTGGACTTGGGCGTATGTTCGGATCGGATTTTGTATGACCCAGGAGCGTTTCGGCACTTAATATTGATATTTGGCAACTTTAAGGTTTTAAAGTTCTTTAAAATTGGTTTGGAGTAGGTTTTGGTGTTGTAGAGGTCCGTTTGGGATTCCGAGCCTAGAAATAGATTTGTATGCTGATTTAAGACTTACACACAAAATTTGGTGTCATTCTAAGTAGTTTAAGTACGATTCGACGCATTTAGAGTGAATTAGAAGAACTTGCAGTTCATAAGTTGATTCTATTTGGTTTGGGGTGTGATTCTTAGTTTTGATATTATTTTATGCGCTTTGAGAGTTCAAGCGAGTTCGTTTTATGATTTCAAACTTGTAGGTATGTTTGGACGGAGTCGCATGTGCGAAGAAGACGATCGCAGAACCTGTAAAGGCGCAGATGCGACGAGTTTGCCGCAGAAGCGGTCTCACAGAAGTGAGCCGCTGGTCGCAGAAGCGAGGAACCCATATGAGGGGGAGGATCACATCTGCAAGGCCCTTTCCGCAGATGCGGAGCCGTAGATGTGGCCAAGGAGCCGCAGGTTCGGAAATCACTGAAGGCAAAACCTTCATTTAAGTCGGGGTTTGAGCATTTTTGGGTTCATTTATTTCATTCTTGGGGCGATTTTGGAGCTAGTTAGAGAGGGGTTTTCACTAGCTATTCGAGGTAAGTAAATTCTACCTAATGTGAGTTAAATACATAGTTTATGGGTGGATTTTAACATGTAAATTATGAAAAATTGTGGGTTTAGTTGAAAAACCAGGTTTTGATAAAAATAGAATTTAACCACGAAAATGGATATTGAATTTAGTGAAAACTATATATTTGAGTTCGTGAGGTTATGGGTAACAACTTTCTTCGAAACTTTTTAGAATCCAGGCACGTGGGTCCCGGGGGTGAATCTTAGGAATCCTTCAAATTGAGGTTAGGTAATCACTATAATAGTTTGAATATAAACTTTTGAACATGTATTGATTATTTTATATAACGTTTGGCTAGTTTTGGATTGTTCGGAACCGAGGTGGTACTTTAGAGCAGAATTTTGACCAGAAAGTGAGCCGTGAGATGAGGTAAGTCTCTTGTCTAACCTTGTAAGAGGGAATTTACCCCATAGGTGATTTAAATTAATGTTTGCCTCTAATTTTGTGGGCTATGTATGTACGGGGTGACGGGAGTCCATGCGTAGCTACTATTTATGCTATGTACGGGTAGTTTAGGACCTAAAACATGGTTTTATTTGAAATGTCGCACCCTATCTGTTAATTAAAGTGCCTATAATATATTAGAACTTGTTAGAGGAATTGTGAAAGATTGTTAATTGAATGTGTACTACGTTGTGTGCTAGCCTTTAATAACGTTAAGTCAAATGCTTACAAAGTATCCACTCTTCTTATGAAGCGGGACGAACGCCTCGTCAGTAGATAGATGCATCTATGGTTCATGCCGCTCGACCTTCGCATTGTACACATTATTCTGGATTTGGCCGTACGACCTCGGCATAATCGTGTGTGTTAATACTAAGAGTTTCATTATATATTTTATATTATTTCATGGCTTGAAAGGTTAAAAGTATATATGATGGA
This sequence comes from Nicotiana tabacum, assembly GCF_000715075.1. Taxonomy (NCBI): domain Eukaryota; kingdom Viridiplantae; phylum Streptophyta; class Magnoliopsida; order Solanales; family Solanaceae; genus Nicotiana; species Nicotiana tabacum. The sequence continues at coordinate 112,749,372 of NC_134096.1, read as the reverse complement.
ATTAATCTGGGACTTACCATGTGTGAAAGAAATTCATGGTTTCCTGCTTGTTATTTAGTTATTATCTTGATTACATAACCTATGCTATTTAGAACTTCTGTACTTTTATTGGTAGCCCATAGTAAGTGTCGATGTCGACCCCTCGTCACTACTTCTTCGAGGTTAGACTTGATACTTACTGGGTACATGTTGTTTATGTACTCACGCTACACTTCTGCACTGACCATGCAGGATCTGAGGCAGGTGCATCTGGCGGTCCTGCATCCCCTAGAGTCTCTCTTTTGTATTTATATTTTGTCTACTTTATTTCGGACAGTAGTTAGAGTTTTGTGCATTCTACTTGTTTCTCATACACTTGTGATACTAGATCTTGGCACACACTCTAGTAGACTTTATGATTTTGGGGTATTTACATATTTATGCTTGCATTCAGATGTTTTCATTTTAATCATTTGACTCTCTATTTCTCAAATTTCTAAAACAAATGGGAATTAATTTCTTGAAAATTGTTTAAAAGAATAAATCACGTAGTAAATCCATCATAGGTTTGCCTAGCGGCGACGTTAGGTTCCACCATGGCCTATAGGAGAAATTGGGCCGTGACAGGTAATCTCTTTAAATTTGATAGATTTTAAAATTTAACGTGTTATAGTGGATCCAGGAAGTTCGGCTAATATCATACAATGGAGAGTATTGGAACAAGCTAAACCGACAAAACTCCTCGCTAGATTCAACCTTGCTAGCGTGACGACCTGGGGAGAGATCTTGCTGCCCACGAATGCTGAATGAGTAATGAAAACAACTCTCTTCGAATAAGTGGATGGTGATATGGTATACAACATCATCTTAGGAAGGCCATGGTTACACGAGATGAAAGTTATACCTTCGACGTATCACTAATTACTGAAGTTTCCAACGCCCGAAGGAATCAAGCAGATAAGAGGTGACCAACCGGCATCGAGGGAGATGAATGCAATCTCAGTTTCCGGTAGCAAAGGGAAGGAGCGCACGACATAGCAATTACATGAATCGGCGCCTACTCTCGAGTTAGAAGAGGTTATTCCAGGGGCAGAATTATCAGAATAATATCAGGTGCCGAGATATTTCCAAGTTCTAGAAGAAACAGACGCAACAAAATCCACGACAAAGGAACTAGAGCAAGTGTCATTGTTCAAAGAATTTTTAGAAAGAAAATTTTACTTGGGAATAGGACTACACCCTGAGCTCAGGTATGGTTTTATTGAATTCCTTAAAATTAACGCTGATTGTTTTGCATGGTCGCACGAAGATATGATAGGTATCCCGACGGAAATAGCCATGTACAAGCTGAGTTTGGATCCCAACGTATCACCGGTATGACAGAAGAAGCGCCCTATTGCCAAGGCCAGGAATAAATTTGTCAAAGAAGAGGTAACCCGCTTGCTTAATATCGCTTCGGTCAGAGAGGTAAGATATCCAGACTGGCTAGCTAATATAGTAGTAGTTCCTAAGAAGAACAATAAATTTTGTATGTGTGTAGATTATAAAGATCTCAATGAGGCGTGCCCGAAAGATTCATTTCCACTGCCAAATATCGATCAAATGATTGATGCCACGACCGGGCACGAATTAATGAGTTTCCTTGATGATTATTCCGGGTACAACTAAATTAAGATGAACCCGGAAGATCAGGAAAATACTTCATTTATAACTAATTTCGGTACATATTGTTATAATGTAATGCCTTTCGGGTTGAAAAACACCAAAGCCACTTATCAACGGCTCATAAATAAGATGTTTGAAAAGCAAATAGGAAAAACTATGGAAGTTTATATAGACGATATGCTCGTTAAGTCTTTGAATGTAGGTAACCACCTTAAGCATTTACAAAAATATTCGATATCCTAAGGAAGCATAACATGAAAGCGTTCGGGGTCAGCTCCGGTAAGTTCCTGGGATTTTGGGTCTCACAAAGGGGAATTGAGGTAAACCCCGATAAAATCAAGCCCATAGACGATATCCCGGATCAATTATCAAACGTAAAGGAAGTCCAAAGACTCACACGAAGGTTAGCAGCTTTGAGCAAGCTCATTTTCCGGTCGTAGGAAAAGTGTCATCGCTTCTTTACATTGCTCAAAAAGAAGAACAATTTCGAATGGACGCCGGAGTGCTAGCAGGCTTTGAGGGACCTGAAGAAATACTTATCAAGCCCTTCATTGCTCTCGAAACCAAAAGAAGGCGAAACATTGCTAGTCTACCTCGCGGTTTCAGAAGTTGAAGTAAGTGCGGTTTTAGTCCGGGAGGATGAAGGTATGCAGTTTCCTATTTATTACGTTAGCAAAATTTTAACAGGAGCAGAAACTCGCTACGCACATTTGGAAAAACTGGCCTTAGCTCTCGTAGTTGCCTCTCGGAAGCTGAGGCTCTCACGACCCCAAACTGGAGGGTCATGACTGGTAACCGGCCATACTTTCTGAGCACCGACGTACACTTTATCTAACCTTTCTTATTATTTTAAGGTCCAACAAGGTCAACATAAATGGTAGACATGAATCACAAATAGCCAACAATGATAGATAGCGACATAAACACATATAACATGGGCCGACAAGGCTATCGTAAAGCTATATGCAACAAAATCGATCGACAAGGCTATCCAAAACTATACATGAGACAACATCTGTCTATGAGTCTCTAAAGAAATATAAGTGCTGGAATATTGTCAGAATAAGTCCCCGACCTACCCATAACATCTATAACAAAAATGTATATCAAGACCACGGCAAGTGCAGAGAAGGGGTCTCGCCAATAACGCTGAACTGAGCAATCTACCATGGTGGGGGAGCTTCATCTACTTTTCTATCAGGACCTGCAGCACGACATGCAACATCCACAAATAAAAGAGAAGTCAGTACGAACAAAGTACTGAGTATCTAAGTTAGGATAACATAATTAAGAATAGTAATGTAAAGAGAGATAGAGAAAATACCACCTGTAACATCTGAGTGCCCTCATATATATATATATATATATATATATATATATATATATATATATATATATATATATATATATATGCATATATTGCTAAGGAATCAAACTGCATACAATATTCTCGCACACTCATATTACCTTGCCAAAGGTTCAAGAACTTATCATCTCTAGCTCATCGTATCTCAACTGGCAAGTAGTGACGAAGAAAGGCCTCAGAAAAGTCCTTCCACACAGCTGGAGGAGCATTCGGACCCCTGGATCTCTCCCAACCGTCATACCAAAAAATAGCTAAATCCCGTAACCGATAAGAAGCCAACTCTACTGCCTCAGTATCACTAGCGTGCATAACCCGTAATGTATGGTGAACCTTATCAATAAAAGTCTGCGGTCCTCCTTGGGGTCTGATCTGATAAATACTGGAGGGTCTAGATTAATAAAATCATGAACTCTCGCACTAACGGATCTGTTAGCAGCACCAATATTCTGCATCTGAGCCTGAGCAGCTACTAATCTAGTTAATAACTGCACCGCACTCCGTGTATCTGGGTCTGTAGTGCCAGACGAAGGAACTGGAGGTGCTGGATCTATCCTAATCTCATCTCGAGGGGGCGGAGTAGATGAGGTCTGAGATGGCATCTCGCCCTGAGCCTCATTCTGGCCCACTCTAGCAAGAGAAAACTGACCGGTACCCTCTCCTATAGCTGTATCAATCCGTATACGATGTGTCTACTTTCTAGTCGAAGGCATCGTTGAAAGAAAACATGGTGAATATTAGAGATGAACACTTACGGCTCTCTAACGCACTATCTAGATTCAGAAGGAAGGTAACAACCCTAAATGTCATGTAGCCTCCTAATTATAAATATGGTGCGCTACATATCTATAATCAAGCCTCTACTAGACACGGCTCATAGACAACCCCTAGAACAGACTGGCTCTGATACCAAGTTTGTCACGACCCCAAACTGTAGGGTCATTACTCGTAATCAGCCATACTTGCCAAGCACCGAGGTACATTTTATCTAACCTTTCTTATTATCTGTAAGGTCCAACGAGGTCAACATAAATGGTAGACATGAATCACAAACAATCAACAATGATAGATAGCAACATAAACACATATAACAAGGGCCGATAAGGCTATCGTAAATCTATATACAACAAAACCGACCGACAAGGCTATCCAAAACTATACATGAGACGACATCTGTCTATGAGCCTCTAAAGAAACATAAAGTACTGAGTATGTAAGGCGGGATAACATAATTAAGAACAGTAATGTAAAGAGAGATAGAGAAAATACCACCTGTAACATCTGAGTGCCTCTAAGGGAGACTGACATGACATATGTATGTATACATAAACTTTTAAAACATACACCTCTGTGGGCATCATCATCATCATATCGTACCCGGTCGTAATAGGCTCGGTAAAAACGTACCCGACCATCATAAGGCTCGGTAAAATCCAACTGATTAGTGGTTGCACAATAGGTGCCATACCTGACCGACTATAGCGCAGATCGGTAGAGTAAAATAGGTACATACATATAATGCATACAGGACTTATGGAATCACATTATGAACCTTTCGGAGTGACGTAAGGTCAGTAACCTTCGTATACGTTATTAGAGGATCTAACTCGCCATCATACATATTATAGGATTCAGGGAATACTAACAACATTTGGTACATAAAAATAAGAGAAGCAACATCAACATGAATCTTTCCATAAGAAGGGAAACAATGTAAGTAACTGTTAGTGTCACGACCCGAAATTTTTCACCGATGGGACCGTGATGGCACCTAACATTTCACTTGCTAGGCAAGCCAACGCTAGAAAATCATTTACCACTTTCTTATTTCCATTCATTAATTAACATTAATTAACTATAACAAAATATAACAAGTGCGGAATATCATAAATCTGTATTAACTACTACCACCCGGATATGGAGTCGCAATTCACGAGCATTCTAGAATTTACAACAAGTAATGGTCTGAAAGAAATACAACTGTCTGAATGAAAGAAAACAGTAAAACATAAAGGATAGACGGGGACTTTAAGATCTGTGAACGCCGACAGATCTATCTTGAGTCTCCGGACAGTGGACCCGTAGCAAATCTCGATCAACCTGAGCCGGTATCAAAATCTACACAGAAAGTACAAAGTGCAGCATCAGTATAACCGATCCCATGTGCTGGTTAGTATCGAGTCTAACCTTGGCGAAGTAGTGACGAGGCTAGGACAAGACACCTAAATATAACCTGAACAGTATAATCATGCTAGTGGCAACAACAGTAAATAAGAAATAACGCGAAAATAATGGGAGGGGAACATACAGTGGGGAAATACAACATAAGGAGTGAGAATAATGAAAAGACATAATTAAACCGGAAATCCTTAAACGAATTGAGCAATTAAGACAGCAAGGAAAACTGCACGGCATCACCCTTCGTGCTTTTACTCTCAACCTCACCAAATAACAAATAAGACTGCACGACATCATCCTTCGTGCTTTTACTCTCTTCCTCATAATATAAATAAATCATGCACGGCATCACCCTTCGTGCTTTACACTCTTCCTCACAATATAATTAAATTATGCACGGCATCACCCTTCGTGCTTTACACTCTTCCTCACGATATAAATAAATCATGCACGGCATCACCCTTCGTGCTTTACACTCTTCCTCACAATATAATTAAATTATGCACGGCATCACCTTTCGTGCTTTACACTCTTCCTCACAATTCACAAAATCAATAACAATAGATAGAGAAGAGTTTCACAAGAAAATTAATATTTTATAAATGATTACTTTCACAATTTAACATCTCAACCTCTAATCAATATTCACAATTTTATCGACCTTGGTGGAACCGGATACAAGTTTCCCAACGTTTCAACAACAATAATAAGCATGTATAACAAGATTTAAGACTACAAATTTGCAAGAATGGAATTTCACTCGCGTACTATGACTTGACCACAACGTATAGATGCTCGTTACCTCAACTATATGTCATATTCAACAACAAAACACGTAACAAATACTCACACAATACCAATTCCCTCAAGCCAAAGTTAGACACAATACTTATCTCGCTCTGAAGGCCACTTAATTCTCAATCATAGCTTTTCCTTTGGAATTCACCTCCAAACCACTCGTATCTATTCAAAAATGACTCATTAATATCATATATTGCTAAAGGAATCAATTATATTTCATAAATTAAATTTTCTAATTTTTCCTCCAAAAAGTCGAAAATCGACCCCCGGGCCCGCTTGGCCAAAACCCGAAGTTCAGACCAAAATCTTTTTACCCATTCACCCCGAGCCCGAATATGTAATTAGTTTTGGAATCCGACCTCAAATTGAGGTCTAAATTCCCAAATTCCCGAAATCCCTATTTTCTACCCTAACCCCTAATTCTACCATAAAAACTCTAAATTTTAGGTTGAAAATTCAAGAAATGTAATGGGTAATTGAAAGAAAATGGTTTAGAAGCACTTACCAACAATTTGGGGAAGGAATGACTCTTGAAAAATTGCCCCTCACCGTTTGGTTTTTGAGAAAAATGAGTTTTTGGCAAAAATCCTGTTTTGGATTCTGTTAAGTGCTGGGTGACATTGTTCATCGCGTTCGCGAGAGCACTGTCGCATTCGCGAAGTGTATGGGATTCCAAGCCTTCACGAGGCAGTGCTCACATTCGCGTAGGCTACCCTTCCATGGTCTTCGCATTCGCGAGACATTGCTCGCGTTAGCGATGAAGAAAAGGCTGATCCACCCCAGTGCCTAACACTACGCGTTCGTGATAGGCTTGTTGCGTTCGCGAAGGGTAACGCCCCTATCGCTTCGCGTTCGCGACCAATCCTTCGCGTTCGTGAAGAAGAAATCCTCATCTGCCCAGTTTTACTCTTCGCGTTCGCGAGAGTACCTTCGCGAACGCGAAGAAGGACATGCCAGAACACAGACTCTGCAGAAAAACCAGATTTCCAAAGTCCAAAACATCTCGTGGCCTATGCGAAACTCATCCGAGCCCTCGGGGCTCCAAACCAAACATGTACACAAGTCTAAAAACATCATACGAACTTGCTCGCGCGATCAAATCGCCAAAATAACACCTAGAACTACGAATTTAGCACCAAATCAAATAAAATTCTCTAGAACACTTTAAAATCCATATGTTCTCAACTGGACGTCCGAATCACGTCAAATCAACTCCGTTTGTCACCGAATTTCATAGACAAGTCTTAAATATTATAATAAAACTGTACCAGGCTCCGTAACCAAAATACGGACCCGATACTAACAATGCCAAACATCGATCAATTCTTAAAAATAATTAATTTTCAGACTTTTAATTTTCATCAAAAATTCATAACTTGAGTTAGGGACCTCCGAATTTGATTCCGGGCATACGCCCAGGTCCCATAATTTGATACGGACCTACATGGACCGTCAAAACACGGATCCGCGCCCGTTTACCAAAAATATTGACCTAAGTCAACTAAAATCAACTTTTAAGGCAAAAATTTTTATTTTCATTAGTTTTCAACATAAAAGCTTTCCGAAAATCTGCCGGACTGCGCACGTAAATCGAGAAGGATAAAAATGAGATTTTAAGACTTAAGAGCATAGAATCGAGTTCTAAAATATAAGATGTCATTTTGGGTCATCACAATCTCCACCTCTAAAACAACCGTTCGTCCTCGAACGGACATAGATAAGTACTTGGGCTGGTGAAAAGGTGGGGGTATCTACTCTGTATATCGGACTCAGACTCCCAAGTAGCTGCCTCAATAGGCTGACCTCTCCACTGCACTCGAACTGAAGGGTAACTCTTTGACCTCAACTGACGAACTATCGGTTTAGAATGGCCACCGGCTCCTCCTCGTAAGTCAAATCCTTGTCCAACTGGACAGAGCTGAAATCTAACACGTGGGACGGGTCACCATGATATTTTCGGAGCATAGACACATGGAATACCGGATGAACTGAGTGTCACACCCCTTTTCTACCCCCAAAAGATATATATGTCATATGGATTGGGTTAAAGAGTTTTTCCAATTAAAGTGACAAACTTGAGTAGGGATTATTTTACTTACAGAGTCGCCACTTGGAATTGAGTTTTGGGGTATTCCAAGTCACCTTTTATTTGAATCCCTAGTCAAAGGAAGGTTTGACTCTATTATTATTGGTCTGCGAAAACAAAGTCCGGGTAAGGAATTCTATTGACCGGAGAGAAGGTGTAAAGAACTCCCCGAGTCCCGTAGCTCTAGCACAGTCGCTTTATTGACTACATTTGACTTATATTATTTTTGGATAAACTGTGATTTATTGGTTTTCATATTTTATCTATTTGCTTTCAATCATTAAAATTACTAAAAAAATAATTTGAATAATACGTTGTCATAACCACGCCTCGCAAAGGAATGTGTGATCGAGACAAAATCAATTAACTTATCATAATCGTGCCTCATAAGCGAATCCGAAATCATGACAATCAAATATTTGTACTCTTTTGAGAAATTACTACATTTATGCTGCAAGCGAATCCGTGAATGAAAAAAGTTAAAGCGCGCCTACTAGTTGCCTAGCGTTTAAATTAATTAAAAAAAGTGACCAAGTTACTAATTTACTTAGTATTATAAAGGAAAACAAAACAAATTTTTGATGAGCTTATTTGACTAAGTTAATATACAACAACTGGGCCAGCCTATAGAGTTTGTATGTTTTACCCGAAAGAATCAAGTTCATTTGACCCATTTATTCACTTTGTGACCACATGGCCCAATGACTTAGTTGCCCTAGGTTCCAATCTTATTTCTCAACCCAACCATATCAATTATATCCCAACAATATTTTACATTTTTACCTAACTGTAAAACTTAACAAAAATCTAATAATAAGCATACCCATCTCTACACATATCCATATTAATGCAAACTTAAAAAGAGGGAAAAATAATTATAGGTTGCAAATGTTAATCCTGTTTTGAAACTATCAGACAAAGCAACTATCGGTGCATTTTATTGGACTGACCATATGAAAGAATATATATATTCTATCAGTTTTTCAAGAATTTAACAATGGTAAGCTGATGTCAATGCAGTATCCAAAAATAGGCATCAACATAACAATGACAAGAATAAAAATCAAAAGAAAGAAAAGACTTTAAGCGAGTAAATTAAATTTTTTACTTTACTGCTCACTATTTTAGCCATGCCCGTGCCTCAAGAAAGTTGAGCTTTAACTATTCAAAATAGTCTATACAAAGAAATATTTTTTATAACTGAGATTACTTTTTGAAGTTTAAACTAGTTGACTGGAGATCTAAACATGGACATGACTTTCACGAAAGAAAGGAAACAAACTAACATTAAAAACATGCAAAACAATCAGAATAAACTCAAAATATCTTCTTCTTTTTTATCATTCACTTACATAAAAACTACATAGATAGAGTTCCAAAGGGTACCTAAGGTGCAGAATGTGAGACGACGAGCTATGAAGTTCAACTTTGACTCAAAGCTAGCTTGCGAAAATTCGAGAACGGACAACAACAAGTAAACCGCAGCAACAGTGAACAAACCCAGCAAAACTCAGAGAAATTCAGTAGAAAAATAGTAGAAACCTTCTCCCCCACCCCCCCCCCCCCCCCTTTTTTTTTGGAAAATTTCACAGGTGAAAGACTGTTGAAATTTTATCTTTAGCTCTCAAACATTCTGACCCTTTTTCTCTCGAGTTGTGTTCTTTCTTAGAGTGTAAAAGATGTCTCATCTAAGTGTCATAGAGTGTGTGTGTCTATAGGAGTGAGTTGAGAGAAGCGAGTGTGTGGAGGGTAGGCAGATTGGAGGGAGCCAACCAGGACTGAGTGATAGTTAGGGATTGTTTTGTGTAAAAAGGGAGAGATCCGTTCTTTCTTCTTTCCTCCTCTTTTTTTGGTATGTTATATGTGTGTTTTAATGGCTGAAAATAGGGTATGGGTATTGTGAGTGGGGGACAAAGTGTGGGGGACAAGCATGGGGGGCAAGCATGGGGGACAAGGGAAAGTGGAGTTAGGACAAAGTGTGGGGGACAAAGAGTGGGGACACGCGTGGGAAGATGGGAGCGGGAAATATTCAAGCACGGTAAAAAATTAGGTACTCACTTTGAGGATAACCCTGGAGGCAGCACAAGTCTATAAGCTACCTCCCCCACTCTCTCGAGGATCTCAAATGGTCCGATATATCTAGGGCTCAACTTGCCCTTCTTCCCGAACCTCATTACACCCTTCATGGGTGATACCCGAAGTAACACTCTCTCTCCGACCATGAGTGCAACATCACGAACTCTACGGTCGTCATAACTTTTCTGCCTGGACTGAGCTGTGCGAAGTCGATCCTGAATAATCTTGACCTTATCCAAGGCCTCCTGAACTAAATCTGTACCCAATAACCGAGCCTCTCCCGGCTCAAACCACCCAATTGGCGACCGACATCGTCTACCATATAATGCCTCATAGGGAGCCATCTGAATGCTCGATTGGTAGCTCTTATTGTAGGCAAACTCTGCTAACGGCAAAAACTGATCCCAAGAACCTCCAAAGTCAATAACACAGGCGCGGAGCATATCCTCCAAGATCTGAATAGTACACTCAGACTGCCCGTCCATCTGAGGATGAAATGCTGTGCTCAACTCAACCCGCGTACCCAACTCATGCTGAACTGCCTTCCAAAAGTGCGAGGTAAACTGCGTACCTCGATAAAAAATGATATACACGGGCACACCGTGAAGACGGACGATCTCCCGAATATAAATCTCTGCTAACCGCTCTGAAGAATAGGTTACTGCCATAGGAATGAAATGCGCTGACTTGGTCAGCCTGTCCACAATAACCCAAACTGCATCAAACTTCCTCTGAGTCCATGGGAGTCCAACAACAAAATCTATAGTGATACGCTCCCACTTCCACTCAGGAATATCTAACCTCTGGAGTAAACCACCAGGTCTCTGATGCTTACACTTTACCTGCTGGCAACTTAGGCACCGAGTTACATAGGTAACTATGTCCTTCTTCATTCGCCTCCACCAATAATGCTGCCTCAAGTCCTGATACATCTTGGCGCCGCCCAGATGAATAGAATACCGGAAACTGTGGGACTTCTCAAGGATCAACTCACGTAGTCCATCTACATTAGGCACACAAATACGACCCTACATCCTCAAAACTCTGTCATCTCCAACAGTAACCTGCTTGGCACCACAATGCCGCACTATGTCTCTAAGGACAAGTAAATAAGGATCGTCATCCTGCCGATCTCTGATGCGCTCAAATAAAGAAGATCGAGCAACTGTACAAGCTCGAACACGATTGGGTTTAGAAATATCTAACCTCACGAACTGGTTGGCCAAGGCCTGAACATCCAATGCAAGTGGTCTCTCACCAACTAGAATATATGCAAGGCTATCCATACTGACTGATTTTCTACTCAAAGCATCGGCCACCACATTGGCCTTCCCGGGATGATACAATATGGTGATATCATAGTCTTTCAATAGCTCCAGCCACCTCTTCTGCCTCAAATTGAGTTCCTTCTGCTTGAACAAATACTGCAAGCTCCAATGATCAGTGAATACCTCACATGGTACGCCATAAAGATAGTACCTCTAAATCTTCAGCGCGTGAACAATGGTTGCCAGCTCTAGATCATGAACATGGTAATTCTTCTCGTGAACCTTCAGCTGCCGTGAAGCATATGCAATAACCTTGCCACCCTGCATCAATACTGCACCCAGACCAATACGAGATACGTCACAATATATTGTATAAGATCCTGAACCTGTGGGTAACACCAATACCGGTGCCGTAGTCAAAGCTGTCTTGAGCTTCTGAAAGCTTGCTTCACACTCGTCTGACCACCTGAACGGGGCACCCTTCTGGGTCAATCTGGTCAACGGGGCTGCTATAGATGAAAACCCCTCCACAAATCGACGGTAATAGCCCGCCAAACCCAGGAAACTACGGATCTCTGTAGCTGATGTGGGTTTAGGCCAGTTCTGGACTGCCTCAATCTTCTTAGGATCCACTTGAATACCCTCTGCTGATACAACGTGACCCAAGAAAGCAACTGAACTCAACCAAAACTCTCATTTTGAGAACTTAGCATATAACTGGCTGTCTTTCAGAGTCTGGAAAATGATCCGAAGGTGCTGCTCATGCTCCTCTCGACTGTGGGAGTAGATCAAGATATCATCAATAAACACAACCACAAAGGAATCTAAGTAGGGTTTGAACACCCGGTTCATCAAATCCATGAATGCTGCTGGGGCATTTGTCAGCCCAAATGACATCACTAGAATCTCATAATGTCCATACCGAGTCCGAAAAACTGTCTTAGGAACATCGGATGCCCTAATCCTTAACTGATGGTAGCCAGATCTCAAATCAATCTTTGAAAACACCTTGGCACCCTGAATCTGATCAAATAAATCATCAATCCTCGGCAATGGATACTTGTTCTTGATGGTGACTTTGTTCAACTACCGATAATCTATACACATCCTCATTGATCCATCTTTCTTCTTCACAAACAACACAGGTGCACCCCATGGCGAGACATTAGGCCTAATGAATCCCTTATCAAGCAAATCTTGCAACTACTCTTTCAATTCTTTCAACTCCGGCGGGGCCATGCGATATGGCGGAATGGAAATAGGCTGAGTGCCCGGAGCCAAATCAATGCAGAAACCAATATCCCTATCGGGTGGCATCTCCGGCAGGTCTGCAGGAAATACCTCTGGAAACTCACGAACAACCGGTACCGAATCTATGGAAGGAACCTTCGTACTAGAATCGCGGACATAAGCCAAATAAGCTAGACACCCCTTCTCGACCATATTCCGAGCCTTCACATAAGAGATAACCCTGCTGGCAGAATGTCCAAGATTTCCTCTCCACTCTAATCGAGGTAACCCCTGCAAGGCTAAGGTCATTGTCTTGGCGTGACAATCTAATATAGCATGATAAGGTGACAACCAATCCATACCTAGTATGACATCAAAATCAACCATGTCAAGAAGTAGGAGATCTACACGAGTCTCAAAACTGCTAATGGTGACCACACACGAATGATAAACATGATCTACAACAATAGTATCTCCCACTGGTGTGGACACATACACAGGAGCACTCAAAGAATCATGGGGCACAACCAAATAGGAAGCAAAATAGGATGACACATAGGAGTAAGTAGATCCCGGATCAAATAGAACTGAAGCATCTCTACTGCAAACTGAAACAGTACCTGTGATAACAGCGTCAGATGACTCAGCCTCTGGCCTGGCCGGGAAAGCATAACACCGGGGCTAGGCCCCACCATACTGAACTACGTCCCTGGGACGACCTCTAGCTGGCTGGTCTCCATCTCTAACGGCCTAACCTCCACCTCTAACAGTCTGGCCTCTACCTCTGGCTGCCTGACCCCTGCCTCTGGATGGCTGAGCAGGTGGTGCAGCAACTGGTGTCGGAACCATGGAATGAGAGCTCTGATGCTGTGAGCTGCCCGTTGCCCGAGGGCAAAATCTAGCAATGTGCCTCAAATCACCACAAGTATAACATAACTTCGGCTGCTGTGACTGCTGGCCCTGAAACTGACCCTGTCGACCCGAATAACCACCCTGATAACTCTGGAGTGGAGGTGCACAAATAGGAGCTGGTGGTGCACTGTAGGCTAGCTGGTTAGAATAACACATCTGAGTGCCACGACACCTGAGGCACCGTGAGATGCCTAAAGCGCTGAATGAAAGGTCCTGGGAGGATGGCCTCTACCAAAAGTACTCATTCCTCTAGGTGAGGCACCGCTGAACTCACCGGAATGACGAGGTCTCTTGTCAGACCCCTGACCTCCCTGAGTAAGAACCAGTTCGACTCGTCTGGCGACATTAGCAGCTGCCTGAAAAGAAATCTCACTCCCCGTCTCCTTAGCCATCTGCAATCTGATAGGCTGATCAAGTCCATCAATACACCTCCTCACCCTCTCTCTCTCTCGATGGGAAGTAGAAGGATAGCATGACGGGCCAAATCCACAAAACGGGTCTCATACTGAGTAACAATCATACTGCCCTACTGGAGAAGCTCAAACTGAAGGCGACACTCCTCTCTCAATGTGATAGGCAGAAACTTCTCTATGAATAGCTGAGAGAACTAGTCCCAAGTAAGAGCAAGCGACCCAGCTGGTCTGGTCAATAGGTAATCTCTCCACCATTTCTTGGCGGAACCAGTCATCTGAAATGCAGCAAAATCGACCCCATTGGTCTCCACTATACCCATGTTCCGTAAAACTTCGTGACAGCTGTCAAGATACTCCTGGGGGTCCTCTGAAGGAGCACCACTGAAATGAATAGGAAAGAGCTTGATAAACCTGTCCAATCTCTATAAAGCCTCATAAGACATAGCTGGCCCATCTTCGACCTGCGCCGCAATAACCGACTGAACTAATTCGATTGGCTGAGCTGCTGGAGCCTGATACTGGGGAGCTATCTGCTCCGGAGCGGGAGTGGTGGGAGTCTGAGCTCCTCCAGCCTGAGATACTGCTGGTGCCATGGGAAATGTGCCAGTCTGGGCCACACTCTCCATAAGCCCCACCAAACGGACCAAAGCGTCCTGAAGTTCCTGAACTGGTCCGAAAGGAACAGTCTGGGTTAGAACCTCCTCGTCAAGCTCTATCTTAGGCTCCACTGCTGGGGCTACTGCTCGGGCCCTAGGCTTAGCCCTGCCCCTGCCTCGGCCTCTAGCACGACCTCGGTCTCGACCTCTGCCCCACGTAGAAGCTGTCACTAGAGGCTCTGGCTGCTGCTCGGCTGAGGAAGCGGTACGTGTTCTCGCCATCTGCGAGAGAATAAGAGTAAAAGAGTTCAATCAACATTGAGAAAGCAAAATCGCACAACAGGGAAGAAAAGAAGTGAAACTTGTTCCTAAACTTCATAGCCTCTAGAAGATAAGCACAGACGTCTCCGTACCGATCCTCCAGACTCTACTAAGCTTGCTCATGAATCACGAGACTTAAGCAACCTAGGGCTGTGATACCAACTGTCACGACCCAAAAATTTTCACCGACGGGACTGTGATGGCGCCTAACATTTCACTTGCTAGGCAAGCCAACGTTAGAAAATTATTTACCAATTTCTTATTTCCATTCAGTAATTAACATTAATTAACTACAATGAAATTTAACAATGCGGAATATCATAAATCTGTATTAACTACTACCACCCGGATCTGGAGTCGCAATTCACGAGCATTCTAGAATTTACAACAAGTAATAGTATGAAAGAAATACAACTGTCTGAATGAAAGAAAACCATAAGACATAAAGGATAGACGGGGACTTCAAGGTCTGTGAATATCGACAGATCTACCTTGAGTCTCCGGACAGCAGACCCGTAGTAAATCTCGATCAACCTGAGCCGATATCAAAATCTGCACAGAAAGTGCAGAGTACAGCATCAGTACAACCGACCCCATGTACTGGTAAGTATCGAGCCTAACCTCGGCGAAGTAGTGACGAGGCTAGGATAAGATACCCACATATAACCTGAACAGTATAATCATGCTAGTGGCAACAACAGTAAATAAGAAATAACGCAAAAATAATGGTAGGGGAACATACAGTGGGAAAATACAATATAAGGAGTGAGAATAATGAAAAGACATAATTAAACCGGAAATCCTTAAACGAATTGAGCAATTAAAACAGCAAGGAAAACTGCACGGCATCACCCTTCGTGCTTTTACTCTCAACCTCACCAAATAACAAATAAGACTGCACGGCATCACCCTTCGTGCTTTTACACTCTTCCTCACAATATAAATAAATCATGCACGGCATCACCCTTCGTGTTTTACACTCTTCCTCACAATATAATTAAATTATGCACGGCATCACCCTTCGTGCTTTACACTCTTCCTCACAATATAAATAAATCATGCACGACATCACCCTTCATGCTTTACACTCTTCCTCACAATATAATTAAATTATGCACGGCATCACCCTTCATGCTTTACACTCTTCCTCACAATTCACAAAATCAATAACAACGGATAGAGAGGAGTTTCACAAGAAAATCAATATTTCATAAATGATTACTTTCACAATTTAACATCTCAACCTCGAATCAATATTCACAATTTTATCGACCTTGGTGGAACCGGATGCAAGTTTCCCAACATTTCAACAACAACAATAAGCATGTATAACAAGATTTAAGACTACAAATTTGCAAGAATGGAATTTCACTCGCGTACTATGACTTGACCACAATGTATAGATGCTCGTTACCTCAACTATACGTCGTATTCAACAACAAAACACGTAACAAATACTCACACAATACCTATTCCCTCAAGCCAAAGTTAGACACAACACTTACCTCGCTCCGAAGGCCACTTAATTCTCAATCACAGATTTTTCTTTGGAATTCACCTCCAAACCACTCGTATCTATTCAAAAATAACTCAATAATATCAAATATTGCTAAAGAAATCTATTATATTTCATAAATTAAATTTTCCAATTTTTCCTCCAAAAAGTTGAAAAATCGACCCTCGGGCCCGCTTGGTCAAAACCCGAGGTTCGGACGAAAATCTTTTTGCCCATTCACCCCCGAGCCCGAATATGTATTTAGTTTTGGAATCCGACCTCAAATTGAGGTCTAAATCCCCAAATTCCCGAAATCCCTATTTTCTACCCTAACCCCTAATTCTACCATGAAAACTCTAGATTTTAGGTTGAAAATTCAAGAAATGTAATGGGTAATTGAAAGAAAATGGTTTAGAATAACTTACCAACAATTTGGGGAAGGAATGACTCTTGAAAAATCGCTCCTCACCGTTTGATTTTTGAGAAAAATGAGTTTTTGGCAAAAATCCCGTTTTGGATTCTGTTAAGTGCTGGGCGACAGTGTTCATCGCGTTCGCGAGAGCACTGTCGCGTTCGCGAAGTGTATGGGCTGCCAAGCCTTCGCATTCGTGAGGCAGTGCTCGCGTTCGCGTAGGCTACCCTTCCCTGGTCTTCACGTTCGCGAGACATTGCTCGCGTTCGCGATGAAGAAAAGGCTGATCCCCCTAGTGCCTAACACTAGCGTTCGCGATGGGCTTGTCACGTTTGCGAAGGGTAACGCACCTATCGCTTCGCGTTCGCGACCAAGCCTTCGCGTTCGCGAAGAATAAATCCTCAGCTGCCCAGTTTTACTCTTCGCGTTCGCGAAGAAGGACATGCCAGAACACAGACTCTGCAGAAAAACCAGATTTCCAAAGTCCAAAACATCTCGTGCCCTATCCGAAACTCACCCGAGCCCTCTGGGCTCCAAACCAAACATGTACACAAGTCTAAAAACATCATACGAACTTGCTCGCATGATCAAATCGCCAAAATAACACCTAGAACTACGAATTTAGCACCAAATCAAATGAAATTCTCAAGAACGCTTTAAAATCCATATCTTCTCAACTGGACGTCCGAATCACGTCAAATCAACTCCGTTTCTCACCAAATTTCACATACAAGTCTTAATTATCATAATAAAATTGTACCGGGCTCCGAAATCAAAATACGGACCGATACTAACAATGCCAAACATCGATCAATTCTTAAAAATAATTAATTTTCAGACTTTTAATTTTTATCAAAAATTCATAACTTGAGCTAGGGACCTCCGAATTTGATTCTGGGCATACGCCCAGGTCCCATAATTCGATACGGACCTACCGGGACCGTCAAAATATGGATCCGGGCCCGTTTATCAAAAATATTGATCGAAGTAAACTAAAATTAACTTTTAAGGAAAAAATTCTTATTTTCATTAGTTTTCAACATAAAAGCTTTCCAGAAATTTGCTCGGATTGTGCACGCAAATAGAGGAGGGTAAAAATGAGATTTAAAGGATTAAAAGTGCAGATTCAAGTTCTAAAATATAAGATGACCTTTTTAGGTCATCACAGTTAGCTTCTATGAGTAGAGTATCTTTGGAAGCTCGTCCGTTTATGTTACGTACAATCGGAGCCTTACAAAAGAAAAAAAGGGATAGCCTCACATACCTTGTATATACTCTCCAACCTCAAGCTATGCAAAGGTCACGACTCCTGAGTCTACAATAAGAGAAACGATACTATCGTTATCTTTTAAGCGTCGTAATTATTATATGTCGACCTCGACCTATGTTATAATAAAACGGGCAGCACCTCCCCTATTTATATGACTTCCCACAAGTTATTATAGCCAACAACAACCAATATAAGCTCGTATATAATAGCTTTATACACTTTCTTCTTTCAAATTCACAAATCATAATAATAATAACAACACAACCCCAACATCAAATAAAAAAACTACTGCTATGCCAACACTATTGTCAAGCAATCAAAGAGCTACAAGCTCCCGAGGCTCTATACAATGATGTACTCCACACCCGACCTCCTTTTAACAACAACCAAGCTCTACATGAGCTACCACACCACCACAAATCTCCATACCATAATAAAGGAGCCCATAATCTATTTATACAATTACTATGACTTGAACTCACGGCTTCCGATCGCCGTCCCGTGAGTTCTCAAAAATTACATGCCTTCAAATAAAACTTACCTTAACTAGATGTATGAAAATATGGAGAAGCTGTACTTAGAAGGAAACTTTGAGCACTTCACTGCTTTAGGGAAAAAAAGGATGAGCAAGATAGAGTTTCTCCCCGCGTAGTTGCTGGAGTGTAAATATATGTATCTAATGATTCCCCCCTTCCCAATGATAAAAGTATCTTAAACACTATGTATATAGAGGATTTGTCCAACCAACTCCACTACTTTCTAATTGAGTAAAATATCATCACTTGTCACGTAGCACTAGGAAGTCTCTTAAACAGATTACTATAACTACTTTGATAAAGTACTTTATTCCAAAAAAAGTTAATACTTATCTAGTAAAATAAGTAGCTAATGTTATTTACAAACTTATCTATTAATTGGTAATTATTATACTTGGTAACAAAATAAATATGTTAATATTTTATAAAGGTTAGGACATTGATTAAAAAAATATATCATATCAAATTCTAAATTTTCCCAACATAATATCAATATACAATTTTTTCTACTATATGTTCTTAAAACGATAAAAAAATAACTTTCTCGGTTTATGGGAAAATAATTTCTATTTTTCTATTAAAGAAAAATCTCATTTATAAACTTCCGCATATCATGTACTTAATGTAATGCACATTAGAAAAGTAAAAATAACATTAACTACATAAAAGCAAACTTATCAAATCTTTACTAAAAGATTGTCAAAATTACGGGGTCTTTGTTAACATTGTCATAAATCCCCTATAACTACACGAGTAACCTTAATCCCTTCAAGTTTATATGGATTTACTATGACGTATCCTAACGCCCAGGTGCGGTATGTTACAGAGGCCCTATTTTCGATGCCACCCAATAGCTGTGGGGACTACTTTCCCTTTGCGAAACATCCTTCATAAATCTGAGCTCTCGGGCAGATTGGCCAAATAGGCCATCGAAATTAGTGAATTTGACATAGAATATAAACCGAAGACTGCAATTAAGTCACAAGTCTTGGCTGACTTCGTGGCTGATTTTAATCCAGGACTGCTACCTCTAGCAACCAAGGAGGCAGTCATGGAGTCAGAATTGACATTAAGGCTTTGGACCTTATTTACGGATGGAGCCTCGAACGTAAAAGGGTTTGAGCTCGGAATAGTTTTAATCATGACTTTGGGGGAAACCTTAAGGCAAGTTATCAGAACAATCTATTTAACTAACAATGAAGCAGAGCATGAAACTTTGATTGCAGGGCTCGAATTGGCCCGGGAACTTGATTTCGAGGTTATCAAAATCAAATGTGACTCACAACTGGTGGTAAATCAGGTTTATGGGATCTTTGATACCAAAGAAGAACGTATGCAACAATACGTGATAAAGGTCCAGACTCTTTTGGCACGATTCCATGAGTGGTCAATCACTCATATCCCAAGAGAGGATAATGCAGAAGCGGATGCATTAGCAAACTTAGGTTCATCGGCGAAAATAAAGGGATAGGAGTCCGGAACAGTGGTACAACTAATGAGCACAGTCCTTGACATGGATGGTTACTATGAGGTGAATTCGGATAGTCTGGTCTGGGACTAGAGAAATGAAATAATCAACTACCTCGAGCACGAAAAGTTGCCCGACGACCCCAAAGCGTCACGGGCGTTATGCACCAAAACTGCATGTTATAGCTTCAGGAAAGGGCAATTGTATAGAAAATCTTTCCAAGGCCCGATGGCCCGGTGTATAGGAGCGTCAGAAGCTGACTATTCCATGAGAGAAATCCATGAAGGGATATGCGGCAATCACTCAGACACAGAGTCTTTGGTGCTGAAATTGGTATGGGCAGGATATTATTGGCCTCATAGGGAATAAGACGCCTAAGATTTCGTATGAAAATGTGATAAGTGCTAACACTAAGCATCACTAGTACATCAACCGGCAGAACCCTTGCATTCTATTCTATCCCCGTGGCCGTTAAATAAATGGGGGATGGACATCATTAGACCTCTACCACTGGCTCCAGGAAAGGTAAGGTTTCTTTTAATTTTGACTGATTATTTTTCTAAATAGGTGGAAGCAAGTTCTTATCAGAAGATCGGAGAACGCGAAGTGGTCGATTTCCTGTGAAAAATATAATTTGCAGGTTTGGAATACCAAAAGAGATAGCATGCGATAATGGGACACTGTTTATCGGTGCAAAAGTTATAAAGTTCCTCGAAGACCTCAAAATAAAGAGACTCACCTCCTCGCCTTATCATCCGAGCGCAAACGGTTAAGAGGAGTCGACAAACAAAGTGATCATTCAAAACCTCAAAAAATGGTTGGAAGCAACAAAAGGCAAATGGCCTGAAGAGTTGCCCGAAGTTCTATGGGCCTATCGAACAACGGCCAAATCAAGTACAGGAGAAACTACTTTTTCCCTCGTGTACGGTGCTGAAGCCCTAATCCCGGTTGAAGTGGGCGAACCCACTTTGAGATATTCTTAGACAAATGAAGAATCGAACGATGAAGTAATGCTAATTAACTTGGAACTGCTCGAGGGGCGTAGGGACTTGGCGCATGTAAGAATGACAACTCAAAAGTAGAGGATGAAGCGATATTACAATCGAAGAGCCAATTTCTATTTTTTCAAAGTAGGAGACTTGGTTTTAAGGAAAATAACACAAAATACTCGGGAGCTCAACACGGGAAAGCTAGGTCCAATGTGGGAAGGTCCCTACCGGATTTCAGCTGTCACCGAGAAAGGTTCATACGAGTTGAAAAATAAAAATGGGGACAAGTTGCCCAATAACTCGAACGTGACACACCTCAAAAGATATTATTGCTGATGAACAACACTCAAACAGAAAGTATGTGGTGCACATTTTTCCCTTCATTTAGTGTTTGTCCCAATTGGGTTTTACTGGCAAGGTTTTTAACGAGGCAGTGACAGAAAACATACTACAAAGACAGCAGCAATAAGACCTTTGATAGCAAGGCAAATGAACGAGCTTCCACTTGGGGACGATTAGGTAATCTTTGGTTCGATAGCAAATTCCCACCGTGAAGTTAAGTTTACTACTGAGCAGAGGTTACCCAACCTTTCACGAGCACAAACCACCAGAGGACTGTTTGGTATTCTTTCGCTCGATAGCATGGATTCCTTAGGGGAAACAAGATATGTTGCTGAGTGAAGTATTACCTAGCAATTCATTGGTGGAACCTTCAAAGATACAAGACTTCCAGTGTTCCAATTCGTATTCTTCGCATTCAAACACTAGGGGAAATAATATGAGGATACGACAACAATGACTGCCACGTCAACTAGGAACGAAAATCTGAAAACAAAATGCATCATTAGGATCAGGGACTGCGCAGCAGCCCCACAGAAACAAGTTGTACAAGATGGACACAAGTAATGGCAATTTATTTCTACATAGAAAAATGCTTATGTAATTTCTGAAAATAGAAGAAATAAAATGAAATCCTTTTGCTTTTACCTTGTTTCTTGTCTGAACGATGAGCTAACTTTGTCATTTGAAAGTTAAACAAGTACTTCAAATGTTAGTGCCGTAATGAACATGAGACGTCCTCTTCAAGAGCACCGTAAACAAAAGATGACCCTCTCTTATAAAAACCCTCACATAAAAGGGTTGGTTCCGGAAGAATCAATGCTCGGAATCCAAAATGCCATCGGGGAAAAATTACACTCTAAGCCGTATATGAAAAGGACGCAAAAAGCAAACTTGCACAAATATTCATAGAAACCCTCACGTAAAAGATAAACTTGCATAAATATTCATAAAAACCCTCACGTAAGAGGGATAATACTCGGAACCAAAATGCTTCGAAGAAAAGGCATCCGAGACTACACATAGTGAAGCGCGAATTGAACAACATGCACAGAATGCTTGAGCAAATGCAAAAGTTAAAGGCTTGCATGGATATTCAAATGAAAGTAAGACTCAAACGACACTTGAACAAAAAATGACTTTATTTACAAGAACGGGCCAAAACGTTACAAGTACAAAATGGGAAAAGAAAGAAAAAGCTAAACTGCAGCGCCTCCGGAATCAGGAGGAAGAGAAGTATCCACATTGCTGGGAAGAGTAGGTGGTTCCGCCGATGGCTCAACGCTTTCCCAGTTTGGTCTTCGGCCTCATCGCATTTTGATCCTTCTTCAGTTTCCGAAAACTAAGAACCGAAATCAGAAGAACCTGGAGCATCAGACTGCATCGAGAGTCCATTTTTTGTAGCCAACTCAAGCTCTCGGGCCTTATCAATTTTGGCATCAACATCAATGATACCAGATTTGGCCTCTTCCAAGGTTTTTATCCTCATGATTTACATGGAATAAGTTTTTTCAACAATGAGGGAAGATGCTGGGCGCTTAAGTTCTTCTTTGAGTTGGGTAACCTCGGTAGAAAGGTTTTCTCGGGTGGATCTAGCAGATTGGAGGCTGACGTTGTAAAGACCTGACCGGTCGTTTTGAGTATTACAACCACGTCCCCCTATTTACTACTCCATTTATGCTTTACAATTATTATATGACTTACCGAGGTAACTGGTTTGGGTCCGGTGAGGTTTTGAAATGAATTGAGACACTTAGTCTCCAAGATTAAAACTTAAGTTGAAAAAGTTGATCGGGTGTTGACTTGTGTGTAAACGACCCAGAATAAAATTTTGATGATTCAATAGCTCGGTATGGTAATTTTGGACTTAGGAGCGTGTCCGGAAAACTATTCGAAAGTCCGTAGTTAAATTAGGCTTGAAATGGCTAAAATAGAAATTTATGTTTGGAAGTTTGACCGAGGAGTTGACTTTTTGATATCGGGGTCGGAATCTGATTTTGGAAATTGGAATAGGTCCGTTATGTCATTTATGACTTGTGTGCAAAATTTGAGGTCAATCGGACTTGATCTGATAGGTTTCAGTATCGAATGTAGAAGATAAAATTTCTTAATTTCATTAAGCTTGAATTGGGGTATGATTCATGGTTTTAGTTGTTTGATGTGATTTGAGAATTCGACTAAGTTCGTATGATGTTTTGGGACTAGTTTGTGTATTTGGTTGAGGTCCCGGGGGTCTCGGGTGAGTTTCGGATGGTTAACAGATTGAATTTTTGGACTTGGAATGTTTCTGAAATTTTTCTGGTGCACAAGTCTGGTTTCCTTCTACGCGATCGCGTGAGAAGGTTCGCGATCGCGTAGGCTTAATTGGGGATTGCCAAAATTTTTTCTATGTGATTGCATAGATTGTTCTGCAATCACGTAGTTTGGACGCCAGTGCATCGCGAACGCGTGAGGCGTATCGCGTACGCGTAGAGGAAAATATGGCAGTCGGGGGCCACACGCTTAATGCTTCGCGATCACGTGGAACAATCCACAATCGCGTAGGTTTGTGAAACTGAGCTTTGCGATTGCGTGGTCAGGTCCGCGATCGCGTAAGGGAAAATTTGTCAGGGGGATATCTGTGCTTCGCGATCGCGTGAGATTTTCCACGATCGCGTAGAGCAAATGACTGGGCAGAGAGTTTAAGTTCTGAAAATGGGACTTCATCCTATTTTCTATTTTAACCGATTTGGAGCTCTGGAATATGCGATTTTCGGGAGATTTTCAAGGAAAATAACGGAGTAAGTATTCTTAACTCAATATTGATCATATTACCCGAATTCATGGTTGTTTTTAACATTTAATTGGTGAATTAAGTTGGAAGATTTAGAAAACTCTCTTGGTTTAATTTGAAGATTTGAGGGTCGAGTCGATGTCGGAATTTGGTAAAATTTGTATGATTGGACTCGTGGTTGAACGAGCATTCATATTTTGTAACTTTTGTCAGGTTCCGCGATGTGGTCCCCACGAGCAAGTTTTGAGTTAAATTTTTGGATTTTGTTGGAAAGTGAGTATTTTCATATGGAATATATTCATATGATTTGTATTGACTGAATCGAATTAATTATGACTAGATACGAGGCTTTCAGAGACCAATTCGCGAAATAAAGGCATAGCGGAGTAAAGAATTACATGGTTTGAGGAAAGTAACATTTCTAAACTTGGTTCTGAGGGTATGAATCCCTGAATTTTGTGTTATATCAATTGTTGGAGGTGACGCACATGCTAGGTGACAAGCGTGTGGGTGTGCACCATAGAAATCATGACTTGAATAAATTCAGTGGAGTTGTAAAAATTAAGGAATCATATTATTATCCACATATTCTCCACGTGTTAGAGAAATTGAGCAGAGACTCGTATTAAAGATCATGTTTAGGCTACGTGCCGATATTTTGGGACCCATAGGATCATGTTGCTGTTGAATTTAATTGTTTAAAAATGTATATTTCATACTCAGCCATGTTCGTCCATTGTGAGGTTATTTATGGGATCGGGGCTGTCCGCCTGCAGTAGGCCATATAAGCTTTATATATATATATATATATATATATATATATATATATATATATTCCATGGATCGGGGCTGCCCGCCTGCAGCAGGCCATATCAGCTTTATTATTATATGGATCGGGGTTGCCCGTTTGCAACAAGCCATATCGGCTTTATATCACGCTTGGGCTGAAGGAGCCCCTCCCGAGTTTGCACCCCCCACAATGAGCGTAGATGATTTATATACGAGATGGACTTCCCAGGGCATGAACTTGCCTTACTTATTTATATTTGTGATGAATTTCCCTGGACATGGATCTTGTCCGAATCATTTACATTTGGGGATAAATTGCCCCAAGGCTGGATTGGCCTCATACGGTACATAGTGACTGACTGTCAGTCGGTGTGTGTGTGTGTGTATATATATATATATATATATATATATATATATATATATATATATATATATATATATATATATATATATATATATATATATATATATATATATATAGAGAGAGAGAGAGAGAGAGAGAGAGAGAGAGAGAGAGAGAGTACTGAGTGACCGAGCGATTAGTGATCATGAGTACACGAGGTTTACCACTGAGATGTCATATTCCTCATATCATGCAATATTGATTTATCTTACTTGTACTGAGTTTAACTATTGAACTTAAAAGTATGCCTACATTTCTACACCGTTATTTCTATACTGGACTGTACCTGTGAAGATCGTCACTACTTTCAGCCTAGAGGTTAGTCTTGTTACTTATTGAGTTGGTTGTACTCATACTACACTCTGCACCTCATGTGCAGATCCAGGTGCTTCCGGACACGGAAACTGTTAGATCTCAGTGTGTCACCACTTGGAGACTATCAAGGTAGCTGTCTGGCGTCCGCTGACCTTGACTCTCTTCCTTTCAGTTATTGTACTGTTCTATATTTTCAGACAATGTTTTTATCAGTCAGACTTTTTTATCATTTAGATGCTCATGTACTCAGTGATACCGGGTTTTGGGAGTGTTTTATATCTGTATTTGTAAAATTTTCTATTGAATTCAAATATTATGTTGTTTTTTTACTTAAAAGATATTCCGTTTTATTAAGGTTGTCGGCTTACCTAGTATTGAGATAAGCGCCATCACGACATGCGAATTTTGGGTCGTGACAGACGTCGAGCTCGCGAATAGGTGAACTAACGAGTCTATTATGCTCTATAGTTTTCTGTACTTCTCTTCTAGCTGGGCATGTTTAACCTCCACAGCAGCAAGCTCTTCACTTTTGGAATTTAAGGTTGCTTCCAAGTTAATCACCCTTTCAGCGGAGGCAGCCTCACGGTCGGTTGCAGCAAGAACGACGTTATGGACTTCTGCCCATTTGGCCTTGGCCTAATCAAATTTAACCCTCACCGACCCATTTTCGTTGCTAAGGGTTACCAATTCTTGCTCGCTTTGCTGCAAACGAGCCTCCAAAATAACGACCTCAGTAGCTCTGGTTTCTAGTTCCGAGAGGCGGAGAACAATCCGGTCCAGTTCCGCCAAAATCTGATCCCGTTCAAAAGTAAGTTCTTCCTTCTTACAATCAACCTTTGAAGGCCTTCAGAATTAAGAAAGTTAGCCTATAAAATAAGAAGAGGTAAAATTTAGAATACATTCTTTCAAAAGTAGAAGGAATAATAGAGGAAGGAAGAAACATACCGCCGCGGCGTTATGCATAGCATTGTTCAACAAACACTCTTGAGAGTGTCTGAATCTTTTCCCAGTCTTTCTCTGAAGCTAAAGGCTTCAGGTAATTAGCAAGCTCCACCAACCGTGATAGCAGGTTGCACCCGGTAGAGATCAAAAGAGCAATGTTCCTTCTCCTTTGTGGATCTTCAGAAGGAGAAGCATAATTTTGCCCAAAACTCCCATGAACTGGGGATTGTGGAAGAGGAACACCTTATTCATGGTCAGGTGCGACCGATGGAGGTGATGCAGCAACTTTTGGTAGAAAAGTGGATGAAGATAAAAGTGATGTAGCAGTTGCTGGTGTTGGTGAATGTGGAGATGAAGCTGATGGAGTTGAAGAGTGAGAAGCAGCTGCATCAAATGCAGTGCTGGTTGTTTGATGCTCGCCAACCAAAGACGACAAGGACTTGGTACTCAGCCCCGAAGCACCGGTTGCGGAAATTGGGGCCCGAAAATGGGAGTTGGCATATTCTTCCAAATCAGATTCTCCCCAAAGTGCCGAGGCATCGTCTTCAGTTGGTGTAACTATCTCAACAGGTCGAGCATCATGTTGAGATGATGAGGATCGTCGCCTTCTGTGTAAATAAGCTACCTTATCAACAACTTCTTCATCATCATCAATCATCACGGTGTCTACGACCGACCCAGAAGGAGGACCAGTTATCATCGCCACCGGAGATGATTCGGGGGCATCAATCTTTGCCCTTTTATTCTTTTCCCCGGCCGTGGAGGAGCGCCTTCTCTTTATTTGTTTATCCTTCGGTTTGGGACTCCGTAAAGAAGTATTTGAACCCGAAACAGGCCTGGAGATACCTGTTCGAGTAAGTGCTTCGTAAAGCAGCCTCGGTGCATCAACAGGATCAACTAGAACGTCCTCCTCGGGGACAACAACATAGCCCGCAGGTAGACCTAATTCCGTAAACAAGTTATAAAGGTTAAACTAAGTTCTTCATATACAAAAATGGAAGCAAAGTAAATTAAAGTTACCATAATTTTTGTCCTTCCACCCGTATTTAAGGGCGAGTTCTTTCCACGAATGAGTGTCGAGCGTTGTGACGTCCAAGATCTTCTGAACCCGCTGGTTCAAACCTTCCACTACTGGTGGGATCCATCGAATTGCTGAAAAACATGCGAAGGGAGAAGAGATGATATGGCCATAAAAGAATATCTAATAAGAGGAATACTATACAAAGAACTTACGAGTGCGGTTCCAAGCAACCAAAAAGGATGAAGTCGTTGCCAGAATGATGTCATTAGTAGCAACCGCAACGAACCGTTCTATCCACCCACGGTCGTTGTCATCATCATCCATGCTAGACAACAAAGTATGGTGGCTGCGCTTGCAAAGGTTTATCATTTCCCCGCGGAAGATTTTGGGGGAATAGAGATTTATCATATGAGCTAAGGTTAGCTCTTCTCCAGTTTCTTGGCACAAACGTCGGACGCAGGCAATCGTCCTCTACACTGACGGACTTAGCTGTGCCAAACACACCTGGTAGCAAAGGCAAAACTCCACAATCACTGAATCAATCTCTCTGCTCAAAGAAAACGCACCCAAAGTAAAGGGATACGTAAAAAAGTATGTAAAACCTTCCTTGGGAAGGGTCACTCGCTCTGATAGATCAGGAGAAATGATTTCCAACTCATTGCATCGGCAATCCTCCTTCATAGTAGGAATACTGGAAGGACGAATGGAAGAAGGGTACCTACTAACAACCCATGTACGAGGGTTACTAGTAGGAAATTTCTCTTCAAAATCCTTCGAAGTACTAAGCCTTATTGGGATGATGGAACCCACTATTGAAGGAACAAAATCCTCGGTTTTATACTTATTTTTTGAAGAACCGCCAAGTTTAGAGGAAGAAGCCATTGATAAAAGAGATGGGAAAGGTTTTGTGTTTGGAGAAAATTAGAAAAGGGATTGAAAACAAGGATGCAAATTAGAAGCTCAAGCAATTGTGAAACGCAAAGGAAAAAGAAGTTAAGTATAAGTAAAATTTTGGCGGCTAAATTCATGGCAATGATTACCTCGATAATCGACAAAAGCTGTGTTGAATCATGGGATGACGCGTGTTCGGGGTATTAAATGCGGAGAGACGTACATCTAATCAACTATTAGAGGCTTTCATAGGAACTTATAGTAATTCCCGCCAAAAAAGGTGTTTCTACCAACTTTCCGGTAATACAAAGTTATGTCACCGAAAAGCAGGGGGACTATCTGTATAGGGTAAAATATGATATGACACGTGGATGACTAAACGAAGGACACGTGAAATCCGAGATGGGATAGCTGAGGACCGAGCACAGCCACTCTGCTTGTCACCGGAAAGGATAACGTTCATGAAGGTGTATTAAATGCTCTGCACCCGGTGGTATTTACTAAAGAATATTCTGCAATATTAAGAGCGACGGTCTGTTACAGAAAATTTGACATTTATACTCACCGTTACATCTTCATCAATGACCCTCATAATTGGCATTAAAGGAGGGTACGATCATAAGACCTCTTTCCCTAGTCATAGCTATAAATAGTGAGCTCAGTTACCATTGTAAGAGACACGGATTTTCTGGCAAAAACATATACTATATTCTATACAGAACTTTATACAATTTTACTTTCTTGCTTTTTGATCTCATCATTGCCGTGTTCAGAAACCGTATTCACGGAATCACCATCCTTGCTATTTCATCTACATTCTAAGGCTAAGTATCGTGTATTTCTTCAATTATTATATTATTTCAGGATCAAATTAGTTCACTTGTCTAGAAACCACGTATAAGTTCAACTGTATTGTTTTACGAGTAAACATAAATGAACTGGAAATTTGCTTAAGTTGCAATTAAAATGGGTCAAGACATACAACAAGCGAAGTATAGAGAAAAAGAAGCTCCATTAGGGCAACTAGGTCAGGTATTTATGGGTCAAGACATGAGTTAATATATTTAACTTGCTTAATCAATACAAAACACAAATTAAGACCACCACGTCACTTTTCAGGTGAGAAATTTTATAAAATTTGGCTAGAATAATTTTTGTGATAACTGGAGCAAAGTAAAATATTTTTTGTGTGACAAAGGAAAGAATAATGACTTTTTTATAATGAACACAAAGTTGGATGACCGCTGATAAAATTTACTCAATTTGCTACAAACTCAACTAGGTAATTCATATGATCCAGCCAGGAAGAATCACTTACGAACCTATTGTTCGTGATTATATTGTAGACTGATGATGTAGCAGCTAGGAAACTCGAAAATATGGCAAACCTTCGGGGAGCATAATAGAGTGGCAAATGCTCGCTGGCCAAAGTGGGTGCAAAGAAAAAGCTTTTTTGCAAATCCAGTAGTTATGGTAGTTCATCCGGTATTTACAAGGAAAAGTAATTTAGCTACAAACTTCTCAACTACTGGGCATATCAATGCCCCATCTATATAAATATAATTTCTCGTTCAACAAAAAATAAAATAAAAATATATTCCCCCTGATGCCTACCTTATTTCCTTTTTCTTTTCTTTCTTCTTTTTAGCTTTCAACATCTTTTTCAATCAACATTTGAATTAAGTCGGAAAAAAAGACAGGGCAATCATATGGTTGTTAGTTCCGCCAATATTGCTGTATTTGTAAATAATAATTCTGCAAAATATAAGTTATCGTAATGAAACAATAAATAATTCGAGCCCACTGAATTCACAGTGTTTCCTTAAGTAATTTAATCCCTTCCTAGTACCCAAGGTAATGGATTATTTCCTCCCAGGATAGAACGAATCACACACTGGTGTAGCGGTACTTCAAACTCCAGTGTTTAAGCGAACACAAAGTTCGGTAGCAAATCACACTTACAGTTGCTTTGTTTGAAGTTAAAAACAATGCAGAACGAAGGAGTAGAAACTCAGAAAATCGTATGAAAATGCTGAGAGGAAGGAGTGCAATGTATAGCCAAATCTGTTGAGCGATTTGTGTCTTGAAGAAATAAATATTTACGTTAATATTTACTATTAACAAATAAATTTGGTCCAAAAAATTAATCAATCAATCATTTGACCGAAGCCGAAGCCGAGCGAGCGACGACGACGGCGCGAGGCTTGCTTTCTTCTTAACTCTTTAAGAGCTACAAGAAGAGCAATTATATATATACCCACCAAAAATCTCTTCCTCTTTCAATATGGGACAATGTCTCATTGTCAAGAGGGGTAAAATTTTACTCAAAAATTTCATTTTCCCTCCATTTCCCCTTCACCCTCATTTTAAGACTATTTCATCTTAAAAACAAAAACCTCAACAATGGTTGATATAACAAACACGTGCAGTTTGTTAAATTGTACGATTTAGTACTGTTTTGAAGTTCAAACAATATTCTATGTTTTGACAGTCGCAACGGGAACTAATAGAGATTGAGTTGGGTAATAGTCAAATATGAGACTTGTTAAATACAAAATTAAATGAATAAGAAGTTAAAAAGTCCAAAATAGTTGAACATAATCCAAATTATGGTTGCCAACTAGGCGAGAAAACTTTGAAAACTATGGAGTCTGACTCAATGGACGCTTTCAAAATGCTGGATTTTTCACTAGGCAGAGAATCATTGGGAGATGCAAACCACTGACGAGAAAAGAACCATGAAAAGGTCAAAACACTTTGGAGAACATTTGAAAAAAGATATTGAAATAAAAAGTTTAGCTGAAATAAGATATGTTTAGGTATAAGTCATCGTGAAGATTTTTGAGTGTTGGGTGAAGAATTTTTCATTGAAAATCACCCTAAAACCACTTCTTCACAAAATAATTTTTTGAAATAAACAAAAAACTCTTGCAAAAACATAAAACAACGCCTTTTTAAAAAAAATTGGGACAATATTTCTAGATTTTTTCACAACGAGCACATTCTTGGCTCTGATTATGAATTTTAAGATAGTGTTGGATCTGATGTAGTCATACTTTGTAATTTAGTTTGAAATTGATTTGCTTTTAGTAGTTATATCTAAGTTGTGCTTAACTTTTGATTGGTACTTATAAGGCTTAGTTAATCAGGTTATAATTTCAGCCTTGTTTGATAAATCTTGATCTATATTTAAGTTTTTAAAAACATGCATGTGGTTTTTATGTATATGATACAGTAATATGAGTGGCAGATCCAGGTTTTCATTAAGGGGTGTCAAAATATAAATAATTAGATACATCGAAAAGTTAAGGGGAGTCAACGTATAATAAATATATATAAAATAAAAAAAATTATCTAGCAAAATAGTATAATTTGCCGGCGAAGGAGTATCGCTTGACACCTTCAAGAGTAAGATGATGTAATATAGTACAAACAAATATTATATTTGCATGCGTACAAAAAGTAAAAGAACATTCAATATATATATATATATATATATGAAGGATGTTTAGAGGAAATCAAACATGGACTGCAGCAGCGGTAAACTAAAGGAATTTTCAGATCAAAGCGGATTAGCAAAAAAAGAAAAAGCAAAAAAAAACTTAAATTTTTGTTGAACTAGAGTCATAAAACTGAATCAACTTGAATGAGTCATACGCTTTGGTCAGTGATTGTTCCTTTAGTTTTTATTTTATAATATTTTTTATGTAAGCATGACAACCATAATTATTAATACTGCTCTTTCCTTAAAAAAAAACATTGCTGATGTAGACACACATACATATATACTATACTAGTTCTTTCATTCCTTGAAAAATACTTAAAGAAAATTTAATGCAGTTATGAAAATGGATTTAGTTATATACATTGATGGTGTACAATATTTGTATGTTTAGTCGCTTAAAAGGCTATAATAGCAAATAAGTTACCAAATATAACAAGTTAAATTACACGACATGAATTGTATAAAAAAATATTTACAATGTCAATATATGTATTAAAAAAAAAAACCTTCTAAAGACCTCTTTCCATAAGTTACAAGATTTTTAGAGTTGAAATCATATTTTGAGAAGTCAAGGAAAGGTATCCTCTAGCTAACTTCAATTTTTAAATTCAGACTTTGCCCCTGTTTATACTAGTGACTAATCGCACTTGAGTCGTGTGTAGCTTGGTAAAAGATTTTAGATAGTATGATAAATATAAAACAATTACATAAAATTAAGAAAAAAAAAATTAAGTTCATGTTGGTCCATTCATTAAAATAGGCTAATGTTTTGACTATTATCTCTTGATTTTGGAAGTCTTACTTTGACGTTCTAGAATGCTCAACTATTTCATATGGAAAATAAGTACATCGCTATCTATATGTTTAAAGATGATGAAATTCTAATTCTGAGACTTTAACTAACCACTAATAAGATAAATGAAGCGGTCTTAATTAAACAGATGCATTGAATTTTTTGAGGAGTTCTTGTGTCATCTTGTGAAGGCCAAAGTCAAAATCGGCCCAAAACCAATGAATCAATGATGAGAAGATCACATTGTAGCTGATTTTTTAGAATTTTATATACTTTTCGTGTTGTTTTCTAGACTTAAGAAAATATTCTATATCCATTTCTTTTCATCCTTTATTTAAAATGAAGAATTGTATTACTTCTCCAGTTATTCTAATTTTGTCATCAAGTAACAGGTTGATAATCAAATTGCTGGAATGAACTATTTTAGCTATTTTAAGTCAAAATATTGACGGGTTAATTTGAGTTTAGATTATTGTTACCCACTCTTAATAGTATCACTTACCTAACTAATCAAATCTGATGAGGTTGATCGAAGTATAGTTTGACTAATTTTAACAACCCTAACTAGAATGCTCAATTATATAACAAATTTTGTTTCTATTTTAAAATGGTACAGGATTATTGTAATTTCAAGCCATCGTTTTCTCTTTTTTTTTGTTGGTGTGTATGTTGGAAGATATTGTCATCTACATTTTTTTTTAAAAAAAGGAGAAGAGCTTCGAAGTTTTTCAGTTGTTTAGTTATTCCAACTTTGGAGGAAGGGGTAAAATGGGGATAGAAATGCCTAAGGCACATTAACTTCAATTTTTGGAAAGTATTATAATCGTCCAGTAATAAGAGTTAGTATAATTTTTTCAAATGAACAATTTGAAAAATCCACAAGATCATTTAAAATACTACTACTACATATGATACAAAGAAAATAATATTAATTTTAATAGAGATTAAGTTTTAGTTAGCCATGTTAAGATATTGACTTTTAATTTTATTAGTGCTGTCCGAAAGATGAGTGGTTGAACAAATAGCGTATGAGTGAAATGTGGCAAAAAGCAGAAAGCAGAAAGCAGAGAGAGTCGCTTTCGAGCTTCAGAGTGTCAAAGTCTCAAAATGTTCCTTTAGCGTGAGAAGTTAAGGACATCCGGGGGCGGAGCTAGCGAGCTATTTACGTGTTCCGTCGAATTCAGTAACTTTAGTTCAAATTATGTATTTGTTTGATAAAATTTATTAAACATGTATAAATTATTAATTTAGAATCCAGTAACTTAAAAATAATCAGAATCCTGAGCTCATAAATTTCAAATTCTGACTCCGCTTCTGAGGACATACCCTAAAATTTAAAATAATGCTAATTTACGACACTCTATTCTTAATATTTAGGCAACAATTATGAAGCTTAGTACACAGTATCTAGCATAGGAGTTTTTGTCCGGGCAGGTAAACATTTATTAAAGAACCGACTAACTAAAACCATTCTAATTAGTTACTAACTGTACAAAAAGCAGCGTATGAGTGAAAGGTAGCAAAAAGCAGAAAGCAGAGAGTCGCTTTCGAGCTTCAGAGTGTCAAAGTCTCAAAATTTTCCTTTAACGTGAGAACGCGTTGATAAAAAAAATCATTCACACAGAGAAATAGCCTAACTATGACTCCTCCTCTTCTTCTTCTTCTTCTTCTTCGCCGCCGGCCCACCACCTATTCCAACAAAGCTCCTTCTCCTATTACTCCTTCTGTTAATTCTCTACGTTTCTTTCACAAGATTCTCCTTTATTTTCCACCATATGCCATAATTTTTCATATTCTTCTTTCCCTCTGCTCTTCCAATTTTAAGGTACGCAATAATTATGAATTATGATTATTACTATTTATTATTATTCTTAGATTTCTTATTTTGCTTTTTATGGAATTGATGATTTTACCATCTTGTTTTATTTAGTGATGGAGCTAAAACTATAGGAAGTTTAACGAATCAAGCTATCAAATTCATTTGCCTTTTGACTTTTTTGCTTATTTTTTTTTTTTGAAAAGAATATATATGTAAGTGACCTTAATTCAGCTGTATCCAAAGAGTGAATTTGTAGGGATGGAGCTAAATGAGTAAATCTTTAGTAAATTTAAGGCATCGAGCTATCAAATTCCTTGCCTTTTTGACTTTTTGCTTTATTTATTTATTATAGAAAATATGTAGGCAAACCTTAATTCAGCTGTAGCCAAAGAATAGCGCTTTCAACCTCCTGCAATTTTAGTGAGTTCTTAATACAAAATGAAACCAATATTTGTGCTTACCCATATTGACTTCGTTTTTCTTTAAATAGCCATGCCGGGTCAGCTTGCGCACACCTCCACTAACTCCACGGGTACCGGTACCTACTACCTTCCACCAGCACCACACACCTGTCTACTAAGGCTTGGACAGATGGAAAGAAATAACCTAGTATTTTTTGCCTTCGCTGGGAATATAGCATATTGACTTTTACTGAATCAATGTTGATCATTCTTAAGTTTTATAGAATTTTTATAGTACATTTTGTTAGGGCAGGAATTTTCCATCTGAGCAAAAAATGTTTTGCTTTGATAATAAGTTTAACAAGCTGAAGGAGGAAAACTTTTTTGTGAAAAAGAATTCTTTTCTTTGTTTTACAGGGTATCCATGGTGAAGGCTAACATGTAATTTACTCATCTAGAGGCACTATCAATTGATTAGAATATTTGTCCCGCAAAAAGCAAATTGACATGAGTTGTTGCTTTTTTGGTGCCCGGAAAAAAGGTGATGATCTTGTTCATCATGATACAAGAGATACAGGAGGTTAGTGCGTATTTAAAATAGGGATGGTAGCTGATGGATTTTTTTTTTCTGGTTTTATGAATTTATTTGGTTGTTTGGAGGACTTGTTTGCAAGTTTATGCGCTTGGCATTGACACTCAGAGGGATTGACCCTATTATCTGCTTGCCTAGTCACAAAATTTTACAGGTTAACATGATTTATGTATTTAAAAAAAATCCCCCCTTGCTTGAATGTAAAGGGAAGAAGGTAAAAGTGTGGATAGATTAAGAAAAAAGGACAATGGAATGAGAAACTTACCGATTAAAAAAAGAAAAAAAAAAGACACCGGAATGAGAAACTTAAGAACTACAGCAAGTATCATACCAAAATCAGTAATGAGTAGATTGAGTGAATATGCAAGTTTTCAAGGCCTATGAAAGTCGAATCAATATTGTGGTATGCGTGTATATGTCAGATGGGTTGAGGGTGAAGTGATGAGGAAATGATACAAAATGCTCAGAACTGTAACACAAATTATCTTTAATACTTTTTAGATGCATTGCACATTTGGTTCTAGACAATTTTCAACTTAGGCATAAGCGACGCCAATGCAAAAGAATTGTCTGCTGGATTGCTTTGAGTGTCTTCACTAGAGATTGTCTTAAGTAAATCCAAGATGGGCCATCCTGAAGTATGGAAGACACCAAAGGCAATAAAATGGAAGGTTCAATGTAAGGATCGAGAATAGAGTTCTGAATGTACCTGCTAATTGGCTTGCTAAAATATGTTCGATTTGGTTAAGGAGAAGAGCCAATTATCCAAGTGTGTTACAGGTGTCTTATCTGTTAGATAATTGGTCAAGTGTGTTACATTTGTGTTATTTATTATGATAAACAAGTTCATTATATGGAGTAGTGGGAAGATTCACTAGTGATCACATTCTTTAGAGGATGGCAAGTTCCATTTTGTCTGTTTTCTCGGGAAGCCACATAAAAATTCTGATTCTAACTCTCACAGGAAGATTTGATGCCTTATATTGTATTATTGGTCCTAATTAGATGCCTTAAAAAATTTCTTATTACCTCATTTTAAGCACAACAAATAAGATAATTAGCCTCTATTCTGCATTTTCATACACCATACATATCTTTTATTTTTGGCAGGCCGCGCCGTTGCAAGCACAAAGAATTTTTCATTTAGTGAATTAAGAATAGCAACCAACAACTTCCATCAAACTAATAAAATAGGGCGAGGCGGTTTTGGCACAGTATACAAGGTACAGCTCTACTCTGAGAATACATCTCATGTTCTTTCATGCCCGAGTTTTATGCATGGACAACTTATTTTGTGTCTTTTGCATAGTGCTGTTTGTCACATTCTTGGATGTTAAGGTTTATTTTAAGTTACAGAAGCAGACTGATTTCTGAAATTCACAGGAATTCTTCATTCCTAACTTCTTATTCTGTTATTTGATTTTCATGATCATCTCCCTCTTTAAAAATAATTGTGTAATACGGCAATTGTCTTTGCTTCTGAGGTTAAGACTTTAGTAAATACTAACAAATTTCGTTGTATTTAATTACATTGATATAGTTCTTGTTGCTGGTTATTAACTCCTGTGCAATTTGTAGGGAACTCTAAAAAATGGAAAAGAAATCGCTGTGAAGACACTTGCAGCGGAATCAAAGCAGGGTTTGCGGGAGTTTTTGACTGAAATTGAGACCATATCAAATGTCAGACATCCAAATCTAGTTGAGATAATTGGATGTTGTGTTGACGGAAATAACCGGATTTTGGTCTATGAATATTTAGTAAATAGAAGCCTTGACCAAGCAGTGTTTGGTAATTGCAGAACTTCTGGTGAAGTAAAAGATTAACTTCAGAGTTATGGAATGGGCTACTGATAATGGCTTTCTCTTTGCAGGTTCCAGGATTAATATTAAGTTGGAATGGGACAAAAGGGCTGCTATTTGCTTGGGTACCGCTCAAGGTCTTGCATATCTACATGAAGAACTAGTGCCACATATAGTGCACAGGGACATAAAAGCTAGTAATATTCTACTTGACAAGGATTATACACCAAAAATTGGAGATTTTGGGCTTGCCAAGCTTTTCCCAGATAATATCACCCATATCAGCACGAAAATAGCAGGAACAACGTATGTCTTCCTCTGAATTTTTAGTCGAACCCCTCTATGTTTTGCATGGCTGAAAGTAGGACCTTATGGCTTCGTTGGGTTTAGGATGTAATCAGTTGTAAAGATATCATGAGATGCTGTGGGTTGCTTTAACTCTAAGTAAATTAAAAAGGAGTGGAAAAACAATGCTGGAAATGAATGCCATGAAGTAAAAAGGTAGAAAAGAAGCTTTTACAGGTGCCATTCATGTAACTAGGGTCTTTTGTCCATCTTTTTTCTTTTATCGATTTTGTGATTGCTACTTGTTTGTGGTGGCTGTTTGTCTTGGGTGAATAGTCAAGTATGTGCTTCTTGAGAACTTTAGTCTATGAGACTATGAAACACTTCTGTAGATATAACCAAATCTGAAAAAAACTAGGTTGCTTAGGCTTGGAAGCAATATGTGCCCCTACTATACCTAAGGATGAATTCACTGAGTGAATGAGCATGAATTAGAGCCATATGAATATGGAGGAGTCATTAAAAGTTTGCTTGAGATTGAGGTATAGTTAGTTTGATTCTTCAGTGCAGATAATTAGTTTGTATCTCATAAAGTAAAAAAGAATGTTGGTAAATAAAACGTGTGCATTAAATACTCAACTACTTTGTGCTTGGCTTTTACTCTTATAACTCATAGTACACATATAGTTCATTATTACTATATGATTAAATGAGAAGTCAATGCATCTTTCTTTTTTCTGTCCTGCAGTCCTAAAGAGAATTCAGTGGAACATTTAAACAGTGTTGTAATATATCCACCTTATTAGATTGTTGAAAATTTTGCTGTTGTCTCATCTCATGAACTTATAAAAGAAAGTGTCTTTATATCCAATTAAAATTTTAGAGGTTGTTATATCAAATAGGGTCATAACATTGAAAAGCAAGAAAGTCATAGTGCTTCCGATGATTAAGCACAAATTTTAAACTTTCTTTCATAAGTCAAATAAAGCCATTCCTTTATTTGTTTTAAAAGTTTGTATATGCTTTCCCTAGAATAAAGTTTGAAAATAGCCTTAATAGGATGTGTTTGACACATTTAACTACTGCTATTCTAAAGAAAGCGATAAGGCATGCAAATAAAAAGTAAGGTTTATATATAGTTGACAAATGCAGAAAAGGATCCCTTAATAAAAATAATAAACTGATTATTTCTTTTCTAGCTCTTTAGAGTCATTTATAAACAATTATATGAATATATAGATTCAAGCATTTTCAATTTCCTGAAGGTTTGTTTTTAGATCATAGATCTCCAATATATTTGTTGGAGGCGAGTTTCTGACTTCTAGACCTTTTCGCTCTTCCAAGCAGTGGCTATCTGGCACCCGAATATGTATTAGGCGGACAATTAACGTTGAAGGCTGATGTTTACAGTTTTGGGGTCCTAATACTGGAAACAGTTAGTGGCAGGAGCAGCAGCAGTAGTATTTGGCAAGGGGATAAGAAGTCACTTCTCGGATGGGTGGGTCAGATTTTTCTTAGTTCCTTAATCTATTTAAAAGTATGGCATTCATTTCCTGGGTGTAGCATCTAGAATCTGTTGCATGATTCGTCTTGTATTTTCAACTAATAACCATATATTCTGGTTCATGTTAATGAAAATCTCTGAACACCGCAAGGACATTTGGAGATGAATGCACTATATGAAGTCAAATTGAGTAGAGGTCTGGTAAAATAAATAAATAAATAAAAGAACATAAGTGAATCCATCTCTAGTTATTATATGATTAAGCTTTTTCACTTCTCGCAGAGTTATATGAGTATTAATAGTTATAGAATCCAACTGATAAGAAGTTGATAAAAAGAGTTTCTCTGAATGTAAAAAATGATATATTAAAGACAACTGTGTGAGTGAAAGGAAAGCAGCTGAGATTCTGAGACTTCTTTTTCTTTTCTGAGTGTGTCATCAGAAAGGCTACTCGAAGCACGAGCTGATCCAATAAGGTATTCATTAGGTAAAAAAAGCTAGTACCTTATTCTCTATAGGAGTTTGTATTCACTACCAGAAATTCATAGTTATCTGGGGTAAAGAGAACTAAATTTCTAAATGAATGTTAGTATTATCAATATGTCATTGTTCAGAAATTTTGAGTTTTCCCTTTCTAAAATTATGTTGGTTGGGGCAGAAGGAGGAGGGTAAAGTAAGGCCGTGAAAGGGGATTCTTTGCTCAAATATTTTTTCAAAGAAGTCAAATGATGTCTGTTTGCTAAACTTTGGTTTTCTAATCTCCCTTTCATTAGCTAGTTTTAGGATGCAATTGTTGTTTCCAGAGTTACTGACAAGCCAGTTATTCAAATCGAAGATGTAGCAACAGTAAGATAAATTCCAAAATGGATTGATTTATTCAGTTTGGTTAGCTGAATCTCACAAATTTATGGCTATATAGTGTTAGCAACCTACAGGCTCTAAGCTACTTGTAAATGCAATTTTCTCCTTTCCCCTTTTTTCTCCATTCCGAGTGTTGAGTGATCAAAATGATAGAAGTACAATTTATTGTATCAGGCCTGGCAGCTCTATGAAGACAGAAAGCTATTGGAGCTGGTAGATGCAGAATTGGATGATTTCCCCGAAAAAGAAGTCGTCAGGTACATCAAGGTAGCTCTGTTTTGCACCCAAGCAAATGCAAACAGAAGACCGATGATGAGCCAGGTTATTGAGATGCTTTCAAGAAATATCCAGCTAAATGAGAAAGAACTTACACCACCTGGTTTCTTCCAAGATTCTGATGCAAGCATGCGTTCAAAATTGAAGTCGTCTGAATGCAGTACTAGTCAACAAAGTTCTGTACCCTTCACAATCACTCAGGTGATCCCTAGATAATCATCATTGGTGACTGGCACTTGAGCATCATTCTTCCTGGGAGATTGCTTGTGGCTTTGTTTGAGATTTCTAAAATTAAATTTGCAAAATCAGTTTTTTTTTTTTTTTAATTTCTGGAAAAAGTGTTTCTAAGAGTAAATTAACTTTTTGTTTAAAGGTTTCTTAACTGAGTTTTTAAATTCTTTCAAAAGTTTTTGGAGTTTTTGAAAAAATTGAAATTCTGAGTTTTTTTATTTATCGGACACTTTTTCAAAAAAAATACTCAAAAACTGAGTTTGCTAGCTCAATTTTTTAGAAAATTTCAAACAAATGCCACCTAACTTTTCAGAAGATTGAAATTACAAAATTAGTGATATAGCTTCACATTGTCAAAGCTCCTTGGCTAAATTCCAGCAACTTATTTTTGCTCCACTGCTGTTTTGTGCCGCTAGTTCTTTTGTTTCCTTTTTTGACCTTTTTGTTTTCTTTCATCCTCTTTTTCCTCCTCTCCTCCCTCTCTCTCTCTATATATGTACGTGGTTATCGACATTATTGATTCCTAGCGGTTATTAATCTTCTTATACATTCAAAGCTATTTTTTTGATAAATGAAAGTGTGTACTAAAGGTAAGTTATTTCGTCTTTTAACTTCCAAATTTAGTCTTTGTCCTAACGGGAAGCCTATTCATCTAGCAAGCTTTTATTGAAGGGAAATTGCACTTCCTCTCTCTTGTCCTCTTTCATTCATGTTTCAATTCTCGTATTAGGAAACTATATAATTTTTAGATTATATTATAATTTTGTACTTTATGATATAATATAATAAGCCCGTATATATTCAAACTACTCATTTAAATTATGACACTAATTCTTGAAACCCTAAATTAGAAAGGGTGTTGCCGTTCCTAAGATAGAAAAAATTATGATTTAAATTCTTCTATAATCATATATAAGATCAACCTGAAGTCCTGAATATTTGAAAATACAAATTCAATTCTTTAAGACAATGAAATCACATTGTGGTCAACTATTTTTTTTTTAAAACAATGCAGTCACAAATTTATAAAACTCAAATTCAACAATGGTGTATTAAAAAGATAAAAGCATTCCTTCAATTTTATAGAATATAATATTATTCGACTAATCACAACTAAAAGCCAGAAGGTACACAAATGGAGGAAGAAAGCTGAATTTGAAATCGTTTGGCAACTCTATCCAACGGCTTTAAAAAAAATACTTATTTTCTGCTTTTGCTTAAAAAAAATTGAAAAGTAGAAGAGAAAAGAGAGCAATTATTCAAGCTAAGAAGAACAATAGCATAATTCTACAACAGAAGAAAAAGAAAGATAACAGTTGATCGAAAAAGAACTACTACTAACTAACCGAGATATTGGAGAAGCCAGAAGCGTTGTTTGGAATTCCCTTCATAGCTGTTGCTGCTATCCTGCCCGCATCTCTCCGCATTTGCACTCTTTTCACCGCATGTCATAATATAGTTTGCAAGATGGCCATTAATTTCATCCATTTAGTACCAAAAACTGAAAAGTTTCTGACTGTCTTAAAAGGATTATGGATATTTATTGAAAGTAATTACTAATAAGCATTGAACATAACTGTTGTTTATCTCTTCCATTTGTGAATAAAAGGTGTGCCTCTTCGTTACCTTACTATTACAACTCTTCAATGTAGTCACAACTATTCATAGTCTTTCTTAGAGAGAAATTTAGAATAAATAAGCAGTTAAGAAAAGAGGAAAAGAAGCAAAGAATGAGCAAAAAAAGTCACAAACAGACAAATAGTATCCTTGGCTCAAGAGAGGTGCCACCTCACTTCCCTATTGCTCTCTTTTATATAGACTAGTCTTAGGATACACGCGTTGCACGTGTACCCATATTACAATCAAAATCTTAGTAAAAATCACATAAATATTAGTAAAAATATCTTGATTTATAGAATTTAAACTAAAGGAAATAGTTAACTTCCTAAAAATATGATTGTTAATTTTTTAAAACTAATTCTATAAGAAAAGAAACGTCACCCCACAAAGTCCTAATATGTCTTATTTGGATTTCGAACATGGGATTTGTATTTAGTTTAAAAACTTAGAAAAAGCACAATATGTTAATTTGTATTAGCATTACTCACGACAATAAATAAGTTGGTCTGTAACCTCTAAACTTCTTTATAGAAAACAACTTAAAAGATTAAGTTGAATGTAACAAACATATATTATTCTAAGAAAAATGAACAATAAAGAGGACATCACAATTATATAAGGAACCATGAATATGCTATAGTTTTATCTATTATTCATTATTAAACAATTTAATAATTTTGTATGTATAATGTTTTGGAGAAATAGTACACCATTGATGGGTAATATGATCTACCAATAATACAAAAGCGGAAAAGGGTCAAAACTACTTCTGAATAATAGGCTTAGGGATAAATATATCCTCCGTCCACCTATTGCGCTAAAATTGCCCCCTACGTTTTCTTTTCGGCTCATAACTACTCTTTGGACTAACAACTATTTCCACCAAAAAAATATTTATTTAATAATAACGTGACAACTTCTCATTGGCTGAATATAAAACACATGTTCCCATTAAAAAGACCCATCCGTACCCATTTTCGAACTAACCCACCCCAAACTGCACTAACCCGACATGAAGTGCCTACTAATTTATTATCAAATCAAAAAGAAAACAAAAAATCAGAAAATTAAAATATAGTATCACTATTTGATCAAATACACTTGAGTTCATGCTTTGTTTATGAGTTTACGAATTTCATTGGTACGAGCATTTGAAAATACGGTTCATTGGTGGAATTGAGAAAGGATGATCTTTTGGTGAATTGAAGAGTTTTAGTGCTTAAAACTTTCCTTGATCACTCTACTGATTAGGATCTTTGGTGGGCCAAATTTGTGGCTTGAAATTGTCAAAGTTGTTGTGAGAGTTTTATTTTGAAAGTCGAGATTGTTGCTTGGAACCTGCTGATTGTTATTATTTGAAGCTAAAGTCAAGTTTATCTACTGTCTTGGTTGCTCGAAAATGCAAGGAACAAAGCTGTTCGCCATTTAAGCTAGTCAAAATTTTCAGATCTGAAATTTTAGAGGGTATTTAGTGATTTGTGGATATTTATTTATGTCCAAAATTTGTAGTTCTCTACAGATTTGAACTGATTTTCTTGTGGAATAAGCTAAAATTTTTATTACAGCCATTGACACGACTCTTCTTTCTTTGAAGAGCCCTAATTTGAAGAAAAGACACTTAGAAAAGAAAGAAGAAGAGTCTCCTGGGGCCGGGGTTCCCTTTTATCTATTAGATTTTTGGTTCGGGAAGGGTTATTATGAAAATCGTACATATGGGTAGGTCGTTTTAATGGGGACAAGTGTTTTAAATTCGACGAATGAGAAACTTCCACATCATTATTAAATAAATCTTTTTTTTTGGAAATGGCCATTAGTCATAAGGGTAGACTTGAGCTGAAAAGAAAACACCGGGGGCAATTTTAGCACAATAGGTGGACGGAGGATATATTTGACAATAAGCCTATAGTTCGAGGGTAGTTTTGACCCTTTTCCGTACAAAAAGATCTGTTCAACCATAAATAATTATTTGTGTTATAATATTCTTGGTTTTGGAGACAAAGACACATTAACTATAATTTTATAAAAAACAAGGATGGTTCCTTTCTTACATTGAATTATATGAACTTGGCACTTTCCCAAAAAAAAATAAATAAAAAATTATATTCAATATAAAAACATAACATTTGTAAAATTTAAAACGTTAGGAGTAATTAAAAAGATAAATAAACCATTCATAAGTTTTTGTTTGATAAATAGCTAAGTTGCCGAGAATTTGGAATTGCAAATAATTGATTCCTTCTTGAGAAGATATTTTTCTCCTTTATTTAACCTAGATTTTAGAAATTAAAGACAATTTGATTCCTTCTTGAAAACTATTTTTCTCATTTATTTATGGTAGGAATTTTAGGGTACATTTTTACCTTTTTTATTTTTATTTTATATATTAGAATTTTACGAATGTTTTATTTTTCTTTTAACCAAGTAAATTAAAGCGTATTTCGTAATTCATATTAGACAAAAATTTAATTATACTCAATAT
Organism: Nicotiana tabacum; assembly: GCF_000715075.1. NCBI lineage: Eukaryota > Viridiplantae > Streptophyta > Magnoliopsida > Solanales > Solanaceae > Nicotiana > Nicotiana tabacum. The sequence continues at coordinate 112,704,675 of NC_134096.1, read as the reverse complement.
ATTTATTTTTATTTAAATTAGTAATTGCTAAATACTTTAAAGACAATTTTGTTCCTTCTTAAAAAGATAATTTTCTTTTTTATTTACATTTAGGACACTTTTTTCTAAAAGAATTATTTCAAAGGAATCAAATTAATAATAAAATTTGTTATTGACCCTTGGCTACTTGGGGGGGGGGGAAGGGGAAGTGCACGGTTAGCCTCTAATAACACATGTATTTACTTTTAAGCCACTGTTTAAAATATTTTTAGTCTTTAGCCACTGCTTTAATAAACTTTACCCGCCCGGATGAAAACACCCTTTCTGCTCATAAAGTTCAGGACCAAGTGTCCTTAACTTATGAGCTTGTTACTGTAAGTTCAGGACTAACTGTCCTTAATTTATGAGCTTGTAAGTCTAAGTTTAGGACTACTTGTCCTTAACTTTTGAACTTGTAACTCTAAATTCAGGACTACATGTCCTTAACTTTTGAACTTGAAACTCGAAGTTCAGGACTACCTGTCCTTAATTTCTGTGCTTGTAACTCTAAGTTAAGGACTACTTGTCCTTAATTTCTGTGCTTGTAACTCTAAGTTAAGGACCAAGTGTCCTTAATTTTTGAACTTCCAACTCTAAGTTCAGGACCAAGTGTCCTTAAATTATGAGCTTGTTATTGTAAGTTCAGGACTAGTTGTCCTTAATTTATGAGCTTGTAAGTCTAAGTTAAGAACTATCTGTCCTTAGTTTTTGAGCTTGTAACTCTAAGTTTAAGACTACATGTCCTTGACTTTTGAACTTGTAACTCTAAGTTCATGACTACTTGTCCTTAATTTCTGTGCTTGTAACTCTAAATTAAGGACTACCTGTCCTTAATTTCTGTGCTTGTAACTATAAGTTAAGGACCAAATTCTTTCAACAACACATGCATCAACAAGAATGAGAAACCCAATTCAGCATTAAATCGATACTTAAAATTGAAGGCAAAAACCGAATAAAGGTGGCAATCACACGAAACAAGACAAAACTGACCCTCGTTATAAAAATAGCAAGATATCATTTTTCATCTTCGTAACTGTTCAAAGCCATCAAATTCACAAAAATCAAAAAACTCAATTCAGCATTTTTGTCACAAAACAACATATGCATCCACAAAAACATGTCTCTGCATCGAACTTGAGAGAGAGGAGCGAGGGTTTGGGAAGAAAAGCAATGGAAGAAAGGGTAAAAATATCTTTTCATATTAATTTTAATAGAGTAGTGGCTATTTTTACTCAACATTAGAATTGTTGGATAAAAAATAAATACCACCTTAAATAGTGGCTACCCCACGCCATTTTTACTGGCTACTGCTTGGTTTCAGAAACGAACATATTTCAAAGGTAAAAGCAGATACAATTTCTTTCTTACTCATTTTGAAGGAATTATAGTTTAATTCAAATTAGTTTTTTTTTCTAAATTTTGGAGTACGTTTTTTTATGGGCAAAGGGATCTAGAAAAGTCAAAGTTGTTTATTTATAGTAAACTTCAATAGTTCTGTATATATATCAATAGTTCAATAGTCCATTTCGCTAAGGGTCTCCGTGCTTTGAATATATATACCTATATATATTAATATCTATGAGCGTGTGTTGCACGTTAATAATGACGTGATGATTTAAATATCATACTATATTATAAGTGGAAAGACCTAACGTGAAAGTTAAAAGACCAAAATAGCCATCAAAAGTTGAAAGATATTTTTACCCTTCAATCTAAAATATTCTTTTTACTATTGTTGTACATATGTGTAAATTTACATATTCGATTATAAGTTATAATTAATAAGATAAAACTCTCTAAATATATATGAAGAATGAATCAGCCAAAAGGAAATAAACTCAAGCATACTGGACTTGCACGCTTCAGCTTCTAACAGTAATTGTAGACTTGAATTTAGTAGAATTTAGTAATAGTTCTCGTGGGAGTTGAAGTGTTTCTAATAAAACATGTATATTTTGCTTGTAACGGATGTGAAGAAAACCAGTAGACATTTGGAATATTTGCACGACTCTAGACTTACTTTTTGGCCCATCTTATGTTTTTGTCCAAATAAGTCTCTAAATACAATTCATCCAATTTAATTTAGCTTATTTTAATTTAAGAGGCTACAAACACTGTAATAAAGAAGAAACATTAATCCCTTCATTCTTTTATCTTTGAACGTACTTTTAAAAGCTCAAAGGTCACTAAGTAACAACAGAACTCTTTAAATAGAAACTCAAAAGCATGTATTTGTCTTAAGAAAAAACTCATATATATATATATATATATATATATATATATATATATATATATATATATATATATATATATATATATATATATATATATATATATATATATATATAAATGAATGAATATTCATATGAGCATCTCACCCTTAATGGTTTTCTTGTCTCACATGTTTTCTGTGGTGAATGTATCGGAAAGAATGTTGTGTTGTTGTAAGTAGGACAAACTATTTCGAGAGTAAAGCTGTCACGACCCAATTTCACCTATAGGTTGTGCTGACGCCCAACACTATAGTTAGGCAAGCCAACTAGTAATTTTAACCCATATTCAATTCTTTGAAAATTAACCGAGTAATTAAACTCTTCTTACTTGCAAGAATTTAATAAATTAAAATAACCACGAACAGAATTTAAATCCAACCATTCTATCAATGTGTGTGCCAAGACCTGATGTCACAAGTGTATGAGCATATAGTAGATTATACAAAAATTATAAAGACTGTCTGAAATGAAATAGATAGAATAAAACTCCCAAAAGAGGCACTAGTTGCTGCAGAACGACTCAGAAAGCAGCTCACCACTAAGTCTCTGGATAACGCGGGTGCGCACCGATAGGTCCAACAATAGCACCTGTTTTAGGTCCTGCACAAAAAGTGCATCAAGTGTAGCATGAGTACGTAAACAATGTGTACCCAGTAAGTATTAAGCCTAATCTCGAAGAGGTAGAGACGAGATGACCGACTTTGACATTCACTAAGGGTCAATAATAATAGTTGAAATAAAACTAGAATATCTAAATCAACATGATTCACATAGTTAACAATAATTTTATTTAACCAGTAAAAGTAATTAAATTCTTTCAAATGCGCCAATTTTTAATTTATTAATTAAATTCATAACTGCAATAAATAGCAAAATATCGAGTAATTATTATTATTAGGCACGATTTCTGTCGAGATCGTACGACCCGATCCAGAGTGTCGTGTACATTGCCGAGAAACGTGCGACGCGATCCATAGATGCATCTATCCTGCCGAGGCGTTCGGCCCGCTCCACAAGAAAGGAGGACATTTTCTTATGTACCTCCGGAAGGAGAGTATATTTATTATAAGATAAACTCGAGAGGATGAACAATTCTTTTAACAATTAATTAATTTAAACAGAAAATTAAGCATATGAGATATTTAATCTTTTAATATTTTCCCCTAACAATTTATAATATATATATCAAATAATTTTAATTAAACAAAGAATATAATTTACACAAGTAATTTATGATTTGAGTCCTAAACTACCCGAACTTTTAGCATAAATAGTAGCTACGCACGGACTCTCGTCACCTCGTGCGTACGTAGCCCCCACAATTAGAAACAATTATTAATTTAATCACCTATGAGGTAATTTTCCCCACGCAAGATTAGACAAGAGACTTACCTCAACTTGCTCCGATTTAATCTAATAGTAGGCCTTTTTCTCGATTATCCAACTATGAATGGCTCGAATCTAGCCAAAATAATTCGATACAATCACTAAAAATTATATGAATCAATTTCATAAGAAAATACTATATTTTTCAATAAAATCCGAAATTAACTCAAAAATCGTCCGTGGGGCCCACATCTCGGATTCCGGCGAAAGTTACGAAATATGAACACTCACTCAAGCACGAGTCTATCAATACCAAAATTACTAAATTCCGATAACAATTCGGCCCTCAAATCGTCAAATCTATCCAAGAGGGTTTTCAAACTTTTCCAACTTAATTCACCAATTAAATGATAAAAACAGTGATGGATTTGGGTAATTTAACCAATATTGAGTTAACAATACTTACCCCGTTATTTTCTCTGAAAATCTCCCAAAAATCGCCTCAATCCGAGCTCCAAATCGATAAAAATGGAAAATGGGAAGTCCCATTTTCAGAACTTAAACTCTCTGCCCAGTGATTTCTTCTACGCGATCGCGTAGCACAATTTGTTTACCGCCCAGAAAATAACCCTACGCGATCGCAAACAATGCCATGCGATCGCGATGCACAAGGTTCCAACTCTACACGATCACATCCCTTTTCACGCGATCGCATAGAGCAAACACGTGGCCCAACTTCCTCTCCACTTTCCCCTACGCGATCGCAAACAATGCCACGCGATCGCGATGCACAGACTGGCCCAATCTACGCGATCGCGGACTTGCCCGCGCGATCGCATAGAACAAATTTCTAGCTGCCCAATTAAGTCTACGTGATCATAACCCAATTCACGCGATTGCATAGAACAAATTCACCTCTGCCCAAATTACCCTACGCGATCGCAAACGGACATACGCGATCGCGTATAAGGAAAGCAGAAAAAATTCCAGCAGCTATCAGCAATCTCCCAAAAACCAAAAATGATCCGTTAGCCGTCCGAAACTCACCCGAGCCCCTCGGGACCTCAATCAATTATACCAACAAGTCCTAAAATATCATACGAACTTAGTCAGAACCTCAAATCACATCAAACAATGCTAAAATCACGAATCATACTCCAATTCAAGCTTAATGAAACTTAACATTTCCAACTTCCACATTCGGTACCAAAACCTATCAAATCGAGTCCGATTGATCTCAAATTTTGCACACAAGTCATAAATAACATAACAGAGCTATAAAAATTTTCGAAACTAGATTTCGACCCTGATATCAAAAAGTCAACTCCCCGGTCAACTTCCAAACTTAAATTCTTGTTTTAACCATTTCAAGCCTAATTTAACTACGGACTTCCAAATAAAATTTCGAACACGCTTCTAAGTCCAAAATTACCATACCGAGTTATTGAAACCGTCAAATTCCGATTCCGGGTCGTTTTCTCAAAATATTGACCGAAGTCAAACTTAGCATTTTAAGGCCAACTTAAGGAACTAAGTGTTTCGATTTCAACCTGAACACTTTCAAATCCCGAACCAAGCATCCCAGCAAGTCATAAATTAATAAAAGCGCATACAAGGAGTTTTATTTAGGGGAACGGGGTTCTAAAAGTCAAAATGATCGGTTGGGTCATTACATTCTCCACCTCTTAAACAAACGTTCGTTCTCGAACGGGTTTAGAATTGTACTTGGAGTGCTGAATAAGTGTGGATATCTGCTCCGTATGTTTTCCTCGGTCTCCCAAGTTGCTTCCTCGACTGGTTGGCCCCTCCACTGGACTTTTACTGCAGAAATCCTCTTGGACATCAACTGGCGAACCTGTTTATCAACAATGGCAACTGGTTCTTCTTCATAGCCCAAACTATTATCTAGTTGAACTGTGCTGAAATCTAACACATGTGATAGGTCGGCATGATACTTCCGGAGCATAGATACATGGAAAACTGGATGAATTTCTGATAGGCTGGGAGGCAATGCAAGCTCATAAGCAACCTCCCCAACTCGTCTCAACACCTCTAATGGGCCTATAAACCTTTTGCTCAACTTGCCCTTCTTCCCAAATCTCATGATTCTCTTCATCGACGAAACCTTCAAGAGAACTTTTTCACCCATTGTAAATGATAAATCACACACTTTCTGATCTGTGTAACTCTTATGTCTGGACTGTGCTGTACGAAGTCGCTCCTGAATCAACTTTACCTTTTTCAAGGCATCTTTCACCAAATCAGTACCATATAACTTAGACTCACCGGGCTCAAACCATCCGATGGGAGAACGACATCGCCGACCATATAAAGCCTCAAATGGAGCCATCTCGATGCTGTATTGGTAACTTTTATTATAAGTAAACTCGGCCAAAGGCAAGAAACAATCCCACTAACCTCCAAAGTCAATCACACATGCCCTGAGTGTTGATACCCAATTTTTCCTCATATTTTTAAAATATATATAGTTTCAAAAATAGTATATTTGAATCATCATTTAGTTTATAAACCTATACAAGCATTTTTTCATAATTTTCCATAATTTTAAAAGCTTTAAATTAATTTCTTTTTGCATTTTATTGTATAAATATCCAATAATTATCCTTAAAATTATTTTTATGATGATTTAATCATCCAAACTTATTGTTTACACCAACATGTATGTTTTATAATATTTTACTCCATTTTGTTTTATAATTACATTTGCATTTTTAAGCTAATTGCACATTTTTGCAATAATAGCCTATATTCATTTATAATTACATTATTTCTGCCAAAATAATTTTTTATATTTTATAATGCCAAATTATTATTTTTAATTATTTTAGTGCACAAATAATATTTTTGTTATTTATTAATTACTTTTATAAATTATGTTTTGATAAATATTGGGTAATTAAAACTAGCCCCAATTTATAAATAATTTCGGACCAAATAAATGGCCCAAAAACCCCAATACCCTAGCCCAATAACCCCAACCCAAACCAACAACCCCTTAACCCAAAAACCCGGTCGGTACCCGTTAATTGACCCGCCCCACTCACATTTTTTTAATCCTGGCTGTTGATCTCTCAAGATCAACGACCCTTGTTATTTCTCTCCCTTTTATTACCCTCCCAGAAACCCTAACCCATAATCCCATAACCCGCCTCCCTCATATTCTCTCAACCTCCCCTCCCTCTCTGAAGAACCCTAAACCGGCCGCCCTTAAAATCGTCTCCTAATCCCACTGAATATGGGATATGATTATCACTTCTTGCCATATTTGACCCCTTTTTGGTACTGGCTGTTCTCCTATAGTGCTTGCCTAAACATGGCAAGCAGATCTCTTCAAAATCGAACCAAAATTAGTTCAAACCCCTGATTTTGAGTATTATTCTGTCTATATTCGTCCTATGCTACTGTGAGTCCGATTATTTGTTTATATTCTGTTGATTTTCACTTTCCCTAAAAATTAGGGTTTACAGATCCCTTAAATTGATTTTTGACTGATTTGCATGTTTATTTACCTTATTTATTGCTTAAATCACTCTGTCTCCCTTGTTTGATGTTTGATTTTACTACTATATAAACCCCTCCCCCATTCCCTTCTAAAGAGGACTTCAATCGCTATAATCACTACTGAAAAATTAGGGCTTTACTCTGTGTTCATTCATTCTCTTGTTTTTGGCTCTTGGCCGGCTGAAAGCCAAGGCCACCGGATTTCCTACTTTTCTGACCTTTCTTGGGTTTGAGCACTGCCCTGGGTTCTTTGAAACCCTTGGGAACTTGACGCATCTGAGGTTCTAGGTCATATTGCTGTTCTTTTCTTATTTGTTGAGCAATAACTGGTTAGTTTCTCAACCTTCGCAATGTTTATTCCATTATGTTCTAATTAACATATCTATGTTTTCTGAAATTGCATGACTTGATATAATCCCTTGACTCTTTTCATGTATGATTCTGCATATAGCATGAACTTCTCTAACATTGTCTCACGCCTAAACTGTTGGTTCTAAAAATATCTTTGTATCTAACTTAGGTAATTTGGACAGTTTGAAGCATGTTTAGCTTAATGTGTTGATAATCTGAGGGTTTGCATTGGCTGTGTGACCTAATCCTGTTTCCTGCATGATTCTGAATTTCTTAGTGATTAATTTATGTTATTAGTATGCCCTAATCTGTTAAAGCCTTCACTCTAGTTGTAATTTGCTCCTATGACTATGTTTGTCACTCAGTATGTTCTCACTTTGCTCAATTCTGTACCCCTAGAAATTAAGTGGAACCTCTCAGACTAGTTTTGCCTAAATTATGATTCTGCTTGCCTCATTAGTATAAGTTGTACTGTTTAAGCTCTAGTGTTTAGCATAACTTGATCCTTAGGTTTGAACTTGTTGATTTAATGATAACTGTTTGTCTTGCTGGCCCAATGTCTCTTTGCTCATTAACTTTGTAATCCCGAAAGTTTAAGACTCCTTGCCTCTTACAAATATACCCTGCCCCAATGTGTTATGCGACAACTTGTAGCATCAACTAGTTTCTTGAACTCATGCACCCTCTGTGTTGATATGTTCATTATGTGATCACTTTGTAGTGTTTGACTCCAAAAAATGTAAATGCACTTTTCTAAACCTTGCTACTTTGCTACTATTTTCATTGGTTGTTTCCCTGTTTTGAGTGTCTAATTCTTGGCCGGCTGAAAGCCAAGGCCTCCTAAAACCTCTCTATTAACCTCCCTAGTGTGAGCACTACACAGGGTCCACTTTGAGACCCTTGTGAACTTTGACACACTAGGGGCTAAGGTTCCTGGCCACTTTCTTCTTGACTGCTCAATTCTGTCCCTCTCTATGCCTATTGCATAAGCTAATTGGTTTGTGTAAATGACTGTTTTCTGAATCTTTTGATCAACTATGGTTGTTGGGTATCATCCAAGTTCTCTTGTGGTTTTTGGGCTGTGTTGAAACGTGTATGGATACGGAATTTAAAGGCCTGGCCAGGCTGGGTGTACTTTGGGCATGTCTTAGGCCCACTATAGTGATTTTGTAACTTTATAATTTGATTCATTCATTGGGCCTGTAATACTGCTGTTATAACAATTGGGGTGTTAGTAAAATTGAAAAAATGGGTTTATTCTAATATCTGCATGAACGGGTAGAAATCCTGCCAATAGGTGTTTAATTTACTCAACATGTTGTGCTCCTATATGTTGTTAGATAACCTGCCTATAGGACCTGAGTGACTAATTCGTTTAACATATTTTGCTCCTATGTGTTTTATTAGATACCATGCCTATAGGAAATAAAATGTCAGTGACCAATCTTTCAATTTACATAACTGCAGCATATTCATTAGATACTATGACTATAGGGCTATGCTAGCTTATGTTCTACAAAATCTGCATTTAGAAATCATGCCTATAGGGTTTTAATTGGTTTATTCGCTGTTATACTGCCCACCTAGGAGACATGCCTATAGGAGCTAAGTATAAAAAAATCAATTTCACTCGTTAATCGTTAGAAATTCTGCCTATAGGGTAATACCACTCGCTTTTAAGTGTTAATATTGAACTTTTGACACTGTTTCGTTGCCACTACTAGAAAGCAAGACTATAGGAATGAAAGGATAAATAACTAGTTTCAATTTCCAATTCCAAGAAATCCTGCCTATAGGATCCTACTGCTCGCCTAAAAGCGTGTTGACAAAAAAAATGCTGGCAATTTTGAATTACCAATTGTCTCACTGCTTTACTACGCAAACAATTTAGAAAGCATGCATATAGGATTTGTAATACTCGCGATATGCAAAGTGACACTGCCTGTACGTTTAAAATCCAGAATCACCTAGCATCCATGACTATAGGATTTAAGACTCTATTAATTCTGAAATTGTCACCCGCCTAATTTGTTTGCGTGCATTTGTTGTCTAAGTGTGGAGGCTAACTTGAGCCCTTAATTTCTTTACATGAAGTCCAACTTGTTTTATATGTCGCCTAGTTTTTTTATTTCTGAGCAGCCTAAGCTAAGTCTAGAAACCATCCAAAATAGAGGTCCAAATGCCTCATGGTCCATAGGCATGGGACGGGTAGTGCACGCATAGGGCATAGTTTAGAATCAACTAGTGCGATTTAGGCAAAAACTTAAAGATAGTAATCGGGTAGCAGGAGATGATAGTCTGTGCCCGCTGAATAATACGAGTAACACCCCACCTCGAGGGAGTTACGAAGTATTATTTATGTTGCACGGGGTGATCCTTTAGGCTAAAAAACTTAGGACCCCCCATCTTGTCTTTAAACCAATTATCTGTGTTTACTTAAGGACTTTCTAATAATGATTTTTTCAAACTTCTTGTTTTTCTCTCTGACTATTTGACAAATTCATATAATTCAAGTTCGACCGGGACCCACAGTTGTGGGCCTCGAAGAGTGCCTAACACCTTCTCTTTGAGGTAATTTGAGCCCTTACATGATCTTTGGTGACACAAACTGGTTAAACAACAGTTATTTGCAAATAGGTGCCCTAACGCACCTCAAACCCATTAGGTGACGACTCTCTCTTTTAACACCTTCCTTTAAAAGAGTTGTCACGTGTCGAAACCCGATTTCGCGAGAAAGTGGGGCGCGATAGCATGTCGACTCTGCTGGGGATATTCTTTTAGGCTCTTACTATAGCGAACTTGGTCTATATGAATTAGTCTTCTCTGATAAGCGTGTCTTTGTTATTTTCCTGTTACATGAATATCCCGCTCCCGCTTCCCTTTTATTGCTACATGCACATCCTTTTCCCTATTTTTCCTTTATGTGAATTCATATTAATATGCAAATCTTTGCCTAATTTGGTTACAATATGCATTTTCCCTTTATTTTCCAGTTATGTTCACTTGCTCCGAATCATTTTTTTTAAATTTTGCTATATCATGTCTTTCCCCATCCCTACCCTTTTGTTTGCTTTATTGCAATTCTTTCACATTGCGTGAACTAACTTCTTCCTTGTTTTCCTTTCTTTTTATGTCTTTACACTCTATTTAATACTGCGTTTATTGTCTTCATCATGCAAAATATTTGACAACGTGTTGTTTTATCTTTTCATAAAGTATGCTCCACATCATATTCCACTCGTGCATAATTAATACCATAGCGGCGCTTGATGAGTGTCCGCGCTCTTCCTAAATCACCCTTTTAATTTTGGAAAGGCTTATTTGCGGTAAAACTAGTCGATCAGCGGTGCAATCGACGGTTCCGTACCTTCCCCTCTCAAGTTGTACACTTGAGGGTACCAGTCTAGACTCTTCTAGAAACCCCCATTCTAATATTAACTGTGCATGCATCATGTCTAAACCTAGTATGGGTTAGAACTCTGTCCGCATAATAACTCTCTAAGGCAAGCCTTGTCCAAAGCCCGCCGGGATTTCCTTAAATCCCAGTGGGTACAATCATGATATGTGCATTATTTGGAGAAAACGTGCCGATATGCTAATCATTAATGTGTAAATAGTCGAATCCGGAGGGGGAAGGGTTAACTTTATTTGTTTTACAGAAATGAGGCACGAAGTCCCCAGGTTCGACATGGTTCAAAGTATCCCACCTTTGTTGCTAGATTGGTGGGAAAATCTCTCGCCAAATGACAAAAATAATGTGAAAAGAGTTCTCGGGAATTTACCTTCTTTGTTAGATATTCAGCCGAACAATGTGTTAATTGAGGCTGCCACCATGTTGTGGGACGAGAAGAGGGTCGTCTTCCATTTTGGTGATATAGAAATGACTCCCATTCTAGAGGAAATATAAGGCTTCGCTGGGCTACCATGGGATAGCCCTGGCTTGTTGGTACCGGAAAACCGTACTTTTTGAGGTTTCCTAAAAATGATGGGTTTCAGGAAAAATGATGAGTTAGTCTGTCTGAAGAAATCTTACATACCATTCAACTTCCTTTACGAGCGTTATGGTCACAATAAGTCATATCGTCTTTACCATGATGAATTTGCCATCTCTTCTTTGGGTTGGACTCACCGCCGGGTTTTTGTATTCATTGTCTAATTTTTGGGGATGCTGATATTCCCGATACAAGGAGAAAGGATCCACACTTGCCTAGATATGGTCACTAAGAACCTAATGGAAGGAATTGAGGGGCAAACTTACACTATTGTCCCAATGATCGTGGCTGAGATGTACCGAGCCTTAGACCGTTGCAAAAAAGGATATAGGCATTTCGAGGGTTGCAATCTGTTGCTACAAATATGGTTGTTGGAACACCTTCAGAGAGGACAATACCGTCAAGAATTTTCACGATGACCATGGAATGACCCCACCATCCGAAGAGAATGACTTTTATCCCAGACAAATTTGCACAACCGGGAAACGCTGTGAGCTGGGTACATTTCTTTAGCAATTTGACTGACGACAAGGTACATTGGATGTTTGAGTGGTTCCCTAGCAGTGAATTCATCATCAGGTCAAAAGATGTTCCTCATCTAGTGCTAATCGGATTAAGGGGAATCTATCCTTATGCTCATATCAGAGTCATGAGACAAGCTGGGAGAAAACAAGTTATACCACGAGTTTCCAAAATGGTTCATTACAAAGCAGATTTCCAAGGGAATGTCATTCTATTCAAGTTCGAGGCACAACACATATGACATCAAAATATTATCGTGGAGAAAGATACCATCGAGCCAGACAGGTATCATGCCAGCCATGTGTACTTCTACCCATCATGGTTGGTCGATGACAAAGCAGGAGAGGTCAAGCCAGGGGTTGATTTGAGAAATAGGGTCATAGACGATGCAGCTGAAGCACAAGTCAAATACAGGAGGTTGCGCAAAAGGGTCTTTGAATCTGAGGCCAGGAATTTGGAACAACATAAAGTGGACATGGAAGCAATCAATGAATGGAATGGAATCACTACTAAATCAACAGAAAGGTTGGAGTATTCGGAGTAGGGTTTGATAGAAATTGAGGGAAAGATGAGGAAAAAGGTCTCGGATTGTTAGAACATAGAGGGCAATGAAGGAGGACATCTAGCAAGGGCGTATCTGCTGTTGGACATGCGCGACCTGGGGAATCTGATTGACGGGGTTAAGAAGGCCAAGCTTGGAGAAGGCCCCTCTAGGACCGAGTATATTAAGAATGATATTTTCTAGATTCATTTTAGAATTTGATTGTAATAAGGCAAATGCCACTAGTGACTCTTTATAATTATTGTCGTTTTAGTAGAGATTTGGTCCATTTATCATATTAATGAAATGACGCAGTTATCGGCATTGAGTTTTCTCCAAAGCTATATGTCGCTAGGCCTACCTCGGGCACGATGAGGTCCCCAAATTAGGACACGAATGTATAATTCTGCAATACGTGTTTAAATATCGTAAATATCCTTTTAATACTCCTTACTGACTTGTTTATCTTTTGTTTTTCTTCTTTTCTTTGTTTATTCCCATCCCCTAAGGTTGGTTCATGCATACTGGCATCATCAGCATATCATACCAGATCTAGAAGTCCTCCAAGTGATCCTAAGAACAAAGGAAAAACTAAGATGGACGATATGAGTGGTATCAGGAAAGACAACGCTACGCACGCCGAGAATGTTAAAACTTCGGATGGTCGGAGTACTCCGGCAGAATGACTTGGTTTTATGGTTAGAATAGAAGATATTGGAGTTACAAGCGAACTTGAGCAGGTCCGTAACTTGGCAAACCTTTCCCTTACCCTGAATGTTCCCGATATCAACCAAGAAAACGCCAAAACCCAGCACCTCCTCAAAATGCACCACAACCTACCCCTGATCCCCAAAACTCAACCAATGATCACCATTACACCCAAATCCTTGGAGTCCACCAAAGTAACCCCATATACATGCCACACTTCACAATAAACCCTGTATACACCGGAATCCGTCGAGAAGGACCTGCTCATCAAGAACATAGTGGAAGAACTTAAGAAGCTTACAAGTCGAGTCCAAGGTGTTAAAGGTGGTAAATGAATCGAAGGTTTAAACTATGAGGATTTGTGTATTCACCCAAACGTAGAACTGCCAGAGGGTTACAAACCTCCTAAGTTCGAAATATTCGATGGGACAGGTGATCCAAAGGTACATCTGAGGACGTATTGCGACAAGCTTGTAGGGGTTGGTAAAGATGAAAGAATCCGTATGAAGCTGTTCATGAGGAGCCTCACTGGAGATGCCCTATACTGGTACATCAGTCAAAATCCAAAGAAATGGGTTAATTGGGTAGGCATGGCGTCAGATTTTATGGATCGGTTCAGATTCAATATAGAGAATGCACCTGACGTCTTCTATATCTAGAATCTCAAGAAGAAGCCAACAGAAACTTTCCGCGGGTATGCTACTCAGTGGAGATCAGAAGTTGCAAAAGTAAGGTCGGCACTGGAAGAAGAGCAAATTAACAAGTTCTTTGTCTGAGCTCAGGATCCGCAGTATTACGAGAGGTTGATTGTTATTGAAAACCATAAGTTTTCCGACATCATCAAATTGGGAGAAAGAATAGAAGAATGAATTAAAAGCGGAATGGTAACCAATTTTGAGGCACTCCAGGCTATGAACAAAGCCTTGCAGTCGGGCAGTATATCTAAAAAGAAGGAAGTAGGGGCAGTGATGGTAGCCCAAGGTCCGAAGTCTCCTCTCACATACCAAACACCTCCACCCACATATCAGCCTTCACCTCCTAGATATCAACAACCCGCTACCGCCTACCACACTTACAACACTCAGCCAACATATTTCCACTCACCACCAGCCCGCCAAAACTACCAAAACCCAAGCCAAATTTTGACCGTAGGCCGCCCAGAAAATACACTCCTATTGCCGAACCTATTGACCAGTTGTATGAGAGATTGAAAGCTGTCGGTTATGTCACTCCCATTCCTGATGTCTCCATGGAAAATTCCTCTGAATGGGTCAATCCGAACAAGACATGTGCCTACCATTCGGGCATGAAGGTTCACACTATTGATGAATGCCGCACTCTAAAGGATAAGATCCAGACGCTGATTGATACTAAAGTTATACAGGCAAAGGAGACTGCACCTAATGTTCGCAACAATCCCCCCCGGATCACAGGGGCAAGGGGGTAAATATGATAGAAAATGATAAAGAATGGGATCCGGAAGAGTCAATTGGGCTCATTAGAGAAAGGGATGATCCCAAAATGCCTCCAGTTACTCTCACACCTATTGTGGTACAAATACAGTCACCGATTGAAGTTGAGGTAGCAGCACCGACCCCGTTCGAGGTTGAAGTAACAACGCCCCCAGCCATGCCAACTCCGTTCGAAGTAAAAGTGACCATACCATTCACCATAACAGTAGCACCCACACCATCCTTTAATTCCAATGTTGTGCCCTGGGACTATACTACAGAAGCGATAAGGAAAGGAAAGGGGAAAATGGAAGAAACTAGTGCAACACAAGGTATGACCAGAACTGGTAGGATTTACACGCCCGAGCATTTGGGGGGAACAAGTAAAGAAGCCGCTTCCAGGAAGCCTATTATTGAAACCGGCCCAGATGATCTTTGGAGAAAGGTGCAAGCAAGGGAGTATTCTGTGGTCGATCATTTGAACAAAACCCCTGCACAAATATGCATTCTATCACTACTGCATAATTTCGAGGCACACAGGAACGCGTTGATGAAAGTGTTGAATGAGGCTTATGTACCCAACAACATTACCAGTGGAGAGATGGCCAACATGGTAGGATAAGTATTGGAAAGCCATAAGATCACTTTCCACGAAGATGAATTGCCACCAGAAGGGTTGAGCCATAATAGGGCATTGCATATCACAATACAATGCGAAGACAAATTCATTACCAGGGTCATGATAGATGGGGGTTCAAGTCTCAACATCTGCCCGTTCACTACTTTGAAGAGTTTAGGTAAAGGTTTGCATGAGATACAAGCAGGAACTACGAACGTAAAAACGTTCGATGGGTCTCAAAGGGACACAATCGGAGAAACCAACCTCTGCTTACAAATGGGTCCAACTTAGTTTGATGTTGAATTCCAAGTGCTTGACATATCCGCCTCATACAATCTGCTATTGGGATGACCTTGGATACACACGGGGATGTAGCGTCTACTCTACATCAGGCTGTTAATCTCAAATGGAATCATCAGGAGGTGATCATTCATGGAGACGGGAGTAACCCTATTGACACCAACCAGATTGTCCCGGTTGTGGAGAATATGAGGAAGTTAGGGGGAGAGACTTACCATTGCATTGAGCATGTTAACGCGATCGAGAAGGACAAATGGTAGAGTAGCAAAATAGAAAGAATATTGGCATGGACAGGGTATGAACCCGGCAAGGGTCTCGACAAGAATCTCCAAGGTATCACCAAATTAATACAGTTAAAATGTCACAACACGACCTTTGGACCGGGATATCAATACACCTGGCACGAGTATTAGAATTGGTCACCACTATGGCGTGGTCCTTATTACCCTCTCGAGCAACCGATACCATATTTGAGCCAATCCTTCCATCAGGCTGATATGATGTGGGGATCCGAAGAAGATGAAGCGCTAGCTAGTTTAAGGAATCTATTCTTGGAAGATGAAGACATGGACTGCAGTGTAATAGTTGAGGAGGAGGAGGAAGAAGGCCTCGTCATCCAGAAAGTGGAGAAGGGAGCTGTTCTCAGGAACTGGACTGCCACACCATCAAGGGCCTGCCGAGTTCCGGGGTAGCCTGGCTGCTAGTGTCATTTATTTTGAAAACAATTCTTATGAGCATTTTAAAAACATTTTCAGTATTTTGTTTTGAAACATTTGTTTGAATCATTAAAAATCGCTTTTGTTTGATATCTTGATAATTATCAATGATTTGCTATTTTATTATTTATTACCATTCTCTATATTTTTCTCTCTACAATATTACTATTGCTTATCGTGATAAACCAACAACTGTGACATATAATGAGACAACGCAACATAAGGATAGTGACTCGAAAGAAATAGAAGAAGAGGATATAATACTTGAGGAAATTGTTAGAGAAGTTGAAACTTTTGAGAACAAGCCTAAGTCCAACCTGGACGAAACTAGATAGTCAACTTTGGAGATTCTGAAACAGTCAAAGAAACTCGCATAAGAACTCACCTGTCACCATCAGAGAAAGAAGAATACACCCATTTTCTGAAAGAATATGAAGACATTTTCGCATGGTCTTATGATGATATGACTGGTTTGAGCACGTCCATAATGGCTCATAAACTACCTACCAACCTAATGTGTCCGCCAGTAAAGCAGAAACTCAAAAAGTTCAATCCAGCTATGAGTCTAAAAATCAAAGAAAAAGTCACAAAGTAGATCAAAGCTAATGTTCTCAGAGTGGTTGAATATCCAACTTGGTTGGCTAACATCGTGCCAATTCCGAAGAAGGATGGGAAAGTCAAGAGTATGCGTCGATTATCGAGACCTAAACAAATCAAGTCCCAAAGATGATTTCTCATTACCCAACATACACATACTGATTGATAACTGCGCCAAGCATGAACTCCAATCCTTTGTGGATTGTTTCACGGGATATCATCAGATCTGGATGGTTGAAGAGGATGCCGAAAAGATAGCTTTTATTACACCGTGTGGGGGGGGGGGTGTACTACTATAAAATGATGCCGTTTAGTCTGAAGAATGCTGGGGCCACTTATATGAGGGCCATGACAACTATTTTCCACGACATGATACACAAGGAGATAGAGGTATATGTGGATGACGTCATCATCAAATCCAAGAAGAGTACAGATCACATAGCAGACTTAAGGAAATTCTTTGGTCGGCTTCAGAGGTACAATTTGAAATTGAATCCCGCAAAATGTGCCTTCGGGGTCCCCACAGGAAAGTTATTAGGATTCATCGTCAGCCGCCGAGGAATTGAGCTAGACCCATCAAAGGTCAAGGATATCCAGGATTTGCCACCTCCGAAGAACAAGAAAGACGTGATGAGTTTCTTGGGACGTCTTAATTACATCAGCCGCTTCATATCACAATCATCTGTGATCTATGAGCCGATCTTCAAAATGTTAAAGAAGGATGCCGCAACCAGTTGGACTAAAGATTGCCAGAAAGCTTTTCACAGAATCAAAGAATATTTGTCCACACCGCCTGTCCTGGTCCCGCCAGAACCCGGTAGACCACTGCTACTCTATCTCTCCGTATTAGATGGGGCTTTCGGTTGTGTCTTGGGACAACACGACGAGACGGGAAGGAAAGAACAAGCCATATACTACCTGAGTAAGAAGTTCACACCCTACGAAGCACGGTATTCTTTGCTGAAATATACCTGCTGTGCTTTGACCTGGATAGCCCAGAAACTGAGGCACTACTTCTATGCCTATACCACATATCTCATATCAAGGATGTATTCTATGAAGTACATCTTCCAGAAACCCATGCCTATAGGGAAGCTGGCAAAATGGCAGATATTGTTGAGTGAATTCGACATCGTCTATGTGACTCAGAAAGCGGTTAAGGGACAAGCATTAGCGGATTATCTTGCGAAAAATCCTGTAGGAGGAGAATACGAACTACTAAAAATGTATTTTCCTGATGAAGAAGTATCATTCGTAGGAGAAGATATCGCCGAAGCCTACGACGGATAGAGAATATTTTTCGATGGAGCCGCAAACTTCAAAGGAGTGGGTATTGGATCCATTTTGGTGTCAGAAATAGGTCAACATTATCCGGTATCCGCAAAACTCAGATTTCCGTGCACCAATAATATGGCAGAATATGAGGCTTGCATATTAGGGCTCAATTTGGCCGTTGACATGAATATCCAGGAATTGCTGGTAATTGGTGATTCATATCTTCTGGTACATCACGTGCAAGGAGAGTGGGCTACAAAGAATACCAAGATATTACCATATCTATATCACGTGTAAGAGATGATGAAGATGTTCACGAAGATAGAGTTTAGACATGTCCTGAGAATCCAGAATGAGTTCGCAGATGCATTGGCCATTTTGTCCTCCACGATACAGCATCCGGACAAGAATTTCATCGACCCCATTCCGGTAAGGATTCATAATTAGCCAGCTTACTGTGCTCATGTTGAAGAAGAAGCAGATGGGAATCCATGGTTCCATGATATCAAGGAGTACTTGGCGAAAGGAGAGTACCCGGAGTATGCAAATCATACTAAAAAATGCATGCTCCGAAGATTGTCCAACCATTTCTTCCAAAGTGGAGGAATTCTGTACAGAAGGACTCTAGACCTAGGTTTATTACGGTGTGTTGATGCCAAGGAAGCTTCCAAACTGCTCGAAGAGATACACTCTAGAACTTGCAGACCACACATGAATGGTTTCGTTTTAGCCAAGAAGATACTAAGGGCAGGTTATTTTTGGATGACTATGGAAACAGACTGCATCAGGTATGCCCAAAAATGTCATCAGTGCCAAATACACGCAGATATGATACGGGTGATGCCAAATGAACTCAATGCAACGAGTGCACCTTGGCCTTTTGCCGTTTGGGGAATGAACGTCATTGGACCAATCGAGCATGTCGCTTCAAACGGGCACATGTTCATTTTAGTGGCCATAGACTACTTCACAAAATGGGTCGAAGCTGCATCCTACAAAGCTGTAACCAAGAAAGTCTTCACAGATTTTGTCAGAGATCGTATTGTTTGTCGATTCGGGGTTCCAGAGTCCATCATCACCGACAACGCCGCCGATCTCAACAGTGACCTAATGAAAGTTATGTGCGAGACCTTCAAAATCAAGCACAAGAATTCCACAGCATACATGCCTCAAATGAATGGAGCTGTGAAGGCCGCAAACAAGACTATCAAGAAAATACTGAGGAAGATGGTAGACAACCACAAGCAATTGCATGAGAATTTACCATTTGCCTTTTTGGGGTACCGTACCACAGTCCGCACATCAACCGGGGCAACTCCCTATTTGCTGGTCTACGGTACCGAATCTGCCATTCCTACCGAGGTTGAAATTCCTTCTTTAAGAATTATATAAGAAGCTGAACTCAGTGATGTAGAATGGATAAGAAGCCGCTATGAACAATTAGCTCTCATTGACGGGAAAAGAATGAATGCAGTGTGTCATGGTCAACTCTATCAGAATAGGATGTCTAGAGCTTTCAACAAAAGGGTCAAACCTAGACATTTCGCACCGGGGTAGCTCGTACTGAAGTGGATCTTCCCGCATCAAGATGAAGCCAAAGGGAAATTTTTGCCCAATTGGCAACGACTCTACATGGTTCATAGAGTACTAACAGGAGGAGCACTCATACTCGCAGAAACGCACGGAGAGGTTTGGCCAAAGCCTATCAATTCAGACGCAGTCAAAAGATATTATGTTTAGAATGTTCGCATTTCTTCATATGCTGTAATTGAACTACGCTCGACCTGATTCCCATTTAAGAGGGGATACGTAGGAAGCCCTGTGGGTTCGGTCACAATTCAATAAAATTTTCATTTTCCCCACAACCATAAACTGGGGCAGAATTTTGAGGAGGACCCTCAAAATTCCGGAGCAAGTCCAGCCAACGTCATCATATGCAGAACGGTCAGAGAATCGCCTAAGTAAACTGGGGCAGAATTTTGAGGAGGACCCTCAAAATTCTAAGGAAGTCGCAATGTCTCTAAAGTGTCATAGTCATTGGTTCATCTAATTTATCCGATATTACATACTAATGTATTTTAAATAACTACATTCATCATATGCACGTACATTTTTGAAAACTTTATGAAACAGCCAGATGCTACCCGTGGTAACTCAAGCAGGACTTCGATACAGAGCAAAGCAAAGCAGGCGGGCGGAGGCACGAACCAACCTTTCCCCGTAAAACTCACGATTGTACTTTGGATGCAGGAACAAGAAATATTCTCAAATTCGGGCACACCTTAGAATCACTGTCTTCATAACGACAAAGCTGCCAAGCGCAAACACATTTCCAGCTAAGAAATACTATGCTACTACTTATTATCTGTTCATTGCATGAGACTAAGCATTGTCTCTATATTGCATGAGGCTAAGCCCCTCCTCCTTAATTAAATAAGGTTAAGCATTGCCTTCCCCTGCATGAGACTAAGCATTGTCTCTATTTTGCATGAGGCTAAGCCCTGCCTCCTTAATTGCATAAGGCTAAGCATTTCCTTTCCCTGCAGGAGACTAAGCATTGTCTCTATTTTGCATGAGGCTAAGCCCTGCCTCCTTAATTGCATAAGGCTAAGCACTGCCTTCCCCTGCATGAGACTAAGCATTGTCTCTATTTTGCATGATGCTAAGCCCTGCTTCCTTAATTGCATAAGGCTAAGCACTCCCTTCCCCTGCATGAGACTAAGTATTGTCTCCACCTTTGCATGAGGTTAAGCCCTGCCTCCTCAATTGCATAAGGCTAAGCACCGCCTTTCCCTGCATGAGACCAAGCATTGTCTCCACCTTTGCATGAGGCTAAGCCCTACCTCCACAATTGCATAAGACTAAGCATTGCCTTCCCCTGCATGAGACTAAGCATTGTCTCCCGCTTGCATGAGGCTAAGCCCTGTCTCCTCAATTACATAAGGCTAAGAATTGCCTTCCCCTGCACATGACTAAGAATTGCCTCCCACTTGAATGAGGCTAAGCCCTGCCTCCTCTTGCATGAGACTAAGCATTGTCTCCCATCTTGCATAAGGCTAAGCCCTTCTTCCTCTTTGCATGAGACTAAGCATTGTCTCCCATTTCACATGAGGCTAAGCATTGCCTCCTTAGTCGTATAAGGCTAAGCTCTGCCTTTCCTTGCGTAACCCCAAATGCTATGCTACTTGAAATCTAGCACTATTCTCTACCTCGGGGCTAAGCTCTGCCCCAGACCTTACACAAGACTAAGCTCTGTCTTGTTTCGCTTTGCATAACCAAACATCATGTCTTTGCATCTCATGGGCTGAAATACTGCCATTTTTGTTCGAAGGCGTCATAGTCCGAAGGCATCATCCTCATAGCCGGAAGACAACATGACATGGCCTGAGGATCTCTCAATATTGCACATCATTATTCAAAGGCGTCATAGTTCAGAGGCACCATTTTCATGGCTCGAGAACATCATTTCATGGCCTGCAAATCCCTTATCACACAATTCATGGCCAAGGACATCATGGTCTAAGGACATCATACCCATCATCCAAAGACAACTTTCAAGGTCCAAAGGGAATTTGCATCATGTTTAAATTATCGCAATATACACCTGCATGCATTGTGTTTTAAGTTTTGCAGGTAATCCAGGAAGTAGCCGTTCTCCTAACATGAGCAATCATCGCTCCGATTTCCGTTCAACGTTCATATCCTGCAATTATTTCAAATGTAACCAACCACCGTCCGTTACCCATTCCCATCTGATAACCATTCAAATATCCATAACCATTCCAAGGTACATCCATTCACAATTCCGATATCGTCCTATCCAGAAGAGCTTGTCTGTTCCTATAATAACTCCATAGACTTATTCCACAGTTGGATCCAGAACTACACACGGCCTGATTCCCGTAAAATAAGAGATATGTAGGCAACTCACAAATCGGAGTTCGGCCTATAATTTTCCAAATCACCCCATGCGGTCAAAATCGATCATCATTTCTTTACCCGACAACTCTTTCATCATTCTCGGGTAAAGAGGGGCAGCTGTTGATACCCAATTTTTTCCTCATATTTTTAAAATATATATATTTCAAAAATAGTATATTTGCATCATCATTTAGTTTATAAATCTATACAAGCATTTTTTCATAATTTTCCAGAATCTTTAAAAGCTTTAAATTAATTTCTTTCTGCATTTTATTGTATAAATATCCAAGAATTATCCTTAAAATTATTTTTATGATGATTTAATCATCCAAACTTATTGTTTACACCATGTATGTTTTATAACATTTTAATCCATTTGTTTTATAATTACATTTGTATTTTAAAGCTAATTGCATATTTTTGCAATAATAGCCTATATTCATGTATAATTACATTATTTGTGCCAAAATAATTTTTTATATTTTTATAATTCCAAGTTATTATTTTCAATTATTTTAGTGCACAAATAATATTTTTATTATTTATTAATTACTTTTATAAATTATGTTTTGATAAATATTGGGTATTTAAAAACTAGCCCCAATTTCTAAATAATTGCGGACCAAATAAATGGCCCAAAACCCCCAATACCCTAGCCCGATAACCCCAGCCCAAACCAACAACCCCTTAACCGTTAATTGACCCGCCCCACTCACTTTTTTAATCCTAGCCGTTGATATCTCAAGATCAACGACCCTTGTTATTTCTCTCCCTTTTAAATACCCTTCCAGAAAGCCTAACCCATAATCCCATAACCCACCAACCTCATATTCTCTCAACCTCCCCTCCCTCTCTGAAGAACCCTAAACCCGCCACCTTTAAAATCTTCTCCTAATCCCACTGAATATGGGAATTGATTATCACTTCTTGCCATATTCGACCCCTTTTTTGGTACTGGCTGTTCTCCTATAGTGCTTGCCTAAACATGGCAAGCAGATCTCTTCAAAATCGAACCAAAATTGGTTCAAACCCTTGATTTTGAGTATTATTTTGTCTATATTCGTCCTGTGCTACTGTGAGTCCGATTATTTATTTATATTCTGTTGATTTTCACTTTCCCTAAAAACTAGGGTTTACAGATCCCTTAAATTGATTTTTTGACTGATTTGCATATTTATTTACCTTATTTGTTGCTTAAATCACTCTGTTTCCCTTGTTTGATGTTCGATTTTACTACTATATAAACCCCTCCCCCATTCCCTTCTAAAGAGGACTTCAATCGCTAAAATCACTATTGAAAAATTAGGGCTTTACTCTGTGTTCATTCATTCTCTTGTTTTTGGCTCTTGGCCGGCTGAAAGCCAAAGCCACCGAATTTCCTACTTTTCCAACATTTCTTGGGTGTGAGCACTGCCCTGGGTTCTTTGAAACCCTTGGGAACTTGATGCATCTGGGATTCTGGGTCATATTGCTGTTCTTTTCTTGTTTATTGAGCAATAACTGGTTAGTTTCTTAACCTTCGCAATGTTTATTCCATTATATTCTAATTAGCATATCTATGTTTTCTGAAATTGCATGACTTGATGTAATCCCTTGACTCTCTTCATGTATGGTTCTGCCTATAGCATGGACTTCTTTAACATTGTCTCATACCTAAACTGTTGGTTCTAAAAATGTCTTTGTATCTAACTTAGGCAATTTGGATGGTTTGAAGCATGTTTAGCTTAATATGTTGACAATCTGAGTGTTTGCATTGGCTGTGTGACCTAATCCTATTTCCTGCATGATTCTGAATTTCTTAGTGATTAATTTATGTTATTAGTATGCCCTAATCTGTTAAAGCCTTCACTCTAGTAGTAATTTGCTCCTATGACTATGTTTGTCACTCAGTATGTTCTCACTCTGCTCAATTCTATACCCATAGCAATTAAGTGGAATATCTCAGACTAGTTTTGCCTAAATTATGATTCTGCTTGCCTCATTAGTATAAGTTGTACTGTTTAAGCCCTAGTGTTTAGCATAACTTGATCCTTAGGTTTGAACTTGTTGATTTAATGATAACTGTTTGTCTTGCTGCCCCAATGTCTCTTTGCTCATTAACTTTGTAATCCCGGAAGTTTAAGACCCGCCTCTTACAAATATACCCTGCCCCAATGTGTTATGTGACAACTTGCAGCATCAACTAGTTTATTGAACTCATGCACCCTCTGTGTTGATATGTCCATTATGTGATCACTTTGTAGTGTTTGACTCCAAAAAATATAAATGCACTTTTCTAAACCTTGTTACTTTGCCACTATTTTCATTGGTTGTTTCCCTGTTCCGAGTCTCTAATTCTTGGCCGGCTGAAAACCAAGGTCTCCTAAAACCTCTCTATTAACCTCCCTAGTGTGAGCACTACTCGGGGTCTACTTTGAGACCCTTGTGAACTCTGACACACTAGGGCCTAAGGTTCTTGGCCACTTTCTTCTTGATTGCTCAATTCTGTCCCTCACTATGCCTACTGAATAAGCTAATTGGCTTGTGTAAATGAATGTTTTCTGAATCTTTTTGTTCAACTATGGCTGTTGGGTATCATCCAAGTTCTCTTGTGGTTTTTGGGCAATGTTAAAACCTGTATGGATACAAAATTTAAAGGCCTGGCCATGCTGGGTGTACTTTGGGCCTGTCTTAGGCCCACTATAGTGATTTTGTAACTTTGTAATTTGATTCATTCATTGGGCCTGTAATAATGCTGTAATAACAATTGGGGTGTTAGTAAAATTGGGAAAATGGGTTTATTCTAATATTTGCATGAACGGGTAGAAATCCTGCCTATAGGTGTTTAATTTACTCAACATGTTCTGCTCCTATGTGTTGTTAGATAACCTGCCTATAGGACCTGAGTGTTTAATTCGTTTAACATATTCTGCTCCTATATGTTTTATTAGATACCATGCCTATAGGAAATAAAATGTCAATGACCAATCTTTTAATTTACATAACTGCAACATATTCATTAGATACTATGACTATAGGGCTATAATAGCTTATGTTCTATAAAATATGCATTTAGAAATCATGCCAATATTCGCTGTTATACTGCCCACCTAGGAGACATGCCTATAGGAGCTAAGTATAAAAAAATCAATTTTAATCGTTAATCGTTAGAAATCCTGCCAATAAGGTAATACCACTCGCTTTTAAGTGTTAATATTGAACATTCAACACTGTTTCGTTGCCACTACTAGAAAGCATGACTATAGGAATGAAATGATAAATAACTAGTTTTAATTGCCAATTCCTAGAAATCCTACCTACAGGATCCTACTGCTCGCCTAAAAGCGTGTTGACAAAAAAAATACGCTGGCAATTTTGAACTACCAATTGTCTTACTGCTTTACTGTGCAAACAATTTAGAAAGCATGCCTATAGGATTTGTAATACTCGCAATATGCAAAGCGACACTGCCTGTACGTTTAAAATCCAGAATCACCTAGCATCCATGACTATAGGATTTAAGACTCTATTAATTCTGAAATTGTCACCCGCCTAATTTGTTTGCGTGCATTTGTTATTTAAGTGTGGAGGCTAACTTAAGCCCTTAATTTCTTTACATGAAGTCCAACTTGTTTTATATGTCGCCTGGTTTTTTTTATTTCTGAGAAGCCTAAGCTAAGTCTAGAAACCATCCAAAATAGAGGTCCAAATGCCTCCTGGGCCATAGGCATGGGACGGGTAGTGCACGCATAGGGCATGGTTTAGAATCAACTAGTGCACTTTAGGTAAAACCTTAAAGATAGTAATCGGGTAGCAGGAGATGATAGTCTGTGCCCGCTGAATAATACGAGTAACACCCCACCTCGAGGGAGTTACGAAGTATTATTTATATTACACGGGGTGATCCTTTAGGCTAAAAAACTTAGGACCCCCATCTTTGTCTTTAAACCAATTATCTGTATTTACTGAAGGACTTTCTAATAATGATTTTTTCAAACTTCTTGTTTTTCTCTCTGACTATTTGACTAATTCATATAATTCAAGTTTGACTGGGACCCACAGTTGTGGACCTCGAAGAGTGCCTAACACCTTCTCTTCGAGGTAATTTGAGCCCTTATCCGATCTTTGGTGACGCAAACTAGTTAAACCAGGGTTATTTGCAAATGGTTCCCTAACGCACCTCAAACCCGTTGGGTGGCGACTCTCTCTTTTAACACCTTCCTTTAAAAGAGTTGTCACGTGTCGAAACCCGATTTCGTGAGAAAGAGGGGCGCGACACTGAGCATATCCTCCAAAATCTGAATTGTCCGTTTTGACTGCCCGTCGATCTAGGATGAAAGGATGTGCTGAGCTCTGCACGGGTCCCCAATTCACTTTGTACTGCTCTCCAAAAATGTGAAGTAAACTGAGGGCCTCTATCTGATATGATAGAAATTGGCACACCGTGCAACCGAACTATCTCCTAAATATAAATCTGGGCCAACCTCTCTGAAGTATACGTAGTCACAACAGGAATAAAGTATGCCGACTTTTTCAACATGTCGACAATGACCCAAACTGCATCAAACTTCCGCAAGGTCCGCGACAACCCAACTACAAAGTCCATAGTGATGCGTTCCCATTTACACTCTGGTATAGTCATCTGCTGAAGTAGGCCACCTGGCCTCTGGTGCTCATATTTAACTTGCTGGCAATTTAGACACCTAGCTACATACTCAACTATATCCTTTTTCATTCGTCGCCTCCAATAATGCTGCCTCAGGTCACGATACATCTTCGTAGCACCTAGATGAATAGAATACCGAGAACTGTGTGCCTCATCTAGGATCTTTTTCCTTAGTCCATCCATATTAGGAACACATAGACGATCCTGGAGTCGCAGAACACCATCTGCTCCAGTAGTAACTTCCTTGGCACCACCCCGTACTACCGTTTCTCGAAGAACCATTAAGTATGGATCATTATACTGGCAAGCCTTTATCTGCTCAAATAGTGAAGACTGAGCTACAACACATGCAAGAACTCGGCTAGGCTCTGAAATATCCAGCCGCACAAGTCTGTTGTCCAAGGACTGAATATCCAAAGCTAATGGCCTCTCCTTTGCTGAAATAAAAGCCAAACTACCCATTGTAACAACCCGGTCGGTCATTTTGAGTATTATAACCCCATTCCCCCATTTACTAAGTTCGTATGATTTTTTAGGACTTGATGGTATGTTTAGTTGAGGTCCCGGAGGGGGGAGGGGGGGCGCTCGGGAGAGTTCCGAGGGGTTAACGGATCATTTTTAGCCTTGGTGAGATTGCTGATATCTGCTACTGTATTTTTCTGATTTTCTCTTTTGCGTTCACGAGTGGGACCTCGCGTTCGCGAAGAGTATTTTTTGAGTGTGAGGTTTTATTCTTCGCGTTCGCGAAGGGGAGGACGCGAACGCGAAGGTATGGTCTGTGTGTGCATCACGAAGGCGTGAGTGGGGTCGCGTTCGCGAAGAGGAGTGAGGCTATTGGGCACCCCAATTCCTTGTGCTATGCATTCGCGAGGTGCTGGTCGCGTTCGCGAATGTCTGAGCTGGTAAAGCTTCGCGTTCGTGAAGTTGTGGTCGCGTTCGCGAAGCCGTGGTCGCATTCGCGAAAGGTAAGATTTGTAAAGCTTCACGTTCGCGAAGCCTCGATCGCGTTTGCGAAGGGTTAAATTTGTGGGTAGTTGAGTTGTGCTTTGCAAATGCGAGGGAACTGTCGCGTTCGTGAAGAAGAGAGGTTTGGACAGAAAGTTTAAGTTCAGAAAATTTTTAACGATTTGGAGCTCGGATTGAGGCGATGTTTGGAAGATTTTCAGGGGAAACAACGGGGTAAGTGTTCTTAACTCAATATTGGTTAAATTACCCGAATCCATGGTTGTTTTTATCATTTAATTGGTGAATTAAGTTGGAAAAGTTTGAAAACCCTCTTGGATAAATTTGAGGATTTGAGGGCCGAATTGTTATCGGAATTTGGTAATTTTGGTATGGTTAGACTCGCGGTGGAATGTGGGTTCATATTTTGTAACTTTTGTCGAGTTCTGAGATGTGGGTCCTACAGGCGATTTTTGGAGTTAAAGTTTGGATTTTTATGGAAAAATTATATTTTCATATGGAATTAATTCTAATAAATTTTATTGACCGAAACAAATTATTTGTGACTAGATTCGAGGCATTCGGAGGCCGATTTGCGAGGCAAAGGCATAACAGAGTAAAGAATTTCACTCTCTGAGATAAGTAACGGTTTTAAATCTAGTCGTGAGGGTATGAAACCCCAGAATTTTGTGTCAAGTGATTATTTTGGAGGTGACGTACATGCTAGGTGTCGGGCGTGTGGGCGTGCACCGAGGGGATTGTGACTTGGTCCGTCCCGGGAAAACTGTAAAGCTGAATAACTTGTTGATAGTTATGTGCTCTCTATGTGTTGTGGAAACTTGACTATAAGTCATGCTAGAAACTATGTTTAGGCTATATGTC
Organism: Nicotiana tabacum; assembly: GCF_000715075.1. Taxonomy (NCBI): domain Eukaryota; kingdom Viridiplantae; phylum Streptophyta; class Magnoliopsida; order Solanales; family Solanaceae; genus Nicotiana; species Nicotiana tabacum. The sequence continues at coordinate 112,676,074 of NC_134096.1, read as the reverse complement.
GGTATTGTTGGGACCGACAAAGGTCTTGTACATGTGAATTATCTGCTTATATTGTTGTTTTGTACTCAGTCACAACTTACTTGATTATGTTATCTCAGTCTCTATTGTTCATTATTGATGTATCATATCATTGTTGTTTGGGTTGATTTTATGATTGTGGAGAGCCCGGGAGTTTTGAGAGCTTTATGACTGAGTGAGGCCGAGGGCCTGATTGTGAGATATTATACCATATCACGTGAGTTGGCCGTGCAACACGTGAGTTGTCCGTGAGGATCCTTATATTATACTATAGCACATGAGTTGGCCGTGTAGCACGTGAGTTGGCCGTGTTGATCCAGATATTTATATTATGGAACGTGAGTTGTCCATGCAAATTATAGCGCTTGGTCTGTAGGAGCCCCTCCGGAGTTTGTACACCCCAGTGAGCGCGAGTACCCATTGAGTGTGAGTGCTGAGGGCTGAGAGCTGAGTGGATGAGTTATTGTGACGAGTGGAGTGATTGTTGGCCCGAGAGGCTGTACTTGCTTTCATTTGTTGTTGCACTCAGTTTCTATCTGTCATTGTTGTGAAATTCTCTAAAAGATTTTATATCCGGATTACATGAACTTGAACAATATAAAATTGATTTGACTTAAACTGCCGGATTTGAAAGCATGTCTATTCTTTGTTGGAATTACTAGAAATAAACTGTAACTGTGTAGCTCGTCATTATCTTTAGTTCCTTATTTATTATTGTTACTTGCTGAGTTGGTTGTACTCATACTACACCCTGCACTTCGTGTGCATATCCATGTGCTTTTAGATATAGCAGGTGCTAATTCTCTCGCACAATTGGTTTTCCGAAGATTCAGAGTTAGATGCCATATTTCGTAGACATTGTCTCTCTTTCTCTATCTCCTTATTTACTATATTTGGTCTCAGACTTGTATTCCTAATTAGATGCTCGTGTACTCAATGACACCAGGTTTTGGGAGTGGTTGTACCGGTATTTGTAAGATTTATGGATTTTATTTAAATATTATATTTTTAAACTTATAAGAAATTATGGTTTATTGAGATTTTCGGCTTGCCTAGTATCGAGATAGGCGCCATCATGACAGGTTAGGATTTTGGGTCGTGACACCCATACTCTCCGCCTTTCTACTCAAGGCGTCTCCAACCACGTTTGCTTTGCCCGGATGATACATGATAGTAATATCATAATCTTTTAGTAACTCAAGACATCTACGCTGCCTCAAATTTAGATCCCTCTGCTTGAACAAATGCTGCAAACTGTGATGATCAGTGTAAACCTCACAAGACACCCCATAAAGATAATGCCTCCAAATCTTAAGAGCATGAACAATTGAAGCTAACTCCAAATCATGTACCGGATAATTCTTCTCATGGGCTTCAGCTGGCTTGAAGCATATGCAATAACTCACCCTTCCTGCATCAATACATAACCCAAGCCAACGCGTGAAGCATCACAATACACTGTATACATCCCCGAACTGGAAGGCAACACTAACACTGGTGCTGTAGTCAATGCTGTCTTGAGCTTCTGAAAGCTCGCCTCACAATCATCAGACCATCAGAACGGAGCACCCTTCTGAGTTAATTTGGTCAAAAGTGCTGCAATAGATGAAAAACCTTCCATGAACCAATGATAATAACTTGCTAAACCCAGAAAACTCCTTATCTCAGTCACCGAAGTAGGACGATGCCAATTCTGAACTGCCTCGATCTTTTTGGGATCAACCTTAATACCCTCGCCCGATACAATATGCCCCAAAAATGCTACAGACTCTAGCCAGAATTCACATTTGGAGAACTTAGCATATAGATTTTGTTCCCGCAATGTGTGAAGCACCACTCTCATATGCTGCTCCTGCTCCTCCTTACTGCCCGAGTAAATCAAAATGTCATCAATGAAGACAATGACAAACGAATCAATATATGGCCTGAATACCTTGTTCATGAAATCCTAAACACTGCCGGGGCGTTAGTTAAACCGAAAGACATCACCAGAAACTCATAATGACCATATCTAGTCCGAAAAGCAGTCTTCGGAACATCCAAATCCCGAATCTTCAACTGATGGTACCCCGACCTCAAGTCGATCTTAGAGAACACCCTAGCACCCTGCAACTGGTCAAATAGATCATACGCGGCAACATGTACTTGTTCTTAATAATGACTTTGTTCAACTGGCGATAATCAATACACATTCGCATTGTTCCATCCTTCTTCTTCACAAATAATACCGGTGCACCCCAAGGTGATACACTCGGTCTGACGAACCCCTTGGCTAGTAACTCCTCAAGCTGTTCTTTCAATTCTTTCAATTCTTTCGGAGCCATGCGATACGGTGGGATAGATATAGGCTGGGTATCTAGAGCCAAGTTAATACAAAAATCAATATCATGATCGGGTGGCATACCTGGAAGATTTGAAGGAAATACATCGGAGAATTCCCGAACTACAGGCACTGAATCAATAGACGGAGTCTCTGCAGTAGTATCCCTAACATAGGCTAGATAAGCTAAACAACCCTTCTCAACTATTTGTTGAGCCTTCATAACCACAGAATGTAATAATACAGGATCGGTAAATCCAATTCACAATAACAGAATCGCCCATAGGAGTGGACACATAAACAGGAGTACTCAAGGACTCACGAGAAACACCCAGAAATTGAGCAAATAGAGATGACACATAGGAATATGTAGATCCTGGATCAAATAATACGGAGGCATCCTTGCCGCAAACAGAAATAATACTTGTAATCACGGCATCTGAGGCCTCTGCATTTGGTCTGGCTGGAAAAGCATAAAACTGAGCTGGAGCGCCAACTGGCTAGCCTCCCCTGGCTGACCTCCACCTCTAGGACAGACCTTACCCACCTGTCTTCCACCTCCTGGTGGTCGAACGACTGGTGGAGCAACTGGTGCGGTAATCATAGGCTGCTGACCCTGCTGCAATGGTCTACCCCGAAGTCTGGGGCAAAATCTCCGTATGTGACTGGGATCCCCACACTCATAATAACTCTTAGGCACAATGGGCTGTTGACTAAGAATCTAGCCCTGGTGCCCTGAATACCCAATGGAAGGACCCTGAATAGCTGGTGGGCGATAAGAACTCTCTGGTATAGCACTGAAATAAGGTCGCACTGTAGCACCCCGAGGAGGCGGTGGTGCTGGATATGGGGGCCTGCTGGACTGCCCTCTCACGAACTGACCTCTACCCCCAGACGGAGCGCCTCTGAACTCTCCAGAATATCTAAACCACTTATCTTTTATAACTTTCTCTCGGCTCCGCTGACGCACACCATCAATCCTCCGGGCTATCTCCATGACTAGCTCATAAGAAGTACCCATCTCAACCTCTCGAGCCATAGTGTCCTGAATGCCAGTATGTAAACCCGCAACAAACCTCTGCACTCTCTCCGCCTCAGTAGGGAGTATCATAAGTGCATGGCGAGATAACTCAAAGAACCTCGCCTCATAATCAGTCACTGACATCTGACCCTGCTGGAGCTTCTCAAACTAAAACTGCAACTCTTCCCTCTAGGAGGGTGGAATATAGCTGTCCAGGAAGATACGAGCGAACCTGTCCCAAGTCATGGGAGGAGAATCTACTGGTCTGCCAAGAAGATAAGACTTCCACCATCTACGTGCTCTTCCCTTTAGCTGAAAAGTAGCAAAGTCTACCCCATGAGACTCCAATATCCTTATGTTGTACATTCTATCCTTGCACCGATCAATGAAATGCTGGGGATCCTCATGTCGCTCACCCCCAAAGACAGAAGGATGAAGTCTAGTCCATCTGTCCAATAGTTTCTGCGGATCAGCGACTGCAGTTGGCCTGGGCTCCACCCAGGGGTAGTGCACCCTGGGTCTGATATATAACAGATGCCTTTCCATGAGCTTGTACGGTAGGGGTCTGTGCTCCCTCGCCCACCTGAGATGTGGCTGGGTCTACCGGAAATAAACCGGCCTGAGACATAGTGTCCATGAAGCGCATCATACGACCCATGACATCCTGAAATCCTGGTGCAGATGTGAAATCCACCGGAGCTGGCTCTGCCACAGGCACCTCAACCTGTTCCTCAATAATGGGATTCTCTACTGGACCCACTGGCGGCAAACTGGAATAGTCTCGGGACGTCCTCGCCCCCTACCACGGGCTGGAGCCCTCCCTCGGCCTCTAGCAACTGGGGGAGTAGCTCTTCCCTGGTTTCAAACCTCATTGGAGCGCGTTCTCACCATCTGTGAGAGAATAAGAGAAATATATTTAGTACAACATCAATTGCACGATGGAATATGAAGAAAGGTAGCTTCCTAACACCCTATAACCTCTCGAAGACAAGTACAAACGTCTGCGTACTGATCCGCAAGACTCTAATAGGTCTGCTCATAACTCGTGAGACCTACGTGAACCTAGTGCTGTGATACCATGTTGTCACGACCCAATTTTACCTATAGGTCGTGATGGCGCCCAACACTACAGCTAGGCAAGCCAACTAGTAATTTAAATACATATTCAATTCTTTGAATTTAATAAATTAAAATAACCAAGAACATAATTTAAATCCAACCATTCTACCAATGTGTGTGCCAAGACCTGGTGTCATAAGTGTATGAGCATCTAGTAGATTATACAAAAATTATAATGAATGTCTGGAATGAAATAGATAGAATAAAACTCCCAGAAGAGGCACTAGTTGCTCCAGAACGGCTCAGAAAGCAGTTCACCACTAAGCCACTGGATAACGCGGGTGCGCACCGATAGGTCCAACAATAGCACATGTCGCAGGTCCTACACAAAAAGTGCAGCAAGTGTAGCATGAGTACGTAAACAATGTTACCCAGTAAGTATCAAGCCTAATCTCGAAGAGGTAGAAATGAGATGGCCGACTTTGACACTCACTATGGGTCAATAATAATAATTGAAATAAAACTAGAATATCTAAATCAACATGACTCACAGAGTTAATAATAATTTTATTTAACCAGCAGAAATAATTAAATTCCTTCAAATGCGACAATTTCCAATTTATTAATTAAATTCACAACTGCAATAAATAGCAAAGTATCGAGTAATTATTATTATTAGGCACAATTTCTGCCGAGGCCGTACGAACAGATCTAGAGTGTCGTGTATACTACCGAGGGACGTGCGATGCGATCCATAGATGCATCTATCCTGCCGAGGCGTTCGGCCCGCTCCACAAGAAAGGAGGACATTTTCTTATGTACCTTCAGAAGGAGAGTATATTTATTATAAGATAAATTCGAGAGGATGAACAATTCTTTTAACAATTAATTAATTTGAACAATTCTTTTAACAATTAATTAATTTAAACAGAAAATTTAGCATATGAGATTTTTCATCCTTTAATATTTTTTCCTAACAATTCACAATATATATATCAAATAATTTTAATTAAACAAAGAATACAATTTACACAAGTAATTCATGATTTGAGTCCTAAACTACCCGAACTTTTAGCATAAATAGTAGCTACGCACGAACTCTCGTCGCCTCGTGCGTACGTAGCCCCCACAATTAGCAACAATTATTAATTTAATCACCTATGAGGTAATTTCCCCCTCACAAGATTAGACAAGAGACTTACCTCAACTTACTCCGATTTAATCCAATAGTAGGCCTTTTCCTCGATTATCCAACTCTGAATGGCTCGAATCTAGCCAAAATAATTCGATACAATCACTAAAAATTATAGGAATCAATTTCATAAGAAAATACTATATTTTTCAATAAAATTCGAAATTAACTCAAACATTGTCCGTGGGGCCCACGTCTCGGAATCCGGAAAAAGTTACGAAATATGAACGCCCACTTAACCACGAGTCTACCCATACCAAAATTACTAAATTCCGATAACAATTCAGCCCTCAAATCCTCAAATCTATCCAAGAGAGTTTTCAAACTTTTCCAACTTAATTCACTAATTAAATGATAAAAACAGTGATGGATTCGGGTAATTTAACCAATATTAAGTTAAGAACACTTACCCCATTATTTTCTCTGAAAATTTCCAAAGAATCGCCTAAATCCGAGCTCCAAATCGATAAAAATGGTTCGTCCCATTTTCAGAACTTAAACTCTCTGCCCAGTGATTTCTTCTACGCGATCGCGAACTTTCTCACGCGATCGCGTAGCACAATTTTTTTACTGCCCAAAAAACAACCTATGCGATCGCAAACAATACCACGCGATCGCGATGCACAAGGTTCCAACTCTACGCGATCGCAGCTCTCTTCCCGCGATCGCATAGAGCAAACACGTGGCCCAACTTCCTCTCCAGTTTCCCCTACGCGATCGCAAACAATGCCACGTGATCGCGATGCACAGACTGGCCCAACCTACGTGATCGCGGACTTGCCTATGCGATCGCATAAAACAAATTTCCAGCTGTCCAATTAAGCCTACGTGATCACAACCCAATTCACGCGATCGCGTAGAACAAATTCACCTCTGCGCAAATTACCCTACGCGATCACAAACGAATTTATGCGATCGCATATAAGGAAATCAGAATAAAATTCCAGCAGCTATCAGCAATCTCCCAAAAGCCAAAAATGATCTGTTAGCCGTCCGAAACTCACCTGAGCCCTCGGGACCTCAACCAATTATACCAACAAGTCCTAAAACATCATACGAACTTAGTCGGAACCTCAAATCACATCAAACAATGCTAAAACCATGAATCATACTCCAATTCAAACTTAATAAAACTTAACATTTCCAACTTCCACATTCGGTACCGAAACCTATCAAATCGAGTCCGATTGACCTCAAATTTTGCACACAAGTCATAAATGACATAACAGAAATATAAAAATTTTCGAAACTGGATTCCGATCCTGATATCAAAAAGTAAACTCCCAGGTCAACTTCCAAACTTAAATTCTTGTTTTAGCCATTTCAAGCCTAATTTAACTACGTACTTCCAAATAAAATTTCGAACACGCTCCTAAATCCAAAATCACCATACAGAGCTATTGGAACCGTCAAATCCTGATTCCTGGATCATTTTCTCAAAATGTTGACCGAAGTCAAACTTAGCATTTTAAGGCCAACTTAAGGAACCAAGTGTTCAGATTTCAACCCGAACACTTCCAAATTATGAACCAACCATCCCCGCAAGTCGTAAATTAATAAAAGCGCGTACATGGAGTTTTATTTAGGTGAGCGAGGTTCTAAAAGTCAAAATAACCGATTGGGTCACTACAAAAGCGGAATTGTGAGGTTTTGTTTGGTGAGTTTGGATGAGAGAAGAGAATGAATATGCTGTGAAGAGGGACTGCAATTTTGCAGAAGAAGTAACAAGTGAGAGAGAAGGAAAGAAATAGAAGGAAATTTTTGAGTTGAGTTAGCACTTCAATTTATTTTATCACTTTTTATTTGACTTTAATTATTTGGTTCCGTGTCATTTGTCAAGCATTGTGAATTTGGAAAATTTTCCTTTTCCATTAAGGACCATCCCTCTTTTAATTTGGTCTACTCGAGTGCTTTTATCTTATCTGAACTGCTTATATATTTGAGTTTAATTGTTGCTTTTGATTTTTTCACTTTAAATATTTTGTTACTCATTACACTTCAATTTTAGTATGATTTATACGGTCTGCATTATATGGGATACTCGTGCAACACACATGTCTAGAAACTAGTTTATTTATATGAAGGAACAATATAATTTAATTAATAAGAGAAATTTTATGTATAATAATACAACAATCATCTAAATGTAGAAAAATATTATTAAATTAGCATAATACATGAATTTAAAATCAAAAGACATCATAAAAACTTACACAAATGATCAAATATGTCATGTTAGTTAGATTATTATGTATTATAGTTTAAAAGTATTTAATGTGATGGTATCTTAACGAACGTTTCTTTGTGGATAATATTTTTGTGCGTGTATTTCCTCTTAATGCGTTGATTGTTCTGCCTTAATCAGAACTCTTGTTGTCGATCTTGATATCCCTCTTGAAAGTGCAACATACAGTTCTTCATGCAAGAAAACATATTGCGGTAAATATAGTCCAATATTTAGGATGTTTGTCATTGTGCTTTATTTATTATATTTGCAAAACATAAATATACTAAAAATTATTTTTATACAAATTTAAAGGGATATTCCTTAATTTCGGAATTCCTTAATTTCGGAAGACGAAAGTCGAATTCAGGGACAAGAATATATTTAGAAACATATTGACTAGTATCATAATTTTTGCATGTATGACGTTATTGTCAAACTTCTATATACCATCTGTGTGTTATTACTTGTCACGACCCTAAATTCCCTCCGTAGGATGTCGTGATGGCACCTAGTCTCTAAGACTAGGTAAGCCTATCAATGCAGAATAAAAATTGAAATCTGAAATAAATAAACTACAATTCAAACCATTTCAACTCCCAAAACCCGGTAGAAATAAGTCACAAGCTTCTAAGAATTTATTCACTATGTCTCTATACATCAGAGTCTAAAGAAAATAAGGAAGCAATATAATAATGATAGAAGGGGACTCCAGAGTCTACGGACGCTGGCAGATATACCTCGAAGTCTCCGTGCACAGGTAACTCACTGATGCCTAGTCTGATAAGATGTACCTAGATCTGCACAAAAAGATGTGCAGAAGTATAGTATGAGTACACCACAACGGTACCCAGTAAGTGCCAAGCCTAACCTCGGTAGAATAGTGTCGAAGTCAGGTCAGGCCCTATTGGAAAATAAATAATGGCATGGTAAAATGTTTAACAATATAATAGATAAAATGGCAATAGAAATGAATCAAGTAGTGTGTCACCATTTAATTACACCAAATAATGGCAATTAATACCTTGCGGAAGAACAAAACAAAATTCTTTTCAACTTTAAGAAAATCACAACAATAATCATCAATACTTTAACTTGCCAAAATAATTCAACAACAATATTTTTCCACAATAAAGAGCTCACGACTCATGTCAAAATAAATCATCAATAATATTTTTTCACAATAAAGAGCTCACAGCTCATGCCAAAATAAATCATCAATAATATTCAGGAATAAATAATTCAGCAAAATAATATTTCAAAATCTTTAATACGTTACTTCATTACTAATTTTAAAAATGTCAAATACTTCATATTAATAATATTTAATTTAAATAAAACCAACCTGCAAATAATGCACAAAATAAAAGAAACCAAGTTCTAACTAAACAAGTAAAATAATTAGCAGGAAAAAGGTCAAACAAATTTAAAGTATATTAATCAAATCAATGATGGAGAATATAATAAGATTTAATAATTTAATTAATATGCAACAGTGATCTACATAATTTAAAACATAATCCTTCACATTTAACCCGTGCACATGCTCGTCACCTCGTGTACACGACTTTCATCACATTACAATTAATACAAATTCTAGGGAAAATTTCTCCCACACGAGGTTAGACAAGTCACTTACCTCGACTTGCTCCAATTTAATCACGTAGTATGCCTTTTCCTCAATTTTTTAACTCCGATCGACTCATATCTAGTCATAATTAATTCGATACAGTCAACAAATATTATAGAATCAATTCCATAAGAAAATACTATATTTTTCAATAAAATCCGAAAGTAACTTAAAAATGGTCTGTGGGGCCCACGTCTCGGAATCCGGTGAAAGTTACAAAATACGAACGCCCATTCAACCACGAGTCGAACTATATCATTTTTACTAAAATCCGACATCAACTTGACCTCCAAATCTCAAATTCCCATTTTGAAATCCCTAGGCCCAAATCCTCTAATTTTACCCCAAAAACATTCAATGATAATCCAATAATATTGACTAACAATGATCACATGTGACTTACCTCAAGATTTCTTATGATTTCTCGCTTGAAAATCGCCTTACCCGCTTTTGCAAATGTCAAAAATGACAAAATTTCTCGGACCCTTCTGTTTTGTACACTGCCCAGTGCTTTCGCACCTGTAGACAAAATTCTCGCACCTGCGGTCCCGCATTTGCGATGAAATACTGCATCTGCGGAAATTGCTCAGCCGAGCTGCCTTCGTTTATGCGAGCTTTGGACCACATCTGCGCCTTCGCATGTGCGGAAAATTCCATCGCACCTGCGGGCCTGCCCGCACCTGCGCCCTTCCCCTCGCTTCTGCGCAAGCGCTTTTGCGCAACATGAGCTGCATCTGCAGCATCGCACTTGCAGCCAATTTCTCGCAGGTGCGATTACACCAGAAGACAGAAATTTTCCCAGATTTCTTCTAAGTCCAAATTTGATCCGTTAACCATCCGAAACTCACCCGAGACCCTCGAGACCTAAATCAAATATACCAACATGTCATAAAATATTATACGAACTTAGTCGAAACTTTAAATCACATCAAATAACGCTAAAATTACAAATCACACCCCAATTCAAGTTTAATAAAACTTAAAAATTTTCAACTTCTACATTCGATGTCGAAACCTATCAAATCAAGTTCGATTGACCTCAAATTTTGCACACAAGTCATAAATGAGATAACGGAGCTGTGAAAATTTTCAGAACTGGATTCCGACCCCGATATCAAAAATTCAACTCCCCGGTCAAACTTCCTAACTTTAAATTCCTATTTTAGCCATTTCAAACCTAATTTCACTACGGACTTTCAAATAAAATTCCGATCACGCTCCTAAGTCCAAAATTACCATACGGAACTGTTGGAATTATCAAAATTCTATTCCGGGGTTGTTTGCACATAATTCGACATCCGGTCACTATTTGAACTTAAACTTTTAATTTTTCATCAAAATTCCATATCTCGGGCTAGGGACCTCGGAATTTGATTCCGGACATACGCCCAAGTCCCAAACCATGATACGTACCTACCGAAACTGTCAAAACATTGATCTAAGTCCGTTTGCTCAAAATGTTGACCAAAGTCAACTCAGTTGAGTTTTAAAGCTCTAATTCACATTTTAATCTATTTTTCACATGAAAACTTTGCAAAAAATTTTACGGACTGCGCACGCAAGTCGAGTAATGATAAATAGTGCTTATCGAGGTCTTAGAGTACATAATTAATTATTAAATTTAAAGATGACATTTTGGGTCATCACATTCTCCACCTCTAAAACAAACGTTCGTCCTCGAACGGAGTTAGAAAAAGTACATGAGCTAGTGAATAAGTGTGGATAACAGCTGCGCATATCATGCTCGGTCTCCCAAGTTTTCTCCTCGACCGGATGACCCCTCCACTTAACCTTCACGGAAGCAATGTTCTTTGACCTCAGCTTTCGAACCTGCCTATCTAAAATAGCCATTGGTTCCTCAACATAAGATAGATCCTTGTCTAACTGAACCGAACTGAAGTCTAACACATGAGACGAATCGCCGTGATATTTTCGAAGCATAGAAACATGGAATACCGGATGAACTGCAAAGAGACTAGGTGGTAGGGCAAGTCTGTAAGCCACCTCTCCAACTCTTTCAAGAATCTCAAAAGACCCAATATACCTAGGGCTCAACTTGCCCTTCTTTCCGAACCTCATCACACTCTTCATAGGCGAAACCCGGAGCAATACCCGCTCAACAACCATGAATGCAACATCATGAACCCTCCGATCTGCATAACTCTTCTGTCTAGATTGGGCTGTATGAAGTCGATCCTGAATAAATTTGACCTTTTCCAAGGCATACTGAACCAAGTCTGTACCCAATAGTCTAGCCTCTCCCGGTTCGAACCAACCCACTGGAGACCGGCACCGCCTACCATACAAGGCCTCATACAGAGCCATCTGAATGCTCGACTGATAACTGTTGTTGTAAGCAAACACCCCCAAAATCTATCACACACGCACAAAGCATATCCTCCAGCATTTGAATAATGCGTTCGGACTACCTGTCCGTCTGAGGGCGAAATGTTGTACTCAACTCTACCCGAGTACCTAACTCATGCTGTACTGCCCTCCAGAATCATAATGTAAACTGCGTACCCCGATCAGAGATGATATATACTGGTACAACGTGAAGTCTGATAATCTCGCGAATATAGATTCGAGCCAACTGCTCGAAAGAGTAGGTAGTCATCACAGGAATGAGTTGACTTGGTCAATCTATCCACAATCACCCAAGCTGCATCGAACTTCCTATGAGTTCGTGGGAGCCCAAGAACAAAATCCATAGTGATCCTCTCCCATTTCCATTCTGGAATCTCTAACCTCTGAAGCAATCCACCCGGTCGCTGATGCTCATATTTCACATGTTGACAATTTAGACACCGAGCTACATACTCCACTATGTCTTTCTTCATCCGCCTCCACCAATAGTGTTGTCTCAAGTCCTAATACATCTTTGCAGCACCCGGATGAATGGAGTACCGCGAACTATGAGCCTCCTGGAGAATCAACTCACGCAATCCATCTACATTGGGTACACATAGCCTGTCCTGCATTCGTAGTATACCGTCTTCTCCAATAGTGACTTTCGTGGAATCACCGTGCTGAATTGTATCCTTAAGGACAAGCAAATAGGGGTCATCATACTGACGCTCCCTGATATGATCATAAAGAGAAGACTGAGAAACCACACAAGCCGAAACTCGGCTCGGCTCAAAAACATCCAATCTAACAAACTGGTTGGCCAAGGCCTGAACATCCAAGGCTAAAGGCCTCTCTGCTACCGGTAAATATGCTAAGCTTCCCAAACTATGTGCCTTACGACTCAAGGTATCGGCCACTACATTGGCCTTCCTGGGATGGTAGAGAATGGTGATATCATATACCTTAAGCAACTCCAACCATCTCCGCTACTGCAAATTAAGATCCTTCTGTTTAAACAGATGTTGTAGACTTCGGTAATTAGTGTAGACCTCGCAATGGACACCGTACAAATAATGCCGCCAAATCTTCAAGGCATGAACAATAGCTGCTAACTCAAGGTCGTGTACAGGATAATTCTTCTCATGCACCTTTAACTGTCTGGATGCGTAGGCAATCACCCTACCGTCTTGCATCAACACTGCGCCGAGACCAATACGCGATGCATTACAATACACAGTATAAGCCCCTGAACCAGTAGGTAATACCAATACTGGGGCTGTAGTCAAAGCTGTCTTGAGCTTTTCGAAGCTTTCCTCACATTCCTCGGTCCACCTGAACGGAGCACCCTTCTGCGTCAATTTGGTCATAGATGCAGCAATAGAAGAGAAACCCTTTACAAATCGGCGATAATACCCTGCCAAACCAAGGAAACTCCGGATTTTCGTAGCTGAGGATGGTTTGGACCAACTCTGCACTGCTTCAATTTTCTTCGGATCTACCTTGATCCCCTCGCACGAAACTATATGACCCAAAAATCCCACTGAATCAAGCCATAATTCACACTTTGAAAATTTTGCATATAACTTCTTTTCTCTCAAAGTCTGAAACACAGTCCTCAGGTGTTGTTCATGATCTTCCCGACTCCAGGTGTCACAACCCCAAATTTCCTCCGTAGGATGTCGTGATGGCACCTAGTCTCTAATACTAGGTAAGCCTATCAATGCAGAATAATAATAAATATCTGAAATAAATAAACTACAATTCAAACAATTTCAACTCCCAAAACCCGGTAGAAATAAGTCACAAGCTTCTTAGAATTTATTCTCTATGTCTCTATACATTAGAATCTAAAGCAGATAAGGAAGACAACATAGTAAGATAGAAGGGGACTCCGGAGTCTGCGGACGCTGGCAGATGTACCCCGAAGTCTCCTCGTACAGCTAGTTTACTGATGCGTGGTTTGATAAGATGTACCTGGATCTGCACAAAAAGAAGTGCAGAAGCGTAGTATGAGTACACCACAGCGGTACCCAGTAAGTGCCAAGCCTAACCTCGGTAGAGTAGTGACGAGGTCAGGTCAGGCCCTACTGGAGAATAAATAATGGCATGATAAAATGTTTAAATAATATTATAAGATAAAATGACAATGGAAATGAATTAAGTAGTATGTCACATATAATTACATCAAATAATGGCAAATAAATACCACGTGGAAACAAAACAGAATTCTTTTCAACTTGAAGAAAATCACAACAATAATCAAAGGCAACTGCGGTCATAAATCAATATCAACAAGGGCACTCCCGAGGTACCGCCTCATAGTCCCAAATCATAAACAAATTCACAATATCTCATTTACTTATCTCACCGCGGGAGCCTTCACAATTTATTTTAAAGAAAATATTTTTCCCGAAATAGCATCCCGCATTTTAGCCATCCTTATCACACCGCATGACTTCTAGTAGTTTCCCCCACTAGCCACGCGTATCAAGCCACCCTTATCTTAACTCATGCATTTCAATACCCAGACCTTATACCACCACATGCGTATCAATATCACAATATATCACAATTTGCATCTCAGGTGCTCAAATAATTTAACTTGCCAAAATAATTCAATAACAATATTTTTTCACAATAAAGAGCTCACGGCTCATGTCAAAATAATTCAACAATAATATTTTTTCACAATAAAGAGCTCACTGCTCCATCACAATGAGTACGAAAATCTTACAAAAATATTAAGGAGTAAATAATTCAGGAAAAATAATATTTCAAAATCTTTAATACGTTGCTTCAATATCAAGTTTAAAAATGTCAAATACTTCATATTAATAATATTTAATTTAAAGAAAATCAACCTTCAAATAATGCACAAAATAAAAAAAATTAAGTTTCAACTAACAGGTAAAACAATTAGCAGGAGAAGGTCAAACAAATTTAAAATATAAACATTTAATCAATGATGAAGAATATAACAAGATAGAATATTTTAATAAATGCGCAACAATGATCTACACAATTTAAAAATATAATCCTTCACATTTAGCCCGTGTAAATACTCGTCACCTCGTGCACACGACTTTCAAGGTTAGACAAGTCACTTACCTCGACTTGCTCCAATTTAACCAAGTATTGTATTTTTTTCTCGATTTTTTCAACTCCGATCGACTCGTATCTAGTCATAATTAATTCGATACAGTCAACAAAATTTATAGGAATCAATTTCATAAGAAAATATTATACTTTTCAATAAAATCCAAAATTAGCTCAAAAATTGTTCGTGGGGCCCATATTTTGGAATCCGGCAAGACTTACAAAATCTGACAACCCATTCAATTACGAGTCCAACCATACCAGTTTCACTCAAATCAGACTCCGGATCGACACCGAAATCTCAAAAATTCGTTTTTATGAGATTTCTAAAATTTTCCCAAATTTCTATCTCAAAACACTAATTAAATGGTGAAAACAATGATGTATTCGTATATATTGACCAAATCCGAGTTAGAATCACTTACCCAAATGTTTTTCCTTGAAAATATATCAAAATTGCCTCTCCTCAAGCTCCAATTCGTCAGAAAGGCAAATGGGACGAAGTCCAATGTTTTTATAACTTACAGATTTGTCAGGGACCTCGATTTTGTCAGGGAACTCGATTTTGTCAGGGAGTTTGATTTGTCAGGGACCTCGATTTTGTCAAGGAGCTTGGTTTTATCAGGGACCTCGATTTTGACAAGGACCTCGATTTTTGTGAGGGACCTCGATTTTGTCAGGGACCTCGATTTGTCAGGGACCTCGATTTGTCCGGGATCTCGATTTGCCAGGGAGCTCGATTTGTCAGGGACCTTGATTTTGTCAGGGAGCTCGATTTTGGCAGGCAGCCCGATTTTGGCAGGCAGCCCGATTTTGGTAGGCAACCCGATTTTGACAACATTTCCAACAGAATAATTGCAGCAGCTTTTGCAGCAGCTAAGTCCCACTTTTGATCCGTTAACCATTGGAAACTCACCCGAGGCCCTCGGGACCTCAACCCAATACACCAACATGTCCGAAAATATCATACGAACTTATTTGAAGCCTCAAATCACATCAAACAATGCTAAAATCATGAATCACACATAGATTCAAGCCTAATGAACTTTGAAACTTTCAATTTCTACAAACAACACCGGAACCTATCAAATCAAGTCCGATTGACCTCAAATTTTGTACGCAAGTCATAAATGACATAAAGGAGCTATGAAAATTTTCAGATTCAGATTTCGACTCCGATATCAAAAAGTTAACTCCCCGGTCAAACTTCCAAACTTTAAATTCCTATTTTAGTCATTTCAAGCCTAATTTTACTACGGACTTCAAAATAAAATTTCGATCACGCTCCTAAGTCCAAAATCACCATATGGAGCTGTTGGAATCATCAAAATTCTATTCCGGGGTTGTTTGCACAAAATTTGACATCCGGTCACTATTTGAACTTAAACTTTTAATTTTTCATCAGAATTTCCTATCTCGGGCTAGGGACCTCGGAATTTGTTTCCGGGTATACGCCTAAGTCCCAATTCCCGATACGGACCTACTGGAACTGTTAAAATACTGATTCGAGTCCGTTTGCTCAAAATGTTGACCAAAGTCAACTCAGTTGAGTTTTAAACCTCTAATTCACATTTTAATCCATTTTCACCTGAAAACATTTCGAAAAATTTTACGGACTGCACACAAGTTGAGGAATGATAAATAGTGCTTTTCGAGGTCTTAGAACACAAAATTAATTATTAAATTTAAAGATGACATTTTGGGTCATCACACCAGGAATACACCAGAATGACGTCAATAAAAACAATGACGAAAGAATCAAGATAGGGCTGAAATACACTATTCATTAAGTGCATAAATATTGCTGGGGCGTTGGTCAGCCCAAAGGACATCACAAGGAACTCGTAATGGCCGTACCGAGTCCTGAAAGCAGTCTTCGGGATATCTGGCTCCCGAATCTTTAACTGATGATAGCCTAAACGTAAGTCGATCTTAGATAACACTCTGGCACCTTGAAGCTGATCAAATAGATCATCAATACGTGGCAATGGATACTTGTTCTTCATTGTAGTCTTGTTCAATTGACGGTAATTAATACACATCCGCATAGAACCATCCTTCTTCTTCACAAATAAGACAGGAGCACTCCAAGGCGATACACTGGGTCGAATAAAACCCTTATCAAGCAACTCCTGTAACTGTTCTTTTAATTCTTTCAACTCTGCTGGGGCCATACGATATGATGGAATAGAAATGGGCTGAGTACCCAGTAATAAATCAATTCCAAAGTCAATATCTCTGTTGGGTGGCATACCCGAAAGATCTGCTGGAAATACATCAGGAAAATCCCTTACTACAGGAACTGACTCCACAGTAGGAGTATCAATACTAATATCTCTCACATAGGCCAGATACACATCACACCCTTTCTCAACCATTCGTTGAGCTTTAAGAAATGAAACAACCCTGCTAGGAATATGATCCGAGGTACCTCTCCACTCTAGCCGCGGTAGACCTGGCATAGCCAACGTCACCGTCTTGGCGTAACAATCAAGAATAGCATGATAGGGCAAAAATAAGTCCGTGCCCAAAATAATATTGAAACCCACCATACTGAGCAATAATAAATTAGCTCTGGTCTCAAAATCGCTGATAACAATTAAACACGACTGATACATACGGTCCACAATAATAGATTCACTCACGGGTGTAGATACATAAATAGAAGAACTCAAGGAATCACGTGATACGCTCAAATACGGGGCAAAATAAGATGGCACATAAGAATAAGTGGAGCCTGGATCAAATAAGACTGATGCATCCCTATGACAAACCGGAATAATACCTGTGATAACAGAATCAGATGCAACGGCCTCTGTCCTAGCAGGAAGGGCATAATATCTAGCCTGACCTGCCCCTCTAGGGCGACCTCTACCTGCCCGACCTCCATCTCTAGCTGGCTGTGCAGGTGGAGTGGCGACTGGTGCAGTAATCATGGCCTGAGAAGCCTGAGGGCCCTGTGGAATAGATGGGTCCTGAGAAATCTATGGAGGTGCACCCCTCCTCAATCTGGGGCAATCCCTCATGATATGACTAGTGTCACCACACTCAAAATAAGCCCTTGAAGTACGTGACTGCTGGGACTGGCTCGAGCCTGATCGATTAGACTGTCCGCTGAAAGCACCCCGTACAGGAGGTATAGTAGACACTGGCGGTGCATACTATGGAACATGAGGCCTGGGAGTAGCCGGAATACCACTGGAAGCTGGAAGTGCTGAATAAATAGGACGGCTCACATAACCTCTACCATGACGGGCTACAACTGGGGCACGAGAATTATTATATATGCCAGAATCTCGGGGTCTCTTAGCTTCCCTCTCTTCCCTCTCCCGAGTCTGCATACCTTCCAATCTCCTAGAAATTGACACCATCTGTTGGTATGTGATGTCCATCTCTAGCTCTCAGTCCATACTGTATCTGATACTAGAGTGAAGGCCCTCAATAAATCTGCGAACCCGCTCTCGAACAGTAGCAACTAAGGCTGGTGCATGCCTAGCCAAATCACTGAATCGAACCTCATACTCTGACACAGTCATAGAACCCTGGCGCAGCTGCTCAAACTCTGTGCGCCATACATCTCTAAGACTCTGAGGAACATACTTCCTTAAGAACATATCTGAAAATTGAGTCCAAGTGAGTGAAGCTGCCTCAGCCGGACTATCCAACTCATATGCCCGCCACCACTGGTAGGCTGCTCCTCTAAACTGGAATGTTGTGAAAGAAACCCCACTAGAATCCACGATTCCCATAGTACGAAGGATACTATGACATTTCTCCTGAAAACCCTGAGCATTCTCTGAAGCTAAACCGCTGAAAGTGGGAGGGTGGTACTTCTTATACCTCTTGAGCCTGAGCTGCTCCCCCTCTGAAACTGCTGTCCTAATCTTA
Source organism: Nicotiana tabacum (assembly GCF_000715075.1). Lineage (NCBI taxonomy): Eukaryota > Viridiplantae > Streptophyta > Magnoliopsida > Solanales > Solanaceae > Nicotiana > Nicotiana tabacum. Next base: position 112,657,277 of record NC_134096.1, on the reverse strand, counting down.
GGCCGAACTGGGACAACTGGCTGCACTGGTATAACCTTTGGGCCAGGTCAACTTGGGCCCGTAGCTATGGAGTACAGATGGCGGGAGTATGTGCTCCTCCCCCGGCCTGAGATGTGGCAGGAGCAAGTGGAATTAACCCTGCCTGAGCTAAAGTGCCAAACATACTCAAAAATTGGGCAAGAGTCTCCTGAAGTGCAGGAGTAGTAACAGGCATCTCAGGTGCCTGCTCTCCAACTGGAGCTACTGGTGGCTCTGGTGCAGCAGCTCGTGCAGGTGCTCTGGCTGCACCACGTAGTCTTCCTCGGCCTCTGGATCAGCCTCTGCCCTGACCCCGGCCTCTCGTGACTCCAACATGGGGCACGAGTGTCTGATCATCGGATCCAGTTATGCGTGTCCTCACCATCTGTGAGATAATAGAAAGACAATTGTTTAGAACTTTGAAATCAACATAGGCGCAAAATAAGGAATCAAAGAAGTGAGTATTTTCTAACAGTTCCATAGCCTCTCGAAGATAAGTACAGACGTCTCCGTTACGATCCGCAAGACTCTACTAAACCTGCTTGTGACTCATAACACCTATGAACCTAGAGCTCTGATTCGTCACGACCCCAAATTCCCTCCGTAGGATGTCGTGATGGCACCTAGATTCTAAGACTAGGTAAGTCTATCAATGCGGAATAAAAATTGAAATCTGAAATAAATAAACTACAATTTAAACCATTTCAACTCCCAAAACCCAGTAGAAATAAGTCACAAGCTTCTAAGAATTTTATCCTCAATGTCTCTATATATCAATGTCTAAAGAAAATAAGGAAGCAACATAATAATGATAGAATGGGACTCTGGAGTCTGTGGACACTGGCATATATACCTCGAAGTCTACGTGCACAGGTAACTCACTGAAGTCGGGGCTGGTAAAGAGTACCTGGATCTGCACAAACAGATGTGCAGAAGCGTAGTATGAGTACACCACAGCGGTACCTAGTAAGTGCCAAGCCTAACCTCGGTAAAGTAGTGTCGAAGTCAGGTCAGGCCCTATTGGAAAATAAATAATGGCATGGTAAAATGTTTAACAATATAATAGATAAAATGGCAATAGAAATGAATCAAGTAGTGTGTCACCATTTAATTACACCAAATAATGGCAACTAATACCCCGCGGAAAAACAAAACAGAATTCTTTTCAAGTTTAAGAAAACCACAACAATAATCAAAGGCAACTGCTGCCATAAATCAATATCAACAAGGGCATTCCCGAGGTACTGCTTTATAGTCCCAAATCATAAATAAATTCATAATATCTCATTTTCTTATCTCACCGCGGGAGCCTTCACAGTTTATTTTAAAGAAAATATTTTTCCCGAAATAGCATCCCGCGTTTTAGCCATCCTTATCACACCGCATGACTTCTAGTAGTTCCCCTACTAGCCACGCGTATCAAGCCACCCTTATCTCACCGCATACGTTTCAATACCCAGACCTTATACCACCACATGTGTATCAATATCACAATATATCACAATTTGCACCTCAAGTGCTCAAATAATTTAACTTGCCAAAATAATTCAACAACAATATTTTTTCACAATAAAGAGCTCACGGCTCATGCCAAAATAAATCATCAATAATAGTTTTCCACAATAAAGAGCTCACGGCTCATGCCAAAATAAATCATCAATAATAATATTAGGAATAAATAATTCAGCAAAATAATATTTCAAAATCTTTAGTATGTTACTTCAATACTAATTTTAAAAATGTCAAATACTTCATATTAATAATATTTAATTTAAAGAAAACCAACTTACAAATAATGCACAGAATAAAAGAAACCAAGTTCTAACTAAACAAGTAAAACAATTAGCAGGAAAAAGGTCAAGCAAATTTAAAGTATATAAATCAAATCAATGATGGATAATATAACAAGATTTAATAATTTAATTAATATGCAACAGTGATCTATACAATTTAAAACATAATCCTTCACATTTAGCCCGCGCACACGCTCGTCACCTCGTGTACACGACTTTCATCACATTACAATTAATACCAATCCTAGGAAAAATTTTCCCCACACAAGGTTAGACAAGTCACTTACCTCGACTTGCTCCAATTTAATCACGTAGTATGCCTTTTCCTCGATTTTCTGACTCCGATCGACTCGTATCTAGTCATAATTAATTCGATAAGGTCAACAAAAATTATAGAATCAATTCCATAAGAAAATACAACATTTTTCAATAAAATTCGAAATTAACTCAAAAATGGACGTCTCGAAATCCGGTGAAAGTTACGAAATACGAATGCCCATTCAACCACGAGTCCAACTATACCATTTTTACTAAAATCCGACATCAACTTGACCTCCAAATCTCAAATTCTCATTTTGAAATCCCTAGGCCCAAATCCTCTAATTTCACCCCAATAACATGTAATCTATTCGAAATATTCAATGATAATCCAATATAATTGACTAACAATAATCACATGTGACTTACCTCAAGCTTTTTCGTGATTTTTCGCCCAACAATCGCCTCACCCGCTTTTGAAAATGTCAAAAATGACAAAATTTCTCGGACCCTTCTGTTTTGTACACTGCCCAGTGCTTTCGCACCTGCAGACAAAATTCTCGCACCTGCGGTCCCGCATCTGCGGTGAAATACCGCATCTGTGGAAATTGCTCAGCCCAGCTGCCTTCGCTTCCGCGAGCTTTGGACCGCATCTGCGCCTTCGCAGGTGCGGAAAATTCCATCGCACCTGCGGGCCTGCCCGCACCTGCGCCCTTCTTCTCACTTCTGCACAACATGAGCCGCATCTGCGGCATCGCACCTGCGGCTAATTTCTCGCAGGTGCGATTACACCAGAAGACAGAAATTTTTCCAGATTTCTTCTAAGTTCAAATTTGATCCGTTAACCATCTGAAACTCACCCGAGACCCTCGAGACCTTAACCAAATATACCAACATGTCCTAAAACATTATACGAACTTATTCGAAACTTTAAATCACATCAAATAACGCTAAAATCACAAATCACACCCCAATTCAAGCTTAATGAAACTTAAGAATTTTCAACTTCTACATTCGATTTCGAAACCTATCAAATCAAATCCGATTGACCTCAAATTTTGCACACAAGTCATAAATGACATAACGGAGCTGTGAAAATTTTCAGAACTGGATTCCGACCCCGATATCAAAAAGTCAACTCCCCGGTCAAACTTCCTAACTTTAAATTCCTATTTTAGCCATTTCAAGCCTAATTTCACTACGGACTTCCAAATAAAATTTTGATCATGCTCCTAAGTCCAAAATCACCATACAAAGCTGTTGGAATCATCAAAATTCTATTCCGGGGTCGTTTGCACATAATTCGACATCCGGTCACTATTTGAACTTAAACTTTTAATTTTTCATCCAAATTCTATATCTCGGGCTAAGGACCTCGGAATTTGATTTCGGACATACGCCCAAGTCGCAAACCACGATACGGATCTACCGGAACTATCAAAACACTGATCCGAGTCTGTTTGCTCAAAATGTTGAGCAAAGTCAACTCAGTTGAGTTTTAAAGCTCTAATTCACATTTTAATCCATTTTTCACATGAAAACTTTCCGAAAAATTTTATGGACTGCGCACGCAAGTCGCGTAATGATAAATAGTGCTTTTCGAGATCTTAGAATACATAATTAATTATTAAATTTAAAGATGACATTTTGGGTCATCACATTACATACGTTATTCGGTGTATTTAAGTATTTCATTAGCATGATGGATATATTTTTCTTCAAAATTAACCTATATACAATGGAAGATCAACTTAGTCTATTATATATACGGTGACACTAACATACATAAGAAATAATAAACTTGACAACAAACATGTATGGTAGAAGGCCGTTTGGTATTAAAGTATTTAAGTATTCTTCTTGGTAGTAATTATTGGTATCATTTTTTGCTGGGTCAAAAACAGAAAAATATTTTGTATTTACTATAAAATTTTGCAATCAACCTTTTATTTAGTTGATCAATATATTCATTTCTGCTAGCTAAGATATTCTATCATGCGATTTACACAAATTGCGTTTTAATCAAATGATAGAAATATTTATCTTATTAAATGCACTACTATTACTATTAGTTTTGATAACCAAGTGTTCAGGAAGAACCAAATCATCTTTTATTGGATGCTCTTATTCGTTTCCGACACGAAGCAAGAAGACACTGAATACTGGATCTGTTCTTACTTTATATTTCTTGTGAGTTGAATTTTTTTCATTTGAGGCGAGAAGTATAACTTTGGCAAGCTAGCTTTTACAGCCTCTACTTTTGTCGATTTTGGAACTACTGGTACTACTTGACATAAATTACCTCCCAAACCATTAATGTTTCACCAAACGGTTCATTAATATCCAATATATCTCTAACTCCGTTTGACACTTAGCCAGAAGTGCTTCATCCCATATTATCAATTTTGCTTTCCTTATAAATTTAGCACCATTGCTCTGATTTGATATATTTGAGATGGTTATTTAAGTTATTTGAAGAGCTACATCAAATCTAAAGCGGGTGGCGTCACAATAAAATCGTTATTGGAACACCACTTGTTGTTATTGCTAACAATGTCATGCCTCTTGATATGATATTTGTAAGGTAATGCATGACATGGAAATATTATTTTGATTCCGCCGGAGGCATCTACAAAGAATAATCACGTTATAGCAGAGTTGACTCTTTATAATATAGTCTTGATCAAAGGTTGTTCTTGTTTTGGATTGAGCTTTGATTGTGCTTCTTTGGACACTTGTATATCATTTTGATTAATAATATATTAACCTTTTTACTTTGTGTTCTAACGCTCTTTTATGGAATAAATTTATACACCCTAAGATTTGTTCTTTAACTTGAATAAGAATTTTACTCATATGATGAATTTAAAAAATAATTGAATTGGATTCTCTTGCTAAATAATTATTTAAAAGATTTAATTATTTGATTTTAACATAAAAAATAATTTATTCTATGTTGATTCAGTTCTTAATATTAGTTCATCTCTTGTTTTGAATATTTAATCTTAATTATAATTTTATCCATCATAAATTTTATTTTCAAAGAGTAAAAGCTTTATTCACTTTTAGATCTGTGTATGTAGAATCATTAGTGGTATTGACTCTTACCAACCAATTTTTTTCTCTTTCTCACACATTTATATTCTTAAATATTTTCTTGGTTGTTGTTTAATAATTGGGTATTTTTTAATATTACACGAAAATTGATAAAAAATATTATTTGAGTAGGAAAATAGTTCAAATATAATATAAAAATATATTATTGTGGAGGTATTTTTTTTTTCTCAATTTCAACTCTTTATGCAGTCCATTTAATATTACTTTTAATTTTTTTGGTATTGGATATTATGAAGTGGTAATGTCTTGCCAATACAGAGGATTCTGATGAAATTAATTTTATTAAACCTTCCTACATATTTTTAATAAGAATTTAATAGATAAATTTTATTAATTTTAAAATCTTAAATATTAAAAATTAGCATAGAAGGTACTGTAGTCCAAAAAATAAGTTATTGCAGTTATGCCCTTTCCCTATGAGTTCTTGCGCTTAATGTTTTAGGGCTATTTTGGCATATTAATATTGTATTTATGCTTTTATAATAATATAGGTTCTCATTTTTCTAAATGGATTTGGACAATATAATACATTCTCAATTTAAATTTGTCACGACCCGAAATTTCCCACCGACGTGACCGTGATGACGCCTAACATTTCACTTGCTAGGCAAGCCAACGTTAGAGAATCTTTAAACCAATTTCTTATTTCCATTTAGTAAACAACAATAATTAACTAAGATGAAATATAATAAGTTCGGAATATTATAAAACTGTATTAATTACTACCACTGAGATCTGGAGTTACAATTCACGGGCATTCTAGAATTTACTACAAGTAATAGTCTGAAAGAAATACAACTGTCTGCATTAAAGAAACAGTAGAACAGAAAAGATATACGGAAACTTCAAGGTTTGTGAACGCCGACAGATCTATCTTGAGTCTCCGGATAGCGGACCAATAGCAAAATCTCGATCAACCCGAGCCGGTATCAAAATCTGCACAGAAAGTGCAGAGTGCAGTATCAGTACAACCGACCCCATGTACTGGTAAGGGTAGAGCCTAACCTCGACGAAGTAGTGACGAGGCTAAGGCAAGGCACCTACAAATCGACCTGTGCAATTTAACATTGTATATACAAATAACAGAAATGAAGAACTAAACAGGAAATGTCGGGAGGGGAACATACTGAGGGGAATACAAGATAAATAACTACAACAGAATGATCACCGGAGCAGTCAATATACCATGAATCAATAGGAATAATAAATACAGTAAGAAAAAATGCACGGCAGCACCCTTCGTGCTTTTACTCTCAATCTCACCATAAAATTAATAGAAACGGCACGACATCACCCTTCGTGCATTAACTCTCATATCATGGCACGACATCACCCTTCGTGCATTAACACTCACAATATGGCACGACATCACCCTTCGTGCATTAACACTCACAATATGGCACGTCATCACCCTTCGTGCATTAACACTCACAATATGGCACGGCATCACCCTTCGTGCATTAACACTCTCCCTTACCATAATGCAATACATAAATAACAACAGGGAGATAGAATAACAAGTACAAACCTTACTTCAACATTTGGTTCCACAATATAAATCTCAACTTTTAAATGAATACTCGATTACCAACATAAAATCCGTAACCATGATAATGACGATCAATTTAACAACACTAGTTTAAACATGTAGCAATTATGCATAGGAAAGAAACAATATAAGAAAATGGAAGAAACATGGAATACAGGTAAATTGGCGGCGCATAAGTACTCGTCACCTCACATATACGCCGTTCACATGAATTTCACTTAGCAAATAATCTAAGGTTCCTAATTCCCTCAAGTTAGGGTTAGACACAATACTTACCTCGCTCCGTTTCTCACCAAATTTCATAGACAGGTCTTAAATATCATAATGTACCTGTACCGGACTCCGGGACCAAAATACAGACCCGGTACTAACAATATCAAATATCAATCAATTCTTAAAAACAAATAATTTTCAAACTTTTAATTTTAATCAAAAATTCATAACTTGAGCTAGGGACCTCCGAATTCGATTTCGGGCATACGCCCAGGTCCCATAATTCGATACGGACCTACCGGACCGTTAAAACATGGATCCGGGCCTGTTTACCAAAAATATTGACTGAAGTCAACTAAAATCAACTTTTAAGGTATAAATTCTTATTTCCATCAATTTTCAACATAAAAGTTTTCCGAAAACCTGCCCGGACTGTGCACGCAAATCAAGGTAGGTAATAAATGAGTTTTTAAGGCTTAAGAGCGTAGATTTGAGTTCTAAAACATAAGATGACCTTTTGGGTCATCACATTCTGCACCTCTAAAACAACCGTTCGTCCTCGAACGGACATAGAAAAGTACCTGGGCTGGTGAAAAGGTGGGGATATCTACTCCGCATATTAGACTTGGACTCCCAAGTAGCTGCCTCAATAGGTTGACCTCTCCACTGCACTCGAACTGAAGGGTAACTCTTTGATCTCAACTGGCAATCTTGTCGAGCTAGAATTTCCACTGGCTCCTCCTCATAAGTCAATTTCTTGTCCAACTGGACAGAGCTAAAATCTAACACATGGGACAAATCGCCATGATAGTTTCGAATCATGGACACATAGAGTACCGGATGAATAACTGCTAAACTAAGTGGCAACGCAAGCCTGTAAGCCACCTCTCCCACTCTTTCCAGAATCTCAAAAGGTCCGATATACCTAGGGCTCAACTTGCCCTTCTTTCCGAACCTCATTACACCCTTCATGGGTGATACCCAAAGTAACACTCTCTCTCCGACCATGAATGCAACATCGCGAACTCTATGGTCGACATAACTCTTCTGCCTGGACTGAGCTGTGCGAAGTCGATCCTGAATAATCTTAACCTTGTCCAAGGCATCCTGTACTAAGTCTGTGCCCAACAATTGAGCCTCTCCAGGCTCGAACTACCCAACTGGCGACCGACACCGCCTACCATATAATGCCTCATAGGGAGCCATCTGAATGCTCAACTGGTAGCTGTTGTTGTAGGCGAACTCTGCTAGGGGCAAGAACTGATCCCACGATCCTCTGAAGTCTATAACACAAGCGCAGAGCATATCCTCCAAGATTTGAATAGTACGCTCAGACTGCCCGTCCGTCTGAGGATGAAATGTTGTGCTCAACTCAACCCGCGTACCCAACTCACGCTGAACTGCCCTCCAAAAGTGCGAGGTAAACTGCGTACCTTGATTAGAAATGATAGACACGGGCACACCATGAAGACGTACGATCTCATGAATATAAATCTCTGCTAACCTCTCTGAGGAATAGGTAACTGCCACATGAATGAAGTGCGCTGACTTAGTCAGCCTATCCACAATAACCCATACGACGTCGAACTTTCTCTGAGTCCGTGGGATTCCAACAACAAAGTCCATAGTGATACGCTCCCACTTCCACTCAGGAATCTCCATCTGCTGAAGCGAACCACCGGGTCTCTAATGCTCATATTTTACCTGTTGACAATTTAGGCACCGAGCTACATAAGCAACTATATCTTTCTTCATTCTCCTCCACCAATAATGCTGCCGCAGGTCCTGGTACATCTTGGCAGCGCCCGGGTGAATAGAATACCGAGAACTGTGAGCCTCCTTAAGGATCAACTAACGAAGCCCATCCACATTAGGCACACAAATACGACCCTGTATCCTCAAAACTCCGTCATCTCCAACAGTAACCTGCTTGACACCACCGTGTCGCACTGTGTCTCTTAGGACAAGTAAATGAGGATTGTTATCCTACCGATCTATGATGCGCTCAAACAAAGAAGACCGAGCAACTGTACAAGCTAGAATACGGCTGGGCTCAGAAATATCTAACCTCACGAACTGGCTGGCCAAGGCCTGAACATCCAATGCAAGCGATCTCTCACCAACTGGAATTTATGCAAGGCTACCCATACTGACTGACTTTCTTCTCAAAGCATCGGCCACCACATTGGCCTTCCCGGAATGATACAATATGGTGATATCATAGTCTTTCAATAGCTCCAGCTACCTCTTCTGCCTCAAATTGAGTTCCTTCTGCTAGAACAAATACTGCAAGCTCCGATGATCAGTGAATACCTCACATGGCATGCCGTAAAGATAGTGCCTCCAAATCTTCAACGCATGAACGATGGCTGCCAGCATATACAATAACCTTGCCACCCTGCATCAATACCGCACCCAGACCAATACGAGATGCATCACAATATACTGTATAAGATCCTAAACCTGTGGGTAACACCAACACCACTGTCGTAGGTCAAAGCAGTCTTGAGCTTCTGAAAGCTTGCTTCACACTCGTCTGACCACCTGAACGGGGCACCCGTCTGGGTCAATCTGGTCAACGGGGCTGCTATGAATGAAAACCCCTCCACAAATCGACGGTAATAGCCCGCCAAACCCAGGAAACTATGGACCTCTGTAGCTGATGTGGGTCTAGGCCAGTTCTGGACTACCTCAATCTTCTTAGGATCCACCTGAATACCCTCTGCTGATACACGTGACCCAAGAAAGCAACTGAACTCAACCAAAACTCGCATTTTGAGAACTTAGCATATAACTGGCTGTCTTTCAGAATCTTAAGAACGATCCGAAGGTGCTGCTCATGCTCCTCTCGACTGTGGGAGTAGATCAAGATATCATCAATAAACACAACCACAAAGGAATCCAAGTAGGGGTTGAACACCTGGTTCATCAAATCCATGAATGCTGCTGGGGCATTTGTCAGCCCAAATGACATCACTAGAAACTCATAATGCCCATACCGAGTCTGAAAAGCTGTCTTAGGAACATCGGATGCCCTAATCTTCAACTGATGGTAGCCAGATCTCAAATCAAACTTTGAAAACACCTTGGCACCTTGAAGTTGATCAAATAAATCATCAATCCTCTGCAATGGATATTTCTTCTTGATGGTGACTTTGTTCAACTACCGATAATCTATACACATCCTCATCGACCCATCTTTCTTCTTCACAAACAACACAGGTACACCTCAGGACGACACACTAGGTCTAATGAAGCCCTTATCAAGCAAATCTTGCAACTGCTCCTTCAATTCTTTCAACTCTGGCGGGGCCATGCGATATGGCAGAATGGAAATAGGCTGAGTGCCCGGAGCCAAATCAATGCAGAAATCAATATCCCTGTCAGGTGGCATCCCCGGCAGGTCTGCAGGAAACACCTCTGGAAACTCATGAACAACCGGCACCGAATCTATGGAAGGAACCTCCGCACTAGAATCGCGGACATAAGCCAAATAAGCTAGACACCCCTTCCCGACCATATGCCGAGCCTTCACATAAGAGATAACCCTGCTAGCAGAATGGCCTAGATTCCCTCTCCACTCTAATCAAGGCAACCCCTGCAAGGCTAAGGTCACCATCTTGGCATGACAATCTAATATAGCATGATAAGGTGACAGCTAATCCATACCCAGTATGACATCAAAATCAACCATGTCGAGAAGTAGAAGATCTGCACGAGTCTCAAGACTCCCAATGGTGACCACACACGAATGATAAACACGATCTACCACAATAGCATCTCCCACTGGGGTGGACACATACACAGGAGCACTCAAAGAATCACGGGGCACAACCAAATAGGAAGCAAAATAGGATGACACATAGGAGTAAGTAGATCCCGGATCAAATAGAACTGAAGCATCTCTACTGCAAACTGAAACAGTACCTGTGATAACAACGTTAGATGACTCAACCTCAGGCCTGGCTGGGAAAGCATAACACCGGAGCTGGGCCCTACCACCCTGAACTATGTCCCTAGGACGGCCTCTAACTGGCTGGTCTCCACCTCTAACGGCCTGACCTCCACCCCTAACAGTCTGGACTCTACCTCTGGCTGCCTGACCCCTGCGTCTGGCTGGCTGAGTAGGTGGTGCAGAAACTGGTGCCGGGACCATGACACGTGAACTCTGATGCTGTGAGCTGCCCGTTGCTCGAGGGCAAAATCTAGCAATATGCCTCGGATCACCACAAGTATAACATAACCTCGGCTGTTGTGACTGCTGACCCTACAACTGACCCCGTCGACTTGAATAACCACCTTGATAACTCTGGAGTGGAGGTGCACTAATAGGAGCTGGTGGTGCACCGTAAGCTAGCTGGTCAGAATAATGCATCTGAGGGCCACAACCACCTGAGGCACCGTGGGATGCCTGGAGCGCTAAATGAAATGGCCTGGGAGGATGAACTCTACCAAAAGTACTCCTGCTTCTAGATGAGGCACCACCGAACTCACCAGAATGATGTGGTCTCTTGTCAGACCCCTGACCTCCCTGAGTAAGAACCATTTCGACTCGTCTGGCGATATTAGCAGCCGCCTGAAAAGAAATCTCACTCCCAGTCTCCTTAGCCATCTGCAATCTGATAGGCTAAGCAAGTCCATCAATAAACCTCCTCACCCTCTCTCTCGGTGGGAAGCAGAAGAATAGCATGACGGGCCAAATCCACAAAATGGGTCTCATACTGAGTAACAGTCATACTGCTCTGCTGGGGACGCTTAAACTGACGGCGACGCTCCTCTCTCAATGTGATAGGAAGAAACTTCTCTATGAAGAGCTGAGAGAACTGGTCCCAAGTAAGAGCAGGCGACCCAACTGGTCTGGTCAACAAGTAATCTCTCCACCATTTCTTGGCGGAACCAGTCATCTGAAATGTAGCAAAATTGACCCCATTGGTCTCCACTATACCCACGTTCCGTAAAACCTCGTGACAGCTGTCAAGATACTCCTGGGGATCCTCTGAAGGATCACCACTAAAATGAACAGGAAAGAGCGTGGTAAACCTGTCCAATCTCCATAAAGCCTCAGAAGACATAGCTGGCCCATCTCTGACCTGTGCCGCAATAACCGGCTTAACTAATCTGACTGGCTGAGCTGCTGGAGCCTGATACTGGGGAGCTATCTTCTCTGGATCGGGAGTGGTAGGAGTCTAGGCCCCTCCTCCAGCCTGATAGACTGCTGGTGCCATGGGAAATGCGCCAGTCTGGGCTACACTCTCCATAAGGCCCACCAAATAGACCAAAGCGCCCTGAAGTACTGGGGTAGCAATGAACCCTTCCGGAACCTGAGCTGGTCCGGCAGGAATAGTCTGGGCTGGAACCTTCTCGTCAAGATCTATCTGAGGCTCCATTGCTGGGGTTGCTGCTCGGGCTTGAGCCCTGCCGCTGCCTCGGCCTCGACCTCGACCTCTACCCCGTGTAGGAGCTGCCACTGGAGGCTCTGGCTGTTGCTCAGCTGAGGAAGCGATACATGTTCTCGCCATCTGCAAGAGAATAAGAGTAGAAGAGTTCAATCAGCATTGAGAAAGCAAAATCGCACGACAGAGAAGAATAGAAGTGAAACTTGTTCCTAAACTTCATAGCCTCTGGAAGATAAGCACAGACATCTCCGTACCGATCCTTCAGACTCTACTAAGCTTGCTCGTGAATCGTTAGACCTATGTAACCTAGTGCTCTAATACCAACTGTCACGACCCGAAATTTCCCACCGACGGGACCGTGATATATAATTGGTTTTCACTTGCTAGGCAAGCCAACGTTAGAGAATCTTTAAACCAATTCCTTATTTCCATTCAAAAAATAACAATAATTAACTAAGATAAAATATAATAAGTGCGGAATATTATAAAACTGTATTAATTACTACAACCCGGATCTGGAGTCACAATTTACGAGCATTCTAGAATTTACTACAAGTAATAGTCTGAAAGAAATACAATTGTCTCCATGAAAGAAACAGTAGAACAGAAAAGATAGACGGAAACTTCAAGGTCTGTGAACGCCGACAGATCTACCTTGAGTCTCCGGACAGTGGACTAATAGCAAAATTTCGATCAACCCGAGCCGGTATCAAAATCTGCACAGAAAGTGCAGAGTGCAGTATCAGTACAACTGACCCCATGTACTGGAAAGTGTCGAGCCTAACCTCGACGAAGTGGTGACGAGGCTAAGGCAAGGCACCTACAAATCGACCTGTGCAATTTAACAGTGTATATACAAATAATAGAAATGAAGAACTAAACAGGAAATGTCGGGAGGGGAACATACTGAGGGGAAAAGAAGATAAAGAACTACAATAGAATGATCACCAGAGCAGTCAATATACCATGAATCAATAGGAATAGTGAATACAGTAAGAAAAAATGCACGACATCACCCTTCGTGCTTTTATTCTCAATCTCACCATAAAATTAATAGAAACGGCACGACATCACCCTTCGTGCATTAACTCTCATATCATGGAACGACATCACCCTTCATGCATTAACACTCAAATTGTGGCACGGCATCACCCTTCGTGCATTAACACTCATAATATGGCACGGCATCACCCTTCGTGCATTAACACTCATAATATGGCACGGCATCACCCTTCGTGCATTAACACTCTCCCTTACCATAATACAATGCATAAATAACAACAGGAAGATAGAATAGCAAGTACAAACCTTACTTCAACATTTGGTTCCACAATATAAATCTCAACTTTTAAATGAATACTCGATTACCAACAGAAAATCTGTAACCATGATAATGACGATCAATTTAACAACACTAGTATAAACATGTAGCAATTAGGCATAGGAAAGAAACAATATAAGAAAACGGAAGAAACATGGAATACAGGTAAATTGGCGGCACATAAGTACTCGTCACCTCTCATATACGCCGCTCACATGAATTTCACTTAGCAAATAATCTAAGGTTCCTAATTCCCTCAAGTTAGGGTTAGACACAAAACTTACCTCGCTCCGAAGGCCACTTAATTCTCAATCACAGCTTTTCTTTTGGAATTCACCTCCAAACCGCTCTTATCTATTCAAAAATGACTCAATAATATCAAATATTGCTTAAGAAATCAATTATATTGCATAAATTAAATTCCCCAAATTTTCCTCCAAAAAGTTAAAAAAATCGACCTCGGGCCCGCTTGGTCAAAACCCGTGGTTCGGACCAAAATCCTTTTACCCATTCACCCCCGAGCCCGAATATGTAATTAGTTTTGGAATCCGACCTCAAATTGAGGTCTAAATCCTCAAATTCCCGAAATTCTTAGTTTCTACCCTAACCCCTAATTCTACCATGAAAACTCTAGATTTTAGGTTGATAATTCATAAAATGTAATGGGTAATTGAAAGAAAATAGTTTAGAATCACTTACTAAAAATTTGGAGAAGAAATGGCTCTTGAAAAATTGCCTCACCGTTTGGTTTTTGAGAAAAATGAATTTTTGGCTAAAATCTCATTTTTGGATTCTGTTAAGTGCTGGGCGACAGTGTTCATCGTGTTCGCGAGAGCACTGTCGCATTCGAGAAAGGGTACTGGCTGCCAAGCCTTTGCATTGGCGAGACCCAGCTCGTGTTTGCAATGGTTACTCCCCCTGGCCTTCGCGTTCGCGAGGCATTGCTCGCGTTCGCGATAAAAGAACGACTGACTACCCCTCCCCAATGCCTAACACTACGCGTTCGCGATGGGCTTGTCACGTTCGCGAAGGGTAACACCCCCATCGCTTCGTGTTCGCGACCAAGCCTTCGCGTTTGCGAAGAAGAAATCCCTGCCTCATCAGTTTACTCTTCGCGTTCGCGAGAGGACTTTCGCAAACGCGAAGAAGGACATGCCAGAACCCAGACTCTGCAGAAAAAAACCAGATTTTCAAAGTCCAAAACATCCCGTGGCCTATCTGAAACTCGCCCGAGCCCTCGGGGCTCCAAACCAAACATGTACACAAGTCTAAAAATATCATACGGACCTGCTCACGCGATCAAATCGCCAAAATAACACCTAGAACTCTAAATTTAGCACCAAATCAAATGAAATTCTCAAGAACACTTTAAAGTTACTATTTTCTTAACCGAAGGTCCGAATCACGTCAAATCAACTCCGTTTCTCACCAAATTTCACAGACAAGTCTTAAATATTATAATAAATCTATATCGGACTCCGGAACCAAATACGTACCCGATACTAACAATGTCAAATATCAATCAATTCTTAAAAATAAATAATTTTCAGACTTTTAATTTTCATCAAAAATTCATAACTTGAATTAGGGACCTCCGAATTCGATTCCGGGCATACGCCCAGGTCCCATAATTCGATACGGACCCACCGGGACCGTCAACACACGGATCCGGGCCCGTTTACAAAAAATATTGACCGAAGTCAACTAAAATTAACTTTTAAGGCATAAATTCTTATTTTCATCACTTTTCAACATAAAAGCTTTCCGGAAACCTGCCCGGACTGTGCACGCAAATTGAGGAGGGTTAAAATGAGATTTTTAAGGCTTAAGAGCGCAGATTCAGGTTCTAAAACATAAGATGACCTTTTGGGTCATCACAAAATTAGTAATAAGACATTATAATACGTTTTCAAATTAAATTAGTAATATGAATTTTTAAGAAGTATATCCTAAAAGTGTCACAACCCAATTTTACCTATAGGTCGTGATGGCGCCCAACACTACAGCTAGGCAAACCAACTATTAATTTAAACCAATATTCAATTCTTTTAAAATTAACGAGTAATTAAAATCTTCTTACTTGCAAGAATTAAAACAATATGAAAAGATCTGGTAAATTAAAATAACCAAGAAAATAATTAAATCAAAACATTCTACTAGTGTGTATGTGCCAAGACCTGGTGTCACAAGTGTATGAACATCTAGTAGATTATACAAAAATTATAAATACTGTCTGGAATGAAATAGACAGAATAAAAATTCAGGAAGAGGCACTAGTTGCTGTAGAACGGCTCAGAAAGAAGCTCACCACTAAGCCTCCGGATAAGGCGGGTGCACGCCGATAGGTCCAACGATAGCACCTGTCTCAGGTCCTGCACAAAAAGTGCAGCAAGTGTAGCATGAGTACGTAAACAACGTGTACCCAGTAAGTATCAAGCCTAATCTCGAAGAGGTAGAGACGAGATGACCGACTTTGACACTCATTATGGGTCAATAATAATAATTGAAATAAAACTAGAATATCTAAATCAACATGATTCACAGAGTTAACAATAATTTTATTTAACTAGCAGAAATAATTAAATTCCTTCAAATGCAACAATTTCCAAACTACTAATTAAATCCACAAGCTGCAAATGAAATGCCAAGGTATCGTATAATTATTATTATTATTATTATTATTAGGCACGATTTCTGCCGAGGTCGTATAGCCCGATCCAGAGTGTCGTGTACACTACCGAGGGACATGCGGCGCGATCCATAGATGCATCTATACTGCCAAGGCATTCAGTCCGCTCCACAAGAAAGGAGGACATTTTCTCATGTACCTCCAGAAGGAGAGTATATTTATTATAAGTAAATTCGGAAGGATGAACAATTCTTTTAGCAATTAATTAATTTAAGCAGAAAATTTTAGTATATTAGATTTCCATCTCACTATATTTCCCTAACAATTCACAATATATTTCAAATAATTTAATAAATAAATAATATAATTTACACACGTAATTCATGCTTTGAGTCCTAAACTACCTGGACTTTAGCATAGATAGTAGCTACGTACAGACTCTCGTCACCTCGTGTGTGCGTAGCCCCCACAATTAGCAACAATTATTAATTTAATCACCCGTGGGGTAATTTCCCCATCACAAGATTAGACAAGAGACTTACCTCAACTTGCTCCAATTTAATCCACTAGTAGACCTTTTCCTCGATTATTCAACTCTGTATGGCTCGAATCTAGCCAAAATAATTTGATACAATAACTAAAAATTATAGGAATCAATTTCATAAGAAAATACTATATTTTTCAATAAAAATCCAAAATTAAATTCAAAATTTGTCAGTGGGGCCCACGTCTCGAAATCCGGCGAAAGTTACGAAATATGAACGCCCACTCAACCACGAGTCTGCCCATACCAAAATTACTAAATTCCGGTAACAATTCGGCCCTCAAATCCTCAAATCTATCCAAGAGGGTTTTCAAAATTTTCTAACTTAATTCACCAATAAATTAATAAAAACAGTGATGGATTCGGGTAATTTAACCAATATTGAGTTAATAACACTTACCCCATTGTTTTCTCTAAAAATCTCCCAAATATTGCTTCAATCCGAGCTCCAAATCGGTAAAAATGGTCCCATTTTCAGAACTTAAACTCTCTGCCCAGTGATTTCTTCTACGCGATCGGGAAGCACAATTTTAACACTGCCAAAATTAACTCTACGCGATCGCGAAGCACTGACTCCGCAAACCTACGTGATCGCGAAGCATTCAACGCGTGGCCCAGCTCCTCCCCCCGTTCTTCTTCGCGAACGCGGCCTTAGCCACACGTTCGCATAGCACAACTCGCCTCAACCTATGCGATCGCGGACTTGCCCACGCGATCGCATAGAACAAATTTCCAGTTGCCCAATTAAGCCTACGCGATCGCAAACCAATTCACGCGATTGCGTAGAACAAAGTCATCTCTGCCCAAATTACCCTACGATCGCAACGAACTTACGCGATCGCGTAGAAGGAAATCAGAAGAAAAAATACCAGCAACTATCAACAATCTCCCAAAGGCCAAAAATGATCCGTTAGCCGTCCGAAACTCACCCGAGTCCCTCGGGACCTCAACCAAATATACCAACAAGTCCTAAAATATCATACGAACTTAGGCGAAACCTCAAATCACATCAAACAATGCTAAAATCACGAATCATACTCCAATTCAAGCTTAATGAAACTTAAAATTTCCAACTTCTACATTCGGTGTCGAAACCTATCAAATCAAGTCCAATTGACCTCAAATTTTGCACACAAGTCATAAATGATATAACGTAGCTATGAAAATTTTCGGAACTGGATTCTGACCCCGATATCAAAAAGTCAACTGTCCGGTCAAACTTTCAAATTTAATTTCTTGTTTTAGCCATTTCAAGCCTAATTTAACTACGGACTTCCAAATAAAATTCCGAACACGCTCCTAAGTCCAAATCACCATACGGAGCTATTGGAACCATCAAATCCTGATTCCGGAGTCGTTTTCTCAAAATATTGACCGAAGTTAAACTTAGCATTCTAAGGGTAACTTAAGGAACCAAGTGTTCCGATTTCAACCCGAACACTCCCAAATCCCGAACCAACCATCCCCGCAAGTCATAAATTAATAAAAGCACATATATGAAGTTTTATTTTGGAGAACGGGGTTCTAAAAGTCAAAATGACCAGTTGGGTCATTACAAAAAGTAATAGGATTACATGACTAAAGATATTTACTTGTTCAATTTTATATGAATTAGACATCTGAAAAGTAATTATACTAATAGGATTCCTAAAGGTAATCATGTAGGATTCCTAACATGTAGTATTATTGTCACATCCCGAAATTCCCACCTTCAGGACCGTGATGGTGCCTAACATTTCACTTGCTCGGCAAGCCAACATTAGAATAATCTTAACTATTTTTAAACAAATTAAATTAAACGGAAGTTAATTACTGAAATAAAGTGCGGAAGACCATAACTACCGAATCATCAAAATACATCCCCGAATATGGTGTCACAAGTGCATGAGCTATTAGAATAATACAAATAAAGGTCTGAATAAAATTCAAGCTGTTTGAAAGATAATGCACCGCTAAGATAAGATAGAATGGGACTTCAGAACTGCGGACGTTGTGCAGTTATACCTCAAGTCTCCTCTGGGTAGCTGAATCCGAGCAAGTCTATGGTACACCGCTGAGACCAACTCCAAAAACTGCACAAAAAGTGCAGAGTGTAATATGAGTACAACCGACCCCATGTACTCCGTAAGTATCGAGCCTAACCTCGACGAAGTAGTGACGAGGCTATGAAAAGACACGTATTTAAATAATCTGTACAAGTATATACAAATACGAAGCAACAATAACACAATAAATAACAATTTATCAATTTGGGAGGGAACATGCGAAGGGGATGATATAATAATTTCAGCAGGAGAAGTGTCACGTAGCAGCCAATTAATTCATCAACAATAAAATGAGCAGCTGATAATATGAAAATGGTACGGCACCAATCTTCGTGCTTTTACTCTCATTCTTTCCATAAATTGATAAATAAATAATAAGATTGGCACGGCATCACCCTTCATGCTTTAGCTCTCTTTCTTGCCATGAATTGATAAATAAATAATAATAATTGGCACGGCATCACCCTTCGTACTTTAACTCTCTTCTGGGATGGCATCACCCTTCGTGCTTTAACTCTCTTCTGGCACGACATCACCCTTCGTGCTTTTACACTCTTTCTCACCATGACAAGGATAATATAAATAATATAAATGGCACGGCATCACCATTTGTGCTTTTACACTCTTCCACAATATTCAACAATAATTAAATAAATAATAATTTCATGAATAATATCAAATAATCAATAATAAACTTTAATAGGAATATCTTAATTAAATAGGCAATTATTCAAAATGAACAAATTCCTCCAACATGGTTTGACTCAACCACAACACATAAGTACTCGTCACCTCATATATTCGTTGTACCCACACATTAAATCAAGCAGCAAATAGACAAACAAGTCCTACTCCCTCAAGTCGAGGTTAACCACGACACTTACCTCGATTTGCAACCAACTCAAGATTCCAATACACCTTTGCCTCGCGAATTAGTGTCTGAATGCCTCGAATCTAGTCATAAATAATTCAATATACTCAACACAAATTATAGAAATCAATTCTATATGAAAATAAAAATTTTCCAATTAAAATCCGAAATTTAACTCAAAAATCGCCTGTGGGGCCCACGTCTTGGAACCCGACAAAAGTTACAAAACCCAAAAGCCCATTAAACCACGAGTCTAACCACATAAATTTACCATATTTTGACATCATCTCGAACATCAAATCTTCAAATTAAACCAAGACAATTTTCTAAATTTTTCAATTTAATTCACCAATTAAATGTTCAAAACAACTATGGATTCGTGTAATTTGACCAATATTAAGTTAAGAACACTTACCACGTTGTTTTCCTTGAAAATCTCCCAAAAAATCGCCTCTTCCCGAGCTCCAAATCATCAAAAATGAAAAATGGGACGAAGTCCCATTTTCAGAACTTAAACATTCTTCCCAGGTTTTTCCTTTTCACGAACGCGACGGGACCCTCATGTTCGCGAAGCACATTTTTTGTGCTGCCCCAAATTTCTTCTTCACGAACACGAGGGCAGTCTCGAGAACGCAATGCTTTGCCAAGCTTGGCCTTCGCAAACGTGAAGCCTTATCGCCTGGTGCCCAGCCAGAACTCGCCCTTCTATGCGAACGCGAACACTCCCATGCGCTCGCGATGAACACTGTCCATTACCCTTCGCGAACGCGGTCCCCTCTTCACGAACGCGAAGAGTAAATTTCACCTGCCTTCAGTTCCTCTTCGCGAACGCGAGGACCCTCTTGCGAACGCGATGAAGGAAACCAGATACTGCACCAGAAAATTTCCAACAAGGTTCCAAATCCAAAATTCATTCCGTTAACCATCCGAAACTCACTCGATGCCCCCGGGACCTCAACCAAATACACCAAGAAGTCCTAAAACATTATACGAACTTAGTCGAAACCTCAAATCACATCAAACAACGCTAAAGCCAAAAATCATACCCCAATTCAAGCTTAAGGAACTTAAGAATTTTCAAGTTCTACATTCGATGCCGAAACCTATCAAATCAAGTCCGATTAACCTCAAATTTTGCACACAAATCATAAATGATATAACATACCTATTCAAATTTCCAGAACTGGATTCCGACCCCGATTTCAAAAAGTCAACTCCCGAGTCAAACTTCCAAGCTTAAATTTCTATTTTAGCCATTTTAAGCCTAATTTAACTACAGACCTCCAAAATCACCATATGGGCACAACAGGACTGTCAAAACAGTGATCCGGGTCCGTTTGCTCAAAATATTGACCGAAGTCAACTTAAGTGAGTTTCAAAGTACAAATTCACATTTTTATCAATTTTTCACATAAAAGCTTCCCGAAAAATTATACGGACTACAGACGCAAGTCGAGGAAAGCTGAATGGTGCCATTTGAGGTCAGAGAACACAAAATTAAATATTAATTTAAAGATGACCTTTCGGGTCATCACAATTATATCCTAAAACTAATAGGATTATAAGACTAATATGTAAAATTCCGGTTATGTCCTTTTATTATGAGTAATTATGCTTAATATTATAAGGTTAATTTTTTAAACCTACATTGTATTCATGCTTTTATAATAATACTAGTTTCTACGTACGTGCCTCGCACGTATAATACCCCAAAATAGATGGAAGAACATTAAGGTACACATACTATGGTGTTAGAAAAGTAATTTTTAAATTAGTTATATCAGGCACGTAGACAATGCGACTAATTATTAATAAGATTGTGAATACTTATAACCGGAAAAGTAATGAATTCATGTAACTAACAAGATATTAAATTGTAACGACCCTACTTGTCGTTTTAAGAATTTAAGCCCCGTCTGTCGGCATAAGGCTCTGAGTAACTTATTATTATGCGTATTGACTTGCGTGCGTGGTTGAATTCAGTTACCAGATGTTTCTGAGTGATTTGGGACACTTGGTCCCCAAAACGGAAGCTTAAGTCTTAGGATTTTTACCGTAGTCGGAACTATGTGAAGATGACTTCGGAATGGAATTTTGATGATGTCAATAGCTCCGTATGGTGATTATCGACTTAGGAGCGTATCCGAAAAATTATTTGGAGGTTTGTAGAGGAATTTGGTTTGAAATGGCGAAAGATGAATTTTTGGAAAGTTTGACCGGGGGGTTGACTTTTTGATATCGGGGCCAGAATCCGATTCTGGAAATTGGAATAGCTTCATTAATGTCAATTATGACTTGTGTGCAAAATTTGAAGTCATTCCAGATTGATTTGATGTGTTTCGGCACAAGATATAGAATTTAAAATTTCAAAGTTCATTAGGCTTGAATTGGGGTATGATTCGTGGCTTTGATGTTGTTTGATGTGATTTGAGGCCTCGAGCAGGTTCGTGTTATGTATTGGGACTGGTTGGTACGATTGGACGGGGCCTCGGGTTTGATTCGGGGTGGTTCCGGACCAAGTTTGGGTGTTTTGATGTTGCTGGTTGCTGGTTCTGGTGTTGTTCTTCGCGTTTGCGAGGAGCCTCTCGCGTTCGCGAAGAAGGATTTTGCTGTTGGGACTTTGTTCTTCGCGTTCACGAAGAGATTCTCGCATTCGCGAAGAAGGAAATTTTGTTGTTCGCCGTCTGACTTTAGAGGCTCATATCTCGCAATCTATAAGGAATTTGGAGATGATGCAAACGTAAAAGTTGTAGTCCATTGTGTCTAGTTTTCGTAAAGGTAAACCATTTGTCATTTGGAGTTGTGTACAAAAAGTTACGGTAGATATACTATAGGCTGTCCGGGAAGAGTTTGGAAATCTCTGTTGCACAGGGCTGACTTTGGAAGCTTATATCTCGTAATCTATAAGAAATTGGGAGATGAGCAACAAATGAAAGTTATAGCACTTGGATTTAGTTTTCAGATAGTCAAACCATTCATCATTTGGAATTTTGTACAAAACGTTATGACCATTATACTAGAGGCTGTCTGAGAAGAGTTTGAAAATGACTTTTGAAGAATTTGTTCATCGCGAACGCGAGGGGGTGTCGCGAACGCGAAGAACAAACCCTTGGGCAGCAGAATAAAGTCCAAATTCGTGTCATTCTTCCATATTTGGACCAAGGAAGCTCGGGTGAGGTGATATTTCGAGAGTTTTTCAAGGAAAACATTGGGGGTAAGAATTCCTAACTTGATTTTGGTTAAATTACATGAATCTATTGTTGTTTTTACCACTAAATTAGTAAATTGGGTTGAAAAATTTAGAAAACCCTCTTGGTTTAAATTTAAGATTTGGAGTCAATTTGTTATTGGAATTCGATAAAATTGGTATGGTTGAACTCGTATCGGAATGGGTGTTCGGATTTTATAAAAATTATGTCAGGTTCCGAGAGGCGAGTCACGCGTTGAGTTTTGTTGACTTTTTGGAATAAAATTTTAAGTCGATGTATTATTATCCGGAATTGTTTCCGATGAATTTTAATGAAGTTATAGAATTAATTTGGATAGATTTGAGAGGTCCAGGGGTCAATTCAAGCAAGAAGGCGATTTTGGAATATCGGCATAACTTCAAAGAGGCAAGTGTCTTGCTTAACCTCAAGTGGGAGAATTACCCCTTAGGCATCGAGTCTTATATGCCATTTGTGAAATGTGAAAAGCCGTGTACGCAAGGTGACGAGTACGTACTCAGCTTATATGTGTAAATTTTTATTGAGTTAAAGTCTTGAGCATATTGTGTGGTAAATTGGGTAATTGTTGGTATATATTTAATCATCTATTTGTCGTGCCTAAATCCTTGTTGTTGTTGAATATGTTGTTATATGATAATTTGATGTGATTGTTACTTGATTATTTATGTAATTCCGTGAATTTGTTGGTTTGATAATTATTGGAATTGAATTTCATTATGGATTTTTCCTCTGCAAATAATTAATTAAATGAGCTTAAGAAGAGGTGTTTATATAATTATTAAAAATTTGAACTTAATGAAGACTTTGCTTTTATGTTGAGTAGTTTCTATCTCTATTGGTTATTTTTGGGTGTTGTATACATTGTGTGGAGCTTTTGGCTATTTGTTGTGAAATTAATTGATTTTGATATTGTCACGATCCAAAAATCCCACCACAAGCGCTGTGATAGTACTTAGTCTCTAAGACTAAGTAAGCCGATTATAATCATAATTCAAGCCATTTTTTTTATAAAGATATAATTTAATACACGTGTCGAAACCAAAAGTGAAAATAATTTTAAAAACCTCCCAAGACTGGTAGTACTGAGTCACGAACTCTAACTGAATACATGAAATGATCGAATACTCAATACTGTTTGAATAATAAATAACAGTACAATAAAATGAAAAGACTCCAAGGAACTGCGACGACCAAGCAGCTCTACCTTGAATCCTTACGATCCCACTCTAACTCTGTCTGAGTCCGATATCTCCAATACCTGGTTCTGCACAAAAATAGGCAGAAGTGTAGTATGAGTACACCACGGTTGGTACCCAGTAAGTATCAAGACTAACCTCAGTGGAGTAGAGACGAGGTACAGTCAAGACACTCACTAATCTAATAACCTGTGCAATATGATATACAGAATAATAGAAAACAAATAGCAGTGATAGCAACACAAATCAACTAGTGATTTAAACAGCAAGGCAACAGGAATACCGTAAAATATTACTCAAACGAATAATAAATACAGGTACAACCAATTAATCAAGTCTTTTCAATATACATCTTTTATCTATAAGTTTTTCAATAAAAGTCTCTAGAATATAATCTTTTTCAATAAATATATTTCGAATATACTTCTTTCAGATAAATATCTTTCTAATATAATTCTTTCAATTAAATATCCTTCCAATATAATTCTTTCAAGTAAATATCTTTCAAATATACTTCTTTCAAATAAATATCTTTCTAATATAATTCTTTCAAATAAATATCCTTCAAATATAATTATTTCAAGTAAATATCCTTCAAATATAATTCTTTCAAGTAAATATCCTTCAAATATAATTCTTTCAAGTAAATATCCTTCAAATATAATTCTTTCAAATAAAAGTCACTTTGTGACACCTCATTTAACTTTCCTGGCGTGAGAAATATATTCAGCGTATCACATCAAATGGCACGGCAATACCTTCGTGCACTTGTCTCATTCTCACCTAATACATATATGTAGATCAAATCAATTGTCACGGTAACACCCTTCGTGCATTTATATCTTTCTCACCGTGCATACATATAACAGTACCAACTAGGTGGGAGAAATGCCAATAACAATAAAAGAAATAAAGTGGAGGCACACAGGAAGCAACAACGACTACAAGTCACATAGAAAACAAAGGTGCATAATAACATCTCAAGATAAAGGCATGAATGTATACACAACAAAACGATATCACAATATAATGTATGTCACTCGTCCTCGCCTGCACGGAAACACCTTTCGTGCCATGAATTTATGATAATATAAAAATAATTGCACGGCATCACCCTTCCTGCTTTTACTCTCATCCTCACCTGATAATATAAATGAAATAGCACGGCATCACCCTTCGTGCTTTACACTCTCAAATGGTACGACATTACCCTTCGTGCTTTACACTCTCAAATGACACAGCATCACCCTTCGTGCTTTACACTCTCAAATGGCACGACATCACCCTTCGTGCTTTACACTCTCCCTCGCATGATAATATGGTTCAAATGGCACGGAATCATCCTTCGTGCATTATACTCTTCCTTACCAAGCACATGTATATCATTAACAAGCAAGGTAGGAAGCATAAATAACATCAAGGAGAGTGTTTAAACCACAACACAATACAACAATTCATATCACAATTTGCCACTGACCAAAACCAAATTCCAAATATGTAGCAGAATCAATAAAGTCTTCAACAAATAGCCCAAGACTCCACAAAACGTATATAAAACCTCAAAACAATCAACAGAGGTGAAAAATACTCAGTATAGGCAACACCTTCATCAATCCAAATTTTTGATAATTATATTAACTCCTCAATTTAAACTTATTTAATAAATATTTGCAGATAAGGATTCCATCATGAATTTAATTTCAAGAAAAATATCAAATCAACAAACACATGTAATTCACATAAAATCCAAATGATAATAACACCAAGTTATTATATAAAATACAAACTTGACAAATAAGGAATGAGGCGTGATAATTCAAGGATTTACTAATGCAAACAATTATCTAATTTAATACATAAGAATGCCTAAAACTTTAAACCAATAAAATTTGCACATATAAGCCTTAGTACGTACTCATCACCTCGCGTACACGGCTTTCAAATCACACAATTTTCACATAAGACTCAATGCCTAAGGGGTAATTCCCCCACTCGAGGTCAGGCAATATACTTACCTTATTGAAGTTATGTTGATATTCCAAAATCGCCTTCTTGCTTGAATTGACCTCCGGACAGCTCAAATCTATCCAAATTAATTGTACCACTTCATTAAAATTCATCGAAAATAATTCCGGATAATAAAATACCAACTTAAAATTTTATTCTAAAAAGTCAGTGCGGGGCCCGCCCCTCGGAACCTGACAAAATTTTTACGAAATCCGAACACCTATTCCGATACGAGTTCAACTATACCAAAGTTATCAAATTTCGATGACGGATCGCCCTTCAACTCTTAAATTAAAGTCTAGAGGATTTCTACCATTTTCAACCCAATTCACTAATTTAGTGATAAAAACAACACTAGATTCATGTAATTTAACCAAATTCAAGTTAGGAATTCTTACCCCAATGTTTTCCTTGAAACACTCTCGAAATATCGCCTCACCCGAACTTCCTTGGTCCAAAAATGGAAGAATGAGATGAATTTGGACTTTATTCTGCTGCCCAGGGATTTGTTCTTCGCGTTCGCGACCCTTCTCTCGCGTTCGCGATGAACAAATTCTCCAACAACCATTTTCAAATTCTTCTCAGACAGCCTTTAGTATATCTACCATAACGTTTGATATGCAACTTCAAATAACAATTGGTTTACCTTTCTGAAAATTAGACACAAAGGGCTACAATTTTCATTTTTGGATCATCTCCAAATTCCTTATAGATTGTGAGATATGAGCCTCCAAAGTTAGACTATTGCAATAGAGATTTCCTTCTTCGCGAATGCGAAGAACAAAATCCCAGAAGTCAAATCCTTCATCGTGAACGCGAGAGGCTCCTCGCGAACGCGAAGAACAACACCAGATATCAGCAAATCAACATCCAAAGTAGCCCAAAATGATCCAAAACACACCTGAAACAACACCCAAGGTCCTCGGACCTCAACCAAACATACCAAAGCGTCCCATAACATCATACGAACTTAGTCGAACCTTCAAATCACCTTCAACAACACCAAAAACACGAATTACACACGGATTCAATTCTAATGAACTTAGAAATTTCCGAATTCCACAAATGACGTCGAAACCTCCCAAACCACGTCCGAATGACCTCAAATTTTGCACACAAGTCAGAAATGGCACAACGAAGCTGTTCCAATTTCCAGAATCGGATTCCAACCCCAATATAAAAAAGTCCACCTCCCGGTCAAACTTCCCAAAAATTCATCTTTCGCCATTTCAAGCCTAATTCTGCTACAGACCACCAAATAATTTTTCGGACACGTTCCTAAGTCCATAATCGCCATACGGAGCTATTGACATCATCAAAATTCCATTCCGGAGCAGTTTGCTCTAAAGTCAACTCTCCGATCCACTCTTTATATTTAAACTTCTAAATAAGGATTGTTCTTTTAATTTAATTCCGAATCTTCAGTAATTCAACTCGACCACACCCGCGGGTCATAATACATTTTGCGAAACTGCTCGAGACCTTAAGTCACTGAACGAGGCGTTAATTCTTAAAACGACAAGTCGGGTCGTTGCATTCTCCACCTCTTAAACAAACGTTCGTCCTCGAACGTGTTAAGAATTATTCTGAGGTTACGAAAATGATGATTTTACTTTTTCACATATACTCCCGGTTGATCCCACATTACCGCATTTGAGATAAGCCCGACAATATCATCTCAATTGAGATTATTTCTTTTATCCATATTTGTAAAATTTAAGACCAATTTCTTACACTCCAAACATTTCCAAAAAGCCCGATTTTCACAACAACGCACGGTATTACTCTCAACTGGCTATAGCAACTCGTGCCTACGCACAGATCAATTTTCTTTATAGTGTTAAGTACTTCAAAATTTCTTCGGGATGTTACATTCTCCCCCACCTAGGATCATTTGCCCTTGAATTAGAAGTAGAGTCCGCTCTCAAACACATAACATAACTTATCTCTTCTTTCGCACGTCTCAATCCCCCAAATTTTATTAACTCCCAAATTTTATAGAAATTTTGACAGCCTCCCCTGTAAATGGGTCCTATCCACCTGCCAGAGTAACACCAAAATAACTCCTAATAACACATCCACAACCCAATAAAGCACCACAATGTATATATCAATAACACTAATCTCACCATTACAAGCACCGCATTATCATAATGATATCAGAACATGAAGCACATCATATGTATGCCCATCACCACATCTCTAGTCTTAATAGTTGTTCATAATCGATTACAACATCGCCAATTAATCTCATATTAACCAAAACCTCAATTCGAATTTTGACAACACTGACAGCAAAATGTGAGGCATGAAGACCTCATAACTATTTATCCGACTTAACGAATCACAATTAACGCCACCTGGGCACTCACCTCGTAGGCTAAAACTCAATAATTACAGCATAATTATGGCACAAAAACACCTAAAAGAATTATCACATAAGCCTATCAGGCATAACTCCCTATTAGTACTATAGTACAAATTAAACTTTACAAAGGGAGAATTTAAACTCATAAATATTTCACCACAAGGACCTCGTCCTTATATAACTTCCACGGTGGCTTGTAGACCGGTTTAAATATTTCACATCATATAAAAATGCGAGGATCTCGTCCTCAACTCCGAATCACAAGTATTTTGCACATTGTGCCAATTGACATTTTCAATTTCCTTTCTTTCTTCTTTTAAATAAATTTCGTAAACACATAATGAACTCTCATACCGGTAGGGCACAAAATTCATAAAAAAAAAACTGGAATCAATTATTCAGAAACATATATAACCCACTGTAGTGAATAATAAAAATTACTTTTGGACTTATAGCCCTCAATGGTGCACAAAAATAAAAATGACCGACACAGGCTCACATCTTCAACTCTCCCAACAGGGATAAACATATAAGTGGGTCGCACAATTACGAAGCTCACCTATAAGCGAAGCATAATAGGAGGACCCACCTCAATATTCGGAACCTAATCAAATTAAGGGAGAATATCCTTTTATAACAGAATCAGGATCGTACCTGTAACGACACCATTTGGTGTATCGACCTCAACCAAAATCATAGCGATTATATCAACGGGTTGGGCCTCCACCTCTTAGGCGCCCTCTCCCCGCCTGCCCTCAACCTCTAACTGACCATGCACGTGGAGTATTAACTGGAATAACAAATGTAAGAACCCCATGCTGATGGTGCATTAAAAGCACTTACTGTAGCACCCCGAATATTTTAAAATTGTTTTTGTGTCCCCACTGGTACTGAAATGTAGAATTATTAAGGCGTAGGAATACCGCAAGCCCCAGCATCATCCTACACAAATCTCACCCCTTAATCATATACAAGTTTTGGAGAACCTTTCATTACCACGTAAATACATCTCAGGCCAAAACTGATATTACACATGACCCCGCAATTTGATCGTTGATAGTGGACTCCCTTCACTTGGCGCGAAGCCATAGGACACATGCCGATGATCCACAATACTAACCTTCACCGGTCATAAGATACCTCAAGCCATTTATTTGACGCATGTCACCCTCGTGACAGTTAAAATCGCTTTCTCCAGTGTCGTGGCTACCAGTATGTACACTTCGCTAAATAGAAATCCCATACGAACTACGTAGTCTCTAATACCACCAACTATTTCAGATCTACATCCACCTCGTGACCCTACCACAATTATGATGATTAGGCAATTAATTAAACCTTCCTTATATCATACTTATCAACCAGATGTCAGAACCCGCTGCACCCCAATGTGCACAATTGAATGATCTCTCAATACTTTCGCATCCTCGATCTGGACGACACGTCGTAATAATGGTTGAGCAACCTTGGCTCCCTTATAACCCCTCTGTTGTATCCCGAACCGTTGGCACATAGTTGATACCGAGTACACATTTCATGCACGAGTGGATGCAAAAGAACATAAGATATATGCTTCAAGCTGAATAAATACCGCACGATAAGGAATGAAAGAAGTGAAAATTTTTCCTACTAGCTCTGTAGCATCTCGAAGATAAGTACAGATGCCTCTACCGATCCGCAAGACTCTTGTCACGACCCCAAATTCACTCCATAGGATACCGTGATAGAACCTAGTCTCTAAGACTAGGTAGGCCTATCAATGCAGAATAATAATAAATATCTGAAATAAATAAACTACAATTCAAACAATTTCAACTCCCAAAATCAGGTAGAAATAAGTCACAAGCTTCTAAGAATTTATTCTCTATGTCTCTATACATCAGAGTCTAAAGCAAATAAGGAAGACAACATAGTAAGATAGAAGGGGACTCTGGAGTCTGCGGACGCTGGTAGATATACCTCGAAGTCTCCTCATACAGCTAGTTTATTGATGCATGGTCTGATAAGATGTACCTGGATCTGCACAAAAAGATGTGCAGAAACGTAGTATGAGTACACCACAGCGGTACCCAGTAAGTGCCAAGCCTAACCTCGGTAGAGTAGTGACGAGGTCATGTCAGGCCTTACTGGAGAATAAATAATAGCATGGTAAAATGTTTAAATAATATTATAAGATAAAATGACAATGGAAATGAATCAAGTAGTATGTCACATTTAATTACTTCAAATAATGACAAATAAATACCTCGTGGAAACAAAACAGAATTCTTTTCAACTTCAAGAAAATCACAACAATAATCAAAGGCAACTGCGGCCATAAATCAATATCAACAAGGGCACTCCCGAGGTACCGCCTCGTAGTCCCAAATCATAAACAAATTCACAATATCTCATTTCCTTATCTCACCGCGGGAGCCTTCACAATTTATTTTAAAGAAAATATTTTTCCTGAAATAGCATCCCACGTTTTAGCCATCCTTATCACACCGCATGACTTCTAGTAGTTCCCCCTACTAGCCACGCGTATCAAGCCACCCTTATCTCACCGCATGCGTTTCAACACCCAGACCTTATACCACCGCATGCGTATCAATATCATAATATATCACAATTTGTACCTCAAGTGCTCAAATAATTTAACTTGCCAAAATAATTCAACAACAATATTATACCACAATAAAGAGCTCACGGCTCATGCCAAAATAAATCATCAATAATGGTTTTCCACAATAAAGAGCTCACGGCTCATGTCAAAATAATTCAATAATAATATTTTTTCACAATAAAGAGCTCACGGCTCATGTCAAAATAATTTAACAATAATATTTTTCCACAATAAAGAACTCACTGCTCCATCACAATGAGTACGGAAATCTTACAAAATTATTGAGAAGTAAATAATTCAGGAAAATAATATTTCAAAATCTTTAATACGTTGCTTCAATATCAAGTTTAAAAATGTCAAATACTTCATATTAATAAATTTTAATTTAAAGAAAATAAACCTTCAAATAATGCATAGAATAAAAGAAACCAAGTTCCAACTAAACAGATAAAACAATTAGCAGGAAAAGGTCAAGCAAATTTAAAAATATAAACATTAAATCAATAATGAAGAATTTAATAAAATGAAATAATTTAATTAATGCGCGACAATGATCTACACAATTTAAAACATAATCTTTCACATTTAGCCCGTATACATACTCGTCACCTCGTGTACACAACTTTCTATACATTACAATTATCAATCCTAGGGGAATTTCTCCCACACAAAGTTAGACATGTCACTTACCTCGAATGGCTCCAATTTAACCAAGTATTATGCCTTTTACTCGATTTTTCTGACTTCGATCAACTCTTATCTAGTCATAATTAATTCGATACAGTCAACAAAAATTATAGTAATCAATTTCATAAGAAAATATTATATTTTTCAATAAAATCCGATATTAGCTCAAACTTTGCCCGTGGGGCCCACATCTCGAAATCCGAAAAAACTTACAAAATCCGACAACTCATTCATCACTCCAATCGGACTCCGGATCGACACCGAAATCTCAAAAATTCATTTCTATGAGATTTCTACAATTTTCCAAATTTCAATCTCAAAACACTAATTAAATGGTGAAAACAATAATATATTTGTGTATATAGACAAAATCCGAGTTGGAATCACTTACCCCAAATATCTTTCCTTGAAAATCTGTCAAAAGTCGCCTCTGTTCAAGCTCAAGTTTGTCAAAAATGGCAAATGGGTTGAATGCCTCTGTTTTTTTATAACTTATAGATCTGTCCAGTTCGATCTCGGGAGCTCGATCTGTCCAGTTCGATCTTGGGAGCTCGATCGCGGGAGCTCGATCTTGGGAGCTTGATCTCGGGAGCTCGATCTCGGGAGCTCGATTTTGTCAGGGACCTCGATTTTGTCAGGGACCTCGATTTTGTCAGGGACCTCGATTTTGTCAGGGACCTTGATTTTGTCAGGGACTTTGATTTTGTCAGGGACCTCGATTTTGTCAGGGACCTCGATTTGTCAGGGACCTCGATTTTTTCAGGGACCTCGATTTTGGCAGGGACCTCGATTTTGGCAGGGACCTCGATTTTGGTAGGCGGCAGCAGCCCGATTTTGACAGCATTTCCAGCAGAAAAATTGCAGCAGCTTTTGCAGCAGCTAAGTCCCACTTTTGATCCGTTAACCATCCGAAACTCACTCGAGGCCATCGGGACCTCAACCTAATACACCAATAAGTCCTAAAATATCATACGAACTTATTTGAAACCTCAAACAACGCTAAAATCACGATTCATGCTCCAATTCAATCTTAATGAAACTTAGAATTTTCAACTTCTACATTCGATGTCAAAACCTATCAAATCAAGTCCGATTGACCTCAATTTTTGGACCCAAGTAATAAATGACATAACGGAGCTGTGAAAATTTTCAAAACTGGATTCCGACCCCGATATCAAAAAGTCAACCCCCGGTCAAACTTCCCAAAAATTCAACCTTTGGCATTTCAAGCCTAATTCTACTACGGACTTCCAAATAAAATTCCGATCACACTCCTAAGTCCAAAATCACCATACAGAGCTGTTGGAATCATCAAAATTCTATTCCGGGGTCATTTGCACATAATTTGACATCCGGTCACTATTTGAACTTAAACTTTTAATTTTTTATCAAAATTCCATATCTTGGGCTAGGGACCTCGGAATTTGATTCCGGGAATACACCCAAGTCCCAAATCACGATACGGACCTACCGGAACTGTCAAAATACTGATCCGAGTCCGTTTGCTCAAAATGTTGACCAAAGTCAACTTAGTTGAGTTTTAAAGCTCTAATTCACATTTTAATTCATTTTTCACCTGAAAACTTTCCGAAAAATTTTACGGACTGCGCACGCAAGTCGAGGAATGATAAATAGTACTTTTTCGAGGTCTTAGAACACAAAATTAATTATTAAATTTAATATGACATTTTGGGTCATCACATTCTCCACCTCTAAAACAAACGTTCGTCCTCGAACGGAGTTAGAAAACGTACCTAAGCTGGTGAATAAGTGTGGATAACAGCTGCGCATATCATGCTCGGTCTCCCAAGTCGCCTCTTCGACCGGATGACCCCTCCACTGAACCTTCACATAAGCAATATTCTTTGACCTCAGCTTTCGAACCTACCTATCCAAAATAGCCACTGATTCCTCAACATAAGATAGATCATTTTCCAACTGAACTGAACTGAAGGCTAACACATGAGACGGATCGCCGTGACATTTTCGAAGCATGGAAACATGGAATACCGGATGAACCGCAGAGAGACTAGGTGGTAGTGTAAGTTTGTAAGCCACATCTCCAACTCTTTCAAGAATCTCAAAAGGCCCAATATACCTAGAGCTCAACTTACCCTTCTTCCCGAACCTCATCACACCCTTCATAGGAGAAACCCGGAGAAATACCCGCTCACCAACCAAGAATGCAACATCACGAACCTTCCAATCTGCATAACTCTTATGTCTAGATTGGGATGCACGAAGCCAATCCTGAATCAACTTAACCTTTTCCAAGACATCCTGAACCAAGTCTGTACCCAATAGTCTAGCCTCGCCCGGTTCGAACCAACCCACTAGGGACCAGCACCGCCTACCATACAAGGCCTCATACAGAGCCATCTGAATGCTTGACTGGCAACTGTTGTTGTAAGCAAACTACGTAAGTGGTAAGAACTGATCCCAAGCACCCCCCAAATCTATCACACACGCACGAAGCATATCCTCCAGTATCTGAATAGTGCGTTCGGACTGCCCGTCCATCTGAGGGTGAAATGTTGTACTCAACTCTACCCGAGTACCCAACTCACGCTGTACTGCCCTCCAAAACTATAAGGTAAACTACGTACCCCAGTCAGAGATGATAGATACTGGTACACCGTGAAGTCTGACAATCTCGTGAATATATACCTGAGCCAGCTGCTCTGAAGAGTAAGTAGTAATCACAGGAATGAAATGAGCTGATTTGGTCAGCCTATCCACAATCACCCAAACTGCATCAAACTTCCGCTGAGTCCGTGGGAGCCCAACAACGAAATCCATAGTGATCCGCTCCCATTTCCATTCTGGAATCTCTAACTTCTGAAGTAATCCACCCGGTCGTTGATGCTCATATTTCACCTGTTGACAATTTAGACATCAAGATACATACTCCACTATGTCTTTCTTCATCCGCCTCCACCAATAGTGTTGTCTCAAGTCCTAATACATCTTTGTAGCACCGGATGAATGGAGTACCGCGAACTGTGAGCCTCCTGGAGAATCAAATCATTCAATCCATCTACATTGGGCACACATAGCCTGCCTTGCATCCGTAGTACACCGTCTTCTCCAATAGTGACTTCCTTGGCATCACCGTGCTGAACTGTGTCCATACGGACAAGCAGATAGGGGTCATCATACTGACATTCCCAGATACGATCATAAGGAGAAGAATGAGAAACCACACAAGCCAAAACTCGACTCGGCTCGAAAATATCCAATCTAACAAACTGGTTGGCCAAGGCCTGAATATCCAAGGCCAAAGGCCTCTCTGTTACCGGTAAATATGCTATGCTGCCCAAACTCTCTGCCTTACGACTCAAGGCATTGGTCACTACATTGGCCTTCCCAGGATGATAGAGAATGGTGATATCATAATCCTTAAGCAACTCCAACCATCTCTGCTGCCGCAAATTAAGATCCTTTTGTTTAAACAAAGGTTGTAGACTTTAGTGATCGGTGTAGACCTCACAATAGACACCGTACAAATAATGTCGCCAAATTCTTCAAGGCACGAACTATAGCTGCTAACTCAAGGCCGTGGATCAAAAAAAATTTTTCCATGTACCCTTAACTGTCTGGACGTGTAGGCAATCACCCTACCGTCTTGCATTAACATCGCGTCAAGACCAATACGCGACACATCACAGTACACAGTATAAGACCCTGAACCTGTAGGTAATATCAACTTTGGTGCTGTAGTCAAAGTTGTCTTGAGCTTTTAGAAGCTCTCCTCACATTCCTCGGTCCATCTGAACGGAGCACCCTTCTGGGTCAATCTGGTCTTAATAGTTGTTCATAATCAATTACAGAATCGTCAATTAACTTCATGTTAACAAAAATCTCATTTCAAACTTTCACAATACTGATAACGAGACACGAGGCATGAAGACCTCAAAATTATTTACCCGAATTAATGAGTCACATTTAACGTCACCTGGGCGGGAACCTATCTCGTAGGTTAAAACTCAATAATTACAACACAAATTTGGCAAGTATGCACATAGGATTTCATATAAGTATTTTCAAGTAAGCTTAACATGCATGACTCCCTATTAGTACTATAGTACAAATTGGATCTCACAAGGGAGAACTTAAACACAAGATTTTTTTTTCCTCACAAGGATCTCGTCCTTATATAACTTCCACCGCAGCTCGTAGCCCGGTTTAAACATATCAGTTTATGCGAGGATCTCGTCCTCAGTTTTGAATCATAAGTAATATGTACATCGTGCCAATCGAAACTTTCCATTTGCTCCTTCTAAATAATTTCCGTTAAATAAAATCACAACACATAATGAACCCCACACCGGTAAGGCATATAATTCACAATTTGCAATTAATTATTCAGAATTTACATCAAAACTTACCGAAATAAGTAACATAAAGTCACCTTTATCCTCACAGCTCTTATTAGTGACCAACATGGAATAATAGGCGTAGTTATCTCCATAGAATCTCCCAACAAGAGTAAACACATAAGTAGATTATAGAATTACGAAGCTCACTCATAAGTGGAGCACCATAGAAGGACTCGTTCCGATACTGAGAACCGAATCAAGTTAAGGAAATTATTCCTTTATATTATATCAAGGTCATATCTATAACGACACCAACTGATGTAGCGACCTCCGCCATACCATAAAAATATATCAACGGCTGGGTCTCCACCTCTAGGACGCCTTCTACCCGCCTGTCCTCCACCCCTAACTGGTCATGTGGGTGGTGTAGTAACTGCAATGGGGCATGTATCCTGAGTGCTTTGATGAAATAAGTCTCTCCCAAGTTTGGGACAATTTTCTCATGATGTTCCTAGTATCACCGTATTCATAACAACCCCTTTGCGGGTTAGGCTTCTCATATTGAGTCTGTGCCAGATAAATGGAATAACCATTATAGGAACTCATGTCGGTGGTGCATTAAAAGAACTTACTAGAGCACCCAGGGTAATCCAATGTGAGGACTGGGCTGGCCGACTGCCTGAGCCCCCGCCATAATGATTTATACTTGCAGAGTAGAATCCACTAAATCCCCCAGAACCTCGAGACGTCTTGGTCTCCTTAGTTTCCTTTTTCCTCACCCCAACACATTCTAATATCTTGGTAATTTGTACAACTAGCAGAAATGAAGTATCAATTTGTACCTCCCGAGTCGTACAAAATTTTACGATCATAATTGAGTCCTGTAATGAATCTGTGGACTCGCCCTCTGGCTGTAGGAAGCAAAGTAGGAGTATGACGGGCAAACTTATTGAACTTGATGGCATATTCTGACACCGTCAATGGTGACATGATGCAACCGTTCAAACCCTATGTGCCACGCATTACGGAGAGTCTGGGAAATAAACTCTTTCAAAAGCATTTATGAGAACTGAGCCAAGTGGGCAGTGTTGCATTGGCTGGTCTGCCCTCTTCATAGGCTTGCCACGAACACTGGTGGAGAATTATCTCTCCCAAGGCAAATTTCTTCTTTTGTTATGCTGACTCAACACTGTTGAGCTGACCAATTTCTTAACATACTTTTCGATTCTTCTTTGGGGTAACCCTTACCCCTATTTATACACAACGATCACAAGTAGAGCTCCATACAGACAAATCTTATCACGATCCATATAGTCCAGAATATCGTCAACAACTGTACTTCCTCCAAAGCACCCCAAAATCCGCAACCGTGACGTCCACGCTGAGTAGACCTTTTGTAAATTTAGAGTTGTTTCTATAACTCCTTTGGTACTGAAGTATAGGATTACTAAGGAGGCGGACATACCGCAAGTCCCAACCATATCCTCTACAAACTCTCAGGCCTTAAACATGTGTAAATTTTAGGGAACCTTTCAGTACCACATATATACATTTCAGGCCAAAACTGATATAATACATGACCCCGCAATCCACCCATTAGTAGTGGACTCCCCTCACTTGGTGCGAAGTCATAGGTCACAACGTCCGATGATCCACAATAATAACCTTCACAGCTCGTATAAATCAACCAGACACCAATGTCTATTACACCCCGCACATGATTCACTAGGTGATCTCTCAATACGCCTGCATCTTCAATCAGAACCACACATTGAGGCAATGTTTGAGCATCTCTGGCTCCCTCATAGTCCATCTGCGGTATAACGAATCATCGACGCATAATTGATACCGAGTGCGCAATGTTATACACGAGTGGATACAAAGGAATATAAGATATATGTTTCAAGCTAAATCAATGCTGCACGATAAGGAGTCAAAGAAGTGAATATTTCCTAACAGTTCCATAGCCTCTCGAAGATAAGTACAGACGTCTTCGTACCGATCCGCAAAACTCTACTAAACCTGCTTGTGACTCATGACACCTATGAACCTAGAGCTCTGATACCAACTTGTCACAACCCCAAATTCCCTCCGTAGGAAGTCGTGATGTAACCTAGTCTCTAAGACTAGGTAAGCCTATCAATGCGGAATAATAATAAATATCTGAAATAAATAAACTACAATTTCAACTCCCAAAACCCGGTAGAAATAAGTCACAAGCTTTAATTTATTCTCTATGTCTCTATACCTCAAAGTCTAAAGCAAATAAGGAACACAACATAGTAAGATAGAAGGGGACTCCGGAGTCTGCGGACGCTGGCAGATATACCTCGAAGTCTCCTCGTACAGCTAGTTTATTGATGCATGGTCTGATAAGATATACCTGGATCTGCACAAAAAGATGTGCAGAAGCGTAGTATGAGTACACCACAGCGGTACCCAGTAAGTGCCAAGCCTAACCTCGGTAGAGTAGTGACGAGGTCATGTCAGGCCCTACTGGAGAATAAATAATAGCATGGTAAAATGTTTAAATAATATTATAAGATAAAATGACAATGGAAATGAATCAAGTAGTATGTCACATTTAATTACTTCAAATAATGACAAATAAATACCTCGTGGAAACAAAACAGAATTCTTTTCAACTTCAAGAAAATCACAACTATAATCAAAGGCAACTGCGGCCATAAATCAATATCAACAAGGGCACTCCCGAGGTACCGCCTCGTAGTCCCAAATCATAAATAAATTCACAATATCTCATTTCCTTATCTCACCGCCGGAGCCTTCACAATTTATTTAAAAGAAAATATTTTTTCCGAAATAGCATCCCACGTTTTAGCCATCCTTATCACACCGCATGACTTTTAGTAGTTCCCCCTACTAGCCACACCTATCAATCCACCCTTATCTCACCTCATGCATTTCAATACCCAGACCTTATACCACCGCATGCGTATCAATATCACAATATATCACAATTTGCACCTCAAGTGCTCAAATAATTTAACTTGCCAAAATAATTCAACAACAATATTTTATCACAATAAAGAGCTCACGGCTCATGCCAAAATAAATCATCAATAATAGTTTTCCACAATAAAGAGCTCACGGCTCATGTCAAAATAATTCAACAATATTATTTTTCCACAATAAAGAGCTCACGGCTCATGTCAAAATAATTCAACAATAATATTTTTTCACAATAAAGAGCTCATTGCTCCATCACAATGAGTACGAAAATCTTACAAAATTATTGAGAAGTAAATAATTCAGGAAAATAATATTTCAAAATCTTTAATACGTTGCTTCAATATCAAGTTTAAAAATGTCAAATACTTCATATTAATAAATTTTAATTTAAAGAAAATCAACCTTCAAATAATGCATAGAATAAAAGAAATCAAGTTCCAACTAAACAGATAAAATAATTAGCAGGAAAAGGTCAAGCAAATTTAAAAATATAAACATTAAATCAATAATGAAGAATTTAACAAAATGAAATAATTTAATTAATGCGCGATAATGATCTACACAATTTAAAACATAATCTTTCACATTTATCCCGTATACACACTCGTCACCTCGTGTACATGACTTTCTACACATTACAATTATCAATCCTAGGGGAATTTCCCCCACACAAAGTTAGACATGTCACTTACCTCGACTGGCTCCAATTTAACCAAGTATTATGCCTTTTACTCGATTTTTTCGACTCCGATCGACTCGTATCTAGTCATAATTAATTCGATATAGTCAACAAAAATTATAGTAATCAATTTCATAAGAAAATATTACATTTTTCAATAAAATCCGAAATTAGCTCAAAATTTGCCCGTGGGGCCCACATCTCGAAATTCGGAAAAACTTACAAAATCCGACAACTCATTCAATTACGAGTCAAACCATACTAGTTTCACTCCAATCAGACTCTGGATCGACACCGAAATCTCAAAAATTCATTTCTATGAGATTTCTACAATTTTCCAAATTTCAATCTCAAAACACTAATTAAATGGTAAAAACAATGATATATTTGTGTATATAGACCAAATCCGAGTTGGAATCACTTACCCCAAATGTCTTTCCTTGAAAATCTGTCAAAAGTCGCCTCTGTTCAAGTTCAAGTTTGTCAAAAATGGCAAATGGGTTGACTGCCTCTGTTTTTTTATAACTTACAGATCTGTCCAGTTCGATCTTGGGAGCTCGATCTCGGGAGCTCGATCTAGGGAGCTCGATCTTGTTAGGGACCTCGATTTGTCAGAGACCTCGATTTTGTCAGGGACCTAGATTTGTCAGGGATCTCGATTTTGGCAGGAAGCCCGATTTTGGCAGCAACCCGATTTTGACAGCATTTCCAGCAGAAAAATTGCAGCAGCTAAGTCCCACTTTTGATCTGTTAACCATCCGAAACTCACCCGAGGCCCTCGGGACCTCAACCCAATACACCAACAAGTCCTAAAACATCATACGAACTTATTCGAAACCTTAAACAACGCTAAAATCACGAATCATGCTCCAACTCAATCTTAATTAAATTTAGAATTTCTAAATTCTACATTCGATATCAAAACCTATCAAATCAAGTTCGACTGACCTAAAATTTTGCACCCAAGTCATAAATGACATAACAGAGCTGTGAAAATTTTCAAAACTGGATTCCGACCCCGATATCAAAAAGTCAACCCCCCGGTCAAACTTCCCAAAAATTCAACTTTTGGCATTTCAAGCCTAATTCTACTACGGACTTCCAAATAAAATTCAGATCACACTTCTACGTCCAAAATCACCATACGGAGCTGTTGGATTCATCAAAATTCTATTCCGGGATCGTTTGCTTATAATTTGACATCCGGTCACTATTTGAACTTAAACTTTTAATTTTTTTATCAAAATTCCATATCTCGGGCTAGGGACCTCGGAATTTGATTGTGGGCATACACCCAAGTCTCAAATCACGATACGGACCTACTGGAACTGTCAAAACACTGATCCGAGTCCGTTTGCTCAAAATGTTGACCAAAGTCAACTCAATTGAGTTTTAAAGCTCTAATTCACATTTTAATTCATTTTTCATCTGAAAACTCTTCGAAAAATTTTACGGACTGCGCACGCAAGTCGAGGAATGATAAATAGTGTTTTTTCGAGGTCTTAGAACATAAAATTAATTATTAAATTTAAAGATGACATTTTGGGTCATCACAACTCTACTAAACTCGTTCGTGACTCGTAGAATCTATGAACCTAGAGCTCTGATACTAACTTGTCACGACCCAAATATTCCACCACAAGCGTCGTGATGGCACTTAGTCTCTAAGACTAAGTAAGCCGATTATAATCATAATTCAAGCCATTTTTTTTATAAAGATATAATTTAATACATGTGTCGAAACCAAAAGTGGAAATAATTTTAAAAACCTTCCAAGACTGGTAGTACCGAGTCACGAACTCTAACTGAACACATGAAATGATCGCAATGATCGAATACTCAATACTGTTTGAATAATAAATAACAGTACAATAAAATGGAAAGACTCCAAGGAACTGCGACGACCAAGCAGCTCTACCTTGAATCCTTGCGATCCCACTCTAACTCTGTCCGAGTCCGATATCTCCAATACCTGGCTCTGTACAAAAATGTGCAGAAGTGTAGTATGAGTACACCACGGTCGGTACCCAGTAAGTATCAAGACTAACCTTAGTGGAGTAGAGACGAGGTACAGAATAATAGAAAATAAATAGCAGTGATAGCAACACAAATCAACTAGTGATTTAAACAGCAAGGCAACAGGAATACCGTAAAATATTACTCAAACGAATAATAAACATAGGTACAACCAATTAATCAAGTCATTTCAATATACATCTTTTATCTATAAGTTTTTCTATAAAAGTCTCTAGAATATAATCCTTTTCAATAAATATAGTTTGAATATACTTCTTTCAAATAAATATCTTTCTAATATAATTCTTTCAAGTAAATATCCTTCCAATATAATTCTTTCAAGTAAATATCTTTCAAATATACTTCTTTCAAGTAAATATCTTTCTAATATAATTCTTTCAAATAAATATCCTTCTAATATAATTCTTTCAAGTAAATATCCTTCAAATATAATTCTTTCAAGTAAATATCCTTCAAATATAATTCTTTCAAGTAAATATCCTTCAAATATGTCGTGATGGCACCTAGTCTCTAAGACTAGGTAAGCCTATCAATGCGGAATAATAATAAATATCTTAAATAAATAAACTACAATTCAAACAATTTTAACTCCCAAAACCCGGTAGAAATAAGTCACAAGCTTCTAAGAATTTATTCTTTATGTCTCTATACATCAGAGTCTAAAGCAAATAAGGAAGACAACATAGTAAGATAGAAGGGGACTCCGGAGTCTGCGGACGCTGGCAGATATACCTCGAAGTCTCCTCGTATAGCTAGTTTACTGATGCGTGGTCTGATAAGATGTACCTGGATCTGCACAAAAAGATGTGCAGAAGCGTAGTATGAGTACACCACAGCGGTACCCAGTAAGTGCCAAGCCTAACCTCGGTAGAGTAGTGACGAGGTCAGGTCAGGCCCTGCTGGAGAATAAATAATGGCATGGTAAAATGTTTAAACAATATTATAAGATAAAATGACAATGAAAATGAATCAAGTAGTATGTCATATTTAATTACATCAAATAATGGCAAATAAATACCTCGTTGAAACAAAACAGAATTCTTTTCAACTTTAAGAAAATCACAACAATAATCAAAGGCAACTACGGCCATAAATCAATATCAACAAGGACACTCCCGAGGTACTGCCTTGTAGTCCCAAATCATAAATAAATTCACAATATCTCATTTCCTTATATCATCGCGGGAGCCTTCACAATTTATTTAAAGAAAATATTTTTTCCCGAAATAGCATCCCACGTTTTAGCCACCCTTATCACACCGCATGACTTCTAGTAGTCACCCCTACTAGCCACGCGTATCAAGCCACCCTTATCTCACCGCATGCGTTTCAACACCCAGACCTTATACCACCGCATGCGTATCAATATCACAATATATCACAATTTGCACCTCAAGTGCCCAATATTTCAATTTTTCCACAAAAAAATCAACAACAATACTTTTCAATAATAAAGAGCTCACGGCTCATGCCAGAATAATCCAAAAAACATCTTACGAAAATATTCAAGAATAAATAATTCAGGAAAATAATATTTCAAATTTTTAATACGTTGCTTCAATATCAAATTTAAAAATGTCAAATACTTCATATTAATAATATTTAATTTAAAGAAAATCAACCTTCAAATAATGCACAGTATGAAAGAAACCAAGTTCCAATTAAATAAGTAAAACAATTAGTAGAGAAAAGGCAACAAATTTAAAATATATATATCACAAATCAATGATGAAGAATATAACAAGATAAAATAATTTAATAAATGCACAACAATGATCTACACAATTTAAAAATATAATCCTTCACATTTAGCCCGTGTACACACTCGTCACCTCGTGTACACGACTTTCAACACATTTCAATAATCACATTAATATCAATTCTAGGAGAAATTTCCCCCACACAAGGTTAGACACGTCACTTACCTCGCCTTGCTCCAATTTAACCAAGTATTATGTTTTTTTCTCGATTTTCCGACTCCGATCGACTCGTATCTAGTCATAATTAATTCGATACAGTCAAAAAAAATTATAGTAATCAATTTCATAAGCATTTTCATTAAAATCCGAAATTAGCTCAAAATTTGCCCGTGGGGCCCACATCTCAGAATCCGACGAAACTTATAAAATCCGACAACCCATTCAATTACAAGTCCACCCATACCAATTTTACCAAATCCGATAACAACTCGACCTCCAAATCTTAAATTTTCGTTTTTGGAAGATTTTGCAAAAATCTTGATTTTTCTTCCATAAATTCACGGATTCATGATGTAAATGAGTATGAAATCATGAAATATAATCAATATAGGATAAGGAACACTTACTCCAATGTTTTCCCGTGAAAATCGCCCAAGAACCGTGCTCCAAAAATCCAAAATGAAATGAATGAAATGACCATTTTTGGTCTGTAAGTTTCTGCCAATCCGTCACTAAAAGTCCATTTTCCGTCACTAAAAGTCCACCAGAAACTGCTCTACCAGCCTTCTTTCAATCCGTCATAACTTTATGAACAAATGTCCTCATGATGCATGGTTTAATGATGTTTGGCATATTTCGATATGTGTTAATGTTACTTTACTCATGCTTTAACCACTTTTTGATGTTATTTAATCTTTAAAACACCCAACATGGTGTAATTATTGGTTTGATGACTAATTAAGTTATGTGTGACGATTTAAGGTGTTCGGAGTGCAAAATATGAAGAAAAGGTGGTTTAGCTAGAGGAAGAAGGGTTGGATGCG
The DNA here is from genome assembly GCF_000715075.1 of Nicotiana tabacum. Lineage (NCBI taxonomy): Eukaryota > Viridiplantae > Streptophyta > Magnoliopsida > Solanales > Solanaceae > Nicotiana > Nicotiana tabacum. The sequence continues at coordinate 112,612,682 of NC_134096.1, read as the reverse complement.
TCGCATCCAACCTAGGAAAACATCATCCTGCATGCAACCTTAGCAGTGAAGTCGTGCCATCGCGTCCGCCATCGCTTGCGAAACTGGGAAGTAGAAGTGAAGCTGGATGCGTCGCATCCACCATCGCATGCGAAGCTGAGAAATAGAGGACAAGGTGGATGCGTCGCATCCGCCTTCGCAGGCAAAAATTGAAATGGAGGACAAGGTGGATGCGTCGCATCCACCTTAGCATCAATCCCTGAAGCCGAATTGGACTAGGAATGGGAGAGCTTTGGCCCACGACTTTTGTACGCAATATATAAGCTAAAAACGCCTCTTTTAGGTTATCTAACATATTGGGAATAGGGAAAAAGCCACGAAAAAGCTGTGGAGGCGGGAATTCATCAAGTTTCATCTTTCTCCCACCAACTTAGTAATTTTTATGTTTCTTTATATGATTTGTTGTTTGGCTACCATGTCTATGTGGAGCTAAACTTCACGTTCTAGGGTTGTGGTTCTTTCATGACTATTGTTATTCGGATATTGATTTTGACTTCTTGATTTATCATATTAGTTTATTTATTCAATCTTGCACTTAATTATTTAATTGATTGATCACCAATTGAATATTATCTACGAATCTAGAATTGAACTCGAAAGTGGAAATTCTATATTGCATATAGGATTGAGTAGGGCAAGTTCTTGAACTCGGGCATCGGGGAATGGATTCGTGGTTAGGATAGACATATACCTAATTGCCTTGCTTGGTTGATTTACAGGAATTATAAATGCGTTCTTGTTGATTCTCACTCCATAGACATATAGGCGTTAAGTTAGCTGGAATAGGCGAGTAAGAACTCGACAGATTCTTATGAGCAATATTAACCCTGTCAACCAATAAGCTAGATAAATTAGTCGGTCAATTCAATTGAAGAATACAATAGGATTGTTAGATAGCCCATAACCCTAGATCGTTTTCATTACATTGATATCATAAAAGTCTGCTCTTCCTCTGTTCAAAGTTTATTATTTATATTTTTCTTATTTAATTAGTTAGAATAAAATATTTTTAGATTTAATTCTTATTTAGATAATTGGGATAGTCTAATTTAGTTAATAGTTAATCATAAGTCCTCGTGGGTTCGACATCCGACTTTTAGTCACTTTATTACTTGACGACCGCGTATACTTGCGTGAGTGTGTTTGGTCGCAACAAGTTTTTGGCGCCGTTGCCGGGGACTTAGAAATTAGCTACGTGACTAAGTTAAGCTTTTATTAGATATTTGTTTTCAAGTTTTAATTTTCAGTTTGCCTGGTTTGTGTCAACGCAGGGTTTACTCTCGAATGCAGAGGAGTAGAAGTGCAAACAACCTCATTCCTCTTGATCCAGAAATCGAACGAACATTACATAGAGTGAGAAGAGAACACGAAGCTAGAACGAGAATAGAAAGAGATTTGGACATCGCAATCCAACCACAGCCAATAGATATGGCAGGCAATGAAGAGCGTCCGGTAATCGAAGCCGCAAGGCCCAATCTTGCGAATATGACTCAGGCTATTGTGAAGCCTGATATCACTGGGCATTTTGAACTCAAACAGTACATGGTACAGCTGATTCAGTCCACAGGACAATATGTGGGTCTATCTCATGAGGACCCGCAGAGGCATATTCAGAACTTCTTGGAAATCACGGATACTTACAATTATCCGAACGTCTCCAAGGACTATGTCAGGCTGACACTATTCCCTTTTTCACTGTTGGGGGAAGCTAAAGAATGGTTGCAAAAGGAGCCCGCGAACTCTATCCACACTTGGGATGATCTAGCAAGGAAATTCCTGATCAAGTTTTTCCCAACTAAGAAGACAAAGTCGTTGAGGAGCCAAATTCTTGGGTTCCAACAACGGGATGGCGAGACACTTCGTCAAGCTTGGGAAAGATACAAGAAACTACTCAGAGACTGCCCGCATCATTGTCAAACTGATGAGGTATTGGGTCACACTTTTGTTGATGGGTTAGATGAAGCATCAAAGATGAATCTTGACTCAGCTTGTGGGGGTAGTTGCATGGCAAGACCGTATAGTGAAATACAACTCCTGCTAAATAATTTCACTGCTAATGACCATAATTGGCAAGGAGAGGGGGATTCACGAAGGGTAATTAAACAGAAGGCCGCCGGTTTGATTGAGCTGGATGACTTTTCCGCCATGAGAGCCGATATAGCAAAATTGGCAAATCAGATGAATAGAATGACAACACAACAAATGCAACATGTACAGCAGATGTCTATTTGTTGCGAACTATGCGGAGACAGTCATATGATTGACATGTGCCCCACGAATCCTGAATCTATATACTATGTGGGACAACAAAACAGAGGTCCTATGAATCAACATGCGCAATATGGAAACACTTACAACCCAAACTGGAGGAATCATCCTAACTTCTCATGGGGCGGGAGTCAACAGAATCAGTATAGGCCTCAAGGGAATTTTACTCAACCTCAGAAGCCACCCCAACAAATGGAAGAAAGTACGAATGACTTGCTGAAAAAGTTGTTACTAGACAATCAACAGCTCAGGACCGATTTCAGAAATCTTGAGAGGCAAATGGGGCAGTTAGCAGCAAACCAAAATACTAGACCTACAGGCTCACTTCCCAGTGATACAGAGAAGAACCCTCAAATTAATGCAGTTACACTTAGAAACGGGAGGGAACTAGAGGAAGCGCCAAGGAAGATAAAAGAAAAACCTACACCTGGGGGGAGTTGACACCTAAGGCAACACAAGAGTCAAAGGAAGATGATGCAAGTTCAGAGCGAATGGAGGTTACAAGGCCACCACCACCTTTCCCCCAAAGATTGCAGAAAAGGAATGACGATCGCATGTTCAACAAATTTCTCTCCATGTTGAGTCAGGTTCAATTAAATATTCCATTAGTGGATGTACTTCATGAAATTCCAAAGTACGCTAAGTACATAAAAGACATAGTGGCTCATAAGAGGAAATTGACTGAGTTCGAGACGGTTGCACTTACTGAGGAGTGCACATCAAGGGTCCAAAACAAGCTTCCCCAAAAGCTTAAGGACCCTGGCAGCTTCACTATTCCAGTACAAATCGGTAATGTTAACGTGGGACGTGCTCTGTGTGATTTGGGTGCAAGCATAAATCTGATGCCGTTATCCTTGTTTAAGCAATTAGGTCTGGGAGCTCCGAGACCAACCACCGTGATGTTGCAATTAGCTGATAGGTCCATAGCCTACCCTGAAGGAGTGATTGAAGATGTGCTGCTGCAAATTGGAAAATTCATCTTCCCAGCTGACTTCATCATTCTAGACTTCGAGGCTGATGAACAAGTTCCAATCATATTGGGACGACCTCTCTTGGCTACTGGCGATGCAATAATTAAAGTGAGAGAAGGGAAAATGATTATGAGAGTGGACAACGAGGAGGCAGTCTTCAATGTCTACAAAGCAATCCAACTCCCCCGCCACTATGAGGAGCTCTCTATGATATCTGTGGTAGAGGTGGATGAGAAACTTCTTAACACGAGCGTATATCTAGGCGACTGTTTAGAAAAAGCAATCATGCTATTTGATAGCTTGGAGATGGATGATGAGGTTGAGGAGATAAAGGGAATCCTAGATACATCATGTGGTTACATGCAAGGAATAATCCCGTTTGAGCCCCTGAATAGGCCAAGTGGCCCCCCACAAAAGCCGTCAATTGAAAAAGCTCCAAATTTGGAACTTAAACCCCTACCCCCTCACCTTCAATATGCTTATTTGGGAAGTTCTGACACTTTACCTGTTATTATTTCTGCTCACTTGTCTAAATTACAGGAAGAAAAGCTATTAAGGGTGCTACGTGAGCACAAGCGAGCAATTGGGTGGACAATGTCTGACATTAAAGGCGTTAGTCCAGCTTTCTGCATGCACAAAATCCTCATGGAGGACGGACACAAACCGAGTGTAGAACACCAACGCCGACTAAATCCAATCATGAAAGAAGTGGTAAGGAAAGAAGTGATTAAGTGGCTTGATGCAGGTATTGTATTTCCAATCTCTGATAGTAAATGGGTAAGCCCCGTTCAATGTGTGCCGAAGAAAGGGGGGATAACCGTAGTAGTTAATGAAAATAATGACTTAATTCCAACAAGAACTGTAACTGGATGGAGAATTTGCATAGATTACAGAAAACTAAACAATGCCACCCGGAAAGACCACTTTCCCCTGCCTTTTATTGACCAAATGCTTGATAGATTAGCTGGCCAGGAATACTACTGTTTCCTGGACGGTTATTCGGGGTATAATCAGATTGCTATAGCCCCAGAAGACCAAGAGAAAACTACATTTACATGTCCTTATGGCACGTATGCGTTCAAGAGAATGCCCTTCGGTCTTTGTAATGCACCTGCGACTTTTCAAAGGTGTATGATGGCTATTTTCACTGACATGGTTGAAAGATATGTAGAAGTATTCATGGACGATTTTTCTGTGTTTGGATGTTCTTTTGATAGTTGTTTGATGAACCTTGATAAAGTGCTAGCTAGGTGTGAAGAGACGAACTTGGTGCTAAACTGGGAAAAGTGCCATTTCATGGTACGTGAAGGTATAGTTTTGGGGCACAAGGTTTCAAAAGATGGTCTACAGGTGGATAAAGCAAAGGTGGAGACGATCGAAAAATTGCCCCCGCCGACATCCATAAAAGGCATTCGCAGTTTCTTGGGTCATGCAGGTTTTTATCGTCGTTTCATTAAAGATTTTTCGAAAATTTCTTCCCCTTTGTGCAGGCTTCTAGAGAAAGACGTTACCTTCAAGTTTGATAATGCATGTCTGAAAGCATTTGAGGAGCTGAAGGGAAGATTGGTGACTGCACCAATTATCATTGGCCCCGATTGGGCACAACCATTTGAGTTGATGTGCGATGCAAGTGACATAGCAATTGGAGCGGTGTTGGGGCAAAGGAGGGATAAAATCTTTCACTCCATTTATTATGCAAGCAAAACTATGAATCCAGCTCAGATGAATTATACAGTGACTGAAAAGGAGTTGCTTGCAGTGGTGTGGGCGTTTGACAAGTTCAGATCCTATCTAGTGGGAACCAAAGTCATCGTCTACACAGATCATTCAGCTATCAGATACCTATTTGAAAAGAAAGACGCCAAGCCGAGGCTGATTCGTTGGGTCCTCCTCTTGCAAGAATTTGACTTAGAGATCCGAGATCGAAAAGGGACAGAAAATCAAGTGGCCGATCATTTATCCAGATTAGAGAGCCGGAACCATGTAGCTGAAGGAGGGTCAATTAAAGAAACATTTCCGGATGAGCAAATATTGGCAATCACCTCAGGTGAAGCCCCATGGTATGCAGATTATGTGAATTTTATCGCAAGTGGGGTAACGCCACTAGAGTGGACAGCTGACAATAGAAGAAGATTCCTACATGATGTAAGGTTCTACGTGTGGGATGAGCCGTTCCTATATAGGCAGTGTGCAGATCAGTTGGTGAGAAGGTGTGTTCCTGAGGAAGAGATGAAGGCTATACTACATGACTGCCATGCGTCACCATATGGAGGTCATCACGGCGGGGATAGAACCGCCCAAAAAGTGCTACAATCAGGTTTTTATTGGCCAAAATTGTTTAAGGATGCACATGCCTTCGTTAAAAATTGTGATAGATGCCAAAGAACTGGAACTATCACGAGGAAGCACGAGATGCCCTTGCAAAATATACTGGCGGTAGAACTTTTTGATGTTTGGGGGATTGATTTTATGGGACCATTCCCATATTCTAATGGACACAGATACATCTTGGTGGCGGTCGACTATGTTTCTAAGTGGGTAGAGGCCATAGCTCTTCCTACTAACGACGCAAAAGTTGTGGTAGGCTTTGTAAAGAAGCACATTTTCACACGTTTTGGGACCCCAAGAGTGTTGATAAGCGACGGGGGAACTCACTTTTGTAACAAACTGCTGAATAATATTCTTGCAAAATACGGAGTCAAGCACAAAGTTTCTACTGCCTATCATCCCCAAACGAGTGGTCAAGTAGAAGTTTCCAACAGAGAGGTCAAGCAGATTTTGGAAAAGACAGTAAGTATGAATAGAAAGGACTGGGCCGGGAAGCTGGATGACGCATTATGGGCATATCGCACTGCGTACAAGACCCCAATAGGCACTTCTCCGTACAGGTTGGTTTATGGGAAGGCCTGCCATCTGCCCGTCGAGCTTGAACACAAAGCTTATTGGGCGATTAAAAAGCTAAATATGGAGATGGACTTGGCCGGTGAAAAGAGATTGCTACAACTCGACGAGCTTGATGAGTTTCGATTGCATGCGTATGAAAATGCCAAATTGTATAAAGAGAAGACAAAAAGATGGCATGATAAGCATATCCAACATCGTGAGTTTGAACCAGGTCAACAAATTCTACTGTTTAATTCAAGGCTAAAGCTTTTTCCAGGAAAGCTTAAATCTCGATGGTCGGGTCCGTTTGAAGTGGTTAGTGTGAAACCTCATGGTGCGATAGAATTGTGTGAAAAGGGGTCCAATACGACATTCTTGGTAAATGGCCAAAGAGTAAAACACTATTGGGGTGGTGACATTGCACGTCACAAGACCACAATGGACTTAGTGGAGGCATGAAGAACATGCTGCGTCGTGCCGCGACGTTAAATCAGGCGCTTCTTGGGAGGCCACCCAAGTTAGTTAGTTTTTTTTTTTTTTTTTTTTTTCGTAGGACATAGATTTTATTCAAGAAAACGAGGCGGATGCGTCGCGTCCCCCTCAGCAAAAAAAAAAAAAAAAAAAAAAAATATTTTTTAAGGCAGACAAGGCAGTGAAGTCTGCCTATCGCGCCCGTATCGCGTCCCAAAATTTTTGAAGGAAGACAAGGGGATGCGTCGCGTCAAAGCTCGCACGCACAGGTAAATAATATATATTTTAACACATCTTAAGATAACCTATTCGAACAAAAACGTTTCTTGCGACGCATCCACTCGTCTCGTTTTGGCGACGCCTACGAACGCAGAACAGAATTCTCTCATCGAAATTGTATCGCAATAAGATCAAACGCGACAGGTACGCATCATCCTCTTCGTTCTTCCGTTGGTTTCTCTCCAAATTCGTCTCTCATCCCTCCTTCAGTGGTAGCAACAAGTAGGTTTTGCAATTTCAAGATTTTTAGGGCTGTCGTTCTTGGTAGTTGTAATGGTTGAGAGATGATAAACTATAATTCCCTTCATCTCGTCCAACTTTGGGAGGGTAGTGTCACTGCTCAACTGATAGAATGAACTAGGCACACTTGTTGCATACCACATGTTCGACGAATTGTCCCTGAGAAAAAATTTAGGCGTCGGTGAAGTCTGAGTAACCGAGCAACATTGGTGTATGCTTGAGAATAAGTGTGGGGTCGAGTGAGGGGCTATGTGAAATTGAGTTTTTGAAGAAAGTTATCACATACTTGCTGACAGTCATGAGCTACAATTCCATGAAGAGTGAATGGCATGACTTTACAAATAAATTGAAGTCTGCAAGCTGTCGCAATTGCTTTCAGGCTGAACTTCGCTGTTTCATCTGCTAATTGTTGAATTCTTTGCATTGCAGGTACTTAGATTCGTAAAATGACAGCAGCGAGTAAACCATCCAAGAAACAAGATAAAGATGGTAACAAACAACCGCCCAAAAAGCCTACCGGAAGGGCAGCGGGCGGTCCAAATCCACAGAAAAAGAGGAAGCGGACGGAGAAGGAAATGGAACTGCTGCCTAGGCAGTTAAGTGATGATTCAGAGCAAGAGGAGGAGGAAACATTGGTCCGGAGGATAGTGAAGAAGGGTATTACACCGAGCAAAGGAATAGAGATACGAGAGCCTGTGACATACCAAAGAAAAGCTTCGAGAATGAGTGCTCCAACTGATAAAGGGAAGGAGAAGATTACTACAGAATCTGAATCCGATTCCGATTCGGACAATGACCACCTACAGATCAACATGAGTGATGAAGACGAAGGTGAACCCATAGACCGAGTTGATTGGGAGAAATACTTTGTTAATGAGAAGGCATTCCGAGCCTATAAGAAGATATTGGTTTCAAAGAAGTACATTCCGGAAAAGCCGATAAACATCGGACCACTTAAGACAAAGTACTCAGAGTTTCTCCAGTCAATTCGAGAGGTGCAAAAATGGGGACCCATTCTGAAAGGTCATGGCAAAGCCAACCTCACCATTGTTAGAGAGCTCTACGCCAATTGGCGTCACGCACGGGGAAACATTGTGCGAGTGAGAGGGATAGATATTAATGTGTCAGCTGACGCTCTGAATAACTTCTTAAGGGTGCCACACACACTCACTGACAGGTTTGACGCCATATGCAAAACACCAGATTATGCACACATTAAGTCTGTCCTATGCCCTACCAGGAAGGATGCAGAATGGAAGCATGGGAGTATGGAGTACCACTCTATAGCAAAGGAATTCATGAGTGCGTTAGCACGTGTGGCTCTAAATTTCATTTGTAACCGACTGCTGCCATGCCAACATAAAACTGATGTCCCTCGTTACCGCGCACTCGTATTATATGCTTTATTAGAGGGGATACCACTCAACTTCGGAGCCATCATGCATGATCAAATGCAGCGAACCAGGATGAATTACAAGTGGAGGCTGTTCTTTGCTAATACCCTAACGGCTTTTTTAACAGAGAGGGGAGTACTATGGGACAAGGAGAATGATGACATTGAGGCTAAAGCTCCAGGACCATATGATGTCACTCATGTTCTAGAGCCGAACAAGGGAAGGTCTTCTAAGCTCACCGTCCAACAATTATTTGAGCATATGCAAGCAGATATGCAAGAGAACAGGGCTGAGCTGATAGCGACTCGTGTCGAGTTGAGTGCCACCAGGGATGAGTTGAGACAGACTCGTGCGGATCTAAGCCGAGTTCAGACCGAGCAGGCCACGATGATGAAGGAGATATCATTACTCCTCAGAGCTCTGGTTCAATGTGCAGGTACAGACATCTCCCAGCTGATTGCATCATCCACTGCCGGACCATCCACTCCTGTTCCTCCCATAGTCACCGAGGCTCCACTCAACAGGCCTATTGAGGTTGCTGTAACACCTGATACAGAATCAGCACCAGTTGTTGATGATAGGAATGCTATGGATGCAGATGCTCCTCCACCTTGACTTCAGGGAGTCCTTCTCACCCTACTTTACCTTGTTTGTATGCGTTGGGGACAACGCACAACCCTAAGTGTGGGGTGGGGGTGATTTATGTTTGATGTATGGATGAATGTACTAATATATTCACTGGATTAATGGCATAAAATAACAGTAAATTCATCTATATGGAGTAACTATCAGTTTATCTATTAGTTTATTTATTCAAAAAAAAAAAAAAAAGTATCTTTGTAGATAGTAATAATCCCCTGTGGTTTTTCTTTGTGCCTCGGTTCTTTTCCATGGGATGTAGTTTGAACCGGGTAATTTTGTTTTCTTTTTAGAGTAGAGTAGGAATGTAGGGAATAAAAGGAGGAAGAATGATGAACCTAGGTGCCCTTGACTTGTTTGATACTGGCATATTTAAGCTTTTACATATGTAATATCTTCCCTTCTCACTCTGAAACTATTGATGATGCCTTGTTAAAACGGATAGCATGTTTTGTGGCGCCTATTTCTCATTTTCTTGACTTGTGTTCACTTTGCGCTTAATGCTTAATATCTCGTGGCTCCGTGAATACTTGCATTACTTGAGAGTCGGAATGTAACCGTCCTTAATGAGTCATGTGCCATGTGTGGTGAGGTTTTTGTGTAGTCCATGTAATGTACTTGTGTCTAGAACTTGCCCGGTATGTGAGTTGAAGCGAAATTTTAGGTGATGCTCGGTTTGAAAAATGATTTTAGGCTTTCTTTGATCTTTTTGAGCTTATTGCTTATCACAAATAAAATCTATCCCTAGTTAGCCCTTTTGAGCCTGTAGACCTTTTATTTGGTGCCCACATTACAAGCCTATACCCTTTTTATTCTTAATTGACATTGTTTTGATCCTTTTACCTCTTAAAGCACTTTAATTGTTAGATGAGCGCTGAAAGAAGTAAGAAGGGACTAAGTGTGGGGTGACTTTTGAGTGGAACCAATGAAAGAAAGAAGGGTGCACTTATTTTGTAAAATAATACACCACTAGCGGAAATTAAAAGAAAAAAAAAGAAGAGAAAAATCTGGAAAAAAAAAAAAGAAAGAAAAATATAAATGAATAAATTGTTGTCTTGTTCTTGCTAGTGGGTATGAATTAAAGTAGTGCTTAAAGAAAGAGGAAATATTGTTGGGGTGATATTATTTGTGAAATTGAAGTGGTGTTGAAGAATTTGCGCTTAAGTTATTTGATGATGTGTTAAAGTGCTTAGGAGGGTGAATCACTATTCCTTAAATATATCCTACCCGTCCCTTAGCCCACATTACAACCATGAAAAAAGTCCTAATTGATTTTAGATCGAGCGAGCTTACATTAGTAGAGATTTACATTAAGGGCAAGCCTATGGTACCAACTGCATGCATGCGACTTCTTTTTGTGAGAGTGAGCGATTTTCTTTGTGAGCATGAGATTCGAATGTGTGGATTGATTCTACTCTCTTTGCTTTTGTTGTGAGGGCACATGGTTTCACGAGGGATAGGTAACGTTATTAGACTTCTCTATGATGTTGGTTGTTCAAGCCATGAGTGCATTGTGACATTGAGTCGGTTTTTGAGGTTAGGATTGTTATGAGCATGTTGTCTTTGTTCGAATATGTTTAAAGAAGGGCCTAAGAAAAGGGAAGTGTGTTGATGCATAGTCTAGAGCCTAATTGTAGCAAATAATCATGGTCATAGATGTAGTGTGCTTTGAACGATAAGAGTTTAATTTTGTTTCGTCTACTATAGGATGGTTTGTTCGAGGACGAACAAAGGTTTAAGTGTGGGGTAGTGATGTTTGGCATATTTCGATATGTGTTAATGTTACTTTACTCATGCTTTAACCACTTTTTGATGTTATTTAATCTTTAAAACACCCAACATGGTGTAATTATTGGTTTGATGACTAATTAAGTTATGTGTGACGATTTAAGGTGTTCGGAGTGCAAAATATGAAGAAAAGGTGGTTTAGCTAGAGGAAGAAGGGTTGGATGCGTCGCATCCAACCTAGGAAAACATCATCCTGCATGCAACCTTAGCAGTGAAGTCGTGCCATCGCGTCCGCCATCGCTTGCGAAACTGGGAAGTAGAAGTGAAGCTGGATGCGTCGCATCCACCATCGCATGCGAAGCTGAGAAATAGAGGACAAGGTGGATGCGTCGCATCCGCCTTCGCAGGCAAAAATTGAAATGGAGGACAAGGTGGATGCGTCGCATCCACCTTAGCATCAATCCCTGAAGCCGAATTGGACTAGGAATGGGAGAGCTTTGGCCCACGACTTTTGTACGCAATATATAAGCTAAAAACGCCTCTTTTAGGTTATCTAACATATTGGGAATAGGGAAAAAGCCACGAAAAAGCTGTGGAGGCGGGAATTCATCAAGTTTCATCTTTCTCCCACCAACTTAGTAATTTTTATGTTTCTTTATATGATTTGTTGTTTGGCTACCATGTCTATGTGGAGCTAAACTTCACGTTCTAGGGTTGTGGTTCTTTCATGACTATTGTTATTCGGATATTGATTTTGACTTCTTGATTTATCATATTAGTTTATTTATTCAATCTTGCACTTAATTATTTAATTGATTGATCACCAATTGAATATTATCTACGAATCTAGAATTGAACTCGAAAGTGGGAATTCTATATTGCATATAGGATTGAGTAGGGCAAGTTCTTGAACTCGGGCATCGGGGAATGGATTCGTGGTTAGGATAGACATATACCTAATTGCCTTGCTTGGTTGATTTACAGGAATTATAAATGCGTTCTTGTTGATTCTCACTCCATAGACATATAGGCGTTAAGTTAGCTGGAATAGGCGAGTAAGAACTCGACAGATTCTTATGAGCAATATTAACCCTGTCAACCAATAAGCTAGATAAATTAGTCGGTCAATTCAATTGAAGAATACAATAGGATTGTTAGATAGCCCATAACCCTAGATCGTTTTCATTACATTGATATCATAAAAGTCTGCTCTTCCTCTGTTCAAAGTTTATTATTTATATTTTTCTTATTTAATTAGTTAGAATAAAATATTTTTAGATTTAATTCTTATTTAGATAATTGGGATAGTCTAATTTAGTTAATAGTTAATCATAAGTCCTCGTGGGTTCGACATCCGACTTTTAGTCACTTTATTACTTGACGACCGCGTATACTTGCGTGAGTGTGTTTGGTCGCAACATTTAACTTTCTGGAAACTAGAATCCAACGACTACAACTTTTATGTTTTGCAACTTTTCTGATTCCTTATGAATTGCGAGATATAAGCTCCCAAAGTTGGCTCCATGCATCAGAATTTCTGGCGAAACAGCTCTACTAGCCTTTATTCAATCCATCATAACTTTCTGTACAAATGTCCAAATAATGAATGGTTTAACTTTCTGGAAACTATAATCAAACGACTACAACTTTCATGTTTTGCAAATGTTCTTATTCCTTATGAATAGCGAGATATAAGCTTCCAAAGTAGGCTCCACGCACGACATTTCTTTAACAGAAATTTCCAGCACTCTTTGTCCGAAATCCATTCCGTTTACCTTCCGAAATCCACCCGAGACCCTCGAGACCTTAACCAATTATTCCAACATGTCCCAAAATACCATATAAACTTAGTCGAGGCTTAAAACTACATCAAACAACATCAAAATGACAAATCGCACCTCAAATCAAAATCAATGAACTTTGAACTTTCAAATTCTATATCTTGTGTCGAAACACATCAAATCAATTCGGAATGACTTCAATTTTTGTACACAAGTCATAAATGACATAACTGAGCTATGAAAATTTTCAGAATCGGATTTCGACCCCGATATCAAAAAGTCAACACCTCGGTCAAACTTCCCAAAAATTTAACTTTCGGCATTTTAAGCCTAATTCCACTACGGACTTCCAAATAAAATTCCGATCACGCTCCTAAGTCCAAAATCACCATACAGAGCTATTGGAATCATCAAAATTCTATTCCGGGGTTATTTGCGCATAATTCGACATCCGGTCACTATTTGAACTTAAACTTTAAATATTTTATCAAAATTCCATATCTCGGGCTAGGGACCTCGGAATTTGATTCCGGGCATACGCCCAAGTCCCAATTCACGATATGAACCTACCAGAACTGTCAAAACACTGATCCAAGTCCGTTTGCTCAAAATGTTGACCAAAGTCAACTCAGTTGTGTTTTAAACATCTAATTCACATTTTAATCCATTTTTCACCTGAAAACTTTTCGAAAAATTTTTACGGACTGCACACGCAAGTCGAGTAATGGTAAATAGTACTTAGATCACATAATTAATCATTAAATTTAAAGATAACATTTTGGGTCATCACATATAATTCTTTCAAATAAAAGTCACCTTGTGACACCTCATTTAACTTTTCTGGCGTGAGAAATATATTCAGCGTATCACATCAAATGGCACGATAATACCTTCATGCACTTGTCTCATTCTCACCTAATACATATATGTAGATCAAATCAATTGGCACGGTAACACCCTTCGTGCATTTATATCTTTCTCACCGTGCATACATATAACAGTACCAACTAGGTGGGAGAAATGTCAATAACAATAAAAGAAATAAAGTGGAGGCACACAGGAAGCAACAACGACTACAAGTCACATAGAAAACAAAGGTGCACAATAACATCTCAAGATAAAGGCATGAATGTATACACAACAAAACGATATCACAATATAATGTATGTGTCACGACCCAAAATCCAAAAAGGTCGTGATGGCGCCGGACACCGCTGTCAGGCAAGCCAACCATAATCAATTAACTTAATTACCCATTTTAGTATTTTTGAAATAAAAATTTCTTTAATAAAATTGTAGAGATAAAACTCATAGAGTAAATGATAAATATTTTTGCAGCTAAATTTCTAAACAATTCACAACCATTCCCAAAACCCGATGTCACAAGTGCATGAGCATTTACTAGGAAATTAAAATAAAATACAGCATCTGTCCAGAATACAAATTAGACAGGAAAATATAACAACTCTGAAGGAGATTCTGTTAGCTGCGGATCGTAATATAGAATGCAGCTCACCTATGTCCCCACAATTATTAACCACACCCTTGCGCACACAAGGCCGCTATACATATATGTACCTGCACAATAAAATGTGCAGCAAGTGCAGTATGAGTACGAAAACAACGTGTACCCAGTAAGTATCAAGCCTAATCTCGAAGAGGTAGAGACGAGATGGCCGACTATGACATTCACTATGGGTCAATAATATTAAATAATCATGAAAATAGAAATATTTATATCAACGATGATTCACATAATTAACAATAATTTATTGAACCAGCAGAAGTAATTAAATTCCTTCAATTCCAATAATTCTCAATATATTAATTAAATTCCTTCAATTCAAATAATTTCTAATCTATTAAGTAAATCCTTTTATTTCAATAAAAATTCCAGTTTATCAAATAGCTTTACAAGCTGCAATTCAATTTCAATAAATTTCTAATTTATCAAATAACTTTACAAGCTGTAATAAATTGTCCGAGTATCGTGTAATTATTATTATTATTAAGCATGATTTCTGCCGAGGTCGTACGGCCCGATCCAGAGTTTTGTGTACACTGCCGAGGGATGTGTGGCACGATCCATAAATGCATCTATCCTGCCGAGGCGTTCGGCCCACTCCACAAGAAAGGAGGACATTTTCTTATGTGCCTACGGAAGGAGAGTATATTTATTATAAGATATATTCGGGAGGAAGAACAGTTTTTTTTTAACAATTAATTAATTTAAACAGAAAATCAATCATATAAGGTTTCCATCCTTTGATATCAGCATATGAGATTTCCATCCTTTAATATCTTTATCTAACAATTCATAATATATTCATATATATATCAATTAATATTAATTAAACAAAGAATACAATTTACACAAGTAATTCATGCTTTGAGTCCTAAACTACCCGGACTTTAGCATTAATAGTAGCTACGCACGGACTCTCGTCACCTCGTGCGTACATAGCCCCCGCAATTAGCAGCAATTATTCAATTTAATCCCTATGGGGTAATTTCCCCCTCACAAGATTAGACAAGAGACTTACCTCGCTCCGAAGTTCCATAGCCGGCTCCCAAGCTTTTCAAATAACTCGACCGATGCCCAACGCTCCAAAACTCGCTTTCGCTTTATTAACATTCACAAGCTTTTAATCCTCCTCTGACATCGTAACATTGAGTAAAATGCTCATACGCTACCAACAAATTGGTATCTACAATTACAATCCCAATTACAATCAAAATATGACTCAAAAATATTTATCAATATCCATTTACGGCTCTCAAGTTGGCTACAAGCCTCAAGCTCATATCGTCTAATAGGTTCACTTACTAGCATGTTCAGCTTCACTCTTATCATTCAATACCCATTTGAAGTCATCAATGATACTACATAAATTCTCCAACACCGCCAAATTACTATTCATCGTCTTCCTTAACCAACATTTCCAAAACATTCAATTTGGTGATTACTTAGTTGAATACTTCCAACTAAGCTAGAAAATGATTCCATAGATTCATTGCATCCTTTAATTTCATTTCTAAGAACACTATTTATCTTTCCCTCATTTTCTCAAGAACACTATTCATGCCATGAACTAGAGTTTATGAAATCAATTATCCAACCATAACAACTTGAAACAAATATTAGAAGTACTCTCACCGACTCATAAGAAATGAGCTTGAAGCATTAGTATTACCTTCTTGAAGCTTTTCCTTGAAATTCCAATATTTGGGAAATTTGGTGTTCTTGAACAACTTGAAAGATTTCTAGGGATTTCAAAGATTGAAGGATGTTAATTCTAGTGTTAATAGGATGTTATTAGCTTAAAATATCAAAACAACTCACCTTGTATTCTTAAGTAGTCCTCAAGGTCGAATCCACCATGAAAGAACCAATTCCTAGCTCAAGAAAATCCCCAAAAATGGCTGCTGCCCGTGACTGCCTTATAAAGGCACAGGTGCTTCAGGGAGTTGTACCTTGCGCTTTGCAGGTTGTACCTCGTATTACAAGTTTTGCCCTGCTAGACACCTTTTACTAAAACGTCCATAAGTCCTTGTAGAAATATCCAAATGACGAACGGTTGAAAGAGTTAGAAACTAGACTCGAAAATCTTTCATTTGATAGGTTGTCCACCATATAAATCCTTATATATATATATAGGCATGCTCGTCCAAAGTTAGATTTTTGTATGTACTCATTTGGAACTTTAGTCTATCAAGTAATTTCCAACTTGATTAAGACTTAGGGCTCTCCTTAGACCCTACATCACTTATAATATGACTCGTTCACTTATTAAAAGTCAAAACGACCGGTTGGGTCGTTACAATATGTCTCTCGTCCTCGCCTGCACGGAAACACCCTTCGTACCATGAATATATGATAATATAAAAATAATTGCACGGCATTACCCATCGTGCTTTTACTCTCATCCTCACCTGATAATATAAATAAAATAGCACGGCATCACCCTTCGTGCTTTACACTCTCAAATGGAACGGCATCACCCTTCGTGCTTTACACTCTCTGGCACAGCATCACCCTGCGTGCTTTACACTCTCAAATGGTACAGCATCACCCTTCGTGCTTTACACTCTCCCTCACGTGATAATATGGTTCAAATGGCACGGCATCACCCTTCGTGCATTACACTCTTCCTTACCAAGCACATGTATATCATTAACAAGCAAGGTAGGAAGCATAAATAACATCAAAGAGAGTGTTTAAACCACAACACAATACAACAATTCATATCACAATTTGCCACTGACCAAAACCAAATTCCAAATATGTAGCAGAATCAATAAAGTCTTCAACAAATAGCCCAAGGCTCCACAAAACATATATAAAACCTCAAAACAATCAACAGAGGTGAAAAATACTCAGTATAGGCAACACCTTCATCAATCCAAATTCTTGATAATTATATTAACTCCTCAATTTAAACTTATTTAATAAATATTTGCAGATAAGGATTCCATCATGAATTTAATTTCAAGAAAAATATCAAATCAACAAACACACGTAATTCACATAAAATTCAAATGACAATAACACCAAGTTATTATATAAAATACAAACTTGACAAATAAGGAATGAGGCGTGATAATTCAAGGATTTACTAATGCAAACAATTATCTAATTTAATACATAAGCATGCCTAAAACTTTAAACCAATAAAATTTGCACATATAAGCCTTAGTACGTACTCGTCACCTTGCGTACACGGCTTTCAAATCACATAATTTTCACATAAGACTCAATGCCTAAGGGATAATTCCCCCACTCGCGGTTAGGCAAGATACTTACCTTATTGAAGTTATGCTGATATTCCAAAATTACCTTCTTGCTTGACTTGACCTCCGGACAGCTCAAATCTATCCAAATTAATTGTACCACTTCATTAAAATTCATCGGAAATAATTCCGGATAATAAAACACCAACTTAAAATTTTATTCTAAAAAGTCAGCGCGGGGCCCGCCCCTCGGAACCCAACAAATTTTTTACGAAATCTAAACACCTATTCCGATATGAGTTTAACCATATCAAAATTATCAAATTCCGATGACGGATCGCCCTTCAAATCTTAAATTAAAGTCTAGAGGATTTCTACCATTTTCAACCCAATTCACTAATTTAGTGATAAAAACAACACTAGATTCATATAATTTAACTAAAATCAAGTTAGAAATTCTTACCCCAATGTTTTCCTTGAAAAACTCTCGAAATATCGCCTCACTTGAGCTTCCTTGGTCCAAAAATGGAAAAATGAGACGAATTTAGACTTTATTCTGCTTCCCAAGGATTTGTTCTTCGCGTTCGCGACCCTTCTCTTGCGTTCGCGATGAACAAATTCTCCAACAACCATTTTCAAACTCTTCTCAGACAGCCTCTAGTATATCCACCATAACGTTTGATATGCAACTCCAAATGACAATTGGTTTACCTTTCTGAAAACTAGACACAAAGGGCTACAATTTTCATTTTGGTTCATCTCCAAATTCCTTTTAGATTGCGAGATATGAGCCTCCAAAGTTAGACTATTGCAACAAAGATTTCCTTCTTCGCGAATGCGAAGAACAAAATGCAAGAAGTCAAATCCTTCTTCGCGAACGCGAGAGGCTCCTCGCGAACACAAAGAACAATACCAGATATTAGCAAATCAGCATTCATAGTAGCCCAAAATGATCCGAAACACACCTGAGGTCCTCAGGACCTCAACCAAACATAAAAAAGCGTCCCATAACATCATACGAACTTAGTCGAACCTTCAAATCACCTTCAACAACACCAAAAACATGAATTACACACGGATTCAAGCCTAATGAACTTAGAAATTTCTGAATTCCACAAATGATGTCGAAACCTCCCAAACCACGTCCGAATGACCTCAAATTTTGTACACAAGTCAGAAATAGCACAACGAAGCTATTCCAATTTCTAGAATCAGATTTTGACCCCGATATCAAAAATTCAACACCCCGGTCAAACTTTCCAAAAATTCATCTTTCGCCATTTCAAGCCTAATTCCACTACAGACCTCCAAATAATTTTTCGAACACACTCCTAAGTCCATAATCACCATACGGAGCTATTGACATCATCAAAATTTCATTCCAAAGTAGTTTGCTCAAAAGTCAACTCTCCGGTCCACTCTTTACATTTAAGCTTCTAAATAAGAATTGTTCTCTTAATTTAATTCCGAATCTTCGGTAATTCAACTCGACCATACCCGCGGGTCATAATACATATTGCGAAACTGCTCGAGACCTTAAGTCACTAAACGAGGCGTTAATTCTTAAAACGAAAATTCGGGTCTTTAAAGTTATATCCTTGGAATTTGTTGTGGCCATTGAGCAAACTGTAATGTGAATTGATTTTGTTATGTTGCCATGATAACTTGCCGTGTAAATTGTTGTGTTGTGTGAATTATTATTTTGAGGAGATAAGGGTGGCATTTCACCATTGATATTATCTGGGTATAAGGGTGGCATTTCACTGTTGTTGTGTTGTTGGAATATTGTCTGGGCAGAGCGATAAGGGTGGCAATAGGAGCGATAAGGGTGGCAATAGGAGCAATAAGGGTGGAAATATGAGCGATAAGAGTGGCTATTGTCAGGGACGATATGTGATGATGTGGGGTTGTGGTGTTGATGATTTTCATGTGATGTTGTGAGTTTTTTGTGTTTATTTTTATACCTTGGGCAATTTGTCTTGTTGTTGGTAAATTGATAACAATCTGATTTATATTGAAATTGAGAGCCTGTGGCTATGGCCAGACAGATTATAAAATGAAATGTGGGCACGAGGTGCCGTGAGTAAATAATGAGGATATTTGGCACGTGAATTGTCCGTACAGTTGAGATATGAAATGTGGGCACGAGGTGCTGTGATGAAATGATAATGATATTTGGCACGTGAGTTGTCCATGCAGTTGTGATATGAAATGAGGGCACGAGATGCTGAGAAAATATGTGATTTAATTATGGGCACGAGGTGCCATGGAAACATGAAAAATGGACTGAGACCAGTGTTTACGAAAAATATGAAAATGGGCTGAGACCCGTATTTTTATGATTTTGAAATGAGGTGTCACATGGTGTAACGACTCGGCCGGTCATTTTGAATATTATAACCCCGTTCCCCCATTTACTGTTCAATTTATATCTTGCAATTGATTTATGACTTATCGGGTTAGTTGGTTCGGGTCCGGAAGGAACTCGGAGTAAAATGAGACACTTAGTCTCATAATTGAAAATTTTAGTTAGAAAAGTGGATCGGATATGGACCTATGTGTAAACGACCTCAGATTTTAATTTTGATGATTCCAATAGCTCCGGAATGATAGCATGTCTATTCTTTGCTGGAATTACCAAAAATGAACCATAATTGTGCAGCTCGTTTTTATCTTCAGCTCCTTATTTATTATTATTACTTGCTGAGTTGGTTGTACTCGTACTACACCCTGCACTTTCTGTGCAGATCTAGGTGTTCCCGGACATAGCGGGTGTTGATGCTTTCGTGCGGTTGATTTTCAGGAGATTTTGAGGTAGCTGCCGTGTTCCGCAGACCTTGTCTCTCCTTCTCTATCTCTTTGTTACTGTATTTGGTCTCAGACTATTATAGACTATATTTTCCAGAATTGTATTCATATTAGATACTCATGTACTCAGTGACACTAGGTTTTGGGGAGTGTTTGTATTGTATTTAAATATTATATTTTCAACCTTAAAGAGAAGTTTTGGTTTATTGAGATTATCGGCTTGCCTAGTATCGAGATAGGCGCCATCACGACAGGTTGGGATTTTGGGTCGTGACAAGTTGGTATCAAAGCCTAGGTTACATAGGTCTCACGAGTCATGAGCAGATTTAGTAGAGTCTTGCGGATCGGTGCGGAGACGTCTGTACTTATCTTTGAGAGGCTGCGGAACCCTTAGGAAAATTGCACTTTCTTGTATTCTGTCGTGCAAATTTGTTGATTCTGGAAACTAAATTTCTGCTATTATATTCTCTCACAGATGGTGACGACACATACTACCGGATCGGACGGTCAGCCACCAGTGCCACCAGTTAGGGCCGCGAGAGGTCGGGATCGTGGTAGAGGTCGGGGCCAAGGTAGAGGTCGAGGTGTAGCTCGTACCACAATTGGAACAGCACCTGTAGTACCACCAGTTATTCCAGCTCAGGAGCAGATTCCAAATATAGTTGAGCCGACAGGATCAACTCAGGCACCAGTTGTGCCCATTGAGATTGCAAGCATTCAGGAGAATTTAGCCCAGATATTAGCGCCTGCACTGGTCTTGCTCAGGTAGTTTCGGCTCAGGACGCACCTTCCACTTCTCAGGTGGGGGGAGGTACTCACACCCATGTTTCCCGTACTCCAGACCAAGTAGTGTAGGGACTTGAGATACCGGGAGCGCTACCAGCCTAGCCGGCTGTGGCTGCTCAGGCCCCGGTAGTTCTTGTTATGGCAGATGATGAGCAGAGGAGACTTGAGAGATTTGAGAGGCTTCGACCTCCACCATTTAGTGGTACTGAGTCAGAGGATGCTCAGGATTTTCTAGATAGGTGCCAACGGATGCTTCGGGCAGCAGGTATTCTGGAGACCAGTGGGGTCTCATTCAATACTCTTCAGTTTTCTGGGCCTGCACTCAGATGGTGGGAGACTTACGAGAGGCGTAGGCCTGTTGGTGCAGCACCTCTTACTTGGCATCAATACTCTATGGTCTTTTTGGAGAAGTTTGTACCTCAGTCCCGCATAGAAGAGCTGCGCAAGCAGTTTGAGCAGCTTCGCCAGGGTGTTATGTCAGTGATGCAGTACGAGATGAAATTTTCTGAGTTGGCTCGTCACACAGTCTGGTTGGTTCCCACTGATAGGGAGAGGATTAGGAGATTCATTGATGGCCTCACATATCAGTTGCGGTTACTTATGACTAGGGAGAGAGTATCTGGTGCTACTTTTGATGAGGTGGTGGACATTGCTCGGCAGATAGAGATGGTCCAGGAACGTAGAGAGAGAGAGGCTAAGAGGCCTCGTGGTTCGGGTGATTACAGCGGTGTTCCTTCAGGGGGTCAGTTTCATCGAGGTAGGGGTCGTCCTTACAGACACGCTCAGATGGGTCGTCCAGCTCATCATGGTGCATCAGCTAGCCATGGTTCTTATAGTGCTCACTCAGACCAGTCTTCATTTAGTGCACTACCAGTGCAGAGTTTTCATCATGCCTCATCCACACGGGCTTCTACAGGTCATTCCTCGGGTTATCAGGAGTAGCAGTTCAGTCAGAGAAGAGGTTGTTTCGAGTGCGGAGAATTTGGTCATTTCAAGAGAGAGTGTCCTAGGCTGTTGAGTGGGGCTTCACAGCAGAGTTCTTGACCAATGGCACCAACACCAGCAGTTACACCACCCGCCCTGCCATCTCGGGGTGGGGATCAGGCAGACAGTTAAAGGTACATGAAAAGAATTATCCGGTCCATGATCTTAAGTTAGCAGCTATTGTTCATGCCTTGAAATTTTGGCGGCATTACTTGTACGGTGTCTAGTGTGAGGTATATACCGATCATCGGAGTCTACAACATTTTTTTAAACAGAAGGATTTTAACTTGCGGCAGCGAAAGTGGTTGGAGTTGCTTAAGGATTATGATATCACCATTCTCTATCATCCCGGAAAGGCTAATGTGGTAGCCGATGCCTTGAGTCGTAAGGCAGAGAGTTTGGGTAGCTTAGCATACTTACCGGTAGCAGAGAGGCCTTTAGCCTTGGAGGTTCAGGCCTTGGCTAATCAGTTTGTTAGATTGGATATTTCCAAGCCGAATCGAGTTCTGGCCTATGTGGTTTCTCGGTCTTCTTTATATGATCGCATCAGAGAGCGCCCATATGATGATCCACATCTGCTTGTTCTTAAAGACTCGGTTCAGCACGGTGATGCCAAGGAAGTCACTATTGGAGATGACGGTATATTACGGATGTAGGGCAGGCTATGTGAGCCTGATGTAGGTGGTTTGCGTGAGCTGATTCTCAAGGAAGCTCACAGTTCGCGGTACTCTATTCATCCAGGCGCCACAAAGATGTATCAGGATTTGAGGCAGCACTATTGGTGGAGGCGGATGAAGAAAGATATAGTTGGGTTTGTATCTCGGTGTTTAAATTGTCAACAGGTAAAGTACGAGCATCAGACACCGGGCGAATTGCTACAGAGACTTGAAATTCCGGAGTGGAAGTGGGAGCTTATTACCATGGACTTCGTATTTGGACTCCCACGGACTTTGAGAAAGTTTGATGTTGTTTGGGTCATAGTAGATCCGTTGACCAAATCTGCGCATTTTATTCCAGTTGGTACTAATTATTCTTCGGAGTGGTTGGCTGGGATTTATATTCGCGAGATTGTTCGCCTACACGGTATGCCGGTGTCCATTATTTCAGATTGGGGTACGCAGTTTACCTCATAGTTTTAGAGGGCAGTGAAGCGAGAATTGGGCACACAGGTTCAGTTAAGTACAACATTTGACCCTCAGACGGATGGACAATCCAAGCATACTATTCAGATATAGGAGGATATGCTACGCGCTTGTGTCATTGATTTTGGGGGTTCATGGGATCAATTTCTGCCACTCATAGAGTTTGCTTACAATAATAACTACCAGTCAAGCATTCAGATGGCTTTGTATGAAGCTTTATATGGGAGATGGTGTCGTCCTCCGGTGGGTTGGTTTGAGCCGGGTGAGGTTAGGCTATTGGGTACTGAAGGTCAAAGTGATTCAGGAACGGCTTTGCACGGCACAGTCTAGACAGAAGAGTTATGCCGACAGGAGGGTTCGTGATGTTGTTCAAATGGTTGAGGAGAAGGTTCTGCTCAAGATTTCACCCATGAAGGGTGTGTTGAGGTTCGGGAAAAAGGGCAAGTTGAACCCTCTGTATATTGGGCCTTTTGAGATACTTAAGAAAATTGGGGAGGTGGCTTATGAACTTGCTTTGCCACCTATTCTATCACGTGTTCATCCAGTGTTCCATGTATCCATGCTCCGAAAGTATGTTGGGTATCCGTCTCACATTCTGGATTTCAGTACAGTACAACTGGACGGTAATTTGACTTATGATGTGGAGCCGGTGGCTATTTTAGACCGGCAGGTTCGAAAGCTGAGGTCAAAGAACATAACATCAGTGAAGGTGCAGTGGAGAGGCCAGCCAGTCGGAGAAGCTACTTGGGAGACTGAGCAGGAGATGCAGAACAAATATCCACACTTATTTGAGACTCCAGGTATTATTCTAAACCCGTTCTAGTACGAACGTTTGTTTAAGAGGGGAGAATATAACAACCCGGCCGGTCGTTTTGAATATTACAACCCCATTCCCCCATTTACTACTCAATTTATGTCTTGCAATTGATTTATGACTTATCGGGTTAGTTGGTTCGGGTCCGGAAGGAACTCAGAGTGAAATGAGACACTTAGTCTCATAATTAAAATTTTAAATTAGGAAAGTGGACCTGATATAAACCTATGTGTAAACAACCTCGGATTTGAATTTTGATGATTTCAATAGCTCCGTATGGTGATTTTGGGCTTAGGAGCATGTCCGGAATATTATTTGGAGGTCCATAGTAGAATTAGGCTTGAAATGCCAAAAGTTGAACTTTTGGGAAGTTTGACCGGGGTATTGACCTTTTTATATCGGGGTCGAAATACGATTCTGAAAATTTGACTACCTTCGTTATGTCATTTATGACTTGTGTGAAAAATTTGAGGTAAATCGGACGTGATTTGATAGGTTCCGGAGTCGTTTGTAGAAATTAGAAATTTCAAAGTTTATTAGGCTTGAATTGGGGTGTAATTCAGGGTTTTAGCGTTGTTTGAGCTGATTTGAGGGTTCTACTAAGTCAGTATGATGTTTTAGGACTTGTTGGTATATTTGGTCGAGGTCCCGAGAGGCTCGGGTGAGTTTTGGATGGTTAACGGATCAAAAATTTGGATTTGAACAGCTGCTGGAATTTTTCTGATATCTGATGATGTTTTCCTTCTACGCGATCGCGTGAATGCGTCTGCGATCGCGTAGGCTTATTTGGTCAGTGGGGGTTTTTGTTCTACACGTTCGCGTAGGGTTAATGTGAGGCAGTGGCATTTTGTGCTTCGCGATCGCGTGAAGCGGGATGCGATCGCGTAGCTCTGGAATTTTGTGACTCGCGAACGCGTGAAGAAGGTCGTGTTCACGTAAAGTAAGTGGAGCAGAGTAGAAGTCACGCGTTTTGTGCTTTGCGATCGCGTGGACTAGTCCGCGATCGCGTATGCCTGTGATGTTATGCATCATGATCTCATGGGAAAGTCCGCGATCGCATAGAGTAAAATCTGTGCGATGGAAAATTGTTCTTTGCGATCGCGTGGGAATGTTCGCGATCGCATAGAGCAAATGTCTGGGCAAAGAGTTTAAGTTGTGAAATCCCATTTTCAGTTTTTAACGGATTTGAGCTCAGAAAAAAGGCGATTTTCGAGAGTTTTTCAAGGAAAATAACGGGGTAAGTGTTCTTAACTCAATATTGGTTAAATTACCCGAATCCATGGTTGTTTTTATCATTTAATTGGTGGATTAAGTTGGAAAAGTTTGAAAACCCTCTTAGTTTAAATTGAAGATTTGAGGGTCGAATTGGTGTCGGATTTTGATAAAATTGGTATGGGTAGACTCATGGTTGAATGGGCTTTCGGATTTTGTAACTTTTGTCGAGTTTCGAGACATGGGCCCCACAGGCGATTTTTGAGCTAAAATTCAGATTTTTATGGAAAATTAGAATTTTCTTATGGAGTTAATTCCAATAAATTTTATTGACTGAAACGAATTATTTATGACTACATTCGAGGCATTCGGAGGCTGATTTGCGAGGCAAAGGCATAGCAGAGTAAAGAATTTCACGCTCTGAGGTAAGTAACAGTTTTAAATCTAGTCCTGAGGGTATGAAACCCCGGATTTTGGTATCATGTGATTATTTTGGAGGTGACGCACATGCTAGGTGACAGGCGTTTGGGCGTGCACCGAGGGGATTGTGACTTGGTCCGTCCCGGGAAACTGTAAAGTTGAATAATTTGTTATTAGCTACATACTCTCTATGTGTTGATAAAATTTGACTATAAATCATACTTAGGCTATGTGATAGTACTGTTGGGACCCACAGAGGTCGCATACTTGTTGAATTGCCTGTTAAATGCTATATGTACTCAGTCTCAGCTTTTACTTGTGCATTTTATCTCAGTCTCTATTATTATTATTGATACATCATATCATTGTTGTTTGGGCTGATTTCATGATTATTAAGAGCCCGAGAGACTGGAGAGATTTATGACTAAGTGAGACCGAGGGCCTGATTGTGAGATACTGATACTATAGCATGTGAGTTGGCCGTGCTGATCCTTATATTATACTATAGCACGTGAGTTAGCCGTGCAGCACGTGAGTTGGCCGTGCAGCACGTGAGTTGGCCGTGCAGATCCAGATAAATATATTATGGCACGTGAGTTGTCTATGCACATTATAGCGCTTGGGCTGTATGAGCCCCTCCGTAGTCTGTACACCCCAATGAGCGCGGGTACCCATTGAGAGTGAGTGATAAGGGCTGGGAGCCCAGTGAGTGATTGTTGTCCTCAGAGGTTGTACTTGATTTCCATTTGTTATTGCACTTAGTTGCTATCTGTCATTGCTGTGAAATCTCTGAAAGATTTTTATCTACGGATTACATCAACAGGAACTGTATAAAAATTAATTTGACATTAAACTGCCAGATTTGATAGCATGTCTATTCTTTGCTGGAATTACTGGAAATGAACCATAACTGTGCAGCTCGTTTCTATCTTCAGTTTCTTATTTATTATTATTACTTGCTGAGTTGGTTGTACTCATACTACACTCTGTACTTCGTGTGCAGATCCAGGTGTTCCCGGATATAGCGGGTATTGATCCTTTCACGCGGTTGATTTTCAGGAGATTTTGAGGTAGCTGCCGTATTCCGCAGACCTTGTCTCTCCTTCTCTATCTCTTTGTTACTGTATTTGGTCTCAGACTATTATAGACTATATTTTCCAGATTTGTAATCATATTAGATACTCATGTACTCAGTGACACCAGGTTTTTGGGAGTGTTTGTATTATATTTAAATATTATATTTTCAACCTTAAAGAGAAATTTTGGTTTATTGAGATTATCAGCTTGCCTAGTATCGAGATAGGCGCCATCACGACAGGTTGAAATTTTAGGTCGTGATACATGGTTACTTTTAATTGAAAGAATTATATTCAAAATATTTATTTGGAAGGATTTTTATTCAAAAAGAATTATATGAAAGAATTGTATTTGAAAGATATTTATTTAAGAAAATTATATTTGAAGATATTTATTGAAAGAATTTTATACTCGAAAGATGTTTATTTGAGGAAATTATATTTGAAAAAGAGTTTTATTCGTAAGAATTATGTGTGAAAGATATTTAATTGAAGAACTTGATTTAACTGGGAGTAAATGTATTTATCAATTGTTGACCGATACTAATGGTGATTTTATTGTCTTACTGTGCACATCACTGGTTGTTTTATGTTGCCCTTATTGTTATTTGTTTCCTACTATTTTGTATATTATATTGCACAGGTTATTAGACTAGTGAGTGTCTTGACTGTACCTCGTCTCTACTCTACTGAGGTTAGTCTTCATACTTACTGGATACCGACCATGGTGTACTCATACTACACTTCTGCACATTTTTGTGCAGAGCCAGGTATTGGAGATATCGGACTTGAGCAGAGTTAAAGCAGGATCGTAAGAATTCAAGGTAGAGCTGCTTAGTCGTCGCAGTCCCTTGGAGTCTTTTTATTTCATTGTACTGTTAATTTGTAATCAAACAATATTGTATATTCGGTCCTCATAATTATTCTATGTATTCAGTTAGAGTTTGTGACTCAGTACTACCAGTATTAGGAGGTTGTATATTGTAATTATTTCCGCTGTTAGTTTAAAAAAAAATAGCTTTAAAATATAATTAAAATCGGCTTACCTAATCTTAGAGACTATGTGCCATCACGACGCCTGTGATGGGATTTTGAGTCGTGACATAAATACTCTACTCTTTTAGCTATTCAAACAATATAAGTTTTGTTATAGCTATCACTTTTTAGTTACTTATATGAACAAAGTGACTAATGAAGACGTATGTGAGGATTAAAAAGTGTGAACATATTAAACTAAAATAACTTTCTTATTGTGAATATATGAACGAGGAATAACTTTTGGTATTTGAATATGCCAACAATGTTGCTCTTGCAGTTTACCTACACGTGTGTTACGACCCCAAATTTCCTCCGTAGGATATCGTGATGGCACCTAGTATCTAAGACTAGGTAAGCCTATTAATGCGGAATAATAATAAATATCTGAAATAAATAAACTACAATTCAAACAATTTCAACTCCCAAAACCCGGTAAAAATAAGTCACAAGCTTCTAAGAATTTATTCTCTATGTCTCTATACATCAGAGTCTAAAGCAAATAAGGAAGATAATACAAAATGATAGAAGGGGACTCCGGAGTCTGCGAAAGCTGGCAGATATACCTCGAAGTCTCCTCGTACAGCTAGTTTACTAATGCATGGTCTGATAAGATGTACCTGGATCTACACAAAAAGATGTGCAGAAGTGTAGCATGAGTACACCACAGCGGTACCCAGTAAGTGACAAGCCTAACCTCGGTAGAGTAGTGACGAGGTCAGGTCAGACCCTACTGGAGAATAAATAATGGCATGGTAAAATGTTTAAACAATATTGAAAGATAAAATGACAATGGAAATGAATCAAGTAGTATGTCACATTTAATTACTTCAAATAATGGCAAATAAATACCTCGTGGAAACAAAACAGAATTCTTTTCAACTTCAAGAAAATCACAACAATAATCAAAGACAACTGCGGCCATAAATCAATATCAACAAGGAAGCTCTCGAAGTACCGCCTCGTAGTCCCAAATCATAAACAAATTCACAATATCTCATTTCCTTATCTCAACGCGGGAGCCTTCACAATTTATTTTAAAGAAAATATTTTTTTCGAAATAGCATCCCGCGTTTTAGTCATCCTTATCACACCGCATGACTTCTAGTAGTTTTCCCTACTAGCCACGCATATCAAGCCACCCTTATCTCACCGCATGCGTTTCAATACCCAGACCTTATACCACCGCATGCGTATCAATATCACAATATATCACAATTTGCACCTCAAGTTCTCAAATAATTTAACTTGCCAAAATAATTCAACAACAATATTTTTTCACAATAAAGAGCTCACGGCTCATGCCAAAATAAATCATCAATAATATTTTTTCACAATAAAGAGCTCACGGCTCATGTCAAAATAATTCAACAATAATATTTTTCCACAATAAAGAGCTCACGAATCATGTCAAAATAATTAAACAATAATATTTTTTCACAATAAAGAGCTCACTGCTCCATCACAATGAGTATGAAAATCTTAAAAGAATATTGAGGAGTAAATAATTCAGGAAAATAATATTTCAAAATCGTTAATACGTTGCTTCAATATCAAGTTTAACAATGTCAAATACTTCATATTAATAATATTTAATTTAAAGAAAATCAACCTTCAAATAATGCACAAAATAAAAGAAACCAAGTTCCAACTAAACAGATAAAACAATTAGTAGGAAAAGGTCAAGCAAATTTAAAAATATAAACATTAAATCAAGAATGAAGAATATAACAAAATAAAATAATTTAATTAATGCGCAATAATGATCTACACAATTTAAAATATAATCTTTCATATTTAGCCCGTATACACACTCGTCACCTCATGTACACGGCTTTCTACACATTACAATTATCAATCCTAGGAAAATTTCCCCTACACAAAGTTAGACAAGTCACTTACATCGACTGGCTCCAATTTAACCAAGTATTATGCCTTTTCCTCGATTTTTCCGACTCCGATCGACTCGTATCTAGTCATAATTAATTCGATACAGTCAACAAAAATTATAGTAATCAATTTCATAAGAAAATATTACATTTTTCAATAAAATCCGAAATAAACTCAAATTTGCCTGTGGGGCCCACATCTCGAAATCCGGCAAAACTTATAAAATCCGATAATCCATTCAATTACGAGTCTAACCATACCAGTTTTACTCCAATCGGACTCTGGATCGACACCGAAATCTCAAAAATTCATTTCTATGAGATTTCTAAAAATTTTCAAGTTTCAATCTCAAAACACTAATTAAATGGTGAAAACAATGATATATTTGTGTATATAGACCAAATCCGAGTTGGAATCACTTACCCCAAATGTCTTTCCTTGAAAATCTGTCAAAAGTCGCCTCTATTCAAGCTCAAGTTTGTCAAAAATGGCGAATGGGTTGACTGCCTCTGTTTTTTTTTATAACTTACAGATCTGTCCAGTTCGATCTTGGGAGCTCGATCTGTCCAGTTCGATCTTGGGAGTTCGATCTCGGGAGCTCGATCTTGGGAGCTCGATCTCGGGAGCTCAATCTTGTCAGGGACCTCGATTTGTCAGGGACCTCGATTTTGTCAGGGACCTCGATTTGTGAGGGACCTCGATATTGTCAAGGACCTCGATTTGTCAGGGACCTCGATTTTGTCAGGGACCTCGATTTGTCAAGGACCTCGATTTGTCAGGGACCTTGATTTTATCAGGGACCTCGATTTTGTCAAGGACCTCGATTTTGTCAGGGACCTCGATTTTGGCAGGGATCTCGATTTTGGCAGGCAGCCCGATTTTGACTGGGACCTCGATTTTGGCAGGGACCTCGATTTTGGCAGGCAGCCCGATTTTGACAGCATTTCCAGCAGAACAATTGCAGCAGCTTTTGCAGCAGCTAAGTCCCACTTTTGATCCGTTAACCATCCGAAACTCACACGAGGCCCTCGGGACCTCAACTCATTACACCAACAAGTCCTAAAACATCATACGAACTTATTTGAAACCTCAAATCACATCAAACAACGCTAAAATCACGAATCATGCTCCAATTCAATCTTAATGAAACTTAGAATTTCCAACTTCTACATTCGATGTCGAAACCTATCAAATCAAGTCCGATTGACCTCAAATTTTGCACCCAAGTCATAAATGACATAACGGAGATGTAAAAAATTTTAAAACTGGATTCCGACCCCGATATTAAAAAGTCAACTCCCCGGTCAAACTTCCAAACTTTAAATTTCTATTTTAGCCGTTTCAAGCATAATTTTACTACGGACTTCCAAATAAAATTTCGATTACGCTTCTAAGTCCAAAATTACCATACTGAGTTGTTGGAATCATCAAAATTCTATTTCGGGGTTGTTTGCACAAAATGCGACATCCGGTCACTATTTGAACTTAAACTTTTAACTTTTTATCAAAATTCTATATCTCGGACTAAGGACCTCGAAATTTGATTCTGGGCATACGCCCAAGTCCCAATTCACGATACGGACCTACCGGAACTATCAAAATACTGATCCGAGTCCGTTTGATCAAAATGTTGACCAAAGTCAACTCAGTTGAGTTTTAAACCTCTAATTCATATTTTAATCCATTTTTCACCTGAAAACTTTCTGGAAAATTTTATGGACTGCGCACGCAAGTCGAGGAATGATAAATAGTACTTTCAAGGTTTTAGAACATAAAATTAATTATTAAATTTAAAGATGACATTTTGGGTCATCACAACGTGCTACCATTAAATTATTTAATGTTTGCTTCTTATAAAGTTTGTATATCATGATTATGTAATCCAATAGATAAGTAACCAATTTTAAAAATATATATTAAAATTATATATAAAGTCTCGATTTATATTCAAGCTTTCGTCGTCCCTGATAGCTTATTTTTGTTACTTTCTTTGCGGATCCTTGGAAGAAAATATAGAGAGGATATCTTACCTCAACTCTACTCACTTATATGTCCATTAGACTGTAAAAATCCTGAATATAAGAGGATTATTAGACGATGTCATCCCAAAAGTATAAAATTATGTTTCTTAACAATATAAGCTTAAATTGCTTCAAAAAGTCTTTTTGTACAAAGGTATACATGTATATATAACCAAATACAATAAATTTATAATAAAAGAAAATACAATAAAATTAAAATAAGATCAAATACCATAAATTAAAATAAGCCAATCACGTCTTATATGAGAGTGAAAAACAAAACAGTTACCATAATTGATAACTTAGATTGACTCAACTGTTCATTTAATCAACAACATAAAAAAGTTAAAACTATAAAAGCTGATATTTGACATGTAAATCTAGGAGTTTTTTATAACTAAAACACTCACAGATATAATAAGAATAAAATTCAGATTCAAAGTACATTAGAAACAAAGAAAGAAACTTACAAAGCAAGTTAAAGAAAAAAAAAAGAACTTGACCATTACTGTAGTTACCTTCAACCAAATTTTTGTTTTACAATACACAATAAGAATATAGACATTACAGTATAGACGTTGCATGATGCAAAATGCAATGATCTAAAAAATTATAAGAAAGATATTATAAATAAGTAATTGTAAACTAATAATTATACATGAAATATTATAGTCAAAATCAAAAGTGAAAAGCACAAATGAATTTACCTTCGCAGAAGTTGGCACTGTCACAGGTTTATGACAAAGAACGTGGATTATTGGCTTCTTTTATAGAAGTGTTCCTCCTTATTCTAAATGGTTTTGATTTTAAAATTCTAGAAAATAAAATTGACTTTGTTTGGTAAAAGAATTCTAAACCTAATATGACATTAATTACTTCTCCTTATTCGATATTAGTAAAATAATACTAAACCTAAAGCAATAATAGTTTCTGCTCCTTATCGGTTTTGGTTCTAAAATTTTAGAAAATCAAAAAATGACTTTGTATCTTACGACAATTATGGTAAAAGAATAATAAATCTAATGACATTAATTGCTTCTTCTTATAATTGTATCATACGTCAATTATAACCAAAAAAAAAAACTAAACATAAACTAATATTAATTGATGAGTGAATTTGGTAAAAGAATCATAAACCTAACATGACATTAGTACTATTAAACCGACCTTTGACAAAATATAATACTAAAACCTAAGATAACTGTCACGACCCAATTTCACCTATAGATCGTGATGGCACCCAACACTACAGATAGGCAAGCCAACAAATAAATTAAACATATATCAATTATCTTCAGAATAATTTTCTAAGTAATTTTATTATTTTTCTAGCAATATTAAACAAATTAGAAAAGATACTGATTAACTTTAAATCCAAGAAAATAATACAATTCCAAATTCTACCAATGTGTGTGTCAAGACCTGGTGTCACAAGTGTATGAACATCTAGTAGATTATACAAAACTCCAAATACTATCTGAAATAAAATAGACAGAATGTAAATACAAGGAGAGACACTGGCAGCTGCAGAACGGCTCAGAAAGGTAGCTCACCACTGCGCCTCTGGATAACGGGGGTGTAAGATGATTGGTCCTTCACTAGTACTTGCCTCAGGTCCTACACAAAACGTGTAGCAAGTGCAGTATGAGTACGTAAATAACGTGTACCCAGTAAGTATCAAGCCTAATCTCAAATTGGTTGAGACGCGATGGCCGACTTTGACACTCACTATGGGTCAACAATAATAATCAAAATATAACTAGAATATCTAAATCAGTATGATTCAGAGAATTAACAATAATTTATTTAACCAGCAGAAATAATTAAATTCCTTCAAATGCAATAATTCTTAATATATTAATTAAATTTCTTCAATTCCAATAAATTTTCAATTTGTCAATTAGATTCTCAAGCTGCAATAAACTGTCAAAGTATCGTGTAATTATTATTATTAGGCACGATTTCTGCCGAGGTCGTACTGTCCGATCCAGAGTGCCGTGTACACTGCCAAGGGGCGTGCAGCGCGATCCATAGATGCATCTATCCTGCCGAGGCATTTGGCACGCTCCACAAGAAAGGAGGACATTTTCTTATGTATCTCCGGAAGGAGAGTATATTTATTATAAGATAAATTCGGGAGAATGAATAATTTCTTTTAACAATTAATCAATTTAAACAGAAAATTAAGCATATGAGATTTCCATCTTTTAATATCTTCCCTAACAATTCACACTATATATATATCAAATAATTTAATTAAGTAAAGAATACAATTTACACAAGTAATTTATGCTTTTGAGTCCTAAACTACCCGGACTTTAGCATTAATAGTAGTTACGCATGGACTCTCGTCACCTCGTGCGTACGTAGCCCCCACAATTAACAACAATTATTAATTTAATCATCTATGAGGTAATTTTCCCCTCACAAGATTAGACACGAGACTTACCTCAATTTGCTCCAATTTAATCTACTAGAAGGTCTTTTCCTCGATTATCCAACTCTGAATGGCTTGAATCTAGCCAATATAATTCGATACAATCACTAAAAATTATAGGAATCAATTTCATAAAAAATACTAGATTTTTCAAAAAATCCAAAATTAATTAAAAATTCGTCTGTGGGGCCCACGTCTCGAAATCCGGCAAAGGTTACAAAATTTGACAATCCATTCAATTACGAGTCCAACCATATTAGTTTTACTCAGATCCGACTCTGAATCGATACCGAAATCTCAAAAATTCGTTTCTATGAGATTTCTAATAATTTTCCAAAATTTCAATCTCAAAACACTAATTAAATGGTGAAAACAATGATATATTCATGTATATTGACCAAATCCGAGATAGAATCACTTACCCCAATGTCTTTCCTTGAAAATCTATCAAAAGTCGCCTCTGCTCAAGCTCCAATTTGTTAAAAATGGAGAATGGAATGAAATCCCTTCATTTATAGTTCTGCCCAGGCAGCCTTCGGAACTGCTTCGGTCATGGCCTCGATCCTCGGCCTCGATCATGGCTTCGATCATGGCCTTCGATCGTGGCTTCGATCATTGACCTCGAACCTGGGCCTTCGATCATGACCCTTGAGCCATGTCTTCGATCATGACCCTCGATCATGGCCTCGATCTTGGGCCTCGATCTTGGGTCTCGATCTTGGGCTCGATCATAACCCAGAGCAGAAGAGAAAAATTGCAGCTGAAGTTTTAAGTCCAACTTTTGATCCGTTAACCATCTGAAACTCACCCGAGGGTCTCGGGACCTCAACCAAATATACCAACAAGTCCTAAAATATCATACGAACTTATTTGAAACCTCAAATCACATAAAACGACGCTAAAACCACGAATCATGCTCAATTCAAGCTTAATGAAACTTAAAATTTCCAACTTCTATATTCGATGTCGAAACCTATCTAATCAAGTCCGATTGACCTCACATTTTGCACACAAGTCATAAATGATATAATGGAGCTATGAAAATTTTTGAAACTGGATTCCGACCCCGATATCAAAAAGTCAACTCCCTGGTCAAACTTCCAAACTTAAATTCTTGTTTTAGCCATTTCAAGCCTAATTTAACTACGGACTTCCAAATAAAATTCCGAACACGCTCCTAAGTCCAAAATCACCATACGGAGCTATTGGAACTGTCAAATCCCGATTCCGGGGTTGTTTTCTCAAAATGTTGACCGAAGTCAAACTTAGCATTTTAAGGCCAACTTAAGGAACCAAGTGTTCCGATTTCAACCCGAACACTTCTAAATCCTGAACCAACCATCCCCGCAAGTCATAATTTAATATAAGCACATACAGGGAGTTTTATTTAGGGAAACGGGGTTCTAAAAGTCAAAATGACCGGTTGGGTCATTACATTCTCCACCTCTTAAACAAACGTTCCTCCTCGAACGGGTTTAGAATTGTGCATGGAGTGCTGAATAAGTGTGGATATCTGCTCCGCATGTCTTCCTCGGCCTCCCAAGTTACTTCCTTGACTGGTTGGCCCCTCCACTGGACTTTTACTACAGACATCCTCTTTGACCTCAACTAGCAAACCTGTTTATCAACAATGGCAACTGGCTCCTCTTCAAAACCCAAGCTATTATCTAGCTGAACTATGCTGAAGTCTAACACATGTGATAGGTCGGCATGATACTTCCGGAGCATAGATACATGGAAAACCGGATGAACGCCCGATAGACTGGGTGGCAATGCATGCTCATAAGCAACCTCCCCAACTCGTCTCAACACCTCAAATGGGCCTATAAACCTTGGGCTCAATTTCCCCCTTTTCCCAAATCTCATGATTCCCTTCATCGGCGAAACTTTCAAGAGAACTTTTCACCTACCATAAATGATAAATCACGTACTTTCGGATCCGTGTAACTCTTCTGTCTGGACTGTGCTGTACGAAGTCGCTCCTGAATCAACTTTACCTTTTCCAAGGCATCCTTCACCAAATCAGTACCATATAACTTAGCCTCAACGGGCTCAAACCATCCAATGGGCGAACAACATCGCCGACCATATAAAGCCTCAAATGGAGCCATCTCGATACTGGATTGGTAACTGTTATTACAAGAAAACTTGGCCAAAGGCAAGAAACGATCCCACTGAACTCCAAAGTCAATTACGCATGCCCTGAGCATATCCTCCAAAATTTGAATTGTCCGCTCTGACTACCCGTCGGTCTACGGATGAAAGGCCGTGCTGAACTCTACATGGGTCCCCAATTCACTCTGTACTGCTCTCCAGAAATGTGAAGTAAACTGAGGGCCTCTATCTGATATGATAGAAATTGGCACATCATGCAACCGAACTATCTCCTGAATATAAATCTGGGCCAGCCTCTCCAAAGTATACGTAGTCACAACCGGAATGAAGTGTGCCGACTTGGTCAGCCTGTCAACAATGACCCAAACTGTATCAAACTTCCGCAAGGTCCGCGGTAACCCAACTACAAATTTCATAGTGATGCGTTCTCATTTACACTCCGGTATAGTCATCTGCTGAAGTAGGCCACCTGGCCTCTGGTGCTCATATTTAACTTGCTGGCAAGACACCTAGCTACATACTCAACTATGTCCTTTTTCATTCGTCGCCACCAATAATGCTGCCTCAAGTCATGATACATCTTCGTAGCACCTGGATGAATAGAATACCGAGAACTGTGTGCCTCCTCTAGGATCTTTTTCCTCAGTCCATCCATATTAGGAACACATAGACGATCCTGGAGTCGCAGAACACCATCCGCTCCAATAGTAACTTCCTTGGCACCACCCCGTAGTACCGTTTCTCGAAGAACCATTAAGTGTGGATCATCATACTGGTGAGCCTTGATCTGCTCAAATAGTGAAGACTGAGCTACAACACATACAAGAACTCGGTTGGGCTCTGAAATATCAAGCCGCACAAGTCCTTTGGCCAAGGACTGAATATCCAAAGCTAATGGCCTTTCCTCTGCTGAAATGAAAGCCAAACTACCCATACTCTCCGCCTTTCTACTCAAGGCATCTGCAACCACATTTGCTTTGCCCGAATGATATAGGATAGTAATATCATAATCTTTCAGTAATTCTAGCCATCCGCGCTGCCTCAAATTTAGGTCCCTCTGCTTGAACAAATGCTGCAAACTGCGATGATCAGTGTAAACTTCACAAGACACCCCATAAAGATAATGCCTCTAAATCTTTAGAGCGTGAACACTTGCAGCTAACTCCAAATCATGTACCGGATAATTCTTCTCGTGGGGCTTCAACTGACGTGAAGCATATGCAATAACTCGCCCTTCCTGCATTAATACACAACCTAAACCGACGTGTGAAGCATCACAATACAGTGTATACATCCCTGAACCGGAAGGCAACCATAACACTGGTGTTGTAGTCAATGTTGTCTTGAGCTTCTGAAAGCTCACCTCACAATCATCGGACAATCGGAACGTAGCACCCTTCTGGGTTAATTTGGTCAAAGGTGCTGCAATAGATGAAAAACCCCTCCACGATCCGACGATAATAACTTGCTAAAACCAGAAAACTCCTGATCTCAGTCACCGAAATGGGACGATGCCAATTCTGAACTGCCTCAATCGTTTTGGGATTAACCTTAATGCCCTCGCCCGATATAATATGCCCCAAAAATTCTACAGACTCTAGCCAAAACTCATATTTAAAGAACTTAGCATATAGCTTTTGTTCCCGCAACGTCTGAAGCACTACTTTATATGTTGCTCATGCTCCTCCTTACTGCGCGAGTAGATCAAAATGTCATCAATGAATACAATGACAAATGAATCAATATATGGCTTGAATACCCCGTTCATCAGATCCATAAACGCTGCCGGGGTGTTAGTCAGACCGAAGGACATCACCAGAAACTCATAATGACCACATCTAGTCCGGAAAGCATTCTTCAGAACATCCGAATCCCGAATCTTCAGCTGATGGTTCCCCGACCTCAAGTCGATCTTAGATAACACCCTAGCACCCTGCAACTGGTCAAATAAATCATCAATACGCGGCAACGGGTACTTGTTATTAATAGTGACTTTGTTCAATTGGTGATAATCAATACACATCCGCATTGTTACATCCTTCTTCTTCACAAATAATACCGGTGCAGCCCAAGGCGATACACTCGGTCTGACGAACCCTTTGGATATTAACTCTTTAAGTTGTTCTTTCAATTCTTTCAATTCTTTTGGAGCCATGCAATACGATGTGATAGATATAGGCTGGGTATCTGGAGTCAAGTCAATACAGAAATCAATATCACGATCAGGTGGCATACCTGGAAGATCTTAAGGAAATACATCGGAGAACTCCCAAACTACAGGCACAGAATCAATAGTCGGAGTCTCTACAGTAGTATCCCGAGCATAGGCTAGATAAGCCAAACAACCTTTCTCAACCATGTGTTGAGCCTTTATAAAAAATAACTCGATTAAATGAACTAACAGACGAACCCTTCCACTCTAGCTTAGGCAATGCTGGAATAGCCAAGGTAACAGTCTTGGCATGATAATCTAGAATAGCATGATATGGAGATAACCATTCCATGCCCAGAATAGTTTCAAAATTGGTCATCTTAAGCAATAGGAGATCTGATCTAGTTTTATAACCACAGAATGTAATAATATAGGACCGATAGATCCGGTTCACAACAACAAAATCGCCCATAGGAGTGGACACATAAACATGGGTACTCAAGGACTCACGAGAAACACCCAGGAATGGATAAAATAGAGATGACACATATGAATACGTAGATCCTAGATCAAATAATACTGAGGCATCTTTGCCGCAAACAGAAATAAGACATGTAATCACGGCATCTGAGGCCTCTGCATTTGGTCCGGTCGAAAAAGCATAGAATTGAGCTGGAATGCCAACTGGCTGGCCTCCGCCTGGCTGACCTCCACCTCTATGATGGTCCCTACCTACCTGTCCTCCACCTCTTGGTGGTCGACATCAATTGCACTAGTTTACCCCGAAGCCTGGGGAAGAATCTCCGTATGTGACTGGGATCCCCGCACTCATAATAACTCTTCGGTGCGATGGGCTGCTGACTAAGAGTCTGGCCCTGGGGAACTGAATACCCACTGGGAGGACCCTGAATAGCGGGTGGGCGATAAGAACTCTCTGGTATAGCACTGAGATAGGGTCGTATTGGAGCACCTCGAGGAGGCGGTGGTGCTGGATATGGGGGCCTACTGGACTGCCCTCTCACGAACTGACCTCTACCCCCAGACGTAGAACCTCTGAACTCTCCAGAATATCTAAACCGCTTATCTCTCATAACCTGTTCTCGGCTCTGCTGACGCACACCCTCAATTCTCCAGTCTATATCAACGACTAGCTCATAAGAAGTACCCATCTCAACCTCTCGAGCCATAGTGGCCTGAATGCCAGTATGTAAACCCCCAACAAACCACCGCACTCTCTCCGCCTCAGTAGGGAGTATCATAAGTGCATGGCGAGATAACTCAGAAAACTTCGTCTAATAATCGGTCACTGACATCTGATCCTGTTGGAGCTGCTCAAACTGAAACCTCAACTCTTTCCTCTGGGAGGGTGGAATATACCTGTCCAGGAAGATACGCATGAACCTGTCCCAAGTCATGGGAGGAGAATCTGCTGGTCTGCCAAGAACATAAGACTGCCACCATCTACGGGCTTTGCCCTCTAGCTCAAAAGTAGCAAAGTCTACCCTATGAGACTCCAATATCCTCATGTTGTACAGTCTATCCCTGCACCGATCGATGAAATCCTGGGGATCCTCATGTCGCTCACCCCCAAAGACAGGAGGATGTAGTCTAGTCCATCTGTCCAATAGTTTCTGCGGATCAGCGGCTACAGCTAGCCTGAACTCAGGTGTAGCTGCTGCCACTGGCTGGGCTCCACCCACAGGTAGTGCACTCTGGGTCAGATACACAACAGCTGCCTGTCCATCAGCCTGCGCGATAGGGGTCTGTGCTCCCCCCTCCCCGCCTGAGATGTGGCTGGGTCTGCCGGAAATAAACCGGCCTGAGACATATTGTCCATGAACCGCAGCATACGACCCATGACATCCTGAAATCCCGGTGCAGATGTGAAATCCATCGGAGCTGGCTCTGCCACAGGCACCTCACCCTATTCCTCAACAATGGGATTCTCTACTGGACCCACTGGCGGCATGACTGGAATAGTCCTGGGACGTCCCCACCCCTACCACGAGCTGGAGTCCTCCCTCGGCCTCTAGCAACTAGGGGAGTAGCTCTTCCCTGGTCTGAAACCTCATTAGAGCGCGTTCTCACTATCTGTGAGAGAATAGGAGAAAGATATTTAGTACTACATCAATTGCACGATGGAATATGAAGAAAGGTAGTTTGCTAACACCCTATAGCCTCTCAAAGATAAGTACAGACGTCTCTGTACCGATCCGCAAGACTCTATTAGGTCTGCTCATAACTTGTGAGACCTACGTGAACCTAGTGCTCTGATACCATGTTGTCACGAACCAATTTCACCTATAGATCGTGATGGCGCCCAACACTACATCTAGGCAAGCCAACAAACAAATTAAACATATATCAATTATCTTAAGAATAATTTTCTAAGTAATTTTATTATTTTTCAATCAATATTAAACAAATTAGAAAAGATACTGATTAACTTTAAATCCAAGAAAATAATACAATTCCAAATTCTACCAATGTGTGTGCCAAGACCTGGTGTCACAAGTGTATGAACATCTAGTAGATTATACAAAACTCCAAATACTGTCTGAATTAAAATAGATAGAATGTAAATACAAGGAGAGACACTGGTAGCTGCAGAACGGCTCAGAAAGGCAGCTCACCACTACGCCTCTGGATAACGGGGGTGTAAGATGATAGGTCCTCCACTAGTACTTACCTCAGGTCCTGCACAAAAAGTGCAGCAAGTATAGTATGAGTACGTAAACAACGTTTACCTAGTAAGTATCAAGCCTAATCTCAAAGTGGTCGAGTTTGACACTCACTATGGGTCAATAATAATAATTGAAATAAAACTAGAATATCTAAATCAGCATGATTCATAGAATTAACAATAATTTATTTAACCAAAAGAAATAATTAAATTCCTTCAAATGCAACAATTCTCAATATATTAATTAAATTCCTTCAATTCCAATAAATTTTCAATTTATCAATTAGATTCACAAGCTGCAATAAATAGTCAAAGTATCGTGTAATTATTTTTATTAGGCACGATTTCTGCCGAGGTCGTACGGCCCGATCCAGAGTATCGTGTACACTGCCGAGGGACGTGCGGTGCGATCCATAGATGCATCTATCCTGCCGAGGCGTTCGGCCCGCTCCACAAGAAAGGAGGACATTTTTTTATGTACATCCGGAAGGAGAGTATATTTATTATAAGATAAATTCGGGAGAATGAACAATTTCTTTTAACAATTAATTAATTTAAACAGAAAATTAAGCATATGAGATTTCCATCTTTTAATATCTTCCCTAACAATTCACAATATATATCTTCCCTAAAAATTCATAATATATATATATATATATCAAATAATTTAATTAAGTAAAGAATACAATTTACACAAGTAATTCATGCTTTTGAGTCCTAAACTACCCGAACTTTAGCATTAATAGTAGCTACGCACTGACTCTCATCACCTCGTGCGTACATAGCCCCCACAATTAACAACAATTATTAATTTAATCACCTATGAGGTAATTTCTCCCTCACAAGATTAGACAAGAGACTTACCTCAATTTTCTCCAATTTAATACACTAGAAGTCTTTTTCGTCGATTATCCAACTCTGAATGGCTTGAATCTAGCCAAAATAATTCGATACAATCACTAAATATGTCACGACCCGAAATTTCCTACCGACGGGATCGTGATGGCGCCTAACATTTCACTTGCTATGCAAGCCAACGTTAGAGAATCATTAAACCAATTCCTTAATTCCATTCAGTATATAACAATAATTAACTAAGATGAAATATAATAAGTGCGGAATATTATAAAACTGTATTAATTACTACCACCCGGATCTGGAGTCACAATTCACGAGCATTCTAGAATTTACTACACGTAATAGTCTGCAAGAAATACAACTGTTTGAATGAAAGAAAACAGTAGGACATAAAAGATAGACAGGGATTTCAAGGTCTGTGAACACCGACAGATCTACCTTGAGTCTCCGGACAGTGGACAAATAGCAAAATCTCGATCAACCTGAGCCGGTACCAAAATCTACATAGAAAGTGCAGAGTGCAGCATCAGTGCAACCGAACCCATGTACTGGTAAGTGCCGAGCCTAACCTCGGCGAAGTAGTGACGAGGCTAGGACAAGACACCCACATATAACATGAACAGTATAATTATGCTAGTGGCAACAACAGTAAATAAAGATATAACGCAGAAATAATGGGAAGGGGACATACAGTGGAGGAATACAATATAAAGAGTGAGAATAATGAAAAGACAGAATTAAACCGAAAATCCTTAAACAAATTGAGCAAATAAAACAGCAAAGGAAAACTGCACGGCATCACCTTTCGTGCTTTTACTCTCAACCTCACCAAATAAATAAATAAATAAATAGAAAGGCACGGCATCACCCTTCGTGCTTCTACTCTCAACCTCGCCAAATAAATAAATAGAACGGCACGACATCACCCTTCGTGCATTAAACCTCTCATAATATACACGGCATCACCCTTCATGTTTTACACTCTTCCTCACAATATAAATAATGCATGCACGGCATCACCCTTCGTGCTTTACACTCCTCCTCACAAATCACCGAATCAATAACAACGGATAGATAGGAATATCACAAAGACACCAGTATTTTACCCATAATCAATAGCACAATAAAACCTCAACCTTGAGTCAATATTCGGAAGTTACCAAATATCAATGAAACCAGATATAAGTCACCCAACATTTCAAATAACCCGCTAAGCATGGATAGTAGAATTTAAGGCTACAAAATAGACAAGAATAGAATTTCACTCGCATGCTATGACTTGACAATGACACATAGATGCTCGTCACCTCACCTATACATCGTATTTAACAACCAAACACATAGCAAATAAACACATAATACCTATTCCCTCAAGTCAAAGTTAGACACGACACTTACCTCGCTTCGAAGGCCACTTAATTCTCAATCACAACTTTTCCTTTGGAATTCACCTCCAAACCACTCGTATCTATTCAAAAATGACTCAATAATATCAAATATTGCTAAAGAAATTAATTATATTGCATAAATTAAATTTCCCAAATTTTTCTCCAAAAAGTCGAAAAACCGACCCCGGGCCCGCTTGGTCAAAATCCGAGGTTCGGACCAAAATCCATTTACCCATTCACCCCCGAGCCCGAATATATAATTGGTTTTGGAATCCGACCTCAAATTGAGGTTTAAATCCCCAAATTTCCGAAATTTCTAGTTTCTACCCTAACCACTAATTCTACAATGAAAACTCTAGATTTTTGGTTGATAATTCAAACAATGTAATGGGTAATTGAAAGAAAATGGTTTAGAATCACTTACCAACACTTTGGGGAAGAAAATGACTCTTGCAAATCGCCTCTACCCGTTTGGTTCTTGAAATATATTGAAGAAATGGCTTAAACCTGTGTTTGATTCTGTTTTATGCACTGGGCGATAGTGTGCATCGCGTTCGCGAGGCCACTGTCGCATTCGCGAAGGGTACTAGCTGCCAAGCCTTCGCGTTCGTGAGACGTTGCTCGCGTTCGCGATGGTTACTCCCCCCTAGCCTTCGCGTTCGCGAGACATTGCTCGCGTTCGCGATGAAGGAACGACCAACCCTCCCC
Organism: Nicotiana tabacum; assembly: GCF_000715075.1. Lineage (NCBI taxonomy): Eukaryota > Viridiplantae > Streptophyta > Magnoliopsida > Solanales > Solanaceae > Nicotiana > Nicotiana tabacum. The sequence continues at coordinate 112,568,729 of NC_134096.1, read as the reverse complement.
CAGGTGTGCCTAACACTACGCGTTCGCGAGGAGCTGGTCGCGTTCACGAAGGGTAACGCCCCCATCGCTTCGCGTTCGCGGCCAAGCCTTCGCATTCGCGAAGAAAACTTCAGCTGCCCAGTTTACTCTTCGCGTTCGCGAGAATACCTTCGCGAATGCGAAGAAGGACCTGCTAGAACACATGCTGCATCAAAATACCAGATTTTCAAAGTCCAAAACATCTCGTGGCCTACCCGAAACTCACCCGAGCCCTCGGGGCTCTAAAACAAACATGCACACAAGTCTAAAAATATCATACGAACTTGCTCGCGCGATCAAATCGCCAAAATAACACCTAGAACTATGAATTTAGCACCAAATCAAATGAAATTCTCAAGAACACTTTAAAATTCATATCTTCTCAACTGGACGTCCGGATCACGTAAAATCAACTCCGTTTCTCACCAAATTTCACAGACAAGTCTTAAATATCACAATGAACCTGTACCGGGCTCCGGATCCAGAATACGTACCCGGTACTAACAATGCCAAACATCAATCAATTATTTAAAATAAATAATTTTCAGACTTTTAATTTTCATCAAAAATTCATTACTTGAGCTAGGGACCTCCGAATTCGATTCCGGGCATACGCCCAGGTCCCATAATTCTATACGGATCCACCGGGACCGTCAAAACATGGATTCGGGCCCGTTTACCAAAAATGTTGACCGAAGTCAACGAAAATCAACTTTTAAGGCGTAAATTCTTATTTTCATCAATTTTCAACATAAAAGCTTTCCGAAAACATGCCCGACTGCGCACGTAAATCGAGGAGGGTAAAAATGAGATTTTTAAGGCTTAAGAGCGCATATTCGAGTTCTAAAGTATAAGATGACCTTTGGGTCATCACATTCTCTACCTCTAAAACAACCGTTCATCCTCGAACGGACATAGAAAAGTACCTAGGCTGGTGAAAAGGTGGGGATACTCCGCATATCGAACTCGGACTCCCACGTAGCTGCCTCAATAGGCTGACCTCTCCACTGCACTCGAACTGAAGGGTAACTCTTTGATCTTAACTAGAGAACTTCCCGGGCTAGAATTGCCACCGGCTCCTCCTCGTAAGTCAAATCGTTGTCCAACTGGACAGAGCTGAAATCTAACACATGGGACGGATCACCGTGATACTTTTTAAGCATGGACACATGGAATACCGGATGAACAGCTCCTAAACTAAGTGGCAACGCAAGCCTGTAAGCCACCTCTCCTACTCTCTCAAGAATATCAAAAGGTCCGATATACCTAGGGCTCAACTTGCCCTTCTTTCCGAACCTCATTACACCCTTCATGGGTGATACCCGAAGTAACACTCTCTCTCCAACCATGAATGCAACATCACTAACTCTACGGTCGGTATAACGCTTCTGCCTGGACTGAGCTGTGTGAAGTCGATCCTGAATAATCTTGACCTTATCCAAGGCATCTTGTACTATGTCTGTGCCCAACAACCGAGCCTCTCCCGGCTCGAACCACCTAATTGGCGACCGACACCGCCTACCATATAATGCCTCATAGAGATCCATCTGAATGCTCGACGGGTAGCTGTTGTTGTAGGCGAACTCTGCAAGGGGCAAGAACTGATCCCAAGAACCTCCAAAGTCTATGACACAAGCGCGGAGCATATCCTCTAAGATCTGAATAGTATGCTCGGACTGCCCGTCCGTCTGAGGATGGAATGTTGTGCTCAACTCAACCCACATACCCAACTCACGTTGTACTGCCCTCCAAAAGTACGAGGTAAACACCTCGATCAGAAATGATAGACATGGGCACACCGTGAAGAAGGACGGTGTCCCGAATATAAATCTCTGCTAACCCCTCCGAGGAATAGGTAACTGCCACAGGAATGAGGTGTGCTGACTTAGTCAGCCTATCCACAATAACCCACACGGCATCGAACTTCCTCTGAGTCCGTGGGAGTCCAACAACAAAGTCCATTGTGATATGCTCCCACTTCCACTCAGGAATCTCCATCTGCTGAAGCAAACCATCGGGTCTCTGATGCTCATATTTCACCTGCTGACAATTCAAGCACCGAGCCACGTAAGCAACTATATCTTTCTTCATCCTCCTCCAGCAATAATACTGCCGCAAGTCGTGATACATCTTGGCGGTGCCCGGATGAATAGAATACCGGGAACTGTGGGCCTCCTCAAGAATCAACTCACGAAGTCCATCCACATTAGGCACACAAATACGGCCCTGCATCCTCAAAACTTTATCATCTCCAACAGTAACCTGCTTGGCACCACCGTGCCTCACTGTGTCTTTAAGGACAAGTAAATAAGGATCGTCATCCTGCCGATTTCCGATGCGGTCAAACAAAGAAGACCGAGCAACTGTACAAGCTAGAATATGGCTGGGCTCAGAAACATCCAACCTCACGAACTGGTTAGCCAAGGCCTGAACATCCAATGCAAGCGGTCTCTAACCAACTGGAATATATGCAAGGCTACCCATACTAGATGATTTTCTACTCAAAGCATCGGCCACCACATTCGCCTTCCCGGGATGATACAATATGGTGATATCATAGTCTTTCAATAGCTCCAACCACCTTCTCTGCCTCAAATTGAGTTCCTTCTGCTTGAAAAAATACTGCAAGCTCCGATGATCAGTGAATACCTCACATGGTACACCGTAAAGATAGTGCCTCAAAATCTTCAGCGCGTGAACAATGGCTGCCAGCTCTAGATCATGAACAGGGTAATTCTTCTTGTGAACCTTCAGCTACCGCGAAGCATATGCAATAACCTTGCTACCATGCATCAATACCGCACCTAGACCAATACAGGATGCGTCACAATATACTGTATAAGATCTTGAACCTGTGGATAACACCAATACCGATGTCGTAGTCAAAGCAGTCTTGAGCTTCTGAAAGCTTGCTTCACACTCGTCTGACCACCTGAACGAGGCACCCTTCTGGGTCAATCTGGTCAACGGGGCTGCTATGGATGAAAACCCCTCCACAAATCAACGATAATAGACCGCCAAACCCAGGAAACTATGGATCTCGGTAGCTGATGTGGGTCTAGGCTAGTTCTGAACTGCCTCAATCTTTTTAGGGTCCACCTGAATACCCTCTGCTGATACAACGTGACCCAAGAAAGCAACTGAACTCAACCAAAACTCATATTTTGAGAACTTAGCATATAACTAGCTGTATTTCAGAGTCTGAAGAACGATCCGAAGGTGCTACTCATGTTCTTCTCGACTGTGGGAGTAGATCAAGATATCATCAATAAACACAACCACAAAGGAATCCAAGTAGGGTTTGAACACCCGGTTCATCAAATCCATGAATGCTGCTGGGGCATTTGTCATCCCAAATGACGTCACTAGAAACTCATAATGCCCATACCGAGTCTGAAAAGTTGTCTTAGGAACATCGGATGCCCTAATCTTCAACTGATGGTAGCTAGATCTCAAATCAATATTTGAAAGCATCTTGGCACCCTGAAGCTGATCAAATAAATCATCAATCCTCGGCAATGGATACTTGTTCTTGATGGTGACTTTGTTCAACTGTCGATAATCTATACACATCCTCATCGGTCCATCTTTCTTCTTCACAAACAACACATATGCACCACAGGGCGAGACACTAGGTCCAATGAAGCCCTTATCAAGCAAATCTTGCAACTGCTCCTTCAATTCTTTCAACTCTGGTGGGGCCATGCGGTATGGCGGAATGGAAATATGCTGAGTGCCCGGAGCCAAATCAATGCACAAATCAATATCCCTGTTGGGTAGCATCCCCGGCAGGTCTGCAGAAAACACCTCTGGAAACTCACAAACAACCGGCACTAAATCCATGGAAGGAACCTCCATACTAGAATCGTGGACATAAGCCAAATAAGCTAGACACCCTTTCTCGACTATATGTCGAGCCTTCACATAAGATATAACCCTGTTGGCAGAATGGACAAGATTCCTTATCCACTCTAATCGAGGCAACCCCTGCAAGGCTAAGGTCATCGTGTTGGCGTGACAATCATATATAACATGATAAGGTGACAGCCAATCCATACCCAGTATGACATCAAAATCAACCATGTCGAGAAGTAGAAGATCTACACGAGTATCAAGACTCACAAATGGTGACCACACACGAACGATAAACACGATCTACAATAATAGCATTTCCCGCTGGTGTGGACACATACACAGGAGCACCCAAAGAATCACGGGGCACAACCAAATAGGAAGCAAAATAGGATGACACATAGAGTAAGTAGATCCCGGATCAAATAGAACTGAAGCATCTCTACTGCAAAATGAAACAGTACCTGTGATAACAACATCATATGACTCAGCCTCAAGCCTAGCTGGGAAAGCATAACACCGGGGCTAGGCCCCACCACCCTGAACTACGTCCTTGGGACAGCCTCTAACTGGCTGGTCTCCACCTCTAACGGCCTAACCTCCACCTCTAACAGTCTGGCCTCTACCTCTGGCTGCCTGACCCCTGCCTCTGGCTGGCTGAGCAGGTGGTGCAGCAACTGGTGCCGGAACCATGGCACGAGAACTCTGATGCTGTGAGCTGCCCGTTGCCCGAGGGCAAAATCTATCAATGTGCCTCGGATCACCACAAGTATAACATAACCTCGGTTGCTGTGACTGCTGACCCTGAAACTGACCCTATCGACCTGAATAACCACCCTGATAACTCTGGAGTGGAGGTGCACTTATAGCAGCTGGTGGTGCACCGTAGGCTAGCTGGTTGGAATAATTCATCTAAGGGCTACGACTACATGAGGCACCGTGGGATGCCTGGAGCGCTGAATGAAACGGCCGAGAAGGATGGCCTCTACCAAAAGTACTCCTGCCTCTAGACGAGGCACCGCTGAACTCACCGGAATGACGAGGTCTCTTGTCAGACCCCTGACCTCCCTGAGTAAGAACCATTTCGACTCGTTTGGCGACATTAGCAGCCGCCTGAAAAGAAATCTCACTCCCAGTCTCCTTAGCCATCTGCAATCTGATAGGCTGAGCAAGCCCATCAATAAACCTCCCCACCCTCTCTCTCTCTCTCTCTCGTTGGGAAGCAGAAGAATAGCATGACGGGTCAAATCCACAAAATAGGTTTCATACCGAGTAACAGTCATACTGCCCTGCTGGAGACGCTCAAACTAACGGCGATGCTCCTCTCTCAATGTGATAGGCAGAAACTTCTCTATGAAGAGCTGAGAGAACTGGTCCCAAGTAAGAGCATGCGACCCAGCTGGTCTGGTCAACAAGTAATCTCTCCACCATTTCTTGGCGGAACCATTCATCTGAAATGCAGCAAAATCGACTGCATTGGTCTCCACTATACCCATGTTTCGTAGGACCTCGTGACAGCTGTCAAGATACTCCTGGGGATACTCTGAAGGAGCACCACTGAAGTGAACAGGAAAGAGCTTTATAAACCTGTCCAATCTCCATAAAACCTCAGAAGACATAGTTGGCCCATCGCCGACCTGTGCCGCAATAACCGGCTGAACTAATCCAATTGGCTGAGCTGCTGGAGCCTGATATTGGGGAACTATCTGCTCCGGAGCAGGAGTGGTGGGAGTCTGGGCTCCTCCTCCAGCCTGAGAGACTGCTGGTGCCATGAAAATTGCGCCAGTCTGGGCCACACTCTCCATAAGGCCCACCAAACGGACCAAAGTGTCCTGAAGTACTGGGGTAGCAATGAACCCCTCCGGAACCTGAGCTGGTCCGGCAGGAACAGTTTGGACAGGAACCTCCTCGTCAAGCTCTATCTGAGGCTCCACTGCTGGGGCTGCTGCTCGGGCTCTAGGCTGAGCCCTGCCCCTGCCTCGGCCTCTGGCACAGCCTCGGCCTCGACCTCTGCCCCACGTAGGAGCTGTCACTGGAGGCTCTGGCTACTGCTCAGTTGAGGAAGCGGTACGTATGCTCGCCATCTGCGAGAGAATAAGAGTAGAAGAGTTCAATCAGTATTGAGAAAGCAAAATCGCACGATAGAGAAGAATAGAAGTGAAACTTGTTCCTAAACTTCATAGCCTCTGGAAGATAAGCACAGACGTCTTCGTACTGATCCTCCAGACTCTACTAAGCTTACTCGTGAATCGTGAGACCTAGGCAACCTAGTGCTCTGATACTAACTGTCACGACCCGAAATTTCCCACCGGCGAGACTGTGATGGCGCCTAACATTTCACTTACTAGGCAAGCTAACGTTAGAGAATCATTAAACCAATTCCTTATTTCCATTCAGTAAATAACAATAATTAACTAAGATGAAATATAATAAGTGCAGAATATTATAAAACTGTATTAATTACTACCACCGGATTTGGAGTCACAATTCACGAGCATTCTAGAATTTACTACAAGTAATAGTCTGAAATAAATACAACTGTTTGAATGAAAGAAAACAGTATGACATAAAAGATAGAGAGGGACTTCAAGGTCTGTGAACATCGACAGATCTACCTTGAGTCTCCGGACAGCGGACCAATAGCAAAATCTCGATCAAACTGAGCCGGTACCAAAATCTGCACAGAAAGTGCAGAGCACAGCATCAGTGCAACCGACCCCATGTACTGGTAAGTGCCGAGCCTAACCTCGGTGAAGTAATGATGAGGTTAGGACAAGACACCCACATATAACATGACCAGTATAATTATGTTAGTGGCAACAACAGTAAATAAAGAAATAACGTAGAAATAATGGGAATGGGACATACAGTGGGGGAATACAATATAAAGAGTGAGAATAATGAAAAGACAAAATTAAACCGAAATACCTTAAACAAATTGAGCAAATAAAACAGCAAAGGAAAACTGCATGGCATCACTCTTCGTGCTTTTACTCTCAACCTCACCAAATAAATAAATAAATAGAACGGCACGGCATCACCCTTCGTGCTTTTACTCTCAACCTCACCAAATAAATAAATAGAACGGCACGACATCACCCTTCGTGCATTAAACCTCTCATAATATACACGGCATCACCCTTCATGCTTTACACTCTTTCTCACAATATAAATAATGCATGCACGGCATCACCCTTCATGCTTTACACTCCTCCTCAAAAATCACTGAATCAATAATAACGGATAGATAGGAATATCACAATGACACTAGTATTTTACCCATAATCAATAACACAATGAAACCTCAACCTAGAGTCAATATTCGGAAGTTACCAAATCTCAATGAAACCAGATATAAGTCACCCAACATTTCAAATAACCCGCTAAGCATGGATAGTAGAATTTAAGTCGACAAAATAGACAAGAATAGAATTTCACTCGCATGCTATGACTCGACAACAACGCATAGATGCTCGTCACATCACCTATACATCGTATTTAACAACCAAACACGTAGCAAATAAACACATAATACCTATTCCCTCAAGTCAAAGTTAGACACGACACTTACCTCGCTCTGAAGGCCACTTAATTCTCAATCATAGCTTTTCCTTTGGAATTCACCTCCAAACCACTCGTATCTATTTAAAAATGACTCAATAATATCAGATATTTCTAAAGAAATCAATTATATTGCATAAATTAAATTTAACAAATTTCCTCCAAAAAGTCAAAAAATTGACCCCGTGTCCGCTTGGTCAAAATCCGAGGTTCGGACCAAAATCCATTTACCCATTCATCCCCGAGCCCGAATATATAATTGGTTTTGGAATCCGACCTCAAATTAAGATCTAAATTCCCAAATTTTCGAAATTCCTTATTTCTACCCTAACCCCTAATTCTACCATGAAAACTCTAAATTTTAGGTTGATAATCCAAAAAATGAAATGGGTAATTGAAAGAAAATGGTTTAGAATCACTTACCAACACTTTGGGGAAGAAAATGACTCTTGAAAATTGCCTCTACCCGTTTGATTCTTGAAAAATATTAAAGAAATGGCTTAAACCCGTGTTTGATTCTGTTTTATGTACTGGGCGGCAGTGTGCATCGCGTTCGCGAGGCTACCGTCGCGTTCGCGAATGGTACTGGCTGCCAAGCCTTCGTGTTCGCGAGACCCTGCTCGCGTTCGCGATGGTTACTCCCCCTGGCCTTCGCATTCGCGAGACATTGCTCGCGTTCGCGATGAAGGAACGACCAACCTTCCCCCAGGTGTGCCTAACACTATGCATTCGCGAGGAGCTGGTCACGTTCGCGAAGGGTAACGCCCCCATCACTTCGCGTTCGTGAAGAAGAAAACTTCAGCTGCCCAGTTTACTCTTCTCGTTCGCGAGAATTCCTTTGCGAACGCGAAGAAGGACCTGCCAGAACACCTGCTGCAGCAAAATACCAGATTTTCAAAGTCCAAAACATCTACGTGGCCTACCCGAAACTCACCCGAGCCCTCGCGGCTCCAAACCAATCAGCACACAAGTCTAAAAACATCATACGAACTTGCTCGCACGGTCAAATCGCCAAAATAATACCTAGAACTACGAATTTAGCACCAAATCAAATGAAATTCTCAAAAACACTTTAAAATTCATATCTTCTCAACTGGACGTCCAAATCACGTAAAATCAACTCCGTTTCTCACCGAATTTCATAGACAAGTCTTAAATATCATAATAAACGTGTACCGGGCTCCGGAACCAGAATACGGACCCGGCACTAACAATGCCAAACATCAATCAATTCTTAAAAATAATTAATTTTTAGACTTTTAATTTTCATCAAAAATTCATAGCTTGAGCTAGGGACCTCCGAATACGATTTCGGGCATACGCTCAGGTCCCATAATTCGATATGGACCCACCGGGACCGTCAAAATACGGATCCGGGCTTGTTTACCAACAACGTTGACCGATGTCAACACAAATTAACTTTTAAGGCATAAATTCTTATTTTCATCAATTTTCAACATAAAAGCTTTCCGGAAATATGCCCGGACTGCGCACGTAAATCGAGAAGGGTAAAATGAGATTTTTAAGGCTTAAGAGCGCAGATTCGTGTTCTAAAATATAAGATGACCTTTTGGGTCATCACAAAATATTATAGGAATCCATTTCATAACAAAATACTACATTTTTCAATAAAATTCGAAATTAAATAAAACTTTGTCCGTGGGGCCCACGTCTCGAAATCTGATGAAAGTTACGAAATTCGATAACCCATTCAATTATGAGTCCAACCATACCAGTTTTACTCAAATCCGACTCTGAATCGATACCGAAATCTCAAAAATTTGTTTCTGTGAGATTTCTTAAATTTTCCCAAATTTCAATCCCAAAACATTAATTAAATGGTGAAAACAATGATATATTCGTGTATATTGACCAAATCCGAGTTAGAATCACTTACCCCAATGTCTTTCCTTGAAAATCTATCAAAAGTTGCCTCTTCTCAAGCTTCAATTTGTTAAAAATGGAGAATGGGACGAAGTCCCCTCCTTTATAGTTCTGCCCAGGCAACCTTCGGAACTGCCTCGGTCATGGCCTCAATCCTCGGCCTCGATCGTGGCTTCGATCATGGCCCTCGAGCCTGGGCCACGATCGTGGCTTCGATCATGGCCCTCGAGCCTGGGCCTTCGATCATGACCCTCGAGCCCTGCCTTCGATCATGACCCTCGATCTTGGGTCTCGATCTTGGGCCTCGATCTTGGGCCTCGATCTTGGGCTTGATCTTGGGCTCGATCACATCTCAGAATTTCCAGCAGAAGAGAAAAATTGCAGCAGCTGTTTTAAGTCCAACTTTTGATCCGTTAACCATCCGAAACTCACCCGAGGCCCTCGGGACCTCGACCAAATATACTAACAATTCCTAAAATATCATACGAACTTATTTGAAACCTCAAATCACATAACACGATGCTAAAACTATGAATCATGCTCCAATTCAAGCTTAATGAAACTTAAAATTTTCAACTTATACATTCAATGTCGAAACCTATCAAATCAAGTCCGATTGACCTCAAATTTTGCACACAAGTCATAAATGACATAACGGAGCTACGAAAGTTTTCGGAACTAGATTCCGACCCCGATATCAAAAAGTCAACTCCCGATGAAACTTCCAAACATAAATTCTTGTTTTAGCCATTTCAAGCCTAATTTAACTACAGACTTTCAAATAAAATTCCGAACATGCTTCTAAGTCCAAAATTACCATACTGAACTATTGGAATCGTCAAATCTCGATTCCGGGGCCATTTTCTCAAAATTTTGACCGAAGTCAAACTTAGCATTTTAAAGCCAACTTAAGGAACCAAGTGTTCCGATTTCAACCCGAACACTTCCAAATCCCGAACCAACTATCCCCGCAAGTCATAATTTAATATAAGAACATACAAGGAGTTCTATTTAGGGGAACGGGATTCTAAAAGTCAAAATGACCGGTTGGGTCATTACAGTAACATTAATTGCTGGACAATTTAATTTTGGTTTTTCTAATTTGTTTCTATATTTACAATTTTATCCAACATAAAATGCATTTACGAAGGGCAATAAAGACGAACGATATTTCGTTAAGGCCTTCGTGCTTTTAATATAATACATAGATATTTGTCTAAGATTATGTGCATGTGTGTCTATGATAATTTTCTTCTTTTAACAATGGTGCGGTTATCCATATATCGTTTCATCCTCGTTTAAACCGTGAGGGTACTTAATTCCAAAGAGAAATACAGTTACTATTACATCGAATAAATTGTTGATGAGACGATTTGCTTATAGCATATCACTAATTCTGTTTTCTTCGCCTTGATGTAATTGACATCCATAAGTAAAAATATTGCCATTCAGAAAAAGCATTAATAAAACTATACTCTGTAAAGAAAACAAATTCACAAAAGGAAGTCAGGTACAAGATTTTGTCTCCTAAAACCTGCAATCATTAACTCTACACTATCCAACTAATTATATGTTGGTGAAATAATTTTGCTTTTCCTCAATTTAAATGAAATATTACATGTAATTTCTCAACCGCCAAAGCTTATCTTCTAGTGATATAGTGAAAAATGCCACCATCACTTTTTTCCTTCCGCTATCTCCCTTATAAATTTAAGAAAATGTACAAATAGAAAAAAAGTATAATATTTTGTAGGTCTCTAAATACTTCTTGAATCCTTGGTATATGTTGCTTCAAGATCCTTATGTAGCAATTCTATTTGAAAACAATACAGAAATTTATTTGTAAATATCAATTGAAATTAAGTATACCTTTTTGTTAGGAGAAATCTTGTGTGTTCCCTGTCAGGGGCTTTTGTATTTCCAAGGACTTGTACGTTTAACTTCAAAAGGTGAAAGAAATCTTATTCATCCCAAAACATTTCTTGGCGGTGCAATGAAGTACCTACAAGTACCTTCTACAAATAGTTAAGGATTACAAAGAGATAAGCATCAATAGTTTTAAACTATGCCATCTATATATATATATATATATAAATATATATAATCATGCAGATATATATGCTCTACCACAACCACTCGTTGTCTTTTAGTACTTCTTTTCACAATGCCTCGACTCTTTAGTAGTACATGCTTTTGACATAATGCAAAAGAAAATGGTTCTCTGCCCTTATTCACCACCTCACCCAAAAGAAAAGAGAAAACGTAAATGTAGCGATCCGGTCGGTCTTTTTGAGTATTACAACCCCATTCTCTCATTTACTGTGTAATTTATGCCTTACAATTATTTTATGACTTGCGGAGTAATTGGTTCGGGTCCCGAAGGAATTCGGAATGAAATGAGACACTTAGTCTCATAATTGAAAAATTAAGTTAGAAAAGTTGATTGGATGTGGACCTATGTGTAAAAGACCTCGAATTCGAATTCGGATAATTTCAATAGCTACGTATGGTAATTTTGGACTTAGGAGCGTGTCCGGAAAATTATTTTGAGGTCCGTAGAGGAATTAGGCTTGAAATGCCGAAAGTTGAATTTTCGGAATGTTTGACCGGGGGTTGACTTTTTGATATCGGGGTCGGAATCCGATTCTGAAAATTGAAATACCTCCGTTATGTCATTTATGACTTGTGCTCAAAATTTAAGGTAAATCGAACGTGATTTGATAGGTTCCGGAGTCGTTTGTAGAAATTAGAAATTTCAAAGTTCATTAGGTTGAATTGGGGTGTAATTCATGGTTTTAGCGTTGTTTGAGGTGATTTGAGGGTTCGACTAAGTCTGTATGATGTTTTATGACTTATTGGTATATTTGGTTGAGGTTCCGAGGGGCTCGGGTGAGTTTTGGATGGTTAACGGATCATTTATGGCCTTGGTGAGATTGTTGATATCTGCTGCTGCATTTTTCTGATTTTCTATTTCACGTTCGCGAGTGGGCCCTCGCGTTCGCAAAGAGTATTTTCTGAGTGTGAGGTTTTGTTCTTTCCGTCCGCGAAGGGGAGGACGCGAACGCGCAGGTATGGTCTGTGTGCGCATCGCGAAAGCATGAGTTGTGTCGCGTTCGCGAAGAGGAGTGAGGCTATTGGGAACCCCCTGGTCCTTGTTCTACGCGCTTACGAGGTGGTGGTCCCGTTCACGTTCGCGAAGGTCTGAGCCGGTAAAGCTTCGCGTTCGCAAAGCCGTGGTCGCGTTCGTGAAGGGTAAGATTTGCAAAGCTTCGCGTTCGCGAAGCCACGGTCGCGTTCGCGAAGGGTTAAATTTGTGGGCAGTCGAGTTGTGTTTCGCAAACGCGAGGGACCTGTCGCGTTCGCGGAGAAAAGAGGTCTGGACAGAGTTTAAGTTCTGAAAATGGAACTTCGTCCCATTTTCAGTTTTTGACGGATTGGAGCTCGGGAAGAGGCGATTTTCGGGAATTTTTCAAGAAAAACAACGGGGTAAGTGTTCTTAACTCAATATTGGTTAAATTACCCGAATCCATGGTTGTTTTTATCATTTAATTGGTGAATTAAGTTGGAAAATTTTGAAAAAACCTCTTGGTTTAAATTGAAGAACTGAGGGTCGAGTTGGGGTCGGATATTGGTAAAATTGGTATGGGTAGACTCGTGGTTGGATGGGCTTTCGGATTTTGTAGCTTTTGTTGAGTTCCGAGATGTGGGCCCCACGGGCAATTTTTGAGCTAAAATTCGGATTTTTATGGAAAATTAGCATTTTTTTATGGAATTAATACCAATGAATTTTATTGACTGAAACGAATTATTTATGGCTAGATTCGAGGCGTTTGAAGGCCAATTCACAAGGAAAGGACATTGCAGAATAAGAATTTCACGGCTTGAGGTAAGTAACAGTTTTAAATCTGGTCGTAAGGGTATGAAACCCTGGATTTTTGTCATGTGAATATGTTGGAGGTGACGCGCATGCTAGGTGACAGGCGTGTGGGCGTGCACCGAGTGGATTGTGACTTGGTCCGTCCCGGAGAAACTGTATAGTTGAATAATTGATTGTAGCTATATGCAGTTTTATATGTTGAAGAAATTTGACTGTAAATCATGTTAGAAATCATGCTTAGGCTATGTTATAGTATTCTTGAGGCCCGCGGAGTTTGCGTACTTGTTGAATTATTTGCTAATTGCTATATTGTACTCAGTCATGATTTTTCTTGCGTATTATACCTCAATCTTTTTGGATATTTGTTGATCCACAATGTTATCTTTGTTTAGGCTGATCTTTGTGATTTTTGAGTGCCTGAGAGACTAGAGAAGTGGAGGACTGAGTAAGGCCGAGGGCCTGTTAGTAAGGTAAGGATATTATGGCACGTGAGTTGTCTGTGAAGGATATTATAGCACGTGAGTTGTCCGTGCAGCACGTGAGTTGTCCGTACAGATTATGGCGCTTGGGCTATAGGAACCCCTCCGGAGTCTGTACACCCCCAGTGAGCGCGGGTACCCATTGAGTGTGAGTGCTGAGGGTTGAAAGCCGAGTGGTTGAGCTGTTGTGATGAGTTGAGCGACTGTTGCCTGAGAGGATGTAATTGCTTTGCATTTGTTGTTGCACTTGGTTGCTATCTGTCATTGTTGTGAAATCTCTGAAAGATTTTATATCCGGATTACATGAACTTGAACTGTATAAAATTTATTTGGCTTAAACTGTCGGATTTGAAAGCATGTTTATTCTTTGCTGGAATTACTGAAAGTGAATTATAAATGTGTAGCTCGTCATTATCTTCAGTTCCTTAGTTATTATTATTACTTGCTGAGTTGGTTGTACTCATACTACACCCTGCACTTCGTGTATAGATCCAGGTATTCTCGGACATAGCGGGTATTGATCATTTCACGCAGTTGATTTTCAGGAGATTTTGAGATAGCTATCGTGTTCCGCAGACCTTATCTCTCCTTCTCTATCTCCTTGTTTACTATATTTGATCTCAGACTATTATAGACCGTATTTTTCAGACTTGTATTCATATTAGACGCTCATGTACTCAATGACACCGGGTTTTGGGGAGTGTTCGTATTAGTATTTGTGGGGTTTTGTCTTATATTAAATTATTGTATTTTCAAACTTAAGATAAATTGTGGTTTATCGAGATTGTCGGCTTGCCTAGTATCGAGATAGGCGCCATCACGACAGGTTGGGATTTTGGGTCGTGACAAGCTGGTATTAGAGCCCTAGGTTACATATCTCTCACGAGTCATGAGCAGGTTTAGTAGAGTCTTGCAGATCGGTACGGAGACGTTTGTACTTATCTTCGAGAGGCTGCAGAACCCTTAGAAAAATTTCCCTTCTTGTATTCTATCGTGTAGAATTGATTCATCTTGAAACATAACTCTTTGAATTCCTTCCACGCATTTCGTATGCGCATAGAAGCGCTCGGTATCAGCTGTGCATCGCCGGCTTGGGATTTTATGAATGAGGTTCAAGATGTGTATTTTGTGTTTCGGTAATGGGCCAGTCTGGAGGACTTGAGGCCGAGGTTAGACCGCAGCTTAGGCTGTAACGACCCGGCCGGTCGTTTTGAGTATTATAACCCTGTTCCCCAATTTACCACTCAATTTATACCTTACAATTGATTTATGACTTATCGGGTTAGTTGGTTTGGGTCCGGAAAGATTTCGGAGTGAAATGAGACACTTAGTCTCATAATTGAAAACTTAAGTTGAAAAAGTTGACCGGATATTGACTTATGTGTAAACGACCTCAGAATTTAATTCTGATGATTCCAATAACTTCGTATGGTGATTTTGGACTTAGGAGCGTATCCGAAAAATTATTTGAAGGTCCGTAGTGGAGTTAGGTTTGAAATGCCGAAAGTTAAATTCTTGAAAAGTTTGACCGGGGGGTTGACTTTTTGATATCAAGGTCGGAATTCGATTCTGGAAATTGGAATAGCTTCGTTATGTCATTTATGACTTGTGTGCATAATTTGAAGTCATTCCGGATTGATTTGATATATTTCGGCACAAGATATAGAATTTGAAAGTTTAAAGTTGATTAGGCTTGAATTGAGGTGTGATTCGTTATATGAATTTGGTTGTGGCCATTGGGCAAATTGTGATATGAATTGATTTTATTATGTTGCCATGTTAATTTCCCGTGTAAATTGTTATGTTGTGTGAGTTATTATTTTGGGGAAATAAGGGTGGTATTTCACCGTTGATATTATGTGGGTATAAGGGTGGCATTTCACTGTTGTTGTGTTTGTTGGAATATTGTCTGGGCGGAACGATAAGGGTGGCTATAGGAGCGATAAGGGTGGCAATAGGAACGATAAGGGTGGATATTGATATTATCTGGGCGGAGCGATAAGGGTGGCTATAGGAGTGATAAGGGTGACAATAGGAGCGATAAGGGTGGCTATTGTTAGGGACGATATGTGATGATGTGGGGTTGTGGTGTTGATAATTTTCATGTGATGTTGTGATTTTCTTGTGTTTACTTTTATACTTTGTGCAATTTGTCTTGTTGTTGTTAAATTGATAACAATCTGATTTATATTGAAATTGAGAGTCTGTGGCTATTTCCAAGCAGATTATAAATTGAAATGTGGGCACGACGTGCCGTGAGTAAATGTGGGCACGAGGTGCTGTGATGAAATGATGATGATAATTGGTACTTGAATTGTCCGTGCAGTTGTGATATGATTTATTTATGGGCACGAGGTGCCGTGGAAATATGAAAATTGGTTGAGACCCGTGTTTACGAAAAATATGAAAATGGGCTGAGACCCGTGTTTACGAAAAATATAAAAATGGGCTGAGACCCGTATTGTTTTATGATTATGAAATAAGGCGTCACATGGTGACTTTTTAATTGAAATAATTATATTCAAAATATTTATTTGGAAGGATTTTTATTCATAAAGAATTCTATCTGAAAGATATTTATTTGAGAAAACTACATTTAAAAGAGAGTTATTTGGAAGAATTATATATGAAGGATATTTATTTGAAAAACTTGAATTAATTGGGCGTACATGTATTTATTAATTGTTGAGTGATATTTATGGTATTCTTGTTGTCTTGCTGCGCATACCACTGGTTGTTTTATCCTGCCCTTATTGCTATATGTTTCCTAGTATTTTGTATATTATATTGCACAGGTTATTAGACTAGTGAGTGTCTGGACTGTACCTCGTCTCTACTCCGTTGAGGTTAGTCTTGATACTTTCTAGGTACCGACCGTGGTGTACTCATACTACACTTCTGCACATTTTTGTGCAGAGCCAGGTATTGGAGATATCGGACTTGAGCA
Organism: Nicotiana tabacum; assembly: GCF_000715075.1. Taxonomy (NCBI): domain Eukaryota; kingdom Viridiplantae; phylum Streptophyta; class Magnoliopsida; order Solanales; family Solanaceae; genus Nicotiana; species Nicotiana tabacum. Next base: position 112,552,111 of record NC_134096.1, on the reverse strand, counting down.
GAGTTAAAGCGGGATCGTATGGATTCAAGGTAGAGCTGCTTGGTCGTCACAGTCCCTTGGAGTCTTTTCATTTCATTGTACTGTTAATTTTTAATCAAACAGTATTGTATATTCGGTCCTCGCAATCATTCCATGTATTTGGTTAGAGTTCGTGACTCAGTACTACCAGTCTTGGGAGGTTGTATATTCATATTTGTTCCGCTGTCAGTTTTGATTATTTATTTAATTAAAAACACAATTTGGCTTCAAAAGGTAATTGAAATCGGCTTACCTAGTCTTAGAGACTAGGTGCCATCACGATGCCTGTGGTGGGATTTTGCGTCGTAACAAGTTGGTATCAGAGCTCTAGGTTCATAGGTTCTACGAATCACGAACGAGTTTAGTAGAGTCTTGCGGATCGGTACGGAGACGTCTGTACTTATCTTCGAGAGGCAACAGAACTGTTAGAAAATTTTACTTCTTTCATTCCTTATCGTGCGGCATTTATTCAGCTTGAAGCATATATCTTATGTTCTTTTGCATCCACTCGTGTATGAAACTGTGCACTCGGTATCAACTATGCGCCAATGGTTCATGATAATATAGAGGGGTTATAGGGGAGCCAGGGTTGCTCAACCATTATTACAACGTGTCGTCTAGATCGAGGATGCGGAAGTACTAAGAGATCATTCAGTTGTGCACATTGAGGTGCAGTAGGTTCTGACATCTGGTTGATAAGTATGATATTAAGAAGGTTTAATTAATTGCTTAATCATCACAATTGTGGTAGGGTCACGAGGTGGATGTAGATCTGAAATAGTTGGTGGTATTAGAGACTACGTAGTTCGTATGGGATTTCTATTTAGCGAAGGGTACATACGCAACCAAGGCACTGGAGGAAGCGAGTTTAACTGTCACGAGTATGACATGCGCCAAATAAATTTCTTGAGGTGTCTTATGACCGGTGTCCTACGAACGATAAAGGTTAGTATTGTGGATCATCAAAATGTGTCCTATGGCTTCGCGCCAAGTGAGAGAGTCCACTATCAACGACCAGATTGCGGGGTCATGTGTTATATGAGTTTTGGCCTGAGATGTATTTATGTGGTATTGAAAGGTTCTACGAAACTTGTATATGATTAAGAGATGAGATTTGTATGGGATGATGCTGGGACTTGTTGTATTCCCGCATCATTAATAATTTTACATTTCAGTACCAACGAGGTCATGGAAATAATTTCAAAATACTTGGGGGTGTTCCAGTAAGTTATTTTAATGCACCACCGGCACGGGGTTCCTATAATGGTTATTTCAGTTATCCGGCACAGACTCAGTATGAGCAGCCGAACCCGCAGAGGGGTTGTTATGAGTGTGGTGATACTAGACACATCAAGAGAAATTGTCCCAGACTTGGGAGAGGTGGATTTCATCAGAACACTCCAACTACAAGCTTTATTCCAGTTGATACTCCACGTGCACAGTCAGCTAGAGGTGGAGGACAGGCGGGTAGTAGACGCCTAAGAGGTGGAGGCCCGACCCGTTGATTTAATCAATATGATTTGGCTGAGGCCAATACACCAGATGGTGTCGTTACAGGTACGATCCTGATTTTTATTATAAAAGGATATTTTCCTTAATTTGATTCGGTTCTGAATACTGAGGTGAGTTCTTATATTATGCTTCACTTATGGGTGAGCTTCATAAATTTGTGACCCACTTATATGTTTATCCCTGTTGGGAGATTTGAAGGTGTGAGCCCGTGTCAGTCATTTATTTTTGTACACCATTGAGGGCTATAAGTCCAAAAGTAATTTTTATTATTAATTACAGTGGGTTTAATGTATTTCAGAATAATTGATTCCAATTTTTATGAATTATACGCCCTACCGATATGAGGGTTCATTATATGTTGTGAAAACTGTTTATGCAATATATTGAAAAGAAAAAAGAAAGGAAAATTGAAATTTTATTTGGCACAATATGCAAAATACTTGTGATTTGGAGTTGAGGACGAGATCCTCGCATTTTATATATGATGTGAACCGGGCTACAAATCACGGTAGAAGTTATATAAGGACGAGGTCCTTGTGATGAAATATTTATGAGTTTAAAATTATCCCTTTGTGAAATTAATTTGTACAATAATATTAATAGGGAGTCATGCCTGTTAGGCTTATTTGAAAATTCTTGTATATTTTTCTGTTCATATTCAGCCATTTTCGTGCTGTAAACATTGAGTTTTAGCCTATAAGGTGAGTGCCCAGGTGGCGTTAAATGTGACTCATTAATCCGAGTAAGTAATCATGAGGTCTTCATGCCTCACATTCTGTTGTCAGTGTGGTGAAAATTCGAAACGAGGTGGTGGTTAATATGAGATTAATTGATGATGCTGGAATTAATTATGAACAGCTTTTAAGACCAAAGATGTGGTGATGAGCATACATATGATGTGCTTCATGTCCTGATATCATTATGATAATGCAGTGTTTGTAACGCTGAGATTGTGTTTATTGATATATACATTGTGAATGTGATGTTAGGAGTTATTTTGGTGTTACTCTGGCAGGTGGTTAGGCCTAATTACAGGGGAGACTCTACTGAAATTTCTAGAAAAATAATTTTGGGAGGTAGAAAAAAATTTTAGGAGATTGAGACGTGCAAAGAAGAGACAAAATTATGTTATGTGTTTGAGGGTGAATGATCCTAAGCAGGGAAGAATGTAACACTCCGAAAAAAATTTGAAGTACTTCAACACTATCAAGAAAGTTGATATGCATAGGCACGAGTTGCTATAGCCAGTTGAGACTAATACCGTGCGAGTGATGTTAATGTGAGCTCTAGAAGAGCTGGTTACTGTTATAAATTTGTGTCTTGGTTCTACTATATATATAATGAGCTTATAGCATTACAGTTTTGGTAGTGCTTGTTGAATTTACAATACGGTTCTCTACTTTGAGACATCTTCCATTTTGGCTACAAGGTTGCGCAGTTGTGAATTGAGTTGTATTGGTGTGGCATGTCAATGGAATAGTTGTGTTTAATACTATAAGGTCATTGGACCTAGAATGTGTACTATCAGGTTTGATTACGGTATATTGGGAGGATAATATTGAAAGTCGGCTTGGAAAGTGATTTTAGTTCTGGTTGGGGCGGAAAAGCTCCATGACTTGTCGATTTGATAATATGTTATGAGATTTCACTTGTTTCTTTCACTATCAACATTGTGCGAAAGTTTTAGAACAAGGTTTTGTTTGATATGGGGTTTAATACTATTACCGGGTTACTTTGGAGTAGTTAATGTAATCGAAAATGGTGCTGCAAGCATCCAAGTTGTGTAGTATGTTTAGTGATTATATCTGGGGTTATAGTTATGGCTTAATATAGCTTGTTCAGACTCGTACAACATGTTGATGTGAGATTCAGGTCTTGAAAAGAAATTATGAATGTTGGAAATTGAATTCCAAGGTTTATGGGCTAAGGTTAAAGTAATAATTTTTAATTATGTTGTGTTGCCAGGCCTATACAATTTACACGGAATAGGGTGACGTGGGACCACCCCCGGGTACGTGCGTGATAAAATGGAATAGTGATTTGGTAGCTTGGAAACAAATCTTGGCACGTTCGAGGACGAACGTATGTTTAAGTGGGGGAGAATGTAACGACCAGGCCAGTCGTTTTGAGTATTATAACCCTGTTTCCCAATTTACTGCTCAATTTATGCCTTACAATTGATTTATGACTTATCGGGTTAGTTGGTTCGGGTACGGAAAGATTTCGGAGTGAAATGAGACACTTAGTCTCATAATTGAAAACTTAAGTTAGAAAAATTGACCGGATATTGACTTATGTGTAAACGACCTCGGAATTTAATTCTGATGATTCCAATAGATCCGTATGGTGATTTTGGACATAGGAGCGTGTCCGAAAAATTATTTGGAGGTCCGTAGTGGATTTAGGCTTGAAATGCCGAAAGTTGAATTTTTGGAAAGTTTGACCAGGGGGTTGACTTTTTGATATCGAGGTCGGAATTCGATTCTGGAAATTGGAATAGCTTCGTTATGTCATTTATGACTTAGGTGCAAACTTTGAAGTCATTCCGGATTGATTTGATGTATTTTGGCACAAGATATAGAATTTGAAAGTTTAAAGTTCATTAGGCTTGAATTGAGGTGTGATTCGTGATTTTAGCATTGTTTGATGTGATTCGAGGCTTCGACTAAGTTCGTATGATGTTTTAGGACTTGTTAGTATATTTGGTTGAGGTCCCGAGGGGCTCGGGTGAGTTTCGGGGTGGTTTCGGACCATTTTTAGGCCATTTGTAATTGTTGGTATCTGCCTACAGAGGTGTACATCGCGATCGCAAACTTTTGATCGCGTTCGCGAAGAGCAAACAGCAGCTTGGGGCCTTGTGAATCGCGATCGCGGAAGCTCTTTCGCGATCGCGTAGAACAAATCTCGGTTGCACTGACCCAACTTTGGAAGCTTATATCTCGGAATCTATACAGAATTTGGAGATGATCCAAAAATGAAAGTAATAGCCCTTGATGTCTAGTTTTCGGAAAAGAAACCATTTGGCATTTGGACTTGTGTACAAAATGTTATGGTAGATACACTATAGGTTGTCTGGGAAGAGTTTGGAAATCTCTACTGCACAAGGCTAACTTTGTAAGCTTATATCTAGAAATCTATAAGGAATTGGGAGATGATCAACACATGAAAGTTATATCCCTTGCTGTCTAGTATTCAGAAAGTTATACCATTTGCAATTTGGAGTTTTGGACAAAACGTTATGACCATTATACTAGAAGTTGTCTGGAAGAGTTGGGGGAGTTTGTTCTTCGCGATCGCGATTGGTTTTCCGCGATCGCGAAGAGCAATTTTGGGGCTGAAAAAATTTGTACTTCGCGATCGCGAAGAGTAAATAACTGGGCAATAGCTATATTTTGAGGTTTCAGCCATTTTTGACATATTTGGAGCTATGGTGCTCGGATTGAAGCGATATTTGAGGCAATTTTTACCATATGGATTAGGGTAAGTGTTCTATATCCTAAAGTGTTTATATTTCATGAATCTATGATTATATTCATCGTTTAATTCGGATTTTAATGGAAGAAATCAAGATTTTTGTAAAATCTTCCAAAAACAAAAATTTAAGATTTGGAGGTCGAGTTGTTATTGAAATTCAATAAAATTGGTATGGTTGAACTCGTATCGGAATGGGTGTTCGGATTTCATGAAAAATATGTCGAGTTCCGAGGGGCGGATCCCGTGTTGACTTTTGTTGACTTTTTGGAATAAATTTTTAAGTCGACGTATTATTATCCGGAATTGTTTGCAACGAATTTTAATGGAGTTATACAATTAATTTGGATAGATTTGAGCTGTCCGGAGGTCAATTCAAGCAAGAAGGCTATTTTGGAATGTCGGCCTAACTTCAAAAAGGTAAGTGTCTTGCTTAACCTCGAGTGTGGGAATTACCCCTTAGGCATTGAGTCTTATGTGCCATTTGTGAAATGTGAAAATCCGTGTACGCGAGGTGACGAGTACGTACTCGGGCTTATACGTGCAAAATTCATTGAATTAAAGTTTTAGGTATTATTGTGTAGTAAATTGGTAAATGGTGGAAAATTATTAAATCATCTGTTTGCCATGCCTAAATCCTTATTGTTGAATTTGTTTTTATATGATAATTTGATGTGATTGTTACTTGAAATATTTATGAAATTTCGTGAGTATTGTTGGTTTAATATTTCTTGGAAATTAATTCCAATATGAATTTTCTTATGCAAATAATTAATTTAAGCGAGCTTAAGAATAAGTGTTAATATAATTATCTAAATTTGCATTAATGAAGGTTTTGCTTTATGCTGAGTAATTTCTATCTCTATTGATTGTTTTTGGGTGTTATATACAGTGTGTGGAGCCTTGGGCTATTTGTTGTGAAATTAATTGATTTTTGTTATATCTTTAGAATTTGGTTGTGGCCATTGGGCAAATTGTGATATGAATTAATTTTATTATGTTGCTGTGTTAATTTTCCGTATAAATTGTTATGTTGTGTGAGTTATTATTTTGGAGAAATAAGGGTGGCATTTCACCGATGATATTATGTGGGTATAAGTGTGGCATTTCATTGTTGTTGTGTTTGTTGGAATATTGTCTGGGCCGAGCGATAAAGGTGGCTATAGGAGCGATAAGGGTGGCAATAGGAGCGATAAGGCTGGCTATTGATATTGTCTGGGCGGAGCGATAAGGGTGGCTATAGGAGTGATAAGGGTAGCAATAGGAGCGATAAGGGTGGCTATTGTCAGGGACGATATGTGATGATGTGGGGTTGTGGTGTTGATAATTTTCATGTGATGTTGTGATTTTCTTCTGTTTACTTTTATACCTTGTGCAATTTGTCTTGTTGTTGGTAAATTGATAACAATCTGATTTATGTTAAAATTGAGAGCATGTGGCTACTGCCAGGAGGATTATAAATTGAAATGTGGGCACGAGGTGTCGTGAGTAAATAATGAGGATATTTGGCACGTGAATTGTCCATGTTGTTGTGATATGAAATGTGGGCACGAGGTGTTGTGATGAAATGATGATGATAATTGGCACGTGAATTGTCCGTGCAGTTGTGATATGATTTAATTATGGGCACGAGGTGCCGTCAAAATATGAAAATGGACTGAGAACCGTGTTTACGAAAAATATGAAAATGGGTTGAGACCCGTTTCGAAAAATATGAAAATGGGCTGAGACCCGTATTGTTTTATGATTATGAAATAAGGCATCACATGGTGACTTTTTAATTGAAAGAATTATATTCAAAATATTTATTCGGAAGGATTTTTATTCAAAAAGAATTGTATCTGAAAGATATTTATTTGAGAAAACTACATTTAAAAGAGAGTTATTTGGAAGAATTATACGTGAAGGATATTTATTTGAAAAACTTGAATTAATTGGACGTACATGTATTTATTAATTGTTGAGTGATATTTATGGTATTCTTGTTGTCTTGCTGAGCATACCACTAGTTGTTTTATCCTGCCCTTATTGCTACATGTTTCCTAGTATTTTGTATATTATATTGCACAGGTTATTAGACTAGTGAGTATCTGGACTGTACCTCGTCTCTACTCCATTGAGGTTAGTCTTGATACTTATTGGGTACCGACCGTGGTGTACTCATACTACACTTCTGCACATTTTTGTGCAGAGCCAGGTATTGGAGATATTGGACTTGAGCAGAGTTAAAGCGGGATCGTAAGGATTCAAGGTAGAGCTGCTTGGTCGTAGCAGTCCCTTGGAGTCTTTTCATTTCATTGTACTGTTAATTTTTAATCAAACAGTATTGTATATTCGGTCCTCGTGATAATTCCATATATTTAGTTAGAGTTCGTAACTCAGTACTACCAGTCTTGGGAGGTTGTATATTCATATTTGTTCCACTGTCAGTTTTGATTATTTATTTAATTAAAAAAAATTATCTTCAAAAGGTAATTGAAATCGGCTTACCTAGTCTTAGAAACTAGGTGCCAGCACGACGCCTGTGAAGGGATTTTGGGTCGTGACATAGGCTCGGTAGCTTCAGTTATGTGAACTTATACATTTGGACTCATATGTCTGGTAGTGTCCCTATGAGTGGAATTTGTGGCTCTGAGCGGTTGAATGACTATATGTATGATGTGAATGCGGGATGTTTTCAGATGGGTTGAATGAGACAAATAAAGTTTACTTGTGACTCAAGAGTTGGCTATTGGGTACTTCATATCTGTCTTGATTTGACGTATGGTCTCGAGTTGTGAGTGTATTGAAGGATCTTTCACGTTGATAAACTGTGGGACAAATTAAATTCTCATGTCTTGTCAATGAGTTTGGATTCAAAGAGAGTAAGTGATTGTGTAGTAATTGTGGTTGCGAATGGATATTTCTAATGTTGATGGCTCAAGAAAGATGATCTTCGAAGAGGCTTAGAGTCGGTAACATTTTATTAGTTCAGGTGTGACAGAGATGCATTTGGATTTGATGCAACAGTTGGGCAGCAAAGTGTGAGGGAAGACATGACGAGAAGTGTTTCGGGGTGGTTAAAGTACTAGCAGGTCAAGTAGGAGAAGTAAAGGTTGAGAAGTTGCTTAAAGGAGGTGGTTTAACCAAAGTAAGAGTGGCAGATTAGCATATGGATTCTGTGGTAGGGTAGTCTCGTGCCTTGAGAAAGTGTAGAACGGTTTGGAATCGTGATAAAATGTGATTTGGCCTACAGACTTTATTTGGAGTGATGGTTACTGTACGAAGAAAGATTGAATATGACTTGAGTTCGGAAGGCATTGTTTGAACTTTTAGTTAATGTCAATAGGGAAAGTGCAAACTTATACAAATGGTGGGCGAGCATGAGCTCAGAAGAATTTACTGAGTTCGTGGTCGTTGCACCCAGTGAAGCGTCATAATAATTTTTTTTATAGTAATGTAAGTGAAAATGTTATCCTTAATTCAAAACTCATTTTAGTCGACTATCTAAAAATTTAAGAAATTATTTAGCTAGTGAATTGTTTTTCCCTAGTATGACTCCATTTTGATATTTGACATTAACCATGTTAAATATCTGAGTTATTTAAATTATATGTAATTAATCTTAAAATTTAAACCTTCTAGATAATTATAGATAATCGCTAGATATTAATTAAGAAATAATAAATAAAAAAAGACTAACATTTTCTCAAATCTCGTAGTGATAATTTTATTTTTGCAACAAAGCGAAATAATAACTCGTATTTATGGCAAAGCACAAAGGTTGACACAATATGAATGATTCTTTGGTTATGACGTGACTCTTTTACTAGTACTTGAACTCTTATTTGGTATGTTGTTATCCTTCAAAACATATTTCTATTTTAAAATTTCAATTTCTAAAACTTTATATATATATTTCAATAATGATTATCTTTATAATGATGCAAGTGAAGATATTATCCTTAATTTAAAATTCACTTAATCACAGTAAGATGTCGGAAAGGAATTCCACATGTGGGTTATCTCCGGTGAGTAGTTGCGGTGGCAAGATATTGATGAAACTTCTGCGAGAAATATTAGTTGCTACCTGGTAAGAGGTCGAGTGTGTGACTACGGCTGGTGATTCAGAATGTTCATGAAAAGCTTAACAAAAGACTTCGAGAAGTTTGGCAGGTTAACGGTGCGAAATCTTGGTAATTGAGAAGGAGAAATTCTTGCGGGTTCTAATTTTATATAATTGCAGCTTAAAGCTAAGTGGGGGAGTCTGCTATTGACAATTCGATTTTATGGTTATGTGTTAAATTTTAGTTTTGGTCGGAGACACACTTATGGATCAGTTATGACTTGCAGAGATGGATATCGAGGATGACCCGAGTAAGAAAATTCCTGAATACGGGTTATATGGCACTTTATAGAAATATGAAAATTTTAGAACAATTAAGTTGTTATTTTGAAGGATGTAGTGCACACGAAGTATGAATTTGAGTGTTGACCGTGCTAAAGGAGCACATGTCTTTCGGCCCGTTTGGGGAGGAGTAAATTAGATTTGAGCAGAGTGGATGACTATCGAGAGGGTTCTAATGGGTTCAAAATGTATATGTGGAAATTGAAAATTTTTTGAATTTGTATATCACTAGAATCAGTTACTTACGTTGGATGGTATCGGGACGTGCGGTAATTCTGTTTGACTATGGATTCTACATTTCAGTATAAGAAAGGAAAGAGGAACAATTTTAAATTCTCATAAAGTATTTTCAGAGTGAGTGTTACGGTTGGGGTATTTATGAAGGTGCATAAGAAGAATACAGTGGCTTATGGGCCTTAGGGCGATGTGATTTTATGTTAGGATGTCTTGTAGTGAGCTTTGGGTAAGGATAATAGTGTTTTGACATAGAGAAATGTCAACTTGAGGGTGATTCAGAATAAACTCAGAGAAAATAGGACAAATGGGTAACATGCTGGATCAGTATGGTAATGGGATGCTCGGTGCTTTTGGTTCTTATGATGATATGGGACTTTACAGGTGTTTTGTGGCAATACACTCGGATTTGGCAACTTGTGTGGCTTGGTGGAGTTGGAGGAATTCAGCTCTGATAGTTTGGTTATGTGCAAATGGATTTCAAAGTATTCATGATGATTTCTACCATGGTTTGAACTAGATATTTTTTACCGGTGTATGGAACGTGTTGTGTATTGTGATTTTCTCCTGGAAAGGAGCAAGAGAGAGGTCTCTAACTAATAAGGTATGTAATTTGCTGGTGACTGAGAGTTGATAATGGGATTCTTGTGCTTGTCACATGATGGCATAATAGATGTGGTGTGTTGTGCGGGATTAGAATTTACATGTACAAAATGACAGTTCAGTTTTGAAGAGAAGGTAACGAATGTTGGATAACATGGTCAGTTTCAGATATTTCGATTAATGTCATAACTGCTCGGTAATTCCTTAGAAGGGTGCGCATTTTAGAAGGCGCGTTGTGTTTTGACTTACGGATGTTTATCAGTATTGCAGTACTCACCTGGTTGATAGACTGCTGATATTCAAATTATTTCTATGTCACACAAAAGAATTATGAAAGTATTCCTCATGTATTTATTAATTGTCGATTTGAATTGTGATAGCAGACTTTACACATGCTTGCACTATGGCGTGCTATTTATACCAGTCCAGGAGCATGAGAATCTTATTTCATTATCATATACAAGTGTATATGTTTAATTACTCCTGTATGATATGCTGGGACTGGAGGCCTGTGACCATGCCAGGCGGTTCATATTGTTGGCACGTGAGTTATCCGTACCGCGTGTGGGAATTTCATTTCTTTGATAATTTATCAGATTTTATTGGTTTCCTTCCTCTATGATAAAAATTACATGAGCAGTGTATTTGAGGAATTCTGTACATGCGCCTATGGTTATCCTCTTCACGAAATTTGAGGAATTGGTTGTAACATTGTGGTTGTGGTGGTGCTTGTTGAGCTTGCAATATTGTGATGACCCAAAATATTATTTTTAAATTTAATAATTAATTTTATATTTTAAGACCTCAAAAAATATTATTTATCATTCCTCGACTTGCGTGCACAATCCATAAAAGATTCTGGAAAGTTTTTATGTGAAAAATGAATTAAAATGTGAATTAGAGCTTTAAAACTCAATTGAGTTGACTTTGGTCAACATTTTGAGCAAACGGACTCGGATAAGTGTTTTGACAGTTCCGGTAGATCCGTATCGTGATTTGGGACTTGTGCGTATGCCCGAGATATGGAATTTTGATGAAAAATTAAAAGTTTAAGTTCAAATAGTGACCGGATATCGAATTATGTGCAAATGACCCCAGAATAGAATTTTGATGATTCCAACAGCTCCGTATGGTGATTTTGGACTTGGGACCGTGTTCAGAATTTTATTTGGAAGTTCGTAGTTAAATTAGGCTTGAAATGGCTAAAAATAAGAATTTAAGTTTGGAAGTTTGACCGGGAGTTGACTTTTTGATATCGGGGTCGAAATCCAGTTCCGAAAATTTTCATAGCTCCGTTATGTCATTTATGACTTGTGTGCAAAATGTGAGATCAATCGGACTTGATTTGATAGGTTTCGACATCGAATGTAGAAGTTGGAAATTCTAAGTTTCATTAAGCTTGAATTGAAGCATGATTCGTGATTTTAGCGTCGTTTTATGTGATTTGAGATTTCAAATAAGTTTGTATGATGTTTTAGGACTTGTTGGTATATTTCGTTGGGGTCCCGAGGGCCTCGGGTGAGTTTCGGATGGTTAACGGATTAAAAGTTGGACTTAAAAAGCCGCTGCAATTTTTCCTCTTCTGTTGGACATTCTGGGTTGTGATCGAGCCCAGGTATCGAGCCCAGGGTTGACGAGGCTCAGGCTTGAGCTTGTGTATCGAAGTCATGATCGAAGGTCCAGCTCGATGGCTATGATCGAAGGTCCAGCTCGAGGGCCATGATCGAAGGTCCAACTCGAGGGACATGAAATGCTCGAGGGCCATGATCGAAGGCAATTCTCAAGGGCCATCATCGAAGGCAATGCTCGAGGGCCAGGATCGAGACCCAAGACCGATGGTCACAATCGAAGGCTCAGGCTCGATGCCACAATCAAGGCTATGATCGAAGGACCAGGCTCGATGCCATAATCGAGGCCATGACCGAGGTCTAGGCTCGAGCTTGTGTATCGAAGCTACGATCGAGGCCTAGGCTCGAGGGCCATGATCGAAACCACGATCGAGGCCTAATTCTGAAGGCTGTCTAGGCTGTTTTATAAAAAGAGGGCATTCGTCCCATTCGCTATTTTAAAAAAATTGGAGCTTGAGCAGAGTCGATTTTGGATAGATTTTCAAGGAAAGACATTGGGGTAAGTGATTCTAACTCGGATTTGGTCTATATACACAAATATATCATTGTTTTCACCGTTTAATTAGTGTTTTGAGATTGAAATATGGAAAAAATTTAGAAATAAATTTTTGAGATTTCGGTATCGATTCGGAGTCGGATTTGAGTGAAACTGGTATGGTTGGACTCGTAATTGAATGGGCTATCGGATTTCGTAACTTTTGCCGGATTCCGAGATATGGGCCCCACAGACGAATTTTAATTAATTTCGGGATTTTTATTGAAAATATAGTATTTCCTTATAGAATTGATTCCTAAAAATTTTAGTGTTTGTATCAAATTATTTTTTGTTAGATTCGAGCCAATCAAAGTTGGATAATCGAGGAAAGGCCTACTAGTGGATTAAATTGGAGCAAGACGAGGTAAGTCTCTTGTCTAATCTTGTGAGGGAAAATTACCTCATAGGTGATTAAATTGAATAATTGTTGCTAATTGAGGGGGCTACGTACGCACGAGGTGATGAGAGTCCGTGCGTAGCTACTATTAATGCTAAAGTCCGGGTAGTTTAGGACTCAAAAGCATGAATTAATTGTGTAAATGGTAAATATTTACTTAATTAAATTATTTGATATATTTATATATATGTTGTGAATTGTTAGATAAAAATATTAAAGGATGGAAATCTCATATGCTTGGATTTCTGTTTAAATTGATTAATTGTTAAGAGAAATTATTTTTCCTCCTGAATTTATCTTATAATAAATATACTCTCATTATGGTGGTACATAAGAAAATGTCCTCCTTTCTTGTTGAGCGGGCCGAACGCCTCGGCAGGATAGATGCATCTATGGATCGTGTCGCACGTCCCTCGGCAGTGTACACGAAACTCTGGATCGAGCCGTACGACCTCGGCAGAAATCGTGCTTAATAATAATAATAATTACACGATACTTGGACAGTTTATTGCAGCTTGTAAAGCTATTTGATAATTGAAAGTTTATTGAAATTGAATTGCAGCTTGTAAAGCTATTTGATAAATTGGAATTCTTATTAAAATTAAAGGATTTAATTAATATATTGAAAATTGCTGCGTTTGAAGGACTTTATTATTTCTGCTAATTTAATAAAATTATTGTTAACTATGTGAATCATGCTGATTTGAATAATTATAATTTATTCCATTTATTGTTGTTGACCCTTAGTGAGTGTCAAAGTCGGTTATCTCGTCTCTACCACTTCAAGATTAGGCTTGATACTTACTGGGTACACGTTGTTTATGTACTCATGCTACACTTGCTGCACTTTTTGTGCAGGATCTGAGAGAGATACTAGTGGAGGACCTATCATCGCACATTCTCGTTATCCAGGGGCGTAGTGGTGAGCTGCCTTTCTAAGCTGTCCTGCAGCTACCAGTGCCTCTTCTTGTATTCTTAATTCTGTTTATTTTCATTTTAGACAGTGATTAGGAGTTTTGTATAATCTACTAGATGCTCATACACTTGTGACACCAGGTCTTGGCACACACATTGGTAGAATTTGGTGTCTTATTATTTTTCTTGGATTTAAATTTTATCGATATATGTTTAATTTATTAGTTGGCTTGCCTAGCTATAGTGTTGGGCGCCATCATGACCTATAAGTGAAATTGGGTTGTGATAAATATGGTTCTCTTCCTTGAGACATCTCCCATATTTGGGTACACAAATTGTGCAATGGCGGCTGGAGTTATATTGATGTGGCGTGTCTGTGGGATAGTTGTGTTTAATAATATAATGTCATCAGACCTAGAATGGGTACTATCATGTTTGATTACAATATATTCAGAAGGATAACATTGAAAGTCGGCTTAGAAATTTGCTATGGTTCTTGTCGAATGAGAGGGAGCTCCACAACTGGTGGATCTGACGAATGGTTACTAGTTTCTGCGTGTTTCTTTTATTATCAATAGTGTACGAAGGTGTTGGGATGAGTTTTTGTTCGATATGAGGGTTTAATGCTAGTACTTGGTTGGTTTGGAGTAGTTACTGTGATCAGGAATGGTGCTACGAGCGGGCAAGTTGTGTAATATGCTGGGTGATTATATTCGTGATTATAGTTATAGCTCGATGCAGCTTGTTCAGACTCATACAGTGTGTAAATGTAAGATCCGTGTCTTGAAACGAAATTCTGAAGGTTGGGAGTTGAATTCCAAGGTTTTTGGGCTAAGGCTAAATTAGGGATTTCTAGTTGTATTGTGTTGTCGGGCCTATGTGGAATAGGGTAACGTGGGATCACCCCCGGGTACGTGTGTGGTAAGATGGAATAGTGATTTGGTAGCTTGGAACCACTCTTGGCACGTTCGAAGACGAACATATGTTTAAGTGGGGAAGAATGTAACGACTCGGCTGGTCGTTTTGAGTATTACAACCCTGTTCCCCCATTTATTGTGCAATTTATGCCTAAAAATTGTTTTATGACTTGCCGGGGTAGTTGGTTCGGGTCCAGAAGGAATTCAGAATGAAATGAGACACTTAGTCTCATAATTAAAAAATTAAGTTAGAAAAGTTGACCGGATGTGGACCTATGTATAAAAGACCTCGGATTCGAATTCTGATAATTTCAATAGCTCTGTATGGTAATTTTGGACTTAGGAGCGTGTCCGGAAAATTATTTGGAGGTCCGCAGAGGAATTAGGCTTGAAATGCCGAAAGTTGAATTTTTGGGAAGTTTGACCGGCGGGTTGACTTTTTGATATCGGGGTCGGAATCCGATTCTGAAAATTGAAATACCTTTGTTATGTCATTTATGACTTGTGCGCAAAATTTGAGGTAAATCGGACCTGATTTGATAGGTTCCGGAGTCGTTTGTAGAAATTAAAAATTTCAAAGTTCATTAGGCTTGAATTGGGGTGTAATTCATGGTTTTAGCGTTGTTTGAGGTGATTTGAGGGTTCGACTAAGTCCGTATGATGTCTTAGGACTTGTTGGTATATTTGGTTGAGGTCCCGAGGAGTTCGGGTGAGTTTTGGATGGTTAACGGATCATTTTTGGCCTTGGTGAGATTGCTGATATCTGCTGCTGCATTTTTCTGATTTACTCTTTCTCGTTCACGAGTGGGCCCTCGCGTTCGCGAAGAGTGTTTTCTGAGTGTGAGGTTTTGTTTTTCGCGTCCGCGAAGGGGAGGACGCGAACGCGAAGGTATGGTCTGTGTGTGCATCACGAACGCGACAGTGTGCATCACGAACGCGTGAGTGGTGTCGCGTTCGCGAAGAGGAGTGAGTCTATTAGGGACCCCCGGTTCCTTGTTCTACGCGTTCGCGAGGTGGTGATCGTTTTCACGAAGGGTTAAATTTGTAGGCAGTCGAGTTGTGCTTCGCGAACGCGAGGGACCTGTCGCGTTCGCGAAGAAAAGAGGTCTGGACAGAGAGTTTCCATTTTCAGTTTTTGATGGATTGGAGCTCGGAAAGAGGCGATTTTCGGGAGTTTTTCAAGGAAAACAACGTGGTAAGTATTCTTAACTCAATATTGGTTAAATTACCCGAATCCATAGTTATTTTTATCATTTAATTGGTGAATTAAGAAAAGTTTGAAAAGCCCTCTTGGTTTAAATTAAAGAATTGAGGGTCGAGTTGGGGTCGGATTTTGGTAAAATTGGTATGGGTAGACTCGTGGTTGGATGGGCTTTCGGATTTTATAACTTTTGTCGAGTTCCGAGATATGGGCCCCACGAACAATTTTTGAGCTAAAATTCGAACTTTTATGGAAAATTTACATTTTCTTATGGAATTAATTCCAATGAATTTTATTGACTGGAACGAATTATTTATGGCTAGATTCGAGGTGTTTTGAGGCCAACTCACAAGGAAAGGACATTGCAGAATAAGAATTTCACGGCTTGAGGTAAGTAACAGTTTTAAATCTGGCCTTGAGGGTATGAAACCCTGGAATTTTGTGTCATGTGAATATTTTGGAGGTGACGCACATGCTAGGTGACGGGCGTGTGGGCGTGCACCGAGGGGATTGTGACTTGGTCCGTCCCGGAAAAAATGTATAGTTGAATAATTTATTGTAGCTATATGCAGTTTTATATGTTGAAGAAATTTGACTGTAAATCATGTTAGAAATCATACTTAGGCTATGTTATAGTATTGTTGAGGCCCGCAGAGGTCGCATACTTGTTGAATTATTTGCTAATTACTGTCTTGTACTCAGTCATAATTTTTCTTGCGTATTATACCTCAATCTTTTTGGATATTTGTTGATCCACTATGTTATCTTTTTTTGGGCTGATCTTTGTGATTTCTGAGGGACCGAGAGACTAGAGAGGTGGAGGACTGAGTAAGGCCGAGGGCCTGTTGGTGAGGTAAGAATATTATGGCACGTGAGTTGTCCGTGTAGGATATTATAGCACGTGAGTTGTCCATGCAGATTATGGCGCTTGGGCTGTAGGAGCCCCTCCGGAGTATGTACACCTCTAGTGAGCGTGGATACCCATTGAGTGTGAGTGTTGAGGGCTGAGAGCCGAGTGATTGAGCTGTTATGATGAGTTGAGCGACTGTTGCCTGAGAGGTTGTACTTGCTTTGCATTTCTTGTTGCACTTGGTTGCTATCTGTCATTGTTGTGAAATCTCTGAAAGATTTTATATCCGGATTACATGAACTTGAACTGTATAAAATTAATTTGACTTAAAATACCGGATTTGAAAGCATGTCTATTCTTTTCTGGAATTACTCAAAGTGAATTATAAAAGTGTAGCTCGTCATTATCTTCAGTTCCTTAGTTATTATTGTTACTTGCTGAGTTGGTTGTACTCATACTACACCCTGTACTTCGTGTGCAGATCCAGGTGTTCCCGGACATAGCGGGTGTTGATCATTTCGCGCAGTTGATTTTCAGGAAATTTTGAGGTAGTTGCTGTGTTCCGCAGACCTTGTCTCTCCTTCTCTATCTCCTTGTTTACTGTATTTGGTCTCAGACTATTATAGACCGTATTTTCCAGACTTGTATTCATATTAGATGCTCATGTACTCAGTGACACCAGGTTTTGGGGAGTGTTCGTGTCAGTATTTATGGGATTTTGTATTGTATTAAATTATTGTATTTTCAAACTTAAGAGAAATTATAGTTTATCGAGATTGTCGGCTTGCCTAGTATCGAGATAGGTGCCATCACGACAGGTTGGGTATTTTGGGTCGTGACAGTAAATTACATTTAAGACTCTATCTTATACCTGTAAAATTTTCGAATATTAACAATAATCTAAACATAACTCGGCGACCCAAATTTTCCATTCCCTCGTGTTTTTCTCCCCGTCAATCAGAAAGAAAGAAAATAAAAGCAAGAAAGTAATATAGCTTTTTGACAAGGATCTCTCTCTTTCAGCATATATGACGAATTCTAAGAAAATAAGTCACATGACCTCAAAGTGTTTTCTGGCTTCATAGATGGGGAATTAGATGTAAGCGTGATTTGTTATTTAGCAAAAGTATCCATTGCAGACTTTTCATATAAATTTGAAGTTCACAAAGTTTTAATTTAATTCCGAAACATTAAAGTAAATGTAGGGTTATGTATCGACTTTTATATTATTTAAGAATAGAATTTTCTGAAAGATAATATTATAAATTGGTTACATCTCATTCTTTTTTACAGTAAAACGTTCTTTTTCTATAAAATTAGATTTTATTGTTAATGTATTTATTTATGCAGTTCATAATAATTTCTATCTCAATTTTCAAATATTAACAAAAGAACTTTTACTTATTCTGAAACTAATAGTAAAGAGTATTACATGAAACTATTTTACCTAAGTATTTGTTTTTAAAACAATTATGTAACCAACTTTAGATCCTTCGTTTGAATTCATTACCATTATTATGATCAAGTCATTTTACACGTACTAAACTACAACCTATACAAATTCGAACCATGTCCTAAAAGTAAGAGGTATTTTAAGATGTCCAAAAGGTTGTAGGATTATATATGGGCTAACGTGTAGTATTCCAATTGTATCCTTTCACTATGAGTTCTTGTGTTTAATATTTTAAGGATATTTTCGTCAACCAATATTATATCATGTTGTAATGACCCAACCGGTCATTTTGACTTTTAGAAACCCGTTCCCTAAAATAAAACTCCCCGAACATGCTTTTATTAATTTATGACTTGCGGGAATGGTTGGTTCGGGATTTGAAAGAATTTGAGTTGAAATCGGAACACTTGGTTCCTTAAGTTAGCATTAAAAGGCCAAGTTTGACTTCGGTCAATATTTTGAGAAAATGACCCCGAAATCGGGATTTGACGGTTCCAATAGGTTCGTATGATGATTTTGGACTTGGGCGTATGTCCGAATCGGATTTTGGATAACCCGGGAGTGTTTGATGCTTAATAGTAAAAAATCAACTATTTGAAGGTTTAAAACTTCTTTAAATTTGGTTTGGAGTAGGATTTTGAGTAATTGAAGTCCGTTTGGAATTCCGAGCTTGGGAATAGTTCCGTATAGTGATTTAAGACTTGCACACAAAATTTCGTGTCATTCCGAGTAGTTTAAGTATATTTCGGTGCATTGGAAGTAAATTGAAAAACTTGAAATTCTTAAGTTTGAATCAATTTGGTTTAGGGTATGATTCTTAGATTTGATGTTGTTTTACGCGTTCCGAGAGTTCGAGCGAGTCTGTTTTATGATTTAAAACCTGTTGGTATGTTCGAACAGGGCCCCGGGGGTCCCGAGTGTTAACCGGACGAGGCTCGGACCAATTTTGGGAAATTGAGCAAGGACTGAAGCTCCCAGCTACTGTAGAGGGCGAGAACGTCCCAGGACTGTTCCAGTTATGCCGCCAGTGGGTCCATCAGAGAACCCCATTGTTGAGGAACAAGATGAGGTGCCTGTGGCAGAGCCAGCTCCGGTGGATTTCACATTTACACCGGGATTTCAGGATGTCATGGGTCGTATGCTGCGGTTCATGGACAATATGACTCTGGCCGGTTTATTTCTGGCAGACACACCCACATCTCAGGCGGGCGGGGGAGCACAGACCCCTACCGCGCAGGCTCATGGACAGGCAGTTGCTTTATATCAAACCCAGGGTGCACTACCCATGGATGGAGCCCAGCCAGTGGTAGCAGCTATACTTGAGCCCAGGCCAGGTATAGTCGCCGATCCTCAGAAATTATTGGACCGATGGACTAGACTACATCCCCCTGTCTTTGGGGGTGAGCGACATGAGGATCCACATGACTTCATTGATCGTTGCAGGGACAGACTGCACAACATGAGGATATTGGAGTCTCATCGGGTAGACTTTGCTACTTTTCAGCTAGAGGGCAGAGCCCGTAGATGGTGGCAGTCTTATGTTCTTGGCAGACCAGCAAATTCTCCTCCCATGACTTGGCACAGGTTCATCTATATCTTCCTGGACAGGTATATTCCACCCTCCCAGAGGGAAGAGTTGCGGTTTCAGTTTGAGCAGCTCCAGCAGGGTCAGATGTCAGTGGTTGATTATGAGGCGAGGTTTTCTGAATTATCTCGCCATGCACTTATGATACTCCCTACTGAGGCGGAGAGAGTGCGGAGGTTTGTAGCCGGTTTACATACTGGTATTCAGGCCACTATGGCTCAAGAGGTTGAGATGGGTACTTCTTATGAGCGAGTTGTGGAGATAGCCTGGAGGATTGAGGGTGTACGTCAGTGGATCCGAGAGCATATTATGAGAGATCAGCGGTTCAGGTACTCTGGAGAGTTCTGAGGTGCTCCGTCTGGGGGCAGAGGTCAGTTCGTGAGGGGGCAGTCCAGCAGACCCCCATTTCCAGCACCACCACCTCCTCGAGGTGCTCCGGTGCGACCTTATCTCAGTGCTATACCAGAGAGTTCCTACCGCCCACCAGCTATTCAGGGTCCTCCCAGTGGGTATTCAGTTCCCCAGGCCAGACACTTAGTCAGTTGTCCATCGCACTGAAGAGTTGTTACGAGTGCGGGGATCCTAGTCACATGCGGAGGCTTTGCCCCAGGCTTTGGGGTAGATCAGTACAGCAGGATCAGCAGCCTATGCTTATTGGACCAGTTGCTCCACCAGTAGTCCGACCACCAAGAGGTGGAGGACAGGTGGGTAGGGGTCATCCTAGAGGTGGAGGTCCGCCAGGCGGAGGCCAGCCAATTGGCGCTCCAGCTCGATTCTATGCTTTTCTGGCTAGACCAGATGCAGAGGCCTCAGATGCTGTGATTACAGGTATTATTTCTGTTTGCGGCAAAGATGCCTCAGTATTATTTGATCCAGGATCCACGTATTCATATGTGTCATCTTTATTTGCTCCATTCCTTGGTGTTTCTCGTGAGTCCTTGAGTACTCCTATTTATGTGTCCACTCCTGTAGGCGATTCTGTTATTGTGAACCGGATCTAGCGGTCTTGTATTATTACATTCTGTGGTTATGAAACTAGATCAGATCTCTTGTTGCTCGAGATGATCGATTTTTGAAATTATTCTGGGTATGGACTGGTTATCTCCATATCATAATATTCTAGATTGTCATGCCAAAACTATTACCTTGGCTATTCCATCTTTGCCTAGGCTAAAGTGGAAGGGTTTGTCGGTTAGTTCATTTAATCGGGTTATTTCTTTTATAAAGGCTCAACACATGGTTGAGAAGGGTTGTTTGGCTTATCTAGCCTATGTTTGGGATACTACTGCAGAGACTCCGGCTATTGATTCAGTGCCAGTAGTTCGGGAGTTCTCCGATATATCTCCTTCAGATCTTCCAGGTATGCCACCTGATCGTGATATTGATTTTTGTATTAACTTGGCTCCAAATACCCAGCCTATATCTATCCTACCGTATCGCATGGCTCCGAAAGAATTGAAAGAACAACTTGAAGAGTTACTAGACAAAGGGTTTGTCAGACCGAGTGTATCGCCTTGGGGTGCACCGGTATTATTTGTGAAAAAGAAGGATGGAACAATGCGAATGTGTATTGATTATCGCTAATTGAACAAAGTCACTATGAAGAACAAGTACCCGTTGCCGCATATTGATGATCTATTTGACCAGTTGCAGGGTGTTAGGGTGTTCTCTAAGATCGACTTGAGGTCGGGGTATCATCAGTTGAAGATTAAAGATTCGGATGTTCTGAAAACTTCTTTTCGTACTAGATATGGTCATTATGAGTTTTTGGTAATGACTTTCGGTTTGACTAATGGCCCGGCAGCATTTATGGATCTGATGAACAGGGTATTCAGGTCATATATTGATTCGTTTGTCATTGTCTTCATTGATGACATTTTGATCTACTCGCACAGTAAGGAGGAACATGAGCAGCATATGAGAGTAGTGGTTCAGACATTGCGGGAACAAAAGCTATATGCTAAGTTCTCTAAATGTGAGTTCTAGCTTGAGTCTGTAGCATTTTGGGGCATATTGTATCGGGTGATGGTATTAAGGTTGATCCCAAAAAGATTGAGGCAGTTCAGAATTGGCATCATCCCACTTCGGCGACTGAGATCAGGAGTTTTCTGGGTTTAGCAGGTTATTATCATCGGTTTATGGAAGGTTTTTCATCTATTGCAGCACCTTTGACCAAATTAACCTAGAAGGGTGTTCAGTTTCGATGGTCCGATGATTGTGAGTCAAGATTTCAGAAGCTAAAGCTAGCATTGACTACAACACCAGTGTTAGTGTTACCTTCCGGTTCGGGGATGTATACAGTGTATTGTGACGCTTCACGCGCTGGTTTGGGTTGTGTATTAATGCAGGAAAGGTGAGTTATTGCATATGCTTCACGTCAGTTGAAGCCCCACGAGTAGAATTATTCGGTACATGATTTGGAGTTAGCTGTGATTGTTCATGCCCTTAAGATTTGGAGGCATTATCTTTATGGGGTGTCCTATGAAGTTTATACGGATCATCACAGTTTGCAGCATTTGTTCAAGCAGAGGGACCTAAATTTGAGGCAGCGCAGATGGTTGGAATTACTAAAATATTATGATATTACTATCCTATATCATCCAGGTAAAGCAAATGTAGTTGCAGATGCCTTGAGTAGAAAGGCGGAAAGTATGGGTAGTTTGGCTTTCATTTCAGTAGAAGAGAGGCCATTAGCTTTAGATATCCAGTCCTTGGCCAACAGACTTGTGCGGCTAGATATTTTAGAGCCCAACCGAGTTCTTGCATGTGTTGTAGCTCAGTCTTCACTATTTGAACAAATCAAGGCTCGTCAGTATGATGATACACACCTGATGGTTCTTCGAGAAACGGTACTATGAGGTGGTGCCAAGGAAGTTACTATTGGAGCGGATGGTGTTCTGCGACTCCATGATCGTCTATGTGTTCCTAATGTGGATGGACTGAGGAAAAAGATCCTAGAGGAGGCATACAGTTCTCGGTATTCTATTCATCCAGGTGCTACAAAGATGTATCGTGATTTGAGGCAACATTATTGGTGGAGACGAATAAAGAAGGACATAGTTGAGTAT
Source organism: Nicotiana tabacum (assembly GCF_000715075.1). Lineage (NCBI taxonomy): Eukaryota > Viridiplantae > Streptophyta > Magnoliopsida > Solanales > Solanaceae > Nicotiana > Nicotiana tabacum. The sequence continues at coordinate 112,529,337 of NC_134096.1, read as the reverse complement.
GTAGCTAGGTGTCTAAATTACCAGCAAGTTAACTATCAGCACCAGAGGCCAGGTGGCCTACTTCAGCAGCTGACTATACCAGAATCGAAATGGGAACACATCACTATAGGCTTTGTAATTGGGTTGCCGCGGACCTTGGGGAAGTTTGATGCAGTTTGGGTCATTGTTGATAGGTTGACCAACTCGGCACATTTTATTCCTGTTGTGACTACGTATACTTCAGAGAGGTTGGCCCAGATTTATATTCAGGAGATAGTTCGGTTGCACGGCGTGCCAATTTCCATCATATCAGATAGAGGCCCTCAGTTTACTTCACATTTCTGGAGAGCAGTACAGAGTGAGTTAGGGACCCGTGTAGAGCTCAACACAACCTTTCATCCGCAGACCGATGGGCAGTCAGAGTGGACAATTCAGATTTTGGAGGGTATGCTCAGGGCATGTGTGATTGACTTTAGAGGTCAATGGGATCGTTTCCTGCCTTTGACCGAGTGTGCTTATAATAACAGTTACCAATCCAGCATCGAGATGGCTCCATTTGAGGCTTTATATGGCTGTCAATGCCGTTCACCTATCGGATGGTTTGAGCCCGGTGAGGCTAAGTTATATGGTACTGATTTGGTAAAATATGCCTTGGAAAAGGTAAAGTTGATTCAGGAGCGACTTCGTACATCACAGTCTAGACAGAAGAGTTACGCGGATCAGAAAGCGCGTGATTTATCATTTATGGTAGGTGAAGAAGTTCTCTTGAAGGTTTCGCCGATGAAGGGAATTATGAGGTTTAGAAAGAAGGGCAAGTTGAGCCCAAGGTTTATAGGCCCATTTGAGGTGTTGAGACGAGTTGGGGAGGTTGCTTATGAGCTTGCATTGCCTCCCAGTCTATTGGGAGTTCATCCGATTTTCCATGTATCTATACTCTGGAAGTATCATGCTGACCTATCATATGTGTTGGACTTCATCACAGATCAGCTAGATAAGAGTTTGGGTTATGAAGAAGAGCCATTTGCCATTGTTGATAAACAAGTTCGCCAGTTGAGGTCCAAGAGGATTTCTGCAGTAAAGGTCCAGTGGAGGGGCCAACCAGTCGAGGAAGCGACTTGGGAGGCCGAGGAGGACATGCGGAGCAAATATCCACACTTATTTAGCACTCCAGGTATTATTCTAAACCCGTTCGAGGACGAGCGTTTGTTTAAGAGGTGGAGAATGTAATGACCCAACCGGTCATTTTAACTTTTAGAAACCAGTTCCCTAAAATAAAACTCCCTGAACATGATTTTATTAATTTATGACTTGCGGGGATGGTTGGTTCGGTATTTGGAAGCATTTGGATTGAAATCGGAACATTTGGTTCCTTAAGTTAGCCTTAAAAGGCCAAGTTTGACTTCGGTCAACATTTTGAGAAAATGACCCCGGAATCGGGATTTGACGGTTCCAATAGGTTTGTATGATAATTTTGGACTTGGGCGTATATCCGAATCGGATTTTGGATAACCCGGGAGCGTTTGATGCTTAATAGTAAAAATCAACTATTTGAAGGTTTAAAACTTCTTTAAATTTGGTTTGGAGTAGGATTTTGAGTAATTGAAGTCCGTTTGGAATTCCGAGTTTGGGAATAGTTCCGTATAGTGATTTAAGACTTGCACGCAAAGTTTTGTGTCATTCCGAGTAGTTTAAGTATATTTTGGCGCATTGGAAGTAAAATAAAAAATTAAAATTCTTACGTTTGAATCAATTTGGTTTATGGTATGATTCTTAAATTTGATGTTGTTTTACGCGTTCCAAGATCGGACGGGGCCTCGGGGGTCCCGAGTGTTAACCGGATGAGGCTCGGACCAATTTGGGGAAATTGAGCAAGGACTGAAGCTCCCAGCTACTGTCATAATCGCACCTGCGCTTGGACAGCCGCAGGTGCGAGCTCGCAGGTGCGAGCCACCAATCGCAGGTGCGAACAAGAGAAGCCTGCCCAGCCATCGCAGATGCGAAGCATTTGGCGCACCTGCGAATGCGCAGGTGTGATGGCCTTGTGCGCAGAAGCGGAAAAATGCGCAGGTGCGAAGGGATGGGCGCACCTGCGCTTGCACTGAAGCGAACACTTCTTTCGCAGGTGCGGAACCAGGAAAAGAAGGAAAATGCGCACATGCAAGGAATTTTCGTAGGTGCGAAAGCGGCATGTACGGTACTCTTTCTGCAGGTGCAAAAAACCTGTCTAGGCAGAACCTTAAAACGGACGAAAACTCAGTCCATTTCTTTCTATTTTTTGCATCCATTGTTGGGCAATTTCAGAGCTCTTTGTGAGGAGTTTTCAACTATCAACTTGGAAGTAAGTTAATTCTACACCCTTTGAGTTAAATACATAGATTATTGGTATATTATAACTAGTAAATCTTAGAAATCAAGGGTTTAGGTAAAAAAAAAACCAGTTCTTTATAAAAATGAGATTTTGACCATGAAAATAGTTATGAAATTGGGTAGAAATTATATATTTAAGTTCTTGAGATTATGGATAACGTTTTCATCCAAACTTTTTCAGAATCCAAGCATGTGGGCCCGGGGTGAAGTTTAGAAATTTTACCATTTTAGATAAGGTAATTTATTTAATAGATAAATTTCGAATCATTTAGCATATATTAATTATTGTGTATAATATTTGGATTGTTTCGGATCTTTCGGCGTCGAATCAAGAATTCAACACGATGTGGTAATCGGAAAGTGGACTTTGAGACGAGGTAAGTCTCTTGTCTAATCTTGTAAGGGGAAAATTACCCCATAGGGATTAAATTGAATAATTATTGCTAATTGCGGGGGATACATACGCACGAGGTGACGAGTGTCCGTGCGTAGCTACTATTATATTTAAAGTCCAAGTAGTTTAGGACTCAAAACATGAATTACTTGTGTAAATTGTATTTCTTGTTTAATTAATATTATTTGATATATTTATATATATGTTGTGAATTGTTAGATAAAAATATTAAAGGATGGAAAATTCATATGTTTGATTTTCTGTTTAAATTAATTAATTGTTAAAAGAAATTGTTCTTCCTCCCAAATTTATCTTATAATAAATATACTCTCCTTCCGGAGGTACATAAGAAAATGTCCTCCTTTCTTGTGGAGCGGGCCGAACACCTCGGCAGGATAGATGCATCTATGGATCGCGCCGCACGTCCCTCGGCAGTGTACACGACACTCTGGATCGGGTCGTACGTCCTCTGCAGAAATCATTCTTAATAATAATAATTACACGATACTTTAATAGTTTATTTCAACTTGCGAAGCTAATTGATAAATTGGAAAATCCTTAGAATTTAATGAATTATTATTCTTGCTTGTTAAAGAATTAATTGTTATTCCTGTAAATGATATTTAATTGATAAATGGAAAACTTATTTGACTTGAAGGAATTTAATTAATATATTGAGAATTGTTGGATTTGAAGGAATTTGATTATTTTCACTGATTAAATAAATTATTTTAAATTCTGTAAATCATGTTGATTTAAATAACCTAGTTGTATTTCAATTATTATTATTGACCCATAGTGAGTGTCAAAGTCGGTCATCTCGTCTCTACCACTTCGAGATTAGTCTTGATACTTACTGGGTACATGTTGTTTACGTACTCATACTACACTTACTGTACTTTTTGTGCAGGATCTGAGACATGAACTAGTGGGGGACCTATCGTCTTACACCCACGTTATCCAGGGGCATAGTGGTGAGCTGCACTTTCTGAGCCGTTCTGCAGCTACTAGTGTCTCTCCTTGTATTTTCATTCTGTCTATTTTTATTTCATACAGTATTTGAGGTTTTGTATTATCTACTAAATGCTCATACACTTGTGACACCAGGTCTTGGCACACACATTGGTAGAATTTGGTATTTTATTATTTATTTTGGTTTTAAATTGTATCAACATATGCTTAATTTATTAAGTTGGCTTACCTAACTGTAGTGTTGGGTGCCATCACGACCTATAGGTGAAATTGGGTCGTGACACATGCATTATAATTGATTGATATTAGGGTTATATCATGCTGAACAGAGGTATATTGGAATGATGTTAAATGTTGAACGACTAAAATATCCGTAAAACATTTATCGACTTTTATGCCCTTAAATATTTGTATAGTTTAAGGATCTAATTGTAATTAAATTACTCAATGATGGAATTCTTTTTCGATTTAAACTACACATACATGGACCCTATAAAGTTGATCCTACTTGAATTAGAAAAGCATATTAATAATTTTCTTTTAAAAATTAAAGTATCTTAACATATGTTGTAGATTGAATTTTAACTTATGAGCAAATTTTAAATGATTTACCGATTTATAAAGCTTAAAAGAAAAACTATAGCACTTATTAATGGTACTTATTTTTTCCTATATCTTCCCCAATTGAGAACGTATATATTTATATCTGCAACTATTTATTTCTATTTATATATCTTCTATATTATTATAAAAGTACTATTAGAAAGCTATATGTTGATGGGCTAAAATATTCTTAGAAAATTGATCACCTTTTTGCCCTTCAAAACATATATTTGTACAAAAAAATAAATCTATGTTGGTTGATAAAATTGTCGTATTTGGACTATCTAATATATTGGATACCGAAGTCAATTAATAATATATGTTTAGAAATTTTAATGGATGAATCCTTCTCTTATTTGAACAAGAACTAGAGTCTGATTTCAATTTAGTTTTGAAGCTTCAAGTGTATACTAATTACACATGGATAAGAACGCTTTAAACCGCATGTTTCTTGATCTATATATAAAACGTTTCATTAGCATGTTGCATAATGCATATTTCAAACGTTTCTTGGAGCATGTTAAAATTCCTTTTGTCTAAAAATAACTTTTTAGTGTTAGGATTTGATATGCAGATGCAAATTGCATATAACATGCAGTTTTTATCTCTTTAACCTTTTGTCTTTTGTTTTAATTTTTTCCTTGTAGCTGCTGCTCGAATTTAAAGTTCTTAATTTATCTTTTGGTTGCAGATGATCCTATTGAAAATTTTCCTATCTTTACTTGAAGACCATTGATCTCAGGTAATTTTAAAATTTCTCTCCTTATCTCCCACAAGTTATAGTAAGCATGAATATATTTCGATTTACAGGGTTATCTCGAGTAATTTCAGAATTTGACTAATGGTACTTATAATATACTTAATTAGTGATGCCAAGCTAACAGTGAAAACTATGTTGATGTTTTATTGTAGGAATAGCGTCAAATCTCTTTTTTACTGTATTACTGGATAAGGAAAAAACTAGAATTTACGGTTTGAGACATCTTTTGAGTTTCAATTTTGGGATTGTTCTTTACGTCCTGGTAGGATTTTAGATGGTGAATTGGCGATTCAATTCTACGAGAGTTTATTCAAAAAAATAAATTTAAATCATCTATAACATATCTCTAAATTAATTATGAAACAATATATAAATGAGAATAATGTAGGAAATTGATTGTTAATAATATTTAATTTTCTTTTGACCAATCAATTGCAAATAGGAATAGCACTACTGGACCAGAGTGCAATTACTTGGTTTTACCATGCGTATATTTGTGTTATGTATCAAAAAACAGACCATTTTTATTTAGTAAACTTAATTTATTATTCTTTCATAAATATAATTGACTAAAGATTAGCATAGAGGCTATCTATCTATATCTATATTCTATATATATATATTATTATAAAAGCACGAATATTGAACTACTAAATATTGAACGACAAAAATATCCCGAAAATATTAATCGATATTTATACCCTTAACTATATATTTTAATTTTGACAAGATCTCACAAGGGAAGGACACAACTGAAAATATTAAATGTTAGGAAGAAGAGTTGTAATAAAATAAGGAGCTAACTCTTGCATGTCTCAATTAAGTGTCGAATTTTTCTTTCAACCACTCAATTTTGTTGTGGTGTATCAGCGCATGTGAGTTCTCTTTTAATGCCATGACGACAACAAAAGGAAAGAAATTCATCTGAAGTGAACTCACTACCGTTATCAGTTTGCAACCGCCTTATTCTGGAATCGAGTTCGCCTTAAACTGTTTCTTTGAACTTCACAAACTTATTGAAAACTTTTGACTTGTGCTTCACAAAATAAACCCAAGTGAACCTAGTAAAATCATCAACGAAATTAGTATATAAGAATGGCCTGAGAATGAAGGAGTTCTCGTTGGCCCCATCAAGTCACTGTGAACGAGTTCTAGTGGAGCATTGCACCTTGACAAGGATTTGTCAAATGGAAATTGCAGGACCAATTAAAGAACCTTCCATTTTTGTGGAAGCAAGAGGAGCCAGAAAAATAGTGTTGAGATATTCACCAAGACACGTCCTAAAGCATCGGTTGAGTTCTTCTGCGGCAAGCTTAAGATAGCTTCCAAAAAATCACTTTAAGAGGGAGTGTGAAAAAACAAAATTGATTTTTTGGAAGAGTAAAAATTATATATAGTTAGAAGAAGTTTTTAGAAAGTTATGGAGTAATATCTTTGATATTTGTTGTCCCTAAGAAATATCTAGATATTCTAGAGTCTTGGATATCTAAGGAAGATATTAGTAGAAGATGACAGAATTGTCTAGATTATTTTTGTATCTAGAATCATCCCTAGACAAGTATAATTAGGAGTAGTCTTAGGCATTTGTAACGAAGCCAAAACCAAGAAAGCCTTATTTCCTAAACAAAGTTATCCTCTCCAAAACTTACCTTCTCTTTTCAAAGCTTCCTCTTCTTTAGTTGAATCCTCCTATTTTAGTTAACGATCTTGGGCTAGCGGAAGGTCTCTGATAATACTTTTCTTCTGCTATTCTTTACAGTCCTATGGCTTTCCAGAAGTCCCTCCCCCTAGGATCAAAAGGGAACCTAGGAAGTAACACAATGTTCTCATGTTGTGCGACTTTTCGGGTCACTATTGTATACTCCTCCTTCGACATGCCAGGGACGGGCTGTACCATGAGAACGACAGGAGGGTCAAACATATCCTCCTGCAACTCCAAATACGCAACTGTATATGTCGCTCCCCATTTTCTCGCGAAAGCGGGTTTCGATGTGTGACAACTCTTTTAAATGAGGTATTAAAAGAGAAGAGTCTCCAACTAATGATTTTGAGGTGCGTTAGGGCACCTATTTACAAATAACTCTGTTCGACTAGTCCGTGTCACCAAAGATCGGGTAAGGGCTCAAATTACCTCAAAGAGAAGGTGTTAGACACTCTTCGAGGTCCACAACTGTGGGTCCCAGACGAACTTTAAATTATGTGGATTACGTAATTAGACTATGTGATCAAATAAATAAAGAGAAATTTAGAAGCCGAAGAGTCTTATTAGAACAGTGAGAATCGGCACAAATCTTAATGACTACAAGGATACAACTATGTTGATCTAAGTGTAAATAACAAATATGTAAGAAAAGGGGAGGGGGTCCTAAATGTTTTAGCCTAAAGGATCACCCCGCGCAACATAAATTTTAATACCCCGTCCAATTGAGAAGACATGAATTTTAAAGTGTTCTTGAGAATTTTATTTGATTTGGTGCTAAATTCGTAGTTCTAGGTGTTATTTTGGCGATTTGATTGCGCGAGCAAGTCCGTATGATGTTTTTAGACTTGTGGGCATGTTCGGTTTGGAGTCTCGAGGGCTCGGGTGAGTTTCGGATAGGCCACGAGATGTTCTAAACTTAAAAAAAAATGCTGGTATAACTGAACCTGTTGCAGGCCTCTAATCTCACAATTGCGAGATCAGGCATCGCAAATGCGAACATAACAGGGTCCACAATTGTGAGGCTTTCATCGCAAATGCGATCAGAAGCCTGGCCAGCAGTTCTCGCATTTGCGAGATTACCTTCGCAATTGAGAAGGGAGTGTGGGAAGGGCAGGTTTGCAAATGCGAACATCAACTCGCATTTGCGAGGTTCAGTGGTCGCAAATGCGACACTTTCCTCGCACTTGCGAAGGCAGCAGGATTGTGAAGGGTATCGCAATTGTGATTGTTCTTTCGCATTTGCGAGCTTTGCATTTGCCAAGCTCAGGTCGCAATTGCGACATCTGCAACTGAGTAAAAGGGACTTAGACGGGAATTTTCATTCATTCTTCTAATTTTCAAAACCTAAACCTCAAGGGGCGATTTTCCAAAAACCAATTCTTCCCCAAATCATAGGTAAGTGATTCTAAACCATTGTTTTTCAATTACCCATTACATTTTATGAATTATCAACCTAAAATCTAGAGTTTTCATGGTAGAATTAGGGGTTAGGGTAGAAACTAGGGATTTCGAGAATTTGAGGATTTAGACCTCAATTTGAGGTTGGATTCCAAAACTAATTACATATTTGGGCTCGTGGGTAAATGGGTAAAAGATTTTTGGTCCGAACCTCGGGTTTTTTGACTAAGTGGGCCGGGGGCCGATTTTTTGACTTTTTGGAGGACAATTTGGGAAATTTAACTTATGCAATATAATTGATTACTTTAGCAATATTTGATATTATTGAGTCATTTTTGAATAGAAACGAGTGGTTTGGAGGTGAATTCCAAAGGAAAAGCTATGATTGAGAATTAAGTGCCCTTCGGAGTGAGGTATGTGTTGTGTCTAACCCTGACTTGAGGGAATTAGGAACCTTAGATTACTTGCTAAGTGAAATTCATGTGAGCGGCGTATATGTGAGGTGACGAGTACTTATGCACCGCCAATTTACCTGTTTTCCATGTTTCTCAGTTTTTCTTATATTGTCGCATTCCTATGCCTAATTGGTATGTGTTAAACTAGTGTTGTTCAATTTATCATTCTTATCATCTTTATGGATTTTCTGGTGATAATTGAGTTTTTATTTTAAAGTTGAGATTGATGTTATGGAACCAAATGTTGAAGTAAGGTTTGTACTTGTTATTCTATCTCCCTGTTGTTATTTATACATTGCATTATGGTAAGGGAGAGTGTTAATGCACGAAGGGTGATGCCGTACCATATTGTGAGTGTTAATGCACGAAGGGTGATGCTGTGCCATATTGTGAGTGTTAATGCACGAAGGGTGATGTCGTGCCATATTGTGAGTGTTAATGCACGAAGGGTGATGTCGTGCCATGATATGAGAGTTAATGCACGAAGGGTGATGGCGTGCCATTTCTATTAATTTAATGCACGAAGGGTGATGTCGTGCCATTTCTATTAATTTTATGGTGAGATTGAGAGTAAAAGCACGAAGGGTGATGCCGTAAATTTTTCTTACTGTATTGACTATTCCTGTTGATTCCTGGTATATTGACTGCTCCGGTGATCATTCTGTTGTAGTTCTTTATCTTGCATTCCCCTCAGCATGTTCCCCTCCCGACATTTCCTATTTAGTTCTTCATTTCTGTAATTTGTATATACACTGTTAAATTGTACAGGTTGATTTGTAGGTGCCTTGCCTTAGCCTCGTCACTACTTCGTCGAGGTTAGCCTCGACACTTACCAGTACATGAGATCGGTTATACTGATACTGCACTCTGCACTTTTTGTGCAGATTTGATACCGGCTCGGGTTGATCGAGATTTTTGCTATTGGTCCATTGTCCATAGATTCAAGGTAGATATGTCGGCGTTCACAGACCTTGAAGTCCCCGTCTATCTTTTCTGTTCTACCATTTCTTTCATTCAGACAGTTGTATTTCTTTCAGACGATTACTTGTAGTAAATTCTAGAATGCTCGTGAATTGTGACTCCAGATCCGGGTGGCAGTAATTAATACAGATTTATGATATTTTGCACTTATTATATTTCATCTTAGTTAATTATTGTTAATTACTAAATGGGAATAAGGAATTGGTTTAATGATTTTCTAACGTTGGCTTGCTTAGCACGTGAAATGTTAGGCGCCATCACGGTCCCGTCGGTGGGAAATTTCGAGTCGTGACAAGTTGATATTAGAGAACTAGGTTTCCTAGGTCTCACGATTCACGAGCAAGCTTAGTAGAGTCTGGAGGATCGGTACGGAGACGTCTGTGCGTAGCTTCCATAGGCTATGAAGTTTAGGAACAAATTTCACTTATATTCTTCTCTGTCGTGCAAATTTGCTTTCTCAATACTAATGTACCGCTTCCTCAGCTGAGCAGCAGCCAGAGCCTCCAGTGACAGCTCTACGCGGGGCAGAGGTCGAGGCCGAGGTCGTGCCAGAGGTCGAGGCAGGGGCAGGGCTCAGCCTAGCGCCCGAGCAGCAGTCCCAGCAGTGGAGCCTCAAATAGAGCTTGATGAGGAGGTTCCAGCCCAAACTGTTCCTTCCGGACCAGCTTAGGTTCCGGAGGGGTTCATTGCCACCCCAGTACTTCAGGACGCTTTGGTCCGTTTGGTGGGCCTTATGGAGAGTGTGGCCCAGACTGGCATATTTCCCATGGCACCAGCAGTCTCTCAGGCTGGAGGAGGAGCCCAGACTCCCACCACTCCCACTCCGGAGCACATAGCTCCCCAGTATTAGGCTCTAGCAGCTCAGCCAGTCGGATTAGTTCAGCTGGTAATTGCGGCACAAGTCAGAGATGGGCCAGCTATGTCTTCTGAGGCTTTATGGAGATTGGACAGATTTACCAAGCTTTGACCTGTTCACTTCAGTGGTGCTTCTTCATGAGGTTCTACGAAACATGGGTATAGTGGAGACTAATGGGGTCAATTTTGCTGCATTTCAAATGACTGGTTCCGCCAAGAAATGGTGGAGAGATTACTTGTTGACCAGACCAGCTGGGTCGCCTGCTCTTACTTGGGACCAGTTCTCTCAGCTCTTCATAAATAAGTTTCCGCCTATCACACTGAGAGAGGAGCGTCGCCGTCAGTTTGAGCGTCTCCAGCAGGGTAGTATGACTGTTACTCAGTATGAGACCAGTTTTGTGGATTTGGCCCGTCATGCCATTCTTCTGCTTCCCACCGAGAGAGAGAGAGAGAGGGTGAGGAGGTTTATTGATGGACTTGCTCAGCCTATAAGATTGCAGCTGGCTAAGGAGACTAGGAGTGAGATTTCTTTTCAGTCGGTTGCTAATGTCGCCAGATGAGTCAAAATGGTTCTTACTCATGGAGGTCAGGGGTCTGACAAGAGACCTCGTCATTCCGGTGAGTTCAGTTGTGCCTCATCTAGAGGCAGGAGTACTTTTGGTAGAGGCCATCCTCCCAGGCCATTTCATTCAGCGCTCCAGGCATCCCACGCTGCCTCAGGTGGTCGTGGCCCTCAGATGCATTATCCCGACCAGCTAGCCTACAGTGCACCACCAGCTCCTATTAATGCACCTCCACTCCAGAGTTATCAGGGTGGTTATTCAGGTAGACAGGGTCAGCAGTCACAGCAGCCGAGGTTATGTTATACTTGTGGTGATCCGAGGCACATTGCTAGATTTTGCCCTCGGGCAACGGGCAGCTCACAGCATCAGAGTTCTCGTGCCATGGTTCCGGCACCAGTTACTGCACCACCTGCTCATCCAGCCAGAGGCAGGGGTCAGGCAGCCAGAGGTAGAGGCCAGACTGTTAGAGGTAGAGGTCAGGCCGTTAGAGGTGGAGACCAGCCAGTTAAAGGCCGTCCCAGGGATGCAGTTCAGGGTGGTAGGGCCCAGTCCCGGTGTTATGCTTTCCTAGCCAAGCCTGAGGCTGAGTCATCTGATGATGTTATCACGGGTACTGTTTCAGTTTGCAGTAGAGATGCTTCAGTTCTATTTGATCCGGGATCTACTTACTCTTATATGTCATCCTATTTTGCTTCCTATTTGGTTGTGCCCTGTGATTCTTTGAGTGCTCCTATGTATGTGTCCACACTAGTGGGAGATGCTATTGTTGTATATCGTGTTTATCGTTCATGTGTGGTCACCATTGGGAGTCTTGAGACTCGTGTAGATCTTCTACTTCTTGACATGGTTGATTTTGATGTCATACTGGGTATCGATTGGTTGTAAACTTATCATGCTATATTAGATTGTCACACCAAGACGGTGACCTTAGCCTTGTAGGGGTTGCCTCGATTAGAGTGGAGAGGGAATCTTGGCCATTCTGCCAGCAGGGTTATCTCTTATGTGAAGTCTCGGCATATGGTCGAGAAGGGGTATCTAGCTTATTTGGCTTATGTCCGCGATTCTAGTGCGGAGGTTCCTTCCATAGATTCGGTGCCGGTTGTTCGAAAGTTTCCAGAGGTGTTTCCTGTAGACCTACCGGGGATGCCACCCTACAGGGATATTGATTTCTGCATTGATTTGGCTCCGAGAACTCAGCCTATTTCCATTCTGCCATATCGCATGGCCCCGCCAGAGTTGAAAGAATTGAACAAAGTGTCTCGCCCTGGGGTGCACCTGTGTTGTTTGTGAAGAAGAAAGATGGATCGATGAGGATGTGTATAGATTATTGGCAGTTGAACAAAGTCACCATCAAGAACAAATATTCATTGCCAAGGATTGATGATTTGTTTGATCAGCTTCAGGGTACCAAGGTGTTTTCAAAGATTGATTTGAGATCTGGCTACCATCAGTTGAGGATTAGGGCATCCGATGTTCCTAAGACAGCTTTTCGGACTCGGTATGGGCATTATGAGTTTCTAGTGATGTCATTTGGGCTGACAAATGCCCCAGCAGCATTCAAGGATTTGATGAACCGGGTGTTCAAACCCTACTTGTATTCCTTTGTAGTTGTGTTTATTGATGATATCTTGATCTACTCCCACAGTCGAGAGGAGCATGAGCAGCACCTTCGGATCGTTCTTCAGACTCTGAAAGACAGCCAGTTATATGACAAGTTCTCAAAGTGCGAGTTTTGGTTGAGTTCAGTTGCTTTCTTGGGTCACATTATATCAGTAGAGGGTATTCAGGTGGATCTTAAGAAGATTGAGGCAGTCCAGAACTGGCCTAGACCTACATCAGCTACAGAGATCCGTAGTTTCCTGGGTTTGGCAGGCTATTACCATCGATTTGTGGAGGGATTTTCATCCATAGGTGCCCTGTTGACCAGATTGACCTAGAAGGGTGCCCCGCTCAGGTGGTCAGACGAGTGTGAAGCGAGCTTTTAGAAGCTTAAGATAGCTTTGACTACAGCACCGGTATTGGTGCTACCCATAGGTTCAGGATCTTATACAGTATATTGTGACGCATCTCGTATTGGTTTGGGTGCGGTATTGATGCAGGGTGGCAAGGTTATTGCATATTCTTCGTGGCAGCTGAAGGTTCATGATAAGAATTACCATGTTCATGATCTAGAGCTGGCAGCCATTGTTCATGCGCTGAAGATTTGGAGGCACTATCTTTACGGCATGCCATGTGAGGTATTCACTGATCATCGGAGCTTGTAGTATTTGTTCAAGAAGAAGGAACTCAATTTGAGGCAGCGGAGGTGGCTGGATCTATTGAAAGACTATGATATCACCATATTATATCATCCCGGGAAGGCCAATGTGGTGGCCGATGCTTTGAGTAGAAAGTCAGTCAGTATGGGTACCCTTGCATATATTCCAGTTGGTGTGAGACCGCTTGCATTGGATGTTCAGGCCTTGGCCAACCAGTTCGTGAGGTTAGATGTCTCCGAGCCCAGCCATGTTCTAGCTTGTACAGTTGCTCGGTCTTCTTTGTTTGAGCATATCAGAGATCGGCAGGATGACGATCCTCATTTACTTGTCCTTAGAGACACAGTGCGACACGGTGGTGCAAAGCAGGTTACTGTTGGAGATGACGGAGTTTTGAGGATGCAGGGTCGTATTTGTGTGCCTAATGTGGATGGACTTCGTGAGTTGATCCTTGAGGAGTCCCACAGTTCCCGGTATTCTATTCATCCGGGTGCTGCCAAGAAGTATCGGGACTTGAGGCAACATTATTGGTGGAGGCGAATGAAGAAGGACATAGTTGCCTATGTAGCTCGGTGCCTAAATTTCCAGCAGGTAATGTATGAGTATCAGAGACCTGGTGGTTTACTTCAGAGGTTAGATATGCCTGAGTGGAAGTGGGAGCGTATCACTATGGATTTTGTTGTTGGACTTAGAGGAAATTCGATGCAATTTGGGTTATTATGGACAGGCTGACTAAGTCAGCGCTTTTCATTCATGTGGCAGTTACCTATTCCTCAGAGCGGTTGGCAGATATTTACATTCATGAGATCGTCCGTCTTCACGGTGTTCCCGTGTCTATCATTTCTGATCGAGGTACACAATTTACCTCACACTTTTGGAGAGCAGTACAGCGTGAGTTAGGTACGCGGGTTGAGTTGAGCACAGCATTCCATCCTCAAACGGATGGACAGTTCGACCGTACTATTTAGATCTTGGAGGATATGCTTCGTGCCTGTGTTATTGACTTTGGAGATTCTTGGGATCAGTTCTTGCCGTCATCGGAGTTTGCCTACAATAACAACTACCAGTCGAGCATTCAGATGGCTCCCTATGAGGCATTATATGGTATACGGTGTAGGTCGCCAGTTGGGTGGTTTGAGTCGGGGGAGGCTCGGTTATTGGGTACAGATTTAGTTCAGGAGGCCTTGGACAAGTTCAATATTATACATGATCGACTTCGTACAGCTCAGTCAAGGCGAAAGAGTTATGCCGACCGTAGAGTTCTTGATATGGAATTCATGGTCGGGGAGAGGGTATTACTTCGGGTATCACCCATGAAGGGTGTTATGAGATTTGGGAAGAAGGGCAAGTTGAGCCCTAGGTATATCGAGCCATTTGAGATCCTCGAGAGAGTGGGGGAGGTAGCTTACAGGCTTGCGTTTCCACCTAGTTTAGCAGTTGTTCATCCGATATTCCATGTGTCTGTGCACCGAAAATATCATGGTGATCCATCTCATGTGTTGGAATTCAGCTATGTCCAGTTGGACAAGGATTTGACTTACGAGGAGGAGCTGGTGGCAATTCTAGCCCAGTAAGTTCGCCAGTTGAGATCAAAGAGTTACCCTTCAGTTCGAGTGCAGTGGAGAGGTCAGCCTATTGAGGTAGCTACTTGGGAGTCCGAGTCCGATATGCGGAGTATATATCCCCACCTTTTCACCAGCCCAGGTACTTTTCTATGTCCGTTCGAGGACGAACGGTTGTTTTAGAGGTGGAGAATGTGATGACCCAAAAGGTCAACTTATGTTTTAGAACTTGAATCTGCGCTCTTAAGCCTTAAAAATCTCATTTTTACCCTCCTCAATTTGCGTGCGCAGTCCGGGCAAGTTTCCGAAAAGCTTTTATGTTGAACATTTATGAAAATAAGAATTTATGCCTTAAAAGTTGATTTAGTTGACTTCGGTCAATAATTTTGATAAACGGGCCCAGATCCATGTTTTGACAATCCCGGTGGGTCCGTATTGAATTATGGGACCTGGGCGTATGCCCGGAATCGAATTCGGAGGTCCCTAGTTCAAATCCGGAATTTTTGATGAAAATTAAAAGTCTGAAAATTAATTATTTTTAAGAATTGACTGATGTTTGACATTGTTAGTGTCGGGTCCGTATTCTGGTTCCGAAGCCCGGTACAGGTTCATTATGATATTTAAGACTTGTGTGTGAAATTTGGTGAGAAACGGAGTTGATTTGACGTGATTCGAACGTCCAATTGAGAATATATGAATTTTAAAGTATTCTTGAGAATTTTATTTGATTTGGTGCTAAATTCGTAGTTCTAGGTATTATTTTGGCAATTGAATCGCGCGAGTAAGTCCGTATGATATTTTTAGACTTGTGGGAATATTCAGTTTGGAGCCCCGAGGGCTCGGGTGAGTTTCGGATAGGCCGCGGGATGTTTTGAACTTAGAAAATTTTGCTGGTATAACTGAACCTGTTGCAGGCCTCTGATCTCGCAATTGCGAGATCAAGCATCGCAAATGCGAACATAACAGGGTCCGCAATTGCGAGGCTTTCAGCGCAATTGTGATCAGAAGCCTGGGCAAGCAGTTCTCGCATTTGCGAGGTTACCTTCGCAATTGCAAAGGGAGTCTGGGAAGGGCAGGTTCGCAAATGCGAACATCTACTCGTATTTGCGAGGTTCAGTGGTCGGAAATGCTACACTTTCCTCGCATTTTTGAAGGCATCACGATTGTGAAGGGCATCGCAATTGCGATTGTTCCTTCGCATTTGCGAGCTTCGCATTTGCGAAGCTCAGGTTGCAATTACGACATCTGCAGCTGAGTAAAAGGGACTTAGACGGGATTTTTCATTCATTCTTTTAATTTTCAAAACCTAAACCTCAAGGGGCGATTTTTCAAAGACCAATTCTTCCCCAAATCATAGGTAAATGATTCTAAACCATTTTCTTATAATTACCCATTACATTTTATGAATTATCAACCTAAAATCTAGAGTTTTCATGGTAGAATTAGGGGTTAGGGTAGAAACTAGGGATTTCGAAAATTTGAGGATTTAGACCTCAATTTGAGGTCGGATTCCAAAACTAATTACATATTCGGGCTCGGGGGTGAATGTGTAAAAGGATTTTGGTCCGAACCTCGGGTTTTGACTAAGCGGGACCGGGGTCGATTTTTTGACTTTTTGGAGGAAAATTTGGGAAATTTAACTTGTACAATATAATTGATTCCTTTAGCAATATTTGATATTATTGATATTATTGAGTCATTTTTGAATAGATACGAGTGGTTTGGAGGTGAATTCCAAAGGAAAATCTGTGATTGAGAATTAAGTGCCCTTCGGAGCGAGGTAAGTGTTGTGTCTAACCCTGACTTGAGGTAATTAGGAACCTTAGATTACTTGCTAAGTGAAATTCATGTGAGCGGCGTATATGTGAGGTGACGAGTACTTATGTGCCGCCAATTTACCTGTTTTCCATATTTCTCAGTTTTTCTTATATTGTCTCATTCCTATGCCTAATTGGTATGTGTTATACTAGTGTTGCTCAATTTATCGTTCTTATCATGTTTACGGATTTTCTGGTGATAATTGAGTTTTTATTTCAAAGTTGAGATTGATGTTATGGAACCAAATGTTGAAGTAAGATTTGTACTTGTTATTCTATCTCCCTGTTGTTATTTATGCATTGCGTTATGGTAAGGGAGAGTGTTAATGCATGATGGGCGATGTCGTGCCATATTGTGAGTGTTAATGCACGAAGGGTAATGCCGTGCCATATTGTGAGTGTTAATGCACGAAGGGTGATGTCGTGCCATATTATGAGTGTTAATGCACGAAGGGTGATGTCGTGCCATATTGTGAGTGTTAATGCACGAAGGGTGATGCCGTGCTATGATATGAGAGTCAATGCACGAAGGGTGATGTCGTGTCGTTTCTATTAATTTTATGGTGAGATTGAGAGTAAAAGCACGAAGGGTGATGTCGTGCATTTTTCCTTATTGTATTGACTATTCCTGTTGATTCCTGGTATATTGACTGCTCCGGTGATCATTCTGTTGTAGTTCTTTATCTTGCATTCCCCTCAGTATGTTCCCCTCCCGACATTTCCTGTTTAGTTCTTTATTTTTGTTATTTTTATATACACTGTTAAATTGTACAGGTTGATTTGTAGGTGCCTTGCCTTAGCCTCGTCACTACTTCGTCGAGGTTAGGCTCGACACTTACCAGTACATGGGGTCGGCTGTACTGATACTGCACTCTGCACGTTCTGTGCAGATTTTGATACCGGCTCAAGTTGATCGAGATTTTTGCTATTGGTCCACAGTCCGGAGACTCAAGGTAGATCTGTCGGCGTTCACAGACCTTGAAGTCCCCGTCTATCTTTTCTGTTCTATTGTTTCTTTCATTCAGACAGTTATATTTCTTTCAGACTATTACTTGTAGCAAATTCTAGAATGCTCGTGAATTGTGACTCCAGATCTGGGTGGCAGTAATTAATACAGATTTATAATATTTCACACTTATTATATTTTATCTTAGTTAATTATTATTAATTACTGAATGGGAATAAGGAATTGGTTTAATAATTCTCTAACGTTGGCTTGCCTAGCAAGTGAAATGTTAGGCGTCATCACGGTCCCGTCGATGGGAAATTTCGGGTCGTAACAGAAGTTGTTTACCTAAAGGCGGTCTAATACATTTCTAGGTCGTACCCTACGCATGCATTACCCGTCCCATGCCTATGGTCCATGAGGCTTTCGACTTCTATTTGGATGGTTCTAGACTCTTCTTAGGATGCTCAAAATGATAAAATTAGCGCACATTCAAAAATATGCAGGACTACACATAAATACAAGTAAAGGCTAAAGTTAACCTACACACATAAACAACAAATACACGCGAGCAGTTTAGGCAGTACATATTTTAGGGTGGATTAAGACGCATTAGTGTTGTCAAATCCTATAGGCATAATTTCTAGGCTATTCTAATTTCCAGCATCATACACGCATCATTGTTGTTTCTGACTCATGAATCTACAGGTTAAGGCGTTAAAAAGCCCCTTTGGACATGATCTCTAAATCGCTTATGTAATGAGGAGGTAAAACTATTTGAACACCCCGAATTAATGACGTTTGATTTCATAAACACTTTCCAGATGAGTGATAATATCCTATAGGCAGGATTGACAATTGAATTTGATTTTATAATGCTTCAACAATATAGGCATGTCATCTAGGCGGGGCAGTGTAATGAAAATAACGCAAGTGGTTGATCAATTGATCAAGATCCTATAGTCGTGATGTCTAAAGGAGCAGCATGCTAAGAGTAGTCGACGGATTAATTGAAACCCTATAGACATGGTATCTAGGTGGACGTTAGCAAAACATGTGTTATTGTATCCTATAGGCATGCTATCTAGAATCGTTTAGTATACATGGAAACAAATATAGCAATTACTTGAGCCACCATGTTTTGACAAGTTAAGTGAAGTGTGTGCGTGATTCCTATAGGCATTTTTTCTATTGGTGTATAACACACTAACATATAAGTCATGCTGAACAAAATAGCAAATAGAACACACAGACCCTATAGGCATATTTTCTACCCTTTTGTGCAAGCATTAGAATATACTCGTATTCACAACTTTATTAGCACCCCAATTGTTTATTTACAAATTATTACAGGCCCATATAATGAATATAAGTAAAAATATTACACAAGGAACAACAGCATGCCCAAAAGGAGATAACCCAGTACTGCCTGGGCCTTTAGCAAGCTCATTCTTCGCACCGGCAGCAAACTCGTACCCAAACTCGACTCGGGCATTAGAGTATACCAATTACAAGCTTCAAACTCATATATAGACCCATACATGGAAACCAATCAGACAGTTCTAAAGCAACACCTCATAGAGACAGGGTTGCATAACATTTAGCAGGATTCGCAAACACATTGGCATTTTAGAAGCAAGAGTGACGTATTTGTTAAACAAAGAACACGAAACTAGGAGAGTCAATAGACTCAATTTGCAACATGGTAAATACAATATAGGTTAAGTCATTGAGTAGGGGAGAGCATGCTAAGGATAGTCATAACACTAGGAGACAAGCCATTTTGGATCAATAGGGTAAATATATTAAGCAAATATGAGGTGAACACGCTAAGCTTTCCAGAATGAATTCAGAATAGAGCATTAGTCATAAAAGGATTTTAAAACTTAGGGAGGTCTAAGTCATAAGGGGACAAGCAGGATCATAGTGAAGAAATGACAATTATACTTGACAAACAGGCAAGCAAGCAAACGATGAGAAGCCTAATCATGCTGACACAAAGATCTCACAGTCAAGAGGTATCATGACAGGAGGACATGTTATCTTAAGGTTAATAGAAAAGGCAGACTCAGAACTTAAGCCAGTCAACTATACATGATCATGGTATCTAAATGTATTAGGATTCAACTAGAAGCATAAGCAATACCAAAGAATGCAGTATTGGCCAAGCACAGAACAAAGCAATATTGCGACAACAAATATGGTTCATGTAAGCAGGTAAAGAGAATAGAATTCACATAAAGGAATTATCAGCAGAAGTTCATTAAGGTAAATTCTGGGTAAGAGATGATTCCCTAGGAATTTCAGTGCGAGAATCCAAAACAAGGCATGAGAAAATTCACAATAAACAACAGAACAACAAAACAAACTTAAAGATACAAAGTCATTCAAGTTGAACATATAGGAGTTTAAAGAATTAGGCAGGTTGTGACACTAAGAGATTCAGAATTGCAGAATGGTTACAATGCAAGTAAAATTGCCAATGATTACAACACAATATTTGAGTCATATTGGTTCGAACAACATAGATACGCGAAGCACTGGAAACAAGCAAAAGAAGATATAATTGCAAAAGTCAAGACACTCACCAGTTTGTAGATTCAACAAGCAAAATGGAAGATAAGTGTAGAAATAGCTCGAATATCACCAGCAAAGAGAACAACCAAATGACCTAAATCCTAGTGCGTCAGAGTACACATGAGCCTCAAACAAGCCCCGAGCAGTGCTCACACTAGGGAGGTCGTTAGAGAGGGTTCTGATAGCCTTGACTTTCAATCGGCCAAGATCAATAGATTCAGAATAGTATCAAGCGAGTGAGAGTATTAGATAATAACAGTGGTAACAATAGTTAAGTAATAATCGTCCCCTCTAAGGGGAACGAGGAATGGGGGTTTATATAGTAGCAAGCTTGGACGAACAAACAAGGAAATATAATCAATCAACATAAAAAAAAGAAAGAATATATTCCAGGTATGCTCAAAATAATAGAGAAAGTAAGAAATTCTGAACCCTAGTTGGAGTCGGATTTAGGGCAAATTGTTCACAAGCCCCAATCACGATAGAATCACCGGAGACATACCACATACAAGAGAAATTTTCTCTTCTTAAGTGTATAGAATCACAATCACACCCAGAACCATAGAATCAAAGGCAGATATGCGAGAAACAAACTTGCCATAAGTATAATTTTAACGAAAGTTACCATAAATGAGTGATAGTAGTAGAAAAGGTAGGTAGAATCCGCGTATGAACGCGTACAAGGAAGGAATAAGAGAGAATCTCCATGGTCGGCTAGGGTTAGTGTGAGAGTGGAGAGATGAGAGAATACAGAGGTGGCTGGGTGGGGAAATGGGTCTCTAGGGTTTGGGTGAGGGGTTATAAGGAGAGAATGAATAAGAAATAGGGCGGGTTAAGTGCAACGGGTCGTGACCGGATTTTAAAGGGGGCGTTTGGTTGGGCTGCTGAAGAGCTAAGTGGAGTGGGCCAAAGGTTTAGGGCCTGATTTGGTCCGGAATTAGCCTTGTATTGTGCGGATTTTAAGTACAAGAAATTAAGGAAAAAATAATTTAATAAAATAGCTAAATAAATATAAAATACTATTTATGCAACTCAATATGTTAAAATAATAGATGAAAGTTATAAATATATAAAACAAAATTATTTTGACTTTGAAAAAATGACAAAATATAATTAATTATAAAACATAGGCTATTATTGCAAAAATATGTAAATAGCTCAAAGATTAAAAAAAATGTAATTATATGAAATGACGTAAAATGTTATAAAACATGCATATGAGTATAAATAATAAATTTGGATGATTAAATCATCACAAAATAATTTAAGTGGTAATTAATGCATATTCAAGAAATTTAAATGCAAGAAAATCAATTTTAAAGCCTTAAATATTATAGAAAATACTTGTATAACTCTTGTAGATTAAGTAATGATGCAAAAAATGATATTTTGAAAGTATATATACTATTTGAAAAATATGAGGGCAAAATTGGGTATCACCAGCTGCCCTTTTTTACCCGAGAATGATGAAAGAGTAGTCGGGTAAAGAAAATGATGACCAATTTTGCCTGAATTAGGTGAGGAATGATGTATTTTGAAAAATGGGGGTCGAACCCTGGTTCTTGAGTTGCCTACCTATCCTTGGTGTTACGGGAATCAAGCCGTGTGTAGTTCTGGATCCAACAGCAAACGAAACTGATGGAGTTGTTATAAGAGTGGTCATATGCTTCGAAAGAGGATCTTTTGGGCAGGGTAGTGTCGTAGGTAACAGATAATTTAGGTGGAGCCGTGAATGCGAATTATAACGTTACAGATATATAAGGCAGATATTTGAACGATTATAGAATAAAGAGTAATCAATTGATAATCATCAGTTACGTTTGAGATAGTCAAAGGATGTGAACATTGTGAATGAAAACCAGAGCGAGAATTGCTCTTATTTGTAGAACGGTTACCTTCCGAGTTACCTGCAAATCTTAAAACACGGTGCATGCGAATATATATGGGTTATTATAAAAATTTAAACATGATGTGAATTACCTTTGGACCATGAAGGTTGCCTTCGGACGATGAGGATGATGTCCTTAGACCATGACGTCCTGGGCCATGAAGTGTATGATAAGGGATTCGTCGGCCATGGAATGGTGTCCTCGGGCCATGAAGATGGTGCCTCTGGACAATAACGCCTTTGAATAATGATATGCAATTTTGAGAGATCCTCCGGCCATGGCATAATGTCTTCGGGCTATGAAGGATTATGCCCTCAGACTATGACGCCTTCGGATAATATGGCGATGTTTCAGTCCATGAGATGCAAGGATGTTGTGATATCGATCGTTTGATAGAGGAAACAGATAATGCTTAGTCATATGCAAGAACGAGACGAGACAAGGTTTAGTCTTGTATGAGATGAGGGCAGTGCTTAGGCTGATGCAAAGGGCGGAGACAATGTTTAGTATCATGCAAGGAAGGCAATTCCTAGCCTTATGCAATAATGGAGGCAATTCTTAGCCTCGTGCAAGGAATGGAGACAGTGTTTAGTCTCATGCAAAGAAAGGTAGTGCTTAGCCTTATGCAATGTCGAGACAGTGCTTAGTCTCATGCAAAGAATGGAGGCATTGCTTAGTCTCATGCAAGGAAAGGCAGTGTTTAGCCTTATGCAATAATGGAGGAAATGCTTAGCCTCATGCAAGGAATAGAGATAATGTTTAGTCTCTGGAAAAGAAAAGAAATGCTTAGACTTATGCAATAACGGAGACAATGCTTAGCCTCATCCAATGAATGGAGATAGTGTTTAGTCTCTGGCAAGGAAAGGTAATGCTTAGCCTTATGCAATAACGGAGACAATGCTTAACCTCATGCAAGGAATAGAGATAGTGTTTAGTCTCATGAAAATAAAGGCACTGCTTAGCCTTATGCAATGTGGAGACAGTGCTTAGTCTCATGCAAAGAATGGAGACAGTGCTTAGTCTTATGCAAAGAAAGATAGTGCTTAGCCCTATGTAAGGAGTACAGAGAATGTTAGTATTATGCAAAGGAGGGCATTGCTTAGCCTTATGTGATGATGAGGGCAGTGCTTAGCCCTATACAAGAAAAGTAATGGCTAAATTCGAGAGAATAAAGCATTTCTTAGCTTGATGTGCTTGTGTATGGCGCCCTTTGTTGATGTGAAGATAATGATCTTGCTGTGTGTATGTATTTGCGGACGTTCCTGTTATGTTCATTGTGCCTGCATTCAAAGAAAAGTCGCGAGTTTTGCGGTGGAAAGGTTGGTTCGTGCTCTTGATTCCTTGCTTTGCCTTTTGCTTTTGTCTGGAGGCCCTGCTTGAGTCACCCCGGGTAACGTCTGGCTGCAATAGAAACAAAATTTTTGAAAAACATGGATTTGATAAATTGTTTATAAAAATGTAGTTGTTTGAAATATATGATAATGCACAAGAGCAAATAATTTATTGAATTGATGATTATGACACGCTTTTGAGACATTACAACCTCCTTAACTCGGAATTTTGAGGATCCTCCTTAAAACTCTGCCCCGGTTTAAATGCGTACTTCTGGTGATACATTCCTTAGCGGTTCCAAACATGATGAGATCGGGCAAACTCGAGTTCTTTCCCCGGTTTTGATCATAGGGGAAATGAAGATTTTATTATGATGTGATCGAACCCACAGGACTGCCTATGTATCCCCTCTTAAACGGGAATTAGGTCAGGCGTAGTTCAGTTACATCAAATAGAAAATGCAAACATAATCTTAAACATAGTATCTCTTGACTGCATCTGAATTGATAGGTTTTGGCCAAATCTCTCCATCCATTTCTGCGAGTATAAGTGCTCATCCGGTTAATATTCGGTGAACCATGTAAGGGCCTTGCCAGTTAGGTGAGAATTTCCCCTTTGCTTCATCCTAATGTGGGAAGATCCGTTATAGTACATATTGCCCATGTGTGAATTGCCTTGACCTAACCTTTTTGTTGAAAGCTCTTGCTATTCTATTCTGGTAGAGTTAACCGTGACATACAGTATTCATTCTTTTTCCATCAATGAGAGCTATTTGTTCATACCGGCTCCGTACCCATTCTGCATCGCTGAGCTCGGCTTCCTCTATGATTCTGAACGAAGGGATTTCTACTTCGGCGAGAATAACGGCTTCAGTACTGTAAACCAGTAGATAGGGAGTTGCCCCAGTGGATGTACGAACTGTGGTGTGATACCTGAGCAAAGAAAATAGTAGCTTCCCGTGCCATTGTTTGTGATTGTCTACCATTTTCCTCAATATCGTCTTGATATTTTTGTTGGCAGATTCTACAGCTTCATTCATTTGCAGCCTGTATGTTGTAGAGTTTTGATGCTTGATCTTGAATGTTTCATACGTGGCTTTCATCAAGTCACTATTGAGATTGGCGGCATTATCAGTAATGATTGATTCAGGTACTCCAAATTGACAAACGATGCGGTCCCGAACAAA
The DNA here is from genome assembly GCF_000715075.1 of Nicotiana tabacum. NCBI lineage: Eukaryota > Viridiplantae > Streptophyta > Magnoliopsida > Solanales > Solanaceae > Nicotiana > Nicotiana tabacum. The sequence goes on along the minus strand of NC_134096.1, from coordinate 112,504,744 downwards.
ATTTGCTACGACCTTCTTAGTTATAGCCTTATAGGATGCGGCTTTAACCCATTTTGTGAAGTAGTCTATAGCCAGTAGTTAAAATCGATGTATCAAGAAGACTAGCTTTCCATTTAGGGTGGTATCTTCACTAACTCGATTCAAGAGCGACTCCCAGACAGAGAAGAAGATTGAATCTTTCTATCCGATATGAATACATTGAATTCGAGATGCAAATTGAATAGGAATGAACCCCTTACAAACTAATGGCGGTTACAGGATTGGTAATATACTCTTCATGGGTACCGGTGATCGTCTCCTCGGCTGTTAGGTTCAGTGTTCATCGTCACTTGAGTAAAACTCCTTCCTTGGTGATTTTTCTTTCCTGTAGCTTGGCCCAATGCCTTCCACTTCACAGGCTCGTCAAAGATCTGATCTCGCTGGGGTGGCCCTGAGGCTCATCTCCTGTGGGGTACGCAAGTTCCGGCATGTATTTCCTAGAGCAATTTAGATGCCTTCTTGGCATCGACGCATTGCAACAATCCCAAATCAAGAGTCCTTCTATTCAGAATTCCATCGCTTTGAAAGAAATGGTTGGCCAATCTTCGAAGCGTGCGCTTCTAAGTGAAATGTTTAACGTGCTCTGGATATTCTCCCTTTTCTAAGTATTCCATGATGTCATGGAACCACGAATTTCCGTCAATTTCTTCTTCAACATGAGCACAATAAGTTGGCTGCCTATGAATTCCTATTGGGATAGGATCGATGAAATTCTTGTCTAGGTGTTGTATCATGGAAGATAAAGTGGCTAATGCATCTGCAAACTCATTCTGAATCCTTGGAACATGATTGAACTCTATCTTTATGAATCTCTTGATCAGCTCTTGTACACAGTGAAAGTATGGCAATAATTTTGTGTTCTTCATAGCCCATTCTCCTAGAACCTGATGCACCAATAGATCTGAATCTTCGATTACCAGCAACTCCTGAACGTCCATGTCAATGGCCAACCTGAGTCCCAGGATGCAGGCCTCATGTTCCGTCATATTGTTGGTGTACGGAAACATGAGTTTTGCGGATACCGAATAGTGTTGATTAGTTTCTGATACTAATATAGCTCTGACACCCACTCCTTTGAAGTTTGTTTCTCCGTCGAAGAACATCCTCTAACCATCGTATGCCACGGTAATATCTTCTCCTACAAACGATACCTCCTCGTCAGGAAAATACATTTTCAATGGTTCGTACTCTCCATCTGTTGGATTGTCTACCAATTGATCCGCCAATGCTTGCCCTTTGACTACCTTCTGATTTACATAGACAATGTCGAACTCACACAGCAATATCTGCCACTTTGCTAACTTGCCCGTAGGCATGGGTTTATGAAAGATGTATTTTAGTGGATCCATCCTTGATATGATATATGTAATGTACGCATAGAAATAATGTCTCAACTTCTGGGTTATCCATGTCAAATCATAGCATGTGCGTTCCAATAAAGAATATCGGGCTTCGTAAGGCGTGAACTTTTTGCTCAGATAATATATCGCCTGCTCCTTCCTTCCAATTTCATTATGTTATCCTAGAACACAACCAAAGGCCCCTTCCAACACAAACAGATAAAGTAGTAGAGGTCTTCCTGGTTCTGGTGGGACCAACACGGGCGGTTTAGATAAATACTCCTTGATTTTATCGAAGGCTTTCTGGCATTCTTCAGTCCAACAACATCTTTCCTCAGCATTCTGAAGATTGTCTCACATATCACCGTTGATTTTGCTATAAAACGGCTGATATAATTGAGGCGCCATAGAAAACTCATCACATCTTTCTTATTTTTTGGCGGTGGCAAGTCCTGGATAGCTTTGATTTTTGATGGGTCTAACTCAATACCTCGACGACTGACGATGAAACCTAACAACTTTCCAACAGGGACTTCGAAGGCAAATTTTGCAGAGTTCAACTTCAAGTTGTATTTTCTAAGCCGATCGAAAAATTTCTTCTGGTCTGCTATGTGATCCGGACTCCTTTTAGATTTGATGATAACATCATCCATGTAAACCTCTATTTCTTTGTGTATCATGTCATGGAAGATAGTTATCATGGCCCTCATGTAGGTGGCCCCAGCATTCTTCAAATGAAACAGCATCATTTTATAGCAATATATTCCCCATGGTGTGATAAAGGCGGTCTTTTCGTCATCCTCTTCATCCATCCAAATCTGGTAGTTTCCTGCGAAGCAATCCACAAAGGATTGGAGTTCGTGCTTGGCGCAATTGTCAATCAGTATGTCTATGTTAGGCAGCATAAAATTATCCTTAGGACTTGCTCTGTTCAGATCTCGGTAATCGACACACACTCTAACTTTTCCATCTTTCTTCTGAACTAGCATAATGTTGGCTAACCAGGTCGGGTATTCAACTACTCGAAGAAATTTGTACTTGATTTGCTTAGTGACCTTCTATTTTATCTTCAAACTCATATCTGGCTTGAACTTTCTGAGCTTCTGCTTTACCGGTGGACACATGGGATTGATGGGTAGCTTGTGAGCTACTATGGATGTGCTCAAACCAGTCATATCATCATAGAACTATGCAAAGATGTCCCCATACTCCTTTAGGAACCTGATATACTCTTCTTTCTTTGACGATGATAGATGAATGCTTATACGAGTTTCCTTGACGGTTTCAGAATCCCCTAAGTTAACAGCCTCAGTTTCTTCCAAATTAGACCTCGGTTTGTTTTCAAAATTCTCTACTTCTTTGACGATTTTCTCAGGTATTATATCATCTTCTAGATCTTCCAAATCACTATCCTTATGTTGCGTTGTCTCATTACATGTCACAGTCGTAGATTCATCGGGATATGTAATAATTATACTGAAAAGAATATAGAAAGATAATAATAAATATGAAAAGCAGTAATGCATTAAAACTTTAAATGTCAAAAAGTATGACTCGATGGATTGAGTAATTACTTCAAAACAAAATAGTGAAAATTTATTAAATGCTCAAAACTATTTGAAAATAATTCATGTTAATTTGCCAGGCAAACCAGGAACTCGGCGAGCCAGGGACGGTGCAGCAGTCCAGTTTTTGAGAACAACTCCCTTTTCCTTTGTCTGAATGGTAAGGTCTTCTTCCTCCTCCTCCTCAATAATTGCACTGCAGTCCATGTCTTCTTCATCTAGAAATAGCTTCCTTATGCCGGCCAAAATCTCATCTTCCTCAGATCCCCACATCATGTCATCCTGATGGAATGTCTGGTGCAGAGGTGGCATGGGTTGTTCCAACGGATAATAAGGGGCACGCCATGGTAGTTTCCAATCCTGATATTCTTTCCATGTATATTCATATCCGAGTCCAAAGGTCGTGCTATGATATTGTGGTTGTACGGGTTTGGTGATCCCCTAAAGCTTTTTGCCCATACCCTTGCTTGGTTCATATCCTGTCCACAGCAATATGCTTTCTATCTTCTTGCTCCACCATCGGTCCTTTTCAATTGCGTTAACCCGTTCAATGCGATGATATGTTTCTCCACCCAACTTTTTCCTGTTTTCGATGACTGAATGGTCTGATTAGTGTAGATGGGGTTGCTTCCATCTCCATGAATGATCACCTCCTGATGATTCCACTCGAACTTCACAGCCTGGTGCAGAGTAGAAGCCACGGCCTCGGCTACATGTATCCATGGAGGTCCCAACAATGGATTGTAAGTAGCAGACATATCTAGCACTTGGAACTCAATATCAAACAAATTTGGACCCATCTGTAGATCGAGGTTGATTTCTCCAATAGTGTCTCTCTGATCCATCGAACGCCTTCACATTCATGCTTCCCATTCGTATCTTGTGCAAGCCTTTACCCAATCTCTTTAGAGTGGTCAATGGGCAATTGTTCAGACTCGAACCTCCATCTATCAAGACCCTGGAGATGAACTTATCCTCGAATTGCATTGTGATGTGCAACGCCCTGTTGTGACTCAGTCTTTCTGGTGGTAACTCATCTTCGTGGAAAGTGATTTTGTGGCTCTCCAGTACCTGTCCGACCATGTTAGCCATCTTTCACTAGTGATGTCGGCGGGTACATAAGCTTCACTTAACACCTTTATCAAAGCATTCTTGTGTGTGTCTGAGTTTTGCAATAGTGATAAGATGGATATATGAGCAGGAGTTTTGTTCAGGCGGTCAAAAATAGAGTACTCCCTTGCTTATATCTTTCTCCAAAGATCTTCAATGCCAGTATCAATAACAGGCAGCTTAGGTGGAGCTTCCTTGCTCGTTCCTCCCAGATTCTCAGGTATGTAAACTCTATCAGTTCTAGTCATACGCGGCACCTGTTTATTCCATTTTGTCTTTTCCCTTTCTACTTGCTTCCGTAACATAATACCACGGGATAGCATCAGACTTGTAAGATGGTGTGGGAGCTACCATTACAGTGAAGTGTGTAGCTATCTCAACTTCAAATAGCGCCTGGGTTTGTACCACAAATGGCGTGAGAGTGACCGGAGATGTTTTAGGAGAGTCTCCCTCTCGAATGAGTCCAATGGACCCTTCCTGATCCCACTCCTCATCAGTTTCTATCACGCTCACTCCTTCACCTTTGTGATCCGGGAAAGGGTTGTTGCAAACATTTGGTGCAACTTCATTTGCTTGTATAAACTTAGTGTCGATCAGCGTCTGAATCTTGTCTTTCAATATGCGATATTCCTTAATGGTATGACCCTTCATGCTTGAATGATAAGAACATGTTTTGTTGGGGTTGATCCATTGGGAGGGATTTTCCACAACAATAGCAGGAATAGGGGTGACATAACTGGCGACCTTCAGTCTCTCATACAGTTGGGCTATGGGTTTAGCAATTGGGATGTATTGTCTAGATGGTCTACGGTCGAAATTTGGGTGTGGCTTTGGGTAGTTTTGGTGGTCGGGTAGAGGTGAATGGTAATATGCAGGTTGAGTGTTATAGGTATGGTAGGTGGCGGCAGGGTATTGGTATTTTGGTGGTGAGGGTTGTTATGTGGGTGGAGGTGTTTGGTATATGAGGGGAGACTTAGGGTCCTGGGCTACTATCACGGCACTCACTTCTTTCTTCTTTGAGATACCTCTTGATTTCAAGGCTTTATTCGTGGCTTGCGACACCTCGAAATTAGTTACCATCCCACTCTTAATTCCTTTTTCTATTCTTTCCCATAACTTGCTGTTGTCTGAGAACTTGAGATTTTTGATGACCATCAACCATTCATAATATTGCGGATCTTATGCTCTAACAAAGAACTTGTTCATATGTTCTTCTTCGAGTGCTGGCCTTACCTTTGCGGCCTCTGATCTCCAACGAGTAGAATACTCGTGGAAGGATTCTGTCATCTTTTTCTTGAGGTTTTGAATGTAGAAAATGTCTGGCATATTTTTTGTGTTGAACCTAAATCTATCCATGAAATCTGATGCCATACTCACCCAATTAACCCACTTCTTTGGGTTTTGATTAATATACCAAGACAAAGTGTCTCCTGTAAGGCTTTGTATGAATAGTTTCATGCAGATTTGTTCATTCTTACTGACTCATATAAGCTTGTCATAGTATGTTCTCAGATGCACCTTCAGATCACCAGTACCATCGAACATTTTGAACTTGGGAGGTTTGTAACCCTCCGGCAGTTCCACATCCGGCTGAATACACAGGTCCTCATAGTTTAGACCTTCAGCACCTTTCCCACCTTCAATACTCTGGACTCTCCCTGTGAATTTCTTAAGTTCTTCTGCCATGTTTCTAATGAGCAAGTCCTTCTTAGTTGGTTCGGGTATGTATAGGGTTTGCTACTGGGAATGGGGTAAGGTTTCCACATATATCAGATTTCTTTGATGAGTTCCTGGAACTTGGGTATACGGGTGGTCGTTGGTCGAGTTTTGGGGATCAGGAGTAGGTTGTGGTGAATTTTGAGGAGTGTGATAAGTGGTGGTTTGCGGGTATTGAGTTGGATGATGGTGGTGTTGTTGAGGGGTTGGAACTGGTGGGGGGTTAAGGTTTTAGAGAGGTGCACGATTATGATACTAGTGTTGTGCGGGAGGATTCGGAACTATGGGTGGTGGATTCTGATTTTGTGCATTTTGTGGTGGTGTTTGGTTCTGGGTAGTCGGGTTTTGCTGGTTTATGTGGAGAACATTGAGGGTAAGGGAGAGGTTTTCCATATTTCAGACATGCTCAAGCTCGCCCTGTAGTTCCAGGATTTTCTGCTTCAAACGTAAGACCAACTCATTCTGCCACGAAGTACTTCTTCCATCTGAAGTTTTAACATTTTCCGCCACAGCAGCATTGTCTTTCTGGATACCACTTAAATCATCCATTTTCCCTTTGCCCTTGCTTTTGCTTTTCGGGTCGCTAGGTGGAGGAGGAGGTGGAGGACCTCTGGACTTAGTGTGGTAAGCTGATGTTGCCAATATGCACGAACCGACCTTTGGGAATTGGAATAATCAGAATGAAAGAAAGAGCAAAAGGTATCCAAGTTAGTAAGGTGAAATAAAAGAGTGTTCGCAATATTTAAACATGTTTCACAAAGTCATGCAATAATTCGCGTCCTAATTTGGGGACCTCATTGTGCCTGAGGTAGGCCTAAGCGACACATAGACTTGGAGAAAATTGATGCCAACATTTTCTTCATTTCATTAATGCGAAAATGAGTCAAAACAAACTTTTACTAAATCGACAATAATATAATAAAGTTACTAATGGCATTTAGCCTTATTATATCGAAATCTAATCTAAGCTAGAAAGTAGTAAAGAACATCATCTCCTAATCTATTGGGTCCCTGAAGGACCTTCTCCGTGCTTGGCTCTTTTGACCCCATCAATCAGATTTCCCAGATCGCGCATATCCAATAGTAAGTAAGCTTTTGCCAGATTTCCTCATTCACCGTTGTCCATGCCTTGACAATTCGAGAGTCTCTTTCTCATCTTCCCTTCTAGCTCCATCAGTCCTTGTTCTAGGTATTCCAATCTTTCTATTGACTTAGTTGCAATCTTCTTCCATTCCTTTATTGCTTCCATGTTGACTTTGTGTTACTCCAAATGTTTAGCTTCGGACTAGAACACCCTTTTGCGTAGCCTCTTGTACTTAACCTGTGCCTCAGCCACTTCATCTATGATCCTATCCTTCAGATTGACTCCTAGCTTGATGTCCCCCGCTATGTCGTCTTACATCCATGACATATAGTAGTACATATGACCGGCGTGATACCTGTCGGGCTCAATAGTTTCGCCTTCCACAATGATTTTTTGGTTCCACATGTGTTGCGCTTCGAACTTGAACCGAATGACATCTCCCTTGAAATCTGCCTTGTACTGGACCATATTGGAAACCCGAGGTATGACTTATTTTCTTCCAGCTTGTCTCATTACCCTTATAGGAGCGTAAGGGTAGATACCTCGCAGCCCGATCAGCACCAAGTGTGTAGTCCCCTTCGATTTGATGATAAAATCACTACTAGGAAACCATTAAAACATCTAATGCACCTGCTCGTCTGTCAGATTGCTGAAGAAACGCACCCAACTTATAGCATTTCTAGGCTTTGCAAACCTTTCTGGAATAAACGTCATTTTATTTGGGTGGTGGTTGGCTATGTAGTCATTTAGTGACCTTCGCAGAAGCTGTTGATGATATTCACCCCTCTGAAAGTGTTCCAACATCCAGACTTGTAGCAATAGATTACAACCCTCAAAGTCTGAATCCCTACTTGCACCAATCTAGAGCGCGGTACATCTCAGCTAAGATCATTGGGATGATAGTATAATTTTATCCTTCGATACCATCCATTAAGGTCCTGGCGATCATGGCTAAGCAGGTATGAATTCTTCCTCCTTTCATTGGAAAGATCAACAACCCCAGGAAGCAGACAATGAAAACATAAAGCTGACGATGCACCCACCCCAAAGAAGAAATGGCTATTTCATCATGATAAAGACGATATGACTTGTTATCCCCATAACGCTCGTGAAGAAACTCAAAAGGGATGTATGATTTATTTAGACAGAGCGGTTCGTCATTCTTCTTAAAACCTAACATTTTCAAAAAATCGCTAGGAGTACGATTCTCTGGTACCAGTAATCCTAGACTATCCCATGGCAACTTGGCGAAACCTCCTATTTCTTCTAGGAGAGGAGTCATTTCTATATTGCCAAATCAGAAAACAACTCTTTTCTCATCCCAGAACATGGTGGCGGCCTCGATCAGCTCTCTATTTGGTTGAATGTTCAACAAAGATGGCAGGTCACCAAGTACTCTCCTCACATGATTCTTGTCACAAGGCGCAAGATCTTTCCAGCAGTCAAGTAGCAAAGGCGAGATATTCTGGACCATAATGAACCTGGGGATTTCCTGCTTCATTTTCTGCAAACAAACAAAGGTTATCCCTTTCCCCCTCCAGATTTGACTACTTATGCAGTAATGATCAACACGTTGGCACATTTTCTCAAAGTAATGCACATAATGTGATAGTGTCCATTGGGATTGTGGAAATCTCGTCGGACTTTGTATAAGGCTCATCTTAGCAGGTTGTTACGTTAACAACGCTTCAACCCATACAAGGTTTAGCATGATGCATGTATATTTCAAATTGGAGTAGGGTTTCTAGAAGGGTCTATACTGGTACACCCAAGTGGACAACTTGAGAGGAAAAGGCACGGGGCTGTCGACTGCACCGCTGATCGACTAGTCTACCTTAAATAAGCCTTTCCAATTTAAGAAGGGTTATTACAGGAAAGCGCGGACACTCATCAAACACCGCTATGTTGATAATTGGCACGATTGGAGAATGATGCGGGGCATGCTTTATGCAAAAATAATAACACATTGACAAATATTTGCATGATAAAAGTACGTAAAAGCAATAAATAAAATAGTAAAAGTGAACATGATGAGAAAAGAAAAGAAAGACAAAGAGAGAAGTTAGTTTAGCTCATGAAAAATGTGCGAGAACGTAATGAAGCAGGTAGGGAAATAGGGATAGGAGAGTCAAAATATAGCAGTCTTAGACAAGATGAAGGAGATGAAGAGAGATCATACATGTCATAGCAAATAAAGGAGAATAAGGGAAGGGATGTGCATATAATAACGTTTTAAAACAAATAAAGGTGAATAAGGAAAGGGATGTGCATGTAATAGCAGTTTAAGACAAACAAAGGAAAACAAGGAAAGGGATGTGCATGTAATAGCAGTTTAAGACAAAGAAAGTAATCCACATAAGTCAAGTTCATTATGGTAAAAGCCTAAGTATGATCCCCAGCAGAGTAGCCATGCTGTCGCGCCCCGTTTTCTCGCGAAAGTGGGTTTCAATGTGTGAAAACTCTTTTAAATGAGGTATTAAAAGAGAAGAGTCTCCACCTAACAATTTTGAGGTGTGTTAGGGAACTTATTTTCAAATAACTCTATTCGATTAGTCCGTGTCACCAAAGATCGGGTAAGGGCTCAAAGTACCTCAAAGAGAAGGTGTTAGGCACTCTTCGAGGTCCACAATTGTGGGTCCCAGTCGAACTTTAAATTATGTGGATTACATAATTAGACTAGGTGATCAAATAAATAAAGGGAAATTTAGAAGCCGAAGAGTCTTATTAGAACACGTGAGAATCGGCACAAATCTTAATGACTACAAGGATACAACTAGGTAACAAATATGTAAGAAAATGGGGAGGGGGGTCCTAAATTTTTTAGCCTAACCCCGTGCAACATAAATAATACATCGCAACTACCTTAAGGTGGGGGTTGTTCATATTATTCAGCGGGAACGAACTATCATCTCCTACTACCCAATTACTATATTTAAGTTATTTACCTAAAGGCGCTCTAATTCATTTCTAGGTCGTACCCTACGCGTGCATTACTCGTCCCATGCCTATGATCCAGGAGGCTTTGGACTTCTATTTAGATGGTTCTAGACTCTTCTTAGGATGCTCAAAATGATAAAATTAGCGCACATTCAAAAACATGCAGGACTACACATAAATACAAGTAAAGGAACAAGTTAACCTACACACATAAACAACAAATGTACGCGGGCAGTTTAGGCAGTACAAATTTTAGGGGGATTAAGATGCATTAGAGTTGTCAAATCTTATAGGCATAATTTTTAGGCGATTCTGATTTCCAGTATCATACACACATCATTGTTATTTCTGACTAATGAATCCGCAGATTAAGGTGTTAAAAAGCCCCTATAGACATGATCTCTAAATCGCTTATGTAATGAGGCAGTAAAACTATTTGAACACCCCGAATTAACGACGTTTGATTTCATAAACACTTTCCAGATGAGTGATAATATCCTATAGGCAGGATTGACAATTGAATTTGATTTTATAATGCATCATCCCTATAGGCATGTCATCTAGGCGGGGCAGTGTAATGAAAATAACAGAAGTGTCGATCAATTGATCAAGATCCTATAGTCATGATGTCTAAATGAGCAGCGTGCTGAGAGCAGTCAGTGGATTAATTGAAACCCTATAGACATGGTATCTAGGGGGACATTAGCAAAACATGTGTTATTGTATCCTATAGGCATGCTATATAGAATCGTTTAGTAGTACACATGGAAACAAATATAGCAATTACTTGAGCCAACATGTTTTGACAAGTTAAGTGAAGTGTGTGCATGATTCCTATAGGCATTTTTTCTATTAGTGTACAACAAACTAAACATATAAGGCATGTTGAACAAAATAGCAAATAGAACACACAGACCCTATAGGCATGTTCTCTGCTCTTTTGTGCAAGCATTAGAATATACCCGTCTTCCCAACTTCATTAGCACCCCAATTGTTTATTTACAAATTATTACAGGCCCATATAATGAATATAAGTAAAAATATTACACAAGGAACAATAGCAGGCCCAAAAGGAGATAACCCAGTACTACCTGGGTCTTCAGCAAGCTTTCTTCGCACCAGCAGCAAACCCGGACCCAAACTCGACTCGGGCATTAGAGTATACCAATTACAAGCTTCAAACTCATATATAGACCCATACATGGAAACCAACCAGACAGTTCTAAAGCAACACCTCATAGAGACGAGGTTGTATGACATTAACAAGATTCGCAAATACATTGGTATTTTAGAAGCAAGAGTGACAGTATTGGTTAAATAAAGAACACAAAATTAGGAGAGTCAATAGACTCAATTTGCAACATGGTAAATACAATATAAGTTAAGTCATTGAGCAGGGGAGAGCATGATAAGGATAGTCATAACACTAGGAGACATGCCACTTTGGATCAACAGGGTAAACATATTAAACACATATGAAGTGAACACGCTAGGCTTTTCAGAATGAATTCAGAATAGAGCATTAGTCATAAAGGATTTTACAACTTAGGGAGGTCTAAGTCATAAGGGGTCAAGCAAGATCATAGTCAAGAAATGACAATTGTACATGACAAACAGGCAAGCAGGCAATCGATGAGAAGCCTAATCATGCTGAGTATAACACAAAGATCTCACAGTCAAAAGGTATCATGACAAGAGGACATATTATCTTAAGGTTAATAGAACAGGCAGACTCAGAACTTATGCCAGTCAACTATACATGATCATGGTATCTAAATGTATTAGGATTCAACTAGAAGCATAAGCAATACCAAAGAATGCAAGATTGGCCAAGCATAGAACAAAGCAACATTACGACAACGAATATGGTTCATATAAGCAGGTAAAGAGAACAGAATTCACATAAAGGAATCATCAGCAGAAGTTCATCAAGGCAAATTCTGGGTAAGATATGAATCTTTAGGAATTTCAGTGCGAGAATCCAAAATAAGGCATGAGAAAACTCACAATAAATAATAGAACAACAAAACAAACTTAAAGATACCAAGTCATTCAAGCTGAACATATAGGAGTTTAAAGAATTAGGCAGGTTGTGACACTAAGAGATTTAGAATTGCAGAATGGCTACAATGCAATTAAAACTTCCAATGATTACAACACAATATTGGAGTCATATTGGTTCGAACAACATGGATATGCGAAGCACTGGAAACAAGCAAAAGAGGATAGAATTGCAAAAGTCAAGACACTCACCAGTTTGCAAAATCAACAAACAAAATGGAAGAGGAGTGTCAGAAACAACTCAAATATCACCAGCAAAGAGAACAACCAAAAGACTCAAATCCTAGTACGTCAGAGTTCACATGAGCCTCAAATGAGCCCCGAGTAGTGCTCGCACTAGGGAGGTCGTTAGAGAGGGTTCCAATGGCCTTGCCTTTTAGCCGACCAAGAGCAATAGATTCATAATAGTATCGAGTGAGTGAGAGTATGAGAGAATAACAGTGGTAACAATAATTAAGTAATAATTGTTCCCTCTAAGGGGAACTGGAAAGGGGGGTTTATATAGTAGCAAGCTTGGACGAACAAACAAGGAAATATAATCAATCAACATAAAAAAAAAAGAATATCTTCCATGTATGCTCAAAATAACAGAGAAAGTAAGAAACTCCGAACCCTAGTTGGAATCGGATTTAGGGCAAATTGTTCACAAGCCCCAATCACGACAGAATCACCGGGGACATATCATATACAAGAGAAATTTTCTCTTCTTAAGTATATAGAACCACAATCTTACCCAGAACCATAGAATCAAAGCCAGATCTGCGAGTACCAAACTTGCCATAAGTATAATGGTAACGAAAGTTACCATAAATGAGTGATAGTAGCAGAAAAGGTAAGTAGAATCCGCGTATGAACACGTACAAGGAAGGAATAAGAGAGAATCTCCATGGTCGGCTAGGGTTAGTATGAGAGTGGAGAGATGAGAGAATACAGAGGTGGCTGGGTGGGGAAATGGCACTATTGGAAAATTGATCTATGGTAACGCATGGAAAACCGTTCCAATAGACAGTCAAACAGTTGCCATAGAGATATCGGAACGGTTTAGAGCCCGTTCCATCAGCCCGCGTGCCAATAGAGCTATAAGAACGGTTCTTGCAACGGTTTGTGTCGATGTTGCTATAGAGGCGTCTATCGCAACGGTTTTCGCTCCCTCTGTTGGAACAATTATTCTTTCCAACTGGAACGGTTTACAACTGTTACTATAGTGTGCATGCAACGGTTTATAACCGTTACCATATTCTTTAATGCAACACTTAGGTAAGCTATTGTTACGGTTATGTATGGGGATGGGAATTTATTATGGGTCGTTGATCATTGAAGATCAATGGCCAAGATTGAATAAGAAATGGGACGGGTTAAGTGCAACAGGTCGCGACAGGATTTTAAAGGGGTCATTTGGTTGGGCTGCTGAAGAGCGAAGTAGAGTGGGCCAAAGGTTTTGGGCCTGATTCGGTCTGGAATTAGCCTTGTATTGGGCTAGATTTTAAGTACAAGAAATTAAGAAAAAAATAATTTAATAAAATAGCTAAATAAATATAAAAAACTATTTATGCAACTCAATATGTTAAAAGATGAAAGTTGTAAATAAATAAAAAATATTTTGACTTTGAAAAAATGACAAAATATAATTAATTGTAAAGCATAAGCTATTATTGCAAAAATGTGTAAATAGCTCAAAGATAAAAAATGTAATTATATGAAATGAAATAAAATGTTATAAAATATGCATGTGGGTATAAATAATAAATTTGGATGATTAAATCATCATAAAATAATTTAAGGGGTAATTAATGAATATTCAAGTAATTTAAATGCAAGAAAATCTATTTTAAAGCCTTAATAATTATAGAAAATACTTGTATAACTCTTGTAGATTAAGTAGTGATGCAAAAAATGATATTTTGAAAGTATATATACTATTTGAAAAATATGAGGGTAACATTGGATATCAACAGTGTATAATCGAATACATGGCACAACAGTCTGTAGGTACTCTTTTGTAGCTTGCTGTAAAAGAAGAAACACAACATTAGACAGCAGCAGAAGCTCCGAAAACAAAACAATGTCAATCAAACTTAGAGTAGCCCTTTATGGATAATAACACGAGTTGTTTTTTTCCTTTCACCTTCTTCGTGTGCGCCATCAAGCCTTTGCATTTGAACTTCTTCTTGTCCCAGCATTGATTCCATGAGAGATCACTACATAAATAACCCACCATGTTAAATAAACTTCGTTGATTCAACTTTTAATCCTTAGGGGAAGTTCATCAAATCAATTTTACATATAAAATGAGGATACTATGTATATAGCTAGTCCCTAGAGTAGGATTATTTTGTCCATTTATCAACAAAAATATTAGATTCATTGATTAAATCTCTAATTTGAATCTAAAATTTCAGGATTACATACATGATAAACGCGTTTAGCGAGTTGAATTTTGTTAATAATGTTACCTCCGGTTCGGGTTAATGCAGTAGATAGTGGAAGTTGTTTGGAAATTCAGTAAATGAGCAAAATAAACAAGCTTTGAATCATTCAGTTAACGAGAAAAACAGATATAATGCATTCCACATTTGACTAAAATACGCAGATATAAAGAATATCAGAAACAATAATAATAGTTAAGATAAACTACAGATGTACGTTATGCAATTATCATAAGCGTTTCAATTCAAAAAGAGAAACAGATAAAATGTTTTCCGCATTTGACTAAAATGCGGGAACAGAACATACTAGAAATTTCAATGTTGTAGCGTAAACTTTAACTAATTTCGAATCTATCGATAATATTACTAACAACAAACTATGGAAAATCTAATTCCAAATCGATTCAGTTAACAGGGAGATACTAAAATGCGCAGAAAAACAGAGAAAAAATTTCAGTTCATTTGTGTGTAGCATACCTTCTGGCAATGCATGTTCAATCTGAACTTCCTTTTTGTCAAGATTTGGTGATAAGTGTAGGTATTATTTATACTTGATAATGCAAAGTCAAAAATTTCTTTTTGGTCCTTTTTTCTTTTTTACTTCTTTGTCTTTTGTGAAAGACAAAGTGTCCCTCATTAGTTGTGGAAAGTCTTTTTCTTCTCTTTATATTGAATTGCTCTTTGTTGGACTCGTAAAGCGCTAGTAAAAGGGAGAGGCACATGAGAAATTGTTCCTGAAGGTAAAACGGGTTGATTTACCCACTCCCCCCTACGCGCGAGATATACGTGAGGTCTAATCCAAATCTGGTTTTGCTAAAATTATTTTTTTATTTTTTGAGGTTACCAAAATATGTCTAAATTCATTCTCTTTGAATTGAATTTTGTAATGTCTCATTTATTTCTTTGTAACTGCCATGCTTTAATTTTTGTAACAACTGTAGTTAATCTTTTGTAACAACTCCATCTTTAATTTCTATAACAACTACAGATTAATTTCTTCATCTGTAATTGTCCAACAGCTTTGCCTACAAAACGCAGTCTTCTTTGTGAATTATCTAATACAGAAAACACCTTTATATCTTCTCTTCTTTCTCGGCAATTATTTTATGCGAATTCTAAATTTTCAGCCACGAGTGCACGTGTTTGGAGGTGATGTGGAATCTTGGGAAGCGACCGGTCTTAATGATTTGCACCTAGTCGGGCCGAAATCGCTTTCAAGACAGTGGCTTGCCACGATACAGTATTTTCGATAAGTTGTTCTTGTTTCATTCTTGTTCTTGGTCAATATTATCTACTATTTTTCTTATAATTTGATAGCAATTTTTACATATAATATTGATTAATGGCTATCACTTTGAACAAAACACTTCCTGATCTGTCAAAACTTGAGCCTTTAGATGAAAACTATTATAAGCGTTGGTCCCAAAAACTTTTAATTTTTTTTGAACAATTAAAAGTTGATTACGTTTTGCTTAACAAACCACCTGCTGATGTTGTTGCTGATAGTTCTAATACTGCTACTACTACTGTTGTTGTTGATGATGATGCTAAGAAAAAATTTGAAAAGGATAATAAAATTGTTTAAGGGTATTTGCTTAACCATATGACTAACCCTCTCTTTGATTTGTTTATAAATTATACATCTGTTAAAGTCATAAGAAGAAGTATATGGTTGGAAAGTGGATCAAGTTTTAGATGGTTGATGATAAGCCGATCATAGAGCAGGTTCACGAGTATGAGAACTTGATTGTTGATATTTTGAACAAAGGCATAGAGATGTGTGAGATTCTTCAGGATAATGTTCTTCTTGAAAAGTTTTCACCTTCCTAGAGTGATTACAGGAATCAACTGAAACACAAGAAAAAAAATTTAACTCTTCAAGAACTGATCAGTCACATGAGGACTGAGGAAGCAACCCGTGTCATAGATGAGGAAGCTGAACGGTTTAAGAATAATATGAAATCTCTCTCTCTTAATTCTTCTAAAGCTAACCTTGTGGAATCTTCTAGTACTTTTGTGAAAGACAAGTTTAAAGGAAAACAGAAGAAAGGACATGTGAAGAAGCAGAATTACTTCAATAAGCTGGAGGGCCATATTCAAAAGATGAAAGGATCTTGCTATAGATGCGGAAAAATTAGTCACAAGGCTTTACACTGCAATCAGAGACAAGGACAAAGCTCAAAGCATGGAGGGAAAGCTTCAGTCCAAGCTAACCTTACTAAGGGTGATGATGTCATTGTAGTTGTGGTCATTGAGGCAAACATGGTGGCTAACAAGACTGACTGGATACTGGACATAGGCACGTCAAGGCACCTAACAAGGATCGGTTTCACGACTTTGAGGAATCTGATGATGGCGAGTGCTTCTACATGGGTAACTCCACTACATCTATAGTTATGGGTAAAGGAAAAATTCTCCTTAAGTTAACTTGTGAAAAAACCTTAGCCTTGAATAATATTCTGTACGTACCCTCCCTTCGTAGAAACTTAGTTTCTGGTGCGCTTCTCAACAAAGCAGGTCTTAAACTTATTTTTGAAGCTGATAAAGTTATTATTTCTCGTGGGGGAGACTTTTTTGGGAAGGGTTACCTCAGCGGGGGTTTATTTGTACTGAACATCGCTCAAGAGATTACGAATAATGCTATTACTTTCAATTCTGATTTTATTGTTGAGTCTATTGATTTATGGCATGATAGACTAAGTCATGTTAATATTGCTTCTATTAAAAGACTTAAAAATAGAATTAATTCCTGCAGTTACTATTAATAATTTTTCCAAATGTCATGTTTGTGTAGAAGCAAAACATACCAAAAAGCCTTTTAAGAATGTAACTAGTTGAAAGACAGAATTGCTTGAACTAGTACATCTAGACTTAGCATATTTCAAGAACATTGTTAGTAAGGGTGAAAAAAAATACTACATCACTTTTATAGATAAATTTTCTAGATACACTAAGGTATATCTTTTTAAGTCAAAGGATGGGGTTGAAAGCATATTTTTGAAATACAAGACAGAAGTAGAAAATCAATTAGACAGAAAAATCAAGAGATTTAGATCTGACATGGGTGGTGAATATAGTACTAATACTCTAGAAGTCGTTTTTGAGAAAAATGATATTATACATGAGGTTAGTGCTCCCTATACTCCCCAACAAAATGGTGTAGCCGAACGAAAAAATAGAACCCTTCAGGAAATGATGAATTTTATGTTTTTGAGTTCGGGTTTATCTGATAATATGTGGGGGGAGGGGGGGAACTGTTTTATTTCCATGTGATATTGTTAATACATTCACTCATAAGAAGTTAGATAAAACTGCGTATGAGTTATGGAAAGGGTTTGCCCTTAACTTGAAAATTCTGAAAGTGTGTGGGGCTTTGGCTAAGGTTAGTCTACCTTATTTTAAACAACTGTTGGACCCAAGACTTTTGATGCTACTTTCATTGGTTATGCTCAAAATAGTGTTGCGTATAGATTTATGTCTTTGAATAATAGTTCTATTTGTGAATCTAGAGATGCAGAATTTTTTGAGCATGTTTTTCCATTAAAAAATAATGTGCCTAGTGATATGCTTAATAATGCTTATACATCTATGTATGTTAATTCTCATATTTTGCCTTCTTCTAGTGTTACTGCTAATGAGCATGAAAATGAACTTAGAAGGAGTAAGAAACGTAGAATTGAAGCTAGCTTTGGTCCTGACTTTATCACTACTTTCTTGACTGAAAATATTGATCTTGATATTTTGAATGATGAATTAGTATCTATCTATTTAATAGAAAAATACCCTAAGACTTATAATGAAGCAATGATGTCAATAGATGCTAATTTTTAGAAAGAGGCCATTAGAAGTGAATTAGACTCTATAGTTTCTAATCACACTTGGGACTTGTCTGATTTGCCTAAAGGTTGTAAACCCATAAGTAGCAAGTGGATATTTAAGAAGAAATTGAGACCTGATGGTACAATTGAAAAATATAAGGCTAGACTTGTTATTAGGGGTTTAAACCAAAATAAAAGCATTGATTACTTTGACACTTATCCTCCCGTGACTAAGATAGCGACTATTAAAACTCTTGTTGCTTTAGCCACTATTCATAATTTAGTGATACATCAAATGGATGTTAAAATGCCTTTCCTAAATGGTGATTTAGAGGAACAGATCTATATATCTCAATCTGAGGGATTTGTGATCCAAGGGCAGGAGAATAAAGTATGCAAATTAAGAAAGTCTCTATATGGTCTAAAGCAGGTACCTAAGCAATAGTATGAAAAATTTAATAGCACATTAGTGGGTAATAATTTTGTTATTTATGCATCTAATACTTGTGTTTATTTCAAGACGATAGGATGAGATTGTGTGATTATATGTCTGTATATGGATGACATGTTAATCTTTGGCCCTAATGTGAATGTTGTTAACGAGACTAAGAATTTTTTGTCTTCTAAATTTGAAATGAAAGATCTTGGAGAAGCAGATGTGATTTAAGGTATTAAAATCAAAAGAACTTCTAATGCTTTTTCATTATCTCGGTCTCATTATATTAAGAAAATATTGAAAAGTTTTAATTATTTTGATGTAGCTCATGTGAGAACTCCTTATGATCCTAGCATACACTTGAGAAAGAATAAGGAATCCTCTATTTCTCAAACTGAATATGTTAAGATAATTGATAGTGTAATATTTTTCATGAATTATACACGACTTGATATTGCTTATGTTGTTAGTAGATTGAGTAGATATACTCACAACCCCAGTAGTGAACACCGGAATGCTCTTCATTATTTGTTAAGGTATTTGAGAGGTAATATGGATTGGTGTTTGTATTTTAATAAATTTTCTGCTGTTTTAGAAGGATTTTGTGATGCAAACTGGGTTATTGACAATGATGAAGTTAGCTCCACTAGTGGCTATGTGTTTACTTTGGGTGTAGGTGATATTTCGTGAAGTCTTCAAAACACACTTGTATAGCACGATCTACTATGGAGTCTGAATTCATTGCTCTTGAGTTGGCAGGGCAAGAAGCCGAGTAGTTGAGAAACTTATTGGCATATGTGCCTTTGTGGGGAAGACACGATTCACCAGTTTCTCTACATTGTGACTCACAAGCGGCAATTAAAATTGCCAAAAATAGTGTGTACAATAGAAAAAGAAGACATATTCGCATTAGGCATGGTTGCAGTAAAATAATTGTTGAAACATGGTGTTATTTTCTTGGAATATATAAGATCCGAAAAAAATTTAGCGGGTCCTTTAACCAAGGGTTTGGCAAGGAGAGTTATCCTTAAAATGTCGAGAGGGATGGGGCTAAAGCCCATGGATTGAGGAAGTATGGTGGATACCTGTTTGTGGTCAAACGAAGCCATATGAGACCTCAATATGCACTATATTTTCTATCTCTATGACGTGTGGTAGTGCTTTATAAGGTTGAGCTTATTTTGGTCTTAATGATTCCATAGCCTTAAGGTGGTCTATATGTAGATAGACTTGATAGAATCACCTACGTGAGTGTAAAGGTGCGGTCGCCTTATATGAAAGACTTGGGATATCTTACTAGAGCACTCATGAGACCCAGGGTATGTGCATGACCATAAAAGAACTTTGTTAGTATCGCGGAGTTTGCAGAAAATTAAGGATATAGTATGTGTTGTGTGGGTCTCAACTAATGTTCATTCAGTTCAAGAGTACTTCACTTTATGGATGTTAGTTGTTGCCTCATTTATACGTGTCAATTCAAATCGAAAGATATTGACACTTAAGTACATGTTCCTTTTTTTGCCCAGAATATTCTAACTTTGTCTTTGCATTAGTGTGGGATTGTTAGTATTATTTATACTTGGTAACGCAAAGTTAAAGATTTCTTTGTGGTCATTTTTTCTTCTTTACTTCTTTGTCTTTTGTGAAGACAATTGTGGAAAGTCTTTTTCTTCTAATCAAAGTCTAGTTTTGCTAAAATTATTTTTTTATTTTTTTAGCTTACCAGAATATGTCCAAATTCATTCTCTTTGAATTGAATTTTGTAACGTCCCATTTATTTCTTTGTAACTGCCATGCTTTAATTTTTGTAACAGCTATGTTTAACTTTTGTAACAATTGTAGTTAATCTTTTGTAACAACTCCATCTTTAATTTCTGTAACAACTATAGATTAATTTCTTCATCTGTAACTGTCCAACTACTTTGCCTACAAAAAGCAGTCTTCTTTGTGAATTATCTAACACAGAAAACACATTCTTGTTCATAACGATTACAGCCACGAGTGCACGTGTTTGGAGGTGATGTGGAACCTTGGGGAGCAACCGGTCATAACGATTTGTAACCAGTCGGGTCGAAACCGCTTTCAAGGCAGTGGCTTGCCACGACACAGTATTTTCGATAAATTGTTCTTGTTTCATTCTTGTTCTTGGTCAATATTATCTACTATTTTTCTTACAATAAGAGCTTTACAGTCATCTTCAGTTTGTTCTCTAGTTTCTGTCGGAGTTCCGACGGATCCAATTTTCCAGCCATTGTAATCTTGTACACAGTTGCAATTTGCTCTATCTTCAACCATGAATTAAGCCCTATTCAACAGAAATTAGGAAAAACAAGTAATAACAATGCAAAATTCTTAAATTCTAAAATTATCGGATTGTTACCATGCAAATCGTGAACACATTTGAGAACTTTTTTTGTGCAATCTTCACAAGAACAATGCATGTCAATTTGGAGTATTGCAACTTTTTCTTCTTCCATTTCGTGTGAAATCTTTTGCCCTGTTAGTTTGATGCAAAATTTTCTTTGGAAGTTGCTGAGGCTGTTTAAAAAAAACTAGGGGGAAAAGTTAGTTATATGGGGAGCTGAGCTGTAACAGGCCACGAGATACGGTTAAGCAGTAAGAAAATATTTCTATTTTAAAGAAGACTTATTACACTTCACACATATTTAGCGAAAAATACAAAATACACGTCATGTATGTATATTATATACCCTTGTAATACCATTAAGGTCCTAAGTCAATCTATAATTTTTACAAATAGAATTATTTAGGCCACAATTTAAATTGGGGCAAGTGCACAGATAGCCATTTTTGGGATGTTATTTAGAGATTAGCCAGTACATATTTTATCCTGAAATTTTAAACTAAAAATCTTTACTTCAGGACAATTCAGAACACTTTTGTCCCAAAAAATTAAACTGAAAAACTGAAATTCAAGACACACTGGCTAATTTCTAAATAGCGGTCTTTTAGAGTGGCTACATGATGTCATTTCTACATCTACATTTTATTTTTGTGTAGTGAATTTATGTGAAACTAACCTCGCGGTTATTTTTACAAGTTTCACAAAGTTATGATGGCCAGAAAAATGAAAAATTACGTGTTCTCAAATTATGTCGGACGGTTCATAACTTTCACAAAGTTATGCTGAGCAGAAGAACGAAAAATTTTGTGTTTACAAGTTATGCCGGACGGACCATAATCTTGATACAAATAATTCTACGTGTTGGAGAATTTTCACATTTATACTATTTCTTTTATACAATGTTTGGATAGACCGCCGTTTGTTATAATTTAATAATATTTTTATTATTTGGTTGAATGCGGTACTATATAATATGTAAGTTTATTAAAACACCCTTAACTCTTAATTACAATTATATATAGTAAATTAAGGTAAAAGATAAAATAGAAACTTTAAAAAATAATTAGGTGGTGCAGGGATGGGTGGTGGTGAGGGGTCGTGAGTGGCGGTGGGGTGGTTGGCAAGAGGGTTGGGGTGGGGGTGTGTGATGGATGTGGTTGGGCAGTGTGGGGGTATAATGCAAAAATGAAATACGTAATCATGCAAAAAATCCTATAACGACAAAGGGATCGTACTTGCACCACAAAATCAACTTTCAAGGAATATAAGGTTTCTGTGAACAAGAAAATAGTGAATTCACCTACAATAAAGAAAGACCTAAATAGTACAATAACAGATCTCAGACGTTCAGTGCAACAAAACGCAGCAGCTATTGTCCGTCTCGAACCAATAAAATAGTAGTAGAATGGCACAGAAGGTAGTAAGTGATACAAAATTCATAAAGAAAAGAGTTATTTTGTAGAGGACAACACATTACACATTAAAGATTAATGAAATTAGGCACAATGGCAATCATTCTGCAGCAGTAGGTTCTTCTGATGTCTGAGTAACTTTGGCATCACTGGGAGGTGCATCTGAAGTTCCATTTGGTGCTTCATCTTTAGCATTCTTGGAATCTTTCCCCTTGGCGTCTTTTCCATCCTTGGTGTCTTTTCCATCCTTCGCAGCTTTGGCGTCCTTGGCAGGAGGGGGAGGGGGTGGTATCATGTGAGGTGGTGGGCTGTGCTTAAGCTTCAGCAGTATGTGGCGCATCCTTGAAAGTTCAGTAGGTTTCCCAGGTTTAGGCCCTTGGAGAACTGTGACGGATGGCTTCTTCTCTTGATCCTTCTTCCTTCCCTTCTTCTCAATGGTGGCCACCTCCTTAGGAATGAGCTCAGCTATGGCTTTCCAATATTGTTTGTCAGCTTCTTTATGGAACTTTTCTTGATTACTCAAGTACAACTGTCAAGGCGAAATAACTTGTCAAAGTTATAGATAAAAAAGTTTTAAGCAAGAGTATGAAGGATCAAATGTAACTCCAGTTAGTAAGAGTAACTATACTCTCTAAAGCTTCACCTTCTCTTTCTCACGGTTTGTTGACTGGTTGGTCTCAACAGTGAGCTTTCTTTTCTCATAGAATGCTTTCTTATATTCTTCACCTTCCTCAATAATTTGGTTTCTGATTTCCTTTTCCCTCTTCTCCTTCTCCTCAAGACGGATAGCATTTTGCCTGCATTCACCAAAAAACAAGTGAAAAATGGATTATAGCAAGGCACATATATACGAGCACCTTCAAAATTCCCAACAGAGAATTGCGCACATATCCATAATTTGATCTAGTATATGCTAATTAAACCTCCAAAATTTGTCACTCATTTGACATTCTACATGCATATGAATTGCTCGCTATTCCTCCTTTCAACTACGGGGAGTTAGAAAAATCTGTGGCCAATAAGAAGCATGTGCTACTGTCATGGGATTCTTTTTTATTTATGGGAGAAAAGCAAAAAGAAACATCGCCTAGATGGCTAAAATTCTCTTCTCCAGCAACAGTCGTTCGTTGCTGTTCAACACCTCACCTCCTAATACAAAGCCATAACCCAATCCCTGCCCCCACACACAATTGTTACGTTTGCAACTGCCCTTCATTGTTATCAAAGGCGACTGGTAGTGGAGAGGATAAAAGTAAAAAAATAAAAATGCATATATTTATTATTTAATGCAAGGAAAAATAATTATAAACACAATTAATAATCATATTGGGAAAGGATTGAGAGAGCTATAATTAAGTGAAAGACAGTAAAATCACGTCAACCAAATTCAAGAGCTGTATACATTTTTTTAATGAGGTGCAATGCAGTTTTAAGTTTCTAATCACGATCTTAAGGCTAATTTTATTGCACTAAATTTCTAATTTCTTAATTCTAATAACTAAAAACTCATTCACATTAACAATTAATATGTGACTTTGCGACTTTATTTATTACAAAGTGTCATGGCGTTCAACGTAGTGCCTTCAATGATCTGTTGTCTAAACACGATAAAGAGTTCAACAAGTAGTTCCCTATGCACCTAGTTTCAAGGCTGAAGGCATGCCTCAAGTTATAACATCACTACTCCCCGTTCTAATGTGATCGACAACAATCCTATCCCTTTACTGGTTCTCGTTTATTTCAATCTTTGCTTCTTGTTTTTGTTGATGTAAATGCCTTCATGCAAAAAAAAAAAACTCCCCTATCATTTATTTGAACAATTATTATTAACTACTACATTTGTATAGGTAAAAGGATGGGATCTTGATGGATCAGGAGGATAAAAAGGTCCTGTTGAGCCATTGCACCCCAGCTCATTTGTTGTTACTACTATTATGACTGAGTTTGTCTTCTTCTTTTTTTAAAAAAGGCAAAAGTATCCCTTTGTGTCGCTCACATGAACTACATGCGTCTTTTTTTAGACTTAAAATGCACATAAGAATAGTTGAAGGTTATATTTGTAATTATTAAAGTGCAAGAGGGATATTTTCTAGAATGTCCCTTTAACCCTCTCTATTGCGATAAAGATCAACTGCTATGGAATAGGAGCAACATCTGGTCCTAATCCAGCCAATAGCACCAATAGAGTGCTACTCCATATGTATCACCCCCACGCCACCAATAGAATGCTACTCCATTTGTATCACCCCCACGCCATACCTCCCCCATTTCTTTTTTTCCCTTTTTGGAAAAAGCCACAACCCCCAATTCAAACAAAATGATGATTACCAAATGGAAAAGGAATTGTACAGAACCAATCATTCTCAATAAAGAATTAGCCAAGCGAAACTTGGCCGATATTTTCCTAAGCTAACTTTCCAGAATATGCTTTTTTAGCACACTACTACCAGTAGAACAAAGTCAAATCAACTTTAGATCTCAATTAACAATGAGATGCAACCACTAATGTAGAACTTTGTATCATCTGTCTAAGTTCTTTCTCCATACGCGACGATCTATGAACCAATTCCAGAAATTAATCTAGCTCTAACAATATCTTTTTTTAGCTTTAAATATAACTAACTAGCTATTGCCACAAACTTTACTTAATTTTACCACTAAAGAATAACTAACTTATTGGGGATATACCACACTAAAAATTATTCTGTCCCATGGCACAAAGAAGTAATCTTTACACCACTCAATGCAGTAGAAAATCAGCACCAATAAAGTTCTCACAAATTTTTGATCGTTATGCATCACCTCCGGCAAAAGATGACTAGCAACAAAATACTCGAAAAGATAAGATCTAAAGAATCCAATTTTTCTATTTTCAGTCTCTTTTCTCCGCTAAGAAATCATAAGGATGAGCCGTTTACACAACTAAATCTATTTAAAATGAGAACAAACCGAAAACTAACAGATCTATTAATATCATCACCAGATCTGCAAATCAAACCATAAAATAAAAAATTGCGGAACTAAAATCACAGTTCGATATAGCTCACTAAAGAGCTTACGAACTATAAAATAAAACTGATCTTATCAATGAACTGGCATTTACAGTAATTAACAATAAGCAATAGATCTATCAATATAAGTTAAAATCTAAAAAAACAGCTCAATTTCGATTTTTTCCAATTTTGGCAATATAGTGAATTAAAATAAATTCGCAATAAAATAGGAATGAAGTAGAACAAACCTACGCCATTCGCGGAGTGCAAAACCTTCCTCTCGCATTTCATTAGGAGGAGGAAGGACGGGTCCATCGGAGCTGAAAATTCCCTCAGAATCATCACCTAGATCGTAGGGCTTACCATTCCCATTCGGGATCGGAGCTCCGAATGGATCGGTTTGGCTATCCGACACGAACCCGTAGGGATCGGGACTATCGACGGTATGAGAAACGTGTTCCACCGTCACTTCCTCCTCATACTCTCCACCGAATCCGCCAGAGCCATGGTACGGCGACGTGAAAGAGGATTCTTCGTAGCTGCCGTAGTCTCCGTCGTCGAACGGAGTTGATGCCGCCGGTGCCGGTGCCGGTGCCGGCGACTCACCGTCCATACTGAACGCATCGAATGAAGCCATTCCTCTTCTCCTTCTCTCTTCTTTCTCTCTCTAGCTCTGCAAAATCCCTGGATTAAGAGATTTTTCTCTCTCAATACATATATATAAGCACACACATAAACGTGAGAATCTCTGTATATATATGTGTTAATTATGTTCTTATACTGTTTATTCACTTTTTTTACTTTATGTTTGCAGTCAAAAATGGGGAATTTACAAGATGAATTTACTATAGACAAGGGTAAATTTATTACAAGAAGATATGTAGTCAACTTTAAGTAGTTGGATGGAGATTTTGTTGACTAAAGAAGATCTTATTTGTGGTTATACATTTTTTACTTAATTATGAATAATAACATTTATTTCATGAAAAATATATAAATTTTGTTCGATTTTGTAAAACACCTCGAATGAAAAGAAAAAAAAAATTACGTAAGAAGAAAAGAAGAGAAGAAGGAATCATGGAAGAGAAATAAATATTAATTGTCATTAAACACTAATAGCATTAATGAAACAACTTGGCTAGAAGTTTATGGATTTCACTCTTTCAATCAAGTATGCCTTTAACATTCACAATGTAATTGAATATGCTATGTATTTTTTATAATAGTTTATTTTGCTTTAATTAAAAAACTATAAGACGAATATTTTTCAAAGTTGTTACGATAATGTTTTTTAACATGTTATAAGATATGTACTTTTTCAATTTACCTATTTTAATTTCGTTCACCCTTCAACGAATATTCTTTGACATTTTAAATTTTGTCCATAATCTTATTATCACCCTAAAAAGCAATATGAATTTAAATTTATCTATTAGTTATTGTCACGACCCAAACCGATAGGCGGTGACGAGTGCCCGAGTTCTACCTATTGAACACCCATAAGCATTCGTCTAAGATATAAACATGAAATAAGTGTAGGTCATGCATAACGTCTGAAAATAAACTATTAATTCATATGAACAACCTACGTGGGAAAACATGCCCAAAAGACATATATACATACATATATATACTGTAGGGCGAGCCGACAAGGCCACATACTATATAAATATACATGACTGTCTACAGACCTCTAATAGAGTGTACAACTGTATAAAGGAAGAGACTGGGCCCCGTCGTACCCATATATATATATATGTAAACACATCGTACCAAAACTCAAAGCAGCTCCGGATCAAATGGAGCACACCAACTCTCGCTGATCAAGGATCCTAAGAAGGGGGGCCGTCAGCCTGTCTACCTGCACCTGCGGGCATGAAACGCAGCGTCCCCAGGCAAAAAGGGATGTCAGTACGAATAATGTACTGAGTATGTAAAGCATGAAAATCAATACATAAAAGACATAGATGAAACATGGGGTAAAGAATTTCACCTGTGAGTCTAAATAACTTTGTGAATCCTGAAACATTTATAATATCATGCACGTGCGTGTAAATGCCGTATCATGCATAGGTATAGGTGTACATAACATTATCAAGCCTCTGAGGGCATCCCATCATATCATCTCGGCCACTGTGGGCAAAATCATCAACATATACCAGCTCATCAGGTAGTGGTGATATATAACGCCGTAACCTTTTTCCATATCCCATATACATATAATATACGCGTATATAACGCCTTCTGGTCATGGGTCAATGTACATGTATAAATGCATGAAATGCATAAGAAATACGTTAATAAGATTTCTCGAATATCATAAAATTTATATTCCTTTCGGACAAACTTTATCAAATACATATTTTTCTGGGACTCATGAACAGAGGATATAATAATAATTCACATGGGGAATCAAGAATATAGACACCCCTAGTATTTCTATGAATAGAGTCATTTATGAAAGTTGCGTATTTTGCTCGTTTCGTTTGTATCATTTGGATCATGCCAAAAAGAAAGAAGGGATAGCCTTAACATACCTCAAGTCGTCAATGCAACTCAACAACAAGCTTATGACAACTAGCGCGCCAACCCTATAACAAAGAAATACGTGTACAATTTAGATGGCGGTAGTATATTATGTATCTCAAATGATAACTCGATTCTAAAATAAAACGGGCAGCATTTCCCCTGATTTTACTGCTCCCTCAAGCCTACTATAGGCGAGATACAAACATAATACAATCAGCAACTTAAAACCAACCTAATTACAATTCGAGACCTTCAATACAACAAAACCCTCAAATAAACCATAATACACCCAATAAACAAATTATCAATTAGCCTGCAACTACAACGACGAGCGACCAGCCTACTACCCTACCACATGTGGCGTTTCTCCACGCCATTTTTATCTTTCCAAACTCCATAAATCAGCAGCACAATAGACTGCCCAAAAGCAACACAAAACAGCCCACAAAACAGTCTACTACAAATCAAATAATTCGAACTCACAGCTTTCGATCACCGTCCCGTGTGGTCTAACTATTAAGAAACGAATTTATCAACTTTTCTTGATATTTTAAAGCTTAAATACAAAAATTATAAATTTTTATTAACTATTAAATACATTCCAAAACTCAAACTACAAAGAAAAAGAGGGATGATATAGTGATACTTACGTCGTAGGGATCGTTCTGATGTTATCGCTTCTCGATTTCGTATCCGGGATGTTAGTATTATTTGAAACTATTAGAGAGCTCAAAGACCGTTCTTTTATGGTGTCTCTGGTCAGATTCTATGTAAAATGAAGAGGGAGAGACGAGTTAAAACATATTTATCAAACTTTTGAAAAGTCAAAAGGTGCTAGCTTGGCACCCTCTGATTCGCCCATTTTCCAATACTTATATCTTTTTATTCGGATATCGTATGAACAAACGGTTAAAAGCGTTGGAAACTACATTCCAAGACCTTCAATTTGGTATATAATATGTCCCAAAAAGACCTCATATAGCATACGAAATTTATTTCTCAAAAAGCTCTGTTATATGGCAAATTCTTAGTCGATTTTTCCGCAATTTTAATCCGATTTTCCCCAAACTTTATGTATTTTTTCCAACCATCATATATAGTCATATTATGACTTTAAACTCATTTAAATCATGATTAACAAATATCATATTCATTGTACGTCACCTTCGGACGTACATGGTGTAACAGTTATCCTCTCCTCTCCTCATTTTCTTCAATGCAAAAGATCGGAACTTTTAACTAACTATTTCATCTCTTCTCTAAAACAATCAGTACTCGTTAGAAGACTGTTGTTTGCGTATAGATCCCCAGTCGTGCTTCTGGTTTCGTTCCAATCATCATATTGATGATATCTTCTAATAACATGGTTTGAAAGAAACATCGTTTTTTTTTTCTTTAATTTGTTAGTGCCATGTTTTCATTTACTTGTTTATCTTCCCTAGATCACCCAAATTTCGAGTTCATTACTCAGATAGTTACTTAGCCATTTGAAATTATCTGCTAAAGTCATCTTTCTTTCGTTTGTAACAGCAACGTCACTTAATTATGCCTTCAACACTCAGAAGGTGACTCAAATAGATTTCTCAAACTTTTAATCACCAAATACCTATTTTACCCTATAAATTATCAACTTTTACCTTCTTTATAATTTTTAAGTTTTTAATATTATAACTTTTTCTTTTTTTAATTTATATTATGGACCTACCTTAGAATAAATAAATTTTATTTATAACTAAACAAGTAAAACTAGTATTTAAGCATATATATAATGTTGGAATAATAAAATATTGAGCATAGTAGAATGAAAGAAATAAAAGTTTAAAAAATATATATTCCATGCACGTACTATAGAAAATAGTTATTTAAAATAAAAGTATTTTTATAATATACATTATATACTCTTGATAATTATGCTCAATTATATTATTATTCCGACATTACATATGCTAGAAAAGTTTTTTTATTTTATTTTTAAATAAAATTTATTTGTTCTATAGGTAAGTCCATAATGTTGATTAAAGAGAGAAAAAATTATAATATTAAAAAGGAAAAAAAACACAAGATAAAAGTTGATAATCTAGAGGGTAAAGTAGGTATTTGACAATTAAAAGTTTGAGAAATCTGGTTGAGTGAGATTCTGAGTGTTATAAGCATAGTTAAGTGACTTTTCTGTTACCAACAAAAGAAAGATGACTTTACAAGATAATTTCGAATAGTTGAATGACCATTTAAGTAATGGACTTTCCCAATTACTTTATAAACAAATTAATTAGAACTTAGAGCGATCAATGTACGAAAGTGAAAGAAATAATAAGAAGACAAGACAAAAAATATACTACAAGTGAAATTATTTTGTGGGAGGTCTGGGTGTTTTGCCCCCCTCCTCTGTATCGATAGTTTAACTAAGAAAAATGCATAAGTGTATATATATATATATATATATATATATATATATATATATATATATATATATATATATATATATATATATATATATATGTGTGTGTGTGTGTGTGTGTGTGTGAAAGCAAACAAAATATATGATATGATGTGTCCAATTTTTTTCTCCTCCCTTCCTTTTCGCCTTTATGTCGATTCAACCACAATTTTCCCTCTTTATTCACATCTTTCTAATCCTTGCACTCCAAGTGAAGGGAAGAAAACAAAAAAAGAAAATCGGATTAAAAGATACACTTTTATCCAAAATAACCTTCGGTTTCACCTCTTTCAGTTCCACTCCCATAGTCCCATTTTATTTATTTCCTCTTCATTTTTCATCATTCATTTCCTTCTTTTCCTCTTCTCTGCATATGGAATATCTCCAGAAGTTGAAACTCACAATATTTAAAACAAGTTTGATCCATTTTCTCAGTTCCATTTGACTTTGCTTTTTGTTCAAGATTCACCTTTTGCTTTGCCCCGTCAAAATATCAAAATTGGCGAGACTCCGTATAAGAAATTAAAAGTTGTATTAATCAGTTATCCAGGTTACATTGGACAGTAATTTGTACCTCGTTGGTACTAAAGACAATGCAAAAACTAGACTACAATAAGCACAAAATTTTCCGCTTATCCTATTTGGTATTCTAAACCAGGAGAGAGGACGCTCGAAAAAGAAAAGAAAAGAAACGGTCAATCATACCCTCAATTAGCTATGGAATCGTCAAATTTGAAATGTCCTCCAGAAAACCCATTGGGCATAGCCATTACAACTTTACATCCCATCTATTTTGCCTATCCAAATGTACGATGAAAAGGGAATTCAGAGCATGCAAGAACTCCCCAAGTATGTGGCTTATGAAGTGAACCTCATTCCGATCTCTAAGTTGGTTTTGCGTCTCAGGGTCACAAATCCACACGGAAAATCACAGGGCATCCACACTTTACAGATTTGAACTGCTTGCAAAGGGTAAAGAATCCACCTAGCTGGGCTCCCAAGAGGTGATTCAATTTGCTCTGTCAATCCAGAGACTTGCTTCTGTTGTGGGAGTGCATCCGGATATAGTTGAGCTGGAACAGCAAGGAGAGCAATTCGTGGTAAAGATCCCAATTGGCTTCACAAATCACAGTGACATGCATTCCCATGTGTACAATCTCCATGCAGTTGATGTACAAGCGGAGGTCAAGAATTCTTTATATACAGTTCATGGCATAGCAGAAGTGTTCTTTGGGAATCTACCAGAAGATGGTAGTCGCTGCATACCCCGAGAATACTCAGGTCTCAATCTTTTATTGGAGAATCCCTGCTGCAATGATCTGGATCAAAGAGCAACATTAAAATGCATCCAAAGAAACAATAAAACTAGTTTGCCTCAAACAAAGCCATGGAGAACGCAAATCCAAAACAAAGAAAACATAAATTAGGATCAGATGGCAGCAAAAAAACAAATAAGCAGAAGAATCTGTATATAACCACCCCCACCCCAAAAAAAAAAACCCCAAGACACAGTTTCATTTAGGTTCTCTCTGGGAGGCGACATAAGTAAATCGCCTTCCAAGTAGAGCAAAATACATTAGTCTAGGAAGAAAGTCAAATGGCAGAAATCACTTGCCTCGGAGAACCCTGACGCTTGTGAGAAAATTGACCCAGCTCTGACTTCAAAGCAACTAGAGCCCTTTCAGCAGCCTAGGGAGACAAATGTGCAGCCAAAAATTTTAAACCAAAGAGAAAAGGGATCAAAGAGGAACTAAAAATGTAAGCTCTACAATCTAAGGTACCTGTGCTTTAGCATCATCCCATGTTGAACCAATTCCCTTGCCAAATACTTGTCCATCTATTTCCACCTGTATTGTTATCACCAAGGGACACAAGTAACTAAGCAAAATGTCAGCAAGCTAAAAAAAAATATTAACATACATGGCAACTCCGCCATCTTAAGTGCATACTTGTTTCTTGTAACTATGAGAATCACTACTTTGCAAACAAAATAACAAACCATATCTCCACCGACCACCATCTATGCATTTCTAATATCGACCTTAATATTAGCAAACAATGCTTTCCAGAAACCTCGATATCAGATTAAACGTTAAATATTATTTAACCTACAAAAGAGAGCACTGGACACAAAATTCTTCTGTTGGTGCAGGAATTTCAAGGCAACAACAATGAGGACAGTTTTCGAAGGCCAGACAAGAAAGGTGAATTTATGGTAAGATCCTATGTCAGAGATTTTACAGTAGAGAATGTACATGAACAGTTAGCCATGGAGAAATACTGGAAAACTAGTGCACAAGGTGGAATGTTTTTCTTGGTTGGCAACGCATGAATGTTTGATTGACACAGTAAAAAAAGTGGGCTAGTCAATATTCATCCTCAACAGATGTTATCTATGTGAGAAGAATAGAGGAAAAACAGTAACATTGAAGTGCAACAGTTTCAAAAATGTCTTCAAGGTTAAATGAACAATGCCAAGACCAACCAAGAAGTTATTTGAATAGAATAACAGAAATGCTATATCTCATCAGCTCCCTTCAGGCTTAGCGGGTCTTGAACTTCTGTTGTACATATTCAAGCAATCTCATAGTGATACCTCTAAATTAATAAAAATCTTTTCTATACTGATTATTAAATAGATAGATAAAACACACACACACACACACACACACAGCGCACTAAATGCCAATGATAAAAGATGACCAAGATCCACTCTGCCAATGTAGCACAACGTCACAATTAGTGCAAAATCATAAATGGTACATCGCCTCTAAACCATGAGTAAAAAAGATGTAAGGAAGAGTTCCTAAAACTACAACTGTGCATGTTGTTTCGATCAAACAGCAATAGCAAAGAAGAAAGAGAAGTAAATAAGCAACCTGGGCGTATATTTCAGTTTTCCCCGGATTAGCTGAAAGTTGAGGCTGAGTTTGGAATGCCAAACCAAGTCCTTCAATCGCACACTGAAGAATCAAAATAATCAATGGCATAATCCAAGACCTCAAAGAAAAACTGAGGTAAATAGGGTACACTAAAATAGCAAACTTATAAAATCTTACCAGTTCTCTAAGGGAGGCAACTGAACCCACTGACTTCTTCAAGACCTCCAGCCTTGGATCCAACACTCTGGAAGGCTCTGATGCAAACGAATGTGACACACGATCCTCCTTGAGATATGATTGATACCCAAAAGGACTCATGTCGTCAACAAACCCATTATCACTTGCATTTGGAAACCTAAATCCATCCCCTGCTGTGGAACTGGGATCAGGTTTGAGACGTGACAAGTATTTGTCTGCAGATGCAATATGAAAAAAAGTAAGAAAGATCATACACATTTGGCAACATTAACATCTGACCACGATGACCATCAAAATCCCCAGATATTGCATATCGCCAGTTAATTTTTAAAAAAAAACGCTCTGCACCAAGTGTCCCGTATAAGACTAGTAGAGATGGATATCATCACCAAGAGCAAAGATAATTCGTTATCCCCCCTTAACCCCAATCTTCCCCAACCACAAATCTTATGGCTAATTTATATTTATACCAAAAATCTATGTTGCTCGGACTCTCCGAAAATGTTGTCGGGTGCGTGTCGGATCCTCCAAAAATAGTGTATTTTTGGAGGATCCGACACGGGTGCGGCATCATTTTGGAGAGTCTGTGCAACATAGCCAAAAATAGGTCACATTAGATACCTATAATATCTCTCAAAAGTTCCTTAACACAAGGATTCAACAGCTAATATCAACATAAAAAAGTCTGAGCAAAATGAAGTAATATGATCACAGCTGTTCCACTAAAGAAAGAAACTTTCTTCTCTCTCTGGCCTTTTTTTGGGTAAGGAGCTGGTTAACTGACATCACACACATCGTTCATAGAATATTCTACCGAAGCATTAGTCACACGTAACTAGAAGGATGACTTGAACGAAGGAAAAAGCAGCATCTATATACACTGCAAAACCTCCTATCTTTTTTTTCTTTTTCTTTTTTTGGGTCATTTTGGTTAGGAGGGAAAGGCGATGCGAGGCTCATTTACAAGTGATAAAGGTCAACATCAGCTGAAAATAAAGCATAAATGTCAGAGCTCGCATTGAAGTAACGAACAACTTAGTGAATTAGTAGGAAAAATCGAACTCTGTGGCGCGGCAGCATGAAATCCTTTTAGCATGACTATTGTTATTCCCACCAGGGCTTTTCAAGCTTATTCTTTTTTTCTCTCTTTTTTGATAAGGTCCACCAGGGCTCTTCAAGCTTATTCTCCATGTTCAAATAATATTCCCATTAGACCAAACAAAATTCACAAAGCAAAATGTCACTGTTAAGAGGCATCATTTACAGCGGAATCCTTTAGACAACTTCAAAGTCAGCACAAAATGAAAAACCCCAACCCTCTCTGAAGACTGCACAGGAATACTCATACTTCCCAGCAACAATGACATCAGTTCAGAACTTTACTCTATCACCACGTTTGCTCAAAGTACACTCCATGACCATGGAAATACATATTTGGTCAGCTAATACAAGAAGAGGTGATCTAATTGCAGTAAAGCCAACTTCTGCAAATGTCGAATCATTTCCTACTGTCAATTGTGACAGACAACAACACAACTTACCTGCCAGATTCATAAGAGATTCCTCAGCAGCCTGACGCTGTGCTTCCCTTCTCGTCCGGCCAATTCCTTCTCCAATTTTTTCTCCAGCAAACCACACCTACACAAGCAATAGAAACCACGATTCAATAAGATGGCTAGACCTCAGTAAAAAGAAAGCAGAAAACCAGGGAGGAAGCTCGTCTTAACAAAGCTGATGACGAGCAATTACGAGCACATCAATTGCTGACGTTCATGCTACTGAAACATGGCTTTACAAAGCTCACCAGAGACACAAGCAAGATCCATAGGAACTTGCAGATAGTGCTCCATGCTCCATTAAGTAAAAGTGAGACATAAAGCTCATTGGAATAGTGGAATGCGGATATAAGCGCTACAACATACCTCCACAGAAAACTGCAGTTCTGGACTTGAAAGCAAACCTGACTTGAATTCCACCTGCAAGTATTTGTCATAAGCATTCAGAGACCTCACAAAGAGGAGGGAGGAAACTATATTATAGTGCCGCATGATGACTGGGCATAGGGGGGAGAGTACCTTTGCTCCACACTTGAATGCAATATCCTGTAAAGCTCCAGCAGGTGTTTCTAAATATGGATCATAATGTCCAGGTTCAAGGTCAAGATCCCTGTTGCTGGAAGATGACCGACCCAAGGAGACTTCCTCACCTGTGAAACTAGAATTTGTGAACACAACATGATGTTCTGAATATAGATTTAGCTCATTTCATGTCTTTCGTCCAATGACATTCACACAGTAGTAGTATCAAAAACCTGTGTTGTTATCTTGTTTTTTCTTCCAAATTTCATGTGTGTACTTTATTAGAACAAAGTGCAGTTAATTAGGCTGTACGCATAAAACACTTCTACTTAGATCAGCACGGATGATAATATCTCATCACCTATTCATGGGCAGAAAAACGTATGCAAATACGCACTCCTATAAACCAAATCACATTTCCCTTTTATACAAGAAGTTTTTTTTTGGGTGGGGGTGGGGGTGGGGGGTGGAGGAGGTTAAACCAAAGCACTAAGCACGAGCCCGGACTGCTTAGTTTTGTGTCTCTGGATGTTATAGGAGGTCCATACCCCACAAACTTTGTAATTTCTCGTAAAATAGCCAGTCACTTTTCAGTTAGCTGTTTCCACTTCTGAGTTCTGAGAAGGATTATTGAATTAAAGCATCTATTATTGTGAATTTCCGGTACTTGACAGGCTTTCGGATAGCAACTTAACAACTAAGAAATAATGTTGGTCAATCAGAAATTGTCCAAGTTAAAGTGTCAAAACGGTTAGGAAAGATTTTACAGGAGTGATCTCAAGCATGGTTCATGAGTATACCTGGCATTGGATGAAAAGTAGGTTGTGACTGAGAAAATCTCATCCTGTCATCCCTAGGGATTACCTGGAAAAGGAACGCAAACAAACCACAGGTCGGCCATAAGTTCCTCATAAATGAACTTTCAAAGCTGTTGCCGTTAACAAATAGATAATTTACCTCTTTTGGCAGCCTCTGGCTTTCAAAAAGAACTCTATCAGATGGGACAGAGGTCTCCATTTTGGGAAGAAAAGGTGGATGAGGAGGCCGATTCTTGTTAATATGCATAGTCTCTGAATTTAAAGGAAATTCCTTGGGAGGCAATGCTCGATTAAGTTGTCTAGGGCTCATCTCTTCCTCCACTGGAAACCAACCGTGTGGCTGCACCCGAGGTGGTACAGACACTTGTAATGGAGTCCCCATAGGAAACTGTGGTTCACTTGATACTTGATCTCTCGTGTCTTGACCATGTTGCAATATAAGCAGTCTCCTCCTTGTATCAGGATCTAGTTCAGATTCTGGTACCTCGCCCTCTTCCCTAGCAGGAGAACTTTGCAAGCTTGTGTCCTGAGGACTTAATTGAGTTACTGATGATTTAAGAACAGAAGTCACTTGAGGGAGATGCTGAGCAGGAAAAGGCACCACTGGCGCTTGAATTGTTGATTGTGAAATAGCAGGTGGGACGGGGTACTGGAGAGCTGGTGCGATTCTTGGATCCGAATTTGTCATTTGAGAAGGAACACTGGTTGAAGCCAACATTGCTTCCTAAAAGGTCAGGATAACTAAATATTACGCTACAGCATTCGACACAAATAAAACAGGAGTTCCACTACATGCCAGAGGCAACGATAAACTGTAGAAGCGAAAATTAAAAATAGGGAACAGAAAAAGCACATCCATCGCTTATGAACCTCATGAAAAGTATGAATACAAATTCTCAAACTGAATGAAAGCACTCAACCATTACAATGTTGTACCTTTAGTCTCCTTTCAACCTCAGTATCAGCCATGCCATCAAATCCAAGTGAATCTTTATTCCCATTTACAGCTGAAGGATCATCCTGACCAGCAAATAACAGATCCTCTCATACATAGTTCATAAACATTTAATTAAAGACGGTGCGAAATTTCATCATCCATATTGGAGATAACCATGAAAAGCTAAGATCTGTTATTGGAGAGAAATGGAAATCTTTAGATTTCATTCTCACAAACCTCTGAAAGCAAATAGTTGCTAACATCTGGAGCAGAAGGAACTTGCTTAATGTCATCTTCATAAGCAACTTCAGATATTCGTTGTAATAGGCCCTCATCAAAATCTCTGCACAAAGTCAGGGGAGTCAAGCGAAACTCATCTAGGTGCAATCAGAATTTTTTTTTAAAAAAAAAATAACCCAGAGAGAAAACCAAATCTAAATACAATCAGATAAAATAAGTTGGACAAGAAAGGTGACTGGCACCAACTTATCTCTAGAGTCTCATAAAATACAACAACAACAAACCCAGTTTAATCCCATAAGTGGGGCTAGAGTCTCTTAAAATCTTACTTGAAAAATCCACCTCTGACATTGCAGGCTACATTTCTGGCAACACAAAGGACAGGAACAGAATTGTTGCCCTACAGTCAAATTGTTCAAGTGCTTCAGAATGTTAACATAATTTAGCTCAACACCTCAACAAAACACTAGAAGAATGCAGTACATACTTCAGCTTGAGGGGAAAAATATGGAGCAAATGCAGGAACAACGTGCACTCGTGGTTGATCCTTCTCATCCCACACTTTCAAGCGATCATCAATCACCAATGCCATCTTAGGATGACAACTTCCATCTTGGAATACATTGAACAAAGATTTCCTCAAACCTACAG
This sequence comes from Nicotiana tabacum, assembly GCF_000715075.1. Classification (NCBI taxonomy): domain Eukaryota; kingdom Viridiplantae; phylum Streptophyta; class Magnoliopsida; order Solanales; family Solanaceae; genus Nicotiana; species Nicotiana tabacum. The sequence continues at coordinate 112,466,672 of NC_134096.1, read as the reverse complement.
CATATTCATGAGCAATTAGTGATTAGAGAAAGAGAAAGAAAAAGAATGATGGCCCTGGTGAAATCTAGGTAGTTTAGAAACTTGCCAGATTTAACACAGACAATACGATCCAAGAGCTCTTTTGAGTTAATCAAGTTTGAATCTGGGTCAAGAAGCCTCCACATTTCTAAAGCATAATCTCTTTCAGCCATTGTGCATACATAAACTTCAAAGCGCTTCCGACCCCTTGCAGTCAGATAGCTTCGGAGATCCTCCCAAGCAGGTCTCAATCTCACAAGAACACTAGTATCTCGGATCTGCCATGATACAGATTTCGTTATGCATCCCCAAAAAAAAAGGAAGATAAAGCTTCACACAATGAAACAGTTTAATGCAAAAGAAGAATGGCGAAGAGAAATAGACAGTCCCATCCCTAGACCCCTTTCAGTGTTGAAGGTAGGATTTACAACTGACTCGCATTCCTCATCTAGTAGTCTCAGCGGACCATAGATGGCACAATTAACAAAACAGGGATAAGAAGGTACTAAGATGATGGAATGCAAAATACACATACCATTGGATTAATACGAGTAAGAATAATGTTTCTATCTTGCAACCTAATCAGGGGTCTGACGATAGGTTGGTGATTATCAGACAACGCTGGGAAAACCTCAGACTGAGATTTGATCACCTTTCCATTGTCAATAACCTGATCATTTTCGGCATATTGCTTCAAAAAAATCTTATCCTCCTGATAACGCTTGACCTCAGATAGCATAGCAGAGGCACGCTGCGGATCTGACTCTGAATTTATTTTCCGTAGCAAGGCCTCTATTCTATCCTCAAATGAACGCATTGTGTTGGCAACTATGAGTGTCTCATCAAGGTCAAATACAATGCCAAGACATCTAAGGTTTAGCATTGTTAAACAAGAATTGTAAAGCCCTGATGCAACCTTAAATCCCCAAAAGCAAGGACACTGTCCGCCAAAATTCTTAGACTGCATGGCAACTAAATGAAGCTCCTCTCTTCCAAGTGACACTACTGCAGTCTGCATAAACAGAAAGTATGCAGTAATAATTTTAATAAGCAAGCAGTTGATATTTAAATGGGAAAGAGAAAGAGCCCAAATAAATACCAGATATAAAAGGAAAGATGTCTCAGGAAATCTAAGCCACAAAAGGCACATTCACAGAAGACATGGAAGATGCATTTGTGACAACGGTTGCAGCATGTTTATCCATTTGCAACATTTACAGTAGACTTTCAACATAGACTTTTTTATGTTCAGTATATCAGAACACTACCATTCGTAAAAGAACTTCACATACTCTTCGAGTTTTCGCTTAAATATAGACCCCTTTAGCAAGACCGAACATTACCATTCGTAAAAGAACTTCACATACTCTTCGAGTTTTCGCTTAAATATAGACCCCTTTAGCTTGCCCCAGCTTAGTATTTTTTAAAAAGATAAAATCAGGAACAAAAATAATCTCCCTTAGATTCAGTAGCTCTTTAATGAAACTTCAGCTTGTCCAGTAATATAAGAACAGATTGTGCCTTAATTAAAATCCTACAATAAAGCCCTATCCCATCAACCAACCCTTTTCTCAACTTCACACTGCATGACTGCAATACCCCATGTAGGTCTCAAATTTGATACAAAGCTGCAAAGGGAGTTCTGCAAAAGTCCAAATTTCAAGAAAAACTGCAAAAGGGTACATGCCAAATTAGCATCTCCCTCACAACAATTTTGGTCATAGTCCAAATTATCCATAGTCCAGTTGTTACAATTAGGATTTTGATTTTTTAATATGAAGGATCAAGAATTTAATTCCTCATTTTAAAATTTTGTTCTAGGATTTTTTTTTTTAAACCATAGTTAGTCAGTCTTGGAAATGATTCAAGTTCAATCAGGGTTTTTTTTTTCCTTTTTAACCATCTCAAGTTCAAGTTTTCAAGTTGAATTTGGTACACTGGCAATCAGCAATGGGTTTATACCTTGTTATCTCTGAGACAAGTGGAGTGCAAAAGAAAGAGCGAGTCTTGGGACAGCGACTTTGATTTTGTTGGTTCCAATTTGAAGCTTATTCCATTTCCAGTAGTAGATGATGAAGTAATTGTGTGTAGTACTGCCAGTGGTGGACACCTCTCACTTGGTGGCGAATAGTGAGAGATCCTTATTACCTTCTCTCCCCATACGACACCGTTTTCACCACCATACAACAATTCCAGTTCTCCCACCACTCTTTCTCCTTCATACAATACCACCACCGAATTATACATTTTTCTTTTTCCTTTTTTTCTCTGGAATCACAAAAAATAAAAATAAAAATCAATTTGTATCCTTTCAGTTTCTCATCATCTTCAATAGATCTTTGAAATTATGCTTTAAATCCAAGGAAAAAAAAAGTCAAATCATGTCAAATCAACTAATCAAACGTCATCGTTTTTCAAGTTTCAGTCAGATTATCCCAGATTTACCCAAAGAATACCCAAAGAAAGTGAATTTTAGGGTTTTTATAGAAGATGATGACGATAACGATGGTGATGAAGAAGAATTAAAATCCAGATTTTCTTCTTGTTGTTGTTGTTTTCAGTATAGAGAATTAAGAGAAGATTAAAGCTAGGGTTTAGATGATTTCTTGATAGTAGTTGTAGTTGTAGTACGGCGATGAAGATGACGATGCGGTGGCTCTCAATTGTTGTGAAACCCTAGATCCACAGAGAGTGAAAGGTCAATTTTGTACACGCTCTCTCTCCTCTCTCCTTTTTCTCTCTCTCTCTCCCGCTTCCACACGTAGATGTTTATGTTGACGATATAAATAGATAAAACAAAGAAGAAAAACAAAATTCGGTGTTAATTAGATATCCATTCTTGAATTCGGGAAAAGGAAAATTACCTAAGATCCTTTGTTGAATAAAACTTACTCCCTAAATTTACAAGCAAGTGGGATTCTTTTTTACTATAGAAGATAAGCACTTCGGTTACGTCACGTATATAAGGTGGAAAAAGAAGTACACTACTTAAAACAAAACGCACCCATTGGTACCTGAACCCATTTATAGGAAAAAGTAAATAAGGTATCTTTCCGTAGATTGTTTGGTATGTATTTGTTGTATTTTATATATTCCAAGTGTCAAATCTGTTTTAACATGCTTTAATTGGTAGGTGTTGTTCTTAAATGTAAATAAATTTTTAAGTACCGTAACATTTCTCAAATATTTTGTAACATTGAACTCCTTGTCATTTGAATCCACATTCTTAGAAAAAATGGTTGGATATTGTTTTTGGGAAAACTACACAGTAAATCGCTCCCAAAAATAATAGCCGATAAAAAAATATATATATCATTGTATAATATTTATTTATTTTTTTATAAATTTAGTTAGCGGATATAATTATTTTTGGATAGTTTGTCACATGTGTAATTTGCCTATTTTTGGTTGGCCGGCCAAATTTTTCTAAAACTACTTTTACCAATAAATTATTTCACTTTTTTCAAGTTATTCAAACATAGTTTTTGCTCATTCCAACTACAGAAGAAAATTATCATGAAACATAAATTTAATATTTCACTTAAATTTGGACTGAAATTACTACTCATCATTAACATGAAATATCATGATCCTATCCATGAAAATAAATGATAGAGAAATGTATCTAAGTAATACATGAAGCTAAAGTTAGAAGTGCAATAAAATATTACTTTTTTGTGATAAATATCTGGCCTATTGCCAAATATAATATATTTGGCTTACTGATAAAGGATGGTAGATGGAATGCAGCAAAAGTATGTCATTCTTGAGTTTCGAATACTTAAAAGAGTAAAACGATATTAATAAAGTCAACTGTATAAATAGAATTCTATATTATATCATTCAGTACTCTTTGTATGTTGACCAATAATATGACTACTTGTATTTCTATTTTATTTTAGGAATTGTAACACAACTCACCACCTAATGTCTTAAATTTTCAGAACTTTGAGGCATTATTATGGTATACAGTAGGAACCGAGTTCGCCTATTGCATGACGTATCGGGGATGAAATATAATAGATTGAAATATATCGGGGATGAAATATTTCATTTTAGGTACGATGTTAGAACATGCACCTTCAAAGATTATCGAGTCTGTAACCTCGGAACTGACTCTTACTCTGAATTAGCTCGAGAGAACATCATCGAACCAAAATGACGGAAGGCCGAAATATCCGTAACCGGTCGCACATTACGGCGGAAATCTCGGCACGTATCAATGAAACCAATTAATTAGCAAATCATGAGATTTTTTACCTTATATAGAGTTGTACCTAAAGTAGGAATCTCCTACTATATAAAGGGGGTCTAATTATTTATAAATGACATGGAAACTCACATCTCGAAGCAATAAACTATCATTTCTAGTTATCATTATCTCATTACTCTATTCCGGCATCGATTGTAGCACTTTCGATTCGAGGGTGATCAACCTTCATGGCCAAGATTGTTCAACTTGTGTGGTTTTGCATTTACTTTTCTTATCATTAACTTCAATCTTAATCTGATTTCTCATTTTTGTATCAAGTTAGATCACGTATCCTTAAACCCGTGTATAAATTCAATTGTTATCTAATTTTGAGAGTAAACAGTTTGGCACCCACCGTGGGCTAAGGATAATAGTGATTATTTAATACAAATCTCCATAACACACACTACTTTACACTTGCTCTTTGAAGTGTCTTTGATTCCACGCTAAAATACAAAAATATCAAACTCTCAATCAACACCTCTACATGTTGACAACGAGTCCGGTCACCAAGGCGAAAATAACAATATAGCGCCCGGTAACGAGATATTGCCTACTGATCCCGCTGGAATTCCGATTGTAAATCCGATTGACGCTAATTCGCATGTGGCTATCGATATAAACTTGCCTACCGACCCCGAAAATAGCGTTCGTGGTGGAGCTCAATTGGCAACTCGAAACAACAAAATGTTGAAGGAGACGATATCAGCCTACGAGTGATCTTCGAAATATTAGAGGCTCAACAGGCGGCGATAGCTCAGTTACAGAACCAAAGTCGTGCACCAAGCAGGGTTGAGCCCGATCCTCCCCGGGAAGTCACCCGCAGAGATGAACCGGTCATAGAAAGGTCAAACGAACATGAATCGGGGCAAACCCTGAGATTTATAAAGATACTCGAGGAGCTGACAAAATGGATAGAATCACGGGAGAAGAAGATCGAGGCTAACGACAAAAAAGATGGAAACCTACAATTCCAGGGTAGACTAAATCCCAGGAGCACCTCCGATATTGATGGGCCTGGATTCCAATAAGTTCGTGCAAAAATCCTTTCCACCCAGCCCGGCTCCGAAGCCGATCCCCAAGAAATTTTGTATGCCCGAAATACCCAAGTAAAATGGAACGATCGACCCAAACGAGCATGTAACCCCATATACATGTGCTATCAAAGGGAACGACCTGGAGGACGATGAGATCGAGTATGTTCTGTTGAAACAATTTGGGGAGACCCTCTCGAAAGGAGCTATGATATGGTTTCAGAATTTACCTCCTAATTCTATTGACTCGTATGTTATGCTTGCAAATTCTTTCGTAAAGGCTGATGTTTATGGGGTTCCCAGATCTTTTATAGCCCCCGATGATTCCGACGCCACTAAATCGATAATCGAGGAGCTGGAACATGTTATATTAAGCTTGCCCGATCAAAAGGTATACCTGGGCACGGGGCTAAGCTCCGAGCTCAGGGAAAAACTCATTCAATTTCTTATAACTAACGAAAATAGTTTCGCTTGGTCCCACCTCGATATGACAGGAATCTCGCCGGAGATAACCACTTACAAGCTAATCTTGGACCCGAAATTTCACTCGGTTAAACAAAAGAGGAGACCCCGGTCCTAGATCAAACATGCTTTCATCAAGGATGAGGTATCTAAACTCCTTAAATAAAGTCTATTTGAGAGGTTAAATACCTAGATTGGTTAGAAACCATAGTGGTAGTCCCTAAAAGGGGAAATAAACTAAGAATGTGTGTAGACTACAAAGATTTTGAATAAATCATGCCCAAAGACTCTTTCCTTTGCCCAACATCGACCGTATGATCGATGTCACGGCCGGCCACGAGATCCTCAATATTTTCGACGCATATTCTGAGTACAACCAAATACGGATGGACCCGGGTGATCATGAAAAAACTTCCTTCATCACTAAATATGGCACATACTGTTATAACGTAATACCGTTTGGATTAAAAAATGCTGGTGCTACTTACCAACGCCTAGTAAATCGGATGTTCCAGGAACAAATAGGAAAATCAATGGAAGTTTACATTGACTACATGTTAGTTAACTCCCTTTGAGTAGAAGACCATTTAAAATGTTTGCAAGAAACCTTCAGCATATTGAAACAGTACAATATGAAGGTGAACCTAGAAAAATGTGCATTTGGAGTAGGGTCGGGTAAGTTCCTCGGATTCATGGTATCAAATCGAGGAATCGAAATCAATCCCTATAAAATAAAGCCATCGAATATATCACGGTCGTGGACAACGTAAAGGTTGTGCAAAGGTTAACCGGTCGAATAGACACCCTGGGGCGATTTATTTCGAGGTCGTCCGACAAGAGTCACCGATTCTTCGCACTATTGAAGAAGAAGAATAACTTCTCGTGGACCCCGGAATTCCAACAAGCTTTGGAGGAACTCAAGAGGTATTTATCGAGCCTGCCCCTACTTCACACACCGAAGACGGATGAACAACTGTACTTGTACTTGGAGGTCTCAGAGATAGCGATAAGTGGAGTCCTAGTTCGGGAAGAGCAAGGTATGCAATTTTCAATTTACTATATTAGTAGAACCTTAGGTGAGGCCGAAACTAGGTACCCTCACCTAGAAAAACTGGTGCTCGCTTTGCTAAGCGCCTCTAGGAAGCTAAAACCATACTTCCAATGTCACCTCATATGTGTCGTAACTACTTACCCATTGAGGAACGTTATGCATAAGCCCGAACTCTCGGGTCGATTGGCCAAATGGGCCATAGAAATAAGTGGGTGCGATATTGAGTATTGACCTCGGACCGCCATTAAGTCTCAATTTTTGGCGAACTTTGTGGCCGGCTTTACACCGACCCTAATACCCGAGGTCGAAAGAGAGTTATTGATTAACTCAGGAACTTTCTCGGGAATATGGACCCTCTTCCCGGACTTGGCATCATACTAAAGCCACCAACAGGTAATATAATTGGACAATCTATTAAGACTGTGAAATTGACTAACAACGAGGCCGAATATGAGTCCATGATTGCAGGCCTTGAACTCGCCAAGAGCTTGGGGCAGAGATGATCGAAGCCAAGTGCAACTCCCTCCTTGTGGTAAACCAAGTCAATGGAACATTCGAGGTCATAGAGGAACGAATGCAAAGATACTTGGACAAATTACAGGTGACATTACATCGGTTCAAAGAATGGACTTAGCAACACGTACCTCGGGATCAAAATAGAGAGGTTGATGCCCTCGCTAACTTGGGGTCATCGATCAAGATGACAAGTTCAAGTCGTAGAATTTATGAGATTGGTGGTAGAAGAAAGCCACGCCGAGATCAACTCGACGAGCCTAACTTGGGACTGCGTACAAAGGCGGCCCGATTTAGCCTGTCCGAAGACAGAACCTTGTTCAGAAGAACATTTGATGTCCTACTTGCAATATGTCTAGGGCCGAGGGATACTGAGTATATTTTTAGGGAAATCCACGAAGGTACCTGTGGAAATCATTCGCGCGCCAAATCGTTGGTTCGAAAAATAATCAGAGCCGGTTATTACTGGATCAACATGATAAAAGATGCAAAGGAGTTCGTTCGAAAATGTGATGAATGCCAAAGACACGCTCTGATGATCCATCAACCCGGGGAGCTTCTCCACTCGGTTTTAGCGCCATGGTCATTCATGAAGTGGGGAATAGACATCGTTGGCCCTCTTCCGTGGGCACCAGGTGAGACTCAATTTATATTATTTATGACTGATTATTTTTCTAAGTGGGTGGAAGCCCAAGCATATGAGAAGGTCGGAGAAAAAGAGGTCATCGATTTCATTTGGGACCACATCATATACCGAGTCGGAATGCAGACGAGATCGTATGCGATAATGGGAAACAATTCATCTAAAGCAAAGTAACCAAATTCCTCGAAGTTTACAAGATCAAAAGGATCCTATCGACACCCTATAACCCTAGTGGGAATGGACAAGCTGAATCTACCAACAAAACCACAATCCAAAACCTTAAAAAGAGGTTAACCGATGCCATGGGAAGATGGAAAGAAATATTACCCGAAGTCCTGTGGGTATACCGTACAACGTCGAAGTCCAGTATCGGGGCTACCCCATTTTCTTTGGTTTATGGCACCAAAACTTTGATACCGGTAAAAGTCGGGGAACCGAGTATCAGATTCTGATATGCAACAAAGGAATTGAATGATGAAGCTATGAGTACGAACCTGGAGCTATTAGATGAAAGGCGCGAGGTCGTCCTTGTTCGGTTGGCCACCCAAAAATAACGGATCGAAAGATATTATAATTGAAGGGCCAACCTTCGACACTTCAATATCGGGGACTTGGTACTAAGAAAGGTCACGCTAAGTACACGAAACTCGGATGAAGGAAAATTGGGACCGAATTGGGAAGGACCATACCAAATTATTGAGATCACCGAAAAAGGATCCTACAAGCTCGGAACAATGAACGACGAGCAACTACCGAACAACTGGAATGTAGCTCGCCTGAAACGATATTACTGCTAAGGTACGACACCATCCATTTCCTTTTACTTGTATTTCGGACTAACTCTTGCAGGTGATCGACAAGGAAAAGTACGAGATTTTAGGTCTGAAAGCACGCGTTGCACTATTTTTCCCTTGAACCGGTTTTGTCCCAAATGGCTTTTTGGCAAGGTTTTTAACAAGGCAACAAATAAATCATGCTAACTTAGAATCGAAGGTTGGCAGCGAACCGGTGACGGTGATCAACACAGTATTCGAGATCTCTCTTCGATCAATCTCGAACACTGTGGGGCATTACCCTCCTATACCAACTTTAGCATGGAAAGAGACTTTGGGATTGAAGGGTCTCGATCGATAGGATTCGATGTAAGGGCCAAATGGTCAAATGAATTGTGCCCGCATAGACTGCTCGAACTCTGACACAAAGCATGTACACATACATTACTATTATGCACAAGAATAAAGAGAAGTCTCTTCCTTGCAAACATCTTGTCTTATAAAAAAATTTCCTTTACATTTTTTAAGGAATTCCCTACTTCCAATCCCCTAAAGGAAACGAGCTTGTCACGATCGAAAATCCGCCTAGCTGTGATGGCACCTAACCTCACCCGCTAGGTAAGACAGATAATAACAATCAGATTCAATTAATATTTAACTGACTCTAATACACTACCAAATGACTGGTAGTACAAATCATGAGCTTCTAAGAATAGAATTTACAAAGTTGGTGTGAAATAAAATACATCATCTATTTGAAATATACATGAACAAATTAATAATTCTAAATCTACCAAGAACAAGAGGCAGATGCGACTGGATCGCAAGTACATCTTCAATGCTAGCTCCCGCCATGTACAACAACATTAGCATCCAAAATCTGCACACAAGGTGCAGAAGTGTAGTATGAGTACAACCGACCACACGTACTCAATAAGTAACAAACCTAACCTTAGGTTGAAATTAGTGACGAGCTTGTACCAAGGTCAGAGTCCACATCAATATCCAATCACATCTCATAACAATCTAATTAAAGAAGCACAACGAACAACTCAAAAATAAAATGCTCAGCTCGTTCACAATTCCGGAAAAATAAACATTTTCTTTTCAAGTATAATAGTAAAACTCAATTCTTTTCACTGAAATCACCAACATATATGTAAGTTTGGAAACTGTGATTTTTCCTCCGAGTCACTCAATCCTCTCAGTCACTCAGTCCTCCCAATCACTCAATCCTCACAGTCACTCATGCCTCACAGTCACTTAATCCTCCCAAGTCACTCGACACTCTCACGCAATAGATACATGTGCTCACTAGGGGTGTGTACAGACTCTGGAGGGGCTCCTTCAGCCCAAGCGCTATAACAAGCCAATCATGGCATAAATCAATAAAACATATTGCGGCGTACAGCCCGATCCCATAAACATCCTCACCATCAGGCCCTCGGCCTCACTTAGCCATCGATCTCCGAGTCTCTCCGGATATAAAATATCATAAAAATCAGTCCAAAAATGATGATATGATGTATCAATAAATAACAATAGAGACTGAGATAAGAATGAACATGACTAAGTTTGAAATTACAATAGAAACAAATTCAACAACAATATGACCTCTATGGGTCTCAATAATACTGGAATATAGCCTTAACATTATTTTAATATGATTCTCAACTCAATTTATTTAACATATAAAAGTACATGGACGATGCCAAGATTATTTGACTACACAATTCCATGGAACCAATTACGTCATAATTTCTATGGTGCACGCCCACACGCATGTCACCTGGCATGTGCATCACCTCCAAACAAATCATATAACATGTATTTTCTGGGTTTATACCCTCAGCTCCAAGTTTAGAAATGTTACTTATCTCAAACAAGACGAATCCAATGTCGAGCAAGCTAATCAATACTCCAGAAATTCCATTCCGCGTGTATCCACCTCTGAATGCCTTCTTGTCTCCTCATTTCAACGCCAACGATCCGAAACTGAAATTCTACCCTTAATGGTACTACATTGATCTACTATACTAAGCAACTTCAATCTACAATATCAATATCCAATGGGACCAACATTAGTAACCAATTCCATAGTTTAGGCCATTTAGACAAATTATCAAACACCTTGTAGGCTCTTCCAACTACCACCATTTACCAACAATTCATTTCATCATCATTCTTTAACAACTTATACTCCCAACATCACATGTGTGACCAACCATTCACATCCAACCAACAGAATTCCATCAAATAATCACTTTTCTATCTCTACAATGGGTATTCATTTAAATTGAGAATTTATGGCTTCCAATCACCATACCATGAGTTCCAATACTCGATTCATACACATATTTCCATAATAAATCCATACATATATACATAATACTCTCACACCTAAGAATCATACTTCTCATGACCTACTTTTAATCCAAATCCGAAATTAAAAACTAGGGTATGGAAACTTACATCTTCGATGAAGAACTTGAGGAATTTCTTGTTGGATTTCAAGGGTTGGACAAGATTTTGATGAACAAAGCACTTGAGCTTCTTCCTCTCTCTAGAATTGCTCCATCTCTCTAAAACACCAGAAACTCCCAAAACAATGAACCCCAAACGAGTTTAATGAAATGGGGGGTCGGGTCATAAAACCCCGAAATTGCACTACCACGCCGCATGAGGTGTGGCGCGGTAGTGAAAAATGTGCCTAGAAACGAATTTTTGAAGTGTTCTGAAAATCCACACAGGCGCGCCGCATGGGGCGGCGTGGTAGTGTTAAATTCTGTCAGTTTTTGGTAATTTGGTCATAACATCTTGTAGGAGTGTCCAAATAATGAACGGTTTGAAGTGTTAGAAATTAGGCTCAAAGATCTTTCATTCGATAGGTTTTTTATCACATAACCATCACATAACTCAATATATGTATATAGATATACTCGTCCAAAATTTGGTCTTGTGCGTACTCATTTGGAACTTTGGTCTATCATGTAATTTTCCAACTTGACTTAGACTTAGGCCTATCTTTAGACCCCACATCACTTATAATATGCCTCGTACACTTATTATCATATCCAATTGATATCCATCATATTAATAGTCCTCGTCTGTACACAAAATAATATAATTAGTACACATCAACTTTCTTAATAGCGCTTAAGTACTTCGAAATTTTTTCAGAGCCTTACAGAGCCGAAGGGTCACCTTAACCTGAGTTCGAATAATCACTCTCTCATTCGGGGACTACCATCCGAAAATAAACTCGGATGGTTCGAGCTATTAGACCTCGGGGGTATAAGACCTATTAGGCAACCCCCAAATTTTATAGGCTAAGGCTACCCCCACTCGGGGGCTGCCGTCTTAGGCAAACCCGGATAACTTGGGATAACGATATTAACATGGGACAACACACAAACTATAAAGGCTATGGCCATATAAACTCAGCTCGAAGACGTCTGAAGCCTGTCATAAAAACAACAAGACCTTAAAATTTTCTTAACCGGTTCCAAAGTCTATCCTCGACAGATTGTGACTAAAATTCTAAGTAGTTTGGTAAAAGAAAACTTCCGGTCACACCGAACCCCCACGATGCCTTAAAATGAAATAGTTGAAGGCAAGGTTTCTTGAGTCTCTAAACAAAAACCAACTATTTTATGCCAAGGCATGTAGATCTTTGCAGGTAAAAATAAACAAGGCAAAGAGAAAATTTGAAAGTTGTTGAAGGGAAAAGCCTTATATTCATAATCAAAAATTTCTTTTACAAGGGCCGAACTGCCCGATGAAACTTTTTACAAGGTCCAAAAATGGCCTCAACAAAAAGATGACACAAAAAATAAAAGGCTAAGGTCGTTCTGGGTTAACAAAACCCGAGGAAACAAAGCTTGCGAAAAACACACTCTCGGAAAGTCATATTTTAAAAAGCATAAGTATTTCAGATAATAAGTTCTTGGACATACCGGGTCTCACGATGCTTTAGAGATAACGAAATCAAAAGCCAAGCCTATTCAGGATTCCATACATGACTACTTAATGCTAAGGCATTTCAATCTTTGCAAAAGATAAAAAGAAAATATAAGGAAAGAACTCGAGAATCACCAAAAAAGAAATAGAAAAGTTGTATTTACAAAGTATTGTCTTTACAAAAGGCCGAGCATCCTTGACATACCTTATTAAGTACAACAAGGAATAAAATCAAACAAAATCTACCTAATCTTGGCCGGAGCCAGCCCCGTCATCGGGATTTCCGGGGTCTTCTCCTTCCTCGGACCCAACTGAGCCCTCAGAATCATCTTCCTCGGGATATGCCAACTTCCTGGCCTCGGCTTCAAATACCTTGGCATCCTCAATCTCCGCAGATAAGTTAAAACCTCGAGCGTGAACTTCCTCGAGGGCCTGCCTACGTGATTGTCACTTCATATGCTCGACTATATTTTTTGATTGGTCTTGAGCCATTTTGGCATTAGCCTTGTACTGGGCCACCATTTCACCAGCTTCGGCCTTGACCACGATGACTTCTGGCATGGCCATTTTAAGGTCCTTGGCCAGATTATCTCGATCCGAGACGGCCGAACATAGCCGAGATTGAAGCTCATTGAACCGTTTTGTCTAGATCTCGGCCCTTTACTTTGCCGCTCTTAGATGGATTTTGGCTAAAGTTAGATGTGCCCGAACAACCTCTTTTTCTGAGTCCAGACGATCAATCTTGCCTCTCCATTCATCGTTCTCAACTTTGACTATATCCATCTCAGTTCGAAACTGATCAATCCGATTGAGTTTTTGTTAGACCTGCGGATTTTGACCATCAATCACCGAATCAAACTCATCATCACTTACTTCGAAAACTTTTACATGCTTAACCAAGTCAGAATAATTCTTCCGAGTAACCTCCAGCTCGGCATGGAGGTTCTTAGCCTTCCCTTCGAGTTGCTCACTAAGAAGTTTAAAGGCGTCTCACTTCTCAGTAAGCTCTCGGACTTTAGCTTCAAGTTGTTTCAGGTCATCCCGATGCCTAAAAAAAACCTCGTGATGAAGCACTAAAGCCTACAAGCAAGAAAATAAATTCTAAGTCATATGTGAAAAAATATATGTGTAAGTAAAAAATTCACCTAGGGAAGCATGAAGTTACCCGGTTCAACGCTTGTTGCGCTTCATTGAAAAGGCAAGGTGCATTCACCTCGTTCATCTTAGCTTGATCACCTTCGGTCACCAGACACTGAAGATAGTTGGCCACCCCTACTGGGGGAGAAAGAATCTGAGCATCCTCCGGAAGGGAAAAATAATGGTACGTTTTCGATCGAGATACGCACGCGGAGTAGGAAATTTACTGACCAATCTCGGGCTCGAAGAGGGCCCTCTTGCTTCTGTGGATTAGCTTTCCTCGGTATATCTAAGTTTCCCAAACTGGCAGCGTCTTTCGTGGCCATCGAGTCCACGCCATCGAAGATACCGCAGAAAAGGTCATGCGTTCCATGAGTCCCTTCGGCGGGACATTCTTTAGCAGTTTGCGCCTCGTTAAACATCGATTCTGTGAATGAGGGCGACTAGGCTACCTCTATTACGCCAAGTGCCTCCTTTATGGCATTGCCCGTGGCTCGCGAGGATCCAACCCCAACCTCCTCGGTTTTTCTAACTTGATGAGGGACAACCTCACCCCCCCCCCCGGGCTCGAAAGCTCCCTGACCTTCTGGCTGAGGCAACACACTATCCATCAGGTCAAAGGCCCCTCCTTTCCCATCAGACTAATCTCTTAATCAGTAAAGTGAATTCGGAGGTGGCGCTCGAGCACTGGTGTCTTCCTTGGGTATTCGCACCAATCGCCTCTTCGATTTATCCTTTTCAGGGACCGGAGAACTCGGAGCCTTTTTTCTTTTATTCTATTTATCCTGCTTCTGAGGAGGGGGCTCGATGAAGACGTCATTGTCACCGGATGGGGGGCTCATCTCAATATCTTTTGGTAAACCTGTAAATGGAAAATGAAACAAGTTAGAAATCAACGGCGTGGACGTAAAGTCCAATATAACTTATAGAAAGAATCTCACCATGGGAAAAAGGGCCTCCCATCGGCCCTTTGAAAGCTCACGCCACGCGCGTTCGGAATAAGGTTTATGCGACACGATGCCCTCGACCCACTCCTTCAGTCGAGGAACTACATCTAGCATCCGAGCAACAACTGCATAATAAAGAATCGATAAAAGAAGGGCAAAAGAAAAATGATAAACAAAACCTTAAAGGCAAAGTTATACTTATACTTCATGTGCCACTTCTTAGGAAATGGAATGTCCTCGACCGGGATTAAGTCCAAGGTATTCGCTCGAACAAATCGGCCCAACCAGCCTAGGTCCCGATCCTCGTCGATGCTCGAGAACAGGGCCTTACTGGCCCGACGGGCAAGTTTTATTAGCCCCACTCGATAGAGTCGGGGAATGTACAGACGCATGAGGTGATCGATGGTGAAGGGGCACTACTCGATCTTGTTTACAAGAAAGCGGATGAGGATAAAAATACTCAAGAATGAGGTATGAATTTGGCCTAGGATCACCGCGTACCTCTTATAAAAGGCGATGATGACCGGGGTCTAAAGGGCCCAACGTGAAGGGATAAGTGTAAACACTTAAAAACCCTCCACGTGGGTGGTGATTGCTTCATCGGGCGTATGAACCACTACGTGCTTACTGACCCAGTTGATGTCCTCCTTGACCTTGTCGAGAACACTGTCGGTGACCGAACATATGTATCTCGAGACCGGTTCACACCGCCCCGGTACCGAGGAGGTTTTCTCAACCTTGAAATCGCCTCCTGATGGACACCTCGTAGGGACAAACATCTTCAGAAGGGGTTCCGTTGTCGGTTCCTCAGTGACAACATACAAAACATTCTCAGTCGATTTCGAGGAAGAGGGAGTTTCTTTTTGAGGTTTGGATTTTGAAGTCTTTGCCATTGCTTCTAAATAGAGGAGAAAAGAGGGTGCTGATAAAAGAGAAGTTGTAATTAGCAAATAACTTATGAAAGCTTTCAGAAAACCAGAAGGAAAGAAGTTTGAAGATGAGAGTGATGAAGTTTTCTTAAAACACAAGTGCAAATATTTGAATGTAAAAGTTCTAATGAATGGATGAAAAGTGTATTTATAGTTTACTCAAACGGCAGTTCGTATCCTGAAGCAGCAGACCATTAACTGACACATATTTAATGCCTCGAAGACTGGACCGACGGGACTTTTCAGCTATTCTTATCACTTATGTCATGAATTTGTCGTCATTTATCAAAGTGAGAATCGGAAGCTCGTATAGTGAGAATCTGAGGCTCATTTCGTTTCTCGTCATTTACTCTCCGAAAAATGAGGGGGCTATCTGTATACGATAGAAATCAAGCCCGTCTATTGCATGATGTATCGGGGATGAAATATAATGGATTGAAGATTGATATTGGATTCCATCGAACCTAGGTACGAGGTTAGAACATGCACCTTCAAAGATTATCGAGTCTGTAACCCCGAAACTGACTCTAACTCTGTAATAGCTCGATAGAATATCATCAAACCAAAATAATGGAAGGCCGAAATATCTGTAACCGGTCGCACATCACGGCGGAAATCTCGGCACATATCAATGAAACTGATTAATTAGCAAATCATGAGAATTTTTTACCTTATATAGAGTTGTACCTGAATTAGGACTCCTCTACTATATAAATGGGGTCTGATTATTTGTAAATGACATGGTAACTCGCATCTCAGAGCAATAAACTATCATTTCTAGTTATTATTATCTCATTACTCTATTCCGACATCAATTGTAGCATTTTCGACTCGAGGGTAATCAACCTTCAAGGCCAGGATTGTTCAACTTGTGTGGTTTGCATTTACTTTTCTTATCATTAATTTCAATCTTAATTTGATTTCTCATTTTGTATCAAGTTAGATCACGTATCCTTAAAACTACGTATAAATTCAATTGTTATCCGATTTTGAAGGTAACTAAATTTTCGAACCAAGCGATTTGGCGCCCATATTATTTCTCCTAGTACCTTCGTGGATTTCCCTTAAAACTTACTCAATATCACCCGGTCCTAGACATATTGCAAGTGAACCATCAAATGTTCTTCTGAACAAGGTTCCGTCTTCAGACAGGCTAGATAGGACCGCCTTTGTACGCAGGGCCCTCGACTCTTTTGGATCTGAGATATTCCATGTACTTATTCCTCCAGTCCCAAGTTAGGCTCGTTGAGGTGATCTCGGCGTGGCCTTCTTCCACTATCGATCTCATAAGTTGTACAACTTCTCCCGAGTTGAACTCGTCATCTTTGACCGATGACCCCAAGTTAGCGAGGGAATCAGCCTCGCTGTTTTGATCTCGAGGTACGTGTTGCAAAGTCCATTCTTTGAACTGATGTAATGTCACATGTACTTTGTTCAAGTATCTTTGTATTTGTTCCTCTCTGGCCTCGAATGTTCGAATATTCCATTGACTTAGTTTACCACAATGAGGGAGTCGTACTTGGCTTCGATCACCTCTACACCCTAAGCCCTTGGCTAGTTCAAGGCCTATAATCATGGCCTTATATTCGGCCTCGTTGTTAGTCAATTTCACAGTCTTAATAGATTGTCTAATTATATTACATGTTGGTGGCTTTAGCACGATGCCAAGTCCAGACCCTTTTGCATTTGAGGCGTCATCCGTGAAGAGGGTCCAGATTCCCTAAGAAGTTCCTGAGTTAATTAATAATTCTCTTTCGACATCGGGTATTAGGGTCGGTGTAAAGTTGGCCATAAAGTGTGCCAAAATTTAAGACTTAATGGCGGTCTGAGGTCGATACTCAATATCGTACCCACTTATTTCTAGGGTCCATTTAGCCAATCAGCCCGAGAGTTCGGGCTTATACATAACGTTTCTCAATGGGTAAGTAGTTACGACACATATGGGGTGACATTGGAAGTGCAGTTTTAGCTTACTAGAGGCGCTTAGCAAAGCGAACGCCAGTTTTTCCAGGTGAGGGTACCTAGTTTCAGCCTCACCTAAGATTCTACTAACATAGTAAATTGGAAATTGCGTACCTTGCTCTTCTTGAACTAGGACTCCACTTATCGCTATCTCTGAGACCGCCAAGTACAATTGTTCGTCCGTCTTCAGTATGTGAAGCAGGGGAGGGCTCGATAAATACCTCTTGAGTTCCTCTAAAGCTTGATGGTATTCCCGGGTCCACAAGAAGTTGTTCTTTTTCTTTAATAGTGCAAAGAATCGATGACTCTTATCGGACGACCTCGAAATAAATCGTCGTGGGGTGGCTATTCGATCGGTTAACCTTTTTACGGCCTTTACGTTGTCCACGACCGTGATATCTTTGATGGCTTTGATTTTATCGAGATTGATCTCGATTCCTCGATCGGATCCCATGAATCCGAGAAACTTACCCGACCCAACTCCAAACGCATATTTTTCTGTGTTCAGTTTCAGTATGCTGGAGGTTTCCTGCAAACGTTTTAAATGGTCCTCTACTCGCAGGGACTTAACTAACATGTCGTCAATGTAAACTTCGTTTGATTTTCTTATTTGTTCCTTGAACATCCGATTTACTAGGCGTTGGTAAGTAACACTAACATTTTTTAATCCAAACGACATTACATTATAACAATATGTGCCATATTTAGTGATGAAGGAAGTTTTCCCTGATCACCCGGGTCCATCCGTATTTGGTTGTACCCAGAATAGGCGTCGAGAAAACAGTCGATGTTGGGCAAAGGAAAAGAGTCTTTGGGGCATGCCTTATTCAAATCTTTGTAGTCTACATACATTCTTAGTTTATTCCCTTTTTAGGGACTACCATTATGTTTGCTAACCAATCCGGGTATTTAACCTCCCGAAAAGTCCCTATATTAAGGAGTTTAGATACCTCATCCTTTATGAAGCATGTTTGATCTCGGACTGGGGTCTCTTGTTTTGTTTAACCGGGTGAAATTTTGGGTCCATGCTTAGCTTGTGCGTGGTTATCTTCGGCGGAATTCCTGTCATATCAAGGTGGGACCAAGCGAAACAATTTTCGTTAGTTATAAGAAATTGAATGAGTTTTTCCATGAGCTCGTAGCTTAGCCCCGTGCCCAGGTATACCTTTCAATTGGGCAAGCTTAATATAACTTGTTCCAACTCCTCGACCGTTAATTTAGTAGCGTCGGAATCATCGGGGGCTATAAAAGATCTGGGAACCCTATAATCATCATCCTCGACTTCTTTTTATTTATCTGAATCTGCCGAAGAGGGTATCAGTGATTGCTATTTGGCCCAGTTTTTTACCATATGATTTGGCCCTTCGATGTTGAAACGGTAGATGTCGGTAACACCTCCTCGATCGTGAACATTTCCTTCACAGCCGGTTATTCTCCGTAGATTGTTTTGACGTCGTTGGGTATTGGGAATTTCAGTGCTTGGTGTAGTGTCGAGGGCACCTCCCTCATGTTGTGGATCCAGGCCTCCCGAATAAAGCGTTATACCTCATATCCCCTTCGATCACATAAAATTTAGTCTTCTGGGCGGTTCCGGCGGTGTTTGCAGGTAACGTTATTTCGTCCTTGGTGGTCTCATATCACATGCCATGTTGAATCCGTTCAGAACTCGAACTGCAGGCACGATTTGGTCTTGTAGACTAAGCTGCTCCATGACCCTCGATCGAATGATGTTGGCCGAGCTACCTGGATCAATTAACACGTTTAACCTGAATTTTATTTACGAGTATAAATATTACCAGTGCGTCATTATGGGGCTACACGATTCTTTCCGAAATCCTCGTCGTTGAAATATAAAGTTCCCTCCGGTATGTAGTCCCGAGTTCATTCCTCTCTAGTGATGGATACTTTGGTGCGTTTCAACATTGGCCCAAGTTTGATATCAACTCCTCCGATGATCATGTTAATGACATGTTGAGTTTCTTCTTGTTCTGCTTGTTTGTTAGAATCATTATTCCTGAAATGATTCTTGGCTCAGTCGGAGAAAAGAACTCCCGAAGGTGCCCATTATTGAATAGACGGGCCACTTCCTCTCTCAACTGTCGATAATCTTCCGTTCTGTGACCGTGAGTGCCATGATATTTGCACATCTGGTTAGGATCCCTTTGGGTTGGATGAGGCTGTAGAGGTCGAGGCCATTTGGTATCTTTGATACGCCCGATAACTGATACAATTGCGGCAACATCGACATTAAAGTTATATTCGGATAGCCTCGGTGCGTCATTGGACTTGTCGAAGCCATTTTTGGTTATAAGTCCCCGTCTTTTTTTACCTCAGTCATTTCTCCTTTCATTTCTCAAGGGGTGTCGCTGGGACCCACTACTTTTCCGATCTCCATTATATGGTTGATACCGATCCATATTTGGCCTCGGTTCGTGATCGATATCTCTCTTGAATCTGTCGAAGGTTCTAACGGGATAGACAGACCCCGAAAGGGCCACGGGGTTATCATCTTCGACTCTGATTTTCGACTGATACCGGTTATGCACGTTGGCCCATGTAACAACCGGGTATTCTATTAAGTTCTGCTTTAGCTGCTGTGAAGCCACCGAGCTCCGAATATTAAGTCCATGAGTGAAAGCTTGAGCAGCCCAATCATCAGCGACCAGCGACAGATCCATTTGTTCCATTTGAAATCGGGACACGAACTCTGTGAGCATCTCGTTATCCTTTTGTTTGACTTTGAAAAGGTCTGATTTCCTAGTCTCGACCTTAATGGCACATGCGTGTGCCTTTATGAAAGAATCTTCAAGTATAACAAATGAGTCAATAGAACTAGGGAGGTTAATTGTGATACCATATCATAGCTCCCTTCGAGGTTCTCAAATTTTTTCAATAGAACATACTCGATCTCATCGTCCTCTAGGTCGTTCCCTTTCATAGCACATGTATATAAGGTTACATGCTCATTTGGGTCGGTCGTTCCATTATACTTGGGTATTTCAGGCATACAGAATTTCTTAGGGATCGGCTTCGGAGCCGCGCTAGGTGGAAAAGGTTTTTGCACGAACTCTTTGGAATCAAGGCCCTTCAGTAACGGAGGTGCTCCTGGATTTGGTCTACCCTGGAATTATAGGTTTGTACCTTTTTGTTGTTAGCCTCGATCTTCTTCTCCCCTGATTTTATTCGTTTTGTCAGCTCCACGAATATCTTTATAATCTCGGGGTTAGCCCCCGATTCATATTCGTTTGACCTTTCTACGACTGGTTGATACCTACGGGTGACTTCCCGGGGAGGATCGGGTTCAACCTTGCTTGGTGCATGACTTTGGTTCTGTAACTAAGCTATCGCCACCTATTGAGCGTGTAACATTTCGAAGATCACTCCTAGGTTGATCCCGTCTCCTTCAATGTTTTGTGTGTTTCGAGTTGCCGATCGAGTTCCACCACGAACGCTATTTTCGGAGTCGGTAGGAAAGTTTGCATCGATAGCCACATGCGAATTAGCATCAGTCGGATCTGCGATCGGAATTCCAGTGTGATCAGCATGCAGTATCTCGTTACCATGCGCTATGTTGTTATTTTCGCCTCGGTGATTGGACTCGTTGTCAACATGCAGAGGTGTTGATTAAGAGTTTGACATTTTTTGTATTTTATCTTGAAATCAAAGACACTTCAAAGAGCAAGTGTAAAACAGCGTGTGTTATGGAGATTTGTATCAAATAATCACTATTATCCTTAGCCCCACAGTAGGCGCCAAACTGTTTACCCTCAAAATCGGATAACAATTGAATTTATACGTGGTTTTAAGGATACGTGATCTAACTTGATAAAAAATGAGAAATTAGATTAAGATTGAAATTAATGATAAGAAAAGTAAATGCAAATCACACAATTTGAACAATCCTGGCCTTGAAGGTTGATCACCCTCGAGTCGAAAATGCTACAATCGATGCCGGAATAAAGTAATGAGATAATTATAACTAGAAATGATAGTTTATTGCTTTGAGATGTGAGTTACCATGTCATTTATAAATAATTAGACCCCTTTATATAGTAGGAAATTCCTACTTTAGGTACAACTCTATATAAGGTAAAAAATCTCATGATTTGCTAATTAATTGGTTTCATTGATACGTGCCGAGATTCCCGCCATGATGTGCGACCGGTTACGGATATTTTGGCCTTCCGTTATTTTGGTTCGATGATGTTCTCTCGAGCTAATTCGGAGTCATAGTCAGTTAACGGTATGCCGCTTCAGGATACGAACCACCGTTTGAGAAAACTATAAATACTTTTTTCATCCATTCATTAGAACTTTTACATTCAAACATTTGCACTTGTGTTTTAAGAAAACTTCATCATTCTCATCTTCAAACTTCTTTCCTTATGGTTTTCTCAAAGCTTTCATAAGTTATTTGCTAATTACACCTCCTCTTTTATCAGCACCCTCTTTTCTCCTCTATTTACAAGCAATGTCAAATACTTCAAAATCCGTTCCTCAAAAAGAAACTCCATCTTCCTCAAAACTGACTGAGAATGTTCTGTATGTTGTCACTGAGGAACCAACACCGGAACCCCTTCTGAAGATGTTCGTCCCTACGGGGTGTCCAACCGAAGTCGATTTCAAGGTTGAGAAAACCTCCTCGGTACCGGGCCGGTGTAAACCAGTCTCGAGATACATATGTTCAATCACCGACAGTGTTCTCGACAAGGTCAAGGAGGACTGCAACTGGGTCGGTAAGCACGTAGTGGTTCCTACGCCCGAAGAAATAATCACCACCCGCGTGGAGGGTGTTTTAAGTGTTTACACTTATCCCTTCGCGTTGGGCCCTTTATACCCGGTCATCATCGCCTTTTATAAGAGGTACAAGGTGACCCTAGGCCAAATTCATCCCCTCTTCTGGAGGATAGTCATCCTCCCCCTCTTTTTGTAAACAAGATCGAGGGGTGCCCCTTCACCATCGATCACCTCATGCGTTTGTACAGTCCCCGACTCTATTGAAGGGGGCTAATAAAACTTGCCCATCGGGACAGTAAGGCCCCGTTCTGGAGCATCAACGAGGATTGGGACCGAGGCTGGTTGGCCGATTTGTCCGAGTGAAGACCTCAGACTTAATCCCGTCCGAGAACATGCCATTTCCTGAGAAATGGAACATGAAGAGTAAGTATAACCTTGCCTTTAAGATTTTGTTTATCAATTTTCTTTTGCCCTTCTTCTTATCGATATTTTATGATACATCAATTTCTCGGATGTCGGATGCAGTTCCTCGACTCAAGAAGTGGGTCGAGGACATTTTGTCACAAAAATACTTACTCCGAGCGCGCATGGCGTAAGCTTTCGAAGGGCCGATGGGAGGCCCTTACCCATGGTAAGATTCTTTCGTTAAGTTATATTCGACTTTACCTCCACATCGTTGATTTCTAAGTTGTTTCACATTCCTTTTGCATATTTACCAAAATATGTTGAAATGAGGCCCCCATTCGGTGATGATGACATCTTCACCGAGCCACTCCCCCAAAGCAGGATAAAGAGAAAAAAAGAAAAAAAGGCTCCAAGTTCTCCAAGCCCTGAAAAGGATAAACCATATAGGCGATTGGTGCAAAACCCAAGGAAGGCACCAGTGCTCGAGCGCCGCCTACGAATTCACTTTACCGATTAAGATATGAGTCCGATTTGGCAGGAGGGGCCTTTGACTTGATGGATAGTGTGCCGCCTAACCCCGAAGGTCAAGGAGCTTCCGATCCCGGGGGGGGGGGGGGGTGAGGTAGTCCCTCTTCAAGTTAGAGAAACCGATGAGGTCGGGGCCGGATCCTCGCGAGCCATGGGCAAGGCCTCGAAGGAGGCACTTGGCATAATAGAGGTTGCCGAGTCGCCCTCATTCAATGAATCAATGTTTAACGAGGCGCAAGCTGCTAAAGAATGCCCCGCCGAAGGGACTCAAGAAACGCATGACCTTTACTGCAGTATCTTCGATGGCGTGGACTCGACGGCCACGGAAGATGCTTGTCACGACCCAAACCGATGGGCCGTGACGAGTGCCCTAGTTATACCTATCGAGCACCCCTAAACATTCGTCTAAGATATAAATATGAAATAAGTGTAGGTCATGCATAACATCTGGAAATAAACTACTAATCCTTATGAACAACCTACGTGAGAAAACATACCCAAAAGACACAGACACACATATGTATATAAATGAAAAAATATTTATTTGGCCCATACGAGTATTCAGGAATCATGCAAGATTATTAATTCCAAACAATGTTCGATCTAGGCAGAAAATAATTTAATTGCTCAAACATTTGAAAAATTTGCCGTTCTTATCCAATTAACGAAGCAAAACCATGGATCAATTGTCTACTAGACCATCTACTCGAAAGTTCAAAATCAGAACCAAAACAAACATGCACCTTAACAAAATCTCAATATTTATCAACTGTGTTTCAAACTAAACGAGCAAATTAATCATAAATGAACAGATAAGAATCAGCGAATAAAATGTTAAACATTAAAGCAAAAAATGACTAAATCACGATTTAAAATTGTTGATATATATATATATATATATATATATATATATATATATATATATATATATATATATACGGAATACGGTAGGGCGAGCCAGCAAGGCCACATACTATATAACTATACATGACTGTCTACAGACCTTTATTAGAGTGTACAATTGTATAGAGAACGGGACTGGGCCCAGTCGTACCCATATATGTATGCAAACACATCGTACCAAAACTTAAAGCAGCTCCGGATCAAAATAGAGCACACCAACTTTCGCTGATCAAATATCTTAAGAAGGGGGACCGTCAGCCTGTCTACCTGCACATGCGGGCATGAAACGCAGCGTTCCAAGGCAAAAAGAGACGTCAGTACAAATAATGTACTAGGTATGTAAAGCATGAAAATCAGTACATAAAAGACATAGATGAAACATGGGGTAAATAATTCTACATGTGAGTCTAAATAACTTTGTGAATCGTGAAATATTTATAATGTCAAGCACGTGCATGTAAATGTCGTATCATGCATATGTATAGGTGTACATAACATCATCAAGCCTCTGAGGGCATCCCATCGTATCATCTCGGCCATTGTGGGCAAAATCATCAACATATACCGGCTGATCAGGTGGTGGTGCGTATATAATGTTGTAACCTTTTCTCATATCCCATATACATATAATATACACATATATAACGCCTTATGGTCATGGGTCAATATACATGTATAAATGCATGAAATGCATAAGAAATACGTTAATAAGATTTCTCGAATATCATAAAATTAATATGCCTTTCGGACAAACTTTATCAAATACGTAATTTTCTTAGACCCATGAATAGAGGATATAATAATAATTCACACAAGGTATCAAGAAAATAGAAACCCCTAGTATTTCTATGAATAGAGTCATTTATGAAAGTTGCGTATTTTGCTCGTTTCGTTTGTATCATTTGGATCATGCCAAAAAGAAAGAAGGGATAGCCTTAACATACCTCAAGTCGTCAATGCAACTCAACAACAAGATTATGACAACTAGCGCGCCAACCCTATAACAAAGAAATACGTGTACAATTTAGATGGCGATATTATATTACGTATCTCAAACGATAACTCGATTCTAAAATAAAACGGGCAGCATTTCCCTGATTTTACTGCTCTATCAAACCTACTGTAGGTGAGATAAAAACATAATACAATCAGCAACTCAAAACCAACCTAATTACAATTCGGGACCTTCAATACAACAAAACACCAATTATACCATAATACACTCAATCAACAAGTTATCAATTAGCCTGTAACTACATCGACGAGGGACCTACTACCCTACCACACGTGGCGTTTCTCCACGCCCTTTTTATCCTTCCAAACTCCATAAATCAGCAGCACAATAGACAGTCCAAAAGCAACACGGAACAACCCACAAAATAGTCCACTACAAGTTAAATAACTTGAATTGACGGCTTTCGATCACCGTCCCGTGAGGTCTAACTAGTAGGAAATGAATTTATCAACTTTTCTTGATATTTTAAGCTTAAATACAGAAATTAAGAATTTTTATTAACTATTAAATACATTGCAAAACTCAAACTACAAAGAAAAAGAGAGGCGATATAGCGATACTTACGTCATAGGGATCGTTTTGATGTTATCGCTTTTCGATTTCGTACCCGGGATGTTAGTATTATTTGAAGCACTATTAGAGAACTCAAGGACCGTTTTTATGGAGTTATATGGTCAGATTATGTGTAACAAAGAAGAGAGAGAGACGAGTTAAATCAAT
Organism: Nicotiana tabacum; assembly: GCF_000715075.1. Classification (NCBI taxonomy): domain Eukaryota; kingdom Viridiplantae; phylum Streptophyta; class Magnoliopsida; order Solanales; family Solanaceae; genus Nicotiana; species Nicotiana tabacum. The sequence continues at coordinate 112,440,683 of NC_134096.1, read as the reverse complement.
ATAACAACTTTTGAAAAGTCAAAAGGTGCTAGCTTGGCAACCTCTGATTCGCCCATCTTCCAATACTTATATCATTTTATTCGGGTATCGTATTAATGAACGGTTAATAGCGTTGGAAACTACATTCCAAGACCTTCAATTTGGTATATAATATGTCCCAAAAAGACCTCATATAGCACATGAAATATATTTCTCAAAAAGCTCTGTTACAAGGCAAATCCTTAGTTGGTGTTTCCACAACTTTAATCCGATTTTTTCCAAACTTTATATGTTTTATCCAAACATCATATATAGTCATATTATGACTTTAAACTCACTTAAATCATTATTAACAAGTCTCGTATTCATTATACATCACCTAGAGACGCATAGGGTGTAACAATTTTCCCCCCTTAGAAACATTCGTCCTCGAATGTTAAACTCCCAGATATTTATAGAACTTTTTGGAAGAGTCTCCTCTGTAATTGTGCTACTATCAACATGTAAGACAGAAAACCCAACAATACAAAGCCACACAGGGCCACAATCAACAATAACATCAATGGTCTTACACGACCAATGACATTAACTAACATAAGAATCAAGTACCATATATGTACCTAAGGCTGTTATGTCTCAGTCCGATCCTCCTCCGAAAGCGGAAACAAGTGAGGATACCTAGACTTCATGTCTTCTTCAGCTTCCCAAGTCATCTCCTCCACATTATTGTTCCTCCAAAGTACTTTAACTGAAGCTACGTCCTTAGTTCTCAATCTCCGAACTTGTCTATCTAGTATAGCAATGGGAGTTTCCTCATATGATAGATGCTCTGTGACCTGAACATCTTCAACTGGAACAACTCTAGAAATATCTCCAATACACTTGCGGAGCATAGACATGTAAGAAACTGGATGTACTGACTCCAAGTTGGAAGGCAAGTCTAACTCATATGCTACCTGGCCTACTCCGCGTATGATCTTATAAGGTCTAATGTATCGAGGGCTAATCTTTCCTTTCTTACCGAATCTCATAACGCCTTTCATCGGTGATACCTTTAGGAATACCCAGTCTTCAACCTGAAACTCTAAGTCTCGTCGTCGATTATCTACATATGACTTCTAACAACTCTGAGCTACTAATAGCCTTTCCTGTATAAGCTTAATCTTCTAAACTGCCTGTTGTACCAACTCTGGTCCTACTAACGTAGTTTCCCCAGGATAAAGAGAAAAAAAGAAAAGAAAAAAAGGCTCCAAGTTCTCAAGGCCGTGAAAAGGATAAACCAAAGAGGTGATTAGTGCGAAAACCCAAGAAAGGCACCAGTGCTCGAGCGTCGCCTATGGATTCACTTTACCGATTAAGATATGAATCCGATTGGGAAGGATAGGCCTTTTACTTGATGGAGAGCGTGCCGCCTCAGCCCGAAGGTCAAGGAGCTTCTGAGCCGGAGGGGGGGTGAGGTTGTCACTCTTCAAGTTAGAGAAACCGATGAGGTCGGGGCCAGATCCTTGCGAGCTGTGGGCAAGGCCTCAAAGGAGGCATTTGGCGTAATAGAGGTTGCGAGCCGCCCTCATTCAGTGAATCAATGTTTAATGAGGCGCAAGCTGCTAAAGAATGTCCCACCAAAGGGACTCATGAAACGCATGACCTTTTCCGTGGTATCTTCGATGGCGTGGACTCGACGGCCACGAAAGACGCTTGTCACGACCCAAATCGATGGGCCATGACGAGTGCCCTAGTTCTACCTATCGAGCACCCCTAAGCATTCGTCTAAGATATAAATATGAAATAAGTGTAGGTCATGCATAACATCTGGAAATAAACTACTAATCCATATTAACAACCTACGTGAGATAACATGCCCAACACACACACACACACACACACACACACACACACACACATATATATATATATATATATATATATATATATATATATATATATAAATGAAAAAATATTTATTTGGCCCATACGAGTATTCAGGAATCATGCAAGATTATTAATTCCAAATAATGTTAGATCTAGGCAGAAAATAATTTAATAGCTCAAACATTTGAAAATTTTGTCGTTCTTATCCAATTAACGAAGCAAAACCATGGATCAATTGTCTACTAGACCAACTACTCAAAAGTTTAAAATCAGAACCCAAACAAACATGCACCTTAACAAAATCTCAATATTTATCAACTGTGTTTCAAACTAAACGAGCAAATTAATCATAAATGAACAGATAAGAGTCAGTGACTAAAATGTTAAACATTAAAGGAAGAAATGACTAAATCACGATTTATCTATGTTGAGATACATATATACGGAATACGGTAGGGCGAGCCGACAAGGCCACATACTATATAACTATACATGACTGTCTACAGATCTCTATTAGAGTGTTCAATTGTATAAAGGACGGGACTGGGCCCAGTCGTACCCATATATGTATGCAAACACATCGTACCAAAACTTAAAGCAGCTCTAGATCAAATGGAGCACACCAACTGTCGCTGATCAAAGATCCTAAGAAAGGGGACCGTCAGTCTGTCTACCTGCACCTGCGGGCATGAAATGCAGCGTCCTCAGGCAAAAAGGGACATCAGTACAAATAATGTACTGAGTATGTAAAGCATGAAAATCAGTACATAAAAGACATAGATGAAACATGGGGTAAATAATTCCACATGTGAGTCTAAATAACTTTGTGAATCCTGATACATTTATAATGTCAAGCACGTGCATGTAAATATCGTATCATGCATATGTATAGGTGTACATAACATCATCAAGCCTCTAAAGGCATCCCATCGTATCATCTCGGCCATTGTGGGCAAAATCATCAACATATACCAGCTGATCAGGTGGTGGTGTGCATATAACGCCGTAAACTTTTCCCATATCCCATATACATATAATATACATATATATAACGCCTTATGGTCATGGTTCAATATACATGTATAAATGCATGAAATACATAAGAAATACGTTAATAAAATTTCTCGAATATCATAAAATTAATATGCCTTTCGGACAAACTTTATCAAATACATATTTTTTTTAGACCCATGAATAGAGAATATAATAATAATTTACACAGGGAATCAAGAATATAGTCACCCCTAGTATTTCTATAAATAGAGTCATTTATGAAAGTTGCGTATTTTGCTCGTTTCATTTTTATCATTTGGATCATGCCAAAAAGAAAGAAGGGATAGCCTTAACATACCTCAAGTCGTCAATGCAACTCAACAACAAGATTATGACAACTAGCGCGCCAACCCTATAACAAAGAAATACGTGTACAATTTAGATGGCGATATTATATTACGTATCTCAAACGATAAATCGATTCTAAAATAAAACGGGCAGCATTTCCCCTGATTTTACTGCTCTATCAAACCTACTGTAGGTGAGATAAAAACATAATACAATCAGCAACTCAAAACCAAACTAATTACAATTCGGGACCTTCAATACAGCAAAACCCCAATTATACCATAATACACTCAATCAACAAGTTATCAATTAGCCTGTAACTACATGGACGAGCGACCTACTACCCTACCACACGTGGCGTTTCTCCACGCTCTTTTTATCCTTCCAAACTCCATAAATCAATAGCACAATAGACAGTCCAAAAGCAACACGAAACAACCCACAAAATAGTCCACTACAAGTTAAATAACTCGAACTCACGGCTTCCGATCACCGTCCCGTGAGGTCTAACTAGTAGAAAATAAATTTATCAACTTTTCTTGATATTTTAAAGCTTAAATACAGAAATTAGGAATTTTTATTAACTATTAAATACATTGAAAAACACAAACTACAAAGAAAAAGAGAGGCGATATAGCGATACTTACGTCACAAGGGTCGTTTTGATGTTATCGTTTTTCGATTTCGTACCCGGGATGTTAGTATTATTTGAAGCACTATTAGAGAACTCAAGGACCGTTTTTATGGAGTTATATGGTCAGATTATGTGTAACAAAGAAGAGAGAGACGATTTAAAGCAATATAACAACTTTTGAAAAGTCAAAAGGTGCTAGCTTGGCACCCTCTGATTCTCCCATCTTCCAATGCTTATATCATTTTATTCGGGTATTGTATTAATGAACGGTTAATAGCATTGGAAACTACATTCCAAGACCTTAAATTTAGTATATAATATGTCCCAAAAAGGCCTCATATAGCACATGAAATATATTTCTCAAAATGCTCTGTTACAGGGCAAATCCTTAGTTGGTTTTTCCACAACTTTAATCCGATTTTTCCCAAACTTTATATGTTTTATCCAAACATCATATATAGTCATATTATGACTTCAAAATCATTCAAATCATTATTAACAAGTCTCATATTCATTATACGTCACCTTGAGACGCATAGGGTGTAACAATTTTCCCCCCTAGAAACATTCGTCCTCGAATGTTAAACTCCCAGATATTTATAGAACTTTTTGGTAGAGTCTCCTCTGTAATGGTGCAACTATCAACCTGTCAGACAGAAAACCCAACAATACAAAGCCACACAGGGTCACAATTAACAATAACATCAATGGTCTCACACGAACAATGACATTAACTAACATAAGAATCAAGTACCATATATGTACCTAAGGCTATGATGTCTCAGTCCGATCCTCCTCCGGAAGCGGAAACAAGTGAGGATACCTAGACTTCATGTCTTCTTCAGCTTCCCAAGTCATCTCCTCCACATTATTGTTCCTCCAAAGTACTTTGACTGAAGTTACGTCCTTAGTTCTCAATCTCCGAACTTGTCTATCTAGTATAGCAATGGGAGTTTCCTCATATGATAGATGCTTTGTGACCTGAACATCGTCAACTAGAACAACTCTAGAAATATCTCCAATACACTTGCAGAGCATAAACACGTGAAAAACTGAATATACTGACTCCAAGTTGGAAGGCAAGTCTAACTCATATGCTACCTGGCCTACTGTGCGTATGATCTTATAAGGTCCAATGTATCGAGGTCTAATCTTTCCTTTCTTACCGAATCTCATAACGCCTTTCATCGGTGATACCTTTATGAATACTAGTCATCTACCTGAAACTCTAAGTCTTATCGTCGATTATCTGCATATGACTTCTAACGACTCTGAGCTACTAATAGCCTTTCCTGTATAAGCTTAATCTTCTCAACTACCTATTGTACCAACTCTGGTCCTACTAACGTTGTTTCCCCAACCTCGAACCATCCGATAGGTGACCTACACTTTCTTCCATAAAGAGCTTCGTATGGAGCCATCTGTATGCTGGAATGATAACTATTATTATATGTGAACTCAATAAGTGAAAGATGATCATACCAGTTACCCCTGAAGTCCATCACACAAGCCCGTAGCATATCTTCCAGTGTCTGAATAGTACACTCAGCCTGATCGTTTGTCTGAGGATGAAATATTGTACTATGTTTTACCTGAGTCCCCAATCCTATTTGGAAGGACCTCCAAAAATTAGCTGTAAACTGAGCACCTCTATCGGAGATAATAGATATAGGGACACAATGAAGTCGTACTATCTCCTTAATGTAAATCCTTGCATAATCCTCTGTTGAATACGTAGTCCTGACAGGCAGAACATGGGCTGATTTTATAAGTCTATCAATAATAACCCATATAGAATCGAACTTACGCTGGGTACGAGGTAAGCATATTATGAAATCCATGTTAATCACTTCCCATTATCAAGCCGGAATCTCTATAGCCTACAATAATCCACTGGGTTTCTGATGCTCAACCTTAACTTGCTGACAATTAGGGCACTGAGCAACAAACTCTGCTATATCCTTCTTCATTCCGTCCCACCAGTATATTCCCATGATATCATGATACATCTTCGTCGTTCCTGGATGAATTGAATAACGACAATAGTGAGCTTCTCCCATAACCTACTGGCGCAATCCTACTACATTAGGAACACATAATCAACCTCGATATCTGAGGACTCCATCTCATGTAATCTCGAATGGTGTCTTCTCCTTTTAAGGGGTTGTATCTCTGTAGTGAGCTAGCATAAGATCTTCATACTGGCATTCCTTCACTCAGTTACTAGAGAGGATGTTGCCGTGTCCTGAATAGTAACTCTGGTACCATGTAAATCTAATAATCGAACTTCAAGATTAGCTAACTGATGAATCTCACAAGCTATCTCACTTTTCTCTAGCTGTAAATATGATAAGCTACCCATATATCTACGACTGAGGGAGTCAGCTACTACATTCGTCTTTCATGGATGGTATAACATATCAACATCATAGTCTTTTAGTAGCTCCAACCATCGCCTCTGACGTAAATTCAATTCCTTTTGCTTGAATATATACTGAAGGCTCTTATGGTCTATATAGATATCAACATGAATGCCATACAAATAGTGCCTCCACATCTTTAATGCATGAATCACCGCAGCTAACTCTAAATCATGGGTCGGGTAATATTTCTCGTGGTTTCTTAGTTGTCTAGAAGCATAAGTGATAACCTTACCATGCTGCATCAATACACAACCCAATCTAACGCTTGAAGCATCATAATAGATAGCATAACCATCGGTCCCTTCTGGAAGTGTCAGAATCGGTGCTGAAGTCAATCTGTCCTTCAATGCCTGGAAACTCCGCTCACAAGAATTAGTCCACTGAAACTTGGTTGCCTTCTGAGTCAACTTTGTCAATGGTGTTGAAAGGGAAGAAAACCCCTCTACAAATCTCATATAATATCCTGCCAACACTAGGAAGCTACGAACCTCTGTCGGTGTTGTGGGTCTAGGCCAAGTCTTCACTGCCTCAATCTTCTGTGTATCGACCCAGATACCCTCACCCAAAATAATATGACCAAGGAAGGCTACAGAATTAAATAAGAATTCACATTTAGAGAATTTTGCATACAACTTCCTTTCTTGTAGATCTTTGAGTGCAGTACGCAAATAATCTGCATGCTCAGCCTCTGAACGAGAATAAACCAAAATATTATCTATAAATACAATCACGAACATATCTAGAAAGGGCTTGAACACACGGCTCATCATGTCCATAAATACCGCTGGGGCATTGGTCAAATCGAACGACATAACACGAAACTCAAAGTGCCCATATCTGGTCATGAATGATGTCTTCGGAATATCCTTCTCTCTAACCCTTACCTGATGGTACCCCGGCCTCAAATCTATCTTTGAGAAACACCTGGCACCCTGCAACTGATCAAATGAATCATCAATCCTCGGGAGTGGGTACTTATTCTTGATCGTCGCCTTATTCAACTGTCTGTAATCAATACACATTCGCAAGGAACCCTCTTTCTTTCTCACAAATAACACAGGTGCTCCCCACGGTGATGTACTAGGTCTGACTTTTTCAAGCAAATCCCTCAGTTGTTCTTTCAACTCTCTCAGCTCTACATGTACTATTCTATAAGGAGGAATAAATATCGGCTGAGTATCTGTTAATGTGTCAATAGCAAACTCAATATCCCACTCTGGCGGAAGACCTGGAAGCTCATGGGAAAAAATATCGGGAAACTCATTAACCACCGGAATAGATTGAAGGGTCGGTGACTCTGCTTTCATATCTTGTACCCGAACTAAGTGATAAATATAGCCCTTTATGATCATCTTCCTTGCCTTGAGATAGGAAATAAACCTACCTATCGGCGATGCAGTATTACCTTTCCACTCTAGAACTGGCTCCCCTGGAAACTGGAACCGAACCATCTTTGATCTACAATCAACGTTAGCATAACAAGAAGCCAACCAATCTATACCCATTACAACATCGAATTCTGCCATATCTAGCTCAATCAGGTCTGCTACTGTAGAACGACTAAGAACTACTACTATACAATCTCTATATACCCGTCTAGCTATCACTGGATCCCCAACAGGTCTAGACACCTCAAAAGGTTTAATCAACTCAGGTTTTATCCCAAACTTGCTAGCAACCAACGGAGTGACATACGATAAGGTGGAACCTGGATCAATCAATGTATATACATCATATGAGGAGAATGATAATATACCTGTAACAACATCAGATGACGACTCCTGATCCCGTCGACCCGCTAATGCATAAATGCGGTTCTGAGGACCGCTCGAGCTAGATGCTCTACTTCTGCCTCTACCACGGTCGACTGGTGCTGTGATCCTTGCCCAGGGGGCGTACTAATGATGACGAACCAACTATAGATCCCGCTGGCTGAACTATACTTGCACCACCTCTCGTCGGACAATCTCTTATAACATGGCCTGGATAACCACAAGTATAACAAATACCCAACCCCCACGAGGCACTGCCCGACATGCTGCTTACCACACTGAGCACATCGTGGCAAGGGTGGCCTCATCTGACTTGACTCACCACTATACTGAGAACGAGAGGCCCTGGAACTTTGACTGGGCCTTGAATATGTGGAACGATCAAATCTCCTACCGGAAAACTGAGGGGGTGCACTAGCTGATGGTTGAGCTGGATACCTCGGATACTGATGTCTTTGACCACCTCGAAACTCACCATAAGGACCTAAAGATCTTGCTCTCTTACTCTGGCCCCTATCATGCTCACGATCGGCCCTCTACTCCTGCTTACGCTCCTCTACACCCTGAGCGTATGCCTGAATACGAGAAATATCAATGCCTGGATGAAGTGAGACCGACATACAGTCATTGAGCAGGTGCGACTCCAACCCAATCATGAACCGGTGAACCCAATCCTCCATCTTAGCTGCAATAGTGGGAGCATACCTAGAGAAAGAATCAAACTGAAGGTTATAGTCCCTAACACTCATATTACCTTGTCGAAGAGTCAAGAACCTATCAACTCTGGCCCGTCTAAGCTTTGGTGAAAAATAATGACGAATAAAAGCCTCTATAAAATCCTGCCATACTGCTAGAAGGTCATCCTCACCTCTGGACAACTCCCAAGACTCCTACTAAGTAATTGCAATATCCCGAAGTCTATAGGAAGCTAGCTCAACTGACTCAGCCGCAGTGGCCTTCATTACCCTCAAAGTCCTCTGCATCCTATCGATAAAATACCTGAGGGTCCTCGTTTGGATCTACTCCAGTGAATATCGGAGGGTCCAAATTAATGAAATCACGAACCCTAGCACTAATGGCCCTATCTGCATGACCAATACCAACCTCTTGGCGTCGAGCTTGTACGGCCACTAATCGAGTCAATAGCTGAATAATATCTCTCATCTCCTGACCCGGTACATCTGGATGAGGAGCTGGGGGTACTGGAGCGGGTGTCAGAGCTGGTGCCCCTCGGATCTCCTATGGAGAGGGCAGGGTATGTGAAGTCTGCGATGAAGTCTCACTATGCGACTCTCCCCGAGACCTGGTAACTCGTGGTGCTCTACTTGTAGTCTCATCATCCACGGACTTGCCCTTCTGAGCGGCTGCAGCCTTCTTGGGCATCACTGAAAACATAACATCTCGTTAGAAAAATGAATTCTTATATCGCACGATCTAAGATAAGAAAGAAAAGTAACCATCCTAAATATCTTGTAGCCTCCTGTCTATAAGTGTGGTGCACAACACACCCATAAACAAGACTCTACTAGACATGGTCTGTAGACAACCCTAGGACAGAACTGCTCTGATACCACTTTTGTCACGACCCAAACCGATGGCCCGTGACGAGTGCCCTAGTTCTACCTATCGAGCACCCCTAAACATTCGCCTAAGATATAAACGTGAAATAAGTGTAGGTCATGCATAACGTCTGAAAATAAACTATTAATTCATATGAACAACCAACGTGGGAAAACATGCCCAAAAGATATATATACATACATATATATACTGTAGGGCGAGCCGACAAGGCCACATACTATCTAACTATACATGACTGTCTACAGACCTCTATTAGAGTGTACAACTGTATAAAGGACGGGACTGGGCCCCATCGTACCCATATATGTATGTAAACACATCGTACCAAAACTCAAAGCAGCTCCGGATCAAATGGAGCACACCAACTCTCGCTGATCAAAGATCCTAAGAAGGGGGACCGTCAGCCTGTCTAGCTGCACCTGCAGGCATGAAACGCAGGCTCCGGGGCAAAAAAGGACGTTAGTACGAATAATGTACTGAGTATGTAAAGCATAAAAATCAGTACATAAAAGACATAGATGAAACATGGGGTAAAGAATTCCACCTGTGAGTCTAAATAACTTTGTGAATCCTGAAACATTTATAATGTCATGCACGTGTATGTAAATGTCGTATCATGCATATGTATAGGTTTACATAACATAATCAAGCCTCTGAGGGCATCCCATCGTATCATCCCGGCCACTGTGGGCAAAATCATCAACATATACCAGCTGATCAGGTAGTGGTGCGTATATAATGCTGTAACCTTTTCCCATATCCCATATACATATAATATACACGTATATAACGTCTTCTGGTCATGGGTCAAATACGTATTTTTCTGAGACCCATGAATAGAGGATATAATAATAATTTATATAGGGAATCAAGAATATAAACACCCCTAGTATTTCTATGAATATAGTCATTTATGAAAGTTGCGTATTTTGCTCGTTTCGTTTGTATCATTTGGGTCATGCCAAAAAGAAAGAAGGGATATCCTTAACATACCTCAAGTCGTCAATGCAACCCAACAACAAGCTTATGACAACTAGCGCGCCAACCCTATAACAAAGAAATGCGTGTACAATTTAGATGGTGATAGTATATTACGTATCTCAAACGATAACTCGATTCTAAAATAAAACGGGCAGCATTTCCCATGATTTTACTGCTCCTTCCAGCCTACTATAGGCGAGATAAAAACATAATACAATCAGCAACTCAAAACCAACCTAATTACAATTCGGGACCTTCAATACAACAAAACCCCAAATATACCATAATACACCCAATCAACAAGTTATCAATTAGCCTGTAACTACAATGACGAGCGACCAACCTACTACCCTACCACACGTGGCGGGTCTCCACGCCCTTTTTATCCTTCCAAACTCCATAAATCAGCAGCATAATAGACAATCCAAAAGCAACTTTAATCCGATTTTTCCAAACTTTATATGTTTTATCCAAACATAATATATAGTCATATTATGACTTTAAACTCATTCAAATCATGATTAACAAGTCTCATATTCATTATACGTCACCTTGGGACACACAGGGTGTAACAACGCTACATGTTTGGGAGACTTAGATGGGTGTTGTACTTTTAATTCTATTATTTCTAGTTATTATTATCTCATTACTCTGTTCCGACATCTATTGTAGTATTTTCGACTCGAGGGTGATCAACCTTCAAGGCCAGGATTGTTCAACTTGTGTGGTTTGGATTTACTTTTCTTATCATTAATTTCAATCTTAATCTAATTTCTCATTTTGTATCAAGTTAGATCACGTATCCTTAAAATCGCGTATAAATTTAATTGTTATCCGATTTTGAGGGTAAACAATAACAATTTGGTCAAAATATAACTCACATACAAAATTATTTTTCTGTACAATCTCGTAAAATATTCAACTTTATACAATTATGTTACTGTATATATATTTGTAAGTCATTTATATGTATTTTGTATATCGTGTATACATTACTACATGTTCGTTGAACATTGACTATACAATTGACATATACCCAACATACAACTTATTTATACATTGGGCTTTAATTCGACACAAACTCTAGCAAAGTCATCATGCATAAGTCAAAGTATTACTAATTGTTGTATAAATGCATCTATTTATTATATTTTTCTGGAGTTCTTGGCGCTTCTTATGATGATTTTGTTGTTTACTTTGAACTTTTGGAGATTAGTTGATCCAAGAGAATCAATGACTTTATCAATATACGTGTGTATAAAGCTTATGAAAAATAACTAAGTTTAGCATGGTAGAGGTTTACGTTGGGACTAATGATATAGCATAATTGAATACAATATCATTTTCGCAAATAGCCCATAAATTGGTCAAATAGTAGTTGCAACGTTATCGTTTGACTCTATCGGATTTGGATATGTTTTTACTCGAAGTATAATAATTTTTTTATGTCAATGCAAGCTGCGAGATAGAGGCATGAGAATGAGAGAGAGAGAGAGAGAGAGAGAGAGAGAGAGAGAGAGAGAGAGAGAGAGAGAGAGAGAGAGAGAGAGAGAGAGAGAGAGAGAGTGAAACAATGAGGAAGATGTGAGTCTAAAATAGAGAAGATTGGAGCTAGGTTTTTACTTTGCGTAGTAAATATAGATATGTTAGGTAATTAAATAAGAATCTCCTAATAGTGGTAATTAGGTTTATTATTTTACATATTGTATAGTTAAAAAAGAAACTATTTAGATTCGCATCGAGAAGTCAAGCTTAGGGGAGAAGGCAGTAAATCACTCCCTATCAAAGGCGAATCTATTTTTGTGTTCGAACTCGAGACCTCTAATTAAGAATGACGAGATACTTATCACCACCTTATAACCTTTGGCGGTATTCAGCTGATATCTTATGGAAATTGATGTAGCTTCATATACAAAATAATCCCATATAAGATTGGAATAAGTAATTGAGTCAAATAAAACTCTCATTCCTTGTTATAACAAAGACTCCATTAGATTGCCAGTTCAACATTTGACTATTTTAAGTAAAATAAAAAATAAAAAATATGAATCACCATATCATTAATTATCATATACGAAATAAGCTAATAGTGTATATGCGTGCTACCACGGTACCACCTACCAATCCATCCAAAATCCCATTAAAACATGCGCTTTAGATAACGCAAAATACTAATATACGATTAGAAGAAGAATTGAGTCACTTACATCTCATTCCTTACAATAATAGTACAATGAAAATACTATTGCCTTGTTAGTTAAATTGAGCATGACATGAGCTAGGTTGTAATTGAAAATCATTATCTCATTTGAAATATTATTATTCAAATAAACCTTTTTAACTTCAAGTTGTCTACCAAATAAGAATAATTTTATCCCTGATAAGTTAATTTGTGAATGTGACATAGTTCATGATCATGACAAAGAATGGTGACTTATTGTAAAATGCAATGTTGGGTGTTCAACATTGCTTTGCCTGGACTTTAGGTGAAAAGGAACTTACGAGAGCAGGGAATTGCGCAAAAAAAAAGAGATATGCTCACATTGAGTAAAGAAATAAAAGTGAAGAATCCCCTACTGATGTAAAGTCCTTGTATGTTGTGCTTAAAGAAATGTGAACTAGGTGTTATTTTGAATTGGAACTTTGGGGGAAATTGTAATTGTAAAAGGTGTAGGTCACGCATGAAGTTGTAGGTATTAAAGTTGCTTAGAGAGGTGAAGATACTCATATACAGATTATATCTAACCTGTCCCATAGCCTACGTTACGACCAAATGCAAAGTCCTACATGATCTAGATGAGATTGTTCATACATTAGTGGAGAGTTACATGATAGCCAAACTTATAGTACTCTTGAAGGCATGATTCACTTCTTTGTGAGGGCGAGTGATTGTTGTGTATTGCCCTAGGCTATTATTTGCAATTGGTGTGTGAATGTGCATTGTCTTTTTCTTGTGAGGTGTATTAAGGATTTGGCGCCAATTTGACCACAACACTAGTGGGATGTCATGACCGGGGTTAAGGTTGAATGTGATGACATGATGGTATCTAGTTGATTATGGCTGGCCATTTGACTAAGGTGGTTGTAGTGTTAGGAGCAATTTAGTTTTAGATTTGCCCGGGACGAGTAAAAGCTAAGTGTGGGGGTGTTTGATAAGCTTAAAGTTACTTAATATTTATGCCCGCTTTGTATCTTTGATTTGGTTGATTTGATAGAGATTTAGTCTGATTTTGATATAATATGTTGCCTTTCAGTACAAGTGGTGCAAAGGGGATCAATGGACGAATAGTGCACGAAGTGGGAGGACAACAAGTTGAGAAATGAGGAAATTCTCATGAGCCGCCGCACACGAGCAACCCCAAATGCGCAAGTACCACAGAAGTCTGCCAGATGTTCGCGGCCATGAGCGCGGTCATACTCCCAGGTGCGCGGCCCCGCACGTCCGTATCCGAAAATTCTAGTCAGGCCTATTTTTGTAAATTTTGAGGCATCCTTTTGACCTATATGGAGCCTAGCTCATCCCAAAATGAGGTATCTCAGATTTTGGAGCAGCTTTTGGAGAGAAGAAGGCATGGAAACAACATAGACTTTGAATACTTCATTTGAATCATTCAATACGAAAGTTTGTTTGATTTTGGGGATTGTAATATTTTCTTGTTCTCTTAATACTCTTCCGATGAACAACTTCTCAACTATAGAGTAATCTTTCTTACGGTTATTGACGGATATTGCGTTTTGACTATTGTTTTGGGTTTGCTTTTCTGTTAGTTGTCTAAATTCGTTGAACGAGTTTCTATTTGAACTGCAAGGTTAATTGTGGTAACTTTATCGAAAGAGAAATGTTGCTGCAATTCGCATTGTGTTATCTTGTTTGGGTTTGATTTCTCGACTCTCATAGGTAGTCGAAAGAGCATGTAGAGTTATCAATTGACCCAATTTAGAAGAATAGTCGAGAGACGTTCTTCGTAAGATCATTCATTCAACGTATTATTGCATATTTTCACAACATATATAATTATTTATGTAGTGAACTCTAATTCATTCGGAAGAAGAATTTGAATCCTTAAGATAGCCTAATCATTTGTTGAAATCGAAAGAGTCAATAAAAGTTAAGAATGGACATATCACATAGTTGCACATAATAATAGTTGATCACATATCTTGTCAAAACCATTATTTTTCGCTTTGATATTCAATCGTTGCTTCTGAGTCACTCAATTTCTATTATTATTCACAATCGATAATCTTAGTTTTTATTCTTAGTTCGGTAATAACTCAAAATCAACGGTTTATTTTTCTGAATAGTGTTAAGCTGAAGATTTATTCGAACATTATTTAAACTAATCACTGTGAAGACGATTTAATACTATACTATATTTAACTAGCGAGCCTAAGTTTTATACACCGGGTTTGAGCTCGTCAAATACCACCTACCAATCCATCCAAAATCCCATTAAAATGGGCGCTTTAGATAATGCAAAATACTAATATACGATTAGAAGAAGAATTTAGTCACTTACATCTCATTCCTTACAACAATAATACAATGAAAATACTATTGCCTAGTCGGTTAAATTGAGCATGACATGAGCTAGGTTGTAACTGAAAATTATTATTTCATTTGAAATATTATTCAAATAAACCTTTTTAACTTCAAGTTGTAATAATTTTATCCCTAATAAGTTAATTTGTGATTGTGACATAGTTCATGATCATGACAAAGAATGATGGACTTTAGGTGAAAAAGAACTTACTAAGCTTGTTCGGCCTTTTTCAAAATTCAGATATATTGGGCTTCGTTCAGCTACTTCTGTGGGCTTTCAAATTTTCTCAATGAGTTAACGGAAATTAACGGCAAGTTGAAGTAATACGAATAAATTCAACGGTCCCCACGGGACACGTCTTCCAAGTTTCTTCAAATTACCTAACTACCCTCTATCACAAAATATTCGAACCAACGTTCATAAAATCTAACGTTCAGAATTCAAAACCAACGGCTCAGATCCTTCGTTTCTTTGTAAACCCTGCTCCCACAACTTGGTCCTTTTCGTAAATAAACCTACTTCAAAATTAACGCATCTATTTTAATCAACAAATAAATTGTCTAAAAATATCCAATTTCTCTCTCACACGCATCGAGGTCCTGATCTTCGTTTTTTCAAATCATACCAAACCCAAAACGAAGCTCACAAGAAAACTTTCTATAAACCCTAATACTCCTTCCAAATTACCCCAAATTTTCGATTTTAATTACAAAAATACCTCAATTCTTTTGCTCTTCAGTTGATCCAGTTATAGGCATTTTTGAATTGATTTCTCTGTTCGGAAAATGATCGTTAGAAAGTACGGCCGGCGGAGTAGAAGCATGTCCCGGAACTACTCTGATTCAGGCTTAAACGGTGATGTTTCAGAAGAAGGTTCTCAAGATATTTACAGTTTTGGGTTTCCATCTCAAGACTCGGTTCACTTGAATAATTCAGATCCATACGCATATGATGCCGCCGGCTCATCTCAGGAATTGACGATTTTGCCCTCAAGAAAGGAAGATAGGGATGGGGATTTTTGGAATCCCAAGAAGGTAAAAAAGGTGTTTGATTGGGAGCCTTATAGTTTGAATTCATCTCAAGAATCCGACGAATTGGGGCAGAATGGTAGTTTGGGGAAATTTGATGGGGGTTTACTAGAACCGAAGAAGTTGAAGGGTAAGGAAAATGGGATTTTACAGAAGAAGAAGAAGAAGGTGAAATCTAAGGAGCTGGGATTGCCATCGCTGGGCCCCACAGCGACATTAATGGAGACACAAGAGTGTGGTGAGATGATGGAACATATGGATGAGGTGAATTTCGCTTTGGATGGTTTAAGGAAAGGGCAGCCTGTGAGGATCAGAAGGGCCAGTTTATTGTCATTGCTTTCTATATGTGGAACAGCTCAGCAGCGTCGCCTGTTACGCGCTCACGGGTATAAGAAATTTGGCTTTTAAACACAGTTTAGAATTTAGATTAGTATGAATCTTGATTGATTTCTTTGATAGACATAAATCTTGTCTTTCTTGAATAACTCAGTTATCACAGTGTTTGTTAATGGTAATTTGTGTATACAATTATAGGAGATAAATATATAAACATTCCCAGATAGAGAGAATTTTGATAGCTGACGTACAAAAAAATTGTACAAATTATCTTCAAGTTTTGTACAAATTGTTTGAGTTTGGAAAAAAATAGGGATGGTACTAAAGCAGGGGATGCTTGGTAGAGGAATATTTCAGTTTTTCCAGATGTATTGAGCAAGGCTCAATTATCTTCCAGTTTAATGTTTTGACCTCTGCTATCACATCATTCCTAACTCCAAAACTAATAATGAGCTTGGGTTCACTGATGAAGCTTTTCCATTTATAATTGGCTGAATGGTCCTAGTGTGATAGTGTTACATATGAATTTTTTTCTCAGTAATTGCTAGGGCTACATGTTGATGGATCCTTCAAGGAGGCTTCTTTATCTTATTCTTTGGAAATATGGTTCACCTTTAGAATGCGTTTTCCATTTGATTCGATATTCTAGTATGTAAATTTTCAAGATTGGAAGTACGTGAAGTATAATAGATGAGATAAATAATACCTTAGATCCTAATGGTAGTCATTGGTAACTCATGTGGGGATGACTTCTATTTTGAAATAATTAGACATTCCTCAGGTCTAGATTTCTGATAATCACAATTACTATGACTCTTATTGAAGATGTATATGATCTATCAGCTTAGATCCTAAACATGTAGCATTTTCCTTGAATTTAGTGGTCTGATTATTGATATTTATCCCTTTTTGCCCATTGGTATAACTGCCAAGTTTTTGATGTCAGGATGGCAAAAACAATTATTGATGCTGTTTTGGGACTCAGCTTTGATGACTCCCCTAGCAACCTTGCCGCAGCAGCTCTATTCTACATTTTGACCAGTGATGTAAGTTTCTTCGTCTCTAGCGGTATAGCCCTTTTATTTGGACAGA
Source organism: Nicotiana tabacum (assembly GCF_000715075.1). Taxonomy (NCBI): domain Eukaryota; kingdom Viridiplantae; phylum Streptophyta; class Magnoliopsida; order Solanales; family Solanaceae; genus Nicotiana; species Nicotiana tabacum. The sequence goes on along the minus strand of NC_134096.1, from coordinate 112,423,103 downwards.
AGAACTAGGTTCTTGCATATTCTTCATGATTTGTCAAATAGGAAAAGGTTTTTTCTCCACTCTAGTTGGAACAGGGTGAGACAACCCAATTAAGGAAGGGCACAGGCATGTACTGACTCATTAAACTTGAAAAATTGGACAATTATGTATTGGTACTTTTGAAGTCCTTATTCTGTCTGTTAGCTGCCTAGTTGATGAGTAACTTTGGCATAATGTATGATTGGAAATAATCTCTTCTCAATTGATTTCAAGGCATCAGTATTTCTTTCCTTTCTCTCTTTTGGTGGATAACAATTTACAAATAAGCATACTGTGGATGCCCCTTCATCAATATATTATGTTCTGACTGTTTTAAAGTTTCTCCCTAAAAGTTAACATTCCTTATAAGTTGTATCTGTATGCTAAAATTACTCTTTGGTAAATTATTCAGTTACAGATATTGTTTATATTTGCAATTTTTTATTAATAGTTTAATACATGCTCATTTTATTGTATTATCATCCATATAAGTTATCTGAGAACTTCTCCCTTCCTTCTGTTTTTGATCTTCCAAATTTTTTCCAGGGAGGAGACGACCGTCTTCTTGATTCACCCAGCTGCATTCGCTTTCTTATAAAATTGTTAAAACCGGTTGGCGCTCCTGCTCCGATAGCAAAGGCTCCAACTATTGGGAGCAAGCTTTTAGCAATGCGCTTAGATGCTGATGTTTCTCAAGATTGTGTAAAAGGGCTAGATTCTACTTCCTCTTCAATAATCTGCAAGGTGCAGGAAGTTCTTGTTTCTTGCAAGGAAATAAAGCCAAATGATGGACATGACAGACCAGAGTTAAACCCAAAATGGATTAGTCTACTGACAATGGCAAAAGCTTGCTTGTCTACTATCTCCATTGAAGGTTTGGTTGGCACTTAATTGGTCCTTTAAGGGATATTATTACTTTGTTCGATCTGTCTTTTCTTCTTTCTGCGCAGTAAATGTCAAGGCTATTTAATATATATTTGTCCTTTAGGATGGGTGGGTTGGTTGCTATTTTGCTATAAGCATCGAAAGTTAATCTGGGTATCTTGTGTTTCCTTAACTTTGTGAGATTGCATTTTGGTTGCTACCTGTGTCTCCTACTAAGAGGTAAAAAAACAGAAAGTAGAAGAGCTAAGTAGTTCTGTGCTTTGCTTTTATATATGTTTACGGCTTATAATATGCTTTCCTAGTAACTTTTTTTAATCTGCATTTGTCTTAATTAGTTGATGTTGCTTTTAGATGTTTGTGTTTTCAAAACTTGAGATCTGACTCTTTTTCTATATCTGGAAATTCTATCATATGACGTTCTAGAATTTTTTAGTGATCAGACCCATGTTTTTTGCCAGTCTTACCTTTAGTGTGGCTTACAATTGCATCATTTTGAAGAATCATATGGATACTCGGGCTAACTTGACAGTGATTGATCTGTATTTCATCCATTTTCCGCATCGTATAACATAATTTTCATTTTCCTATTTCTGTCAAAATTCACTCAGATACTTCTGGCACTGTGCGGAGAAGTGGGGGCAACTTCAAAGAAAAGCTGAGAGAGCTTGGAGGACTTGATGCGGTCTTTGAGGTGGCAAGGAGTTGTCATTCTGTTTTGGAGGTGTGAGCCTGTGTGTTATTTTCTGTGTTGTTACCAGAGACGTGTCTCATAAATTTGTGACATATGAGAGCCAACAACGTGCTCTGTATTCCTCTTGTAGTTAAGCTCTGAGTTAGCGCTGACATGACCATGTTGGATTGGAAGAACATGATGACTTCTATTCCCCTATCACCCCCTTCCTACCCTTTGCTTTTATCCAGTTATAGCATGAACATATGCACATGTGATAGAAAATTTATATGGATTTTGGTATTTATCTAGATCTTTGGTGTATGTGTGCAATCTGTGTAGGACTTTGATGTTATTTGAGTTATTCTTCTTTACTCATTGTTGTTATCAATAAGTGGATGTATAGAAAGATGTTTTGATGCTTGCTGTTAGATTTAGGTGACAATGGACAGTGAGTTTTATGCTTAACAGGATTGTTTTCTTTTTTTGATATGTCAACTATGTGAAGCAGCTGCCATGACAATACTTTCTCTGCAGGGATGGTCAGAGCTAAGCTTGCAGTCCTTGTCAGATTCTAAAGATTATGCTGCCCTAGAAAGTCTGGTGCTACTTTTAAAATGTTTGAAAATCATGGAAAACGCGACCTTTCTTAGTATGGACAATCAGGTAATTTCAATTCCAACTTTACTTTTTAGTAGACTTCCTTTCAGAATCCTTGAAGTCTTGGATGTTCAGTTCTGTATCGGTTCTGTTTCAGAATCACTTGCTTCAAATGAAAGGAAAATTAGATGGTCTGAACTCCCCAAGGTCTTTCACAAAGCTAATCTTAAGCGTGATCAAGATTCTCTCAGGTACTATTGCCTCTTATATTTTCATATAAAAAAATTATTGCCTCTTATGTTTTTCGTTTTCCTTTAGTCCATTTGCTATTTTTTCTTTTGTCCCTTGGCTTTATGATGCTTCCTGACTGTTAACTTGTTTTGAAATTAGGTGCTTTCCTGCATAGAACTTCTTTGGACAGTTCTAACTATGGAAAAGTCTGTAACCTTTCAGCTGGAACTGCTCATGCTTCAGAATTACGTTCACTATCAGACAAGAAAGGTAAGCTGTTATTCTTTTCTTTCTGGCAAAAGGGCATTGGAGTGTGCCTAGACTGCACATTGATGGTATCATCTTCTTCCTCTGTTTAAAGACGGGGTAAGAAGTTGAAACTACTTGACAATAACAAGGCAGTTTCTTTTTCTTTTTCTTTTTTTATCCGTAAAAGAATTGGAGGAGGTAAGATTCTTTGGGGGGGTTATGGTTTAATGGAATTCCACTTTTCCCTGGATAAAATTCCACTTTTCCCTGGATAAACTTGTTTTAATATTGATATAGCATTGCATGTGGATCACTTGTGCTGATTGTAGCACACATGGTCAAGAAGAAGGTCATAGGTGCTGCTCTCAGAAGCCCAAAGTTCTAGTAACACAGAAATATCATCTCCTCTTTCTCTGGATTCTCACCCATGTATGTGGTGTGTTAAATTATAATGCAAGAGATTACTAAAATAGGAGTTTGTTAGGGTTTGTGGTTTGATGGCTCACTTTGTGGTGCTTGTTTTGTTATTCTTAATTGGATTTTTGATAGTTTAAAGATGCGCCTTTATTCGAGATGTCTCCACAGTGAAAGGCAATTGAAGTTTATCTGGAGGATACCGGAAAAAGATATTGAAGTAGGGCAGCTTTGGTATTTCTTGTTTGTCCCCAATATTTCTTAATGCCAAACATGAAATATGACCTCCCATACTGTTCACAGAAAGCGCTGAAATGCTAACAGTAAGCATATCAATTCAACACAGCTTTTTAACTTTTGAATTTGTCAACTTTCAAATAGCAATTTAGTGCTAGAGTTTGGCATTTTTGGCGAGGAATAGCTTGATTAAATAGTGAGTGGCCCTGTGCTGCATGGCCAGGAAAGTTTTCTCTTCAGAATGAAGGGGTCCCATAAAAGTCTTTCGTTGGGTAAAATATAAGCAAAGTCCAATTTGAAGTCTAGACTTGTTGGAAGAGCTATCAATCAAACAGACAATTCCTCTCTGATTTCTTTGTTAGTCAATGAAACTATAATTAGCTTCAGATGTTGAATAATTTCGCTTTTGAACTTGTAGATGGAAATTGTCAGATTTTGTGCATTGATTCTTCTACGACGTGCTATACAAGTGAAGGTTCCTGTTCTCAGAAGAACTTAAGTAGTGAAATTCACACCGATCAAATTGGTTCATCCACGTCCAATTTAGAGTCTGCTAGTACTTCCACCAGTGATTCTTGGCAGCTTAAATTGAGGATTGAATCTTCCAAGACTGGGTCATGTAGTGGAACCTCTGGGGACTTCAGTTTTGGGGTCAAGAAGAATTCATCAAGAGTGAGTTTTTCGATTGGTGATAGTCAAAGAAGTAATGGAGAGAAGAGACTTGAGCTTATGGAAGAGAGTCAAGATCCTTTTGCATTTGATGATGAGTTTGAACCTTCACGATGGGATTTACTGTCTAAGCCAAAGGCGCCTCAAGCTCGAAGTAGGCAGACATCGTTTCTTGGACGCGATGATGAATACCAATCTCTCACTGTGCTAAGCCAGCCAGAGTCAAGTAGCCAGGAGAACAAACAAGAGTCAAGTAGCAAGGAGAACAATCAATCTGATCAGGCCTCTTGTTCTTCTACAGATGAGGAAATGTCGACCCTTCTGGCAGATTGCCTTCTCACATCTGTAAAAGTAATTTGCTTCACTTCAATGTTAGAAATTTATGTATGCTATTTTGAAGCAAGGAAGGTCTTTCCTTTTTCCTCCATTCAGTATGGTTCTTTCATATGTTAATTATGAAGACACGTTACTTTATGTTGGAATGATTTATCACTCTACAGGTCAAATGTTTGTTGGAGAACCTTGGAGTCTTTAATTGTTCTTCATTTTGTTTTCAGGATTGCTTTAATATACTCAAACTTGCACAATTTCTTGACATATGCGAGTCTTTTAATGACAGGTTCTGATGAACTTGACAAATGACAACCCTATGGGCTGTCAGCAAATTGCTGCCAGTGGTGGGCTGGAAGCTTTGTCTGCTTTGATTGCCAGCCATTTCCCGTCCTTCAGCTTGCATATGGATTCTAATGGGTCACCAAAATCAGGTGTGCTATCTGATAGTGAAGGTCATCTCAATGATCAAGAGCTAGATTTTCTGGTTGCTATTTTGGGTTTGCTTGTCAATTTGGTGGAGAAGAATGGCTGCAACAGGTAAATATTTTCTTTTGATTTGTGCTTTAAGTTGTTAACCCTGTATTTTTGATGAAATAAGTTGCTTCATTGCAAGCATCAAGAAGATGCAAAGTTACAAGAAGGATCAATGTTAGCTCCATTACAATATAACAAAAACCCGCCCAGGGAGCTAGCCCTGTAGGCTTTACATAATCAGCTTTTGCGGCTATTTGTTTACTCATCACTGTATTTTGGGTGGCTCTCCATGCATTTATTGAACATTGAGAAATTGGCTGCCATCTTTGCAGTTGTTTGTAGTTTGTTCTTGAATATTGATGCTTGCATATCTTTACTTATTTGGTACATCCCTGATAGAATTCTTCTCGTGATGTGGATCATTAAATTCTGGGCGACTGTTTTTTTCTTGTTATGTGGATTATCAAAATTTTAGGTGTAATATTTCACAAATTCCTTAAAATTAGAAAGCGCACGATTCTATTAGTCAGAAAAGCTGCTAACAGGGTGTTCCTCTTTCCTAGTATGCAGAAAATCTCGTTGATCTCAATTTCCCGGCTGAATGTATATAACAATAGTTTTAGAAGGTCTGAATATACTGTCCTTCTGAAGGAAAAATGGTTTCCATCTCTTAGAAAATTACTAGGAATATTCCACGTAACAGGTAATCTGTGCGTCCCAGTTTTAACTGTTTCCTATTGAGTGGAGATCTTGTGGTAAATCTTGCTGCATATAAATATTACTGGACCCTATACTAGAGTCTAAATCAGGTCTTTGGGTTTTAAACTTCTTTTCATATAAAAGTGGTTCCTACTCCCACTTTATATTGTTGATGCCATTATAAAAAATATTTAATGGCACTCGTGTGACAGTGTAATAGGAACATGGATTTGTATGGTTAATTTAAAGTATGTCCACTTTTTATCAGTGTGTAGAGGCTGTGTAGAAACAATTATTATGGGATCAACACTCTAAAACAAACAATTTTCCTTTTTTTTTGTGTGTGGAAAAGCTGCTGTTTTCTTTTCGGGGAAACAATGTTTTTCTCCATATAAAGTTTTTCCAACACAAAAACGAAATACTAGATGTATACAAACATTGTTTTTCAAAAAAAAAAAAGAACCTAATGAAAATTAACCGTTTTCTAATCCAAGCGGTACTTAGTGGTAGGTGTCTGGGGTTGTTGAGCCTACTACATAGTGGGTAGACATTTTCTCTTGGTAAGTGGGATTAATGAAAGAATATCGCCTTAATATCCTTCTCTTCTTAACGTTGAGTAGCTCAGTATTAAGTAATTGAAAGAATATCTCAATGCTTAACTTTACAACTGTGTACCTGGTGTAACTTTATTCCCTATCTCACGCCTTTCGGCATAACTTAACTTTACCTTTGATCTAACTTAGTTTCTTTAGTTCATGCCTTTCAGTTTTCGTATATAATATACGTTTGTTGAGATTATAGCAGTGGACGTTTATCTGGTATAATTGTTAAATACAGGCTTGCACATTTTGGCTTAGAAATTAAGTACATGATTCCACATGAATTTTGAGATGCAATATTGTAAAAATATGGATAACAATCTTTGAGCATAGTGTGCAATTTAATTGATTAAGTGGTTATGCAAACATAGATGCACCTATGAAGAATTGCACCTTATATATTTAAGACAGCTGACATCTTTTAAATTTCCTTTTGGTTATAAGCTTGTGTAATAATGGCTTAAATATTATGGAACCTATTTTGTTCTATTAAGGACACTGAAATCTAGAAACAGGTGATATTTCCTCAGCATGACTAGTATCTCATCTGTTAGCTATCCCAGCAGATCATGCAACATAATCTGCTGACTGAGACATGTGTCTTTGCTGAACTCTCATCTCCGTGATAATTCCTCGTTAATTTTTGAAATTCCTTATACAAAGAAAAAATTAAAAAGAAAGGAAGAACGCCATGTATTCATTGATTCGATCATTTAACATTCTGCCATTAATGGTAGTTTGCTCATATCGCAACATAATCTGCTGATTGAGGCATGTGTCTTTGCTGAACTCTCATCTCCGTGATAATTCCTCGTTAATTTTTGAAATTCCTTATACAAAGAAAAATTTAAAAAGAATGGAAGAATGCCCTGTATTCATTAATTCGATCATTTAACATTCTGCCATTTAATGGTAGTTTGCTCATATCGCTTTACCAGATCTCTTAGAATGACATACTGGTATGTTGTCATGCAAGTCTCAGATTTCAGTTGTTGATGATAGAGCACCTGATAAAACATTTGCACTTCTTAAACCAAGCCTTTTGCTAATGGCAGGTCGAGACTTGCAGCTGCTAGTGTTTCATTGCCTGTATCAGAAGGTTTGTTTGAGGGGGAGAGCCAGACAGATGTTATCCCTCTGCTATGTGCAATCTTTCTGGCAAATCAAGGGGCTGGAGAGGCTGCTGAGGAAGGAAAAAGTTTGCAATGGGTAGGGAGATTGCTTTATCCAAATTTATTCTTTTCTGGCAATACCTGGAGTGCTTGTTACTGAGAAAGGAGTATTGCATAGCTATTTTTTATGTTGTTTGGTTCTGATTCTGGAATTATGGGGTTATTTCATTTTGTGCAGTTGTTTATTCTCCATGTGATTCACAGAGAAGTCAGTCGCCTAGCAGTGAAACTAGAGTGCAGACTCAAAAGATGATTCCATGAGCATGCTTTTATCAAATTCTAACCAATCACGCCTGTTTGCTGAAACATAACTTTTTGTTTATCCTTTAAAAGTACGGATAGAGTATTACATGTGCACATGTTATCATGGGAAAAAAATAATGGAGAGCTTGGTCTCCGAGTTGCTCTAGTGTGCTTAAGCTTTGCACATATTTCCATTTCGATAATGAAATAGGATGTTTACAATGTATTCTTTCTAATTTTAAGAACTCATTTTCTCTCTTACTAAGTAGCTCAACTACTCCTTTATAATTCAAGCTAGGTATAATTTGGTCAACACAAATGAAATCATTATTATTTTTGCATTGTTATTTCAAGGTCTAAAATGCGCATCTGACCTGGCGGTAAATAAATAGGATGCTGTTAAAAAGTTTAGTTCTATGTCTGGAGTGTTAAGTTACTTATCCACACTATATATTCTTTCTAAAAACCTACCCTTCAGGTTGTATGTATGTTCTAATTCTATATTCTGCGAATTGAATAAGGATACTGAATGTTCATTAATTTTGCGTTTTCCAACTTATCACAAAAATAATTTCTCCATTTTCTAAATCTGCTTAGTGATGCCAGCTTTGATTGTCAAATTCAACTTGCTGATCATATTGCAAGATTTTTGGCTTCGTGAGCTCTAATGGGACTAAGAGTTTGGCTACTTGTGGGGATATGAAATCCACTTGGGGTGGGGTAGGGGCAAGAGAGAACTAAAAGATTGGGGAGGGGGGGCGAGAGAAAGGTACTAAAAGATAGTGGAGGTTATTGAGTCTTTCAGTTGATTGAGCATGAAAGCAAGGTTAAACTAGCCTTATCATATACTAACCAGTGCTAGATTTTTTTTTGCTCGACTATGTTGCTACGAAATTGAATGCGGTTGTCTTGTACAGGATGATGAAGATGCTGTATTACAGGGAGAGAAAGAAGCTGAAAAAATGATTATAGAAGCTTATTCAGCTCTCCTTCTTGCCTTTCTTTCAACTGACAGGTTAGTTAAGTCTTTTGGAATTAGTTTTTAATCTGTTATCTCTTATTTAAATGCTCTCTTATGTTTAAATATCTTTATTTGGATCAGCAAGAGCATACGACAGGCAATTGCTGGTTATTTACCAGATCATAATTTGTCCATTCTTGTGCCTGTGCTGGAGAGATTTGTGGTATGTGATCTTGTCCAGTTCTTTGAGTTGATAAAGAATGGTAGTAAAAATTGTAAAATTCTTCCCAACTTTTAAACAGGGATACTCAATTTCAAATAACTAACCACTTCTAACATAGTTATCTAACTTATTGCCACAAGAAAGTGGAACATTGTTTCCTACCGATTTTGTATGTATGTGTTAATAGAGTTCTTATCTTAGTTGTATTGTTTATCCAGGAATTTCACATGACGCTGAACATGATTTCACCGGAGACTCACTCAACAGTGCTTGAAGTTATAGAATCTTGTAGGGTTCGGTGAGAGCAAAGGAACTTCGTTTTCTTTTCCTTCTGCACATTGTCCTCAATATGAGAAAGAAGATGGTACCAATGAGACTTTGTACATCCTACCTACCCTTCTCTGCAGCATTCATTATTACATGACGGGCATCTGTTGGTGCATTGCAAATCCTATCTTTGGTTTTGTGAGTCATGGGGGCTTTTGTTTGACTATGATTTTTCTAAAGTTTAGGGGACATTTTTTTTTTCTATTTTCCAGCCGATTGTCACCACTTGTGAGGGCTGAGATGCTTGTACATGAAGAACAATTATGAATGTGAAACACAGAATGTAATTTGTAGTAATTTTCTAGTGATGGTTTCTCTATCTGGTGATTTGTTATTTCACTGTATCTTTTCCTGTTGTATTAGTTAAGTGTGGAGACTTCCATATATTTCTTGATGAGAATCGTTATTACGGGTAAGCTTATAGTAAGCAGCATTTCACAAAAAATCATCTCGAAGTTGTAATTTTATCTTGTAAAATATGATTCTTCTGATAAAAATTTGGCTTGTGGTTTGTCTATTTGAACGTTGTGTGTTTGGCACTGTTAAAAAGTTTTCAATGAAAACACGTTTTTTTTGGTTGGTTGTCTAGGAAGCTTTTTCTTCAATTTTTTTTTAAAGGGTTCTCTAAAAAGTTGTTGAGATGGGTTATTAGTACCGCACTGTTTCTTCTTCTCTCCTTTTATTTTGTTATTTTTTCTTGATTGATTGGACTGCGTGCTAATTTACGAGGACTCGGTTATAACATGAACTACTAAGAAATCTTAACGAGTATAATTTGCGGCAGGGTAACAGTCATTTGATTAATATGAATTTGGCACAAGCCTCTGGAGAAAAGGAAAAAAAACAGTAATAATTTCTTAATTTTGCTGCTTTATCATGTTGGTTTCACAGTGAAATGAAATTCCTTTAATGTTGTAATCTTTCCACATGACAATTTATATTGGCACTTCTCTTACAAAATAATAGCGGCGGGCACTCAACTTTCGTGATATAACAGAACACGAAAAAGATGGAATATGGATTACATAACATGGTACTTTCCTCTTTCATATTCCAATTCTATACCAAATTATCGCTGACGTGCACGAAGCACCAGTCTTAATATAAAAAACCATCTGATTTTTTTCTTTGAATACAAGAAAACAACACACAACTCTCATGTGCGTTGGTGGAACAACCAATCCAGGTTATACATTATTCATTCATTTTGAGCTTCACCAGGAGAGTATACTGGACATACTTATATATTGCGACAATTTAACAAGTTACTTACACTAGATACTGTTTCGTATTCAAGATGCTTAATAGAAATTGCAGCAAATATTATATGTAGTAGATGGTGAACTCATTCACACTTTTAAGTAAAGGGAACAACAAACGCCTCAACCCCAAGCAAGTTGGCGTCAGCTATATGAGATAGAACAACCAAAGTGTTAAGTGCTTGCCAACAAAGCCTTACTGAGGCTTACTATTCTTAGTAAGGAAGTCGAGCACGAGTTGATTAACCTGGTCAGGTAGTTGTTCTTGAACAAAATGGTTTCCTTCTGGCAAAGAGGCCGTCTCCAGATTAGGTACTAAAGTTTTAAGTTCTCCATTAATGTAGTCTTCCATTCCTGGAAATTTGAGGACATAATCCTTCTTCCCCTCAATAAACAGCGCAGGAACATGAACTGTTGGATCTGTAACATCTATTTGTTCATGCAGTGACCTATTGCATCATGAAATTCATAAACAACCAAAATAAAAACGAGTAAAATAATATATCAGGTTACTTTTTCTTTGTCAACTTGCACACACCTTGGCATCACAAGGTACATTTAACAGTCCAGGTACATGCTAACTCTTTTTTTTTTTTTTTTTTTTTTTCTTTTTTTAATAAAAAAAATTATATATAATGGTAAGGGAAGGGGAAATGAGGGAAGGATTATAGGTTTTAAATCAAACCCCTCACTGACAAGGTGAAAGTTTATGTAGCCAACCAACTCAGCTACAAAGATTCCCCAAATGTGTTAAAGGTCTTTCATTTGATTTATCGATTTCTTGTTTTTTTTCTTTTTACCCCTCCCTAGGAGCTCTGCCACTTTTGCTCCCTTGATGATTAGAAGCCATAACCCGAGTATGGATGTGGAGGGTGCTTACCACTTGAACAAAACTCTTAGAACTTGCTTGTAGTACTTTATTATTTCCTAAGTCAGCCTCCCCTTGTAGAGGGGCAGGCCCATTATGAACCAAGTTCTAACCGTGCACCATTGGCTCTTGGGGATTTTTCAGTTATAAGAAAAAAGCCTGCCTCTCCCGACCAAGGCCATGAATGACTATAACGATTGTTGGTTTGATGTATGTGTGTGAGAGAAGTGAAAGTAGACTTTCCAGTAATAAAAAATGTAGATGTTTGTGATACCTATAGGGAACCTGCAATGCAGTTCTGAATCCAGAATTCTCATACAAAGCTCCATATGCAGCCAAGTCTTCCTCAGAAAACCAAGGGGGTAGAGGGGTTGAAGGTTGCACAATGTCCATGATTTCCTGATTTTCATTTGCTATTGGTACTTGACTTCTGGAGAAAAGAATGTATACATTCCTCACTACTGTTTTAGCATCGAGGCGACCAAAATCAGCCTCAGCTCTCCCAGGCTCCTGGAAAGAATTAAGATATCTCTAAGCTTGAATTAGAGAACTATATATCATGAGGAAAGCAAATTAAATTAGAGATGGTAAAAAACGTACCCCCCATCTTGAAATATAGAAGCCTTCAGGGAGGTCTTCTTTAAACTTGAGAGGGTGTGGGGGCCAAAATGGCACTCCCATAACAATAAATCCAGAGACTCTCTCCTCATAGAGATTGACAAAACGGGAAATGACAATAGATCCAAAGTCTTTACCAATGAGAAAAGCCTACATTATTGAGCAAACACAGAGATGAGAAAAACACAATTATACCAATAGAGAGACAGAATACCAGAACTTGACTATGACTAGTTCTGTACAATCTTAAGATAATGTATTGAATCTTCATTAGATTCTAACACCTCCAACACTATTATGTCCAAGTAAAAGGGATCACTTGCTGTGTCTTTGATGCAAGTTTCATAGCAGAGTTGTCATTTTGCACTACTACTTTTGTCTTATCTAAGAAGTAAGAGCTAAAGTTGATGTCATGTTACCAGCAGGTCCCGGGTGTCACGGGTTCGAGCCGTGGAAACAGTCTCTTACATAAATGCACTGTAAGGCTGCGTACAATAGACACTCGTATCCGGCCCTTCCCGAATCCCGTGCATAGCATTAACTTAGTGAACCGTTTTGTGGATCCCTTATATTTCGTTTACAGCTTGGGTCAAACCACTTTATTCTTTTCAGGCTACAACACTAGTCCAAATTCCAACCCCCAAAAAAAAAAGAACACTTTTTCCTCAATTTAAGAAGATGAATATACCTTAGAGATGCCAAGAGCATCAAGAAGTGCAAGGGTGTCATTGGCAAAATCAAGAAAGGTGGTTTTCTCGGGTTCGGGTGGCTGATCCGACAACCCGTATCCTCTGAAATCGGGTGCAATAGCTCTGTAACCAGCTTTGGCCACAGCTATCATTTGGAACCTCCAAGTATACCATATTTCGGGAAATCCATGCAAGAACAACACAACTGGGGAATTCCCACTTCCAATTTCAGCTACATGAAGCTTTAGCCCGTTCACTTCAACATATTTATGCTCTATTTGTTCCATCTTTCTGACTGTTGAATTTCTCTTTTCCTCTTTCTCACTTTCTGTTTGAGTTTTTCCCCTTGGGAGTTGAGTGAAATGATGAAATACGTATGGGATTTTTATACTTCACGAATTCATGTGAAGGTCAAAGTAAGTCACTGTTTTCTAAAGTTTAAGTTACACCTTGTTTGGATGGCTAGTTATATATGTTTCACAATGTATAATATATTGTATTGTATTGTATTGTACTGTATCATTTTGATATATATAATCTTTGAATATATTGTATTGATTGCTGTCGTTTTATGATGTCATGCACCCACAATATGAAAAATAAACTTGCACTATTATATAGAAAAAATAAGGTACGAGATAATATTATTATATAAAAAGGTAGGTTAAAGGATAAAATAATATTATTTAATAATAAAAAAAGACAAGATGAGAGAAAAAAATAAGGTAACGAAGCGACCACACCAAATTGATCGTTCTATAAAGTGACATTTCCGTCGTTACGTAACAACGAATTTAATGATACAATAAAATTATATTTAAGTAACAATCAAACTAAATATTATATTTAAAGTAACAATACGATACAATACAATAGTTAATAATCATCCAAACAAGCTTTTATATACACGGTAAGCCTAAAGAATGTGTTACACTCTCATATCATAATAGTACTAAACTACTAATTATGCATCATAGAAAATACAAAATATCTCTAGTCAAATTTGTTCCTTCATTGTGAATTTGTGACTCTTGCAAAGCAGAAAAGCATCTTTTAAATGTATTATAAATACAAATTATGCATCATACTGTATTACATACAAAAGTATTTCTAATCAATTTGTCCCATTAAAGTCTGGAGCAGGAGAGTGAATCTCGCTAAGCAGAAAAGCATCTTTGCCAAACCACTATCGACACTAGGAGTATATAATAATTCGTTGAAATTTTCCTGCTATGTGATAATTTATATCTGCCATTATTATTAGCTTGACTTCTAAGTATAAACATAAATCAGAGGAGTAATATATTATAATTAATATTCTTTCTTGGTATTATCTTACATTCCATTATCCTTTTTCTTGACTAACTGCCTGCTGGCCGAATTTTATTAGAGGTGAGTAAATAAGGGAGTGACACAGTATTCTAAAGATTTTTTAGAAACAAAAAGAAAAAACATATATAATAAAGTGCAGCTAAGTGCACTAAGCTCTTCCTATGTGCGGGGTTTAGGGAATGACCGGACCACAAGGGTCTATTGTACACAGTCTTACCCTCATTTCTATAAGAGGTTATTTTCACGGCTCGAACCCGTGACCTCTTGGTCACATAGCGGCAACTTTATTAGTTACGCCAAGACTCCCCTCCAAAAAAAAAAAAAAAAAAAAAAAATACTTATCATATCTGTCATCTTCTGTGAGGTCATGTCTCAAAAAAGATAAGGATATCATCAAAGAATCATAAGTTTAGTTGGTTACCTACATAACTTAGCAGGTTCCTTTTGTGAAAAAATACATATTAGTAGAATCCACATAACTAACTGGCTTATAATAAGTTACAAGAGCAAGTGTATTTTTAATTATCCTGTTTAAGACAAGTTCAAATGTACTTATATGCTAATAATCAGTTTATCTTTTGTTTTATATAAATAAAATCTACGTCTAGCCATCTGGGTGCCTACTTGTTTTGTTTGTAATGTAGTTATGCAATCAATTGGAAGCTATTGACACATAGACAACCAATAATATTGGTATAGAGCGCCTTATCAAAAAGAAAAAAGAAAAAAGAAAAGAGAAAAATAAAGAGAAGTTAACCAAAAAGGGTATGGAGATTAACAATAACACTCTGATTTTGGTGAATTTGCACATTAATTTTTCAATTTCTGAAAATTAAATTTGTACTATATATTTAAAAATTATATAAAATACTTTAAGTTATGATCTTCTATAACTAAAAAAGTTCTAAAAGTATCTGAGACAATCGTGCTCTAGAAAAAATTATTTAATTCTCCAAATAGGAATTACATCACATAAAATAGGATTTCGGGAGTAGTAATTCTTTTCAAATCTCAAGTTCCACAATTTCTATCATTTCTATTATCTTTTCCTCTGATATACCTACCTAATCAAGAATATAAAAATCTGTCTGATTTTAAAGGAAAGAAGACACAAAACCTTCATCTGTTTCATTTTCTCCACTCTGTCTTTAAAATATGTATCTATCAAGCCATTAGGAAACAATCTAATACTAGAAATAAAATACAATTCTTGGAAATGTAGACGGATATCACCAAAATGTGGTTCTTTTGAATTCAAAGAACTAAAATGTGTGGAAAAAAAACTTGGTGACAATTTTATATATAATGCCCTTTTAAAGGGCGCTATACCTTAACGGCCGTTTGCCCAGTTAAGTATAGCGCCCTTTTAAAAGGCTCTCTCTCTCTCTATATATATAAAGCCTTTCCTTACCGCGCTATACATATTATGTGGGTCCACCAATAATTCTTATGGGCTTAACTGACATAATAATAATTCAACTGGGTATAACACCCTTATTTAAAGCGCTATACCTAAAAAAAATTGTACCCTCGGATTGGTTTTTGCCTTATTTAAAGAGGTTAAGAATTTTTTAAAAATTCATTCACAAATATTTTCAAGTCTTCTGAAATATTTCTTCAATAAGTTGTTTTGCATTTTGTCATAATGTCTGAAAAGCGAGGGGGGGAGGGGGGAGTGAGGTTGTGGTAGCGAATAACTCAGTAACCTATAGTTTATCTCCACAACGTCATGTTAAGTTGCCACTTACAATGGAGTACGATACATTGGTGTCGTTGTTATGTAAAAAAAAATGAGTGTGAGCAAACGTTCGGTGAACCTTAAAGTAACCGGAAGATATCCGTATTTTGTAACTCCGCAAGGGGTTTCATGTTATGCTGAGTTTAACATCGAAGGCGATGAAACTCTGAGAGATTTTTTGAGGACTCCGGATGAATACCGGAAATTTCTTGTGATAAAAATGTTGGAAATGTACGTCATGGTTGAAGACGTTCGCAATAATGAGGTTGCGCAAATGAGGGATATCCCCCAATCATCGGGTGGTTATTTTGGAGCAGTTTTAGCCGAACAGATTCCGGCTGAAAGAGTTTGGCCTGATCTAAGCTTATCTCCACGGGCGAATGAGGAGCGAGGAAATAATTTCTCTCCTAGTTTACATAATCCACAAGACAAGTGGTAAATTTCAATTTTCCTTTATGTTACGATGT
Organism: Nicotiana tabacum; assembly: GCF_000715075.1. NCBI lineage: Eukaryota > Viridiplantae > Streptophyta > Magnoliopsida > Solanales > Solanaceae > Nicotiana > Nicotiana tabacum. The sequence continues at coordinate 112,407,128 of NC_134096.1, read as the reverse complement.
TTATTTTTGCTGTATTGAATTTGTATTAGTACTCATATATTCTACAGAGGGTACCAGCCAAATATGAATTTTACAAGTTATGAACCAACGCCCAGTTGGAATATGCCTAGTTCTGTTGTGTTGGATCATTGTGGTCCATCCGGGAGTCATCAACAACAGGATAATGTCCATCATGGGATGTCAACACATTACGATTTGTAAGTGAAGTAATATAGCTATATGTAAAGTATTTATCAATTTGAGTAACTCATTATTTTGTTGGTTGTGCAGTGAAAACGAGCATCCTGAAGGTCATGTCCTTACTCAATTGCCAGAAGATGACATATTTAATCGAGATCTGGTAGATGCACAGAGTCAGGAAAAGAGAATAGTGATTATGACAACAATGCTAATGAGTCTGGAGATGACACACCCTTCCCTGATGAGGGTGATGAGGAGGAGGAAGAGAATGCTGGACCTAATTTGACGAGGGAGCATGCTCCACCTCCCGTTAGACCAAGAGTGTACGAGTCCCACGTGTCGTTTCATTCAAGAGAGATTCCCTACCCTGATTATTTGCCAAGTATGTCGGATGTGGATGCCCTCACAAGGGATATTGACGAAATTCGGACAACAATGTGGGATGAATATAGAGCAAAGGTGGTGTCAAAGGGCATGCTTTTTCCCGATAAAGCGCGCCTAACTAGGGCGGTGCTAATGTACAACGTAAAAGAGTGTCGTGAGATCATGATACGCGAGTCATCTCCAGATGTATACAAGATAGTCTGTCGTAGATGATTTACGGGTTGTAATTGGATGATGTGTGCGAGGAAGAAGAAAATAAATATGTGGGTTATGGGTAAATACATTGGCACCCATAATTATGAAATGGACACATTTAGTGGGAATCATTTTAACTTGAATGTTGACTTGATTTCTCTTGTCTTGATTCCACACATCAAAGCGTCCATAAGGTACAAGATCAAAGAGTATATAACATCCGTCCACCAGGAATATGGGTGCACCATTACCAAAAGAAAGGTATTTTTCGGGTGCAAACGTGCGTTTGAAATTGTTTATGATAACTGGGATAAGTCATTTGCATCTCTACCCAGTTACATGGCTGCATTGCAATACTTTAACCCCGGGACTGTTGTTGAATGAAAGTTTGAGCGGAGTTCGGAACTACCAGAATATATATTCAAATATGTGTTCTGGCATTTAAACCAGCAATTGAGGGTTTTCTGCATTGCCGGCCGGTAATATCCATAAACGACACTTATGTCTATAGAAAGTATGATATTAAGTTGTTGATCGCCGTTGTAGTAGATGCTAATAGAAATATATTTCCCTTAGCTTTTGATATTTGTGCCAATGAAAGCCAAGAGACGTGGACACTATTTTTGAACCTCTTGAAAGAGCACGTTATCAAACAGCGCTCAGGTATTTATCTAATATCTGATCGGCATGGTGGTATTTTAAGTTCTGTACAGCAGGAACCGTATGCCTACCACCGTTACTGTGTGAGGCACCTGAAGGCCAATTTTCATAAGGCATATCCCAACAAGGATTTGCATGATTTAATGTGGATGGCTGCAACAGATCACCAAGAGTGTAAATTCAGGAGGTGCATCGAATCTATCAGGCAGGAAGACGAGGGAGTCTATCGTTGGTTGATGCGACATGAGCTTTACAAGTGGACTTTGCATGCGGATGGTGGCAGAAGATGGGGAATTCTGACTACAAATATGTTAGAGTCTTTCAACGGGTTATTGAAGTCTACACGTGGATTGCTTGTCACTGCCATGGTGCAGATGCCATTCAAGCATATGGCAGAGAGGTTTGTTGAAAGGGTTAGATGTGCATCGTCATTGATGGAAAGAGGTATTAAACTTATGCCAATACCAATAAAAAGATTTGAGAAATACAGGCGGCGAGCACATTGGCATTCATATTTACAGTATTGCAACGAGCAAAATATTTTTGAAGTTCGCACCGCTATCCATCAAAATCGGGAGAATAATACACATACCGTAAATGAAGCCAGAAGGTTATGCTCTTGTGGGAAATGGTCTATCTATCACATGCCGTGCTCACATGCCATCAAGTGCTTTCAACATACAGGTTTAGGGGCAACCAACTGCGTTGATAAAAAATATAGTGTTGCTGCATACTTAAACACCTATAGTGGGCAGATGCAGCCAGTGAGTGATGAGTATTATTGGCCGCCGAAACCATTTAAAATGGTGTGTAACAAGGACTATGTACGTCAACGACAAGTGGAAAAAAGAACGCGTATACGGAACCAAATGGATGTTGGTGATACCGTTTATGCGCACAAATATGGCATATGCTCGAAAACAGGACATGACCATCGTAAATGTCCTTCAGCTGGTTTGGGTGGCAGTAGTAATCCAGCTCCTGGTGGAAGTTCATCTAATGTGCCCAGCTATCAAGGATACACGTAGTGTTTTATTTTCTTAATGTGGTTGTAATAAGTGTATGTACTTGTTTATCTTGCAAAATGTATGAAATAAAATTATGTTTCAATTGCTGTTAAATCTTATTGATATTTAACATAAATACTTAAGTACAACAAATCCAACAAATCCCTGCAACATGGGAGACTATGTCGAGCCTCGTACTCCCGTCCATATCCTCACCTATCAACCCACGTCCTAGCTAAAGGGAGAAACGGAGGTGGTGTGCCCGGAGCTAAGGGTGGTAGAGGTGGCTGCAACTGCAGGAACCACTCCCATGCCCAAACGTGCAGCGGCAAAATTCCAGCAACGTCTTGCTGGGTGCCCATGCTCGCTTGGCACATCTGCATGTGCAAGTAACCGAGAACAACAGCACCCCAGCTGTAATGATGTAAATCATCTAGCCGCTCAAGATAATGAAGAAATCTCAAGGTGACTAGGTTCCCCGAAGTGTTCGGGAACAAACCTTCAAACATAAGCAGCAACAACAACCTCGTGTACCGGTGAATATGAAGCTCCGGTGTATTATCTGTGATATCAGTGTCCATCGCGTCCAAATGCTGCCTGTGAGCACGTGATTTTTGCCCGACTAAAAATACTCCTACAAAATTCAAAAAAATAAATAATAATAAAAAAGATTTTTTCTAATTATTTTAATTTTATAGAATTTTTAGGAAATCCTGTTAATTGTTGTTTGCATTTTAGTTGCATATTTAATATATTGAAAATATAAGAAAATACCACAAAAATATCAAAAATTTCATGCATTGCATTTTAGGTTTTTATTTGCATTTTTAGGATTTAAGTTGTTTATTAATTGCATTATTAAACAAAAATCACAAAATACAATAGTTGTTTACATTTTTAGTCTTTAGTCTTAATTATTTAGTGATAAGTTAATGAAAAATAAGTTAAGGATAATCTTACAAAATAGATTAATTTAGAATCTAATTTAGGATTTAGTTAGTTTGTTTAGGATTTTAATTAATTCAATTAGAATTCGAAAATCAAAAGAAAAAGAAAAGAAGAAAGAAATAAAGAAATGGAATTAAGGAATTTGTTTGGTCTTGTTCAAAATTGGGCCAAAAGCTCTCAATGGCCCAATCCACTCTCCTCCACTTAGCCCAGACCCGTTAAAAAAATCGGTCCGACCCCCACTTAAACCAAACGACGTTGTTTTCACCTTTTAATCCTAGCCTTTGATTTCCTCTCATCTAACGGTCCTAAATTAACCTCACCAAACCTTATAACTGTCTGAAAATATCCCTAACCCCCCCCCCCCTCCAAAGACCTCTCATTTTGATCTTCCTCCTCAACCTCTCAAAACCCTAGCCGCTTAGGATTCCCAAGACCCGGCCGTCGGCGGCCACCACCCAACCACGCCCAAAGCTTCACCTTACAGTCCTCACTTTCCCCTCATCACATACCTCCGTTTAATTTCACCGTAAAGTCACCCAAACGCCTTGAATTTCAGATATGACGAAATCAAGAAAACCTTAATTTCACTTCATTTTTGATTTTTCTTCAAATCTTGGTTCGTTTAGCTTCAATACCAAAGTCGGTTGCCTTGACCATCTACAAACTACCATTTCATATAGTTTTTCAGTTCATGAGGTCTTCAAGAACAAATGTTTTCCGTCACATTTCACTCCCTCGGCTGGCCCGTGCTCAAAATTGTCATATATAGCACTAAATGTGCTTTCGAGTATTAAATTAGTGCTCATATGACAACATTGAACACTGACCGGATTCTTCTGCCGGAGTTTGGTCAATCACCAGTCCTTTTTGGCTAGCATTTGATTGGTAAATTTTTTAATTTTTCTCTTTATCTGTTTCTTTGTTAATTTCATTAAATTCTCGTTTTGCACTCCTTTTTTTCCTCTTAGTTTAGTTTGGTTAGACGTTTTACATATTACCTATTTAATTATGTGTTTTGGATGATTAGTATTAGTTGAATACATTAGTTAGTCACATATTTGAATTAGAATTTTTATTATTGAATTGTTTCATCTTTTGCATTAGCATTTCCAGTTTGTGTGATAGTTTGTTTTATTTTTAATTTTTAGTTAACGAAAATTTTAAAAAGGGGTTGAGAGAGAATTAGGAAAAATAAAGAGACTTCTTGTTGAGCTGTTGAGAACTGTCAGTAGGTATTAGAAAGGACTAAAGTGCATTTAGATAAACTTGGAGTGATAAAAAAGGGTAAAATACAGAATTTTAAGAGTGAAAAAATAAAAGAAGCTTCTAGAATAGGGTTCTAGAATAGGGACAACTGTTTCAATTTGTTAAGAAAAATGCTGAAAACATTTGGAAAAGGGACAACTGTACAAAATTGGTTAAAAAAGATGCTGTGGTTTCCTTTTTTCACGCTGACAGATTCTTTTTTAGACTCTCTCATTTTCTTTTGAGCATAGCGTATATACTCTCGTTGGCATAGAATTGGGGGCATTCATTCATTCATTCAGCATTCCTCTCATATTCACTCACGAATATATGCTGATTTTCTTCTACACTCATCCTCACTGATTTTCCACAGAAAAACACTCTGAAATCTGGATTTAAAAAAAAAAAAGATTTAAAGAGCCACTTTGAATTCCATTGCAATATTTCAGTAGTTTCTGAGTTCTCGTTTGAGTGGATTTGAAGCTGTTTTTGCTGTTACTGCTGCTACTTCTGCCATTTTGTTAAGCTTGGCTTCATCTTTAGTTTCTTTGACCTTAGCTGAGAACTGATTCTGTTATTTCTTCCTACGATTAGCTGTTGCTTCTTCTCCAAAGTCATAGATTTATTTTCTGTTATTTGTTTTTGCTGTAAGCCAGGTATCTTCTGTCCAAACGATAGATTTTCTTTTCATTTGAATGAGAGTAGTTAAATTGGTTCATGCTTTGATGTGTTTCATTATTGCCTAATTGATTGATTTTCATCATGTTGCATCTTTGTTAACTCTACTGTATTGAAACCTAAGTCTAGTTGCAATATGAGTTTACTGCATTTATCATGCAAAAAAAAATGTTATTTTTTTAAAAAAGAAGATGTTTTACTTATTTTAGTGAATAACTGGTGTTTCCAAAGATGGGGTTTGGGTTGAGATACATGTCAAAGCAAGAGGAGGAAATAGAGTGTGTTGGTTCAAGTGTCTCTAATGGTAAGTGCCCTCCACTTCCAACTAAAAGGTTGTGAGTTCGAGTCACCCCAAGAGCAAGGTGGGGAGTTCTTGGAGGGAAGGATGCCGAGGGTTATTTGGAAACAGCCTCTCTACCCCAGGGTAGGGGTAAGGTCTGCGTACACACTACCCTCCCCACACCCCACTAGTGGGATTATACTGGATTGTTGTTGTTGTTGTTTGGTTCAAGTGTCTGAAGCACACTTTCATTAGGCCATTGCTAAGCTATTACATACGGGCATGAAGCTAAAAATTAATAAGTTAGAAAGTTGTTTTCTCTATTAGTACAGGCCGTGTATTTGTTCATTAAGGTGTAATCAGGCATTTATTACTGTCAAACCTGAGTTTTATAATGTAGTTATGTATGTAATTTTGGAATCGAACAAAATATTCATGCTCAGTATGTTGTATTTAATTCATCTCCTTGCAATGATGTTCTAAATTTTGAGTGAGTTGCCAATTATTGAGTTTTCATTTCCGCTATTGGGCCAAATAGGTGGCCCGTATGTACCAGGCATTATGGAGTCTTGAGGACTCTAAGCTTCAGGGGCATTTTGGGCCCAAATTCAGGCCCAGTTGGACCTTTCTAGTCCCATAAGCAGGCAGGATTAATGCTGCCTGTGATTTCTGCGTGTTAGGCCACAATTAGGGCCCAATCAACGCTCTTTTGGATTTGTAGAATATTTTGTTTGAGTACTCAATTAAGCATGATTCATAATCCTTCTACTAATCAATGCAACATCTCACCGTGCCCATTTCTAAAAAGGAAAGACAAATAAACTTTCAACTTTCAGATTTCTCGTAAAGCCATATGTTTCAGCATATAGATTTGAGTGCTCACCTATACTCCCATAAATCACGACCTCAAATTAATCTCAAATTAGCTTTAGGAAAATCATGAATATCCTAATTTGCTTTAGGCACGTTTAAATAAATCATCGTAATTATGGGTACGGTTCCCATGGCATAGTTATGATACATAATCCCCAATTCGAGTGTGCGTTTCACGTGACTCGACCATAACTTCAAATAATAATAAAAATTAACATGTTGTAAATCGCGGGTGCGTATCACGTGGCGCGATTCACAATGTGTACAAAAACAAACGAGTGCGCTACATTGCGACTTGTTCAAACAAATTCCATAAATACTAAAAACGGTTAAAAGGTAAAAATGAACATAAGTCTTAAAACATGTAATAAATCAGATAATTAGGCCAATTATTAATAGTGGAGCGACCGTGCTAAAATCACGAAATTCGAGAATGCCTCACACCTTCTCCCGAGTTAACAGAATTTCTTATCCGGTCTTCTGTGTTCGCGGACTATCAATAAGAGTCAATTTCCTCTATTTGGGATTTTAAAATGAACCGGTGACTTAGGACACTATAAATTATTCCAAGTGGCGACTCTGAATTAAATAAATAATCACATTTCGGGTAATGTCACTTTAATTGAAAAAACTCCCCTACCCCCCTCGGGAGAAAGGAGGTGTGACACTGCCGGACGGGCGTCAACTGCAGACGACTGGCCCCAATCAATGCAGTCTCATTCGGTGGCTGAAAACCGGTGAGCCGGTGCAGCATCTCTTGGTACTGCAAACCCGTATACTCTCGGATGTCATTCGACAAAGAAACAAGGTGTCCATCAACGGGCAGCCCATACAGGACCTCCACGTCCTGAAGCGTGATAGTGGCTTTGCCAATGGACAAATGGAATGTGTGCGTCTCTGGTCGCCACCGCTCTATCAGGGCCGTGATCAACGACCAATCCAGTTGCAGTCGGCCGATCTCCACAATTCTATAAAAACCCGTGTCCTGGAGGCGTCTGACTATACGGGGATAGAGAGGGTGAGCCCTAAGAAAGTTTCACATATCGTCTACTCTCCTGTCGCGGAACGTCTGGGCCAGTAACTGTCCCTCCCATATGTAGGACGACCTATGCTCGCCCTGTAGCAACAACAGCTCTAGCGTGGCAGGTCCGGGATACAAAGGCGGAACCTCCATGTCGGCTATTGTAAATTGAACAATATTAATTACATTATTTTACTTTAATATGTTAGTTTTATTATTTTACATGTTAGTTTTATTATTTTATATGTTTGTTTGTTACTCACCTATTTTTGACTATAATAAAATTAAATAATTAATTTTCATAATTATACAAGATTTAATTATTAAATATTCATATATGGGTTCCAGACTCGATATTTGAGGCTCAGTAGCACCAAGGTATCCTGAATTCTTGTGTTCATGATGAGAAAATTTTTCCGATTTATCACTCAATAGATCTGTTATTTTAAATGTTAGTTTATTATTTATATGTTAGTTTAATATTATATATTGATAGGCTATATGTACATCCCTGTTATGTTTTGATGATCCAACAAACTTACTGTCAAGAACCAGATAAGGAACTTGTTACACATTCTCAAGACCTTAAGATCAAAAGGTTCCAGCTTGGGATATGGTTCAACTCATCATAGTCAAAGGAACAGTAGAGGAAACATATAGCTACTGTTTCCCAAGAAAACTGCACAAGTCAACTGCCCCAGCTGTAAAGTTGCTGCCTGCACGCGTTACAGTACATCAATCAACTTTATGGGGAGTGTCTTTTACCTGCCTTGCTTATATCATCCTAGTGATGTTACAAATGCATTATTAACATCAAGGAAGGTAAAACAAATGACTTGAACACTTAGAGAATTTACTCAAGCACACTCACTGTGATTGATCATCAAGAAAACGATTCTCAAGTGCATCAAAAACAAAGAACAACACTATTACGGACCAGTTCCCCATATCAAGTTATTGTATGTCCTTAGTTGAGTTGTAACTTTGTAATAGTTCTTCAATTGTAATTCCTACTTAGCTTGTTTAGAAGCATTGCGTAGGAAACCCTTTGTAAATCCTAAACGCTAGAGTTAGTCGAGTTGTAATGTCTTTGTAATAGAGTTATTACAAAGTGGCTTGTAATAGAGTGTTACAAGTTAGTGAGGGATTAAGAGGTTAATTCCTAGGTTACATAGGTTGTAATCTGAAAGTTGCTTAGTAGTGAAGTTGAAATCCTACAAGGGTAGGTCGTGGTTTTTAATCCCGTTGAGCTGGGAATTTTCCACGTAAAATTCCTCTTGTCATTTACTCACTGGAGTGTGCGTGGTTTCTGTAGGAACTTATATCTGTGGGAACTTATAGAGAACCTGGTTCTCTATATAGTTTGGTGGACCCTTAAATTCTATCATATATGTTAGTTTTATTAATTTATATGTTAGTTTTATTATTTTATATGTTAATTTTATTATTATATATTTTTGTTTATGACTCACTTATTTTTTACTATAATAAAATTAAATAATTAATTTTCATAACTATACATGATTTAATTATTAAATATTCATATAATAATACTTAGTCCGGGAAATATTGTTGTTTTCTCATGTTATTTTCTTACGATCGTTGACTAAAATTGGACAGAGTTTGTGTTTGAACTATCAGCCTTTTTGACGTATTTTTGGGTATAAGAGATACTTAAATGATTAATTTCAATAACTACAAGGATACTACGCTAAAGGGCACTACATTTTACTACACTAAAAGGGCACTACATTAGGCCACAAGATGCCACTAGAGGGAACTAAAGTAACAATTTATATATTTTACTAGTCTTTAAGCAAATAAATAATCTAAACCGGATAAAAACAACAAATAAATTTAATCACAAAACATTCACGAAAATACATATACCACAGTAAAAAGTAACTAATTAACATTTTTTTAACAACTAATAATAATTTCTCTATTTTTACTAATTGTTTTAGCACACTAATACTATAGTCCGGATAAAAACAACAAATTAGTTAAATCGCAAAATAATCACAAAACAACATAGAACACATTAAAATCATCTAATATGCATTTTTTATACGAGTTTTAACAAAAACTAAGTCGGAATACCTCGATTTTAAGTTTTTGGAAAATTGAAGATTTGATGATTTGGAGCCGAAACAAGCAACCCACTCCGAGATAACGCCTTAGCTAGGACGTGGGACCGAGAATCTACACTTTTTGTGGGATCAGTGGGCTCCACTCGAGCTTTTTTTGATTAAAATTTTGGGGGGGGGGGGGGATTGGTTTGGTGGGGAAGAGGACTGGACGCCCTTTTATGTGGGTATAACGCCCTTTATTAAGGCGCTATATTATAGCGTCTTAATAAAGAGCGCTATACCTTTCTGCTCATTTCAGGCTCAAATATAACGCCCTTTTAAAGGGCGATATACCTTAACGGGCAAACGGCCATTAAGGTATAGCGCCCTTTAAAAGGGCGTTATATATATTTTGGTCACTATATTTTTTTCCACACATTTTGGTTCATTGAGTCCAAAAGAACCGCATTTTGGTTCCGGACTGCCTATAGTCTCAACAGCATTCAGTTTTACATTTATTCAACCCTTTTCAGCTTTACCAGGAGGGTACACTGGACATAATTACAGACATTCTCATATTGAAAATGTAGACTGATAACTCTAGGGTCACTGGCTTACTGTAGTACAGTTTTACATGTAGAAAACAACTAGGACTTGATAGAACATCACAGATGGAGTTACTCATTCACACATCCGAATAGATGCAACAACCGAACTGTTAAAAGCTTTTGGACAAAGCCTTATTGATGATTTTCAAGATTGGCTATTCCTTGTAAGGAAGTCAAGCACTAGTTGATTGACCTCGTCAGGTAATTGTTCTTGACCAAAATGGCTTCCTTCTGGCAAGTTAACCATCTGCAGATTAGGTACTAAACTTTTGAGTCCTCCACTTATGTAGTCTTTGATGCCAGGAAATTTGAGGAAATAATCCTTCTCACCCACAATAAACAGTGCCGGAACATGAACTCTTGGATCTGTAATGTTGGCTTGTTCAAGCAGTGACCTATTGCATGATGAAACTCATAGACAACCAGAAAAAAAAAAGAGAGAAAAAGAAGATATATCAGGAAAGTGTTCAGTAGCTAAATAACCATCAAAGTAACTCCAATAACTCGAATTTTCTGTCATTTTATGAATGTTAAACACACAATGGTCGAAGTTAGCACTTCAGCTATATATATACTCTACTATTTACTTTTTTAACTCTGCCTCTTCCTCACCACCGCCGTAAATGTCATCAAAATAAAATCCATTGTTGGTTGCTGTATATAACAACTGTCTGTGACATGAGTGTGGAATAGAAAAAAAGCTGCCAAAAAGGGACTTTACAGCTCAAATAGACATAGATTGTCGTTGTAGAGTCTGGAATCCAGATTTCTCATACAAGGCTCCATATGTTTCCAGGTCTTCCTCAGCGAACCAAGGGGGTAGAGGGGTCGAAGGTTGCACAATGTCCATGATTTCCTGCTTTTCATTGGCTATTGGTATTTCACTTCTAGAAAAAAGAATGTAGATGTTCCTCACTACTGTTTTAGCGTCAAGGCGACCAAAATCAGCTTCAGCTCTACCAGGTTCCTGGAAAGAAAATTTCTTGGAGATCAAAGAGAGCTAGGATTGATATCATCAAATGTAAATCAGCAAGCAAAACTGTACCCTCCATCGCGAAATATAGAAGCCTTCAGGGGGGTATTCAGTGTACTTGAGAGGTTGTGGGGGCAAGAATGGCACTCCCATGGTAATAAATCCAGAGACTCTCTCCCCGTGGAGAAGGATAAATAGGGAAATGATAGCAGATCCGAAGTCTTTGCCAATGAGAAAAGCCTACATTATTGGACATATATAGAGATCAGTACGACCCATGCCAAGAAAGAGAGAGAGTGCAAAGGAACAAGGATATAAACACCAGCATATATCAAGTTCTTATTTCACCTAGAATTACAGGTAATATGTAAATAGATCATTTCGTCAAGTTATGACAACACAAGCTCTAAATTGAATTGGAACAGGAACTCCTAAATGTGCCAGGAGATTATGGTGTCATCTATACTGTCCAAATTTTCATACTTCAAATGAAGTTTAGCCAACAACAACCAATGTATTCAAGATTATGAGCTTAGACCATGTAATGTAGAATGATTTTCAAGCACAAAATCCTTATAGTTGCTCGAAAGTCCCTGCGTTTTCTTTTCATCCAATATACAAGCACTTAAGTCAAAATTGAAGCTCAGATGTTCCTTAAGAATTCTTATATTAAATACTAGTACATGAAACATATTAAAGTATTTCAAGTTACATAAAGAACAAAAGATACAATTTTTTTTTAAATTCTGAAAAGGATGTAAGTTCAAAGAACACAAGAATGACTATAGATTTGTACAAACTTAAAAGAATGTGGCAACTAACTAGAGTAATAATGTGTATAGATTCAACTGCAAAATCTTAGTGTATTTAATTTATTAGAAGCTAAAGAAGGCTAGATTCTATTTATGCTTACTCAAGCAATCTACACATGGTCCACCTACTTCAAATACACCAGTTTACTTACCCAGTTTAGGTTCCTGTCTAAATAAGGATAGCAGTCATCCCTTGAACCATAAATCAATTTTTTTCAACGCTTAGTTCCTACCTATCACTATTTGAGGAGTCAATTGGTTTTTTCTTTCCCGCTTTCAATTTTTTTCTTTAACTACAACTTGTTTTGATTTATACTACTCTTTTAAGTAATTTGCTTTATTATAAGATATTAAGCAATGAATTCCGATCCAACTTTTTTTTTTTTTTTTTTTTACAGTAGAGTTATTCTAGCACCAGCCACCAGGAAAAGGGAAAAGGAATGAACTTTAAGCATAACACAGTAAAAAAATTACTTCTTCTTCTCAAAATTTTGAGAAGATGAATACCTTAGAGATGCCAAGAGCATCAAGAAGTGCAAGGGTGTCATTAGCCAAGTCAAGAAAAGTGGTTTTCTCGGGTTCGGGTGGCTGATCCGATAACCCGTATCCTCTGAAATCGGGTGCAATAGCTCTGAAACCAGCTTTGGCCACAGCTATCATCTGATATCGCCAAGTATACCATATTTCAGGGAAACCATGCAAGAACACCACAACTGGGGAATTCCCACTTCCAGTTTCAGCTAAATGAAGCTTTAGTCCATTTACTTCAACATATTTGTGCTCTATTTGTTCCATCTTGCTCCTTTTAACTTTCAGTTATGTTGAGAATGGAGAGTGACCGACAGTGTTTTCTTTGGAAATGTCGGACGACTATATACACTTTGTTTACTTTTGGATGGTTGTTATGTATGGTACCGTATTGTTTTAATCAACAGAATGTTTGGGCATCCGCTAACAATACGAAGAATAAACTTACAATATTATAAAAAAAAATAAGGTATGAGGTAAAATTATTATATAAAAATGGTATTATAAAAGATAAATAAAATTATTTAATAATAAGTAAGGGCAAGAGTCAATAAATCGCATTTGGAAAAATGTCGATTTTATAAGTCACAACAACGAAGTCGCCGTTTCGAATTGCTTATAAATCGTATTTATCATTTGTGATTAATAATGCACATTTATGAATTGCGATGTTTAACGCATTTGCAAACAAATGTCATTTTTAAGTCGCAATTGAAGAAATGAGATTTATAAGTCACATTCTCTGCATTTATAAGTCAAAAAGTCACATTTCAGAATATTTGTTACCTGACATGTAAATGGCATTTCATATTTTTGGAATTCTAACAAAAATTACACACTAAAAATTCAGAAGAGTTCGTATCTATATGTTCAGGGTAGTTGAAGGTTAAAGTAGGAAGCAATATCAATGAACTCACAATCACAAGGAAGAAGAAAGGAAGAACATAAAGAGAATAAGCATCCACAATTCCCTAATGACCAATCAAAAGCCTAGCCTTGAGATAGGAAGATAGTAGAACCCTTGAACATAAAATTGTTCAAAATCTAGGCTAACTTTATTACACAGTGCACTAAAAGTTAGATGCCCTTGAATTTTCATATAAGACTTTTTTGTCCAATGCAGGATGTCACAGTTGACACCAGAGTTCATCGAAATACTTGAGATTCCAAAATCCAAGAAGCTGAACATCCAGATTAAGAATGACTTTTGAGAAACTTGAGTATCAGCTCATTGACCTGGTCTGATAATTGCTCTTGAACAAAGTGGGAACCTTCTGGCAAGAACACTATTTCCAAATTGGTAGCTAAATGTTTCACATGTCCACTTCTTATATAGTCCTCTATTCCTGGAAATTTCAAGGTGTAGTCCTTCTCCCCCATGATTAGCAGCGCTGGGGCCTTAACTATGTGGTTTGAAATGTTAAACTCTTCATTGAGTGACCTGTGATATAGTAAATTCAGAGGTTTATTTCAAATACTTACCAATAGTACAATGGAAAGAACTGAACATGTAATGTCAAAATTGCCTTTTCGAGGCTTATCTGCAATTTGCATTAAGTCTCTTACCTATAAGGAACCTTTAGAGCAGTTTGAAATCCAGATTTCTCATATAGAGCACCATACGCCGAAAGGTCTTCGTCCGAGAACCAAGGGGGTAGAGGGGTTGATGAGTCCACTAAATCCATTATCTCCTGATCAGGTGCTGCTATTGGTATGTCACTTCTGGATAAGAGGATGTATATGTTGCGCAGAACAATTTTACAATCAAGTCTGCCAAAATCTGCTTCTGCCCTTCCGGGTTCCTGCATTTGAGAAAGGAAGTTACCTAATTGCAAAAACTACATACTTCATATTCAGTTTTTAGCAAAAAGATGACTGTACCTGCCATCTGGAAACATAGAAGCCTTCTGGAAGGGCCTCGAGAAATTTTCGAGGACCTAAAGGTACAAAAGGAGTACCCAGTGTGACGACTCCTATGACTCGTTCGGGGTGTAAGAGAACCAGTATCTGAGCCAGCCTAGCACCAAAATCTTTAGCAACTAGAGTTACCTGTCAGCTAAAGTTGTTAGCGGGAGAATCTAAATAGTAAAAGTATACGATTACAAGGAACTACTTAATAACGACATGAGGATTTCCTATTATTTGGCATAGACATAGCGAATCAAAGTGTTCTGACTTGAAACTTCCCACTTTTTGCACTCTTACTGATGATGATCCAAGAAACTTTCAAAGTCCATTCGTGCAAACAGACAGTGGACAATCTTTTAGTCTCAGTTCTCCCTAGATCTGTCCCATTTGCTTTTATGCGTTATCCCAAAATGTCGTCTGCTCTTACTTTTTCAGCCCAAAAACTAAGGTCAATTGAATATCTGTGATCTGCCTATCAGATATACCATTTTCTTATGGAATGATACGATCAGCTAGCTGTAGCTGTATATCAGCTAGGCACAATGCGGGATTTCTGTTGGATCAGAAAGCTTTTGGAGCTAGGACTATAGCATTATGAAACCCACTTTTACTCATCTTAATTACAACTTTATTATACTCTAACACATCATAAAAAATCAAAATATGCCCCTATATATTTCTCAACAAAATAATACAATTCCTACTTCCAGACTTCCGGTATTCTCGTAATAATCGTTATTAATACTGGAAAAACAAATGGGAAGGATGAGGGTATAGAATGATCAATATTTAGCACCAATAGGTTAAAAATAAAAATAAATTGTATCAACCCCTAGCCGTGTTAGTTTAGTAAGAAACTTATCCAATGCCATCTAAAGTGAGAGTATATGATAAAGGCATCCCAGTGCACCAAACTCCCGCTATGTGCGGAGTCCGGGGAATGGCCGGACCACAAGGGTCTATTGTATGCAACCTTACACTGCATTTCTGCAAGAGATTGTTTCCACGGCTCGAACCAAATTAAGAGTATATGATATTTACTCTAATATAAGTTTAACCAAATTACAAAGATAAAATGAGCATCTTTAAGTCAACTAGTAAACACGGCTCAAATCCAAAGTTCCACCAGATGCATTTGCAATATAAGATAAGAAAACAATAATTATAATCAAGGAGTGTAAAAATGAGTCTCAGATCAAATATAGTAATGGAACTACAAAAGTACTGACTTTAGAAATGCCAAGAGCATCAAGTAGAGCAACCAAGTCATTAACGAAGTCAGAGAATGTGGTCTTCTCGGGTTCGGGTGACGGGTCGGATAGTCCATAACCTCTGTAATCGGGTGCAATGGCTCTGAAACCAGCATTAGCCACAGCAACCATCTGGTGCCTCCACGAATACCATATCTCAGGGAAACCATGCAAGAACAACACCACTGGTTTTGACCCATTTCCAATCTCAGCTATATGGAGCTTTAGCTCATTCACTTCCACGAATTTGTGCTCTATTTGATCCATCTCTGATCTCTTTGTGTGTTGACTTTCACTTTCACTTTCACTCTTTCTCACTCTTCTTTTTTGGGAAAGAAGAAAGACGTATATTTGGGATTTTAAACTACTTCATAATCCATGTAAATGATCAGAGGAAATAGAGAGACTCTTGCTAACCACTATCAATAATAAATGTCGTGTTCTTATTCATGCTACATATTAATTAAACGTCTTCCTAATTTATTTAACACAGGATTAAAAATGATCACATGTGGCATAAGACATAAATAAATAATAAAGTGACAGACAATTTCTTGAAACACTACTAAAAAATAGGAATTAGCGACGAACAAGTTATGTAGCGAAACAGAAAAATTCGTTGTTGATGGATTAACGACATGTTATCATGAGATTTTATTAGCTACGAGCGATTTAACGATAGATTAGTAACAAAAGAGTACAAATTCATGCAAATCCAACAAAAAGTAGAGGCTGCATTGGTATAAAAAATCCATATAGGCGATATTATTTAGTTGACACTAAATTTTAGATATTTCCCAAGAGTCTTCTTAGGAAAATGATTTTGGTCATACTAAATACACCTAAAAAAGCATAAATATCAAATCATTACCAGATAATAGTTGAATTAATTCGATTGGCCATCTAGTCACTAATCCCGCTATATGTCTCGTGAAATTCTTGTCATAATGATAATTATTACGTATAATTATTTTGGAGTTTATCGCTCAAATAATCATTAATTAATAAAAACTGGGTAAAGGAAGACATATTTCTTTTTTCTTTTTGTCGCAAAAAGCTACTTTGTTATTGCTATTTCACTCGCAAAAGTCATCTTAGCCAGAAGTTGATATTTTGGTATCATTTAATGACATGGAAACACACTGATATCTACATGATTAAAGAAAATATACACTAATTATAAAGATAAATATTTTTTGTATATTAAAAAAATATACATATATATATATTTATCGACTATTATTTTAGACGTGAATTTCCCAATTTTAAACCTTTTAAAAATATTCTGAACTTGAGCCCAAGCCCAACAAATGGACCCTAAATCCAAATCCGAACCGCTAACTTCGCAACCATTTTCTGGTCTACGCCCTAATTTGTTCCTTCTCATCTCCCTCCGGCGAACTTCTCCACGTTCTCGTCATAATCCGGCTGTATCGAATTGTATGTCTCTATTTTTTTTTTCCCTCTCTCACTCAATCCCTTAGTTGTTATCCTTTCTGTTATTTACTTTGCAATTATTTTAGTGTTAAATTTTGGCTTGATTGAGCAGAAATTTAGAATTTTTGAATGATTAATAGAGTTGAATGGATCTGAATCGGTAGTTACCTGTTTGGTTCATCAGCATAGTTTATTTGCCTGTGCTTTTTGTATTCTGTATCCAGCTTTAGGGTTTCAATTGGGTGGTTTTGACTTATAAATTAATATTCCCTTGTCAATCTGCTAATAATTGTGTTTATTGGTTTCA
This sequence comes from Nicotiana tabacum, assembly GCF_000715075.1. Taxonomy (NCBI): domain Eukaryota; kingdom Viridiplantae; phylum Streptophyta; class Magnoliopsida; order Solanales; family Solanaceae; genus Nicotiana; species Nicotiana tabacum. The sequence continues at coordinate 112,389,762 of NC_134096.1, read as the reverse complement.
TTTTGGGCAAATTATTGAAATATTAACTAAAAGTTTGCTTCTTTCCCGTGGTTTTTGAAGTTGTTGTTATTTGCCAAGTAGCTGAGTGGAATAGAAGATCATGGAAGAAGAGTTAACTGATTTGCTCTTGGAGGCTGCTGGTAGAACGAATACGGGCGGAAGGAACCGCCCGCCTCCATTGTCTAGAAGGCATCACAAGAGTTCATATTCTGACGATGGAAGTGATTCCAGGGACGATGATTCTGATGATGATCGTGGGTATTCGAATAGAAAGCTTTCGGGTTCACAAGTTCCTCTCAAGAAGAGATTGGACCCTCCGGAAAGAGATGATGATCGTAGCAGTCACGGAGAAGGTGACGATGATGGAGATGGTTATGGGGATGAGCGCGATAGTGATGATGATTCTATTGGCAGTGATCTTTACAAGGACGAAGAAGACAGGCAAAAGCTTGCTCAGATGACGGAACTGGATAGAGAAATGATATTGACTGATCGTGCATCGAAGAAATCTGACAGGAGTCTGCAGGAAAAAATTTCTGGAAAAATTAAGAATAGGAGCCAACCCAGAAAACCAAGTTCACCCCCTTCACATTCACGTGGCATGCGCTCATCGACAAGAGCTTTGGACAGGGCAGCTGATAGAGATGATGCATTGAATGAGATACGAGCAAAACGAGCAAGACAGCAGGATCCGGAGGGTAACTGGAAACTGAGGGATGCAGGTCGAAAAGGTTCTGGAGGCAGGGGTTATTCACCAGTCAAACGTAGAAGCTTTACAGCTGCAGCCCTAGGTAGTAGTCCTACCAGGGGGGAAAGTGATTCACGCAGTAACGGGGGAGATTCATCAGGCGATGATGGAATGGATGACAGTGATGATGACAAATCACCAGAGTCACAGTTGCCAACGTTTGAGGATATAAAAGAAATCACCATTCGGCGGTCAAAACTGGCGAAATGGTTTATGGAGCCCTTCTTTGATGAGTTAATTGTGGGTTGTTTTGTAAGAGTTGGCATTGGGAGGTCAAGGTCTGGTCCTATCTATAGGCTCTGTATTGTCCGCAATGTTGATGCCACAGATCCTAATCGACAGTACAAGCTAGAAAATAAAACCACATTCAAATTTCTAAATCTTGTTTGGGGAAATGATAGTTCTGCTGCTAGGTGGCAGATGGCTATGGTTTCAGACTCTCCTCCTCTAAGGGATGAGTTTGATCAGTGGGTAAAGGAAGTAGAACGAAGTGGTGGTCGTATGCCCAGTAAACAAGATGTGTTGGAAAAAAAAGAGGCCATACAGAAGTCTAACACATTCGTTTACTCTGCTGACACTGTAAAGCAGATGTTGCAACAGAAAAAATCTGCAACATGGAGGCCACTCAATGTAGCTGCTGAGAAGGATCGTTTGAGAAGGGAGATGGAAGTGGCCAAAATGAAGAATGATGAGGCAGAGGTTGAGAGAATTAAAGCAAGACTGCAGGAACTGGAGGCTAGCAGGAAGGCCCAAGAGAAAGATGACAAGGCCCGCAGGCTGGCTGAGATGAACCGAAAGAATAGGGTCGAGAATTTCAAGAATGCATCAGAACTCAGACCAGTGAATCAACTGTTAAAAGCTGGTGAGGCTGGGTATGATCCCTTCTCGAGAAGGTGGACTAGGTCTACGAATTATTTTGCAAAAAGTGCTAATGAAGCAGCAGAAGGTGCATCAAATGGTGAAGCTGCTGCTGCATTGGCAGTTGTAGATAATAATGGGGCTGGTGGTATTGCCGACGGAGGAATGGAAGCTACAGCAGCAGCCTTGCAGGCTGCAGCAGGTGCTGGAAAGTTGGTGGATACTATTGCTCCGGTTGATCTAGGAACAGAATCAAATACGCTACATGATTTCGATCTGCCTATCTCATTGGCTGTGCTTCAGAAGTTCGGAGGGCCTCAAGGATCCCAAGCAGGATTTATGGCTCGAAAACAGAGGATAGAAGCAACTGTTGGATGTAGAGTTCCTGAGAATGATGGGAGAAGACATGCTCTAACTTTAAGTGTCAGTGACTACAAGAGAAGGAGAGGGCTCCTTTGAGATGTACTGCTGTTACCACTTCCAATCTGTTTCTTCTAGATATGAGCTGTTCTATGCTTTTGTTATTAAGCCAAATGGAGTCTCCTTCCCTTTGCATTGGTGTTACTGGGGATTTATTTACAAACTGTGAAACTAGAGTGCACTTTTTACCGTTATATCAAGTATTTTGAAATGTTTCTTGGCTTTGTGCATTGCAAAGACACTGGTAACTACCAGGAGCCTTTTAAGCTTTACTGAGAACATCACTCTTATCCTTCAAATATTTCGAGCATTTTTCTACCGAAAACTAAGATAATGGAACTTTATGTTAAGGAGAACATGGGTCAATTTTTGGCTAGTGGAGAAGATGATATGAATAAAGAAATTTTGGCATGCATGGAGCAAATTGGAGTTGGTTGCATCCAGAGATTCTTTGCATAATCTGTGCATGATAGGAAATGGAATCAGCATTAGAGTTTGAGAAATTGGACGAAGAATGCATTGGTGTCACTTGTTTTTTCTTCTCCAATTTACCCAAAAAGTACAAGAAAACTACTCGTTTTATTCGTGAATTTGTTTTCCAGATTTGTGCATTTCCGTCAAGCAAAAATGGCAATCAATTTGGACCGTTAAAACTCGAAACGAATATCAAAATTCCTTGTAGCTAATAATTTGCTTCACCTCTAATGAAATTCCACGACAAAAAAACATATACACGTGGTGTTTACACCAGATTACATGAATTTATCATGGTAAAGGGTAGAAAATGAATATATTAATTAATCATCCTTTTAATAAAATGGAATTTTATGCTTTTTCTATCAACTTAAACAATCAGTTATTGTTTTGTTAAAAGATATATTTATATTCTTAAAGAGTTGAATTTGACATTTCGTGAGTCATTTGACGAATTTATTAGAAGATGAATATGTTACACCTTTTAGAATGATCTTTTTGGCGAACAACATACGTGTATAAGCTCATTTTCTATATCGGACATATTTCCTACTTTATTTTCCATACGTAATTCCTGTTATAAAATAAAGACTATAAAAGTAAATAAATTGAAAACAAGTATAGAGGGAGATTGATATTTTATTCATGAATTGAAAACTCCTCTATTTATAGAAGAAAGGAAGCAGTTGCGGGGCTTTTCAGGAAGCAGCTGCAAGGCTTTTCTTGAGCTGCTTGTAAGTTGTCTGCATGAGTTGCTTGCAACCTGCCTGTTTAATAAGAAGTTGCTGCAAATCATTTCATTGAGTTGCTTGCAACCTACCTGCATCAGCTGCTTGTAAGTTGTCTGCATGAGCTGCTTGCAACCTGCCTGTTTAATAAGAAGCTGCTGCAAATTATTTCATTGAGTTGCTTGCAATCTGCCTGCATCAGCTGCTTGTAGATAAATTTCAACAGAGTACTAAATGAAAATCTTCTTCAGGAAGATTATCTATAGCGGAGTAATGAATGGACATCCACAATATAATATTTTCATAACACTCCCCCTTGGATGTTCATTAAAAGATAATGTGCCTCGTTAAAACCTTACTAGGACAAAACCCTAAAAATTCTAGTGAAGGAAAAAGAGTACACATATTTAGTAATACGCATTGCTAGCTGCCTCATTAAAAACCTTATAAGGAAAACCCGTAGGAAAAAAACCTTAGTAAGGAAAAAAAGAGTACATCGCATATTTTACTCCCCTGATGAAAACCTTGTTTCAAATATTTAAGTCTCCGCATTCCAATCTTGTATACCATCTTCTCAAAAGTTGAAGTTGGTAAAGATTTAGTGAATAAATCTGTCGGATTGTCACTTAAACGGATTTGTTGCACATCAATGTCACCATTTTTCTGAAGATCGTGTGTGTAGAATAATTTTGGTGAAATGTGCTTCGTTCTATCTCCTTTTATAAATTCTCCCTTCAATTGGGCTATGCATGCAACATTGTCTTCGTATAAAATTGTGGGTCTTTTCTCACATTCCAAACCATATTTTTCTCGAATGAAATGAATCACTGATCTCAACCATACCCATTCCCTACTTGCTTCATGAATAGCGATTATCTCAGCATGATTTAGAGAAGTAGCAACAATAAATTGATTTGTGGAGTGCCATGATATGATAGTATCACAAAATGTAAACACGTACCCGGTTTGTGATCGAGCTTTATGGGTATCAGATAAATGGCCTGCATATGCATAACCAACAAGATCTGCACTACCTTTGTTAGCATAAAACAAATCCATATCAAGAGTTCCCTTTAAATATCGCAATATATGCTTAATCCCATTCCAATGTCTCCGTGTAGAAGAAGAGTTATATCTTGCTAGTAAATTAACAGAAAATGCTATGTCAGGCCTTGTAGCATTAACAAGATACATAAGTGCACCAATTACACTTAGATAGGGTGTTTCAGGACCAAGGAGTTCCTCATCCTCTTCTGGAGGTCGGAACGGGTCTTTATTCACTTCAAATGATCGAACAATCATTGGTGTACTCAATGGATGCGTTTTGTCCGTGTAAAAGCGTTTTAAGACCCTTTATGTATAGGTAGATTGATGGATAAAGATCTCGTCTGCTAAATGTTGAATTTGCAGACTAAGACAAAGTTTTGTCTTTCCAAGATTTTTCATCTCAAATTCTTTCTTAAGATATTCAATTGCCTTTTGGAGCTCTTCTGGAGTTCCAACAAGATTTATGTCATCAACATAAACAGCAAGTATAACAAATTCTGATGCCATTTTCTTTATAAAAATATATGGACAAATAACATCATTTATGTAACCTTCTTTCAACAAATATTCACTAAGGCGATTATACCACATACGCCTAGATTGCTTTAAACCGTACAAAGATCTTTGTAATCTGATTGAATACATTTTCCGAGATTTTGAATTTGCTTCAGACATTTAAAATCCTTCAGGGATCTTCATATAGAATTAATCAAATGAGTCATATAGATTATGACTTACATTTAAATGACATGACATCTTCAGGTGTCTGGACTACAAGTCTGATCCTCACAATCTTTTACAATATTGTGCACTATATTGTATCAAATATATCGTCGACGATCATTTCGTATCAGTTCACAAGCGACATAACTTGTTGAGATCTCATCACTTTCTTTATTTTCAGGTACCTGAACTTCTTCTGGAGTTTCATGAAATGTTATGTCGTGGGCTCTTCCAGAGCTCATTTCCTCCTTATTATGATCATTTGCTCCTATTCTTTTCAAGGATTGTTACCTTTGGAACCGATTGGTCTACCACGCTTCATGCGTACAGTAAATTTTATCCTTCAGGAATTTTAATTTTAATAGGAGCATTTGCAACTGAAATATAATATTTAATTTTGGATCAGCAAATGCTTTTGGCATTTGACTTGAATTATCTTCTAAGCGAGGATCATATTAATGATAATTCGATTCATATAGCATATTTTTCAGTTGTTCCCCCAAGTGTTAGAAAAACTAACTCATATGCCCAATCTTCTTTGGGAAACATATCTTTGTGCATTGTGGTAGAGAAATTAATCATATACCACACATCAAAAGTTATTAGATAGTAAACATATTTGGTTTCTGATCCTAAACTAATTGTGAGGGGATGACTTATCATATTTTGTTGGTCTGATGCATACAAGTGCTGCTGTATGCAATTTAGAAAATCTTAGACCAACACATGAGGCTTTGTTCTCATAAGCAATAGTTTAGCTATTAATAGGAAGTATTCAATGCTAAACTAGCTTGGATATAAACCAGTATCATCAAGATGAACTATCTTAATTTCATAATCTGAAAATTATGCTCTTAATTGAGAAAGACAATTTCAAATGACAAACTGCAGGTTGACAATAAACATACATATAACCATCTTATATATGTATCTATAAGTGGTTCACATGATAGGTGAATAGGTCCATATTCACCTTTTATATATTCCAGAATTCGGGGATTTTAGTCCCAACTTTAGCTCGTATAATCAAGTTATTTTGAGAACAAGCAATACAAGAGAATTCTTGAAGAATCTTCTAGTTCTTCAGTATATGCTTATCTGAATTCTCAAATAGCTCATTTAAAAATGGCAGATGAAAACTTCAAGTTTGTCATGCCATGTGCTATCTCTAAGTAAACTTTTGGTTTACTATGACATAAACTTTTGCATCATTAAACTTCTGATTTACTGAGGCTACTTTTGTATCAGTAAATTTCTGATTTACTGTGATTGCTTTTGCATAGTAAACTTTTGGTATACTGTGATACATGATATAGTACAAATTTGAAGAATAAGGCGGGTAACTTCTCACATACATATTTACCCCATATGATTGTAGAAATATGAAGATTTTCAATCTTTCAATCATTTGTAGTCTCAGTATGATAGTCATTTGTATTAATAAACTTCGATTTATCATAACATATATTTTGACCACAATAATGACAAATAAGCTCTTCGGGAGCCTTCCATTTATTGTCCACAATCAAATATTATTCAGACACTACTTGTATCATGTGTCTTCTAGACAAACTGTTAGCTCTTCGGGAGCTTTTGTTGTACTACCAAATATTGCCCAGACACTTCTGGTGTCATGGGAGAAAATCATAATCAAATGAACAATATAAAGCTAATTCTAAATTTATAAATGACGAAAATTAAGAATTTTAATATTTCTACCACTAACTTTGTGACAAATATCTCCTTCAAGGAGAAATATCATTATCATCTGAATATTTTGTATCAATGCGGCAATCACATAGTCATTGCATCTTTTAAGGAAAGATACACGAGTTGTTATTTTCTTCGGGGAACTCAATAACTAACCATAATATATTAATGTGGTTGTAGTAGAAATCATTCTACAAGAATGCTTTTGCCTTAGAATGATACTTAATAAAAATATCCAAGATGTTTTACGTACAACAGGTACGTGCGACAATGATCTTTATGCCACAAAAATAATATTTATATCCTCTATTATTCTACCTCTTCAGGAGGTGAATTGTGGTATTTTTTTCATTCACTCCAGGGAATGAAAATGTACTTCAAAAATAACTTTAAATAACTCATTATTTTATTTAAGCACAGAAAGACACTGCTTCAAAATATTTTCCTACTTCAGGAGGAAATTTCAATTGTGTTACTTCTTCAGGAGCAAATTTTAAATATGAAATATTGAGTATATGTTCTCTCAATCATATTAACTCTTTTGGAGGTGAATTGTAATATATTTACAACAAGAGCGCGTTCATATTTACGACTTTATTAATATTATCACATTCACTTCAGGGAATTGATTAATATTGATCAAAAATTCTCATCCTTCAGGAAATCGAACATTATTATCTGAACGCGCATTAATCACATCAAATTGTGATGCTTCAACCTCTTTTAAAATATTTACTACTTCAGGAACAAATCGAGGCGTCTATATAATATAGAGAATATTTCTCTAGCTTATCTTTAATTGTAACCATAGAAAGCCTAAATTATCACTTCTGGTGGTCATAGGCATATACCACTTCTGGTGGTTAACAAAATTTAGTTACAATGAGATATACGAAATATAACCACTTCTGGTGGTTGTATATTTCTTGCAAACTCTGCCGGAGTTTAAGTGGATCTAACAGTGTTATCCACTTTGTAATCTTTTATTAAGATAATAAGGATGAAAACAAACACCAAAATAGATACTGTATACGTAACATATAACCAAGCAAGCGATGATAAAGATATTAAAATATAAGCAAAAGGCTCAAATTAAATTGCACAAATTTAGCCACTCCATATGTAAGTGATATCTACATCACTACTGCCAAGAAGAAAAACTCACCACCTCAAGGATATAATCTGCCTTATGATGCTCGGAATGAACAAGATCTGACCACGGACATAAGAGTGTCGCCTTACATCGGAGATGAACACTGAAATAGAAATTAAATTCGATGTAAGTGCTCAAAATGGCAGTGTCTCGTGCTGATAACGTGTTATAAAATAAAGATTATAAAAGTAAATAAACTGAAGGCAAATATAGAGGGAGATTGATATTTTATTCAACTTTCAAAGTTGTTTTCATAATGAACTGAAAACTCCTCTATTTATAGAAGAAAGGAAGCAGATGCGAGGCTTTTCAGGAAGCAGATGCGAGGCTTTTCAGGAAGCAGCTGGAAGGCTTTTCTTAAGCTGCTTGTAAGCTGTCTGCATGAGCTGCTTGCAACCTGCCTGTTTAATAAGAAGCTGCTGTAAATCATTTCATTGAGTTGCTTGCAACTTGCCTGCATCAGCTGCTTGTAAATTGTCTGCATGAGCTGCTTGCAACCTGCCTGTTGTTATTATTCTGTATTGCTATAATAAACAATTAAACTTTCTGGAAAAAGAAAACAGAAAGTTAGTAATACTTGTTTAACGAAATAGATTCTGAAAAATAAGAAAACAGTATAAGAATAAATCGAGCCCACTGAATACACAGTGTGTCCTTAAGGAAATTATTTCCCTCAAGTACCCGAGGTGCTGGAATATATCCTCCCATGATAGAACGATTTAACTCACCAGTGTATAGGTACCAAAACTCTGATGAACTGCGAACCACTCAATGGTCGTAAAACACACTGGAAAATATTGTGCAGAAGAAGAAGAAGAAGAAGAAGAAGAAGAAGAAGAAGAAGAAGAAGAAGAAGAAGAAGAAGAAGAAAAGAAGAAGAAGAAGAAGAAGCTCAGAAAATTTCGTAAGGAAAGATTCTGGGATTCAAACTCTATTTATAGAGTTGATGGCAATGTTTCTGAAAAGGTTTGCAACCTTTCAGAAACAGCCATGGCTGTTGAAAAGAGGTGTTTGAAATATTACGGAAAAAATATATTTAAAATAATTCGGAAAAGAAAACGGGCCTAACCGAACCGGGTCGCGGGTCATGGGTTATTCCGGATTGAATTTTTCGTTAATTATTTAATTAATTAATTAAATAATTGAAAGGAATTTTGTCCAAAAAGATTAATCAATCAATCTTTGACCGAAACCGAAGCCCGAGCCGAGCGAGCGACGACGGCGCGAGGCTTGCCTTTTTCTTAACTCTTTAAGAGCTAGAAGAAGAGCAATTATATATATACCCATCAAAAGCCTTTTCTTCCTCCGATATGGGACAATGTCCCTTTCCCAAGGGAAATTCAAATATTTTATTTTTCCTCCATTTCTCATTCACCCTCTTTAAACTACACAAGCTTAAAATCCCAACACCTGTTTAATAAGAAGTTGGTACAAATCATTTCATTGAGTTGCTTGCAACCTGCCTGCATCAGCTGCTTGTAGATAAATTTCAACAGAGTACTAAATGAAAATCTTCTTCAGGAAAATTATCTATAGCGGAGTAATGAATGGACATCCACAATATAATATTTTCATAACAATTCCAAGTATTTGCATCTTTCTTTTAAATTTTCTTTTGACGGTTTTCTAGGATCCAATGGTACCACACTTTTTATATATTACAAGTAGGTCAAAGAGTAAACAGATCATGGAAATAATTGTAGCAATAAATTGCTAATCAGGCAGTTAAATCATAATCATGTTGTTACCTTAATAGTCAAATCATAAGGTATTTTATTTCGTATATCTTCCAGATGAATGTCTATTTTTGTTAGGTGAAGTATTAAAGAATCATAACATTACCCTAAAGTCACTTTTTTTTTTTTATGGTTACGTAAAAGTCATTTAACCTTGTGTTCATTATCCAAAAGTCACTTTTTTTTCTTATGTTACACAAAAATTATTTTATTATGATGTAGTTATCACAATAGTCACTTTGACCAGATTTTGTAAAACTTTTACCTAAAAAGTCTATTATGCCCTTGGCATTATTAATCCTCCCATTATGTGGAGTAATACCTTATATATTATATACTATATAATATATTTTTACTTATGGTTAAAATAAGTTTAATTATTTTATTTATTATTTTATAATATATCCGTATATTTAATTTTGTCATGGCACTCAATTTGCTTAATCATATTCGAACATGAACATATATTGAAATATAAAAACGACAATTTAGTTAACAAATGATATATTTCAAACATAATATTTATTTGAAATAATAAAAACAGATTTAATTAACAAATGATAGTTTTTCATAGTCAGTAAAACTTTAAAAAAAATTCAAATATATTTGTGTTTAATATTAAGTATTTTAAAGCTTTTATCTGTTAATATTTTTTTTTTTTTGTAAAAGTGTTAATTTGATGTGTCAGTGTGCTAAATATGGGTATTTCGTTTATTTGATTAACGAATATGACTTGACTGATAAATCTGTGAGCTTTAATTTTATAATTTTTGTTAAAAATATTTCATTAGGTATGGTTAAGAATGTTGACTTGAGATTTATTCACAGTAATGTTACTGACTAATTTAATAATGCTACTTATATATCTTAAAAATTAATATTAAGAAAAAATTAAACGTACGAATACATTATAAAAATAATAAATAAAATAATATTAAGTTATTTTAATTATAAGTAAAATACATGGGTAAAAGTATATAATACAGTATATAATACATAAGGTATTACATAAATAGGGGGATTTATAATGTCAAGGGTATAATAGACTTTTCAGGTAAATATTTTATAAAATTTGATCAAAATAACTATTGTAATAACTAGAGCATAGTAAAATAATTTTTGTGAAACAAAAAAAAAAAAAATGACTTTTGGGTAATGAACACAAAATTGAATAACAATCCATAAAAGTTACTCAATTTTTTGTGTTCAGATGAGTTTGCTTTTATTTTCAAAGTCAGAGCTAATGTCTTTTCTTAACCCAATGTATACCATCAAAATAGCTACCAACTTTAGTTAGATTGAAATTTCTTTCATTCAGTTGCTCCTCCTTATTTTGTTCAAAATCAATTTGACCATTTATTAGCAAACACATTTACTAGAAAAGTTTGTTACAAACAAGTGACTTTACTAGTGAAAGTAAGTTGATTTCTACCACCAAGGTTGTGCCATGGATGGTCGGGATCCTTCTACTCTGAATCAGGTCTCAAATTGATTTGAGGATGGGAATGAAGAACTTTTTGTTACGAAATACTTATCGTATTAGTGAGTATATCCATGTAAATCTGAATTAATCGAGCCATTGAGTTATGAATATCGTATGCCTAAAGAAAAACAATCCACTTATTTCTTGGTTTTTCTCCGTGGGTTAGTAAACCGTTGGCGTTTGGTTATTTCTCTCGATCCTCAAATTAGTATGGCATTTGGCCTTGAGTTCATATTATTGAAGTCTATAATAAATTGATTGTGGCAAAACAAATATGAATTTTATATGATGAGTGTGCATTATATCGTGTGCCAAATTTAGGCAAACAAGCTTCTCTATTTGCTGAGTCGTTAGGCAATCAACTAAAAAAAAAAAGTAAAAAAGCAGAAGTAGATCGGAGTTGGTTTAATTACAAGTCTTTTACTTATATATTATTTTTTATGTTTTACTAAATTTGTCCAAGTTGTTATGATGTGATTATCAGAGTCGTTTCTTGTCACTGTTGGTGACGCGAGTAAGTAATAACTAATATATAGAACAATTATTGAGGAAAGGTTTAATTCCTTGTACACATTTCTATATGCTAAAAATACGTATCAAACAAATTTCCAACAATATCGTTACACGGACACTATAAATACAATATTGTCGTTAAACTGAATGGAATGGTTTTTAATTACTAGAACTACTTATTTCATTTTTATTTTGATCGTAAATTGAGAATTTACATTTGAATTTTCATCATTGATATAAAGGATGGAATCCAAGGGCGTAGCCAAATAATGAATAAAGTGTATAAAAATTATGAAATATCTAAGGTAAAATACTAAACAGGGTTATTTGGTACTTGTATAAGTGGAGATAACAAATAGTACTAATTAGTACCTAATAGCATAGCGGATCACTTTATTTTCGATGTGTCCAACTAAATCCATTATTTTTCATAAACTATTATTCAATTCTCTTTTCCTTTCTTCTTTCTTGTATTTTTGAATGTAGATCGTTATTTTCCCTCTTTAATCTAGATAGTTGTAAATCATGTTCCTTAGTGTTTGAGAATACGTAACGTTATTTCTCTACTCTCTATTTGTAATTCTTGTCTTGCATATAGTCTCTTTTTTCATTGTTATAGTTTGCGAAAATATAATTTTATCATTCAATCGTTGTAAAATAATATTTATACTCGAAATTAGTTGTTATGTCAACAGGGATGATTTTTTTTTTGGGTCAAACAATAAAATGCAATTAATTATGGATTAACTGGGGAAACTGATTAACCATGATTTACTAAATACACAACTTCACCATCCACTGGCCAATAATAATAATAAACAACGAAGGATACTAAATTAAATGTTATTAGTAGATTACAATTTCATCCTATTTCTTGTGAATTTTTTAGCAATATAAATTTCTAATTGGAACTTATAGTGAAGTAGGTAAACAAAAAGTAATATATGTCACAAGAAGATTTTATGTTGTTTCGAAGAAATAAAGGCACCAATTTCCTTTCAATGAATCTAATTTGTAATTTTCGGTAAGTAAACACCTATATTATGATAATTTATAAGGTGATATTTTCTAATGAAATGTTGGATAGTTCAATCATTTAAACTGTCCACCGGACCACCATATCTTCCTTCCTAAAGGGAAACAAGAAAAAAAAAAATGTAAGATGAGGAACGAAAATTTTTTCTTTTTTTTCTTTTTCCCATAAGGAATATGATATATTGAATTTATATTGAAATATAAACTAGGCTTTACTGGCCTCACGTACTAAACATTTCATCAGCATAATTATTAACTAGGCTTTTATTTTTTGATGAAACAATGTAGTACTCCATCCGTCACAATTTATGTGAAGGTGTTTGACTAGAGACGGCGTTTAAGAAATAAAGAAAAACTTTTAAAATTTGTGATCTAAAACAAACCGTAAAAATTTGTGTGGTTAAAAATTATCTCATTAAAGATAAAAGTAAAAAATTAAAGTTAAATTATTACTAAATATGTAAAAGTATTACTACTCTTTTTGGAACTTACTAAAAAGAAAATGTTTCACGTGAAAACATATTTTCTCGAGGAAAAAGCTCTCTAAATCAATAATAGCTATCTTAACGATTTGCCGTTCATTTGAAACGTTTTAAATATGTCTATGCTTTTTTTAGAAAAAGGGCATTATTATTACTGGATCCATCTTCCTGGTAAGATCGACCTATCAATTATGAAAAGTGAGAACAGTTACTGTTTTCTAATTTGGGTTTTCACATGGGACATTTCGAGTTTCTGTCAACAGTTCTGGGTCTTTATAGGTATTGATATTGTGAAAATATAAAGAATCTGCATTTTAATAAACAATTTACTTAACGAAAACCCAGTATCCAGCACATTAGATCCTGTTAAAGAGCGTTTTATTCCAATGTGAAATTTTTTGGTGCAAATCGGATTTAATCGCGCTCTAATGCAGGTATCAAACACTAGTGCAGGCGAGAAACTAAAAGAGAAAAATTCTGTTATCATTTGAAATGTTGAAGAGGGAGAAGTTCCAATATTTGCTTCGACAGTTCATTAGATACACAATAATGGTTACACAAAATACTCTTGAGAATATGTTTCTAGCACAAGACATTCACATGGAAAACAGTTAACAAACTGTTCCATATGATGTCACAATCAAAGAAAACCTTCCAAGATTATGCTAACCAAAGTTGAATCTCACCACACAAAACACAAACAAAGCATATGAGAGAAGGTTTAGGGCACAAAGGTGAATTTAGGATATAAATTTGACGATTTTAATATTTAAGATTCTTAGCACGGCACTCACTATACTTTTAAAATTATAATGATTTTTTACGTGTTTATGTTGCGCGTTATAATGTCAAAATCTTGTACAATGTCTGTTACTCATGAAAACATACGATGACAACATTGGGACAAGAGTGTATGATGTTTGGCTATAATTTCATATTTTTAGTGCATTACTTACCTTACATTGACAAGGTGGGTTGCTCTGATGGTAAGCACCCTCCACTTCCAACCAAGAGGTTGTGAGTTCAAGTCACCCCAAGAGCAAGGTGGGGAGTTCTTGGAGGGAAGGATGCCGATGGTCTATTGGAAACAGCCTCTCTACCCCAGGGTAGGGGTAAGGTCTGCGTACACACTACCCTCCCCAGACCTCACTAGTGAGATTATACTGGGTTGTTGTTGTTGTACTTACCTTACATTTTGATGCTCTAATGCTAAATTGTATTATATTTATGCTTAATTGAGTTTATTTTATATGTAGATACTTTGAAGATAAAATTAAGGAGCAAAGTAAATATTTTAATGTGTAATTTATACACTACAAATGTGGGATCATTAATTATGTGATTATGAAGAGCATTAAGTAGAGAAAATTGAAGACAATTGCAGACAAAGAAAGAAAAAGCAAAGAAACTTGAAAGCAAAAGTTAGGCGGAAACGTTACTGGATTTACCGCCTGGACCTGCATTACGGGATTTGTCCTATTTCGCCTGCGACTTGATTATTTCGGTCCTATATGGTCCCAACTCGTATGAAAGGGGTCCTAAACCTATTTTGGAGAAGGAAGATATTTTTTTAAGTAACTTTTGACCAAAGGAGAGCACATAGCCGCCGTGGAGGCCGGGTTTCATCTTTCTTCTGCCAAAGTTAGTAATTATATTTCTCTGTATGATTTGTTGTTTGGCTACCATGTCTATGTGGAGCTAAATTTCACGTTCTAGGGTTGTGGTTCTTTCATGGCTATTGTTATTTGGATATTGATTTTGGTTTCTTGATTATCATATTGGTTTATTTATTTAGGCTTACGTTTAATTATTTGATTGCTTGATCACCAATTGAATACTACTTACGAATATAGGGTTAAACTCGAAAGTAAGAATTCTAGATTGCATATAGGATTGAGTAGAGCAAGTTCTTGAACCTGGGCGTCGGGGAATGGATTCGCGATTAGGATAGACATATACCTAATTACCTTGCTTGGTTGATGTACATGAATTATAAATGTGTTCTTGTTGATTCTAACTCCATAGACATATAGGCGTTATGTTAGCTTGAATAAGCGAGTAAGAATTCGACAGATTCTTATGAGCAATATTAACCTTGTCAACCAATAAGCTAGATAAATTGGTTAGTCAATTCAATTGAAGAATACAATAGGAATGCTAGATAGCCCATAAGGCCATAACCCTGGATCGTTTTCATTACATTGATGACATAAAAATTTGTTCTTCCTTTGTTCAGAGTTCGTTATTTATTTTATTTTTAATTTAATTACTTTAGCATCATAATTTCTAGGTTTAATCCTTGTTTAGATAATTAGGATAGTCTGATCTAGTTAATAGTTGATAACAAGTCCTCGTGGGTTCGACATTCGACTTCTAATCACTTTATTACTTGACGATCGCGTATATTTGCGTATGTGTTTGGCCGCAACGGTATCCGATAGTGAGATTACTTATTGTGCGTCACATAGAACTACATGAGCTATGCAACAAGGGGATCTCCCTTGCTCTTTTTAATACTCTTGTGTGCTTGTTAAGACTTACAAAAGAAATTTTGTTATGAATATATTATATTATGGATGTTCATTTAGTACTCCGTTGTAAATAATCTTCCTGAAGAAGTTTATCCATATGAGACTCCGCCATAAATATATTTATCTATTTAGTACTCTATTGGAAATAAGCCTCCTGAAGAAGCTTATCCTTTCGGTACTCCGTTATGGATAAATATTACCCATGATAGAAGATTATCTATATCTGGCACAACAGTTTAGAGCAGCAGCTTACACAGCAGCTTGTAGCAGCAGCTTACAAGCAGCTTACATAGCAGCTTACAGTAGCAGCTTCCTTTCTTCTATAAGTAGAGGAGAATTCAGTTCATTATGTATATAAGTTTGAAGTTTGAATAATATATCAGTTTCTCTCTATACTTGTCTTTACTTTACAGACTTTATTTTATAACACGTTATCAGCACGAGACTCTGCCATCTCGAGCAAATACTTTGAAAGTATCAGAGGTACGAACTTTCTTTTTCTAAATAATGTCAAATCTTTCTAAACTTGAGTTTGTAGTCCTGGATATATCGGGCAAAAGCTACATGTCTTGGGTGCTTGATGCCGAAATTCATCTTGATGCGATGGGTCTGGCAGACACCATCAAAGATAAAAATCAGGCATCAAACCAAGACCGTGCCAAAGCAATGATATTCCTACGCCATCACCTTGATGAGGGCCTAAAAACGGAATATCTTACTGTTAAAGATCCAGTCATACTGTGGAGTAATTTGAAAGATAGATATGACCACCTGAAGATGGTTGTTCTTCCACAGGCATGTTATGATTGGACTCATCTAAAGCTACAAGATTTTAAATCTATCAGTGAGTATAATTCTGCTATGTTCAGAATTATTTCCCAATTGAAACTATGTGGTGATAATATTACTGATCATGATATGTTGGAGAAAACTTTCACCACTTTTCATGCCTCGAATATGCTCCTGCAGCAGCAATATCGAGAGATGGGATTCAAAAAGTATTCTGAACTTATCTCACATCTTCTTGTAGCCGAGCAACATAATAGGCTATTAATGAAAAACCATGAAAGCCGACCTACTGGTTCTTGTCCATTCCCTGAAGTGAATGAGACGAACTTCTACCAAGCTAAACGTGGAAGAGGACGTGGCCCCAGTCGTGGTCATGGCCGTGGTCGGGGAGAAAACTCTAATCGTGGTAATAATAATGCACCAAAGAACCCTCCTCACCACCAGCAGTGGAAAAGAAAGGAACAAAAGCATGAAGCGGTGCAAGCAGCAAAGCCAGAAAATGCATGCTATAGATGTGGAGGAAAAGGGCACTGGTCACGTACATGTCGTACGCCAAAGCACCTGGTTGAGCTATATCAAGCTTCCCTGAAGAAGACAGAGAAAAATGCTGAAGCAAATTTTATTTCTGAAGATAATTTAGACTTCATGCATTTGGATGTAGCTGGTTACTTTGCACTCCCAGAAGGAGAAACAAGTCATGTGATCGGTAGTGAATCTGTAGAGATGTAAATATTTTAATTTCTATTATTTGTAGTAGATAGTATAGTTATGTAATTGTTGTACATAAATAAAAGTTATAATGTTTACTATCATATTTATTTTGTTTATGTCATTTTGAAGAATATGGATAATCCTCAAATTATGTTTGGATCAAAGACCAATCATGAAGATATTTGTGTAGTTGATAGTGGAACAACTCATGCCATATTCAAAGATCAGAAATACTTTTCTTATTTGCATAAGGAAAAAGCAAATGTTTCTACAATTTTTGGTAATATAAGTTTGATTGAAGGCTCCGGAAGAGCTATTGTATTTCTGTCTAAGGGAACAAAACTTATTATCGACAATGCATTGTACTCCTCCAAGTCCCGAAGAAACTTATTGAGTTTTATAGATATCCGCCGAAATGGGTATCATGTTGAGACAATAGATGAAATGAATGTGGAATATCTTTGTATTACAATGAATATTTCTGGCCAGAAATGCATTGTAGAAAAGTTACCAACTTTATCTTCTGGCTTATATTATTCAAAGATTAGTACAATTGAAGTACACTCTATCGTAAACCAGAAGTTTACTGATTCAAATACTTTTGTGCTTTGGCATGGCCGTTTGGGCCATCCTGGATCAATAATGATGAGACGAATTACTGAAAATTCGAGTGGGCATCCATTAAAGAACCTGAAGATTCTTACAAATAATGAATTCTCTTGTGATGCTTGTTATCAAGGCAAAATGATCACTAGACCATCACTAATGAAGGTTGGCATTGAGTCCCCTACCTTCTTAGAATGTATACATGGGGATATATGTGGACCTATTCACCCACCAAGTGGGTTGTTTAGATATTTTATGGTCCTAATAGATGCATCTTCAAGATGGTCTCATGTGTGCCTATTATCATCTCGCAACCTGGCGTTTGCAAAGTTATTAGCCCAAATAATTCGATTAAGGACACAATTCCCAGATTATCCTATAAAGGCTATTCGCCTTGATAATGCTGGAGAATTCTCATCTCAAGCTTTTGATGATTACTGTCTATCAGTTGGGATAAAAGTTGAACATCCGGTAGCTTATGTTCATACTCAAAATGGCCTTGCAGAGTCATTTATTAAACGACTGCAATTGATAGCAAGACCACTACTTATGAAAACAAAATTGCCTACTACTGTTTGGGGCCATGTATCTTGCACGCAGCATCACTTATCCGTCTCAGACCAACACATTATAATAAATATTCTCCGTCACAATTAGTTTTTGGTCATGAACCAAATATTGCCCATCTACGAATTTTTGGATGTGCTGTATATGTGCCAGTAGCACCACCACAGCGCAGTAAGATGGGCTCCCAAAGAAGGTTAGGAATATATATTGGGTTTGAATCACCCTCTATTATTCGCTATCTTGAACCATTGACGGGAGATTTATTTACTGCTCGATTTGCAGATTGTCAATTTGATGAAACAAATTTCCCACAATTAGGAGGAGAGAAAAAAGAAATCAAAAGAGAAATTGTGTGAAAAGTTTTATCATTATCTCACTTTGATCCACGTACCCCTATATGTAATCAGGAGGTCCAGAAGATCATCCATTTGCAGAATATAGCAAATCAAATGCCAGACGCA
Organism: Nicotiana tabacum; assembly: GCF_000715075.1. Lineage (NCBI taxonomy): Eukaryota > Viridiplantae > Streptophyta > Magnoliopsida > Solanales > Solanaceae > Nicotiana > Nicotiana tabacum. The sequence continues at coordinate 112,370,987 of NC_134096.1, read as the reverse complement.
TTTACTGATTTGAAAAGAATAACTAAGTCACATATCTCTGCAGAGAATGTACCTATCCGAATTGATGTCCCAGTAGGACCAACTATTAGCATGAGAGGTAGTGAACCTAAAGCACGCCTGAAGCGTGGTAGGCCTATGGGTTCTAAGGATCGAAATCCTAGAAAAAGAAAATTGACAAATGATCAAAATGATATTATGAAGGGATCTCCTGTAGAGACCCAAGATCTGATTAGTTATGAGATTCCTGAAGAAATCAATAAACCTGAGACTCAAGTGAGCGATGGGATTAATTTAAATCGATCTGAAATAGTGGTGGATAATATTTTTGCATATAATGTTGCACTTAACATTATGCAAGATAGTGAGGATTTTGAACCCCGATCTGTCGAAGAATGTCAACAAAGATCTGATTGGCCAAAATGGCAAGGGGCAATTCAATCAGAATTGAACGCACTTGCTAAAAGAGAGGTCTTTGGACCAGTAGTCCAAACACCTGCTGGTATAAAACCAGTTGGTCATAAATGGGTTTTTGTGCGAAAAAGGAATGAGCAAAATGAAGTTGAAAGATACAAGGCTCGCCTTGTCGCACAAGGATTCTCACAACGACCTGGAGTCGATTATGAAGAAACATATTCACCCGTTATGGATGCCATAACATTTCGATATCTCATCAGTTTAGCCTTACATGAAAGGCTTGAAATACATCTAATGGATGTGGTTACAGCTTATCTGTACGGGTCACTTGATAATGAAATTTACCTAAAAATCCCTGAAGGATTTAAAATGCCTAAGGCATATTCAAAATCTCGAAAAATGTACTCAATCAGATTACAAAGATCTTTGTACGGTTTAAAGTAATCTGGGCGCATGTGGTATAATTGTCTCAGTGAATATTTGCTGGAAGAGGGTTACATAAATGATATTATTTGTCCATGTATTTTTATAAAGAAAATGGCTTCAGAATTTGTTATACTTGTTGTTTATGTTTATGACATAAATCTTGTTGGAACTTTAGAAGAGCTCCAAAAGGCAATTGAATATCTTAAGAAAGAATTTGAGATGAAAGATCTCGGGAAGACAAAACTTTGTCTTGGTTTGCAAATTGAACATTTAGCAGACGGGATCTTTATCCATCAATCTGCCTATACAGAAAGGGTCTTAAAACGCTTTTACATGGACAAAGCGCACCCATTGAGTACACCAATGGTTGTTCGATCACTTGAAGTGAATAAGGACCCGTTCCGACCTCCAGAAGAGGATGAGGAACTCATGGGTCCTGAAACACCCTATCTCAGTACAATTTGTGCACTTATGTATCTTGCTAATGCTACAAGGCCTGACATAGTATTTTCTATTAATTTACTAGTAAGATATAGCTCTTCTCCTACACGGAGACATTGGAATGGGATTAAGCATATATTGCGATATTTAAAGGGAACTCTTGATATGGGTTTGTTTTATGCTAACAAAGATAGTGCAGATCTTATTGGTTATGCAGATGCAGGTTATTTATCTGATCCCCATAAAGCTAGATCTCAAACCGGGTACGTGTTTACATGTGGAGGTACTATCATATCATGGCGCTCCACAAAATAATCTATTGTTGCTACTTCTTCAAATCATGCTGAAATAATAGCTATTCATGAAGCAAGTAGGGAATGCGTATGGTTGAGATCAATAATTTATTTTATTCGAGAAAAATGTGGTTTGGAATGTGAGAAAAGACCCACAATTTTATACGAAGACAATGCTGCATGCATAGCCCAATTGAAGGGAGGATTTATAAAAGGAGATAGAACGAAGCACATTTCACTAAAATTATTCTACACACACGATCTTCAGAAAAATGATGACATTGATGTGCAACAAATCCGTTCAAGTGACAATCCGGCAGATTTATTCACCAAATCTTTACCAACTTCAACTTTTGAGAAGATGGTATACAAGATTGGAATGCGGAGACTTAAATATTTGAAACAAAGTTTTCATCAGGGGGAGTAAAATACGCGATGTACTCTTTTTTCCTTATTAAGATTTTTTCCCACAGGGTTTTCCTTATAAGGTTTTTAATGAGGCAGTTAGCAATGCGTATTACTAAATATGTGTACTCTTTTTCCTTCACTAGAATTTTTTCTACTGGGTTTTTCCTAGTAAGGTTTTAACGAGGCACATTATCTTTTAAAGAACATCCAAGGGGGAGTGTTATGAATATATTATATTATGGATGTTCATTTAGTACTCCGTTGTAAATAAGCTTCCTGAATAAGTTTATCCATATGAGACTCCGCCAAAAATATGTTTATCTATTTAGTACTCTATTGGAAATAAGCCTCCTGAAGAAGCTTATTCTTTCGGTACTCCGTTATGGATAAATATTACCCATGATAGAAGATTATCTATATCTGGCACAGCAGCTTACAGTAGCAGCTTGCAGTAGCAGCTTACACAGCAGCTTCCTTTCTTCTATAAATAGAGGAGAATTCAGTTCATTATGTACATAAATTTGAAGTTTGAATAATATATCAGTTTCTCTCTATACTTGTCTTTACTTTACTGTCTTTATTTTATAACAAATTTTACTTTTTAAACCACATTATTGGTAGTTATATCCCAAACAGGTTTAATACCATTATCACTTTGGCGGGAAGAGTCAAAACTGCAAATTGCTCTTGCTTTGACCAAAAGAGTAAAGGAAATTAACTTTTCAGATATTCATTGGAAAATGCAGTCCGCAATAGCTGAAAAGAAAACCAAAAGAAATTGCTCATTCTATTTAGGAAATTTTGCTTTATTATAAATAAATATCCTTTTAAAATATTATTTTCTATAGCTACCTCTTAATTTTTATAACAAAATATGTATTTATGATCACTTCCTACCGTTAAGCCATTAAATATGCTATGTAATATTTTTCTCTTTCCTACTTTATGTTCTTTCTCTCACAAGATCACCGTATAGTATCCAACTTATCTCTCCATGATCTCTCTCTCCACTATCTCTCTCACCCAACGCCAGTCTCTTCCCCATTTTATATCCACGATTCTCCACTGATTCATCTCAATTGTCTCTCTCAATTTTCAATATTTTTTGCTCCAAAAAGTTGTGGTAAGTGTTAAAGTTGTTAGATTTTCGCTGGTACTGTGCTTCTTCTGTTTCTCTTTACTAATTTTTTTATAAATAATCACCATTATTATGCTTTCACCAGAAAACTCGAAATTTCATCTCCAATGGCTGATTCAACAACTCATAAGAGGGTTACCCGAGGTATATCCACCAAAACACTCAATTTCGAAGGGAAATCTTTCGATTTGCAAATCACTCAAGCGGAACATGTATTTGCAAGTTCAACAGCAAATACATACAACAGAATACAATTGGCTTGAGAATACATATGAAAATACTTAGTTGGAATACATAACAAAAACTAGAACAACTAGTGTATTTTAAAACGTTGTTGAATGAAATAAAATACATCTAAATACATTTAAATACAACAGTCAAAAGTCACTATAATAAGTATAATTGAGTTTGTTGAGTTATATTAGGAGTCTATCATGTTAATTGATTCACTTACCGTTTTTAAACAGCTGGAGAGACCTATTTTTTCGCAGATTTTCGTTACTATATTCACGAATACAGCTCGCAAATACATATGAATACAGTCTATGTTAGCTGGACTTCCCTGTTTTTCGCCAAGTTTTGCTACTGTATTCATGAATACAGTAGCTTGAATACATCGAATACACTCTATAACAAATGAAAAGATAGTTGTAGGAAGTAATTAAGTAAATAATAGCTATAGGAAATTAATAGCCACAAAACAATAGTGATTTTTGAAAAGCATGACAAGGGAAATAAGCCAGTAAGGAGCCGATGCTACGGGTGGCATGTGGGCCGGGCCCGGTCCTAAGTGGGCTTCGCGGGCCCGGTCCTAAGTGGTCCGGTCCTAGGCGGGCCGGTCCTAAGCGGTCCCGGGCTTCTCGAGCTTCTCGTTGGAACCGGTCCGGGACCGGGACCACGAACTAGCGGTCCCGTGTTAAGTGGGCCGGTCCCGGGCCTAAGCGAGCCCAAACGATCCTAAGCGGGCCCAGTGGGCCCAACGAAAACTTTCTATTTTTAGGCAATTCCTAGTAAATTATATTATAGAATTGTCACCTAAATTTTTTAATTCAAATTTAAAGACAAAAATATTGTAAAGAAATATTAAAGCAATGCGTTATAATATATATACTATACTATACTATATATATATCTTAAGATATATAAGCTATATTCGATTTATATACTATATATCCATCTTAAGATTTATACATTAATATTCAATTTATATACTATATATACATCTTAAGATATATATATATATATATATATATATATATATTAAGATGTATATATAGTATATCGTAAGATGTATACTATCGAATATGGCTTATATACTATGTATATAGTAAGATGTATATATATATATATATATATATATATATATATATATATATACTATACTATACTATATATATATCTTAAGATGTATATATAGTATAGTATATATATAGTATAGTATAGTATATATATATATATATATATATATATATATATATATATATATGAGAGAGAGAGAGAGAGAGAGAGAGAGAGTATAGTATATACTATATTATACTATATGTATAGCTTAAGGTATATAAAAAGACAAAAATATTGTAAAGAGATATTCAAAGCAATGCGTTATATTTTTATTATAGCATTAAAAAATCATGGCAATATCTTTCTTAGTCTTCATCCCCCCTATTGAATGAGCACAACAAGATGCTAATACCACCATTGAGAAGAAAAAGAAACTAATCAAGATGTGCCAAAATACAAGTTACATATTAATTTACATGGTATCTCTTACAAATTTCATAAATCCTTCAAGGTCCGGAGGAATTTCCGTTGGTGGTTGCGGAAATGAAGCTTGGTCATCACCGCTTCCAGGCGAAGCATCATTCTCCGCAAGTTCAGCTAGCATTTCTTCATAAGTTTCGTCTACCTCTGGTTGTGATTCAGCAAGTCCAAAATTTCTTTTTCCGAACGGATCCAATCTCTGAAAAGTACTGATTTTTCCAAGCTCTCCCTCATAGACGCTCTATAATCACCGAGTTGAAGTTTTGCTTGACTGAAAGCGCTCTCTGATGCCACTGTTGAAGCTTGAATAATTAAAATGTGTCGGGCCATCCTTGAAAGAATCGGAAAGTATTTTTCTTTGTCCTTCCACCATTCCAAAATATTAAAGGAGCTGTCAGGATTCACTTCCTCAATTCCCTGTGACAAATAAACTTCAAGCTCATTTAGTTGTGAAAAATCACTAGTACTGAAACATTGAGAACCCCTGAACCCTGCCCAAGCACTAAGTGCTCTTACTCCCGCAGTTCTTTTAGATGATTGAGAACTAGAAGAAGAAGGAGTTGGAACATTTGGTCTAGCATGATCTAATGCAACTTAATAAGCATTATAAATAGTTTGAACATTTATTTTAATTGAGGCTATTGCGTCCGCAAGTGTAGACAACTTCTTATCTTCAAGTGTTAAATCATTATAAACAGTTTCATACCAAAATTGAGGACCTCCTAATTTCATAGTAGGATTTAACAATGCAGCAACACCATAAATAGGGGAAATAGGAAAAAAATATATGGAATTAATAGCAAGTTGATAAATTTCCCCACCCTCTGAAAAATGATCAAATAAATTTGCAAGTTCTGCAATATAAACTAAACAGATAGAAATAGTAGGATAATATTGCCCAGAAAATTCATTTGTAGCAATATAAAATTTTTCTAAAAAATCTACAAGTATTTTAACATTAGCTCAATCCGCATTTGTAAGGTGTTCATCATCATCACTTACATGAGCATTAAACGTTGAGTTTATGGGGTTTCTATATTCATATGCAACAACTAAACTTTCATACATGTAATTCCATCTAGTTGGACAAGGTTTAGGAACCTTTCTTTCTCTTAGGCCAAATTCATCGCATCTTTTAAAATATTCTCTAAGTCTACTTCTATGGTTTGAATAAAAAAGCCAATTAAGAGCCATTTTAACCTTTTCAATTTCAACATTTAAAATTTGCATATCATCACCCACAATTAAATGGTAAATATGACAAATACATCTAACATGAAAAATATTACTAAATGCCGGACTTAGTGTAGTGGTAAGCAAGGCTACAACATTTGTGTTACTAGTAGCATTATCCATTGAAACTGACATTATTTTATCACTAATGCAAAAATATCTACAATATCTATTATCGTGCTAGAAATAAACTATCTGTGTGACGTGAATTAATTATTCTATAAGCAATAATGCGTTTTTGCATTATCCAATCCTCATCAATCCAATGACTGGTGACAGTAAGGTAATCACAGTCATTACCACTTCTACCAATATCAGTTGTAATAGCAACACGACAATTTATATGAGTAAATAAATAGCGCAAATATTGTTCATATTCATGTTTATATTTATAAATATCACTCTTTACGGTTGTGCGAGGAAAACCTTTATAAGTAGGATTATAAACTTTTCTAATATAATGCACAAAGTGAGGGTTAGAAGGAAAACTATAGGGTAAGCACATAACAGTAATCATTTTTGCCAATTCTTCCCGATCTTTTTTTGGATCATAATATAAAATACCACCGGTAACAGTGTTAATTCCCGGTTGAAATTAATTTGACCCGGTACTAAGGTCAGCCTGACTAGGTGCACTTGTCCCCTCGGCCAAAGCTTTCATATGAAAATATCTAGCTTTATCTTGAGGGTGTAGTAATATGTGTCTAGTCAAACTTCCCGTCCCCTCCCCTCCCCCCCCCCCCCCCAACTTCCAACATATTTAAAAACTAACTCTTTGCCACAAGTTTTACACTTAGCCCTTTTTTTCTCTTAGTTGAGTAAAAAATAGCCAAACAAGAGATGTTTCTGCTCGTTTAGAAGGTTGTCTAGAAAAAGTAGGGGCAGTAACATGAGGGTCAGACGGGGGATCATTTGGATTATTATTAGTTGGGTTAACTTTAGGAGCAGGACTAGTGGGTGTATCGTCATCCGGTTGCGTTTCATCAAAATCTATTTCTTCATCATCATTTTCATCAATAGTCGGATTACCATAAAGAGCATTCATATATTCATAGTTTAATTGTTCACCGGGGGCAATATTATGGTAAAATTGACTCTCGGTAAATTGTTATAAACTATTATCGCTATCAAGAATAGCAGGTGTAGGACGGGTAACAGGTTTCGCCCGGGGAGCCGGGGGAAGTGGAGGAGGAACAGATTGGCCACTAGATTCACCACTCTTGGATTTTTCCTTATTTTTACTAAATATTTTTTAGGGAATAAGTCATCTTAATTAATCAAGCAAAGTAAATAAAACAAACAAAACTATAATATTAAAACTTAAGAGTTGGAACGAGTTTACCGAATTGACAAACAACTTGTTGAAAAATAGTTATCGTTGAAGACTTGAAGACTTCAATTCACCAACTTCACAATTTTGCACAAATTGTAACAATTAAGTAAGCAATTATAGAAAAATATTATAGAGAGATTGAGAGAGATTGATAATTTTGTGAGAAAAATGAAAGAATGAGGGGGTATTTATAGTTGAAAATAGGAAAAAAAGTATAATTATAAAAAGTTTGGGGTTAAAACAAAATTTGGGGGGTTAAATAACTATTTTACAAATAGCCAACAGCTATTTTGGCAGATCAAACGGCTAGTTTTTAAATGGCCAAACGGTCATTTTTTTTAAAAAATTATCCGTTGGGCCTGTTTATGACCGCTTGAACCGGCCCACTTCTGAGCCGGTCCCAATCCTAAACGGTTCCGGTCTCGCGGGCCTCCCTATGAAACCGGCCCACCACCCCACGGTTCCGATCCTATCCGGTTAGGACCGTTTAGGCCCATCGCCCATGTGGGCCGGTCCACCCTAGCCGATGCTATATATAGTTGTTCTTCATAAAGGACTGGCAGAGGGGAAACCAACTGCCAAGACTAAGAACCCAATCAACCTACTCTACTACTGCACTACATTTAATTCTCATTCTCTCTTTCTCCCTCACTTCACAAAAGTACAAAAGAGGCTCAAACCCCAAGAACTTTTCATCCAATAAAATCTTTTTTTACCACTAAAATTTTCCAAAGTGCACACTACACAACACAACACCCACTAAAAAACCATCTTTCAATTTTCCTGCACTTTTTTTTGCCGCCTCCATCACTAAAAAATTACTCTTCAACTTCCTCAACTTTCACCTTCATCTCTTTCTCACAGCTAAACAATACCTCAGACATCAGCTATGAAAAACTACACATTTTTATGTCCAAGAAAAGACAATGGACAGTGTAATTAATAATACAAAGAGAACTATCAATTCTAGTTTGTCTCAGTTTTTTCACCATTTTTGTAATTTCCAGTTGACTAAAAGGTCCTTATATGCAATTGTTTCTTGCTTTCTGCTTTTTCTCATAGCTTACAACAGTTCCACTGTGTTCTACATTCAAGTTCCAGTTCCGGCCAACTCCTCGCCGGAGATTTCTAACTTTTTAACTGAAAATGTCGCCAGAAAATCAAGAAAGTTGGTTTCTTTATCTGCTTCAACTAAACTCTCATCTTCTGTGATATATGCAGTAAAAGAGGAAACCCCACTTCAAAAAACAAACACCCAGTTGACAATTTCTCGCAAAAATCAAAACTTTGTGAGTTTTACATATAATTCAGTGGCTTATCATCCTAGAAGAAGGCGAAAAAAGAAGTCTTTGGTGAAAGTTCTTGGTTCGGGGGCAAGAATTAATGAGTTCTCAATGAGAATGAAAATTTTTTTTGGAGCTAAATCATCCAATACTTCCTGTAAGTATAGGTTTTTTATGACTTGGATTTCTTCAATTGAATCTTTTGGTGAAAGGGAACAGTTTGCTGTTGAGAGTTTATTCAAAACACATCCAAATGGCTGTTTGGTAGTTATGTCCACTTCAATGGATTCACCAAAGGGAATGCAAGTTTTAAAGCCTTTCTTTGAGAAAGGATTAAGGGTAACTGCAATCTCACCTGATTATTATTATTTGTTTAAAAATACATTGGCTCGAGCCTGGGTTGATAGCTTAATGAAGGGTAATATAGATCCAGGGGAAGTTTCTATAGGTCAGAACCTCTCAAATTTGCTTAGACTTGGTTTATTGTACAAGTTTGGTGGGATTTATTTAGATACAGATGTTATACTGTTGAGAAGTTTTGGGAAGCTAAGAAATGTAATTGGGGCTCAAACTATTGATGTTGAAACAAAAAATTGGAGCAGGTTAAATAATGCTGTAATGATTTTTGATAAGGGGCATCCTTTGTTGTACAAGTTCATTGAGGAATTTGCACTTACATTTGATGGGAATAAATGGGGACATAATGGTCCTTACTTGGTTTCAAGGGTTGTGTCAAGGGTAAGTGGAAGGGATGGATACAATTTCACAGTTTTGCCTCCAATGGCTTTTTATCCAGTTGATTGGAGTAGGATTGGTAGTCTCTTTCTTGGGCCAAGGAACGAGACTCACTCAAAATGGTTGCTCTCTAAACTCCGGCAGATTCAGAGCCAAAGTTTGGCTGTGCATCTTTGGAACAAACAGAGTAGAGGGCTTAAGGTTGAAGAAGGAAGCATAATCCAACATATAATGTCAGATTGTTGTGTTTTCTGCAATTCTTACTCCGCAAAGTTGTAAGTATACGCCGCGAACAATTAGTTATCGACTTGTTTTTTTCTTCATTAATTATTATAGGATTATGGACCACCTCAGTTCATTCCATAGGTTGTGTTTCAGAAAATTAGGTGGTACAGAAATAATGCAGGATCCATGTATTCTACTTGATTGTCTATGTGATTAGCAAATTATACATGATAGAAAAGCAAAATTATTTCTAAGTTCCCAGCGACTGAAGTTCTATTGGCACACCATTTTAATTGGATAAATATCTTGATTCTTTGTTTGACTTTGGCAAATACTTCAGTTGTCCTTAATATCTAAGGTACAAGAGCAGTTGGAAGCAAAGGTGAGAGGGCGGCTGTAAAATGGTGAATATTCAGGACCACTATATGTGTTGTAAGGCTGTTCACCTATACACTGATCAAACCTTTGAGCTACTACTGATTAGCACTTGTCCTTTTAATTTTGGTCCAGAGTTTGTTAGCATTGTTGTTCATGAAATTATGCTGGCTCTATGGAAGCAAGTGAAACTTTTCCCTCTAAATCTGTGTAGGAGACTACCTGTCTGAGAATAGGTCAGACAGCAAGTTTCTTCTGAAATTACTCTAATAGTTATACAGAAACTACACTAATAACTAATAAAGTATTTCATAATTTTATCTGGTTAGTTCCATGTGAATGTAGTTGTGCAGAAAGGTCATGGAGATCTTGTGAACCAACCACCTTCAGCGTATATATCTCCTTAGTTGGTGCAGATTATGTTGTTGATCAGAAGCAGATTACTATGGAGAACATTTGGAAATTTTCTTTCATCTCTATCTAGTAAAATCAATTTAAGTAAAGTGACCACCAAACATATAGAATCAGCAGCTCCTAACTTTCTTGATGCTTCTTTTGCTCCTTGACCAGGACTAGTCTGTCTGACAGTTGCTAATTGATGGCTTCTTGACACTGATTATTGAGCTTTCACTGCCTACATTACTTTATTATAACTGAATTTGTATCCTGTAGTGATCTTCATATTAATCCTCTCAAGACTACAATAATGTCATTAAACTGAGTTTTTCTGAAGAGGCCAGAGGAGATTAAGTTTTGTGGTCGCATGGTACTAGAATGTGAGGTTCTCCGTATCTCTGCCTTGCAACAAAAAAAAAATATATAGATGGAGATCGAACTATACTTAATCTAGCGGTCAATTGCTAAATAAACTTTCCTGAAATTGCTCAATTTGGGATTTCAAGCAGTGTTAGGGTACAATGCTAAGTGTTGGTAAAGTTTCTTTAGGAAATGCATATGCTGCACATGACTGCTGTCTTTTGTGTAGATACTACTCCATACTTGGGCCAATCTCTTTTCGTCTTTTTATCTGTTTTTTACTCACCTCTCCAATTGCATTGCTGATCAAAATTGGTGTATTTGGTGTTACAAAGTCTATAATTTACCCAACTTGCAGGACTAAAAAAGGTAGGAGTATTAATGTTTTAGCTGGTGAAACTTTGATGATCAGTCCTTTTCTTTTTATTAGTGCATGTGGTCCTTTAAGTGCTTTCATTTTCAGGTCTATCTGTTCGGTATACCTCCAACTCAATATCTCCAGAATGCTCAAAATAATTGCTACTATTATTCTTTAAAGACGTTAGAAGAGGATGAGTATTTTAGATGGAAAAAAGCGGTACATTTAATTCCTTTACCATTGAGGACTGACCAAAACTTTGACTTGCTATTTAGCATTTATTCACTCTTGTTCATCTTCCAGTTAACCATTACATGACAGAAACTTCAGATTTCTGCGCGTTTTGTTAAAGAAAAACAGAAAGATGAAAGGAAGATAAGGCAAAGGGAAAATAAGGTTAAACCATAGACCATTGTTCTTGAGAAATACTGCATGGCTAACATTAATCCCTATGGGTAAACACAGAGGTATATGGTAATGTAATCCACTCTAACTCACAATAATGCCATGGAAACAGAAGAAGAAAATAGTGGTTCAACAAAAGTCTTTGTAAAATACCAATTTGAACCTATATACAGATGTTCAATATCACTATTGTTTTTTTAAAAAAAAAAGGAAAAGAAAAAGAAGAAGAGGAAGAGGAGGAAAGTCTATGTATTACTTCTAAGTTTCTCGATATCAAATATTCCAATGTCATCAAGATACAAGACTGCTTCAGCCCTAAGGACGAATGAGTATAATTTTCTTTTATATCTTTATCTTATTGTGTGATGCAATTAACTCTTCACAATTCACAAATATTTTGAAGCTGGCAAGTTTAATAAGTGTCTCGCGAGCAAATGCCAACTTTCTTCTCACTGCTGCTAAAACTATGATATCTTATACCTCTTCATTGTATATGCATTAGATGTTTGACATCTTCAAGCTCCAATTCACCACCTTGATGTGGCCTATCATTCTGGAACATCATTTCGATTTCTTCCAGCGATTTCCCCTTTGTTTCTGGAACACATTTATGAACAAAAGCAACAGATAGAGCTGATATAGCAGCAAACACAAAAAATGTTCCTCCAACAGTAATCATACGAGATACTGAGAGGAAAGACATTGCAACCACACCACTACTAACTCTACTCCCCACTGCACCAAGAGCTGATGCTTGGGCTCTAAGTCTTAAAGGGAAGATTTCAGATGTTAAGACCCAACAAATAGGACCAATCCCCACGGAAAAGAATGCTACATTTCCACATACACATAAAATTGCCAATTTGATACCAACTGAACCATTCCCCAGTAAAGAAAGTGTGAGGCCAAGACCAAACAGACAAGTAGTCATACCAATTGTACTGACATATAACAAAGGTTTCCTACCAACTTTGTCAATGAGAAATATGGCTATCAAAATGAATATTGTTTTTGTGAACCCAACAGCAACAGTTGCAGCTAAGAGTTGAGTGTTACCCTTAATTCCGGCGTCCTTAAAAATTGTTGGACTATAATACACAGTTGCATCTATACCTGTGACCTGTTGAAAGCACTGTATCCCGCAACCTGTAATCAGCATTCTTCGAACACCAGGTGAAGGATTTAGCAGTTCACGCCACACGGCTTTCTCTTCATATTTCTCTGCATTAACATGCCCTGCTGCTTGCTGAATTTCTGCTAACCTCTCCTCCACTTCACTTGCATTTTCATTAGTTTTTAATAGCACCACCCTCGCTTCATCAATCCGATTTTTCATCACCAACCATCTTGGAGATTCAGGAATAACAAATAGCGCGATACCAATAAAAACTGAGGGGAGAATCCCCACACCAAGCATGACTCTCCAATTTATATGGGGGGGTAAACCAGAAAAAGCATAATTCGAAACATAACCTAAAAGAATTCCAAGATTGATGAATATCTTAGGGAAAGAAGTAAATGATCCCCTGGCAACTGTAGGTGATATCTCAGCTATATAAACAGGAGCAATCATAACTCCAAAACCAATACCAATTCCAGCCAAAAACCTGCCTATCATTAACACCCTGAAATTAGGAGCAAGAGCCATTATAAGAGCACCAGATTGAAACACAATGGCTGCAAAAGCCATGGTCCATTTCCTGCCAATGGCATCTGATGTTTTTCCTCCTGCTAAACTCCCCAAAAGCGAAATTATGCTTAGGATTCCGACAAGGACTTCTTCTTGCACTTCAGTAATTTTCAAATCTTGCTGAATAAAGATAATAGCTCCACTCATAACACCAACATCTGTAAATGGAATTGTTCCTATTAGATACTAGCTTTCAATTAAACAGATAACCAACTAAAACATTGAGGTCAATATACAAAAAGGGGATGGCTTTTATACCGAACTATTAAGGAGAAGTGGCATCAAAATGCTAAACCCAAAGACACTAGTCAGCAAAAATTACAACTCTAATCACTCATTTGAACTGCCAAGAGCAGATACCAGCATAATCCAGTGTCCTCTAGCATTAGACCCTTATCACAAAAAGGAAAAGATTCATTTCCAAGCTTATCATAGTTCAAACGGAATCCTAATCCACAACATAAATGAATCTTGTTACTTTAAGTACATGCCTTTTAAAAGATATATAATGTACACAGCCAAATCAATAGTAAAGCAGAGAATTAATATAAATGTTGAAGGAACAGATAAAAGGGAAAAACACGACAGGACAAAAACAACAACAACAACAGCCCAGCATAATCCCACTAGTGGGGTCTGGGAGGGTAGTTTGTACGCAAACTTTACCCTTAACCTGGGCAGAGAGGCTGTTTCCGATTCGGCTCACTTTACTCCAAGAACTCAGTGTCTTGCTCTTGGATGACTGGAGCTCACAAACTCGGAAGTTGAAAGTTGGAAGTGGAGGGTGCTCCGTGAGCACCCCACTCTTGTCCGACAGGACAAAAAATAAGCAGTATTTATTTGGAGAAGAAGTAGATATACCAACCATATCCAAGGAGCACAGAATTAAGTGATGCAAAGATAGCACAAACCAAGACATATTTTCTGCTGCTGTCATTTCCTTTTTCTTCACATAATACACCATCCTCTTCCACTGTATCAGAATCCATCCTCTTATACTTCAGAACACCGCCATTCCCATTTTCTTGAATACCCATCTCCATGTATTTCTCTATACACTAATCAAATAAAAAAGAAATGTTTTTTTTCTGGGGTTTTATTATTTTTTCTCCTTGTTTCATATGATCATATCATATGAACAAAAGAGGAGGAAGAAAGAGAGAGTTGTATCTCTAATGTGTGAAATCTGGGATCTGCAGTTTCCTCCTCCTTTCTGTTGGAAAGACTATTCCTAGATCTAAGGAAAGAAGAAGAAAGATTGTGAAAATACCAACTTCGGACCAATGTGAGTCTGACACTCCAGCTTCAAAGGGTCAATGATGTTTTTCCTAATTCCTATGATGTAAAGCGCCACCCTATTGGTCTGTTACGGCAGGAGGAAGGAAAAAAACAAACAAGAACTGTTATGATTTGAAGGGGGATTTTCTCATACCAAAGAAAAGAAGGATACTACCAAATTTGTGTAGTTGTGTTATTACCAAAAATAAAAATTTTGATTGCCTTAAATTTTGTCGGTAGACAAGTTTACTAGTACTACAGAGTACGGAGTACTTTAGAACATAAACACATAAGTTTTGTTTTTGGGAAATAGTAACTGTTTTGCTTTTCAAAGCGGGAGTCATTGAAGTACTTACTATTTCCATTTTTTTTCTTGAATTTTGACTCAGATTTTGTATTAAATTGATACATGCATTTTAATGCCTTGATTTTGTGTTTGTTTCAATATTTGTTACTTTTTTTCTTAAGAAAATGTTAGAACGATGTCATTGAGGCAATCTGATCTCTTTTGATATTTAGTACAAAAGGAAGTCATTTTTCAGAGACAAATTTAATTTTAGTCTTTGTTACAAATAAAAAAATAAAAAAAATCTTCCATTTTGACTATTTCATTGCTAAACACGTTTTACAGAGAAAACTTATTGCGAAAAATGACTTTCTTGACCTATGGATGTAAGTCATTCTCTTTAGTCTTTATAACTATTTTGACTTTTAATTTCATATCAACAACAACTCTTTAGACTTTATAACTATTTTGAATTTTAATTTCATATCAGTTCCCCTCTTGGGGTGACTCGAACTCACAACCTCTAGATTGTAAGTTCATCTCCCTCCAAGAACTCGAACTCACAACTTCTTGATTGTAAGTGGAGGGTGCTTACCACTAGAGCAACCTACTCTTGTCAATCTTTAATATTATTATCAATCTTTAATACTCAAAAAATATCAAAACACTATCCGGTTTCTAATATTAATATTAATCTTTAACATATCTTTTTTCCTGAAAGATATTATTCTATATTAACTAATATTATGAAGTTTTTTTTTTTCGAAAAAATTATATTTCCTTGAAATCATTTTTTTCTAAAGAAAAATGACTGTTGTTCTACCAATCAATATGTTTTTTAACCAGCCAAACCCCTTTTGAGTGAACACTCAATATGGATGACATTATTGATTATCTGATAATTGGCTTAGTGTATGCATATTTTGATATATATTGCCTCACATTTTGCTCATGTCTCGATGATTTGAGATGTTTAATATGATTATTTGTGCTAAATTTTGGTATTTCTATGTGTAGGGATCATTCGGATGCAATTTGGGACGAAAGGGCGCGAATTGGAGCGAAATCGGGACAAAAACGCAAAAAGTGAAATTTGAGGGCCACAGTGAGCGTGGGGCACTCACTGTGGCGCAATTTACAGTAGCCAAGAAATTTGAGCGCCAGGGCCAGCGCCCCACGCTGCCTTGGACGCTCAAGACGGGAAAGTGTCCTATTTCGCCTGGGACTTGGTTATTTCGATCCTACACGGTCCCAACTTGTATAAAAGGGGTCCTAAACCTATTTTGGAGAGGGAGGACGTTTTGAGAGGAAAACACAAGCACAAAGCCTCCGTGGAGGCCGAAATTCATCAAGTTCCATCTTTCTCTCACCAAACTTAATAATTTTTATGTTTCTTTGTATGATTTGTTGTTTGGCTACCATGTCTATGTGGAGCTAAACTTCACGTTCTAGAGTTGTGGTTCTTTCATGACTATTGTTATTCGGATATTGATTTTGCCTTCTTGATTTATCATATGGGTTTATTTATTCAATCTTGCACTTAATTATTTAATTACTTGATCACCAATTGAATACTATCTACGAATCTAGAATTGAACTCGAAAGTGAAAATTCTAGATTGCATATAGGATTGAGTAGAGCAAGTTCTTGAACTCGGGCATCGAGGAACGGATTCGTGGTTAGGATAGACATATACCTAATTGCCTTGCTTGGTTGATTTACAGGAATTATAAATGCGTTCTTGATGATTCTAACTCCATAGACATATAGGCGTTAGGTTAGCTTGAATAGGCGAGTAAGAACTCGACAGATTCTTATGAGCAATATTAACCCTGTCAACCAATAAGCTAGATAAATTAGTCGGTCGATTCAATTGAAGAATACAATAGGATTGTTAGATAGCCCATAACCCTAGATCATTTTTATTATATTGATATCATAAAAATCTGCTCTTTCTCTGTTCAAAGTTCATTACTTATATTTTTTATTTAATTAGTTTAGAATCAAATATTTTTAGGTTTAATTCTTGTTTAGATAATTAGGATAGTCTAATTTAGTTAATAGTTAATCACAAGTCCTCGTGGGTTCGACATCCGACTTTTAGTCACTTTATTACTTGACGACCGCGTATACTTGCGTGTGCGTTTGGCTGCAACAAGTTTTTGGCACCGTTGCCGGGGACTTAGAAATTAGCTATTTTTCTAGATTAGACATTTGTTTTTCTATTCTTTCTTTAGTTTAGTTAGTATTTTGTTTTATTTTTATTTTAGCATGGCACCTTGGAATGAGAATTATTCGAATGATGGTTATTCTTATTTTGATGATCCCTGTCCATATTGTGGAGGACCCCACTGGTGGAAAAATTGTCAGAATGTTCCCGGGAGCGAGTTGTGCGCACAATCTCAATCCTTCAAGTGGAATATTTGTAATATGTGTGGTGGTCAAGATAGCCATTGGGATGGTTGTCCTAATTCTTTTCATCCTTCTCAGAGCCCTTATTATGATCTTTCTAACAATGTTTGTGAGTTTGATAGGGGCAATGAAGTGCAGGATATGGAACATGATGCATATATTAGGTATATTATGAGGCAAGTAGCAGAGCAACATGATGAACTCAAAAAAGATATGAAAAGAATGACGGAAACAATCACAAGAATGAAGGCTAATATGGAAGAATTGAATGAAGAGAGCGAGTTTCAAGAAAAGGAAAATTTTGAAAAAGTGAAGATTTTGAGCCAAACATGGCTAGTGGAACAAGCTGAAAAGTTAGAAATATATGAGGCTCAACGTGAGAAAATTACTGATAGGACGAGACACTTTATAGAAGGAAGAGCTGAACTGGGACAGGAGATTGAAAATTTTGGCACTGATATTCATGACTTGGGAGCTAAATTAATTGCAAAGGTTGATGCGTCTAACGCCCAACAAAATAGTTCTGAGTTGTGTGAAGCTGAAAAGGAGCTTATACGCCAAATTGAGGAGCTAAAAGGGGAGAGTAAATCATTCGTCCATACTTGTATTGATGATGTCCATGTCGAGGAAAGCACTCTAGAGTCATGTGAGGAAGTAGATAATATTATATATGAAGACTCTAGTGTGTGTACATATGAGGATGTAAAGAATAATACAATTCTAAAGTTAGGGTGTATTGGTCCTCATTCCATACATTTTTCAAAATTGTGCTTGGATGATGACATGGAAATCGAGTCATCTGAGCCTTTGGAGGAGCCAATGGATGAGGAACGGGGTGCTTACATTCTTGAATTCGTCGTGCCAGAGAGACAAAATTACATACCTCATCCGAAGGCCAAGAAGTGTAAAATGCGATATTGGTTGCTTGGCCCAATTAAATGTGTCTCACCGCCTCGGGAGCATAATAGAAAGCTTGAAGCCAAATTAGGGGCGCAATTCATAAGTTCGAGGTGGAGGCAAAAAGTAGTTCACGTCGTGCTGCGACGTTAAATTAGGCGCTTGTTGGGAGGCAACCCAGCTTTACCACCTTCTTTTATTTTTGTTTTTATTATATTATTTTTGTAGTGTCTGTTTTTATTTTGTAGGATTATGAACATAGGAAGAAAGTCATTGGAAGAGTGCAAAAACAAGCTAGATGGTGAGAACTAAGTGTGTGGTGCCCGCACAAAGGACCATCCATGGGAGAAGTCTGAGTACCCCGTGAGCTGCTATTGCTTCGGCCTTTGGTCTTTCAGGGAGTTTCTAGTTCACCCTTGTTATTTTTACGATATTTGTGCATTGAGGACACTGCACTCTTTTAAGTGGGGGGTGGAAGATTCTCTATTCTTTCTATAGTATTATATTAGTATATTGTTAATTTTTTATCTTTTTATTGTTAGCTAGCTATTTATTTTTAATAGCATAGTTAGTAGAATTAATGGTGTAGTATAGTAGTAATAGTTTTAGTAGCTTAATTAAAAAAGATAAAAATAAAAATAAAATAGAAAACAATTGAGAAAAAAAATTGAAAATTTATTTTTTGGACTTTTCCCGACGATGGATCTCCTAGACAATTTTCTTGAGGGATTAAAGTCTAAACAAAAAAAATTAAAAAATTAAAAAATCCAAAAATATATTTTTTTGTAGCAATAATCCCCTGTGATTTTTCTTTGTGCCTCGGTTCTTTTCCATGGGATGTAGTTTGAAACGGGTAAATTTTTTTCTTTGAGAATAGATTAGAGTTTAGAAAATAAATGGAGGAAGAAATATGAGATTCCTAGGGGCTCTTGACTTGTTTGATAGTAGCGTATTCAGGTTTTGGCATGTGTAGTGCCTTTCCTATGCTTTAAAAATTGATCATGAAGCCTTTATAAATTAGATAGCATATTTTGTGGCACCTATTTCTCGTTTTCTTGACTTGTGTTCACTTTGCGCTTAATGCTCAATATCTCGTGGCTCCGTGAATACTTACATTGTTTGAGAGTCGGAATGTGATCGTCCTTAGTGAGTCATGTGCCATGTGTGGTGAGGTTTTTGTGTAGTCCATGTATTGTACTTGTGTCTAGAACTTGCCCGGTATGTGAGTTGAAGCGAAATTTGAGTTGATGCTCGGTTTGAAAAATAATTTTAGGCTTTCTTTGATCTTTTTGAGCTTATTGCTTATCATAAATAAAATTTATCCCTAGTTAACCAATTTGAGCCTATTGACTTTTATTTGGTATCCACGTTACAAGCCTATGCCTTTTTTTGTTCTTAATTGACATTGGTTTGATCCTTTTACCTCTTAAAGCACTTTAATTGTGAAATAAATGCTAAAAGAAGTAAGAAGGGACTAAGTGTGGGGTGGCTTTTGTGTGAAACCAATGAAAGAAAGAAGGGTGCACTTATTTTGTAAAATAATACACCACTAGCGGAAATTGAAAAAGAAAAAAAAAAGAAGAAGAGAAAAATCTGGAAAAAAAGAAAGAAAAATATAGATGAATAAATTGTTGTCTTGTTCTTGCTAGTGGGTATGAATTAAAGTAGTGCTTAAAGAAAGAGGAAATATTGTTGGGGGTGATATTATTTGTGAAATTGAAGTGGTGTTGAAGAATTTGTGCTTAAGTTATTTGGTGTTGTGTTAAAGTGCTTAGGAGGTTGAGTCACTATTCCTAAAATATATCCTACCCGTCCCTTAGCCCACATTACAATCATGAAAAAGTTCTAATTGATTTTAGACCGAGCGAGCTTAGATTAGTAGAGATTTACATTAAGGGCAAGCCTATGGTACCAATTACATGCATGTGACTTCTTTTGTGAGAGTGAGCAATTGTTTTGATATATATGTGAGCATGAGATTCGAATGTGTGGATTGATTTTACTCTCTTTGCTTTTGTTATGAGGGCACATGATTTCACGAGGGATAGGTAGCATTATTAGACTTCTTTAGGATATTGGGTGTTCAAGCCATGAGTGCATTGTGACATTGAGTCGGTTTTTGAGCCTAGGATTGTTATGAGCATGTTGTCTTTGTTTGAATATTTTTGAAGTATGGCATAAGTTAAAAGAAAGTGTATGTGATTGCATATGCTAGAGTTTAATTGTTGCTATCAACCATGGTCATTGGTGGAGAGTGCTCAAAGATAGAGTTATTTGTTGGTTGACTCGAGGACGAGCAACGTTTAAGTGTGGGGTGTTGATAATTGGCTTAATGTATGCATATTTTGATATATATCGCCTCACATTTTGCTCATGTCTCGATGATTTGAGATGTTTAATATGATTATTTGTGCTAAATTTTGGTATTTCTATGTGTAGGGATCATTCGGATGCAATTTGGGACGAAAGGGCGCGAATTGGAGCGAAATCGGGACAAAAACGCAAAAAGTGAAATTTGAGGGCCACAGCGAGCGTGGGGCGCTCACTGTGGCGCAATTTACAGTAGCCAAGAAATTTGAGCGCCAGGGCCAGCGCCCCACGCTGCCCTGGACGCTCAAGACGGGAAAGTGTCCTATTTCGCCTGGGACTTGGTTATTTCGATCCTACACGGTCCCAACTTGTATAAAAGGGTCCTAAACCTATTTTGGAGAGGGAGGACGTTTTGAGAGGAAAACACAAGCACAAAGCCTCCGTGGAGGCCGAAATTCATCAAGTTCTATCTTTCTCTCACCAAACTTAGTAATTTTTATGTTTCTTTGTATGATTTGTTGTTTGGCTACCATGTCTATGTGGAGCTAAACTTCACGTTCTAGAGTTGTGGTTCTTTCATGACTATTGTTATTCGGATATTGATTTTGCCTTCTTGATTTATCATATGGGTTTATTTATTCAATCTTGCACTTAATTATTTAATTACTTGATCACCAATTGAATACTATCTACGAATCTAGAATTGAACTCGAAAGTGAAAATTCTAGATTGCATATAGGATTGAGTAGAGCAAGTTCTTGAACTCGGGCATCGGGGAACGGATTCGTGGTTAGGATAGACATATACCTAATTGCCTTGCTTGGTTGATTTACAGGAATTATAAATGCGTTCTTGATGATTCTAACTCCATAGACATATAGGCGTTAGGTTAGCTTGAATAGGCGAGTAAGAACTCGACAGATTCTTATGAGCAATATTAACCCTGTCAACCAATAAGCTAGATAAATTAGTCGGTCGATTCAATTGAAGAATACAATAGGATTGTTAGATAGCCCATAACCCTAGATCGTTTTCATTATATTGATATCATAAAAATCTGCTCTTTCTCTGTTCAAAGTTCATTATTTATATTTTTTATTTAATTAGTTTAGAATCAAATATTTTTAGGTTTAATTCTTGTTTAGATAATTAGGATAGTCTAATTTAGTTAATAGTTAATCACAAGTCCTCGTGGGTTCGACATCCGATTTTTAGTCACTTTATTACTTGACGACCGCGTATACTTGCGTGTGCGTTTGGCCGCAACATTATCCCATTCATTCTTATATGTTTGGTATTGTTTGTTGCTGCCTCACCACTTAAAATGAAAATAGTGACCTTAATTCACATCAAACACAATAAAATTCTTTAAATATAATACATTGTTTGATCAATTGGTTAA
The DNA here is from genome assembly GCF_000715075.1 of Nicotiana tabacum. Lineage (NCBI taxonomy): Eukaryota > Viridiplantae > Streptophyta > Magnoliopsida > Solanales > Solanaceae > Nicotiana > Nicotiana tabacum. The sequence goes on along the minus strand of NC_134096.1, from coordinate 112,349,128 downwards.
GTAAACTGCATGGAAGTGCGTTATTTGAGAATTTGGTAAGAAGTAACCTTATGCAATATTATCCCCAAGAAGGATGTATATTTCACTTAGAAAATTAAATCGTTCAGCCAAAATACAAATACAAATAGTTTCAAGAACTACTCCAACCAATTAGGAAGCTTTTGACCTTATAACACTAATAACTTGTATCAAATGTTGGTTTATTTATCTTTTGGTTGGTTGAAACATTAGATGTGGTTATTGTGCTATTAGCATGCATCTAGAAGATAGGGCTTATTCTCTAGCTTGCTAGTCCGGTATCAAGTCTCACAATGCTCTCAAATCTCAATAAGATCAGGACAAGTCGCTAAGTAATAAGTATTAACTATTGCAAACTTTAAGCATATAGATTGCTAAGCCTAATTTTAGATATAGTTTTTTGTAGTTCGAACTACACAAAAAATATGCCAACTAAAGACATACATGTCTGAAATTAGGCATTCAAACATGTATATCTGCAGTTTGTTAGTCACCAATTTTTGAACTTTAGTTACATCCCATTCATCCTGGTCTAATCCGAACAGATCTTGTTGAATGAATTGATCCATTATTGTATACCCTACTTCTTAGTAAATTTCTTCCTACTCAGACTCGCCGTACTTCCTTTGACTACTTTTGAAATATAGTGAAAACATTTTGTTATGATGGAGAGTGGGGAGTGAAAAGACCAATGCAGCAGAGAACGAGTGCATGAATCGGAATCCACTTATTAAGACAGACGACCGAGAAAGAAAAACTCTGATGAAGTTGATTATAAAGCGACTAAATATTAAATACTTCGTAATGTTCGGCTAGAGGTCCTCCAATCAGCTATATGCGCACTTTCCCTGCACTTACGCCATGTAAACCCCAAGCTACTATTAATTGAACATTTACTACTGATCTATACAACATTATAAACTTATTTATCCCTTTTATATTATCCCTTTTAGAGAGGTTATCACTTAATTACAATATCATATACAAACTACCATTGATATATAAAATAATATATTAGACTCCAATCTACATTTTCTCTCCATCTTCTTCCTCCCCATTCTACCTAGCTTATGGTCAATACTTTTGTACAAGTTCAGTTTCCCGATCATCAAAAGCTTCACTATTGGCGTCGTTTGCTGTCAAATTTGATTTCGTTGAATTTCATTTGGTTTCACCGCATTCTGACCTCTCCTTTTTTTCATTAATAAGTTGGGTTCTATTGGCAAAATTTCTAGGGGACGAGATCGATAGGTAATCCAAAATTCTGATTAGTTAACAATTTATAATTGCTATTAGACAATTAATATACCAATTAATAATAACTTACAATTGCTATTAAATAATTAACGTGGAAGAGAGTGTTATCAATACTGTGTTCAAAATCAGATAATCAGATAAGCAAACAAATGTTAGTTCAATAAATAAATTGTAAAATAATCCCGAACCCACTGAATTCACAGTGTGTTCTTAAGGAATTTAATTCCCTCACTGTTGCCCAAGGTTATGGATTAATTCCCCCCAGGATAGAACAGAATAACTATTCTGTGATATCGGCACTATAAATCACAGAACTTCAGCGAACTCAACAAACGGAGCAAATCACACTTGACACTTATATTTATTTAAAAAATAATGCAACAATGTAGAAAAGAGGGGAGAAGATTTCAGATTTTTCATACCTTAAAAATGAGGCCAAGCCTCTAAATTTATAGACAAAGGAATGGTGATATGGAGAGGTGCAATCCAAAAGGTGCCTCTTCCATTTTCCATTCACACCCTTTAAAGAAAAAACGCAACAATCCCCCACATAAATGAAAAATAGACATATGTGAAAAAACATGCATGAAAATACTGTGTAATTCGCAAATAAGGATTAATTGCATCTGGATAAGTAGATTTCCCTTTGAATTTTTCGTAGTGAACTTATGTCGGATATACTCGGTCAATCGGTAGATTTGATATCTTTGAACCGTCGAGCTTTGGTGTATACCTAGACAACCATAAGTCACACAATCAATCCTTAACCATCTTTGGTTCTCACGGTTGTGTTCATTTCAGCCATGAACACCGCCTGGTTTCATGAGTGCTTAAGAATGGGCCTTTACTTTTATTCCCCTTAAAGCGACTTATACTTCACACTCACATAGGTGATTTCTAAACGTGTAATCCTATAGACACACTATCTGGTCATATCCTGCCAGACTTAGCAAATCATTAAAAAGCTTTAAGCTTTATTGACTCATCAAAAAGCCTTAATGCTTTACCTCGATTTATGAACATTGTCTTCATCACGAGAATGAGTTGAGTTATTTGACAATATTGAACCGTCATTCATAACTTTGTTTGTTCTCTTTGAACCTAGCTATTGGGATCTTCAGTCTGCTAGGTAGAGTTACTGCCATGATGACTTGTCCTATCCCTTAGCCCCATTCCCCTTTGATGATCTTTCAACTGCCTCTCTAGATAGGCCTTTTGTAAGTGGATCTGACACGTTATCTCTTGACTTTATGTAGTCAATCGTGATAATACCACTAGAGAGTAGTTATCTAACGGTATTGTGTCTCCGTCGAATGTGACGAGATTTTCTCGTTATACATAACGCTCCATGCCCTGCCTATTGCCGCTTGACTATCACAATGTATAAATATAGGTGTCAAAGGTTTGGGCCAAAATAGAATATCTTCCAAAAAATTTCGGAGCCATTCAGCTTCTTCACCGGCCTTGTCTAAGGCTATAAACTCAGCCTCCACTGTAGAGCGGTCAATGCACAGCTGTTTAGACGATTTTCAAGACATCGCTCCTCCACCGACTGTTTAGAGTCGGTTGAACCGGTGATCTAATTTGCATCACTATACCCCTCTATTATTGCGGGATACTTATTGTAGTGCAAAGCATAATTTGGAGTATATTTCAAATACCTCAAAACTCGTTTCATTGACATGAAAGTTCAATGCAAACTTTCTTATGTTGTAGACTAATACGTCTCGACTTTCGATTGCATATCAAATTATTGACTACACTTAATATAGTAATAATATATTATAACAAGAGGTGGAATGATTGGCATCAATTGTGGCCACAACCTTTTAATATATAACACATTTATCAATCACTCCGCCATTTTCAAGCATTTGTATGTTATTTATTCATACGCCTATATGATTATACAAATTATAATACCTCTATTCATGAAACAAATCTAACTTGCAATGGATTTTGGTCATGTTCATCGGTTGTTTCACCTCATTATATACCAAATTATTCGTTCATGAACGGTCATGTTTATACCAAATATATAAATGCACTTTTCATGAAAAGTCACAGCCTTCCAGGTGACACCTTTTCATAAAGAGCTAAACATTATAAATGTTCAAGAAAGAACAAATTATTTCTGGAACGACACGTAAACAACTTTGAAATTTGTAGTTTCATCACTAGTCATCACTAATACTGAACAAGTAATGAATTCACCGACTACCGTTTCAATATCCCTAAGGATTTGTGGGGTTCGAAGAATTATATCATCTAATTTTTCTAGATAATATATACATCCCGTCTAGCATTAGCTTTTGTTATGCATAAGCTTTATGCCCCCACATTTCACATGTTTCATGTGCCTTTTGTATCAACATATAATTCATATATAAACAAACAACGACTACATAATTTAGAGTATTCTTAATGTAAATACACTAGTTTGAAACTATTTGACAACATTTTCTAGTCAAATTTCACATGCCATTATTTGAGTGTTTATTTTAGTCCGTAACGTGACTTAACAAGTCGACACACCTTCTTTCTTTTCCAGAAACCACGAACCTTTCAGGTTGTTCCATATAAATTTCTTCCTCCAAATCTCTATTTAAGAAGGTTGTCTTTTACGTCCATCTGATGGATTTCAAGGCCATATACGGTTGTTAACGCTATTACCATCCGAATAGATGTAATTCTCGTTACGGGTGAGTATGTGTCAAAGTAATCAAGACCTTCTCGTTGTCTTAATCCTTTGGCAATCAATCTTGCCTTATATTTGTCAATAGTACCATCAGCTTTCATTTTTCTTTTGAAAATCCACTTAGAACCCAAAGGTTTATTTTTTGGAGGAAGATCAACCAATTCCCAAGTATGATTACTTAATATGGGTTCTATCTCACTATTGACTACCTCTTTCTAACATTGTGCTTTCGAGCAAGACATTGCTTCTTTAAATGTTTGAGGCTCACTTTCTAACAAGAATGTCAGAAAATTTGGTCCAAAAGAAGTAGTTGTCTTTTGACGTTTACTACGTCTTGGATTCACCTCATTAGGTGTACTTTCCTTTCTTCTTCCCGAGGTCGCTTAGATATTTCACTAGACAACTCACATTTCTTTTTATACGGATAAATATTCTCAAAGAATTCAACATTATCTGATTCGATTACCTTAATAATATGAATGTCGGGATTTTTTGATTTATGAACCAGAAAATGATATGCCTTACTATTTGTTGCATATCCTATGAAAATGCAATCAATATTTTCTGGTCCGATCTTTACCCTTTTGGGTTTAGGAACTTGCACTTTAGCCAAGCACCCCCCACGCTTTAAAATATTTTAAGTTGGGCTTCCTTCCTTTCTATTTTTCATATAGAATGGATTGCGTTTTGCTGTGGGGAACTCGATTGAGTATTTGGTTAGCTGTAAAATTAGCTTCCCCCCCCCCCACAAGTTCTGGGGTAAACAAAACTTATCAACAATGCACTCATTATCTCCTTTAAGGTTCTAATCTTTCTTTCCACAATTCCATTAGATTGCGGTGACTAAGTCGCTGTCGTTTGATGAATAATACCATATTCCAAACATATTTCTTCAAAGGGAGAGTCACATTCAATGCCACAACCACATGAATTGTTGTTTGTATCACGATAGAGCCAGAATTAATAAATGGTAAAGTTTTTAATCTTCAAACCAATCTGACACAACCAGAATTAATAAACAATGAAGTTTTTAATCTTCAAACCGAATGGTATCTGATACAACCAGATCTAATAGACGGTGAAGTTTTTTAATATTCAAACCGAGTAATATGTGACATAATCAAATTTAATAAACGGTGAAATTTTTAATCTTCAAACCGAATATTAAATTAGAGTAGAAAATTACTAAAATTTTAATCTCCATAACGAGTATAAAGTTACTTAGAATTTATTCCGGCAAATGAGTAGAAAGTCATGAAGACTTTAATCTCAACGAACGAGTGAAAAGTCACGCAGATTTTAATCTGAAAGCAGGAGTAAAAAATTACGAAGATTTTATTCCCCATAACGGGTGTAGAAAATCACGAGAATTTTAATTCCCTTTCCAAATGATTTTTCAACTAAACCGTTATAATACTTTAAACAGTTTGATCTCTTTCTCTAATCAAACACATATATGTTCATCTTTACATATATTATATTCATGATCTCAAGAATATTTTCAAGTATTAGTGTAAGCATAATTCATATCTTACAATCTTGAAAATAATGTCACATAATTTCATGCATGCTATCAGATTTTATACCAATTAATATATTTTATGGCATGCAACTAAAATATACTTTGAGATCATCACATAATAAACATCTTTCCTAACATTTGCAAAATTAAATTTTATAAATTAGAAGGGTAGGAAATTTATAAAATTGAGTAAAGAAAGTAGAACCCGATTTTGAGGCCAACGTATAATGCCACCACGAGTAACAATCTTTACCATAAACTAATTCAGTGATGAATTTCCCAAGCCAACCGTTCCTTTGGCCATTAAATGTGTACTTATGTAATGACCGGAGAATTAAAATTTCATCCATTTTGCTTTTTACTGTGCTTTCGCAAATATTGATAATGCGTGAATTGTTGTATCACTAGGTGAAATAAAATACTGGCTGAAAATTGTTGAAAATCCACGTAACTGTTTGCAATGGGCAAAGGTTTTTCAAACCTCCCATTTATTCCACACCATGCCAACTAATTTCTGTTGAAGTCCACGAAAAATTGATTGAAGTTCTGTGGATATTGGTTTTATTAACCATGTTTTCCGTATCAATCTTTCAAAAAACATCAATGACAGCCACTACACCTTTGACTTGGGGTCAAATCATGTCATCAACCAACTGAATGCCACGATTAGATTTCAAAAATGTCGGCTTCTTCATGCTAAATTAGAATGGCTATTTTAACTTGCCATCTTGTTTGCTAAAATTTCTTTACAGGCAATAACCCATCAGATATTGTGAATGTGGTGACTGTTCACGCTACCAAAAGATGCAACAATATTGTCACTGCTTTCTTTGTTGTATTCCGATATAATTCTCATATCCTCTTCACGAAGAATATGAATCAGATGAAATCTATAGAATTTCGTCAAACACGACACACAATTATAATTTCCTTTAGAAACAGTCTTTGTGACTTCATGGTACGTAATTTCTGTCCAACAAATGAAAAGATATTTTCGGGTGGAACCGCCGCGGATCCGTATGAGAAACCGGTGAAATCGGTGACTCACAAACATTCCTTTTCTTTCCCAAGGAATAGTTGGAGAAGATTTAAGAATTTCCCTCGTAATTCATACGGTATCGTCGTTGCAATATAAAGGCTTAGACAAAATTAAATACCAATAAAGGCAACCATTTAAACTCCGTAGAGTATCTGAGAACTCCAAACATTGCCTTTACCTCTGTCGATCATCAGATATACTCCTGTAATTCTATTAAATTCCTTAAGATTATTGGTAATCTTGTGTTCAAAATCAGAAAATCAGATAAGCAAACAAACGTTAGTTCGATAAATAAATTGTAAAATAATTTCGAACTCACTGAATTCACAGTGTGTCCTTAAGAAATTGAATTTCCTCACTGTTGCCCAAGGTTATGGATTAATTCCTCCCAGGATAGAACGGAATAACTATTCTGTGATAGCGGCACTACAAATCACAGAACTTCAACGAACTCAACAAACGGAGCAAATCACACTTGACACTTATATTTATTTAAAAAATAATGCAACAATGTAGAAAAGATGAGAGAAGATTTCAGATTTTTCATATCTTAAAAATGAGTCCAAGCCTCTAAATTTATAGACAAAAGAATGGTGATACAAAGAGGTGCAATCCAAAAGGTGCCTCTTCCATTTACCATTCACACCCTTTAAAACAAAAACGCAACAGAGAGATCTGTACATCTCAACTATGTATAAACTACGGTAAAAGTTCCATTTACAACCATAAAATTTTTTAAAGCTTTAAATTTAAAAGTTGAGTTTTACAAAATTGTTATCTGTGTGATTGGGCGTTATTTGAAACAATTGAGAATATTCTTTGGAGTTTATATCTTGATTTTGAGGGAGTTTTCTAAAGATTCGTGTTGGTTTTGGTTGAAATTTTAGATTGAAACTTGAAGAAGAAGACATAAATAAATTGTATATATATTGTATATCAGGGACATGAATGACATACAAAATATATATAAGAAATTTCATGGATGAGATAGCAAACAAGGTGACTCATATATATATATATATATACACACACACAAAAAAAATAAATTTGAGCAATATTAGATGTGATTTGGACTGATTTGGTATCAAAATTTGTAGTATATAAGCCGTATGTAAATTGTAGCTTTTGATCGAATTCTGTTTTATATATATATAAAAAAAATAAAAAATTAGCCTATCATTTAGGCTAAATGAATATCTTAATTATGAGAAACAAAAATTAAATAGTACCTGAGACTGCCGAAGTTGTGGCCAAGTAACTTTTTCTAATTTTATTTCCAATAAAAACTGAATACAAAGATGTTTTTACACACACAGAGAGAGAGAGAGAGAGAGTTCCTAAAATCTGGCTGAAGAAAAGCCTGCCTCTAACTATGAATTTCATATCCTTATATAATGGATCTCTAACAAAAACGGACAAAATAAAATAGTAAAATGGCCGACAAAATAATTACATTATGGCCGATAAGATAAAAAGGAAAAAGTAATAAAAACAAACAACTTTCAAAGAGTTGATTCTTCTTTATTAGAAGGTCCCACCGCTTTATTGAAGTCTTTTATTTCCATTATCCCAATAATTCTGAGAGATGGGGTCATGTGTCACTGAACTTTTCTTTGCCTTTATTGTTTTGTGGTGCAGAAGATTCTTCTACTCCTTCCTTTATTTTGGTCAGAAATTCTTTAATTTCTTCTAAACTAATTTGTTCATGTTGGCTTCCTTGGGCTTCTCCTGCCATATAGGTTTCTTCATCTGTGGTATTACCTATTGATGCCATTGACACGTCATCTGGCATTTCAACTTCAAAATTCCTTATTAGATCTTTCTTTATTTCTTCAAAATAAGAAGCAATAATTTCCTTCTTAGAAATATCTTTTTTTTTCATTTGAAGCTTTCTAGTAAGCTGCTGAAATGGACTTAATTCTTCCACTTTGACATTTATCATTTCCTGTTTGCTATAAGCTTCAATTTTCTTCTGGATATTCTCAATAATTTCTTGACCATAAATTTTTCCTTGCTGGTCTCATTGAAGTAATTTATTCCAGAATTTTGTATAAAAAAACTCTGTTTAAACATGGGAATCCCTCTATGATTTGATTTACTTCTACATCCCATTTCATAATCCATGGAATAGAGAATTCTATAAAGAATTACAATGTAGCTATGCCATCGAAAAAGATATTATCTTTTTGTAAAGCAATAATTTTGGGAGATATATCCACCCATTGAGTATATAAACTCTTAAAAATTGGCGGAAGTATTTCTAAAGATGGACCATATGATATTTTACAGAACCAATTTGGTATCTGTTGTTCAAATAAATTGGAATATAATTTTATGAACCAAGAGCATTTCCTATTAGGGTTCTCATATAATAAAATTTTATTAAAACTTTCACTATAATCCCAGTAATTGAACTTTACCGAGACTTTCTGTTCTAGATCAGTATATTTTCTCTCCTTTAATGTACTCATTCCCCATTCATTTGAGGCTACTAAAAATCTTTAAATGAAAAAATGAGATGTTTCTAAAAAGGAAATTATTGCTTCTTATTTTGAAGAAATAAAGAAAGATCTAATAAGGAATTTTGAAGTTGAAATGCGAGATGACGTGTCAATAGCATCAATAGGTAATACCACAAATGAAGAAACTTGTATGGCAGAAGAAGCCCAAGGAAGCCAATATGAATATGTTAATTTAGAAGAAATTGAAGAATTTCTGACCAAAATAACGGAAGGAGTAGAAGAATCTTCTACACCACAAAACAATAAAGGCAAAGGAAAAGTTCAGTGGCACAAGACCCCATCTCTCATAATTATTAGGGTAATGGAAACAAAAGACTTTAATAAAGCGGTGGGACCTTCTGATAAAGAAGAATCAACTTTTTAAAAGTTATTTGTTTTTATTACTTTTTCCTTTTTATCTTGTAGGCCATAATGTAATTATTTTATCGGTCATTTTACTATTTTGTTTTGTCCGTTTTTGTTAGAGATCCATTATATAAGGATCTGAAATTCATAGTTAGAGTCAGGCTTTTCTTCAGTCAGATTTTAGGAACTCTCTCTCTCTCTCTGTAAAAACATCTTTGTATTCAGTTTTTATTGGAAATAAAATCAGAAAAGGTCACTTGGCCACAACCTCAGCAGTCTCAGGTACTATTTAATTTTAGTTTCTCATAATTAAGATATTCATTTAGCCTAAATGATAGGCTAAATAAGTATTGTGTTGAACTTATATATACTAGTCTATTCTTAAAACATGTTTCGTTGCTAGTCTTATACTGTGTCACCCAGTGGTTTTGAGGTTTGAGACTGTAGAGCCCAGACAGTCTAACAGTTCAGGCAGTAAACCTTGGTTATGACAACATAACTGGTAGTTCTTAAGACTCATATTAGCCAGGTGGGCGTTGAGAGAGTCATGAGGAGGATCGTGGTTTAACGTTTGCTTGACATGACTGTGGCTTGACAGGGCTGGTGTCTCAGTAAAATATTATCCTGTTGTTCCATTGAAGCGATTTGGTCTTAACTTATGTGTGTGTGTGTGTGTGTGTGTGTGTGTGTGTGTATATATATATATATATATATATATATATATATATATATATATATATATATATATATGTTACTTTTTGTACATAAGAAAACCTAATTAAACGGATAGATATTATTCATTTTTTATATATATATATATATGGAAAAACCCCTTATTAAATGTAGGAAATGTTACCTCTTATAACAAAGGTATATACTTTATTTATTATAAACCAAAATTATTTTAAAATATTATTTTCTATAGCTACCTTTTATATTTTGTAGAAAATAGGTATTTATGGTATATACTACCATTGATGCATAAAATACGCTATTTATGTTTTTTCTCTCTCTTTTTTCAATTAACACATTATTATCTCTCATATTTTTTCTTCCTTCTCTCTCTCTTCAGGCAACTCAAGATACACGCCCTAGTATTGATGGTCGATGAGACATTAGAATCTCTCTCTCTTTGAAATAAACTCAAGATACATGCCCTAGTATTGATGGCCGATAAGACATTAGAATAGAATAGAAGGCAGCCAGGAAACAAAAAAGAGTGAATTTTTCGAACGGAAAGGAGCAATGTGATGAACTCTTATCATAAATTTGTTATACGGATCCGACGAACTTTCTTCTCTTCTTAGTCGGAAAACGCCATCTCCGACGAACTTTCTTCTCTTTTTTGCTAGTTAGTCACATACAATGATACAAAATACAATATATTTTCTACAAATTCACTCAAATACATCGTATTTTTGTATAAATATATTTTTTTTGCTTGTATTTATATATTTTGAAGGTCTGTATTTTTTTAATAATTGAATACACATGTATTCATGCATATTGTACATACAGTATGCATGAATACAAGATATAAATATTGAAATACACTGAATACAAACATTAAAATAGAACAGAATATAAACAGTGAATACATTTAATTTTATAATATAATAAAATACAGTAAAATATATTGAATACAAATAGAAATACAGTGAATACAACCAATGAAATATATTGAATACAACAGTAGTAACATGTATTAGGAATAACTAAAATATTGTTAACACAAATACATTTGAATACTCTAAATATAAAATAGTGAATACAATAAATACAAACATTGAATCTAATGAATGCAACAGTAAAAAAATATATATTAAAACACACTAAATACAAAAGCTAAATATAACTGAAAAATCATTCTAATTAATTTGGTTGATAATGAGGCATGTTAGAATTGATTTTGTTGAGTTATATTAGGAGTGTATCACGCTAATTAATATTATTTCCGTTACTAGACAGCTGGACATACCTATTTTTAAGGTGATTGTCGTTATTGTATTCATGAATACATGGTGCGAATGCATGTGAATACATGCACGTACAACTGGACTGCCCTGATTTTTAGACGCTTTTTGCTGCTATATTCATGAATATAGCAGCGCGAATACAACAAATACACTACCGTAACAACTAAATAGTAGCTATAGGAAGTAATTATGTATATGGCAGCTATAGGAAGTTAATAGCCACTAAACAATAGTGGTTTCTGAAAATTCCTCACACAACAACATGAATATAGCGAATACACTACCGTAATAATTGAATAGAAACTATGAGGAGTAATTATGTATATGGTAGCTATAGGAAGTTAATAGAAGAATTAACCCAAATAACAGCCCACTCAATCGCTTAAACTAAAAATAACCGATTGAGGTATTATATATGCATAATTTATATATTATATATGTATAATTATGTATAATCAACGTATAAACTATGTATATGGTTAGAAAAAGTAAACAATGAATATGGTCGGCTATTTGTATAAATATCCCAAGTTAATAGCCACTAAACAATAGTGGTTTCTCAAAAGAGATTTTTACCTCCCTATACTACATATGAAACTTAATTACCCTTCCCAATCAAGTTTTAACTTAATTACATGGTCATATATAATTTATCAATTATATACAAATTAGTTTTAAACGAGTATCCCTTGATTGTAGCCTTTTAATTTAGTAAATCCCTAAAAATCCTCACAATTCCTTAATTATCCACACAAACCCCGATCTTTCTAAAGGATTTTCTTCTTTCTCTCTTTGAAATCAACCCTATTTTTACACCGATTTCTACAATATTTTTTTCTTCCAAAGCACATAATTTTCTCTAACAATGGCGAAAAAAGGGATTAATTTTTTATCGATTTGAATTTCGCCATGGCTGGAGTTTGGAGCTTTTCCGGACTTCCCTTTTTCTTGTTGGTGTTTCGATGGCGGGTTAGCAATAGATGTATATTAATTATTTGGTTGTATTGTTCGAATTGAAATTGTCAATTAATAAATTTTGAAGGTGTTTGACTCTCCACCATTGACAGTCATTAAAAAGTTTCAAAGTTTGAATTTGAATTCGGACTTTCAAAAAATATTGTTTGTTTGGATTGGGTGTTATTGCAAATGATTGGAAATATTCTATGGAGTTTATATCTTAATTTTGAGGGTATTTGGTGAAGATTAGATTTGATTTGGCTGGATTTTCATATTGAAATTTGAAGAAGAAGCAGAAGAACACACCATATACAAAATATATATAAATTATATATAAAATACATACAAATGACATTGTAACGATCCGTCCGGTCGTTTTGAGTATTACAGCCCCGTTCCCCCATTTACTGCTTATCTTGTGTTCAATTATAATTTTGTGACTCATCAGAGAGGTTTCACAATGAATTGGAACACTTAGTTCCAAGATTTAAAGCTTAAGTTGAAATAGTTGACCGGATGTTGATTTATGTGTAAACGACCCTGGAATAGAATTTTGATGACTGCAATAGCTCCGTATGGTGATTTTGGACTTAGGAGTGTATCCGAAAAATTATTTGGAAACCCATAGTTAAATTAGGCTTTAAATGGCAAAAATATGAAGTTTAAGTTTGGAAGTTTGACCGGGAAGTTCACTTTTTGATATTGGGGTCGGAATCCGATTCTAAAAATTGGAATAGGTATGTTATGTCATTTATGACTTGTGTGTAAAATTTGAAGTCAATCAGACTTGATTTGATAAGTTTCGGCATCGAATGTAGAAGTTAAAATTTTTTAGTTTTATTAAATTTGAATTACAGTGTGATTCATCGTTTCTATGTTGTTATATGTGATTTGAGGCCTCGAGTAGGTCCGTAATATATTTTGGGATTTGTTGGTATATTCAGACGGGGTCCCGAGGGGCTCGGGTGAGTTTCGAGGTGGTTTCAGACCATTTTTAATTGCTGATTTTTGTCTACAGAGGTGTGCATCGCGATCGCGAACATTTGGTCGCGTTCGCGAAGAGCAAGCAGCAGTTTGGGGCCTTGTGAATGGCGATCGCGGAAGCTCTTTCGCGATCACGTAGAACAAAATCTCTATTGCACTTACCCAATTTTTGAAGCTTATATCTCGCAATCTATTAGGAATTTGGAGATGATCCAAAAATGAAAGTTGTAGCCCTTTATGTCTAGTTTTCAAAAAATTAAATCATTTGTCATTTGGAATTTTGTACAAAACGTTATAAGCATTATACTAAAGGCTATCTGGAAGAGTTGGGGAGTTTGTTCTTCGCTATCGCGATTGGTTTTCCGCGATCGCGAAGGGGAAATTTTGGGCTGGAAAATTTTGTGCTTTGCGATCGCGAAGAGTAAATGCCTGTACATAAGCTGTATTTCGAAGTTTCAGCCATTTTAACATATTTGAAACTATGGAGCTCGGATTGAAACGATTTTTGAGGCGATTTTCGCCATATGGATTGGGGTAAGTGATTCTAACTCAGTTTTGGTTAAATTACATAAATATATTGTTATTTTCATCATTAAATTAGTGCTTTGGGTTAAAAATGATAGAAAATTTTATAGACTTTAATTGAGAATTTAAAGGCCGAGTTGTGGTCGAATTTGAGTGATTTTGGTATGGTTGGACTCGTGGTTGAATGGGTTGTCGGATTTTGTGAGTTTTGTTGGATTCCGAGACGTGGGCCCCACTGGCAATTTTTGAGTGTAATTTCAGCTTTTGTGGAAAAATTAGTATTTTCATATGGAATTAATTCTTATAATTTGTGTTGACTGAATCGAATTAATTGTGACTAGATTCGAGCCATTTGGAAGTTTATACGCGCATAATGGAATTTCTGGAGCATTGTTTAGCTTACTCGATATTGGACTCGGCTTGTTCGAGGTAAGTAACACTTCTAAACTTGGAGTATGAACCCTGATTATACGCGTTATGTGTCGAGGTGACGCACATGCTAGGTGACAGACGTGTGGACGTGCACCGTGTGGATTGTGACTCAGTTATTTCTCTGGTACTGTATAGTTACCTAATCTTATTTGTATCTATGAAATCTCTACGTGCTAGAGTAATTGAGCTGTGATCCATGTTAGAAATCATGTCTAGGCTACATGCTTATTCTGTTGGGACCCACTGAGGTCATTACTGTTGTTGAGTTGTTTGCTTACATTGCAATTCATACTGAGTCATATTCATTCATTTCATTTCATATCTCAGTCTCTGTTGCTATATATTGACACATCATATCATCATTGTTGGGCTAGTTTCATGGCATTGTGGACCTGACAGGCTGGAGAGATTAATGACTAAGTGAGACCGAGGGCCTGATTGTGAAGTTATTGATACTATGGCACGTGAGTTGTCCTTGTGGATCCAGATATTTGTACTATAGCACGTGAGTTGTCTGTGCAGATCCAGATATTTATACTATAGCATGTGAGTTGTCCGTGCAGCACGTGAGTTGCCCGTGCAGTTTATAGCGCTTGGGCTGAAGGAGCCCCTCCGGAGTCTGTACACACCCCCAGTGAGCGCAAGTACCTACTGAGTGTGAGTGCCGAGCGATTGGAAGAATTGAGTGACTGTGAGGACTAGTGACTGGGAGGATTGAGTCAATTGATACTCTGAGATTATGCATATGGTTTTATCACTGAGTTGTATTGCATTCGACATGCACATTTGTCATATAGGCATAAAGATGCATTTTTCTCATGTTTTATGACATTGCGTCATTCATGACTTCATATACGCATTGACATATAGTCATAGAGATGTACTTTCCACATGCTATTTGAAAATGAAACATTTACCTGTTGAAAGTTTTGGAAAAATCACAGTTTTACAAACGTATTCATATTTTGGTAATTTCGGTAAAAGATTTGGGTTTTTACTGTTATACTTGAAAAGAAAATATTTATTTTTCAGAATTGTATACGAGCTGAGCATGTTATTATTGAGCTATTTCTTGTACCATCTTTATCATATTGCTATGAATCATTGCTGGTTATTGGAGTTGGACCCTGACCCTTATCCCAGCTCGTCATTACTTTCAACCTAAGGTTAAATTTGTTACTTATTGAGTACGTACATGGGGTCGGTTGTACTCATACTGCACTTCTGCACCTTGTGTACAGATTTCTGATGGTGATGTAGCTGTGTACGGCGGGAGCTGGATCTGAAGATGTACCTGCATTTCAGTCATTGCTGCCTCTTGTTCATCGTAGCTTTAGAGTTTTTAATATGTTCGTGTATATTTCAGACAGATGACGTATTTTTATTTCACATTAGTTTTGTAAATTCTAATCTTAGAAACTCATGATTTGTATTACCAGTCATTGGAAAGCGTATTAGAGTTAGTTAAATATTAATTGAATCGGATTGTTGTTATTTGGCTTACCTAGCGGGTGAGATTATATGCCATCACGACTAGTTAGATTTTGGGTCGTGACAGACATATTGTATAAAATTTGTATAAAAATTATTTTTAAGTTGTATGATGTTGTAGTTTGTATTTAATTGGGTAAGAATGATGTATGAAAGTTGTAGATAATTTGTATAATGTATAAT
Source organism: Nicotiana tabacum (assembly GCF_000715075.1). NCBI lineage: Eukaryota > Viridiplantae > Streptophyta > Magnoliopsida > Solanales > Solanaceae > Nicotiana > Nicotiana tabacum. Next base: position 112,333,179 of record NC_134096.1, on the reverse strand, counting down.
TAGTTGTTTGAAAATTATTTTTAGTATGTATGTAGTCGTAGATATATCAAATTTTATATTAAGTTTGTATAAAATTTGTTTTTATTTTATATGTTGTTGTACCATACCGTATTCATTTCTTATAATAGGTAATTATGGCAAATAGAGGGAAGAGTTGTGTTAATTATGGCTTAAAATAAGTAACACACAACTGGAACGAGTCTTATTTAGATGGAAAGATAATTTGAACTTCGTTCCCTTCAGTTACACCATTTTTCAAGAAAAGAATCCCCTAATTTAAGGCACTAATAATGGATTGTATATAAATTATAAGAAAAACTTGTTTAGGGTAATATACAAAACTTGGACAATTTTAGTAAATAAGTTTTAAATATTGTAGGAATTTTTACGTTCCTATATATTATTTGAAACCTTATTACCCTCTATGCTCAAGTTTCAATTTAATTACATGGTCATATACAATTTACCAATTATATACAAATAAGTTTTAAATGAGTATCCCTTTATATTAGGAATTGAATAAGGAATATCAGTTATTTCCTTATTCTTTATACTTGTCCACTCTCTCTCTTCTTGTCTCTCTCTGTTTTTTTCGGTGTACCCATCATCTAGCTTTCTTTCCAGTAGTGTGATATTAATAAAAGAATATGATTTCTAGCAGTGGAACTTTCACACTTAAGTGGTTATTATAAAATTTAGAGTTCATAGAACAAATATTGCAACTCAAAAGTGCGGATTACAAACATTGAAAAGAATTACTAAATTCAAGACGAAGATATTGTAGTAATTCATCAATGGATTTCTTGCTGTATAGAGTTTCCACCATTGACAACCATTAAAAAGTTTTGAAGGTTTAAAATTGAATTTGGGTTTTCAAAAAATCATTATTTATTTGGATTGGGTGTTATTGCAAATAATTGGGAATATTGTTTGGAGCTTATATCTCAATTTTAGGGTGTTTTGGTAAAGATTAGACTTGATTTTGGCTGAATTTCAGATTGAAACTCGAAAAAGAAGAAGAAAAAGACATGACATGCAATATACTTACGAAATTGTAGTAAAGTTGTAGGTAAATTATATTCTGTTGTAGTTATATATATTTTTATTTGAATATTGTATGAAAGTTAAAAAATAGTTATATTATGTATGAATTGTTGTATAAAATTTGTATTTAAGTTATCAATACTATCTTTTTACATAAAGTTGGTAATATGTATCAAAATATTATTAAGAGAGTAAGTTTTGATTGGAATTTTAGAGAGGATGAAACACGCACCACGCACAAAATATATACAAATCAGATATAAAATATACAAAAGACATATTGTATAAAATTTGTATAATAATTATATTTAAGTTGTATGATATTGTAGTTGTATTTAATTGGGTAGAAATAATATATAAAAGTTGTAGATAAATTGTAGATTGATTGTAAATAAGTGTATAATGTATAGGTAGTTGTAATTCAATATTACAAAATCAAATGCAATGTGACTAATTCAATATTACATTCCAAGTCGCAATTGACTATAATTTCATTTAGGGTAAAATTTGATTATGTAATTTGACCAAATAACTTGTGACTATAATTGTCAAAAATGTCGATAAGTTCAAAATGTCTCTGTGCCAATTCTTAGTACTTGTACTGAGTATTGCCATTTGTCTAAGTAATAAGGAGCCCTATTTTCAAGTTGGTTACGTGATAGACTTGCAGGCTTTCAGTGCTTATGATGTAGTTTTGATTTCCTCCGCGTTACGAAAAGTAATGCATGTTTAAGAAAATCAATTGTGTTAAGCTAATAGCATAATCAGATAAATATTATTTGTTAAAAGATATTTGCTAAAGAAGAATTCCATGATGCTTAATTGTGTGAATATTAGAGTTAAATGCCAAGCGGTGTTGATATGTCAAATATCACCAGTTCTCAAATTATACATGGGGAGGCAACTAGATTTTATCATCATACAACTATTTTTCAATTTTCATACAATATTCAAATAAAAAAAATATATAACTATAACAGAATACAATTTACCTATAATTTTACTACAATATAATACAATTTACCTACAATTTTACTACAACTTTACTACAAATTCGTAAGTATATTGTATGTCATGTCTTCTTCTTCTCCTTCTTCGAGTTTCAATCTGAAATTCAGCTAGAACCAAGTATAATCTTCACCAAGCACCCTCAAAATTAAGATATAAACTCCAAACAATATTTTTAATTTTTTGCAACAATACCCAATCCAAACAAATAATGATTTTTGAAAACCCAAATTTAAATTAAAGGCTTTATGATAGATTAGCGTTCGAATCTTCAATTCCTACGACCTGGAGGTTACTTTAATAGGTTGATTGGCAGAATACAAATTTTAGGCTTATCTTATTAAGAGAAAAAAACGGTGAGAGATAAAGATGAAGAAAGAAAGAAAAATTGATGAGAGATGCGGCAGTTTGGAAAGAGGAGAGGAGAGAAAAAAGGAAAAGGATGTAACTAAATCCCCTAATTCAAGGCACTAATAATAGATTGTATATAATTTGTAAGTAATCTTTGTTTAGGGTGGGTAATATACAAAGAATAATTGGCATCCTATAACAACACATAACAAAAATTGGCAATATTTTAGCCTTATATTAGGTTTGGCAAAGATATCCCCAAACAATTGGCATTATATATAGCCAAATCTTAAAAAAACTACTCTCTTTTATATTCTCTCTAAAAAAAACTACACGCTTATTTTGGCTTCCCACCCATTTTCTATCATTGTATTTCTTATTCTATCTCTTCTCTTTTCTCTCATAGTTTAGCAAAAATGATTACAAATTATGTGAAAAATATCAGTGGGATGAAAAGGTAAGGTTGATCTCACATCAGAGAAAATCAGAAGCAAAAACTAAGAGAGAAAAAATATATTTCAACTTTATTTTTCTTCTTTCTTCTTTTTTTGGTTGGATTGAATGAGTGGGTATGGTTGAAATTAGTTGAAAATACCTAAACGAGGCTATATACAAAATTTGAGCAAGATTAGCAAAAACTAAGAGAGAAAAAATATATTTCAACTTCGTTTTTCTTCTCTCTTCCTTTTTTTGTTTGGATTGAATGAGTGGGTGTGATTGAAATTGGTTGAAAATGCCTAAACAAGGCTATATACAAAATTTGAGCAAGATTAGAAGTGATTTGGACTGGTTTCAAGTAAAAAATTAAACCTAAAAATCCAACTGCGACATGTGTATATCACGTTGTATATCGTATACATCAGTGTATATCACACACAAGTTTTAGAGGATGTCTGTGTATATCACTTGTATATCGTGTATACAACACAATTTTTTTTTATGGACATCCGTGTATATCATATTGTATATCGTATATATAACACAAATTTTTATGGATATACACAGACACACATAATATACATGAGATATCACTGATGTACATAGAGATATACACGAGTTACAATAGGGGATACACATGTGAGGTCGTTTTGAACTTGAGTTTTCAATCTGAAATGTGTTATACAAAGAAGGAAAATAAAACTTTAATAAATTTTTTTGATATACACAGTATTATTATGTTATACATCGTGATATACAAATAATATAATTATTAATTATTGATCAAAAAAGGATTTTTTTTGATATAGCATGTTTAAGAAAGTTCTAAAATATAACAATAATAAATATAATTTTGGGAATAAATAATATTTTGGTATACAAAGAAAATTAATTTTTGATATACACAAAGAAGAAAAATAAACTTATGATATCTATTTTGGTATACACATGTCTGATGTGCTATACACTGTGATATACAAATAATACAATATTTTTATTGTGATATACATTGATATAAAGGCAGCAATAACTATATATATAATTTTATATTATCGATATACAAAGAATAATATTATTTATATACAAAGAATGAAAATAAAATTTTAATATACATGTTGATATAGACAAAGAAGAAAAAAAAAGTTGTGATATGCATATTATTATTATTATTGTGATATACATTTATTGGTATATAATTTCAATATTTATAACTAGAGCTATTTTGTGCTAATTATATGGGTATGTTATTATACCATGCCAAAATTCCATATACAAAACTAGGACAATTTTGGTAAATAGGTTTCAAATAGTATATAGTAAGGAAAATCCCTATAGGAAGTAAAATTTACTCTTAAATGTAAGCCCAAGCCTAGACAAAGCGGTCAGCCCAACTATATATCTCTCTCAAAGGTTCAGCCCAACTATCACTGGCAACGATTCTGATATTTTCTCCTCCTCCGACTACGTCCATATTTCTCCCTCTTCCCCTTCTCGTACAACGGCACCGGAATAATTTCACAACTTAATCTACTTTAACCCAAAACAGCCGGGAAACTATGCCGGTGGAAGTATCAAATAGAGTAGCTGAAACTCTTGGCTATCCAAACGGCGATTTGAGACCTCAAAACCCTAACGCCGCCTCTAAGAAATCGAAGGAAAGCGAGCGGCGCCGTAGGCGGCGGAAGCAGAAGAAGAACAAGGTGGCTTCTCAGGTCGCCAATGGAGAAGACAGTGATAACGCTGCCGGAGACGCAAATGGCGGCGCTGAGAATAGTGCTAAGGAAAATTCCGATCCTCAGAAGGTACTTTATGGTTATCCTTAATGTAACGTTTACGATGTTCTGTTTTTTTTGGTGAACATAATCTAAGAAAAAATACAAGTACATATGGTAATTATAGGAACAAAGAAATTTGAAAAAACCGAGATTAAATGAAAGGTATGAAGCTAAAACATGTAAATCAATTTGAAAAACTGATTTTAGACGTTTGACTATGTGTGGGGAGATCCAAATATGAGTTTCTAATTCAGACTTAGTACTAGTTTCTGAAGCTAAATTTCTAATTTTCTATTTTAATCAATAACAAGCTCCTTATAGTATTCCTATATTTACTGTTAAGTACCTTCGCTTTCTAGATAGAGCCTCTATGGGTGGTAAGGTATATGCCTTAGTGCCTGCACATGGAAGAGTCGGCTAAGCAAGACCAAGTTTGCACCTATTTTTAGGGTTTAAATGCACCTCAATCAAGCATTCAACTCCACTTTTTAGTGCATAATGATAATAGTTGGCACCTTAACCTTTTTTTTTTCCCTTGTAAGTAATATTCGTGGGCTACCTTCTACTGTATTATAGATACATATTGAAGATTTTAGATCAATTAGTTTGATAGAGTTGTTGCTTCAATACAGAAATTGGAGAACCTTTTCTTAGTTAAAATATTTGGGAGTGTGAAATATTTATTGTGGAAGAAATTTATTCCCAGCTGCTTTGGAGGCAGAGTTACTCGATACCGGTGTGGTGGAGGTAGTAGGTATCCAGTGGAATGGTCGAGGTGCACGAAAGATGGCCCCGACACCACCATTATTAAATAATAAATAAATATTGACGTGGAAGAAATTATGTTATGCCCTTATAAGAATTTGACATTAGACTGTCTGTCCCAGCTCCCTTTTTGAGAAAAAAAGAGGATAGTTCTGATTACCGTTTTGCAAATGATTTGAGCGAAATCATTTGTTTTTTAGAAGCCATAGGTGAAGTGGTACTTGTTATAACCTTTGGATTTTAGTAGTATGCTTTCATATACTATAATGTAATGAGGATATTTTGACTATTATATTTCCATTGTCTAATGTGTATAAAATAGTTGGCAATTGGTGGATTTCCGAGCTTCAGCGAGTAATTAGAAAATTCTGCTCATCTATTTGTCTCTGCAAAGGATACTGATTTGATTTAGATGACCACCAGGATTGCTTGGTTCACTGCCTCCTTTTTGACGTCAATCTTTTCCAAAGAGATTATTATTATATCTGTAGAAATATCGAACCTTCTAGCATTATTTGCTGCTAAATTGCAGAAATGGGTGTTTTATTCTTTATTCAATCGTGTTCTTTTCAAGCTTCACCTTTGAAATGTGCAGCACTGAATATAAAAGAATATTCTGGAAGCAGCAGAAACTTGGTCCATCGTCTCAAAAAGCACCTTTTACTGTTGGTTTTATTGTGTTATTGAAAATATTCTTACCACTATAAAAAAAGTGTATTTACCTAAACTTTCAATGTTGACCTTACTCCCTGATTTTCTACAGTCTTTGGAGCAAGTTGAAGTGGAGTATGTACCAGAGAAGGCTGAACTAGATGGTGAGTTCGATGAGGAATTCAGGAAGGTCTTTGAGAGATTTACTTTCACGGATGCTGCTGGTTCCGAGGTAAAAATAGAACTGTGTTCTGATGTTTTGAGTGTAGCTGGACTTAGATTAGGGATTTTCTGTTGGTGGTCTCTTGTCACGCTTCAAAGTATAGAAATGTATTAGGTGTTTGTCATTTTCCTCTGAAGCCAGTTTGCCTAATTTCTTTTCATTTGAAACTCCTCAGGAGAATGAAAAAAAGGACGAAACTGCTGTGGATGGATCCTCCAAGAAAAAGGCTGATTCTGATTCTGAGGACGACGAACAGGATGACGCACAGCTAAAGGAGAAGGGCATCTCTAACAAAAAGAAAAAAGTTAGATTTTTCAGCATTCTTTGTTCATATTTCTTGTTACTTCTAAGTTGTTTACCTTCAGTAGGCCCCACACTGAATTGCTTGTTCATTTCAGCTTCAGCGTAGGATGAAGATTGCAGAACTGAAGCAAATCTCTATGAAGCCTGATGTTGTTGAGGTATGCAAGACGTTTGCTTCATTGTTATTAACTGGACATATATTCTCCATGCAGTTTCGCGTACTTTTAGCCTGTGTATTTGTCTTGTCATGAGCCAAAAATGAGTTATTAACTATTATTCCTTGAATAAATGTCTACATTGTCATTTTTTATATGTCGTTGTGTTCATTCTTTTGTGATTATGCCCTTCCCTTCCTAAACTCTTTGAATTTTCTTTACTTGCCTTTTAAATTTGCTTTCTGGTTGTGTCAATTTTTATGGTTTGAATCATTTATCAAGTATGACTTTATGAGGATTCAGACATTAAATTTTTTTTAAGGATATGGTATTATCACATATCAAAAGAAGGTATTAATGTCCTTTTTATTTGCATCTCTAGTTTGGGCTAGCGTGGAAGAATATTTTTCTGCCGTTTCTTTGTCTTATGTGCTGCCTTCTTTTCTGCTCACTTGTTCACAAAAGGCAAAGCGCTCCATTAAACTGCCAGATCTAGCGAATATTTTGGACTGTTATCTTTGCAGATCAAGTTGGAGGGTCATTGTGACCCTAAGATAAAACTACATAATAACCTTTGTTTGTTTCTTTTTGTCATCATGCAAATCATCATCTTTTCTTTTACTGGAAGTAAATTTTGCATGATGGTCATGCAGGTTTTGGTTATACTTTTTTGATAGTATGACATGGTGTGATAAAATGTCTGGTTTCTTATTTGTACGAAAATTTATCTTGTTTATATATAACTTGTATATAATATAATTTATCTTATTTTTAGTTATTTATACGAGATAACTGCTAGTTATATTGATGTCTAGACTCTGGATTTTGTTTCTAAGTGTAGCGTCCTTTCCCTTGGTACTGATTATATATATTTGTTTAGGTGTGGGATGCTACTGCAGCAGATCCTAAGCTTTTGGTGTTTCTGAAATCTTACCGAAATACTGTTCCTGTTCCAAGGCACTGGTGTCAGAAACGGAAATTTTTGCAGGTTAGTCACCACGAATGGTACATATATTGCAAGGTTAATAAAAGTGAGGAATAATTTGTACCCCTTGCTCTGCATGCATCTAGTTAAAATAGAATTGCTTGATAGGAAACAAGGTTTAGTTTACGAAGGGGTTCATAGAAGATAAATGAGGTTTGTCTTATATGTATATACATGTGGTTCTTGCAGGAGAGCGGCTGTGACACTGGTGGAGCCTCAAACATGTAGGTGTTTGGCAAGGAGAATCCTTGCATGATATCTGTTTCTATATATATTTTAGTGGGTTGGGATAAATGCATTTGTCTGTTTGTTGGTGTCTATGGTGCTGTGGATTCACTTTGTCTTATCTGTTAAAATGACTGGCTTCTCTCAAGCATGCATCTTAAAGTTTGAGTGACTAATATTTTTCTATCCAAATTCTTATAGTTTCAGCTATCTTTGCATTATTTGTCGGCTCAATTTTCTGTTATGATGGGATCTGCCAGTACAGTAGTATAGTCATATAAGCCGCTCAAAGTATGTTGATACAGTTATCTTAGTCTCTCTTTTTTTATTAGCCTTTATCTCACTGAATTGAATTTTTTTCAGGGGAAGCGTGGAATTGAGAAACAACCATTTCAACTTCCTGACTTTATAGCTGCAACAGGAATTGAGAAAATTAGACAAGTATGATTACTCTGTCCAACTTTAGCCTTCCTTCCAGATGGCTTTGTTAAATAGGAATGTGTTGAATAAATGATTCTCAAGTAGATGCTTTGATCGTTCTCAAATATGATCAACTACAAAAATACGGGCATTAAGAAATGGAGGCTTCTCATTCTGACGACCGAAAAATGAGAAGCAGGCTGGTTATTTATCATAGTAGTTTCAAGTAAAGATTATAATCAAAATGAGGCAAAAGTTTCGAGTAAAACTCCTTGATGCTTTCTCATTTTAAGTTATCTTGAGATGAGCCTAAGTGACCTTGTTCTTTTAATGGACGCAAACACTTTGCCTTTTTTTGGGGTGGGGGTGGGGTGGGGGGAGATCAGAAGGTCTTACGCCTCCTATATCTTGAAAGAACACAAAAGGTCCATCAGTGAGGCAATATCAATTACAATACTCTTCTTACACCAACAAGTACTTTTAAAACACCTAGACTTCACATAGGAAATGTGTTCTTTCCAGCGGTTAACCCTTTAGCAGTTCTAATTGCAAAGCAGACTCTCGTAAAACTATTTACCTGGAGTAAGATGCTGAGTTTAGGAATCAGTTGTGTGAAAACTTATTGAAATATGATACCGTTCTGTGAGCGTATGTAGTTTTCTCTGGTTTCCTTGCGTTGTTTGAGTATATCTTATTTGCTCTTTTTCTGCAGGCTTATATTGAAAAGGAGGACAGTAAGAAGCTTAAACAAAAGCAGCGGGAAAGGATGCAGCCAAAAATGGGGAAGATGGATATCGATTATCAGGTTTTTACATAGCCTCTGTTTCCTCAATAATATTGACCTTTTAAATACTTATGAACTACTAGTTAAATGTTTATGTTTCTGAGGCTTACTGCTCTGGATTATTCTTCACAGGTTCTCCATGATGCCTTTTTTAAGTATCAGACTAAACCGAAGTTGACACATCATGGCGATCTGTATTATGAAGGGAAGGAGTTTGAGGTACAAATAGCCATTGTCATTGTTCATCAAACTTATGCTCTTTCATGTCTAGCTTTTCATGCTAATTTTTACCATTCTCAGCATTGCTCATATATTTCACCAATCCTGGGAAAAGCAATGGCAGTCTTTTTGTTGTAATCTCATATGACCAAACTGGGGTGATTTGGAAAGAATTACCCAACTTGGAGATGTGTTTCACCTTATGTGTTGATTTGATCTTTGATTGTGTTGGGCTGTATGAGGGCTAATTCTTTCCATATTCCTATGCTCTTTTGTCTGTTAACCATCATTTGATTTTGATGTGCAGGTCAAGTTGAGGGAAATGAAACCTGGAATGTTGTCTCATGAACTGAAAGAGGCCCTTGGTATGCCTGAAGGTTCTCCTCCTCCTTGGCTCATCAATATGCAGGTTAGCTAACTTAAAACTATTTGCTACTTTCAACAAAAGATAAACCCTTAAAACTACTTGTTTTTAGTGGAAGAGATCATTTTGTTCCCCGTGTTTTGTTTTATTACTAGAATGAGTTCCATTGCTGATGTGATTTTAAACCTCCAATTTTCTGTGCAGAGATACGGTCCTCCACCCTCTTATCCTCAGCTGAAAATCCCTGGACTCAATGCTCCTATTCCACCAGGAGCCAAGTTTGGCTATCAGCCGGGAGGTTGGGGTAAACCACCTGTTGATGAAGTAGGTTTTCCAACCTGTACATTGGAGTTTCTTATGCTCTCTTTCAGATTTTACTGTGTTAAAATTTCTTCTTATTTTGAGTTTTAACCTATCCCCCCTTCTCTTTGACATAGTACGGACGCCCTTTATACGGAGATGTATTTGGTGTGTTGCAACAAGACCAGCCTAATTATGAGGTATGCTGTGTTTTTTTTTTGCTTGGTATGCTGCCATATTTCAGAATGGTAAAATAAAGAATTCTTAAACTAATGGTACACCTTGCAAAGGTGTCCCACTTGTGATGTTTTAATGCTGTTATTAAATTCATGTATGTGGTCTTGTAGTTGGTGCCACAGAAGCTTGTGTGTCACTTTTCCTGTGTGGTGTCTAAGTAAATCGTGCCGATCTTCATGTGTAGGATGAACCTGTTGACAAGACTAAGCATTGGGGTGACTTGGAGGAAGAGGAAGAAGAGGAGGAAGAAGAAGAGGAAGAAGAGATGGAGGAAGAGGAGCTGGAGGATGGTATTCAGTCAGTGGACAGCCTTTCAAGGTACTGCACTTGATCCATACCTTTAATACCCATTATCTATCAGAAATCTTGAAGTAGCTTGACATCGTCCTCTCTTTCAATTCCATTCACTAGTTTATTCATTCTTGCTAGGATCCATTTGAGGCTTTTTTCTCAATGTATTTTTGTTTTTGGTATAGTACTCCTACTGGAGTTGAGACTCCTGATGTTATTGATCTTCGCAAGCAGCAGAGGAAGGAGCCCGAGAAGCCCCTCTACCAGGTAATTGGACCAACTTTGACTTCCAGTTCTCGCGTTCCGCCTGATTACTTTTTTCTCCTTGTAAGGAAACTCATTACATCTCTTCTTCTATTAAGGTGCTTGAAGAAAAAGAAGAAAAGATAGCTCCTGGAACGCTTCTTGGAACAACCCATACGTAAGTAATCTACCTGCCTATCTATACTCACACAAATGGTGTTGGGCATTAACGTTTACCCCTTTCTACCACTGTGCAATTGATTTGTGCTCTCATCCTACAGGTATGTGATCAACACTGGTACTCAAGACAAGACTGGTGCCAAAAGGGTAAGGGAATCTTTCTGTGCTGTGTGTGTCCTGTGTTCAAATGCAAGTTTACCTTCTTGTTGGGCTTTATTTATGAACAATTAATGCTGAAATCTTCAGAGAATACATGATCTCAGTTGTCTCAAAGCCCTATTGATGGGGCTATAACTATTGTGGATAAATCATAATAGGGAAAAACTTTCAACTTTGTCTTGTTAGTAATTGGGCCCTAATGGAAAATCACGTAATTAAAGACAAGGGCGGAGTACCACCACAAAATGTCTTGTTACTTTTTGATTAATCTTATTCAATACGTCAATTTCATTTGTGTCATTGTCTGATACTATGTATACAGATGTACACATTTTGGGCGAGGCACTAGATTAGAATTTGAGGCTAATTTGTTTGAAATGTCCACTGCAGGTTGATCTGCTCAAAGGTCAGAAGTCAGATAGAGTTGATGTCACATTGGCACCTGAAGAGTTGGAACTCATGGACAATGTCTTACCCGCCAAGTAAGTAGTGGTTCTTTTTAATATTTTCTAATTAGAGGCTTCTACATATTAAATTCAAGTTTTTCTAAACCATTCTTGTGCTTTTTATAGATATGAGGAAGCTAGAGAGGAAGAGAAGCTTCGTAGCCAGCGTGAGGATTTCAGTGACATGGTAGCAGAGGTGTGGTTATTTCGTCTCTTCCTCTTCATTCTATCTTTCCCCACCCACCTTATGTTTCTTGGAATTGTTGGTTTATGATGAGTATCCGTACTAATGAGATGAAATTATTGCAGAATGAGAAGAAGAGGAAACGTAAAATGCAGGAAAAGGAAGGCAAGTCCAAAAAGAAGGATTTCAAGTTTTGAGGTGGTTTTGGGTTTATATAGTGTGCCATCTAGTTACTTTAGGGCTGCTGCAGTATTTCCAGCTAAGAGGCATCCCGCCTTGAAGGAATAGCATTAGCTGGTGAATTTGCACTACGAGAGATCTGTATGTTGTAGTGAAGTATTTTTCCATGCATTTAAGCATAGGAAATGCTGTATGATAACTTGATCCTATCAATGTGATTCTTAGTTTATGGCGCTCTCATTTCACTTCTGCATGCTGTGGTTGAGGGTTTATACGCAACTGTAAGGTTGTTCAACTGTACTTGAACATTGAAAAACTCTCTTGCCCTTGTTCAAATATGTGCAACTTGATTGTAATTTTAGTCGCAGTTTCAATATAGATGTTACGTAAATGTACGACTATTACTTAAGAAGTCATTAAGCTTTTTGAGGTTTGCCGCGTCTGTCCTTTCATCTGGCGCAGGCATTAATTCTCAAGTCTCCCTATCTTACAGTTGTGCCCATCTTGCTATCGGGCTGCACCATTACAATATTACATTTACTAGCCTTTTCGCTTCTTACACAATATTTTCGGTTTTAGGTCATTTTAATTCTTCACGTATAATACAAGAGTCAACAACAACAACCCATTATAATTTCACTAGTGGGGTCTGGGGAGGGTAGTGTGTACGCAGACCTTACCCCTACCTTGGGGTAGAGAGGCTGTTTCCGATAGAGCTTCGGCTTCCTTCCTTCAAGAACTCCCCACCTTGCTCTTGGGGTGACTCGAACTCACAACCTCTTAGTTGGAAGTGGAGGTTGCTCGTCACTAGAGTAAGAGGAAGTGGAGGTTGCTCGCCACTAGAGTACGAGAAATAATTGTTGAGAAAGTCACTTTGTTCTTGTAGTGGTGATTTTTAGACGAGACAAAGGGATAGCTATACTTGCGCGTGGCCGGAAACATATGGTTTGGCACTGGAGCTCTGTGGCTGCAAAATGGGTGGTGGGGAGCCAAAGAGAACCCTTAGCCTTCTGAGGAACAGAAAGAAGTTTATTCGATTTGTCAATATTACTGCATGTTAACTACTTCAAGGTTTGGCTTGGTGATACAATTAGTTATTGTCCTAAAAGTTATTCAAGTGAAGATTACCAATTCACCAAGGAAATGATAACCTATTGATGACTAATATGAAATGTTCATGAAACATATGCGTGGCAAATTGTGCAATAACAGTTCTCTAAAATTCAATAAATACTCTGAGTGTGAACATCGCCAAAATTTTGGACAGTCAAAAAAATATTTCTTAGATTACAGTTTTTTCAAGCATTTCAGATATTTATAAATAAATAGCAAGTTACAATACCCTTTTTTGCAATCTTTTATTTTAGAAATTAAGGAATTGAGTTATTCCAGCATTGTATTTTGGAAACAATAAAACTAGTGTCGGCTATGGATAGTGCTTCTTTCATTTAATGAACTTGAATTAATAACAAAAAAAATCATACTATATTATAAGCATGAACACTTTTAGGTGAAGTTAGTGTAACACCCCGTACATTCGGACTAGGTGTGGATATATTAAATGGATATTAATTTGATATTTTAGACATATGAAGTCCTATCGGGATGAGTATGGGTGGAAATAGTCGTTTGGAATTAAGACGGAGAGTGAGGTGCATAAGATTCGATAAAATCGACTAAGTTATGGAAGATATGTCTTTCATCCTGATTTCATAAAAATGTATTAGGAATTGGAGAAACCTCAAAACATGAAAGTTGTAGCCCTTTGAAATAGCTTTCCAAAGGTATATTGTGGAGCCCGAACGGATGTATGTGCAAAAGGTTATGTATGTTTTACAGAGCAATGCGCAATATGCGCGCCCGGATGGTCCCGTGTGCGGCCGCACACTTGTGGCGGTGCTACTGCCATTCTGTACATTCATGTGTGTGGTCAGGCCATCATGTGCACAGGGGCACACCCGGGGGAGGGGGTCGGGGGGTCATTTTTAAATCCCTACTTCGTCCACCACACCCCAAAACACAAAAACTTGCTCTAGAAAGGGAAGCTCTCAAGAACCTAACTCCTCAAAGGTCCCTCCACCATCCAAGGTAAGTTCTAATGGTGATTTTAAGTTAATTTCAATTTTCCAACACCTTATTAACATGAGTAAACCCTTCAAATCATTATATATTCGATTGGGACATCATGGTTGAGAAAAGAAACCCTAGAACTCGAATTCAAGAGGATTGAACTTCAAAAGGGCAATGTCTTCACCCTCTAATTGATTATATCATTGGATTAATGATTATATACTCTAGTTCATGAGATACGAGTTGATGGGTTTGACAGAAAAACATGAACGGTTATAAGTTTGGGTTGTTGATTGTTGATTATTGATTAAAGGTGTTGTTTATCTTATAGGTGATGAAGAATGATATTAGTTATAACAATTTGAGATTATAAAATTAGCTATGAGCAAGAGAATAGGTTGTTGGGCGTAGAAATACCATTAATAAGGACTATGATGCTTTATGCCCACCAAGTGTTTGATAAAATATCTAAGTACCTAAAACATGAGCATTAGTGCTAATATTGGTTCCTCTTGATATATGTTGCCATAAATTACTATTGAAAGAGGCGATGAACATTGTGATACACTCAAAAGGGGTAAAGCCAAGGTATGTGAGGCTAACACTCTATGTTTGGGAATGTTAATGATTCTCCCTACACTACGTTTCTTTTACGACGTTACTAATTGCCTCAGAAATATCGTTAAGCCTAGTTCCCTGAATAGTTGTAGAACTTCTATTCTCTAGCTTCATAATTCGTTCATGACTTTCATTCTGAACGTTGTGAGCTCAGTGCGTAATCAATATAGACTTGTGTTTAATTCCCATGAGTCTCAGTCTAGATTACCAGCATGTTATAAATAGTTGAAGCATAAGTTCTCATAATCAGTTCATTTATATTCAGCATTCAAGTATCATGTAACTCAATATGATTCAATATTTCAGTATCATATATTACAATACGATTCTCAGTTCCTGTTTTTAAATCCCTGGATGTTGAACACCTGTATCTGGGCCCGAAGCCGCAGTTTATGCTTTATGCATGTTTGGGCATGAGGTCACAATTTATGTTTTATGCATGTTTGGGCCTGAGGCCGCAGTTAATGCTTTATGCATATTTGGCCCTGAGGCCGCATATATGTATATGTATACTTGGGCCGGAGACCGTAGTTTGTGCACACATATATTGGGTCTGAGGCCGCAGTTTATTTATTCTGATAAACAGGTTATTCATCATTCAGAAGAGGGAATATTCATATCCTTACTTCCTTTGTTCAGTTATGAGTTATCAATTATCATTTCAGTTACCAGTTATCAGTTATCAATGCAGTTTCAGTTTCAGGAGTTATCATTTCAGTTAGTTATCTGTTCTCTATTATCAGCTCAGTTTCAGTTTCAACATTTACAATTCTTTCTTTCAGTTGCTTTACATACCAGTGCAATTCAAATGTACTAACGTCCCTTTTTGCCCGGGCCCTGTATCTCTCGATGCAGGTAATGATTTACAGGTTGATGATTCAGAGTGCTAGGATTCTCGTACCAACTATTTGGTGATCCCAGTTCTTTCGAAGCATTATCATTACCTTACAGTCTTCAGTATTTTCAGACAGTCAGTGTTTTCAGTACTTTATTAGAGGCTTCATAGACTAGAGTAACAATTAGACAGAGTCGCAGGCTTTTCATGTTAAGCTATGTTGGCTACAAATATATTTCAGAATTGTATTAGTATTTTTACACTTTGATATATATCATCCAGACTTTCAGTATATCAACATGTGTTAGTTTATCTTCCGCATTCAGTATGTTATAATATCACATGTTAATTCAGCTAGCCAGTTGGTTCGCTCGGTCGCATGTAGTCAGGCACCGGGTGCCGTGTTACGTCCAGGCCCAGGTTCGGGGCGTGACAGTTAGTTTACTGAAATTTTCTTTGAAAACTGAATGACCAAATTACCCTCTACCTAAAAGTAAAATTACATTCCGTTAAATGATGTTTTGTACTTAATGTTGTGGTGGTAAATAATTCACAATATTCATGAAAGAAAAAATAATTTCAATAATGGGTTATCATACGTTCAACTGTTATTGTACATATTTAAGAGACAATGTAAATTTTAATTAATTCATTGTATTTTGTATGTTTTTCATGTTGGATTGAAGACAACTTTTAAAAAAATTGTAGATACATTCCGTGCAATGTCATTTAAAAAGCAAACTTAGTTAGATTGTGGAATGAGAAATATACTTTAAGCCTCTCTGGAGTACTTCATCTTATACTTCCGCACGGATTCTAACGAATATATATAGTATAAGTGAGAAGCCTCAAAGTAAAAGATTGAAAGACAAATAAATTATTCATATATATATACCAAATAACATTACCCTTAAATGCTAAAAAAGGATTTGGAGAATTTGAAAAGTTGCATGAGTAATTCATCAATTATAGACTAAATTTATTCAAATAATTTAATACAATATCAAATTCATCTACTTAATGCAAATTATACATAATTGATTGTCCGTTCATATATATCGTTTCGCTTTTTTTTTTTTGTTTCTATAATCACTATATAACCATTTACTTTATCAAGATAAGGTAAAATAAACCACTCATCTTTCGAGGGTAAAAAATTTGAATCATCGTAGATTCTTGCGGGATTGCTCGAGAACGAAAGATTAATTATGCAGACACAATGAAAAGGTGAAAAGAGGAGAAAATCAGGTGCTACTTATAGGTAAATTATATTAGTTAATTAGAAATTAAAAATGCCAAAAAATATCCTACATCTCCACTCTTCTTTAAACTCCACTGTAGTTATGGTAAATGAAGCTAAAGAAATAGTAAGCAAGAAACAGAAGGGGGTGGGATCTGGGAGGAGAGTGGATTAGTTTAATGGGTTGAATATAAAAATATGTGTTTGTGTAAATGGAGGATTGTGTATTTGTTACTTCTTAGCCTTTTTAAAAAAAAAAAAAATTTAATGCATAACGTACATGGAACTTATTTTGAGTGTTAATAGGAGCAGTTGTATATATTTGGACTTTTAAATCCAAATCTGGATTATGAAATTTTATTTTAGTAAAATCTAACAAATATATTTTTTCTTATAATAATGTGCAACAGTGCATCATATATGATATATATATTCTATGTCGAACATGATTCAAATAGTTACCAGTAGTCATAGGGATGAAATTACTGGAGTAGTTCTAATAGTCATAGGGATGAAATTAGTTATATAATGATTTAGTTCAGTGGAATAATATTAAGTCATTGCTCTCAATTCTTGCTTATGGACTTAATTTTAAATTCATACTTATTTTACCCATTGAAAAGATAGAACTATATTTGTTGTCGAAGAACCTTAGAGCACTTCACATTTATCCCCTCTTGTTCATTTTGCTCTCTAATTTCTTCATCTTTTTACTTATTGTTGTTGTTGTTGTTGTTGTTGTTGTTGTTTTGTTGTTGTAAAAGGACAACTCATTTATGTAATCTTGTGTATTTATAGAATTTTTAGGTCAATATTTATATGATTTTTAAAAAGTTAATACTATTTGATATTAAAGGCGCATGCACATAATTAGTACTAAGCTAGCGTTTGGCCATAGATTTCCAAATTTATTCTGAAAAATTTGATTTGGGTGAAGTTTGGTTTGAAGATGAAAACATGTTTGGACATTTATTTTGGGTGAAGTTTGGTTTGGAAAAACATGAAACATGGCTTATTCCCACAAGTTCTAAAAACTATCACAAATACCCAACAATACTATTATCAATAATATTCATTATATTATCGCAAATCATAGTCCTTAACATAAATAAATTTGATACAAAATTATTATTCTTATAATGAACTACATGATACACTATAAGAGGGCCGAGAAGATGAAGCAACACGTTACAAAATAATAAATGGTGGGCTCTTTTATAAAATATAAAAGTTTGGGATAATTTTAAAAAAATATAATAGTGATATTTTGGCCCAAAACTAACTATTGAGCTTAAAAAAATATAATAGTGATATTTTGGCCCAAAACTAACTATTGAGCTGGTTTTGAAATTTGAGATTTGACCAAAATGTAGGCAAAATCTATGGCCAAATATGTGTTTGGAGTTTATTTTGGCAAAATATATGACAAACGGGTCGTAAGAAAGAAGGTGGGAAAAAAAAAAAGTTCCTTCTTTTTCAACATAGAGATAAGATAAGAGAGTGACCTATTTTCATTGTTATGAAGAAAAAAGAAGTTATTTTTTTTCTTTGATCAAATGGATATCGTGGTTCCATACAGGAAAAGCCTTCTTAGTTATCTCACTCCTACTTCCGAGCGGTAAATACAACAGGGAAACTTCGAATGTGTAAAGCACTAAAGTTGTGTCCTTTACTCACACCCATTTCCATTTGTATGCCAACCAGATGTTTGATATAGTTCCTGAACGAAGTATATATGCTGAATATCTTAGTCCATGATTCTAATAGCTTCAATGCACCCAATATCACTTATAAATTGTCATTTCTCTGCTAAACGTGGGATTCTTGAAGCTAATCATTCCTGCCCAGCTTTTCGATGCCAGTTGCATACTATTCCTTCAAGTAACAGAGTAAGAGACAAACATGTGGTATAAATGCTTGTAGACTACTTATCAGAAAGAAAATTGGAGACTGTTAGCTGCCATTTTTTCATTGTAAATTACTCCTTATTAATTTCTTCCTCTATTACTAATATATTATATAAGGTTCCGTTTGTTGTTTTCTAAAGATTAAGATGTCTCAACTTTATTACATATATGATTATTTAGATATTGTCTCTAAATTAAACAGTGGAAATTGAATTTGTCTATTTTCTCAACATCTGAGTGTGTATAATTTACTTTTATTTAAAACGATTAAACATAAAGTTTACAAAAAGTAATAATTAAATATTATATCCATAAAATACTAGAGCAAATCTTAATTTACATGGTGTTTAAAATGAAGCATATTCTAAAAGCTGGTGGTAGTGGCAGCTAGCGGTACTGATGGTTGTGAGGTGGTGACTCATCATGGTCGTGGTTGGTGGAGGTAACTGACTTGGTAGTTGTTTAGTGGTAATAAGATGTGATGACTGTGAGGTAGTTGGTGGTGGTGGTTGTGGGTAGAGGCTAGTGATAGTGGTTGGTGGTGGTGGTTGATCGTGGTAGTTAGTGGTAGTGGTTGCCGTGGAAGTAGGTGGTGAAGGTGGTTGTAGGTGGAGGTGGTGGCTAGTGGTGGTGGTTATGCTTTGGGAGTGAATAGAGTAGTGATAAAAGATCACCTTCGCAGGAATCTTAATAATTTTAAGATTCTGTACAAGATTTGAGTGAATCAAACATGTTAACTGTTAAGAGCAAATAAATGTTTGTAAAAGAAAAAAATAAGACTGAAACTAGTGTTAGTTCTGTATGAATCTTAATTGAGATCTGGATGGTTAGACTTAGACCTTCATTTAATGGGAACAAACGAAGCTTAAGTCAAATATTTTCTTCCACGGTGTGACAATGAGAGTCACAATTGGTCTACTTAGTTTTCTGATAGTTGTCATATCATGTTAATTACTTTATATGTTACAGCCATTTAAGTTACTTTTGGCTTAGTTGAGTGACAATGCAGTTTAGTGATTCTATTATAATTTCTATACAGGTAGTAATATCGAGATCACAATTGTCATTGCCAAATACCAAGAGAAATAATGGGGTTGTTTGTAACAAGATGCTTGAAACTAGTGTTAGTTATGAAGCTTCCAACAAAGCTCAAGTGCAAAAACTGGTCGACCTGCTCCATGTATGCGCTGAAGAAGAGTTATTAGATGAAACCAAAACTATTCATGGTTATATTCTGAAGTCTAATTTTTCAGATAATAACTTGTTGCTGTTGCTTAATCATGTATCACACGCATATTCGAAATGCTCAGATTTTAGCTCTTGTCAGGTATTATTTGATAAAATGTTGCAGAAGAATGTCTTTTCTTGGACTGTCATGATTGTGGGATCAATAGAAAATGGATTTTTCTACAACGGGTTCAAATACTTCCGAGAGATGCTAGATTATGGAATGCTGCCAGATGGATTTGCTTACTCGGCTGCACTGCGGTTGTGTGTTGCTTTAGTAAGCCTTGAATTAGGTAAAATGGTACATGCTCAGATTGTTGTGAGAGGCTTTTCTTCAAATGTCATTATTAATACATCACTTCTTAACATGTATGCCAAGCTGGGGAATGTTGAGGATTCATCTCTTGTTTTCAACAGTATGAGTGAAAGGAATGCGGTCTCTTGGAATGCAATAATATCAGGACTTACTGCTAATGGTCTTCATTTGGAAGCGTTTAATCGTTTCATTGAAATGAAAAATAAAGGATTTTCCCAAGATGTTTACACTTTAGTTGGTGTAATGAAGGCAGTCAGGAGTTTAGGTGATATTGGCAAGGGTAAGGTAATCCATAGCTGTGTCTCTGAGTTGGATATGGATTCTAATGTTGTGGTAGGCACTGCACTGATTGATATGTATGCTGAATGCGGTGCTTTATGTGAGGCAAAGACTGTTTTTGATTCTAATTTCAGCAATTGTGGAGTAAATATGCCATGGAACGCAATGATTTCTGGTTATACACGGTGTAGATGTAGCCAAGAAGCTTTACAGCTATATGTTAATATGTGTAAAAAGAATGTTAGGTCTGATATTTACACTTACTGTAGTCTGTTCGACGCGATAGCTGAATCAAAATGTTCCAAGTTTTTAATGGAGGTTCATGCGGCGGTTCTTAAATCTGAATATGATAATATATCCCTTAGTGTGCAGAATGCAATTGCAGATGCTTATGCTAAATGTGGGTCTCTTGAGGGTGTAAGGAAGATCTTTGACAGAATGGAACAAAGAGACATAGTGTCTTGGACCACTCTTGTGACTGCATATTCGCAAGGTTCCCAATGGGAGGCAGCTATAGCCGTTTTTTCTCAAATGAGGGAAGAAGGCTTTGCAGTCAATCAGTATACTTTGGCTAGCACCCTTGTTGCATGCGCTAGCCTATGCTATCTTGAGTACGGTCGGCAACTTCATGGGCTCCAATACAAAACTGGGTTACAGAATGAAAGTTACATAGAAAGTGCACTGGTAGATATGTATGGCAAGTGTGGGAGCATAACTGAGGCAGAAAAGGTATTTGGTTGTATTTCCAATGCTGATGCTGTTTCTTGGACTGCCATGATATCTGGGTATGCCCAACATGGTTCTGTATTTTGTGCACTTGAACTATTCAAGAAAATGGAGCAATTGGGCATTAAACCCACTGCAGTTACATTATTGAGCATTTTGTTTGCTTGTAGCCATGGTGGATTGGTTAAAGAAGGTCTTCACTTTTTTTGGTCAATGGGTAAAAGGTATAATTTGGTACCAGAGATGCAGCATTATGCTTGTGTGGTTGACCTCCTTGGCCGTGTGGGTCTTCTAATTGAAGCGTTCGAATTTATCAGAAAAATGCCTGTTGAACCGGATGAAATGGTTTGGCAATCACTGTTAAGTGCATGTAGGATTCATAGAGATTCTGAGCTAGGAGAAATAGCTGCCAAGAAAATCCTTTCTGTTTGCCCTCAATATTCAGCTGCATATGTTCTTTTATCCAATACATATATGGAAACTGGGAATTTTAGAGAGGGAATTGACCTGAGAAATGTGATGAAAAAGCAAGGGGTTAAAAAGGAGCCAGGCTTTAGTTGGATTACTATTAACGGTAAAGCCCATAAATTTTATGCAAGCGATCAGGAACACCCAGAGAAAAAAAGCATTTATCTTATGCTGGAAGAATTAAGGGTGGATATGAAGGCTTTGGGTTATAAACCAGATTTCAGATCTGTTTTAACATCCGGAGATTGAAATAGCACTTTGTAGCAACTAGTTAGGGGAGTAAACATATGAAAGTATTGGGAAATGATTTAGGAGAAAGAGTCATTATGATGCAAGCTTTGTACTTGAGGAACGTCTCATATGAAAAGCGATCATTTTGGTGCTAGTAGTACTTGAATTGCTTCTGTTGTGAAGGTTGTCCGATGGGGTAGATCCGTATATGCTAACATCCAGAAATTCATCCAGTTTCAGCTAACTGTTAACATTGGTGCTCTTATAATTAACGTTGTTGCTGCAGTTTCTGCTGGTGATATCCCATTGAATGCTGTTCAGCTACTTTGGGTAAATCTTATTATGGACACCTTGGGCGCGCTTGCACTGGCCACAGAACCACCAACTGATCATCTAATGCGCCGAGCTCCTGTTGGTCGAAGGGAACCTCTCGTCACCAATATCATGTGGAGAAACCTAATAATACAGGCTCTGTATCAAGTTACAGTTCTCCTAATCCTCAATTTCCGAGGTGAACAAATTCTGCATTTAGAGCATGAGACGAGGG
This sequence comes from Nicotiana tabacum, assembly GCF_000715075.1. Taxonomy (NCBI): domain Eukaryota; kingdom Viridiplantae; phylum Streptophyta; class Magnoliopsida; order Solanales; family Solanaceae; genus Nicotiana; species Nicotiana tabacum. The sequence goes on along the minus strand of NC_134096.1, from coordinate 112,310,785 downwards.
AGCGTGCTGTTAAAGTGAAGAATACCTTGATTCTCAATGCTTTTGTCCTATGTCAGATTTTCAATGAATTCATGCTCGGAAGCCAGATGAGATAAATGTATTCAGAGGAGTCCACAAAAACCGTCTATTCATTTCAATCGCCGGCCTCACATTGGTGCTTCAGGTTATCATAATATTCTTTCTTGGAAAATTCGTTTCAACTGTGAGACTGAGTTGGCAATTGTGCCTTGTTTCAATAGCCATTGGATTTATAAGCTGGCCCCTTGCTGCTCTTGGGAAGTTGATACCTGTCCCTGAGAAGCCATTTGGGGAGTACTTCTCCAAGAAATTACCGAAACGAAGAAATCAACAAGAGTGTTCATAGATACATACACAAAATTAACTAACAAAAGTGTGTCTGTTTTGTAAGGGTGGCATTTCTTTTGCTGCTGTACAGAAATTTGCCGCTAATATTTTACTAGTTCTTGGGTCATTTTGTGAATGTGGTAGAACAGTATAAATATATTTCTTGAATGCCTCTTTAAATTCGGATGTAGTCGTCTCTGCAGCCTATTCGAATTTTCCTGTCACTCCACTTTATGTTCTCTGAGGTAAAAAAAAAAGCCTTTTCTACTGTTTATTACATGAATGTATCATTTATACGGGAAAAAAAATTGCCAGATTCTAAAGCTACTCTTTTAGTGGAGACTTTTTGTTATGTTTTGAATCGTAGCACAGAGGTTAGCTATTCTGCACAAAATGAACTATTTGCCTAGGACTCGGGGATAAATATACATGGCAGACACTGAACTTGTCTTTATGTTGAATCGTAGCACCGTTGTGGGCCTTAGTTTTGCTTTTTATCTGCTGTATCCTAACAACTAGTTACAAATTCTGTCTCACATATTAAAATTTAAGTTCCATGGCATTATGAAAGATGCAACTTCAAGAGTTTCCCCAAAGGAAGAGGTGCCAAAAGCAGGGAAAGAGGGGCCTTCTACCATTTTTCTCCTTGTAAATACTGAATTCACCGGGACATGCCCATTGAAGCGCAGTTGAGTGACTGGTTGATGGCAGGTCCTAATATTCAAATCCAATCCGTACCTGCGTTCATTTTATTGACTGCAGTTCCAAGCTTGTTGTGGGTGAGTTCGGTATCCTCAATTCCTTCCCAGACTATAATCAATTATCTTTGTTATTGCTACTTTCAAACTCTCAAACTTATTTCTATATTATGTCTTATTTTTGTCTGAATGCAGAATTATTGCTGAGTTGGAGTATTTTCATGGATGATAAACATGAAACTTCTTGCTGCTAGTTGTTTAGACCACGGCAGAAGTAGGAAGCTCATCTTTATGGTGAGATTTTTCTGCAGGTCTTTGATTTCTGAAGTAGAATCTTATTTTCTCTAACAAGGATGCATTCTATGATCTTCCTTCATTTGAGCTAATGTCCTTAGTAAGATATGTAGTAACTGCATTTTAGGCTTCTGTTTCACTCACTCTGACGGAGTCGTTTTCACTATTGCTGCATCCATTACATTTAGGATCAGGTGTGTTCTAGGGAGTAACCTTTCTACGCACTATAGCAGTATGAAATACTAGTAAAATTGTTAGAGGGATCAACTTCTGAAGACCAGTTTACTACTGAAAATTTGGTTAGGTAACTCCTTTGAGGAAATTGTTAAGAGTTATTTTCTCCCATTGGGAATTTTGGGTGTGGGAAGGGGCTTAGATGGCTTTCTTCGTTGCGTATTCTACTGAGAAAAGTTAATGAATCCTAGTGAACATGCAAAGTACTTTCTTACATATGTACAATCTGTGAATTTTACTAGAATTACTAAGAAGTAGAAGCTGATTTGTATCTAGAATGATCCGAGGTTGCTCTGAGAATGAGAGTGGACATATGAATGGAGGGTGTGGAAGGAGGTTGAGAGAAAGAGAAAGATGGTTCAGAAGGGGTTAATGGTGGTGATCGGCATACTGAGGTTTGATCGGAGTCTAGAGAGAGAAGTTAGAGAAGAGAGCTAAGGTTCCAAAATCTGTCTTTGTTGCCTAAATGCATAATCATTTGAAGTATTTTTTTTTTTAATGAATAATAATCATTTGAAGTATTTTAGGCTAGGATCACTCAAAATTCAAGTTACTTTCTAATTCATCCTTATTAATGCAAGCAGGTGTTTTGTAAGAGAAATTATGAAGCATACAAATTCTTAATGTATAGTGAGAAATGAACTAATTCTCTTCCCGATTCAGTTCTCTTGATCCAGGGAGGACAATATCTTATATGAGAATTCAGTTAAACATAAAAGTTTTTTTTTCCCTTTTTCTTTTTGCAGATTTCCCATGATTGCAAGCATGTTTCATGGGTTTAGTTTACCCAACTTCCAGGGGTTCGATTTTTGACATTGTATAAAGTCGAAATAGATTTCGGCCTTCCTACGTTCGAGCGAGTTTGAGTGTTAAAAAGTCGGAATGAGATTTTGGGAGTAAGTTCTGAGGTCGGTACTAACGAACCTCGAGCCCGAAGGTCGCTCGAGGAGGCGGCTCGATAATCCTATCGAGCCCATGACCGAATCGATTCGCAAGGCACTGCTTCTAGGTCGGAAATGCGTGATGCCCATCTCGAAGGTCGAACTCGATCCAAGACCGAAGGGCCCGACCCAGTAATGAGTTCGAGCTAGTATCGAGCTCACAGACAAGAGCCGTTGCAACCGCACCAAGAGAGAATCTTGGCGGGAATCAAAGAAGAGACAAGTTATCATGGGCTTTCCACTATATGTTTTATTTTATTGTTTTTTTGTAATGATCCTCTTCTATAAAAGGGGGAGGATTGCAATAGACAATGGGGGGCTCTGACAAAAAAAAGACATCTCTTTGTGCTTGTTTGATCTTATTCAATTTCTCTGTTCATCATTTTCTATCCTCACAGTCAAAATACTTGTATTGTTATTTTTGTATCAAAGGATATTACGTACCCTTAGAACCATATACAAATCTAACGTTATCAGATTTTTCCGGTAAACAGACATATTAGCAGGAAAACAGTGCTCAATATCGTGACAATGTGTTACTGTTCTTGCAAAAATGACCATCTAAATGCCACATTCTAATACCTAGTTATCTCAATTTCGTAGCAATTTTCTTAACCTCAACTGGATAGCAAGTATAAAAGTTGAATGGAAACAGTGAAATAGAAAGGAGATAACTTTCACGTCAACAAAGAAAGCAAACAAATTATTTTTGCTAAGTTAAGACAGCATAGGGGCGTTTAGTTACTGGAATTAAGAATATAATCTCAGTATGCAATTCGTGTTTATTTTATGCTGCCTTTGATTGATAATTCGTTTCAGGTATAAGCAATGCCTGTATAAATTATACCGCAATCGCATCATTATTTTATACAGGAATCAACTATAATTTATCGGTATGTAGCTCTACGAAGATAAAACACCAAAAAGACCAAATTAACAATATTTATATCTTTCTATTTACTAGAAAACAAGGGTAAAATAGTAAACTTAAATAGTGTACGTCCTGTATCACCTTTTTAATACAATGAATCAATCAATTGCTAAAACAAGTATATACACTAATTAATCCAAGTATAAATAATTTTGGATTACGATTCTCATATTATAATCTTTGCATAACTTTGTCCGGAAATCTAAAGAGTATTGCATAAACTTTTCCCTTTTAGAATTGCGTAGTGGCAATAATCATGTAGTGGGCGGCTTTAGCTGAACTAAATCATGATGAAATTTGCACACGTGACCTGCCTTAATTAGTTCAAGGGCGTGGAGGTGGAAGATTAGAGTAGAAGGTAGCGGCGACAAAATGGTTAACAGAAAACAGTTAACCATCATATTATCCACTAAAAAATGGGTTGGATAATGAACTATTTAAAAACGGGTCAAATATGTATAAGAACCATATTATCCATTTAGAAAATGGATAACCAATGGATATCTAATGAGTTTAACTTTTACATTTATAAAACCTCAAATTGGAGGTTTCTCAAATTTGGGAGACTAATTTATCCGTTTTTTCATTACTCGTTTTCGACCCGTCCCATATCCGACCCGCCCCACCCGTTTGCCACCCCTAGTAGAGGGCGAGTAGGTAGTCGAGCGTTTCTCGTTGTCTTACTCACTTCGCTAGCATTAGTGTTAGCATGATATCATTCATAGATTACTATTATTACCTAGAGTTTAATTACTTTCTTGGATTCAGTTTTATTTTATCTTGTTTTCTTGGATTCGGTCTTATTTTATCTTGTTGTTATTCCTACTCGTTGCAATTACCCTTTTTTTTTTATCCGTCTTCGATCGATGGTCTATCGGAAATAATCTTTCTTCCCTTCCAGGTTAGGGATAAGGCTGCGTACATATCTTACGGTGCCCAAACTTGTGGAAAATTAATGGGCTTGTTGTTGACCTGTCTTATAGCATGTTTGGCCAAGCTGGAAAAATCAGCTTATTTTGAGAAGTGCTTTTTTCAAAAAAGCACTTTTGGAGAAAAACAGTTTGTGTTTGACTAATCAATTTGAAAAACACTCTCGAACAATAATTTGTGTTTGGCCAAACTTTTCAAAAAGTGCTTTTATGTGTCAAATTATAAATAAGGACATGAAAATATTTGCTTAATAGTTAATATTATATAAGTAGATAAATAATTATAAATTTTTATTATTAAAGATAATAATTAAGTTTTTTATTTTATTTAAGTAAAATATAAAAATAAAATTGAAAAGTACTTTATTCTTTCAAGATAATTTAAATATATCAAAAATCATAATATAAAAGTTCATCCCAAAAGTCATTTTTTATTACTTAATAGTTTAAACTAAGTAAGATTTTTTGGGTATATATAATATTTTGCAAAGGATATTTTTGGTAGGAAGAAAAGTCAAAACTGCTTCTGCTTCTACTTCTGGGGAGAAACTATTTTTTTCTGCTTCTTCAAAACTGCTTCTGCTTCTAGCCAAAAATACTTTTTTAAAAAAAAAGCTTGGCCAAATACCTTAAATTAAGGAATAAACACTTCTTTTTTTTTTTTTTTTTAAAAAGCACTTGGCCAAACAAGCTATTAATTAGTTCACCACTTAGATCCCCATATTCATTTAACCAAGTTGGAACTTATCATACATTTTTTTTTTCCCAAGTGGTCCATTGGTTTGGTACACCACATCATGCCCGATGATAAATGATTTCTCCCATTAATTAATTAATGTTAATACAATTAAGAAAACCAAAAGAGATCTAATATAAGAATGGAACATTGGAATAAGAATGATGCTAAAACCAAAAGTTGCTTGATCCACAGCGCACAAAGAATTGAGATAGTGGATTATGTACACACGTGCTATAGTTAATTGATTAATCCACACTAATAGCCTGTCAAATTAGAATCTTTCTTCCTCTTTGAAATTCTAGCTTAATTTATGATTTTAATTCAATCTAAGCTTTATAACTAAGCTTAGAAGAAGTCTTAGTTGTCCGACCAAAAAATATTCTGTTTTGTCTTTTATAATATTTGAGGGAAAAAGACATTCTCAAAGTGACCTTACCTAACAAACCGACCACGCTTGATTTCTTTGATAGTGCTAATTAATATCTTAGTAATAAAACTAGTTAATTAACATCTGGAGAATTATGTGCTTGACTGGACTTCCTTTCCTCTTTACCACCACCTTTTGATTACATGCATGTGGTTCATATATAAAAAAACATTTAATTTCATTTGAATATTCATCAATCCTCTTTATTTATTTATTTATTAATTAATGTTGTGGATGGTGATTGGACCTCATAGGCTCATACTTTAAGATACAACATACTAACAATTTACTGGTAAACTACTCAAATTTTAATTATTTTTTTAACAAGTGAATTCATCAGTTAATACCGATCGATTTTAAAAATGTAAAATCCACGACTGCTATATGAAAAAAGAATCAAAAGCTAAAAATAGCCAAAGGACTGAATTTTCGCGTTAAAATTGCCACTTAAATAAGAAGAAAATACAGATAACGTCAAAAGGAACAAACAATTTTCATCATATGCGAATTCAGAACTTTAAGTAGTTGAATGCAGAATATATAATCTCTTCAATAATGTGAAGTGAACAATAATTTGGACAGAATGAATAGTAGATATAGCGACATCTCTCCGATATTGAATACTTTAGAAACAAAGTTCTTGATAGTACCATCATTATCAGGTTACCACCAAATATTCTTTGTAATCTCCATCTTAATTAATGAACCACTCGACAGTAGAGACCATTAGTTCAAATTTTCAAATTGAGACCTTTATATTGTTTGTATTTTGAATAGACCGATCGATCATGACAATATAAGCAGACATTCTATGAGGAGATTACAAATTAAATGTATATGATCTAAACCTACACAATCATAAGATAGTTATAAATACCAGCTTAAAGAACAGACATATACAAGAAGAATTTCGTTGTTCTAAATAATGTTAAAAGTTAAAACCTCAATTCTCAGGAATCTGTGACACTTCTCATCAGTTTAAGTGTATCCCTTCGCTTAGACTCTAAAAGATTATAAATCCTTAATTTTTGGCAAAATTTGTTTCGATCGTATAGTACGTTGACATCTGAAAATTTTAATTGTAGGATAAATTTTTTGAAATGAATTAGATTAGTCCTGTTAGCCATTGAGTGGTTAGCGGTTACTACCATAAAAGATGTCTCGTCCCTTTATTTCAATAATCTCGATGTGAACAATTAATCCATAAATTTAATATTTGATTCTAATTTACATGGGAAAATAAACACTAGCAATGACCCAGCCATTGTCGTTAAGAAGGACGAACGACACAATGGTAGTTTACACCTACTGATTTAAACTTTCGGATGCGTATCATTTCAATTTTATTGAATATCTCCAAATGGACCAAAACAAAAAAACAAAAAACAAAAAAACAGTAGTGTATTCTAGGAAGAATAGGTAGACATGGCTATGGTTTTCATAATAATCATTCATCAGATGACTAGATTGCAGAACCATGCTATATATGAGAAGCCATGTTACTACGTTTATGGCTATCTTAGCATCAAGAAATGGCCAAAACTAGACATATTTGACACTACCGTTTACTTCTGGAATGGGATAATATTACAGCCAATACAAATATATAATCATCATCATACCATTGAAAATAATGAGTAGGATGTTATACACAAGTTCGATGTGGCTATTCGATTTAAAGATTATTCCGACATCTACCAATAACTGTAAGGGGTCGTTTTGGTTGATGGTTCAGTCTTCAGAATATTTAATCTCTATATAAAATCTCGGATAAGATAATACAGTGTTTGATTGGCCATACAAGGGAAAAAATAATAATCGTGGTATAACTAATGAAATGTTTGATTAGTGGTACTAAATAATACCGGGATTAAATTATGCGAGAATTTATATATTATCTAATGTATGATAGAATGTGTACATGTATTAGCAATAAACTGTTTAAAGACAAAAATATCCTTCTAAATTAGCATTTCATAAATAAGAATATTTTCATTATTAATTAATAACTCTCCGATCCAGTATACATAATTCTTTCATTATATTTTCCGTATAACTAGCATGTGACCATACTACCCATGAAAGAAGTGCTCGATTTAAAGATTATTCGACATGTTATATGGAGTATTAAATACTTTTTTTACACATACGCATTCTCTAAAATTGTTTGTCATCCTAAAATCTAAAGAAACACTACGCCCAAACATTATTACACCTAAAAATTTTAACCTCTTATAGCAGCACAATATCACAAGGGGAGTCAATCTATCACCGACAATTCCCTTTCGTTCTCTAAAATAATGATACCAATTTGACTGCAAAAAACAATTTGTATGGCTAGTTTAAGGGAATATATCTAAGAAACCAAGGACGGTGGTACTCTTGTTTTCTATATGTTTGTTGGTTTCCCTTTACTTTTTCTTTTAATTGCTAATTGACCACATGACTACGTGAATAATCCATATGTCACACCTGGCCTTTTCTAGTACAAATTTAGCATATGAACGATCTCTTTTACCAAACTAACGGTGCGCACTATCAACGGTACATATTCTTTCACGAATCATTTCATCGCTCAGATATTTGATAGGTTAGTCGATTTGCGTGTAATCCGATCTAGATATCAATGTTATAAAAAAACTAATAGGTTTTTTTACAGTTGAAATTTTAACAAAAAATTATTGTGTTGAAAAGTATATTTTACCGTTTTTTTTTCTTTGAAAAAACTTGGAAATAACCTTCCGTTTAAAATAAAGAATTATAAGATAAATACAATAATGGAAGGGATGTTTATAGATTGTCTGCTAGAAGGAAACCTAAGAGTCATAATTTAATATAATTGACACCAAAGACTGCACGCCACAGCCACAAGTATCAATCAAAACCCTCCTCTTGCTCTCAAGTGATCATACCTAAGAATTATAGATTTTCTCCAGTACTGCCCCCTTCCTATTATAATATATAAAGTCCTAGTATATATTTTTACAGACAGATTGATAGCCATTGACCCCTTCCACAAGTATATAAACAAAAAAAAGTAACCCGTTGCACTAAATTTTCGTTATGCGCGGGATCTGGAGAAGGAGCGGACCACATGGGTCTAGTGTATATACACACTCTCATATTTATAAAAAAAAATAGCTATGGAGAATCTTAGATGACATATGCTCATTTCTCATCACCTTCCTAAGAATTTTTATAAACTTGATACCATTTTCATAAATCCTTCTCAAAGAAAACCATATAATAACTCCCTTCTCTTCATGTCCATGTAAATCTCTTCTTGCATCAAGATCCAAAGGCTAAACTACTTAGATTTATTTCACTACTAAGTTGATCAAATACAAGATTCTTGATTTGCTTATCATTGGTGTATCAAATATGGGGTTGAGTACTAAGTTAGTTTCTTTTGATGATCATGGGCTTGATAATTTGAGCCAGAATTCTCTGCCAGAACCACCGTCGATAAGGCGGCAGCCGACACCGAAACCGGAGCCATTGAAGTGTCCGAGGTGTGGTTCAATCAATACCAAGTTTTGTTACTACAACAATTACAACAAATCACAGCCTCGCCATTATTGTAAAGGTTGTAAAAGACATTGGACTGAAGGTGGCACTCTTCGTAACGTTCCCTTAGGCGGTGGCCGAAAAAACAAGCGGTTGAGGCCGACTGACCCCGTTGATCATATAAATAGGATGGAACGTGTCACATTAGAGATGGACAATCAGAGGTGTCCTTTAATTAGCAAGACCGTGCCATCTTCTACCATAAGGGGAAATATTACTACTTTGGATGAAGAGAAAAAGGAATCTGATATTTTCTATCAGACACTAAAGTTTCCTTCAACATCACTACAATTTGATCATACAATTAGCAATTTTTCCAAGAGACCTTTCAATGGAAATTACAAGGACATATTTGCAGGTCTGAAGTTAGATGGAAATACACATTTTTCTTTCTCTTTTGATACTGTTCCATGTTCTCTTAGTACTCAAACTTCAAATGTTTGCAATGAATACATGGGAAAATTTGATAGTACAGTGGAGGAGTCAACCATAACCACAGTCATGCCAATTACAAGCAACAGTGATCTCCTTTCTCAGCCATGGCCAATTCCAGAAACAAGCAATGTTACTGAAAATATGCCAAGTTATAATTGGAATTGGAACGAAATCGACACGTTAAGTACAGCTGATCTCAATATAACATGGGATGATTTAGAGATCAAACCATAAGTGTCGATTTTATTAGAAGAATTTGCCTATATTGATCAGTTCAAGGATTTGTTTTAGTATGTAAATTTCATGATTGCTACTGTTCAAGTCTTGTTAATTACTAGTAACTTAACCTTGGTTTTTCACAAAATGTATATTCCCATATCATCTCTTTATCTATGTATTTCTGGAACAGTCTTTTTTTATAGGATCTAACTTATAGACACCGACAATATACCAAGTGTATTAAACTTCTTGTGACGTGAAACTTACCTAATTTTCCAGTTGCTAACTCCACTTTTTATATATGAAGTTACATATAGTTATCTTTTTAGTGATTTATAGTGCACAAATTTGTGTATACTGTTGGTATACAAAAGTTAAACTTTCTTTTAATAATAAGCTTCGTGCTATAATGTTCAGTTTCCACTCACTATCTTTGTCAATTCAATGAGCAAACAAGTACAGAAGGTTGTGTAAATTTCTTTTCGCCATGGATTCTTGATAGCAAAAGATGAGAATTTTGACAGGTAAACATAGAAGAGATTGATGGGGTCTTTTCCAGCTAGGAGTGGAATGATTTAGATGTGATAGAAGATTCTTGTGGATATGTATAATCTGTTTAGATGGATATCTTCAATAATTCTGCAAAGAATATTTCTTGTGCTCCCTACATCTGTCTAATAGCTAGGGGAGTCATTCACTTCTTGCTCCCTACTTCTTGTAGCATTTTTTTTGGTTGAATAACAGTTTGCTCCCAATTTATAGGTTACGCGTTCGAGTCATGAAATCAGTCACCGATACTTGTATTAGAATAGACTGTCTACGTTACACCACTTGGATTGCGACCCTTCCTGAACCGTGCGTAAACGCGATATGCTTCGTGCAACGGGCTACCCTTTCTAATAACAGTTTGTTGTTTCCAAATAGTACTACCTCAGAAATCAGCTCTGAATTATCTCTTGTAATAAATCGTGACCTTATTTAATTTATATTTGGTCATACGAAAAAGTTAAAAAGAGTTCTTACCCATTATGCGAAAGTGGCATATAGCTTAATAGCAAATTTGCATCAAGGGAATATAAGTGAAAGGACAGGTTTATGTAATTTAATATTTGTCAAAATTTTAATAGTTCACATAGTTTTGTTTCGTGCGAAAAATATTAGGATAAGTTGAACATTATATGTATCTTCCTCCGGATCTGTCTACACATCCCTTCCCCTCTCCCCTTCTTCCCACCCAAGATAAAAGAAGAAAGAAGAAAAATCTTTCATTTGTTGTGAGGAAGCCACAATCCACATATTTTGGTGTTCACGGGTCCCTTTGCCCGCATATTACACAAGTTGGTCTAATGCTTTTTATAAGATAGCACATGGGAGACTAATGTGGTAATGAGACTGATCATAAGCAGGGGGCGAATGTGCCTTTCAACTATTGGTTCAACTGAATTCATAACTTTCGACACGGAGTATATATAAATTTATATAGAAAACCTAATAAAATTTGAATAAATATTATATTTGAACCATAATTTTAGTAGTACAATAAGTGCAATGTTAAATAATTTAAAGTTGAACCTATTAAATTTAAATAATTGACCCGCTTTGATTCATTTCTTTCATTTGTGTGAAGAAGAAGAAAAAAGTATATGTGGGCAATGATACTTTCTTAACTGATTCGATGATAATACCAGATGAAGAAAATCTTGAAAAAAATGAATAAAATCAGATGAAAGCTAAATAAACTTGAAGGAGGAAACGTACGTAGTCATTGTCGCTTATCTTCAACTCGTAAACTTGGCCGATATATACAAAACTGTGATAACACGCGATTTTCCTCCTTTCAGGTTCTCTTCCACTTCTAGAACTAAACGTACTCTGAGGCATTACATGGATTAGACAAAATCATGTATAGAGTCAGACGCGGATCCAGGATTTGGACATTGCGGGTGCCACACTACTTTGAACATAGACGTGTTACTATTTATACGATCCAAATATAGTAATATTAGTCGATTTGATCAACTTTGAACTTTTTCGATCCTCATTGTTTGTCCTACGATTTATACAGGCAAATCAATTAAAGGGAAAAAATATAATAATTATGAAAACTTGGAAGAAGGAAACTAAATTTTTTTAACTTTATATTATATATATTCCCGGATTTATGAACTGAATTCAATTAGCCTCACGACATAATTAGAGTGAGGCTTGAGCTAGTGGCAAACGCTTCTCCTAAGGCGACCCAAAACACGAAATCTCTTCGCAAAATGTTGATTGACTTTTTTTATCTTTCAAAAGTTTTATATTGATAAAATTATCATTATTTTTTAAATAATTTAAAAATAAATTAAAATTATGGTTATTTATTTGAGGTACATAGAAGGTCCTAATATTTAGGACTTTAAATTCAAATAAAATTTTACCTTATATAAATTATTTACTTTTAAACTATGTAACATAACTATAATACCTTTCATGTTAATTTTCCTAATATTTACGTTAATCCTAAGAGAACAGAATGAAAGTGACAACAAAAAATATTAATTACCTGATACTGATACTCCTACTAATAGTATGAGCTGGATTAACCCAAAATTAAATTTAAAAAAAGGAAGAAAGAAAAGCTCGAGGTGTAGCTTTAGGGTACTTTTATAGCCAAATTACAAATAGCGGGCTCTGAAATTTAGGTGTGGGCAAATCCTACGTTGTTTAGGAAACTTATTAATTGATTTTAAACCTTCAAAGTCAACGAAAAAAGAGTCTTAAAAATAGACATTAGGTATAATTTTTAAAAAGTCCTAGACATGCAGCAAGCCAAAACATCTGAAAAATGCTACAAGCATGGTTTTATCCCTCGCCATTAAAGAGAAAACTCTGTCCCTCAACCACGGGCACCTTGGTGCCTTTTATTACTGTGGGTGGCAGCACTGCTATTTATCCTATTTCTTACATATATACACATATATAAGAATTTCTACCGAAACTTGCGGGGTGTACCACTCCCTCGGGCCTCAATAGATCCGCCCTGTATAGAAGAAAAGATAACCATTACATTACACACAGTAATTATACTCTGCATCTTTCTTGATAGTTGCCTGAAAATATGAACCCAAAAATTAAATTTAGTGAAAATATATGAGTACTATAAAGATCACATTTTCTAAAGTATAGAACCATTAACCTTATAGCCAAAAGTATCTCTGGTCACACTTACTTACTAATTCATGACCAGAGGCGAATTCATGACCAGAGGCGAATGTAGCACTATAAGTAAATTTAATGAATATATTAACAATCTTACGCTATTTGAGAGCTAGATTATCTTTTGTAAAATTTGTTGGAGTTTCAAAACCCAACAACGATTCATGGGGTTCAAATCTTTATCAGCAACAATTTATGGGATTCAAACTTTCACAATCCAAGTATGAAAACATATTGGAGTTTCAAACCCCAAGAATGATTCATTGGATTCAAACCTTTATAATGAAATTCAAACCACAAGAACAAATCATGGAGTTCAAATATTCACAGAATACAAACAAATTGGAGAAAAACTAAGTGACAGCACTAACAGAGACAAGACTAAGACAATGTGCAGAGTAAGAAATTAAACAAATAAGTGACAAATGGGTGTAATCAGATTGTTATAAGCTCTTCTTGAGGTTTGAGTGTATTTTTTCAGAATCGTACTTATGATATAATTGGATTGTCAACATTTATTTTTTTTGTTTGGAAAATCCAATCGAGTGATAGTATAGATACTATCGAGATCTTCGTCGTTCTATTTATCATCCTTTCTTCTTTGGGTCGTTAATTAGAAGGAACTTTAATGGTTGTCTCTGATCCAATAAAGGAGACAAGAAGAGAAAGGAAAGCAAAAGGGATTTGGTTTAGAACTTCAGATTTGGTTTAAAACTCCAGCATAGTCATGTAAATGTTTGAAATTTCAATTTGCTATGCAGTGGAGTTTCACATACAGAATTTCTCAAATTAATGGAGTTTTGAAACCCAGAACCTATTGCTGGAATTGTTAATTGTCCAAAAAAACGTTTCGTGTAAACGAAGTGACTAAATAGTAAATAATACTGTCATACTTTTTTGAATACTTACTAAACTCTAATAATAAAAGTGTCTATTTGCTAATTTTGTCCAAGGTCTTTTATTTTGCACTTATTTTCCTCTCCCGGCTCTCTAATGGAGTAACTTGTTTGTATGATTACATATTGTGTTGTATTATGTTTGTTTCTTTAAATACAATATATGTTTTAATTGTTAATTAAATTTTATTGTATCGTATTATTAAATTCGTCTTTATATAACGATCAAATGTTCCATTTTGTTGTAACGATCGATTTGATGTGGTCGTGTCGCTATTTAAATTTTTTCTTTTTAAATTTTGTCATTAATAATTATATTTTATTTTTTATCCTATCTTTTTTATAATAACTATACCTTGTATCATACTTATTAAATAATAAAAAATATTCTAAGCTTATTAATAGTAGGCTATATTTATGCAATTTAGATACTACTTACACTCTAATTTAGCCGCACTTTATTGATATTTGAATGCTAAAAGATAACAAAATGCTCTAATTAAGAATTTGATGCTTTGCAGGAGCTACTCCGAGCTAGTAGGGAGCTAACGAGTGTTTTGGAGTCAACATGGAGTGTGAAAGGCCAATCGAAGGTTAGCCGGTCGAAAAGGAGCGAGAAAAGCAAGCGAGACGACCCCTCCAGGTGCGCGGCCGTGGAGTGGGCCGCGAATTGGTCCGCGAACTCAAGGCAGTGAGACAGTCCAAATCCGCGACCGGATCCGCGGTCGAATTCGCGGCCGCGGACGGGAGGACGAAAGCCAAACAAGCAGGGTTAATTATGTAATTTCTTAGGCGACTAACCTAAACCTATATGAAACCTAAACTCGCCAAGAAGTGGGAGATAGCTGCTTTTAGAAGATTTTAGAGGCAAGATTGAGGGAGAGAAAACGGATAATTTCCTAAGAGTTTTCATCTTCTTCCTCGTACTTCTATTTGTTGATTATGAATTATTTTAGTGATTTATTTTCCATTAGTATGAGTAACTAAATCTATTATCTAGGGTTGATGGAACCAATTGTTGGATGAAGTCTTGACTCTATTTTGTTATAATTGAGCCGTGTTTGTTTTATAATTGTTCAATTACATATTGTATTGTGATTAATTGAAAGGGCCCTCGATTAATCGTATCTATTTACCTTGTATTGCTTAAGAAAGAACACTTGGTTAGATTGTTGTTGAACAACACCACTTTTGGGTAAGTTAAGAGATTAATTACTTGAATTTAAAAGTGGGGTTAGAAATAACGAAACTTTGGTGGGATAATTCTGAGTTGCATAAATTGTTAACTAGAGTAGTTCGAGAGAATACTTCTAGTAAATTATCGTGATTGATCGAGAGGTAATTACGGTAGCCCAGAACTCATAATCCTCATAGAGTATTACGACGAGATTATAACTGAAGAGTTGAGAATTAATCTGACAATTGGGAAAATCAATAGCCCTAGATCCTTTTACCCTTGAATTCAATTTTAGTCTTGATTATTGCTAATTTTATTGTCACTTTTCCTTAGCTAAATAAATTCCACTGATTATTCATAAAACTCTTGCATCCGGAAGTTGTCTGAGCTTATCATTAGCATTGTTTAAAGTTATAGTAAATAGGCTAGTTCCCTGTGAGATTCGACTTCGGACTTGAATCGGGTTATATTTGCAACGACCGCTTAGTCCTTTTACAAGACATAGTTGGGCGTGATCACTTATTCTTCAAATTATTGCTCCGGGACATTATGAAAAGACCGAAAATGATACAATCTATTCAAATATTGAAATTATTAATACAATACAATATGATAATTATGAAACGATACATAATAACCATACAAACAAAATGTATATTAGGAGTAGAATATATATCACATTTTATTAACTTTACGTATCAAAGTTTAGTAAGAGTAGAACCAAATTAAGTCTCCATATCCTCAATGGGTTTTCAGTTGGATGGATTCATCCTTATGCCACCATCCAATATATTAGGAGGAATGGATCCTTCACCAGCTTTGGAGTAGCTGACATAGAAAAGCGCAGAGAAAATGTCAGTTAGAACAATAAAAGCAACGCCACTACGAAATATTTCTTTCTCAAAACCTCGCAGGATGGACTACGCTGTGTCCGGTAAGTCGTCTTAGACCACGTATAGTAGTTATCTGATTCGGATTCAGGATTCGAAGATTGCGGGTACCACCATGTTATGCATATAATATATATGTCAGTAGCTATAAAGACAGATTAGAAATAATGGGTCGGTTCAGTTAGTTTTTGGTTAATTTGAATAGGTCTTTCATTCATAAAGTAAATAATTAAGTTCGATTTTAATTCAAATTTTTAACGTTTAATTTAAACACATTCTAAATAAAAATACAAAAGAAAAATAACATTTCATGAAAGAGCGCCTCTAATATAAATATTTACTTAAAGAATAGCTTAACTACACAATATATTCTTTGTTTGACTAGATTAATTTACTTGTATTGTTCTTTATTTATTTTTTCATCTTAATTGTTGAGTCATATGACAATTATTTTCAAAGAAAAACGTTCAACATTCAACTTATGATATTCGACTCAAAACGACTATCAATCAAGCCATTTAATTTTTTTTCAAAACCCAATAGAAGATATTGCTCAAATTATATTCCAATATATAAATTAATATCGTTTCATTAAAAATAAAAAAATTATATGCTAATTAAAATCAATTCAAATTACCTATAAAAAATAATTGTTCATAAAGTAAGATATAATGATAGAAACAAAATGAGGACTTAAAGTTAAAAAAAAATGAAGAAGAGAGACTTAGGCCTCATTTGTTTGCACTTAATGAAGGTTTGAATCTTAATCATTCAGATCTTAGACATTAAGTGCGTTTGTTTTTAAAGTCTGAATCTTAATTATTCAGATCTTAATCATTAAGTGTGTTTATTTTTTTTACTTCACAACCACTTAATTAGTCTGAATAAGCCTGTATGATTAAGATCCATAACAGAGATTTAATTTTATTAAGATGATATCATCCATATTCATTATTAATTGTCACCACCGCCTACCATTATCAACTAGCACCATGCCGCCACCACATCACCATCATCATCCTCAATCATAGCCGTCACCATAATCGACTATCACTACCCGCCATCCGCACCACTCTCACCACCATCATTCTCAAACACAAACACTCATCCACCTCAACTACCATAACTAACCACCCCATCACCATCAACAATCATAATCGGCACTACCCATCATTATAAACTTCCACCACCCACCACCACCTTCCTCAATCACAACTATCACCACCACCCACCATTATTAACTATCACCACTCACCACCACCATCCTCAATCATAATCGTCACCACTACTAATCACCACTAGATACTACCCTGAACCACCACCATCAATTAAACCTACCATCAACAATGAGGACTTAAAGTTAAAAAAAATGAAGAAGAGAGGCAAGTAATAAAAGGAAAAAAGGAGGGAAAGAACCGAAAAAGAAGAAAAGAGGTGAGGGCCTAAGGGCTCAAATGAAAATAAAAGAAATCTTAATAAGTAGAAAAAAAAAAAGGAAATCTTATTAAGTAGAAAAAAAGAAAAATCTCGCTTCCACTTTGTGATTTCTAGATGCCACTCTATCCATATATATGTTTCTTTACAGAGATTATATACATAGTAAGAATTTTAACGAATCGAGCAAGTAGCGTGACACCCCTACCTCATAAAGTAGATCCGCCCCGGTAGTGATCCCCAAGGGAACCCATTAGTAAGTGTGAGCACGTGATTTTTGCCCGACTAAAATATTCTTACAAAATTCACAAATAGATTTTTTTTTTCTTAATTGTTTTAGGTTTTACAGAATTTGTAGGGATTTTTGGTTAATTGTTTCTTGCATTTATTTGCGTATTTAACATTCTAAAAATCATAAGAAAAATACCAAAATGTCTAAAAGTATTTCATGCACAACACTTTAGGTTTAGTTGTATTTAGGATTTAATTACATAAGTTAATTGCATTATTAAACAGAAAATCACAAAATATGGGTCATTTTTGTATTTTTAGCTTTTAATCGCAAATTAAGTAATTCTTCCTTCATTAGTCTAAATTAATTAATGGTAAAATAGATAGCTAGGTTTATTTTAACAAATTAGATTGACTTAGCACTTAATTTAGGTTTTTAATTAATTAATTTTTATTAGGATTTAAAATCAAGAAAAAGAAAAGGAAGAAAAAACCTGTTTGGTTCTGAATTTGGGCCAAAACAATGTCTGGCCCAAACGATCGCCCCAAGTCCCCTAAGCCCAACCCCTCACCCGGCCCAGCCTCGTCACTTAACCGAAACGACGTCGTTTCGTTAACAGGCGATCTCGGCCGTTGATGTCCTTTGATCTAACGGCCCGTAACTCCCCTCCCTAACCCTTATATCTGTCGGATCCACCCCCCAAACCCCAGAGACCCCCTCATTTTCCTCTCCCTCTCCTTCACTCACCAAACCCTAGCCGCTCCCAAACCCTTCGTCTCTCTCTCTCTCAAACTCACTCCAAACCCTAGCCGCCCAGAATCCCCACGCCGACGGCTCACTCCAAATCCTCTCAAACTCGCACCCCATAACCCTCATACCCTCCTAATCCCTAATCCCTCATCAGTTTCATCACAAACCCCACCAAAATTAGCGAACCTTAGATCTAAAAATTCCAGAAAACCCTAGTCTGGTTTATTTCGGAATTACTTGTTCGTTTCTGTTTATTTCTAGTTCAATACCCACATGCATGGAGTAATCCCGTTGAAAGTATTTGTTCTGGGCTGGTCTCGACCCGTTTCGAAGTTACCGGAGATTTTGGGTCCTTTCGTCGATTCGCTGCTAGAATCCATCGTTTTCACTGCTCATCGGGTTATTTCATTTACTCTCTTCTTTAGCATTTAGATTAGTATTTTTTTTTCTTTTCTTGTTTTGTTGTTCTCTTTCCTGTTCTTTCTTTTTCTCTTTTCTTTTCTCCTCATTTGTTCCGGCTCTGTGCTTTTCTGGTTGGTTTTTTTTTTTTTTTTTTTGGGTTGTTTTTCCTTCTTTTTCTTTTCTTTCAGTCAGTTAATTAAACTTAGTCGTTAATCGCATGCTCAACTAGTTCAGCTAATGGATTGATTTAGATTAATTGAAGTTTAAGCACTTAGTCAAATCTCTGATTTTATTTGAAATATGACACTTTTTTTTTTTCGTTTTTTTTTGGGCTGTTTTCCGGGCTTGGCCTTGGGCCATCTAGGTCATGGCCTCTAGCCCAAGTTTAAGCAGATAGTTTGCTTCTGGAAGCGGACATCTGTCCATATTCAGTTGCAAAAGATGCTATTTCCCTGATTTTCAGGGAGCTGGCAAAAGATTCCCGGCCCCCTATTCTTCACACACAACACATGCTTACCTTCTATAAAGGGACGCATTCTTTTCTTCATAAAGGGAGATTTTTTTTGGGGGTTCTCTCCCGAGTTAAAAGGGAGAATACAGAAAATTGGCTTGAGTGTGCTGTTCTTGGGTCTTCATTTGGTTCTGGGTTTCTTTTGGAGTTGGGTTTATCTCCTCTGCTCCGCTGTTTTCTGCTGCTGCTATTCTTACTGCTATTGTTTCGCTGCAACTTCAGAGACTTATCTTATTTTGTTGATCTTGTTGGCCAGGTACCTCTTTTGAACTTTGGACTGTAAATCGGATATGAAATATGCCTACGTGGAAGAGATATGCGTGCTTTGAAATGAATGGAATCAGTCATTTTCTACCTGTATTTCTTGTGCTCTGTTGGAGTTATCTAGTTCTCTTTCTTGTGAATTTTTTTTTTTAGTATCACGCTTTCTTATTTATTAGCAAATCCAGTTATGAAGTTGGTACCTAAATCTCCATGTAATGTTCATAGTACTGATTGAATATCACCTTTCAATATAACATCATATATGTTTTCAGATTTGAGACATGGTTACTTTCAATTGCTGTTGTTTGGATCGCTCTTCGAACTAAGACTAGATTCCCCTTCGTGGCAGAACCTGTAAATGTTTGGTATATGAAAGTTAATAGCTATAATATGAATATGATTCTATTGTTGAGTTTTGTTAGGATCTGAAATCAGTATGTCTGCTCTAGTTTTCAGATTCGTCGTGTATGTCTGTTATTGTAAGTCTTGGCATTTGAGTTGATCGATTGGCCAAAAAATGAAGGTTAAAATTGACTGTTACTCAAAATGGCCATCACTGCAATGTCCAAAGTGGCCATTAATTCGTTTCCGGCTATACACGAAATTTCTCAAAAGTTAAATTGTGATCCAACCACCAGACCTGCTTACTTTGCTTCTCTGTTGAACACATGGTCGTAAGTGTCTGTTTTGTAGTTATCTTAGTAATGTTGAAAACGAAGGTCGGGCTTTCTAGTTCGAAGGAAAATCCAAAGTATGTTGAATTATGATTTCTTATTTTTATTGCAATGAATCTGTCACAATTTCGAAATTTGATTGATTCTGTGGTAATGTTTAAGAAGTCTTGTAACCCATCTTCCATAACTCTGGACTTGCCACATGATCTCAAGCATCAGAAAATTAAGCAATTTTGAACATCATAGCTTGCTTTAGGCGCGATTAATAATAGAGCATCGTGACTATGGGTATGGTTCCCATAGCATAGTCATGATACGTAATCCCCAATTCGAGTGCGCGTTTCACGCGACTCGACCATAACTTCAAATAATAATAAAATTTAACATGCTGTAAATCGCGGGTGCATTTCATGTGGCGCGGTTTGCGATGTGTACCAAAATGACAAGTGTACGACATCGTGACTTGTTCCAGAAATAATTCCATAAATAATTAAAAGCGGTTAAAAAGTAAAAATGCACAATAGGCTTTAAACATGTATTAAATCAGATAATTAGGCCGATTATTGATAGTTGAGCGACCGTGCTAAAACCACGAAATTCGGGAGTGCCTTACACCTTCTCCCGGGTTAACAGAATTCCTTACCCGGTCTTCTGTGTTCGCGGACCATAAATAAGAGTCAATTTTCTCGATTTGGGATTTAAAATAAACCGGTGACTTGGGACACCATAAATTATTCCAAGTGGTGACTCTGATCAAATAAATAATTCCAATTCGAACAATGTCACTTAAATTGAAAAAACATCCCTATCCCCCACCCCGTTCGGGAAAAAGGAGGTGTGACAGCTCTGGCGACTCTGCTGGGGATCGAACCCAGAATCTCTGGTTTCGCAGGATTCAGAATTCGAGCTTAGATGACTGTTATACTTGGCTTTTACTTATTATCTGATTTTTTACGTATTTGAGCCTAATGTGCTAAATGCCTATTTTTACTGCTTTGATATTGTTTGGACTGTATATAAACTGTCACGAAACCATTCTCCTCTCTGAGTCTTCTAAATCTTCTGGGAAGTGCACGCTGGCGTGACTTCTTTTCTGTTAGTGTCATATCCTAATTTAGAACGAGGATCGGATCAGTTACAAAGCCGGATGGCCTTTTGGTTACCGGTACGTTGCCCTCCCCCCGGCTCGAGTTGTCCGCTCGGGTAAGCCAGGTCTAGAACCATACACCCAGGGTTTTAAGCCTAGAATAACATAGCCTCATGCCGGATCCCTAGTAGGTACGTTTGTTTGCATCACGTGCATTTGACTTTGGAGACTCAACACAGGGGTTGGGTCTGTCTAGGACAGGTGTACCCAAATTAAAAGATCATCCTGATGCATTTTACGTGCTACTTGTGTATTCATTTGTTTCGGCTTGCATGTTGACTGGTTGCTAGAATATGGAAAGAAAATAAAAAAGAGAGAGGAAAAAGAAAAAAAAAAGAAGAGAAAAACCAAGAGTGAGGTAAGATAGAAAAATACCTGGTTTTGATAATTCTGGTATTCAAAAATCCCGTTACTCTGTCAAAATTTTAAAAACAAAGAGAGAATCATTCCAAAACAAATTATATTTTTCTGTGCATCAAAATGACTGAACTACGCGGGTCTGATTCTCACCGGATGTGAGATACGTAGGCAAACCTCATCGGTTCCGGCCCCCAATTTTCAAAAAATCTAAAATATTTTCCTTTATTTTCTTGTTTAGAAAGTCTTTCTTTGAGACCCCATTTTTAAAAAAAAATCCAAAAATATTTCCTTTAATTCCTTCTTTTAGGAGTTTTGTTTTTTTTTAGAAAATCCCAAACAAATAAAAGATTAAAAAATAATTTTAAACCAAAACAAATATATTTGTAGGAGTATTTCATTAGAAAAAGAAAACAAATGAAATTAAAATCCAAAAATATTTTCATTCTTCTTTCGAAAATTGAAAAGAAAATTCAAGATTCTTTAGAAGTGTTTCTTTCATAAATTCAAAATAAAAGTCCATAAATCCAAAAATATTTCCCTTTTCCTTTTTTTAGAAGTTTTTCTTTCGAAATTCCGGAAAAAAAAATATAAAATCAAAATTCAAAAAAAATATTTTCTTTTTTCTTTAGAAGTCTTGCTTTTTCAAAAATTAAAAAAAACAGAATAATCAAATTCCAAAAATATTTTCTTTCTTTTTACAAGTCTTTATTTTTTTTTAAAAAAAATTGACCACTTCGCAAACACAGCCCTAAAATCTTCTCCTCCGAAGTGTTGAAAGGCCGTATTTGCAAAAGTGGCCGTGATTTGTTTTCGGTTATATTTTTCAAAAAAATTATAATGATAGTAATCTTTTCATGGTTAGTTTTGTACAAAATTTTAATCTAGTCACCCTAATTTAAAATGTGCAGAATGAGCACCGTTCAGAACTTACCTGTGAAGGTTATGGATCAGATTCCACTGGCACTCCACATGTGGTGGGAGGATTTGGGTAAACAAGGACGAGACATGGTCAACCAATACCTAGGGGCGCTCACAGGACTATTGAAAATTCAACCTAGAAGGGACCTGATAGAGGCATTAGTTGCATTCTGGGACCCCGCTCATAATGTTTTACACTTCTCAGATTTTGAGCTTACGCCCACTTTGGAAGAAATGGCGGGTTATACTGGGAGCACGGAAGGACTGAGACACAAGTACCTGGTATCTCCAAGGACTGTTACTCCCCACAAGTTTCTGGACTTACTAAAGATAAGCAGACAAATCAAGACGGGAAGTCTAGCACGGGGAATTTCCACTTTTCATTTTCTATATCAGCGATACGGGCATCTAGGGGGATTCGAAGACCCTGAAAATGGACTCTGCAGTAAAGGAAACCGATCAAAATGGGAGACCCATAGATGTTTTGCCTTCATGGTGGCATTTTTAGGACTTTTGGTGTTTCCAAGGGAGGACGGGCACATTGATTTGCGGATAGCCGGGGTTGTCCATGTTCTGACTACTCAGGCCAAGAGTACTCTCACACCCATGATCGTATCAGATATATTCTGAGCCCTCACGTTCTGTAAGGCCGGAGCCAGTTTTTTCGAGGGATGCAACCTGTTGTTGCAAATATGGATGATCGAACACCTCTGTCATCGTCCTCGATACATGAACTATGGGTCTACGGGAAAAAATTGCATTGAAGAGTTTAGTGCACGAGTAACAGGATTCGAGATGCCGAAAGGGGTCAAAGATTGGATTACCCGCCTTCAATCTACGACCGCAGATCAGGTAGAATGGACATTGGGTTGGCTTCCCGTTGATGAGATTGTTTATATGCCCGCCACTGGTCCCTACTTCTTGCTAATGGGTCTCCGAAGCATCCAACCCTATGCTCCGTACCGGGTTTTGAGACAACTTGGAAGATGCCAGACAGTTCCTAGAGATGAAGATCTTAGCACTTATGTGGTCGAAATCCGTCCTGATGCCCAATTTCCCGAAGAAGCGGTTCGCCAAATTTGGAGCGAATGCCAGTATTTGGGGGCAAACACCTGAGTACGTGATTTGTCTAAAGGTGAGGTCTTACCTAGTTATGTTGCCTGGTATGGAAAGAGAGTCGCGACGAGTGGTGAACCCGAACGACCAACTAAAAGACCTCATATCCAAGAATTTGTTGACGCATCGCAGGAGCAGTGGGCTTGGTTAGCCAAAGAAAGGGAGTACCGGACCACCATAAGCAAGCTAGAAGAACAAATCAAAAAAATCAAATTTGATAGTAGTTTGCAGGCAGCTGAAGATGAAGGGGAAAAAAAGAGGTTGGCCAAGGAAAATGAATCCCTTCGAGCCCAAATCCAGAGAATGAAAATAGCTGCCGAGACACCAGCAAGAAGTGAGAGAGATGAGAAAATTATAACCAACCTGAGGCGGAAAGTGCATGATTACGGTTTTGACTTGACAAACGCCGAAAGAGACTTGTTAAATGCTCAAGCAAAGTTGGCCAAAGGTGCGTAGGAACAAGCTAGATTAGTCCACCAGTTGAAGCAGAAATATGACAAAGAAGCAGCAGTTTTACAGAAAAGGATGGTTGCCCTTGAGAATGAAATGGTCAAGCAAACAAAGGATTTCAAGGCAGAAAGAGAGCATTGCTACGCATTGATTTATCAATTACAAGAAAGCATGCAGCAGTTACAAGACCAAAACAACGCAGATGCACAAGTGTTGGAGGCTCGGGCCCAGCAGATTGGACGTTTGCTTCAAGAAAAGGGTGTCATCAGAATGAGGATTAAAGAGATAGTTGATTATGTTGTAATGAAATGCCATGAATGTGAAGACATGACCAAGTCTATGTTTTTTGCTTCTGTAATGACATTCGTCCGACAAGTGATGGTTGACCTAGACCGCCTTCAAGAAGATATTGCCCGCAGGCCTGTGCGGAGACCGGCTGATGTCCCGCAAGCCTCCGGAGTACCAGTGGAGGCTCTTATGTATTTTTGATTTCCTTTAGTAGTCTGTATTTTACTTTCTCTGAGTCTTGTTCGTCTTTGTCAAGGTTGTCTATTACTTTATTTCGAGTCTGTAGATTTTCCTTTTGCAGTCATCGCTACTTTAGTCCTTGTAATAGAAAATCCAAAAAGATGTCTTTTATTAATGAAATAATTTATTTCGTATCTATTTTATCTGAACTACGTAATGATCTGATTCATGCGGCGTCATGATACGTAGGCAATCCCCATAGGATTCGATCATATTCTTAAAAGAAGAGAGGGAAAAAGAAGAGAGAGGAAGAAAGAAAAGAGGGGCCAAACTAAAAAAAAAGGGAAAGAATAAGAATTAAAAGAGCAAAACACAACAGGAGGTGAGAGGGAAAAGTCAGGATTTGGAGAATTTGGAAAAGCCGGGATGAAACATACGAGCCGTCGCAAAGCATCTAGGAACGTTAACTGCTCAGGTGCATTGCATACCCAATGTGCGATTAACTATCTGTAAATTGCTTTTAAAACTGTCCAAGTTTTTGTGTGCGCATAGACATGTTTTGTTTTAGGTGGTTAGTTTGTTGGCATCCTGGCAAGTCACCCTTATAACACCAGATCAAAATGCAAGGCAGTCATGACTAGCAAAGAATTGGACACGGGTGTTGTCGACCCGCCGAGGGAGATTGTAGAATCGGAGTCTGAATTGAAAGAGGAGGTCTACAGGTTGAAGCATCAAATGGCAGAAATGTATCAAGCCTGGGTCAGGGGGCATCCTCCACCTTCATTCCCCGCTAACTACCCAGAAAATCCCGCTTTCATCCCACCACTGTCACAAGCCCAAGATCCCATTACCATTGATCTTTCCCCTCAGCACGCACCAGGCTTTACCCCTTATCGCCACTACCTTGGCACCTCGTCCCAAACCTTTCACACTCCACCAGCCAAAACAACTGCATACCCTGCTCCAACATCCGCTCCTGTTTTCGTAGCCCCTCCGCGTGCTACCCTTCACAGATCTTCTAGTGAACCCGTATTCCAAGCTCCAGATACCCAATATTATGTTCCAGAACCAACTTTCAAAGTCGCGGATCCTTATTCCCATGCCCCTCGCTTTGAACCTCTTGTCAAAACTGAGAAACCATCCCGGAATGTGGAGCAGGATGAGATGTTCAGGAAAGTGAAGAGCCTAGAGCAATCTTTGAAGAACATGCAGGGGATAGGAAGCCAAGTAAGTGTGGCTTACAAGGATTTATGCCTATTTCCGGATGTTCAACTGCCCGCTGGGTTCAAGATGCCCAAGTTTGACCCGTACGATGGACATGGAGATCCCGCGGTCCATTTGAGAGGCTTCTGCAGCAATATGAGAGGTGCCGATGGGAAAGATGAATTATTAATGGCATATTTCAGTCAGAGTCTGAGTGGGGCAGCTTTAGAATGGTACACCCGCCAAGACACTAGCAGGTGGTACACATGGGATGACTTGGCTCAGGCCTTTGCTCGGCACTTTCAGTACAATATAGACATTGTCCCGGATCACCTATCTTTGACCAAGGTAGAGAAGAGGCCCAATGAAAGCTTTAGGGAATATGGTTTCAGATGGAGAGAACAAGCTGCACGAGTCTACCCTCTAATGGAGGAAGATGAGATGGTCGAGTACTTTCTTCAAGCCCTAGAGCCCACTTACTTTGGCCATTTGATCTCAGCCATAGGTAAGTCCTTCAACGATGTGGTAAAGATGGGAGGAATGGTGGAAGAGGGACTCAAGTCAAGCAAGATCATGAGCTACTCTGCCATAAAAGCGACCACACAGGCAATTCAAAGTGGCACCGGAAGCCTGTTAGGCAAAAAGAAGAAAGAAGATGTCGCTATGTTTGTCTCTGGATCATGGCGTGGCCCAAGGGGTTCGCCTCACCAGTACACCCAAACTCGACCCCAACCTCAAGCCTACACCCAAGCTCCATATAATCTATCTCAGCACTATCTCCCGCTACAAAGACCCTCGATATTCTGTCGAGCTACCCCAATA
Source organism: Nicotiana tabacum (assembly GCF_000715075.1). NCBI lineage: Eukaryota > Viridiplantae > Streptophyta > Magnoliopsida > Solanales > Solanaceae > Nicotiana > Nicotiana tabacum. Next base: position 112,284,114 of record NC_134096.1, on the reverse strand, counting down.
CCATGTTCACCACGCACAGTCATATGCTCAACCCCCTCCTTACTCGCAATGGCGTGCTCCAACTCCACAAAATCTTTATACACCCCCACAACTATACCAAAACCCTACTGGTCCAAGTTTTCGACCGAAGCCAGATTACAGAAAAGAGAGGCAACAACGAAAAGAAACCTTCACCCCTCTTGGAGAGTCCTATACCAGTTTGTTTCAGAGGTTGAGGCAGTTAGACGTTTTGAGGCCGATTGAGCCCAAGATACCAAATCCGTCTCCAAGGAACCTTGACTATTCCCTCAGATGCGCATATTGTTCTGATGCCCCGGGGCATGACACAGAGAAGTGCTGGCATTTGAAGAGGGCGATCCAAGAGCTCATTGATACAAATCAAATTGTGGTCCAGAGCCCGGAGGCACCAAACATCAACCAAAATCCGTTGCCGACCCATGCAGAGACACATATGATCGAGATAGTTCATAAAGATGGGGAGACCAAAAACTTTTCCAAGTCTGTCATGATGATCCGGGCTAGCGAAAGTAATCCAATCAAAGCTCTAGATTCTGCAAAAGCAATGTCCTTGGCGATTAAAGGGGTGTCGGAAAAGCCAAGCGCGCTCAACGTGAAGCCTTCTATATTGGTTGTGAAAGGGCCTCCGGTTGATGTTGAAGCGAACCAGGAGAGGCAAAAGGTGGTCGTGCCAGGGCCCCGGGGCAAGCCAGTCATAATCGTGGAAGGGGCTCGTGTTACCCCCGTTATTATTAAGCCAGTGACCCAGTTGCCAATGGTTGACACAAAGGCCGTCCCGTGGAATTACAAACAGGTGATAGTAACGTACAAAGGGAAAGAAGTAGAGGAAGAAGTCAATGGAACCGGAGGGCTGACTCGTTCCGGGAGATGTTTTACCCCAGAAGAACTGAGGAAAACCAAGCCATCCAAGGACGGCCACATCCCAGTAAAAAAGCCGGTCACCGAAGAAGAGGCTGAGGAATTCCTGAAAAAGATGAAAATGCAAGACTATTCCATTGTAGAACAGTTGAGGAAAACACCAGCTCAGATCTCTCTTTTGTCTTTGCTGATACATTCAGATGAACACCGCAAAGCCCTGATGAAGATTTTGAACGAGGCCCATGTTCCTGATAAGATCACGGTGAACCACTTGGAAAAGATTGCTAACAAGATTTTCGAAGCGAACATGATCACTTTCTCAGATGATGAACTCCCTATAGAGGGTACAGAACACAATCGAGCTCTTTATCTCACAGTGAAGTGCGAGGATTTTGCTGTCTCAAGGGTACTGGCGGATAACGGTTCTAGTGCGAATATTTGCCCTCTGTCCACTTTGCAAAAGTTGAAGATTGGCACCGAAAGGATCCACATTAATAATGTATGCGTTCGAGGCTTCGATGGAGGAGGGAAAGATTCTGTCGGTGATATAATGCTAAATTTGTCAATAGGGCCGGTTGAGTTCACTATGGAGTTCCAAGTGCTAGATGTGGCTGCCTCTTATAACTTGTTGTTGGGCAGGCCCTGGATCCACGCTGCCAAGGCAATCCCGTCTTCTCTGCATCAAATGGTAAAGTTCGAATGGGACAGACAGGAAATAGTTGTGCACGGTGATGAGAACTTATCTGCTTACAATGACACAATCGTTCCATTTATTGAAGTTGAAGATGATAAAGGGCCTTGGGTTTACCAAATGTTCGAAACAGTGTCTGTCGGGAAAATTCCCGAAGGAGAATGCATCCTAGGTCCGAAGATACCATCCGCGTCTGTCATGGTAGCAAATGAAATGTTGAAGAATGGTTTTCTGTCGGGCAAAGGTCCGGGTTCATCTCTGCAGGGTATTGTGCATCCGGTGTGTCCACGTGAAAGTTTTGGTACATTTGGTTTGGGATTCACACTCACAGGAAAGGACGTGAAAAAGGCTAAAAGTTTGAAAGGAAAGGCATGGTCACTTCCTAAGCCTGTTCCACATATCTCCAACTCTTTTGTCAAGCCAGGGGTCGCAAAACGCCCAATATCAGCGGTCCCAAAACCTGTGGTCGACTTTGATGAAGAGTTGATCAAGAGGTTCCAGAGTTTGTTTGATGAGGTTAATATGGTAGAAATCGGGTAAGGTTCCAGTAATGCCGATGTGCAGCTCGTTGGGCCAAATGTGAAGCTTAGCAATTGGAAAGCTACTCCTCTCCCCGCCCGGAAGGAGTTTTGGTAGTTTGCTTTGTTTTCCTTTCTGCTATCTGGGTTATTCCAGGGTTGTAATCCAGATTTTTTATTTTTTGCTTGTTTTGATGTACAAACCCTCCTATCCTTTTATTTTCAATGAAATACAATTTCCCGTTTTCCATTAATCCTGATAGCGTTTCATTTTTGTTTTTGCTTTTCTTTCTGTACAGTTCCTTTTATGCTGGTTTCAATGACATGACATGCATGAGGAATTTTCAGCCAAATCTTAAAAGCCAATCTAATTCTGAAATAACGATCCAAGAAGTAGAGGGTGATGATGAAACAGAATACGATGAAGAGGCGGCATTTGAGGAAGTCAGTAGAGAACTAAAACACTTCGAAGAAAAACCCAAGCCTAATTTGAATGAAACCGAAGCAATCAATTTAGGGGATCAAAATAATGTCAGAGAAACCAAGATAAGTGTGCATCTGGAACCGCAAATCAAGGAAGAAATAATCAAAACACTATTTGCATACAAAGATGTCTTTGCATGGTCGTATGACGACATGCCGGGCTTGAGTACTGATTTGATAGCTCATAAATTGCCAACCGACCCTACATTCCCTCCTGTCAAGCAAAAGTTAAGAAAGTTCAAGACTGATATGAGTGTGAAGATTAAAGAAGAAATCACAAAGCAACTGGAGGCAAAGGTCATTCGGGTCACTCAGTATCCCACTTGGTTAGCTAATGTGGTACCAGTACCAAAGAAGGATGGTAAGACGAGGGTGTGTGTTGATTATCGTGATCGCAACAAGGCAAGTCCAAAGGATAACTTTCCATTGCTGAATATCCACATTCTGATTGATAATTGTGCCAAGCACGAGATCGGGTCTTTCGTGGATTGTTATGCGGGATATCATCAGATCCTGATGGACGAGGAAGACGCAGAAAAGACAGCATTCATCACGCCATAGGGGACGTATTGCTACCGGGTAATGCCATTCGGTTTAAAGAATGCTGGGGCAACTTACATGAGGGCAATGATTACTATATTTCATGACATGATACACAAGGAAATTGAGGTTTATGTAGATGATGTGATCATAAAGTCAAAAAAGTAGTCCGACCATGTTGGGGATTTGAGAAAGTTTTTCCAAAGGCTCCGCAGGTACAACCTCAAGCTCAATCCGGCGAAATGTGCATTTGGTGTCCCGTCAGGGAAACTGTTGGGATTCATAGTCAGTCGACGCGGCATCGAGTTGGATCCGTCAAAGTTTAAGGCCATCCAAGAACTACCACCACCAAAGAATAAAACTGAGGTGATGAGCCTACTCGAGAGGTTAAACTACATCAGCAAGTTTATTGCTCAACTCACGACAACTTGTGAGCCCATCTTTAAGTTACTAAAGAAGAATGCTGCGGTTAAGTGGACCGATGAGTATCAGGAAGCATTTGATAAGATCAAGAATTACCTGCTGAACCCCCCTGTGTTGGTCCCGCCAGAACCTGGGAGACCTTTAATCCTCTATTTGACAGTCACGGATAATTCTTTTGGTTGTGTGTTGGGTCAACACGACATCACGGGCAAGAAAGAGCAAGCCATTTATTACCTCAGCAAGAAGTTCACTCCTTATGAGGTTAAGTATACTCTTCTTGAAAGGACATGTTGCGCCCTGACTTGGGTGGCGCAAAAGTTGAAGCATTATCTGTCATCCTACACTACTTACCTCATTTCTCGCATGGATCCTCTAAGGTATATCTTTCAGAAGCCTATGCCCACAGGGAGGTTGGCAAAGTGGCAGATTTTACTCACAGAATTTGACATCATCTATGTGACTCGAACCGCGATGAAAGCCCAAGCCCTAGCCGATCACTTGGCCGAAAATCTGGTGGATGAAGCATATGAGCCATTGAAGACTTATTTTCCTGATGAGGAAGCGATGTATGTTGACGAGGCTGATCATGATGAAAAGCCAGGTTGGAAACTTTTCTTTGATGGAGCCGCCAATATGAAAGGTGTCGGAATAGGGGCTGTACTCATTTCTGAAACAAGGCATCACTATCCCGTAACAGCTCGACTTCGATTTTATTGCACTAACAACATGGCTGAATACGAGGCATGCATCTTGGGTTTGAGGTTAGCTATAGACATGGGAGTTCAAGAAATATTGGTTTTGGGAGACTCAGATTTGTTGGTTCACCAGATTCAGGGAGAATGGGAGACCCGTGATTTGAAGCTCATACCGTATCGACAATGTTTGCATGATCTTTGTCAACGATTCAGGTCGGTAGAATTCAGGCATATTCCCAGGATTCATAATGAGATTGCCGATGCCTTGGCCACTCTGGCGTCAATGTTACACCATCCGGATGAAATTTATGTCGACCCTCTACATATCCAAATCCGTGATCAGCATGCCTATTGAAATGTGGTCGAGGAGGAACTCGATGGCGAGCCTTGGTTCCACGACGTTGAGGAATACATCAAATCAGGGGTATATCCGGCATATGCCACAGGCGATCAAAAGAGAACCATTCGACGTCTGGATAGCGGATTTTTCTTAAGTGAGGGAATATTGTATAAGAGAACTCTAGATCTAGGTTTACTAAGGTGTATAGATGCTAAACAAGCCTCGACTATCATGGCTGAAGTGCATTCCGGGGTTTACGGGCCACATATGAGTGGGTATGTCTTGACGAAGAAGATTCTTCGAGCAGGTTATTATTGGCTCACCATGGAACGTGATTGCATCAGCTTTGTTCGCAAATGTCATCAATGCCAGGTGCACGGTGATTTGATTAATTCCCCGCCATCTGAGCTACACACAATGTCGGCGCCTTGGCCCTTTGTTGCTTAGGGCATGGATGTCATTGGACCGATTGAGCCGGCAGCGTCAAACGAGCATAGGTTTATTCTGGTGGCCATTGATTACTTTACCAAGTGGGTCGAAGCTGTAACTTTCAAGTCCGTGACCAAGAAGGCAGTGGTAGATTTTGTTCATTCAAACATCATTCGCCGGTTTGGCATCCCCAAGATAATCATCACAGATAATGCTGCTAACCTCAACAGTCATTTGATGAAAGAGGTATGCCAACAGTTCAAGATTATGCATCGAAACTCCACTCTATATCGTCCTAAGGCAAACGGAGCTGTTGAGGCTGCTAACAAGAACATAAAGAAGATACTTCGTAAAATGGTGCAAGGTTCGAGGCAATGGCATGAAAAGTTACCGTTTGCTTTGCTAGGTTATCGCACTACAGTCCACACTTCAATAGGTGCAACCCCCTATTTGCTGGTATATGGAACCGAGGCAGTGATACCTGCGGAAGTTGAGATTCCATCCCTGCGGGTCATTGTTGAAACTGAAATTGATAATGATGAGTGGGTCAAAACCCGGCTAGAGCAATTGAGTTTGATTGATGAAAAAAGATTGGCAGCAGTATGCCATGGTCAACTGTATCAGAGAAGAATGGCAAGAGCATACAACAAGAAGGTGCGTCCCCGAAAATTTGAGGTGGGTCAGCTGGTATTGAAACACATCCTCCCACATCAGGCTGAAACTAAAGGCAAGTTCGCCCCAAACTGGAAGGGGCCGTTCATTGTGACTTGCCCAATGGTGCTTTGTATTTAACAGACATAGAAGGTAAATGTGTGGATATGGCTATCAATTCTGATGCAGTCAAGAGATATTATGTATGATTTCTTTGCTTATATTCAATCGCATTTTGTACTAGACACGTTCAAAGTTGGAATGACGAAGGCATTTTATTCTGCTATCCCAAACACTTTTAGCATTTGTTACCCCTTTTTTAGCCTTATTTATTTTCTTTCATACCCCTCTTTTGGAATCAGAAGCAGTGTTAGAAATATAAAAGAATAAAAAAAAAGAGAAAAAAAAAAAGAAGAAGAAGAGAAAAAAAAAGAAGGAAAAGAGAAAAGCAAAGAAAGAAAAAGAAAAGAAAGGAGAAAAAGAAAAGCAAAGTAACAAAAACAAAACTCTTATTTTGGAACTACGTTAGACTTGATTCCTTTTAAGGATACGTAGGCAGCCTTACTTTGAGGTTCAGTCCCATCAAATAAAATTCAAAATTTCCCAGATTCAAAAAAGAACTGGGGAAGAAGTTTTAGTTTTGCAATAGGTCTGATTCCAAAAGTTGTAATTTTGAACCCTTTCATCTTAAGTCATGTTGAGCCTTATACCACCTTTTCTTTCTAACCCTTTCCAAAAGCCTACACTACGGTCCAAAGAAAGACCTTCCGATCAATCTTTGAGGATGCCAAGTCAAGTGAGATAGAGGTATGATTTCCATCATGGGTAACACTTTGTTCATTGGGTACAAGAAAAATAAATAAAATGAGAGAGTCTTATTGGTGAAAATCCTCACGGGCACCGTAAGGCGATGGTGAGCTGAGGAAAAATTTAAAATGAGAGTCTTATTGGTGAAAACCCTCATGGGCACCGTAAGGCGGCGGTGAGTTGAGAGATGAACAAATGAGAGAGGCTTGTCGATGAAAACCCTTCGGGGCACTACAAGTCGAAAGAGGTTGGTGACTTTACAGAAAAGTTGGATCGTTGAAAGCCCGTTTTTTTTTGAAGTATGAAGACATGACATGAACAGAAATGTGATTAGTTGGATGGATTAGGCTGATCAATCTGAGATGCATGTCATGATCATTAGAGCCAGCTGATTCATTCAGATAAGTCTCTTTTCCATTTTTCTTCAAATAGTCATCTCAGTTTTTCTTTTTTATTCCTAATTCTCGAAGTCACTTCGCTTCGTTTCTTTTGGGTCTATTTTTCTAAGTCTCTGTCAAATTAGTCTTTTGTTAAGCAAGCAAGAAAGGATTTCAAAGCTCATTACCAGCTTTTTATTTGCACCAAGCGAAATTCGGCCAGGCACATCACAAGGGACATGATTTAGAATGAGCAATGCGGTGATAACTGAAGTTCATGCGGTCAAGTGATTCGCGAATTTATAGGAAATGCAAAGGTTCAACAGTTGTTAGAATGAAAGTGCCATACGACGAGTTGAGTGTAAGGGATTCAAGTCATTCAGAGGTTTTGTGTTCAAGGTCCGATTGAAAGCTCAAACAATTCTTTGTAGCCCGAAGCAGCTAATCAGAATGAAGCGGGATAGTGACAGAAGCAGACACCTTCAGCAAGGATGCCACAAACTAACCGCCACAGTTTCAAACTGACAAAATTTTCTTTGTTTCAAGCAGGGGCAAGAAATTTTGTTTGCTTTGCCAAGAATACTCCATGAGAAAGCATGTTCCAGATAAGTTCAGTTTTAAGTTTCCGGGACCCTCCTGGATAATGGGAGTTAATTTCAACTTTTCAGGACCCTCCTGGATAATGGGATTTAATTTCAAATTTTCAGGACCCTCCTGGATAATGGGATCTAGTTTTAAGTTTTCAGGACCCTCCTGGATAATGGGATACAACTAACAATCAATGAATGTTCCTGGTACAAACTGGGGCAAAAACGTTTCTCTGTTTTGTCTGTGTTGTCATGATTGCAGGCGCCCACCTGAAAAATAAGGGAATTCATTTCTGTTTTAAGTCAGCAAAGGCGCCCACCTGGAGAATGAGGGAATTTATTTCAGTTTTAAGTAATCAGACGCCCACCTGGAAAACGAGGGAATTTATTTCGGTTTTAAGTCATCAGGCGCCCACCTAGAGAACGAGGGAATTCATTTAAGTTTTTAAGACATCAGGCACCCACCTGGAGAATGAGGGAATTTATTTCAGTTTTAAGTAATCAGACGCCCACCTGGAAAACGAGGGAATTTATTTCGGTTTTAAGTCATCAGGCGCCCACCTGGAAAACGAGGGAATTCATTTAAGTTTTTAAGACATCAGGCGCCCACCTGGAGAATGAGGGAATTTATTTTAAGTTTTAAGTAATCAGGCGCCCACCTGGAAAACGAGGGAATTTATTTCGGTTTTAAGTCATCAGGCGCCCACCTGGAGAACGAGGGAATTCATTTCAGTTTTTAAGACATCAGGCGCCCACCTAGAGAATGAGGGAATTTATTTTAAGTTTTTAAGTCATCAGGCACCCACCTGGAGAATGAGGGAATTTATTTCGAGTTTTTAAGTCATCAGGCGCCCACCTGGAGAATGAGGGAATTTATTTCAAGTTTTTAAGTCATCAGGCGCCCACCTGGAGAATGAGGGAATTTATTTCAAGTTTTTAAGTCATCAGGCGCCCACCTGGAGAATGAGGGAATTTATTTTAAGTTTTAAGTAATCAGGCGCCCACCTGGAAAATGAGGGAATTTATTTCGGTTTTAAGTCATCAGGCGCCCACCTGGAGAACGAGGGAATTCATTTCAGTTTTTAAGACATCAGGCGCCCACCTGGAGAATGAGGGAATTTATTTTAAGTTTTTAAGTCATCAGGCGCCCACCTGGAGAATGAGGGAATTTATTTCGAGTTTTTAAGTCATCAGGCGCCCACCTGGAGAATGAGGGAATTTATTTCAAGTTTTTAAGTCATCAGGCGCCCACCTGGAGAATGAGGGAATTTATTTTAAGTTTTTAAGTCATCAGGCGCCCACCTGGAGAATGAGGGAATTTATTTCAAGTTTTTAAGTCATCAGGCGCCCACCTGGAGAATGAGGGAATTTATTTTAAGTTTTTAAGTCATCAGGCACCCACCTGGAGAATGAGGGAATTTATTTCAAGTTTTTAAGTCATCAGGCGCCCACCTGGAGAATGAGGGAATTTATTTCAAAGTTTTTTAAGTCATCAGGCGCCCACCTGGAGAATGAGGGAATATATTTCAAGTTTTTAGGTCATCAGGTGCCCACCTGGAGAACGAGGGAATTCATTTTAGTTTTTAAGACATCAGGCACCCACCTGGAGAATGAGGGAATTTATTTTAAGTTTTTAAGTCATCAGGCGCCCACCTGGAGAATGAGGGAATTTATTTCGAGTTTTTAAGTCATCAGGCACCCACCTGGAGAATGAGGGAATTTATTTCAAGTTTTTAAGTCATCAGGCGCCCACCTGGAGAATGAGAGAATTTATTTTAAGTTTTTAAGTCATCAGGCGCCCACCTGGAGAATGAGGGAATTTATTTCAAGTTTTTAAGTCATCAGGCGCCCACCTGGAGAATGAGGGAATTTATTTTATGTTTTTAAGTCATCAGGCGCCCACCTGGAGAATGAGGAAATTTATTTCAAGTTTTTAAGTCATCAGGCGCCCACCTGGAGAATGAGGGAATTTATTTCAAAGTTTTTTAAGTCATCAGGCGCCCACCTGGAGAATGAGGGAATATATTTCAAGTTTTTAGGTCATCAGGCGCCCACCTGGAGAACGAGGGAATTCATTTCAGTTTTTAAGACATCAGGCGCCCACCTGGAGAACGAGGGAAGTCACCTGCAGCTAGCAAACATCAAGGTTCAAGTCAAAAGTCCGCATGAAGAACCATTCAAGACTCAAGATCAAGCTTCAGAAGACTCATAGATAGGAATCTTGTAACTCGTAGCTGATAGGCTTAGTTAGTTTCTTTTTCATTTTTGACTTTGGTGTAATAAGGAGCTCAGCACGAAAGAGCAGCAGCAGCAGCAGCAACAGTGAAATTATAGCTTCTCGGTAGTTCCAGCTACCAAAATTTCCAGAACTACACTGACCTGATTCCTTTAAAGCCAAGGATATGTAGGCAACCTCTGAAGCACGGTTCGGTCAAACGTTTTCAAAATGCTTCCATGGAGTATGCAAACGGTCAAAAATCGCTCGTATTTGCTCAATGTATCTTTGCCCGAAAACTCTTCGTGTTTCCAAGCAAAGAGGGGCAGCTGTGAGCACGTGATTTTTGCCCGACTAAAATATTCCTACAAAATTCACAAATAGATTTTTTTTTCTTAATTGTTTTAGGTTTTACAGAATTTGTAGGGATTTTCGGTTAATTGTTTCTTGCATTTATTTGCGTATTTAACATTCTAAAAATCATAAGAAAAACACCAAAATGTCTAAAAGTATTTCATGCATAACACTTTAGGTTTAGTTGTATTTAGGATTTAATTACATAAGTTAATTGCATTATTAAACAGAAAATCACAAAATATGGGTCATTTTTGTATTTTTAGCTTTTAATCGCAAATTAAGTAATTCTTCCTTCATTAGTCTAAATTAATTAATGATAAAATAGATAGCTAGGTTTATTTCAACAAATTAGATTGACTTAGCACTTAATTTAGGTTTTTAATTAATTAATTTTTATTAGGATTTAAAATCAAGAAAAAGAAAAGGAAGAAAAAACCTGTTTGGTTCTGAATTTGGGCCAAAACAATGTCTGGCCCAAACGATCGCCCCAAGTCCCCTAAGCCCAACCCCTCACCCGGCCCAGCCTCGTCACTTAACCGAAACGACGTCGTTTCGTTAACAGGCGATCTCGGCCGTTGATCTCCTTTGATCTAACGGCCCGTAACTCCCCTCCCTAACCCTTATATCTGTCGGATCCACCCCCCAAACCCCAGAGACCCCCTCATTTTCCTCTCCCTCTCCTTCACTCACCAAACCCTAGCCGCTCCCAAACCCTTCGTCTCTCTCTCTCTCTCAAACTCACTCCAAACCCTAGCCGCCCAGAATCCCCACGCCGACGGCTCACTCCAAATCCTCTCAAACTCGCACCCCATAACCCTCATACCCTCCTAATCCCTAATCCCTCATCAGTTTCATCACAAACCCCACCAAAATTAGCGAACCTTAGATCTAAAAATTCCAGAAAACCCTAGTCTGGTTTATTTCGGAATTACTTGTTCGTTTCTGTTTATTTCTAGTTCAATACCCACATGCATGGAGTAATCCCGTTGAAAGTATTTGTTCTGGGCTGGTCTCGACCCGTTTCGAAGTTACCGGAGATTTTGGGTCCTTTCGTCGATTCGCTGCTAGAATCCATCGTTTTCACTGCTCATCGGGTTATTTCATTTACTCTCTTCTTTAGCATTTAGATTAGTATTTTTTTTTCTTTTCTTGTTTTGTTGTTCTCTTTCCTGTTCTTTCTTTTTCTCTTTTCTTTTCTCCTCATTTGTTCCGGCTCTGTGCTTTTCTGGTTGGTTTTTTTTTTTTTTGGGTTGTTTTTCCTTCTTTTTCTTTTCTTTCAGTCAGTTAATTAAACTTAGTCGTTAATCGCATGCTCAACTAGTTCAGCTAATGGATTGATTTAGATTAATTGAAGTTTAAGCACTTAGTCAAATCTCTGATTTTATTTGAAATATGACACTTTTTTTTTTCGTTTTTTTTTTGGGCTGTTTTCCGGGCTTGGCCTTGGGCCATCTAGGTCATGGCCTCTAGCCCAAGTTTAAGCAGATAGTTTGCTTCTGGAAGCGGACATCTGTCCATATTCAGTTGCAAAAGATGCTATTTCCCTGATTTTCAGGGAGCTGGCAAAAGATTCCCGGCCCCCTATTCTTCACACACAACACATGCTTACCTTTCTATAAAGGGACGCATTCTTTTCTTCATAAAGGGAGATTTTTTTTGGGGGTTCTCTCCCGAGTTAAAAGGGAGAATACAGAAAATTGGCTTGAGTGTGCTGTTCTTGGGTCTTCATTTGGTTCTGGGTTTCTTTTGGAGTTGGGTTTATCTCCTCTGCTCCGCTGTTTTCTGCTGCTGCTATTCTTACTGCTATTGTTTCGCTGCAACTTCAGAGACTTATTTTATTTTGTTGATCTTGTTGGCCAGGTACCTCTTTTGAACTTTGGACTGTAAATCGGATATGAAATATGCCTACGTGGAAGAGATATGCGTGCTTTGAAATGAATGGAATCAGTCATTTTCTACCTGTATTTCTTGTGCTCTGTTGGAGTTATCTAGTTCTCTTTCTTGTGAATTTTTTTTTTTAGTATCACGCTTTCTTATTTATTAGCAAATCCAGTTATGAAGTTGGTACCTAAATCTCCATGTAATGTTCATAGTACTGATTGAATATCACCTTTCAATATAACATCATATATGTTTTCAGATTTGAGACATGGTTACTTTCAATTGCTGTTGTTTGGATCGCTCTTCGAACTAAGACTAGATTCCCCTTCGTGGCAGAACCTGTAAATGTTTGGTATATGAAAGTTAATAGCTATAATATGAATATGATTCTATTGTTGAGTTTTGTTAGGATCTGAAATCAGTATGTCTGCTCTAGTTTTCAGATTCGTCGTGTATGTCTGTTATTGTAAGTCTTGGCATTTGAGTTGATCGATTGGCCAAAAAATGAAGGTTAAAATTGACTGTTACTCAAAATGGCCATCACTGCAATGTCCAAAGTGGCCATTAATTCGTTTCCGGCTATACACGAAATTTCTCAAAAGTTAAATTGTGATCCAACCACCAGACCTGCTTACTTTGCTTCTCTGTTGAACACATGGTCGTAAGTGTCTGTTTTGTAGTTATCTTAGTAATGTTGAAAACGAAGGTCGGGCTTTCTAGTTCGAAGGAAAATCCAAAGTATGTTGAATTATGATTTCTTATTTTTATTGCAATGAATCTGTCACAATTTCGAAATTTGATTGATTCTGTGGTAATGTTTAAGAAGTCTTGTAACCCATCTTCCATAACTCTGGACTTGCCACATGATCTCAAGCATCAGAAAATTAAGCAATTTTGAACATCATAGCTTGCTTTAGGCGCGATTAATAATAGAGCATCGTGACTATGGGTATGGTTCCCATAGCATAGTCATGATACGTAATCCCCAATTCGAGTGCGCGTTTCACGCGACTCGACCATAACTTCAAATAATAATAAAATTTAACATGCTGTAAATCGCGGGTGCATTTCATGTGGCGCGGTTTGCGATGTGTACCAAAATGACAAGTGTACGACATCGTGACTTGTTCCAGAAATAATTCCATAAATAATTAAAAGCGGTTAAAAAGTAAAAATGCACAATAGGCTTTAAACATGTATTAAATCAGATAATTAGGCCGATTATTGATAGTTGAGCGACCGTGCTAAAACCACGAAATTCGGGAGTGCCTCACACCTTCTCCCGGGTTAACAGAATTCCTTACCCGGTCTTCTGTGTTCGCGGACCATAAATAAGAGTCAATTTTCTCGATTTGGGATTTAAAATAAACCGGTGACTTGGGACACCATAAATTATTCCAAGTGGAGACTCTGATCAAATAAATAATTCCAATTCGAACAATGTCACTTAAATTGAAAAAACATCCCTATCCCCCACCCCGTTCGGGAAAAAGGAGGTGTGACAGCTCTGGCGACTCTGCTGGGGATCGAACCCAGAATCTCTGGTTTCGCAGGATTCAGAATTCGAGCTTAGATGACTGTTATACTTGGCTTTTACTTATTATCTGATTTTTTACGTATTTGAGCCTAATGTGCTAAATGCCTATTTTTACTGCTTTGATATTGTTTGGACTGTATATAAACTGTCACGAAACCATTCTCCTCTCTGAGTCTTCTAAATCTTCTGGGAAGTGCACGCTGGCGTGACTTCTTTTCTGTTAGTGTCATATCCTAATTTAGAACGAGGATCGGATCAGTTACAAAGCCGGATGGCCTTTTGGTTACCGGTACGTTGCCCTCCCCCCGGCTCGAGTTGTCCGCTCGGGTAAGCCAGGTCTAGAACCATACACCCAGGGTTTTAAGCCTAGAATAACATAGCCTCATGCCGGATCCCTAGTAGGTACGTTTGTTTGCATCACGTGCATTTGACTTTGGAGACTCAACACAGGGGTTGGGTCTGTCTAGGACAGGTGTACCCAAATTAAAAGACCATCCTGATGCATTTTACGTGCTACTTGTGTATTCATTTGTTTCGGCTTGCATGTTGACTGGTTGCTAGAATATGGAAAGAAAATAAAAAAGAGAGAGGAAAAAGAAAAAAAAAAGAAGAAAAAAACCAAGAGTGAGGTAAGATAGAAAAATACCTGGTTTTGATAATTCTGGTATTCAAAAATCCCGTTACTCTGTCAAAATTTTAAAAACAAAGAGAGAATCATTCCAAAACAAATTATATTTTTCTGTGCATCAAAATGACTGAACTACACGGGTCTGATTCTCACCGGATGTGAGATACGTAGGCAAACCTCATCGGTTCCGGCCCCCAATTTTCAAAAAATCTAAAATATTTTCCTTTATTTTCTTGTTTAGAAAGTCTTTCTTTGAGACCCCATTTTTAAAAAAAAATCCAAAAATATTTCCTTTAATTCCTTCTTTTAGGAGTTTTGTTTTTTTTTTAGAAAATCCCAAACAAATAAAAGATTAAAAAATAATTTTAAACCAAAACAAATATATTTGTAGGAGTATTTCATTAGAAAAAGAAAACAAATGAAATTAAAATCCAAAAATATTTTCATTCTTCTTTCGAAAATTGAAAAGAAAATTCAAGATTCTTTAGAAGTGTTTCTTTCATAAATTAAAAATAAAAGTCCATAAATCCAAAAATATTTCCCTTTTCCTTTTTTTAGAAGTTTTTCTTTCGAAATTCCGGGAAAAAAAATATAAAATCAAAATTCAAAAAAAATATTTTCTTTTTTCTTTAGAAGTCTTGCTTTTTCAAAAATTAAAAAAAACAGAATAATCAAATTCCAAAAATATTTTCTTTCTTTTTACAAGTCTTTATTTTTTTTTAAAAAAAATTGACCACTTCGCAAACACAGCCCTAAAATCTTCTCCTCCGAAGTGTTGAAAGGCCGTATTTGCAAAAGTGGCCGTGATTTGTTTTCGGTTATATTTTTCAAAAAAATTATAATGATAGTAATCTTTTCATGGTTAGTTTTGTACAAAATTTTAATCTAGTCACCCTAATTTAAAATGTGCAGAATGAGCACCGTTCAGAACTTACCTGTGAAGGTTATGGATCAGATTCCACTGGCACTCCACATGTGGTGGGAGGATTTGGGTAAACAAGGACGAGACATGGTCAACCAATACCTAGGGGCGCTCACAGGACTATTGAAAATTCAACCTAGAAGGGACCTGATAGAGGCATTAGTTGCATTCTGGGACCCCGCTCATAATGTTTTACACTTCTCAGATTTTGAGCTTACGCCCACTTTGGAAGAAATGGCGGGTTATACTGGGAGCACGGAAGGACTGAGACACAAGTACCTGGTATCTCCAAGGACTGTTACTCCCCACAAGTTTCTGGACTTACTAAAGATAAGCAGACAAATCAA
Organism: Nicotiana tabacum; assembly: GCF_000715075.1. Taxonomy (NCBI): domain Eukaryota; kingdom Viridiplantae; phylum Streptophyta; class Magnoliopsida; order Solanales; family Solanaceae; genus Nicotiana; species Nicotiana tabacum. The sequence goes on along the minus strand of NC_134096.1, from coordinate 112,268,810 downwards.
GACGGGAAGTCTAGCACGGGGAATTTCCACTTTTCATTTTCTATATCAGCGATACGGGCATCTAGGGGGATTCGAAGACCCTGAAAATGGACTCTGCAGTAAAGGAAACCGATCAAAATGGGAGACCCATAGATGTTTTGCCTTCATGGTGGCATTTTTAGGACTTTTGGTGTTTCCAAGGGAGGACGGGCACATTGATTTGCGGATAGCCGGGGTTGTCCATGTTCTGACTACTCAGGCCAAGAGTACTCTCACACCCATGATCGTATCAGATATATTCTGAGCCCTCACGTTCTGTAAGGCCGGAGCCAGTTTTTTCGAGGGATGCAACCTGTTGTTGCAAATATGGATGATCGAACACCTCTGTCATCGTCCTCGATACATGAACTATGGGTCTACGGGAAAAAATTGCATTGAAGAGTTTAGTGCACGAGTAACAGGATTCGAGATGCCGAAAGGGGTCAAAGATTGGATTACCCGCCTTCAATCTACGACCGCAGATCAGGTAGAATGGACATTGGGTTGGCTTCCCGTTGATGAGATTGTTTATATGCCCGCCACTGGTCCCTACTTCTTGCTAATGGGTCTCCGAAGCATCCAACCCTATGCTCCGTACCGGGTTCTGAGACAACTTGGAAGATGCCAGACAGTTCCTAGAGATGAAGATCTTAGCACTTATGTGGTCGAAATCCGTCCTGATGCCCAATTTCCCGAAGAAGCGGTTCGCCAAATTTGGAGCGAATGCCAGTATTTGGGGGCAAACACCTGAGTACGTGATTTGTCTAAAGGTGAGGTCTTACCTAGTTATGTTGCCTGGTATGGAAAGAGAGTCGCGACGAGTGGTGAACCCGAACGACCAACTAAAAGACCTCATATCCAAGAATTTGTTGACGCATCGCAGGAGCAGTGGGCTTGGTTAGCCAAAGAAAGGGAGTACCGGACCACCATAAGCAAGCTAGAAGAACAAATCAAAAAAATCAAATTTGATAGTAGTTTGCAGGCAGCTGAAGATGAAGGGGAAAAAAAGAGGTTGGCCAAGGAAAATGAATCCCTTCGAGCCCAAATCCAGAGAATGAAAATAGCTGCCGAGACACCAGCAAGAAGTGAGAGAGATGAGAAAATTATAACCAACCTGAGGCGGAAAGTGCATGATTACGGTTTTGACTTGACAAACGCCGAAAGAGACTTGTTAAATGCTCAAGCAAAGTTGGCCAAAGGTGCGTAGGAACAAGCTAGATTAGTCCACCAGTTGAAGCAGAAATATGACAAAGAAGCAGCAGTTTCACAGAAAAGGATGGTTGCCCTTGAGAATGAAATGGTCAAGCAAACAAAGGATTTCAAGGCAGAAAGAGAGCATTGCTACGCATTGATTTATCAATTACAAGAAAGCATGCAGCAGTTACAAGACCAAAACAACGCAGATGCACAAGTGTTGGAGGCTCGGGCCCAGCAGATTGGACATTTGCTTCAAGAAAAGGGTGTCATCAGAATGAGGATTAAAGAGATAGCTGATTATGTTGTAATGAAATGCCATGAATGTGAAGACATGACCAAGTCTATGTTTCTTGCTTCTGTAATGACATTCGTCCGACAAGTGATGGTTGACCTAGACCGCCTTCAAGAAGATATTGCCCGCAGGCCTGTGCGGAGACCGGCTGATGTCCCGCAAGCCTCCGGAGTACCAGTGGAGGCTCTTATGTATTTTTGATTTCCTTTAGTAGTCTGTATTTTACTTTCTCTGAGTTTTGTTCGTCTTTGTCAAGGTTGTCTATTACTTTATTTCGAGTCTGTAGATTTTCCTTTTGCAGTCATCGCTACTTTAGTCCTTGTAATAGAAAATCCAAAAAGATGTCTTTTATTAATGAAATAATTTATTTCGTATCTATTTTATCTGAACTACGTAATGATCTGATTCATGCGGCGTCATGATACGTAGGCAATCCCCATAGGATTCGATCATATTCTTAAAAGAAGAGAGGGAAAAAGAAGAGAGAGGAAGAAAGAAAAGAGGGGCCAAACTAAAAAAAAAGGGAAAGAATAAGAATTAAAAGAGCAAAACACAACAGGAGGTGAGAGGGAAAAGTCAGGATTTGGAGAATTTGGAAAAGCCGGGATGAAACATACGAGCCGTCGCAAAGCATCTAGGAACGTTAACTGCTCAGGTGCATTGCATACCCAATGTGCGATTAACTATCTGTAAATTGCTTTTAAAACTGACCAAGTTTTTGTGTGCGCATAGACAGGTTTTGTTTTAGGTGGTTAGTTTGTTGGCATCCTGGCAAGTCACCCTTATAACACCAGATCAAAGTGCAAGGCAGTCATGACTAGCAAAGAATTGGACACGGGTGTTGTCGACCCGCCGAGGGAGATTGTAGAATCGGAGTCTGAATTGAAAGAGGAGGTCTACAGGTTGAAGCATCAAATGGCAGAAATGTATCAAGCCTGGGTCAGGGGGCATCCTCCACCTTCATTCCCCGCTAACTACCCAGAAAATCCCGCTTTCATCCCACCACTGTCACAAGCCCAAGATCCCATTACCATTGATCTTTCCCCTCAGCACGCACCAGGCTTTACCCCTTATCGCCACTACCCTGGCACCTCGTCCCAAACCTTTCACACTCCACCAGCCAAAACAACTGCATACCCTGCTCCAACATCCGCTCCTGTTTTCGTAGCCCCTCCGCGTGCTACCCTTCACAGATCTTCTAGTGAACCCGTATTCCAAGCTCCAGATACCCAATATTATGTTCCAGAACCAACTTTCAAAGTCGCGGATCCTTATTCCCATGCCCCTCGCTTTGAACCTCTTGTCAAAACTGAGAAACCATCCCGGAATGTGGAGCAGGATGAGATGTTCAGGAAAGTGAAGAGCCTAGAGCAATCTTTGAAGAACATGCAGGGGATAGGAAGCCAAGTAAGTGTGGCTTACAAGGATTTATGCCTATTTCCGGATGTTCAACTGCCCGTTGGGTTCAAGATGCCCAAGTTTGACCCGTACGATGGACATGGAGATCCCGCGGTCCATTTGAGAAGCTTCTGCAGCAATATGAGAGGTGCCGATGGGAAAGATGAATTATTAATGGCATATTTCAGTCAGAGTCTGAGTGGGGCAGCTTTAGAATGGTACACCCGCCAAGACACTAGCAGGTGGTACACATGGGATGACTTGGCTCAGGCCTTTGCTCGGCACTTTCAGTACAATATAGACATTGTCCCGGATCACCTATCTTTGACCAAGGTAGAGAAGAGGCCCAATGAAAGCTTTAGGGAATATGGTTTCAGATGGAGAGAACAAGCTGCACGAGTCTACCCTCTAATGGAGGAAGATGAGATGGTCGAGTACTTTCTTCAAGCCCTAGAACCCACTTACTTTGGCCATTTGATCTCAGCCATAGGTAAGTCCTTCAACGATGTGGTAAAGATGGGAGGAATGGTGGAAGAGGGACTCAAGTCAAGCAAGATCATGAGCTACTCTGCCATAAAAGCGACCACACAGGCAATTCAAAGTGGCACCGGAAGCCTGTTAGGCAAAAAGAAGAAAGAAGATGTCGCTATGTTTGTCTCTGGATCATGGCGTGGCCCAAGGGGTTCGCCTCACCAGTACACCCAAACTCGACCCCAACCTCAAGCCTACACCCAAGCTCCATATAATCTATCTCAGCACTATCTCCCGCTACAAAGACCCTCGATATTCTGTCGAGCTACCCCAATACCATGTTCACCACGCACAGTCATATGCTCAACCCCCTCCTTACTCGCAATGGCGTGCTCCAACTCCACAAAATCTTTATACACCCCCACAACTATACCAAAACCCTACTGGTCCAAGTTTTCGACCGAAGCCAGATTACAGAAAAGAGAGGCAACAACGAAAAGAAACCTTCACCCCTCTTGGAGAGTCCTATACCAGTTTGTTTCAGAGGTTGAGGCAGTTAGACGTTTTGAGGCCGATTGAGCCCAAGATACCAAATCCGTCTCCAAGGAACCTTGACTATTCCCTCAGATGCGCATATTGTTCTGATGCCCCGGGGCATGACACAGAGAAGTGCTGGCATTTGAAGAGGGCGATCCAAGAGCTCATTGATACAAATCAAATTGTGGTCCAGAGCCCGGAGGCACCAAACATCAACCAAAATCCGTTGCCGACCCATGCAGAGACACATATGATCGAGATAGTTCATAAAGATGGGGAGACCAAAAACTTTTCCAAGTCTGTCATGATGATCCGGGCTAGTGAAAGTAATCCAATCAAAGCTCTAGATTCTGCAAAAGCAATGTCCTTGGCGATTAAAGGGGTGTCGGAAAAGCCAAGCGCGCTCAACGTGAAGCCTTCTATATTGGTTGTGAAAGGGCCTCCGGTTGATGTTGAAGCGAACCAGGAGAGGCAAAAGGTGGTCGTGCCAGGGCCCCGGGGCAAGCCAGTCATAATCGTGGAAGGGGCTCGTGTTACCCCCGTTATTATTAAGCCAGTGACCCAGTTGCCAATGGTTGACACAAAGGCCGTCCCGTGGAATTACAAACAGGTGATAGTAACGTACAAAGGGAAAGAAGTAGAGGAAGAAGTCAATGGAACCGGAGGGCTGACTCGTTCCGGGAGATGTTTTACCCCAGAAGAACTGAGGAAAACCAAGCCATCCAAGGACGGCCACATCCCAGTAAAAAAGCCGGTCACCGAAGAAGAGGCTGAGGAATTCCTGAAAAAGATGAAAATGCAAGACTATTCCATTGTAGAACAGTTGAGGAAAACACCAGCTCAGATCTCTCTTTTGTCTTTGCTGATACATTCAGATGAACACCGCAAAGCCCTGATGAAGATTTTGAACGAGGCCCATGTTCCTGATAAGATCACGGTGAACCACTTGGAAAAGATTGCTAACAAGATTTTCGAAGCGAACAGGATCACTTTCTCAGATGATGAACTCCCTATAGAGGGTACAGAACACAATCGAGCTCTTTATCTCACAGTGAAGTGCGAGGATTTTGCTGTCTCAAGGGTACTGGCGGATAACGGTTCTAGTGCGAATATTTGCCCTCTGTCCACTTTGCAAAAGTTGAAGATTGGCACCGAAAGGATCCACATTAATAATGTATGCGTTCGAGGCTTCGATGGAGGAGGGAAAGATTCTGTCGGTGATATAATGCTAAATTTGTCAATAGGGCCGGTTGAGTTCACTATGGAGTTCCAAGTGCTAGATGTGGCTGCCTCTTATAACTTGTTGTTGGGCAGGCCCTGGATCCACGCTGCCAAGGCAATCCCGTCTTCTCTGTATCAAATGGTAAAGTTTGAATGGGACAGACAGGAAATAGTTGTGCACGGTGATGAGAACTTATCTGCTTACAATGACACAATCGTTCCATTTATTGAAGTTGAAGATGATAAAGGGCCTTGGGTTTACCAAATGTTCGAAACAGTGTCTGTCGGGAAAATTCCCGAAGGAGAATGCATCCTAGGTCCGAAGATACCATCCGCGTCTGTCATGGTAGCAAATGAAATGTTGAAGAATGGTTTTCTGTCGGGCAAAGGTCCGGGTTCATCTCTGCAGGGTATTGTGCATCCGGTGTGTCCACGTGAAAGTTTTGGTACATTTGGTTTGGGATTCACACTCACAGGAAAGGACGTGAAAAAGGCTAAAAGTTTGAAAGGAAAGGCATGGTCACTTCCTAAGCCTGTTCCACATATCTCCAACTCTTTTGTCAAGCCAGGGGTCGCAAAACGCCCAATATCAGCGGTCCCAAAACCTGTGGTCGACTTTGATGAAGAGTTGATCAAGAGGTTCCAGAGTTTGTTTGATGAGGTTAATATGGTAGAAATCGGGTAAGGTTCCAGTAATGCCGATGTGCAGCTCGTTGGGCCAAATGTGAAGCTTAGCAATTGGAAAGCTACTCCTCTCCCCGCCCGGAAGGAGTTTTGGTAGTTTGCTTTGTTTTCCTTTCTGCTATCTGGGTTATTCCAGGGTTGTAATCCAGATTTTTTATTTTTTGCTTGTTTTGATGTACAAACCCTCCTATCCTTTTATTTTCAATGAAATACAATTTCCCGTTTTCCATTAATCCTGATAGCGTTTCATTTTTGTTTTTGCTTTTCTTTCTGTACAGTTCCTTTTATGCTGGTTTCAATGACATGACATGCATGAGGAATTTTCAGCCAAATCTTAAAAGCCAATCTAATTCTGAAATAACGATCCAAGAAGTAGAGGGTGATGATGAAACAGAATACGATGAAGAGGCGGCATTTGAGGAAGTCAGTAGAGAACTAAAACACTTCGAAGAAAAACCCAAGCCTAATTTGAATGAAACCGAAGCAATCAATTTAGGGGATCAAAATAATGTCAGAGAAACCAAGATAAGTGTGCATCTGGAACCGCAAATCAAGGAAGAAATAATCAAAACACTATTTGCATACAAAGATGTCTTTGCATGGTCGTATGACGACATGCCGGGCTTGAGTACTGATTTGATAGCTCATAAATTGCCAACCGACCCTACATTCCCTCCTGTCAAGCAAAAGTTAAGAAAGTTCAAGACTGATATGAGTGTGAAGATTAAAGAAGAAATCACAAAGCAACTGGAGGCAAAGGTCATTCGGGTCACTCAGTATCCCACTTGGTTAGCTAATGTGGTACCAGTACCAAAGAAGGATGGTAAGACGAGGGTGTGTGTTGATTATCGTGATCGCAACAAGGCAAGTCCAAAGGATAACTTTCCATTGCTGAATATCCACATTCTGATTGATAATTGTGCCAAGCACGAGATCGGGTCTTTCGTGGATTGTTATGCGGGATATCATCAGATCCTGATGGACGAGGAAGACGCAGAAAAGACAGCATTCATCACGCCATAGGGGACGTATTGCTACCGGGTAATGCCATTCGGTTTAAAGAATGCTGGGGCAACTTACATGAGGGCAATGATTACTATATTTCATGACATGATACACAAGGAAATTGAGGTTTATGTAGATGATGTGATCATAAAGTCAAAAAAGTAGTCCGACCATGTTGGGGATTTGAGAAAGTTTTTCCAAAGGCTCCGCAGGTACAACCTCAAGCTCAATCCGGCGAAATGTGCATTTGGTGTCCCGTCAGGGAAACTGTTGGGATTCATAGTCAGTCGACGCGGCATCGAGTTGGATCCGTCAAAGTTTAAGGCCATCCAAGAACTACCACCACCAAAGAATAAAACTGAGGTGATGAGCCTACTCGAGAGGTTAAACTACATCAGCAAGTTTATTGCTCAACTCACGACAACTTGTGAGCCCATCTTTAAGTTACTAAAGAAGAATGCTGCGGTTAAGTGGACCGATGAGTATCAGGAAGCATTTGATAAGATCAAGAATTACCTGCTGAACCCCCCTGTGTTGGTCCCGCCAGAACCTGGGAGACCTTTAATCCTCTATTTGACAGTCACGGATAATTCTTTTGGTTGTGTGTTGGGTCAACACGACATCACGGGCAAGAAAGAGCAAGCCATTTATTACCTCAGCAAGAAGTTCACTCCTTATGAGGTTAAGTATACTCTTCTTGAAAGGACATGTTGCGCCCTGACTTGGGTGGCGCAAAAGTTGAAGCATTATCTGTCATCCTACACTACTTACCTCATTTCTCGCATGGATCCTCTAAGGTATATCTTTCAGAAGCCTATGCCCACAGGGAGGTTGGCAAAGTGGCAGATTTTACTCACAGAATTTGACATCATCTATGTGACTCGAACCGCGATGAAAGCCCAAGCCCTAGCCGATCACTTGGCCGAAAATCTGGTGGATGAAGCATATGAGCCATTGAAGACTTATTTTCCTGATGAGGAAGCGATGTATGTTGACGAGGCTGATCATGATGAAAAGCCAGGTTGGAAACTTTTCTTTGATGGAGCCGCCAATATGAAAGGTGTCGGAATAGGGGCTGTACTCATTTCTGAAACAAGGCATCACTATCCCGTAACAGCTCGACTTCGATTTTATTGCACTAACAACATGGCTGAATACGAGGCATGCATCTTGGGTTTGAGGTTAGCTATAGACATGGGAGTTCAAGAAATATTGGTTTTGGGAGACTCAGATTTGTTGGTTCACCAGATTCAGGGAGAATGGGAGACCCGTGATTTGAAGCTCATACCGTATCGACAATGTTTGCATGATCTTTGTCAACGATTCAGGTCGGTAGAATTCAGGCATATTCCCAGGATTCATAATGAGATTGCCGATGCCTTGGCCACTCTGGCGTCAATGTTACACCATCCGGATGAAATTTATGTCGACCCTCTACATATCCAAATCCGTGATCAGCATGCCTATTGAAATGTGGTCGAGGAGGAACTCGATGGCGAGCCTTGGTTCCACGACGTTGAGGAATACATCAAATCAGGGGTATATCCGGCATATGCCACAGGCGATCAAAAGAGAACCATTCGACGTCTGGATAGCGGATTTTTCTTAAGTGAGGGAATATTGTATAAGAGAACTCTAGATCTAGGTTTACTAAGGTGTATAGATGCTAAACAAGCCTCGACTATCATGGCTGAAGTGCATTCCGGGGTTTACGGGCCACATATGAGTGGGTATGTCTTGACGAAGAAGATTCTTCGAGCAGGTTATTATTGGCTCACCATGGAACGTGATTGCATCAGCTTTGTTCGCAAATGTCATCAATGCCAGGTGCACGGTGATTTGATTAATTCCCCGCCATCTGAGCTACACACAATGTCGGCGCCTTGGCCCTTTGTTGCTTAGGGCATGGATGTCATTGGACCGATTGAGCCGGCAGCGTCAAACGAGCATAGGTTTATTCTGGTGGCCATTGATTACTTTACCAAGTGGGTCGAAGCTGTAACTTTCAAGTCCGTGACCAAGAAGGCAGTGGTAGATTTTGTTCATTCAAACATCATTCGCCGGTTTGGCATCCCCAAGATAATCATCACAGATAATGCTGCTAACCTCAACAGTCATTTGATGAAAGAGGTATGCCAACAGTTCAAGATTATGCATCGAAACTCCACTCTATATCGTCCTAAGGCAAACGGAGTTGTTGAGGCTGCTAACAAGAACATAAAGAAGATACTTCGTAAAATGGTGCAAGGTTCGAGGCAATGGCATGAAAAGTTACCGTTTGCTTTGCTAGGTTATCGCACTACAGTCCACACTTCAATAGGTGCAACCCCCTATTTGCTGGTATATGGAACCGAGGCAGTGATACCTGCGGAAGTTGAGATTCCATCCCTGCGGGTCATTGTTGAAACTGAAATTGATAATGATGAGTGGGTCAAAACCCGGCTAGAGCAATTGAGTTTGATTGATGAAAAAAGATTGGCAGCAGTATGCCATGGTCAACTGTATCAGAGAAGAATGGCAAGAGCATACAACAAGAAGGTGCGTCCCCGAAAATTTGAGGTGGGTCAGCTGGTATTGAAACACATCCTCCCACATCAGGCTGAAACTAAAGGCAAGTTCGCCCCAAACTGGAAGGGGCCGTTCATTGTGACTTGCCCAATGGTGCTTTGTATTTAACAGACATAGAAGGTAAATGTGTGTATATGGCTATCAATTCTGATGCAGTCAAGAGATATTATGTATGATTTCTTTGCTTATATTCAATCGCATTTTGTACTAGACACGTTCAAAGTTGGAATGACGAAGGCATTTTATTCTGCTATCCCAAACACTTTTAGCATTTGTTACCCCTTTTTTAGCCTTATTTATTTTCTTTCATACCCCTCTTTTGGAATCAGAAGCAGTGTTAGAAATATAAAAGAATAAAAAAAAAGAGAAAAAAAAAAAGAAGAAGAAGAGAAAAAAAAAGAAGGAAAAGAGAAAAGCAAAGAAAGAAAAAGAAAAGAAAGGAGAAAAAGAAAAGCAAAGTAACAAAAACAAAACTCTTATTTTGGAACTACGTTAGACTTGATTCCTTTTAAGGATACGTAGGCAGCCTTACTTTGAGGTTCAGTCCCATCAAATAAAATTCAAAATTTCCCAGATTCAAAAAAGAACTGGGGAAGAAGTTTTAGTTTTGCAATAGGTCTGATTCCAAAAGTTGTAATTTTGAACCCTTTCATCTTAAGTCATGTTGAGCCTTATACCACCTTTTCTTTCTAACCCTTTCCAAAAGCCTACACTACGGTCCAAAGAAAGACCTTCCGATCAATCTTTGAGGATGCCAAGTCAAGTGAGATAGAGGTATGATTTCCATCATGGGTAACACTTTGTTCATTGGGTACAAGAAAAATAAATAAAATGAGAGAGTCTTATTGGTGAAAATCCTCACGGGCACCGTAAGGCGATGGTGAGCTGAGGAAAAATTTAAAATGAGAGTCTTATTGGTGAAAACCCTCATGGGCACCGTAAGGCGGCGGTGAGTTGAGAGATGAACAAATGAGAGAGGCTTGTCGATGAAAACCCTTCGGGGCACTACAAGTCGAAAGAGGTTGGTGACTTTACAGAAAAGTTGGATCGTTGAAAGCCCGTTTTTTTTTGAAGTATGAAGACATGACATGAACAGAAATGTGATTAGTTGGATGGATTAGGCTGATCAATCTGAGATGCATGTCATGATCATTAGAGCCAGCTGATTCATTCAGATAAGTCTCTTTTCCATTTTTCTTCAAATAGTCATCTCAGTTTTTCTTTTTTATTCCTAATTCTCGAAGTCACTTCGCTTCGTTTCTTTTGGGTCTATTTTTCTAAGTCTCTGTCAAATTAGTCTTTTGTTAAGCAAGCAAGAAAGGATTTCAAAGCTCATTACCAGCTTTTTATTTGCACCAAGCGAAATTCGGCCAGGCACATCACAAGGGACATGATTTAGAATGAGCAATGCGGTGATAACTGAAGTTCATGCGGTCAAGTGATTCGCGAATTTATAGGAAATGCAAAGGTTCAACAGTTGTTAGAATGAAAGTGCCATACGACGAGTTGAGTGTAAGGGATTCAAGTCATTCAGAGGTTTTGTGTTCAAGGTCCGATTGAAAGCTCAAACAATTCTTTGTAGCCCGAAGCAGCTAATCAGAATGAAGCGGGATAGTGACAGAAGCAGACACCTTCAGCAAGGATGCCACAAACTAACCGCCACAGTTTCAAACTGACAAAATTTTCTTTGTTTCAAGCAGGGGCAAGAAATTTTGTTTGCTTTGCCAAGAATACTCCATGAGAAAGCATGTTCCAGATAAGTTCAGTTTTAAGTTTCCGGGACCCTCCTGGATAATGGGAGTTAATTTCAACTTTTCAGGACCCTCCTGGATAATGGGATTTAATTTCAAATTTTCAGGACCCTCCTGGATAATGGGATCTAGTTTTAAGTTTTCAGGACCCTCCTGGATAATGGGATACAACTAACAATCAATGAATGTTCCTGGTACAAACTGGGGCAAAAACGTTTCTCTGTTTTGTCTGTGTTGTCATGATTGCAGGCGCCCACCTGAAAAATAAGGGAATTCATTTCTGTTTTAAGCCAGCAAAGGCGCCCACCTGGAGAATGAGGGAATTTATTTCAGTTTTAAGTAATCAGACGCCCACCTGGAAAACGAGGGAATTTATTTCGGTTTTAAGTCATCAGGCGCCCACCTAGAGAACGAGGGAATTCATTTAAGTTTTTAAGACATCAGGCACCCACCTGGAGAATGAGGGAATTTATTTCAGTTTTAAGTAATCAGACGCTCACCTGGAAAACGAGGGAATTTATTTCGGTTTTAAGTCATCAGGTGCCCACCTGGAAAACGAGGGAATTCATTTAAGTTTTTAAGACATCAGGCGCCCACCTGGAGAATGAGGGAATTTATTTTAAGTTTTAAGTAATCAGGCGCCCACCTGGAAAACGAGGGAATTTATTTCGGTTTTAAGTCATCAGGCGCCCACCTGGAGAACGAGGGAATTCATTTCAGTTTTTAAGACATCAGGCGCCCACCTAGAGAATGAGGGAATTTATTTTAAGTTTTTAAGTCATCAGGCACCCACCTGGAGAATGAGGGAATTTATTTCGAGTTTTTAAGTCATCAGGCGCCCACCTGGAGAATGAGGGAATTTATTTCAAGTTTTTAAGTCATCAGGCGCCCACCTGGAGAATGAGGGAATTTATTTCAAGTTTTTAAGTCATCAGGCGCCCACCTGGAGAATGAGGGAATTTATTTTAAGTTTTAAGTAATCAGGCGCCCACCTGGAAAATGAGGGAATTTATTTCGGTTTTAAGTCATCAGGCGCCCACCTGGAGAACGAGGGAATTCAATTCAGTTTTTAAGACATCAGGCGCCCACCTGGAGAATGAGGGAATTTATTTTAAGTTTTTAAGTCATCAGGCGCCCACCTGGAGAATGAGGGAATTTATTTCGAGTTTTTAAGTCATCAGGCGCCCACCTGGAGAATGAGGGAATTTATTTCAAGTTTTTAAGTCATCAGGCGCCCACCTGGAGAATGAGGGAATTTATTTTAAGTTTTTAAGTCATCAGGCGCCCACCTGGAGAATGAGGGAATTTATTTCAAGTTTTTAAGTCATCAGGCGCCCACCTGGAGAATGAGGGAATTTATTTTAAGTTTTTAAGTCATCAGGCACCCACCTGGAGAATGAGGGAATTTATTTCAAGTTTTTAAGTCATCAGGCGCCCACCTGGAGAATGAGGGAATTTATTTCAAAGTTTTTTAAGTCATCAGGCGCCCACCTGGAGAATGAGGGAATATATTTCAAGTTTTTAGGTCATCAGGTGCCCACCTGGAGAACGAGGGAATTCATTTTAGTTTTTAAGACATCAGGCGCCCACCTGGAGAATGAGGGAATTTATTTTAAGTTTTTAAATCATCAGGCGCCCACCTGGAGAATGAGGGAATTTATTTCGAATTTTTAAGTCATCAGGCGCCCACCTGGAGAATGAGGGAATTTATTTCAAGTTTTTAAGTCATCAGGCGCCCACCTGGAGAATGAGAGAATTTATTTTAAGTTTTTAAGTCATCAGGCGCCCACCTGGAGAATGAGGAAATTTATTTCAAGTTTTTAAGTCATCAGGCGCCCACCTGGAGAATGAGGGAATTTATTTTAAGTTTTTAAGTCATCAGGCGCCCACCTGGAGAATGAGGGAATTTATTTCAAGTTTTTAAGTCATCAGGCGCCCACCTGGAGAATGAGGGAATTTATTTCAAAGTTTTTTAAGTCATCAGGCGCCCACCTGGAGAATGAGGGAATATATTTCAAGTTTTTAGGTCATCAGGCGCCCACCTGGAGAACGAGGGAATTCATTTCAGTTTTTAAGACATCAGGCGCCCACCTGGAGAACGAGGGAAGTCACCTGCAGCTAGCAAACATCAAGGTTCAAGTCAAAAGTCCGCATGAAGAACCATTCAAGACTCAAGATCAAGCTTCAGAAGACTCATAGATAGGAATCTTGTAACTCGTAGCTGATAGGCTTAGTTAGTTTCTTTTTCATTTTTGACTTTGGTGTAATAAGGAGCTCAGCAAGAAAGAGCAGCAGCAGCAGCAGCAACAGTGAAATTATAGCTTCTCGGTAGTTCCAGCTACCAAAATTTCCAGAACTACACTGACCTGATTCCTTTAAAGCCAAGGATATGTAGGCAACCTCTGAAGCACGGTTCGGTCAAACGTTTTCAAAATGCTTCCATGGAGTATGCAAACGGTCAAAAATCGCTCGTATTTGCTCAATGTATCTTTGCCCGAAAACTCTTCGTGTTTCCAAGCAAAGAGGGGCAGCTGTGAGCACGTGATTTTTGCCCGACTAAAATATTCCTACAAAATTCACAAATAGAATTTTTTTTCTTAATTGTTTTATGTTTTACAGAATTTGTAGGGATTTTCGGTTAATTGTTTCTTGCATTTATTTGCGTATTTAACATTCTAAAAATCATAAGAAAAACACCAAAATGTCTAAAAGTATTTCATGCATAACACTTTAGGTTTAGTTGTATTTAGGATTTAATTACATAAGTTAATTACATTATTAAACAAAAAATCACAAAATATGGGTCATTTTTGTATTTTTAGCTTTTAATCGCAAATTAAGTAATTCTTCCTTCATTAGTCTAAATTAATTAATGATAAAATAGATAGCTAGGTTTATTTCAACATATTAGATTGACTTAGCACTTAATTTAGGTTTTTAATTAATTAATTTTTATTAGAATTTAAAATCAAGAAAAAGAAAAGGAAGAAAAAACCTGTTTGGTTCTGAATTTGGGCCAAAACAATGTCTGGCCCAAACGATCGCCCCAAGTCCCCTAAGCCCAACCCCTCACCCGGCCCAGCCTCGTCACTTAACTAAAACGACGTCATTTCGTTAACAGGCGATCTCGGCCGTTGATCTCCTTTGATCTAACGGCCCGTAACTCCCCTCCCTAACCCTTATATCTGTCGGATCCACCCCCCAAACCCCAGAGACCCCCTCATTTTCCTCTCCCTCTCCTTCACTCACCAAACCCTAGCCGCCCCCAAACCCTTCGTGTCTCTCTCTCTCAAACTCACTCCAAACCCTAGCCGCCCAGAATCCCCACGCCGACGGCTCACTCCAAATCCTCTCAAACTCGCACCCCATAACCCTCATACCCTCCTAATCCCTAATCCCTCATCAGTTTCATCACAAACCCCACCAAAATTAGCGAACCTTAGATCTAAAAATTCCAGAAAACCCTAGTCTGGTTTATTTCGGAATTACTTGTTCGTTTCTGTTTATTTCTAGTTCAATACCCACATGCATGGAGTAATCCCGTTGAAAGTATTTGTTCTGGGCTGGTCTCGACCCGTTTCGAAGTTACCGGAGATTTTGGGTCCTTTCGTCGATTCGCGGCTAGAATCCATCATTTTCACTGCTCATCGGGTTATTTCGTTTACTCTCTTCTTTAGCATTTAGATTAGTATTTTTTTTTCTTGTTTTGTTGTTCTCTTTCCTGTTTTTTCTTTTTCTCTTTTCTTTTCTCCTCATTTGTTCCGGCTCTGTGCTTTTCTGGTTGGTTTTTTTGTTTTGTTTTTGTTTTTGTTTTGTTTTGTTGTTTTTCTTTCAGTCAGTTAATTAAACATAGTCGTTAATCGCATGCTCAACTAGTTCAGCTAATGGATTGATTTAGATTAATTGAAGTTTAAGCACTTAGTCAAATCTCTGATTTTATTTGAAATATGACACTTGTTTTTTTTTTTTTCATTTTTTTTTTGGGCTGTTTTCCGGGCTTGGCCTTGGGCCATCTAGGTCATGGCTTGGTTTTTTTTTTTCCTTCTTTTTCTTTTCTTTCAGTCAGTTAATTAAACTTAGTCGTTAATCGCATGCTCAACTAGTTCAGCTAATGGATTAATTTAGATTAATTGAAGTTTAAGCACTTAGTCAAATCTCTGATTTTATTTGAAATATGACACTTGTTTTTTTTTGGGGGCTGTTTTCCGGGCTTGGCCTTGGGCCATCTAGGTCATGGCCTCTAGCCCAAGTTTAAGCAGATAGTTTGCTTCTGGAAGCGGACAGCTGTCCATATTCAGTTGCAAAAGATGCTATTTCCCTGATTTTCAGGGAGCTGGCAAAAGATTCCCGGCCCCCTATTCTTCACACACAACACATGCTTACCTTCTATAAAGGGACGCATTCTTTTCTTCATAAAGGGAGATTTTTTTGGGGGGTTCTCTCCCGAGTTAAAAGGGAGAATACAGAAAATTGGCTTGAGTGTGCTGTTCTTGGGTCTTCATTTGGTTCTGGGTTTCTTTTGGAGTTGGGTTTATCTCCTCTGCTCCGCTGTTTTCTGCTGCTGCTATTCTTACTGCTATTGTTTCGCTACAACTTCAGAGACTTATCTTATTTTGTTGATCTTATTGGCCAGGTACCTCTTTTGAACTTTGGACTGTAAATCGGATATGAAATATGCCTACGTGGAAGAGATATGCGTGCTTTGAAATGAATGGAATCAGTCATTTTCTACCTGTATTTCTTGTGCTCTGTTGGAGTTATCTAGTTCTCTTTCTTGTGAATTTTTTTTTTAGTATCACGCTTTCTTATTTATTAGCAAATCCAGTTATGAAGTTGGTACCTAAATCTCCATGTAATGTTCATAGTACTGATTGAATATCACCTTTCAATATAACATCATATATGTTTTCAGATTTGAGACATGGTTACTTTCAATTGCTGTTGTTTGGATCGCTCTTCGAACTAAGACTAGATTCCCCTTCGTGGCAGAACCTGTAAACGTTTGGTATATGAAAGTTAATAGCTATAATATGAATATGATTCTATTGTTGAGTTTTGTTAGGATCTAAAATCAGTATGTCTGCTCTAGTTTTCAGATTCGTCGTGTATGTCTGTTATTGTAAGTCTTGGCATTTGAGTTGATCGATTGGCCGAAAAATGAAGGTTAAAATTGACTGTTACTCAAAATGGCCATCACTGCAATGTCCAAAGTGGCCATTAATTCGTTTCCGGCTATACACGAAATTCCTCAAAAGTTAAATTGTGATCCAACCACTAGACCTGCTTACTTTGCTTCTCTGTTGAACACATGGTCGTAAGTGTCTGTTTTGTAGTTATCTTAGTAATGTTGAAAACGAAGGTCGGGCTTTCTAGTTCGAAGGGAAATCCAAAGTATGTTGAATTATGATTTCTTATTTTTATTGCAATGAATCTGTCACAATTTCGAAATTTGATTGATTCTGTGGTAATGTTTAAGAAGTCTTGTAACCCATCTTCCATAACTCTGGACTTGCCACATGATCTCAAGCATCAGAAAATTAAGCAATTTTGAACATCGTAGCTTGCTTTAGGCGCGATTAATAATAGAGCATCGTGACTATGGGTATGGTTCCCATGGCATAGTCATGATACGTAATCCCCAATTCGAGTGCGCGTTTCACGCGACTCGACCATAACTTCAAATAATAATAAAATTTAACATGCTGTAAATCGCGGGTGCATTTCATGTGGCGCGGTTTGCGATGTGTACCAAAATGACAAGTGTACGACATCGTGACTTGTTCCAGAAATAATTCCATAAATAATTAAAAGCGGTTAAAAAGTAAAAATGCACAATAGGCTTTAAACATGTATTAAATCAGATAATTAGGCCGATTATTGATAGTTGAGCGACCGTGCTAAAACCACGAAATTCGGGAGTGCCTCACACCTTCTCCCGGGTTAATAGAATTCCTTACCCGGTCTTCTGTGTTCGCGGACCATAAATAAGAGTCAATTTTCTCGATTTGGGATTTAAAATAAACCGGTGACTTGGGACACCATAAATTATTCCAAGTGGCGACTCTGATCAAATAAATAATTCCAATTCGAACAATGTCACTTAAATTGAAAAAACATCTCTATCCTCCACCCCGTTCGGAAAAAAGGAGGTGTGACAGTAAGAACAGTCCAGCAACAAAGAAGGTGACCCTGAAATCCAAAGGTTCCACAAACAAATGTGTTCAGAAATAGTATATATTTGTGTTAAGCGGCGAACCTACAATTTTTACCGAGCGGCCGCCGGTTCAAACATATGAACAAGTAATGTATAAAGAAATAGATTTTGCACCTTAAAAAACAAAAAAGCGACACGTGCAACTTAGATATACTCCTTTCAGATTATAGTTTCATTTAAAGGAAAAAAAAAAATATGTGTAGGTTTCCGTTTCCTAATGAACGTAGATATATATAGCTTTATATAGGAAAAGAGTTATACTTGTGGATTGGTTTCGGACCCAGGATCCCTTAAAACAATTGAACGCACTTTACCGGTGAGCTGTGCATTACGTTTAGATCAAGTAGGTTCAACTTTCAACTCCTTTTCCGTACACATATTTGATAAGACGTACACTCTTCGTTTCAATTTAGATGATTTCATTTGATTCGATACGGAGTTTAAACAGAAGAAAAAAAACTTAAGAGGTAAAAGCTTTGTGGAAACTATGACATTTGTATGGTTATAAAAGTTTCTTATTGAGGATAAAATGAAGAGTTTAAAGTCAAATTATTTCAAATAATTATAAAAATATGTTATTCTTTTTTGAACGAACTAGTAAGAAAAGTGTGTCATCTATACTCTATTTCCCTATTCTAGTTGGCAAACACCAAAATGCAGCGGAGAAACGTACCAGCAGATTATAAATAAGATAATAGCCCATTTTCTTGATTTTCCTTTTTGTAGTGCCTTCCCACAGCATAAACATCGACTAGCCACCATTATAAGGAGCTGACTAGCCGAAAGGAATAAGAACGAACCCACACGAAAGCCAGTTCCAGTATCTGATAAATACAGACAATTAGTTGCCCCATCACGTCCGCCCTTAGTTATCTGAAAGAACAAAAGAACCCAAAATTTATATTTACTGAAAATATATATACTTTAAAAACTTTCCTCAAGTATAAAACCATTAATCTTATAGCCAAAAGAGCTACTTCAGAAATGCCTTCATATAAAACTAAACCTGAGCAATTAGCATATATATAGCCAAAGGCATCTAAGTCACCAAAGCCTCAGCATATGCACTTTTTTATTTCCAATAATTGTACATATACAAAACAATAAAAATTGAGCTAGCTGCCGGAATAATATTAATTTGTTCTGAACTTATTTTCCAACATAATTACTTTTTCGGCTTTTCACATTTTCATTGGCACTTGTTGTTGAAAATGCAAGCTAAGGACTCCTCCTCCTTGTTTATAAATTAAAGTACATTATATTAACAAGGAGTCCAACCAAAGAAGCTCAAATAACATATATCTAAAGACTATTATCCTAATATATTCTAAAGTGAGCAAGAATTACTTGTACAAATGAGCACTAGAAATGGAATAAGCTCTCATCTCAAATTTTTAGTCCTCGTATGGATATGACTCATGCACAAGAATTTCAATTTGGTCAAGAATTGCAACTACTAATTTGACCCATGCACTTTTTCCTCTTTTGGAACAATGGACCGACCCTGGGTTCAAAAATTAAAATGTAATGAGAATATACCAATATTCACAACGTTTTATGTAAACGGAATAAACGATCTTTTATGAATATCTTAACAATCTTGCACTATTTTAGAGCTAGATTATTTTTTGTTAAGAAGAAATATTATAAAGAGTAAAGGTTGTAAGATAAGAAGTAAGGAACAATATAAGCACGGTATATTTAACTGCCATAAAAAGTACGAAGGTGAAGTGACGATGTTGGACGGGATTGTGGTACCTAATAACAATGTAGATATGTATGCTCAATAAGTATGAAAGCCGGATGAATGAAAATATGAGGTTTTAGGCGTTCTAAGCCTTTTACAATATTGAATTTAAGAAAATATTTTTTTTTTAGATCTTTTATGCGTAAATGAAAGATCTTTTATGTGTAAAAGTAAATCTCCCATGTTGAAAAAAAAGAGGTAAGGTCATAAAACTAAAAATAAGTGTGTAAAATGCCAAAAACCAATTGACCCTGAAAATATAATGGAGCAAAATCATGAATTAAAATATGTTGGCCAATTGTCAGAGCGCTACAAGTGTGTTGTGCGATAAGATAAACATAAACCTAACCATTTATTTTATTTTTTTAAAATTAAAATATAGCCGTTGGGACCGTTTGGCCCACTAAGGGACCAGTCCGGTCCCGGGCCGATCCCGATCTCTGGCGGGCCAAATGGTCCCGGACCTGGCGGGCCCAAAGCATAGGACCGACTCACAAGACCGGTCCAGACCTACTAAAACCGGCCCATACGGTCTTAACCCGTTTGACCCCCGGTCCCGGGCCTGGACCGGCCCACTCGCCATTAATATTGAGTGTGAAATAAGCAGTTTGCCAGGTAAGACACGGGTGTCTAAAAGAGTATACTTTTGCCAAGTAAAAGTATTTATATGGTCACTAGCCAAGTTTAAATATCTAACTTACTATTTGTGCCAACTTTAAGGGGGCTATCTAGGTATTTGCCCTTAAAAATATTAAATTAAAATAGAAAGTACTAGACAATTTCTGGGTATATAAATGACTTAAATTATGAGGTAAATTAGGTAACGAAAGCAACACCATCTGCTTCTCTGCTTTTTCTTTGACAAAGTATACTTTACAAATCTTTTTCTGTCAAAACTCAAAGCATGATATGTATCAAACAACGTATTGCATATTCTTTTTTGTTCATTCTCGAAAGTGCAAAGAACAAATTGAAACAGTGAATCATCAACATCTAGAACAGCTTCTATTGTTCTAGCTTTTATTATTTTTTATTCAAATCTTTTGTTGTTACAAGAAATATCAAATTACGTTGGATGTCTACTCTTCCTTCATGATCTTCATCTCAAATGTTTAATGACATATTCAACGACATATTTTTTTCACTTTTCATGCCTATATAAAGGCCTTGTAATAGATAGAAAAATACACACAATTGAAGAAGAAATAAGAATCTCTTCTTTCTTTCTCAATTTATCTCTTAGCTTGTTTTTCCTTGTTACTTTGAGTTATATTTTATTTATATTTTATAACACGTTATTAGCACGAAATTCTAGCCAACTGAGTTGTTATGATGTGGCTAGTGCCGGTAGCGTCATTTAATGTTAATAATATGGTAAGAACGATGACGGTATAAGGTGTACAACGCCAGCATATATTCGGCCATCACGGTTAGCTTTTTCTAATTAGTTTTCAAGTTTTTTTACGCTTTGCTATTTATATTTCCATACATGAACAAACTTGCTTTACGGAAAAGTTTTTCTTGAAAGTTCATCAAATCATGTAAGGATTTTTGGTGTAAAGAACGATAAATATTTTTTCTATAACAAGTATTATGTTCCTATGTGTTAATATTAAGAAACACGAAGTGAACACTTTTGAGAGAGCACATATTTTTCCTTTCTATTTTGTCACATATCTCTTCCATCTTAAAGTGGGATAATTATCACAAAGAACATGTATATTTTAATTGATTATGTGTTTTTCTATATTTGCTTGATACTTTTTATTTGATTGAGTCCAGTTAATGAAAGTTCGCATATGCAAATTAAATTCAATCGCCACCAATAGTGGAAACCCATCCTATAAGTCTAAAATAAGACATGATGTTACCGTGGATGTATGAATGGATGTGGACGTGGTAATGGACGAAATTATAATCATCATCATTATGGTAATGAGAACAATAATTGCTTTTAAAATAATGCTTCACTTTGTGAAAGTGATGTTTGCCATTTATATGACATAAGATTTTATAAAACACGCATGGATTATTATGTTCCATTCCTGAAGTGAATGTGAAAACAGTGTGACAATCATTATGAATACATATTCATTCTTGCAAGAATATGAACGTGCTAGTGGTAGTAAATATACCACACTCACCTCGAGAAGAGGGTTTAAGATGAAATAAGAAAATAATATCATTATTATGGCATGAATGGTCATTGGTCACGTACCCATTGTACGCCAAAATATTTTGGTAATGTGATTATTAAAGGACAACAATAATGCAAGAAATAGATCTTGCATGTAATTTTGACCATGACCATAATGGTATAACTTTCTCTTTAAAAGAGATATTCACCATATAGATGTTGATCAATATATGGTAGTACAAAATTAATTGAAGGCTCTGGAAGAGTTACTATAACTCTGCCTAAGGGAACAATACTTATCATAGAGAATGCAATGTTCTCCTCCAAGTCCAAGAGGAACTTGTTGAGTTTTAAAGATATCCGCCGAAATAGATTTCACATTGAGACAATAGATGAGAATAATCTCGAATATCTCATCGTTACCAAGAATGTCTCTGGCCAGAAAAGGGTTATTGAGAAGTTCCCATTTTTATCTTGTGGCCTGTATTGGACAAGAATTAGTGCAATTGAGGCACATTCTATCGTAAACCAAAAGGTTACTAATTCCAATACTTTTGTATTTTGGCATGATCGATTGGGATATCCAGGATTAATTATGATGAAACGAATTATAGAGAACTCAAATGGGCATCCATTAAAGAATTTAAAGATTCTTTTAAATAATAAATTTTCTTGTACTTCTTGTTATCAAGGTAAGTTGATTATTAGACCATTACCAACAAAGGTTAGGATTGAGTCCCCTGCATTTTTGGAACGTATATAAGGGAATATTTGTGGAACTATTCGCCTACCTAGTGAGTCGTTTAGATATTTTATGATCTTAATAGATGCATCTTCTAGATGGTCTCATGTATGTCTATTGTCATCTCGCAACCTGGCATTTGCAAAATTAATGGCATAAATAATCCGATTACGGGCACAATTTCTCGATAATCCAATGAAGTGTATTAGACTTGATAATACCACTGAGTTTTCATCACAAGCATTTAATGATTATTGCTTATCAATTTGGATAAAAGTGAAATATTTTGTAGCTCATGTTCACACTCAAAATGGCCTTGCAGAGTCTTTGATTAAACGTCTGCAATTGATAGCAAGATCATTACTCATGAAAACCAAATTACCTACTTCAGTTTGTGTTCATGCCATTTTGCATACAACAATACTAATTCGTCTAAAACCGATAAATTATCATAAATATTTTCCGTTGCAATTAGTTTTGGGTCATGAACCTAATATATCCCATCTAAGAATTTTTGGATGCGTTGTATATGTGCATGTAGCACCGCCATATTGCACCAAGATGGGTCCCCAAAGAAGGTTAGGAATATATTTTGGGTTTGAATTGCCCTCCATTATTCGCTACCTTGAAACATTAACGGGAGATTTGTTCACTGCTCGATTTATAGATTGTCGATTCGATGAGGCATTTTTTCAAAAATTAGGGGGAGAAATTGGTGAAACCAAACGTGAAATTTTGTGGAAAATACATCATTGTCTCATCTTGATCCACGTTCCTCTATTAATTTTGTGAAAAAATACATCATTGTCTCATCTTGATCCACGTGCCTCTATTTGTGAAAAAGAGGTGCAAAAGATTATACATTTACAGAAAATAGCAAATCAAATTCTAGATGCATTTACGGATCTGAAAAGGATAACGAAATCACATATCCCTGCAGAGAATGTTCCAATCCGTATTGATATCCATGTTGGACAATCTTCTAGTATCATAGCTAATTAGTCAAAAGCACGCCTAAAGCGTAGCAGGCCGTTGGGTTCTAAGGATCGAAATCCTAGAAAAATAAAAATAAATGATCAAGATGACACTACGAATGAATCTCATAAAGAAACCCATGATTTAACCAATCCTGAAATTCATGAGGAAATCAATGAGTCTGAGACTCAAGAAAATAAGGAATTATCAATAAACCCAATCGATATTGAGACAGATTTGAATCGATTGAATATAGTTGTGAATTATGTATTTGCATATAATGTTGCATCTAGCATTATGCAAGATAATGAGGATCTTGAACCTCAATCCATTGGAGAATGTCGACAAAGATGTGATTGGCCAAAATAGCAAGAAGCAATCCAATCTGAGTTGGATTCACTTGCGAAACGTGAAATTTTTGTGTCTGTAGTCCAAACACCTAATGGTGTTAAACCTGTTGGCTATAAATGGGTCTTTGTACGTAAAATGAATGAGAAAAATGAGGTACAAAGAAATAAGGCACGCCTTGTTACACAAGGATTTTCACAAAGGTCTGGTATCGATTATGAAGAGACGTATTATCCTGTTATAGATGGTATAACGTTCCGGTATCTCATTAGTCTTGTTGTCCATGAAAAGCTTGGCATACATTTAATGGATGTGGTTACAGCCTACCTTTACAGCTCACTTGATAATGAAATATACATGAAAATTTTCGATGGATTTAAAATGCCTGACGCACATAATTCAAAGTCCAGAGAAATATTTTCAATCAAATTGCAAAGATCTTTGTATGCTTTAAAGCAATCAGGAAGAATGTGGTATAACCGCCTTAGTGAATATTTATTAAAGGAAGGTTATATAAATGATGTCATTTGTCCATGTGTTTTTATAAAGAAAACAACATCAGAGTTTGTTGTACTTGCCGTATATGTTGATGATATAAACCTTATTGGAACTCCTACAGAACTCCAAAAGGCAATTGATTATTTAAAGAAGGAATTCGAGATGAAAGATCTCGGAAAGATAAAATTATGTCTCGATTTGCAAATTGAACATTTGGCAAATAGGATTTTTGTTCATCAATCTGCCTACATAGAAAAAATATTGAAACGGTTTTACATGGATGGAGCACATCCATTGAGTACTCCGATGGTTGTTCGATCACTTGATGTGAATAAGGACCCATTCCGACCTCAAGAAAAGAATGAAGAGCTTCTTGGTCCTGAAGTACCATATCTTAGTGCAATTGGTGCACTAATGTATCTTGCTAACACTACAAGGCCTGACATAACTTTTTCAGTTAATGTCTTAGCAAGATATAGCTCTGATCCTACAAGGAGACATTGGAATGGAATCAAACACATATTGCGGTATCTAAAAGGGACTACCGATATGGGCTTATTTTATGGCAATAATTGCAGTCCCGATCTTGTTAGTTATGCCGATGCTGGGTATTTATCTGACCCACACAAGGCTTGATCTCAAATAGGTTATGTGTTTATATGTGGAGGCACTGCAATATCTTGGCGATCGACTAAGCAATCAATCGTGACTATTTCATCTAATCATGCTGAGATAATTGCTATTCATGAAGCAAGTCGAGAATGTGTATGGTTGAGGTCTGTAATACACCTAATTCGAGACAAATGTGGTTTGATGTGTGACAAACTACCCACAATTTTATATGAAGACAATGCAGCATGCATCGCTCAATTGAAGGGAGGATTCATAAAAGGAGATGGAACAAAACACATTTCACCAAAGTTATTTTTTCACACATAATCTTCAAAAGAATGGTGATATCAGTGTGCAACAGATCCGTTCAAGTGATAATATGGCTGATTTGTTCACCAAATCTTTATCAACGTCAACCTTCAAGAAACTAGTGTACAAGATTGGGATGCGAAGGCTCAAGGATGTGAATTGATGCTCTCATCAGGGGGAAGTTAATACGCGGTGTACTCTTTTTCCCTTATAAGGTTTTGTCCCACTGGGTTTTCCTTGCAAGGTTTTTAATGAGGCAACCAAGAAGTGTATTCCTAAACATGTGTACTCTTTTTTCTTCACTAGGATTTTTTTTTCTAATAAGGTTTTAACAAGACACATTATCTATGGACATCCAAGGGGGAGTGTTATAAGAAATATCAAATTATGGTGGATATTTTCTCTTCCTCCATGATCTTCTTCTCAAATACTTAATGACATATTCAATGATATATTTTCTATGTTTAATGACATATTTTCTTCACTTTTCATGCCTATATAAATGCCTTGTAATAGATAGGAAAATACACACAATTGAAGAAGAAATAAGAATCTCTTCTTTTTTTCTCCATATATCTCTTAGCTTATTTTCCTTGTTACATATTGTTACTTTGAGTTATATTTTATAACATTTGTGATATTTTTACTTGGTAGATATTTATAGCCTTTTTATATATTAGGATTTAATATGTCAATTAAAAAATATGAACCGAGTTGCTAAAAAATCGTAGATAAATTTTTAATAAACCACAAGTTAGAAAATACGTAAAATTTTCATATGGTGCCCAGTTTTGCGCCACCCATTGAATTTGTATATAGTTTTAAAAAAAGTTTAACTGATACCCAATTTTTGATAACTTCAGATACATACACTTTTCTCTTCTTCTTTATTGTTGTTTTCTTCTTCTTTGTGCTTAGAATTTCGTTGCTTAGAATTTCGTCTTCTTCTTATTTTTAGTTGTAAAATGAGTTTGTTAATGTATTATTATTTTGACCATTTGATGATTGAGATATATTCTTTATGATATTTGATGGTTATGTATCAAATTTGAGCTCATTAAGAGTAGATTTGGGCATTGAATTGTGTATTGAATTGTTAAAATTTGAAAAAATAAATTTATGTTTAAGAATTTAAGGTTTAAAATCTGAAGTTGCATTTGAAAGATAAAAGAACTTCATAATTGATTTCTGAAGTTGCATTTGAAAAGATAGAAGAACTTCAGAATTTATTTGTGAAATTGCATTAAAGAGATTGAACTATTTCAGATCCGAGCGGGTATACTTTACCAAATTTTGTACAATGTGGGTACAATTTCAATGGCGGCCCTAAAAGTAGGTATACATGAAAATGCCCAGAAAATACGAGCAAGTTACTAATATACTTGAGTCAATATAGTCCAAAAGAAAATATTAGTGAAAAATCAAATTTAGATACTCAAGAAAATCATAAATTTATAAATGATTCAAGGCCTCTGTTTTAGATTTCATTGTAGGCCACCGAATAGGTGAAGTGCGCAAGCTTGGCTGGTATACCTTTGATATAAAAAATCAAAATTGCCTTTACGGGGCATGACCCTGCTTAATCAAAATCCAAAAGAACCCTTTCAACCTCTCAGCTAAACTTTCTTTCCGTTTATTATTAAAAAATTTATTAAATTAAATCATTTCCCAGACACCACCACAACAAGCTAAAAGCCATGTAAAATTAATCCAATTATCTTCAACCTGGGATAGGCTTGCTTGTGTTATTTCATAACCACTATTCATTGTTATTTCATAAATGTACTATTTATAGTGTAGTAATGGTTGAGGATTTACCCCCTAAAATAGCCAATAATTTGAGCATGGCATTCAATTTTTCAACATACCAACCCAAAATAAAATACCTCAATGCATCATATAATATAATAGTGAAAAATAACTCACTGTCAGAGTGCCCCTTTTCTTCTCAGCAGCAACAGCAAGTGCAAAAGCTATTACATCAATCACAAAAACCACAACCAGTAACAGTGTTGAAGCCATCTTCCTAATGCCAACTTTATCTTTTTCCTCTGTACAACCAAAATCAAAGAGAAATATATTTATTGGCTAAGAAAGACCAAGAAGACCAAGACTTGACTTTTTTTAAAAAAAAATGGGCCCCGTTTTATTTTTCTTTTACTCGCTTAAACGACCTTAAACACCAAGTAAAATGAAAGCCAATTACAATATTCAAAATTTGGAGAAAATTTGGCCCCTTTATATTTGTTTTCTCTGTATCTTGTTGTTATTACTGCTTCTTAGACTTTTTCACTACTGCATATCTTTTCTCTATATTGTTGTTTGCTTTGAGTCGAGGATCTATCGGAAACAGTTTCTTTACCTGCATAAGGTAAAGTAAGTATGCATACTTTCTACCCTTCGCATACCCCACTTGTGAAATTACACTGGGTATGTTGTTTATTTCTTTCGTTCTCTCTTCTTTGCTCTTGTGGACCTAAGTGTCACAGAACCGTTTTTCTGAGGGTTCGGTGAGGGCAACGAAGTTAGCTTGACCGCTACTTAGCTTCAGCCCTTTGACAATAAATAACACAATTGTGCTAAAGCGATGGCAATCACACAAAACAAGCAAGAAAGTTATGAAAGAAAGAGACTCAGATTTGGGAGGCAAGTGCCAATTTTTGGTTGTATTATGCAATATCTGATGCTTACAAAGAATGAGTATAAAGCCTATTTATAGAAATTAAAATGGCTATACAAAGGGGTGGTTGGCAGGGATGGTAAGGCTGTCCAGCAGCCTGGTGCATTCCAGCATGGAAAGCTGCCTGGTGTATTCCAGCATGGAAAGCTGGAAAGGCAGACTTAGAGGGATCCTGCTGTCAACCATGGCCCAGAAGGTCAAAGATGCCTTCCCACTTTCGGCTACTTGTCCTTTGGTCTGCTGTCTTTCTGCCAAAGGTGCCTTCTGATGGCATCTCATGATTTATGTATGGCCCTAAGTGTTTTTCCACAGATGGTTGTCTGAGATTTGGGCTCGGGCAAGCCACGCCGTCGCTGGAATTGTGGAAAATTAATAGGTATGACAGCAGGAACCAGTGGGCGAAGTCCCATCACTGTCCGAGAAACAAGTATTGAGGCTCCTAAACCCAAAGAGTTTCGGGGTGAAAAAAGCGCTCAAGACGTGGAAAACTTCTTGTGGTAGCTGGATGCTTATTTCGAACATGTAAGCATAACCAGCGATGCTGCCAAAATTCGAACGGCAGCCATGTACCTAGAAGAGACCGCCATACTTTGGTGGCGCAGGAATAAGGCAGATATGGAGAAAGGAACGTGCTCCATTGACACATGGAAGCAGTTCTAAGAGGAGCTAAAACGGCAGTTTTACCCTCAAAATGTTGTGCATGAGGCTCGCCGACAGTTGAGGGAGCTTAGGCAAACATCCTTCATCCGTGAGTACGTGAGGGATTTCACAAAACTCACCATTCAGATCCCCAACTTGACCAGTGAGGATCTATTGTTCCATTTCTTGGATGGCTTATAGTATTGGGCCAAACAAGAATTGCAAAGGCGACAGATCGACAACGTCGATGAGGCTATTATAATAGCTGAATCATTATCAGATTTCCGAACCGGAGCGTCTAAGGGAAATAACAACCGGAGCCAAGTTGTTGCTGCTCCAAAGACGGACACCCACCGAGGCAAAGGCAAATTTGTTCCCAACTGGAACAATGATAATAGAGGCAACCACAACCACTCATCTAATTACCGCAAGAATTATGATGAGAAGAAGAAAGGAGGCGCACAAAAGGCTGCTCAACGTGATGTTTGTTATCTTTGCGGAGATCCTTCTCATGCTGTTCGATTTTGCCCTACACTGAACAAACTAGGAGCAATTGTTGCAGCCCACCAGCAGCAAGGACAAACTGCTGCGCCTACTCACAAGCAACCCGAGGAACGTAGAGCACCAGCTGATGGTGCAGGACAAGGGAAGAACAAGGCAGTAGGTTTGTTAAATCATATAGCCTTGATAAACCACATGACCCTTGCGGCTGTTGCTGCCCAACCGCCTCGTGTGAGGCCCCGAGAATCATTATTTGTCGATGCCAAGATAAACGGCAAAGACGTGCGCATTATGGTTGGCACAGGTGAGACACATAATTTTGTGACAGAGGAACGAGCTAGGGAGCTTGGACTTGTCTTTATATCTAGCGACACACTGATGAAGACCGCCAATGCCCTTCCGACTACTATTTATGGCTTTGCTCCTAACGTACACATTGCTTTAGAAGGCTGGCAGGGATTGACGAACTTCACCGTTGCTCCCATGGACGTCTTTGACATCATACTGGGATTGGACTTTTGGTACGAGATCAACGCACTTATTGCCCCACGTATCAACCAGCTTCACATAAGCGATCTCGGAGGCTCGTGTATTGTGCCCCTTATTCGGGTACCACAAAATGGGATGCATCTGTCAGCGATGCAACTTGTGAAAGGTTTCAAGAAAGGGGAAGCAACATTTCTTGCCACCTTGACGGGAATCGTTGAGAATTCCCTTGAGGCAGTAGCATTGCATCCCTGCATTGAAACAGTCCTTGAAAATAATAAGGACGTGATGCCGGAAGAACTTCCCAAACAATTGCCACCACGAAGGGAAGTTGATCATCAGATCGAGCTTGTTCCAGGGGCAAAGCCACCTGCCATGTTGCCTTATCGCATGGCGTCCCCGGAATTAGAGGAATTGAGGAAGCAACTCGAGTTGCTAGAGGCTGGCCACATACGACCATCCAAGGCATCTTACGGAGCTCCTGTCTTATTTCAGAAGAAGAAGAAGGGTACCATGCGCTTATGTATTGATTATCGGGCCCTTAACAAGGTCACTGTGAAGAATAAGTACCTTATCCCTCTCATTGCTGATCTATTTGACCGCTTGGGGCAGGCCAAGGTATTCACCAAGATGGACTTGAGGAAAGGTTACTATCAAGTGCGGATTGCCGATGGGGATGAGCCAAAAACAACTTGTGTTACACGTTATGGGGCTTTTGAATGGTTAGTATAGCCATTCGGTTTGACTAACGCTCCTGCAACCTTCTACACTTTGATGAACAAATTATTTCATCCTTTCTTGGATCAGTTCGTTGTCATCTATTTAGATGATATTGTGGTTTACAACAACAATATGGAAGACCATGTGGAACACCTTCGCACGGTATTCAAGGTACTAATGGAAAATAATCTGTGCGTAAAATGTGAAAAATGCAGCTTCGCACAGCCCATAGTACAGTTCCTCGGGCATACAATCAGCCATGGGGAAATCCGGATGGATAGGGACAAGGTGGAAGCTATCCAGGACTGGGAAGCTCCAACAAAGGTACCGGAACTTCGGTCCTTTCTCGGCTTAGCTAACTATTATCGGAGATTCGTCTTCGGTTACTCGGCTATTGCATCCCCCCTCACTAACTTGCTGAAGAAAGACAGAGAGTGGGAATGGAGCAACTTCTGCCAGGAGGCATTTGAGAAACTCAAGGCAGCAATCACCAAGGAACCCGTATTGGCCCTGCCTGATTTCTCGAAAGTTTTTGAAGTCCAGACTGATGCGTCTGACTTTGCTATAGGAGGCGTACTGATGCAAGAGGGCCATCCTATAGCCTTTGAGAGTCGAAAGCTGAACGACGCCGAGAGTCGTTACACGGTCCAAGAGAAAGAAATGACAGCAGTAGTCCACTGCCTAAGGACTTGGCGTCATTACTTGTTGGGGGCTTATTTTTTTGTCAAGACTGACAATGTTGCAATAAGCTACTTCCAAACACAGAAGAAGCTATCTACCCAGCAGGCCCGTTGGCAAGATTTCTTGGCCGAATTCGACTACACCCTGGAATACAAACCGGGGAAAGCTAACGTAGTTGCCGATGCTTTGAGTCGAAAGACAGTACTAGCAACCATTGTTAGCTCAGCAAGCAGTGGTATCATCACGACCATCAAAGAGGGCATGCAACATGACCCCGTGGCGAAACAACTTCTTGTCTTGGCCAGTCAAGGCAAGACTCAGAGATTTTGGGAAGAATATGGTCTCTTGTACACCACTGGCAAAAGAGTATACGTGCCCAAATGGGAAAATCTCAGGCGTACTCTACTGAAAGAAAGTCATGACTCTGCCTGGGCAGGTCATCCAGGGCAAAAACGCACATTGGCCCTGATTGAGTCTTTTTACTACTGGCCTCGGATGCGGAACGACATCGAGGTATACGTGCGCACTTGTCTAGTTTGTCAACGAGACAAGGTGGAATCTAAGCTTCCTGGGGATTTACTTGAGCCGCTGCCAGTTGCGGAGAAGCCATGAGATAACATCACCATGGACTTCATTACGTGTTTGCCTAATTCCGAAGGATTCGGCACCATTATGGTGGTTGTCGATAGATTCACCAAGTATGCAACCTTTTCGGCCACCACTGCCGGTTGCAAAGCTAAAGAGGCAGCACGTATATTCTTGAGGGACATCGTAAAATATTGGGGTGTGCCTAAGCACATCATAAGCGATCGAGACCCTCGATTCACCGGCGCATTCTCGAAAGAATTATTCAGTTTGTTGGGAACTCAACTGCACTTCTCAATAAGTTTCCATCCGCAAACAGATGGACAAACGGAAAGGATTAATGCCTTACTCGAATGCTATCTGAGGCATTATGTCAGCGCCAATCAAAGAGACTGGGCTAAGCTACTGGATATAGCCCAATTCTCTTACAATTTGCAACGCAACGAGGCGACCGGGAAGAGTCCCTTTGAGCTTGCAACTGGGCAACAGCCCAACACTCCTCAATCATTGCCCACCAACGTCGGATTGAACAATCCGGGCGCGTATCACATGGCCAAATTTTGGGAGGAACAAGCTGATTTAGCGAGGTCATATCTTGACAAGGCTGCCCGCAAAAGGAAGAAATGTGCAGACCGGAAACGTCGTCCAGTCATCTATAGGATTGGAGACAAGGTCATGGTGAAATTGAATCCACGGCAGTTCAAATCACTGCGAGGCGTACATCATAGTCTGATTCGCCGATATGAGGGCCCATTCGAAATTGTTGCCAAAGTGGGAATAATCTCTTACCAACTGGACATGCCGCATCATCTGAAAATCTATCCTGTCTTCAATGCTAGCCAACTGAAACCATATTTCGAAGACATGGAAGACAAGGATCGGGCGCAGTCCAGCCGAAGCCAAATTTTTACCACTCCACCAGCAACAGACAAGCAAGTGGAGGCCATCATAGATCATCAGTTGGTCCGTGGAAAATGATAGGGCAATTCAAGCGCACAGTTCCTTGTTCACTGGAAAGGAACTTCGCCAAAGGAAGCATCATGGGAGAAGTACGAAGATTTGTGGCAGTTCAGGGAACAAGTCCACAATTATCTTCAGTTGTGTGGCGCCGAGGTCGTCGCCATTTCAAGTGGGGGAAAGTGCACCGCCCCGCCGTCACATCTATTAATTTTTCGCAATTCCAACGACGGCGTGGCTTGCCCGAGCCCAAATCTCGGACAGCCATCAGTGGGAAAACACTTAGGGCCACACAGAAATCATGAGATACCATCAGAAGGCACATTTGGCAGAGAGTCAACAGACCAAGGGACAAGCAGCCGAAAGTGGGAAGGCATCTTTGACCTTCTGGGCCATGGTTGACAGCAGGATCCCTCTAAGTCTGCCTTTCCAGCTTTGAATTGCGGAAAATTAATAGGTGTGACGGCGGGGCGGTGCACTCTGCCCCACTTGAAATGGCGACAACTCCAACGCCGCACAACTGAAGATAATTGTGGACTTGTTCCCTGAACTGCCACAAATCTTCGTACTTTTCCCATGATGCCTTCTGTGGCAAAGTTCCTTTCCAGTAAACAAGGAAATGTGCTCTTGAATTGCCCCATCCTTTTCCACGGACCAACTAATGATCTATGATGGCCTCCCAAATCTGAGTCTCTTTCTTTCGTAGCTTTCTTGCTTGTTTTGTGTGATTGCCATCGCTTTAGCACGATTGTGTTGTTTATTGTCTAAGGGCTGAAGCTAAGTAGCAGTCAAGCTAATTTTGATGCCCTCACCGAACCCTCAGAAAAACGGTTCCGTGACATAAGGCTTGTATGAGAGCACATGGGACTAACGTGGTATTGGGACAGATTGAGGTAACAGTTGTTTTGTCTCACTGGAGTGATAACAAAGAAATAAGTGTATAGAAATTACTCCTAAGGAAATAAAAAACTACACCATTCAAGAAGATGACGACCTCCAACATCAAGTCAAGCACATGAACATGAAGCCATGGACTTGGGTATTCGCTATATTAGTCCAACTAACAAATGTTGAAGTTGGTAACCCTTGCCTATACTTGGAAATAAACTAGAAACAGAAAACTGCCAATGAGTAAAGTCCACAAAATAAGTAATGGAAATCAACCAGAAAAGGATAAGTAAAGTCAAAGAAATTCCATGCTATTCTAATCGTTCCAACAGAAATATGAACCAGAAACAATAGAATCAGAGAAGTCCATGAAAACCTAGATTATAATGAATATGCTAACACAGAATGGAAAATGGCAACAGGAATAATAGAATCAATCCTAGTTTCTAAGGTGGACATCGAAGCTTTTCCTCCAAGCAAAACCCTGCTCAACAACATTGTATATAAGAACTAACGAGTAGCAAGCAATACCTATCTAAATCTATATCCCTACTCAACAATTTTGGATTATGATTAAGGATGCACATAAGTCACAACACATAATTAGAATCTCTAATTATACCACATAACCAATATCACATTGTCATAATTCCAGCATCAAGGTGCAAAGTTTTGTGAGTGTAAAACCAAAGTCTCCTTCTCCTCAATTGGTTCACTTGAACGCGTTCATCCTTATGCCACCATCCATTCTAGGAGGAATGGATCCTTCATCTGCCTTGGAGTAGCTGACGTAGAAAAGCTCAGAGACAATGCCAGTGAAAACAATAAAAGCAGCGCCAGCACCAAAGACTCCCTTCCTCAAAACCTCACAGGACGGAGGATGTTGTGTCAAGTAAGTCCTATACTTTGTATGGTAGGCATTCCTAACGGAACCCGCAAGTAAGCACACTTCAGCAATAAAGAAGGTGACCCTGAAAGGTCCAAAAACAAATATGTTCAGAGAGATAAATTTGATTCTCACATATTTGACAAGATTCTTACACACATCAGCGAAATTATTTATTTCCCTACTCCGGCTAGCAAAAGACCAAAATGCAGCTCATGAACCATGTTTAAGGAGAAACGTACCAGCAGGTGATAAATAAAAGAATAGCCCATGCTCTTGACTTTCCTGGTCGCAGCGCCCTCCCACAACATAAACATCGGCTTGCCAACATTATGAGTAGCTGACTAGCCAAAAGGAATAATAATGAACCTACACCCAAGCCAGTTGCAATATCTGATTCATACACACAGTAATTATACTCTGCATCTTTCCTGATAGTTGCCTGAAAATAAAACCCAAAAAGTTAATTTTATTATAAATTTACTAACAATATATGCTACAAAGATTAAATAACCTTATAGACAAAAGAGTTGTGTCAGAAATGTCTTCGTATTAAACTAAACATAAGCGATTATCCACTTTTAAAGAATTGAAACCTTATGTCCTTATCAAGGACAAAAAAAGGAGAAAAGAAAAATTGGAGTCATTGATTCATTGAATCATGACTTGAGGGCTTTTAATTGTCATCAACTTTAGGTTTTCAGATAGCTACAAGGTTGATATATATAATTACAATATTCACTTTTAGGTCGTGGAGTCTGCTGTCAGCTGAATATTTTGTTATGCACGCATTGCTGGTACATGCACACTCTTTCTCTCTCTCTCTCTATATATATTTCTTTTGACATCTGTATTTCTTGTGCCACAGTTGACGAGGACACACTTTTAACTCTTGCTCATCAGTGCCAAAAGTGTGAAGACAAAAGCATATCCCTATCTAAATCTACAGGGATTCTAAGGGCTCTAAAATAGATTCAGCTTTATTTGCAAGTTCCATTCTACACCAAAAGTAAAACAAGAAAATGCTGTTGAATTTATCCTCTGGATGTGACTGTGCTTATCTTCAAAGCATCTCAAGTTCCTCTCTTTACAAACTGTCCACCAGATAAAAATGTGACTGCTCATAATGCTTCTATAATTTATTGACATAATCAAAGGCATCTAAGTCACCAACACCTTCATCCGGGTTACAATATTGACATGATATCATGACAAGCTTCAGCATATGCAGTTCTTATTCCAATAAGTAAACCTCACCATATACATAACAATAAAAAATGAGCTAGTTGCCGGGAAAATATTTGTTCTAAACTTAATTTCCTCCATAACGTTTTCGGCTTTTCACATTTTCATTGGCACTTACTGTTGAAAAATGCAAGGACTCATTTTTGTGTTAAGGTACATAATATTAACTATGATGCAATTAAAAAAAACGATGTTCAATGAACATACATCTGAAGACTATTATCCTAGTATATTCTAAAGTGAGCAAGAATTACTGGTACAACGAGCACTAGAAATCGAACATGGTGTTATCTCTAATTTCTTAATCCTCGTATTGGTCTGACTCATCCAAGGAAATTTCAATTTGGTCAAAAATTGAAATATTAATTTAACACAATTGTTCCAATTATGGAACAATGGACCGACCCTGGGTTCTCAAAATGTACTGAGAATGCACCAATATACCCAAAGTTTTATGTAAAACCGATCTATGATGAATATCTTAACAATCTTGCACTATTTCAGAGCTGGATTACCCTTGTTAAGAAGTACTATAAAGAGTAAAGAGTTTTAGGATAGAAGTAAGATCTAATATATATACTGCAAGTTTAACTCCGATAAAAAGCATGACAGCAAAGAGATGTTGGAAGGGAAAGTGGCACGTAATACAGACAATGTAGATATATCTGCTCAATCTTCAAGCAGGAAGGCGCAATACATGAATTATAGCACAAAGGATTAAACTAAGTTGGCCAAGTGTCAGAGTGGTACAAGCATGTTCTGGAATAAAGAGAAACCTAACCAAGTGAAAGGCTAGGTATCCAGAACAGTTACGAGATCAGCAATGTTATAAATGTGTGGTCATACAAGATTGGACAAAATCAGAAATGATCACATTGGATGGTGGTTGCAAGTACACAGAGTAGAAGAGAAGGTTATATGATTTAGTCATATCCTATATAGACCTCCAAATGCATCAATCTATAGGTGTGACACTAAATTTATGGTACTAAAAAGGAAATAGATAGATCTAAGATCACATGCATGGGAAGTTGTCTATAAAACCTACAGTTTCTAGCAATCAACGCAGACTTAGCGAGGAATAAAACATAATGAAAGCAAGGATCCATATAAACAATACTGGTTAGACTAAACCTTAGTTCTTGTTTTTACGTTTACACTAGATCCAGGTAGGGATAAGAGTATATGGGTAAGTGTAAATTAGAAAACCTTCAGCTGTAGAACACCTCAATTTGCCTTGAAGACATTACTTACGAGCAAACAGAATGAGACCAAGCATAGCAGAATACATAGAGGACATATATATGCCAAATCCAAGAAGATTGGATTGCATTGTATTTGATCCATTGATTGATAAACATGGTAAAAGTTCTTAATTATAATTTTTCTGATAGAAATAAGACTATAATTTGGTAGATTATCTAACGTTATTTTGTTCTCCTTTTCTCTGAGTGCTTTAAATTTTTGGAGCTTATCTAACACAAGTATAAATCATTAGAGATAGAAATATAAGAATCAATTCAGCTCATCTATATATCGGATCAATCTAGCCATGCACATCCGCAAATAACAA
Organism: Nicotiana tabacum; assembly: GCF_000715075.1. Taxonomy (NCBI): domain Eukaryota; kingdom Viridiplantae; phylum Streptophyta; class Magnoliopsida; order Solanales; family Solanaceae; genus Nicotiana; species Nicotiana tabacum. The sequence continues at coordinate 112,232,245 of NC_134096.1, read as the reverse complement.
AACAACCTCAAACGAGGTGAATTACTTTTATAACAGCCTTTTTCATACTCTCATCAACATTGTTCCTCTGTCCCACATCTTGTAACAGGAGCGGAGCCAAAAGGAAAGTTACTGGTTCGGCCATACCCAGTAGCTTTAGTGCAAACATTGTATTTGTATTGTGAAATTCACTAAATATGTACAAAAATTAAATTCAGAACACAGTTACTATTACCTAATATCATTATCCTAAAATTTAGAACCCATAGTGTATAATCCTGGCTTCGCTTTTCTTTTCCATGCATATGTACACACAGACACACACACTAGTCTATACTGGCAAGGGTTGTAATCAGTGGCGGACGCACGTGGTGGCAAGCGGGTTCAAGCTGCGTAAATTTTGTATAAATATTTTATTTGAACCCACTTAACAACTGTTATTTTACGAATAAAGTTATGTACTTCTAAGATTGAACCCGCTTGCACAAAATCCTGGGTCCGCCACTGGTTGTAATGGACAACAACAACAAGAAGCATGTACTAGGCCAGCAATTGTCTCTAGAGGGGCATCACCCTGCTTGTTCAAAATTCAAAAGCTCTGCTAAACTTTCTTTCCCTTTTTTTTAAAGTTTATTAAATCAACTTCTGGGTCCTTCCCTGGACATCAACTCAACAAGCTAGAAAGTAAAAACTATGTATCCAATTATCCTCAACCTGGAAAAGGCTTGCTTGTGTTATTTCATAACGACTGTTCATAGGGTACAGATAGTTTTAAGAGCTGAGATTTTGTAACCCTAAAATAGCTAATAATTTGAGCATGGAGTTCAATTTACCAACTCAAAATACAAAGACTCCCAATACAATATATATATATATATATAATATGATAGTTAAAGCTAGTAAATAAGAACTCACAGTGGCTCTTCTCTGTTCAGCAGCAACAGCAAGTCCAAAAGCAATCAGATCAAACACAAAAACCACTACCAGTAACAGCGTCGATGCCATCTTCCTATTACCAACTTTATCTTCTTTCTTTCTTTTTTTTCCCCCTCTGCAGCCAAAATAGCGTAACTTTACTATATAAAAGAATGTTAGATGCGTATACGTAAGTTAGAAACTGAACATAGAAGTATACCAACAAAGAAAAAAGGAAAAGAGTGGGAGTATTTGAATTAATGGGGTACTTGCTGAGTAAGTAAAAGCTATGAGACTATGAGAGGAGGCTTCTGCCTTCTTGGAAGATGTCCAAATTACTTTATTCTTTTTCTGCTTTGTATACTCAGCTAGCTTTCCTGATTCTTCTTTAGACTGCTGCTTATTTTTATATTTCTCTTACTCTTTCTGTCGAGAGGCCACTATTTTAATTTTATTGAACCAGTTTAAAAGCTATTGAGTTCTAAATTTAATATTTGTATATATTTAATAAATTTTTTAATATAAATATATTGATTAAATAAAAGTTATTGGGTTCCGAACTTCTAACTTCGTCCCTGTTTCTAGCATATATTATTCCCACCCATGCTAAACCAACTATAGGATTTAAGTTACTTAAAGATTTTTTTACATTATTCCGTAATTTAACCAAATGGTATAAGTTAGTTATCTTTTCTTATCAGATTATAAATTAGTATTTGTTATAAAAATTTGTCTATAATTTTTGTTTGTAAAATAAATTATATTACTTAAATATAATTAAATTAAAGATATATATATATATATATATATATATATATATATATATATGCAAACACATCGTTAGTATTTAATAATATCGTATAATCATTAAATGCGAATAAATTTTCACCATCCTTACAAATTTTGTTGTAGAAAGTTACTGTTTTCGTCTTTAAATAAAATGGTCACGGTTCCATTAAAGGAAAAGTAAAGTGGTCACGTGTGTTCCACCAGGTGCAATGAAGCGCGTCCAACTAATCTTTGTTTCTTTTCTAATTTTAGAGGCATGAGAGACTACACCCCTTTGACATCTTTCAAATTTTATCGGCTAATCTTTGCAAAAGTTTTTGAATTTGAATAAAGAGAAATATTGGAGAAACCTTATTAAAGAATATACATGATTGACCTATAAGGACTTTATATGTTATGCTATCTAAATTGAAGGCCTAAATCAGAGGCGAACCTATAATTTAATGACTACGAGTGCTATTACTTTTAATGCAAATCAGCTATTTGTGAAGGAGACTGTATTTAGTCGGTTCGATTCGTTTGACTTTTTTTTCGATTTGATCCATTTTGAATTAGTTCATTTCAATTTATAAGTTTTTTTATACAAAAATAATTACGTTATCATCAAACCGAATAAATTTTATCATGTCGATCTAATTCTCTCGATTTAAATTCTATCGAATAATGTGACTTAAAAATATAAAATAAATAAAATTTTGAATAGCAAATAAACCCCTTAATCTACATATAACTAGATTAGTATTATGTCTATATATATTGTATTATAAATATATAATTATCACGTGTGTTCCCATTGATAATTGGTTTGAATTCAAGGCAACTTAAATTACTGAATATCTCTTCTGTATTATTGTTTAATATCTTTAGATTTTTCCTTTCAAGCACTAATAATTTTCATTTACCAGTGATGACAAAACTATTAATGCCACTTTCTCCAATAACGAGCCCATCAACTTGTTTAGCACCAGCACTACCCTTTGTTGCCTGCGGGATACAAATGCCCGCATATTTAATGTGTTAAAACCATTTTCGTACAAGTTGAGGTAAATGTCTAAAGCAATATCCAGTATATTTTCTGTTTGTTTTAGCAATAAGCTAGTACTTTCGTTACTATTCAACAGTCCAGGGATAGCCCTTTTTTCCACCATAACTTTCTACACGAATGGATCCGATTTTCATGAATTGGAACATCCCTTTTATATCTTATTGATACAAACTTAGAGACTCGGTGTCACGACCGAAACCGATGGGCCGCGACGGGCACTTGCTACCTTTTTCAATTGAGTACCAACATAACGTATCTTTCGTATCATACTATCATGGTCATGTGGTACCTTGTATGGTACTAGTCCATAAATATCGGGTATTATAGCCCGGACCGTATTTTTATCCCAAATTGACAATCACCAACGAAACTCATTTTCTTTGACTTGCTTACCCTCTCACCTTCGCGAATTTACTTATCACTTGTTTGAAATAGCATAATACTTATAACCTCAAAATAATCTTGTTCCCGAACTTACGTCGATTAACTTACGACGAAACTTTAACGTATGAAAATGCGGGATGTAACATCTCATTTCCGAACTTATATCAATTTACTTATGGCATACTTTCACGTACGAAAACATGGGGTGTAACATCATTCCCCCTTTGGAATATTTGTCCTCAAATGTTGACCGATGCACTTATCTTTATCATAACCTATAGCTCTTGCGAATACTTTAGTACTCTCCTTGCCATCTAGGCAACTGTTTTGTAAATAAATCCAAAGGCCGGGACATTCCCCCCTTTAGGCCTCTTTCTCACACCATGACTTGTGGTTTGCTACCAAACTCGAGGTTACTCTCGTTGCTTATACTATATATATAAATCTAAGTCCTTTAATGCTTCTTCATCACTGTTCATCTTAAGAATGATGGCATATTCTCATCTCATACTTTGTAACTTTTATCCATCCATTGTTGATTCACCTCAATATTGATCTGCAATCTACTACTGATAACTTGGTCTCTTATGTAATACTGCCGCTAGGGCTCACGTCTCCTCGGAAAATATCTGAAATGATTAGACTGATCCACCTAGGGGCGATACTATACTTCCATAATTGTATTTCATAGCATTCCAATATGATTCATCTTATGGGGGTATTCTAATCCTGTGTCGTTCATGAAATCCCTTTTTTCAAATCATTACTCAATCGAAGGTCCAAATGTCACACTTTATCTATCACAATTACACATTTATTCTACTATCACGATAGCATTCCATCTCTTCTAAATGTTACTAGCCTTAGACTCTTTTGAGTTCATTCAGGCTATACTGAGCTTTCTATAACTTAGACAAACCATCAACTCTTTTGTTTTCATGGGCTTAATCCTGAGGACCTATCTATTCCCGTCAGCTTCTCACTTGCCATTTCTTATCCTTACTCATGTCTTCCTAAAACTTTGTCGGTTTACCATACTTTAGCTTGCGGCCTACACATATCTATTTATACTACTCGCAACTTTCCTTCAACTTGCTTGCATCATAGATTTCCTTATGTCATCCTGAAACATCAAGCGAGACATCACATCGTCTCTAACTCTTCTTTACTCTCTTAATTAGACTTCTCGATACCTAGAAACCATAGGCTGGAAAATGTGCCACTGATGACGCCGCTATAATTCCTGGATACTGAATCCCAGCGCTTCTAGCCTTCTATCCGAAGTATGGACTATACATAACCTTCTGCATGTGAGTATCTCGTACGTTGCTTATCTTTACCTTACTTACCTTAAAATCTCGCATCACATCTTCTATCTCCTTCATGAACTTCCTTCCACATAGGTATAATTCACATCCACAACTTGAAACTCTATTATAATACTTGCAACTCTGGTCCATACACGATTCGGTAGAAGATTCATACTGACTTCTTATGAGGCTGGTACTCTTCTAACTGGCTTTTTCGTAGGGCCGTTATAGAATATGGTTGTTGTACTATCTCTCTTGTACCTCTGATATTAAGGGTGATCCTGCAATGTTCTCAATCACGATTTCTAAAATTTCCTGGGTCCAATAATCACACTTTTGATTTACTTGGTTGATGTAACTCTTTAGTTTCATCTTCCTTCTGATCAGCCTTTATGTAGGCTTAAGCTATATTCCGCTCTACGGCTCCTAGTATTAGCTATTTCTTTAGCCTTTCATGGGCGCTATGGAATATCCCTGATACAACCTTTTAACAATTCAACCATTTGTCTATGACCTGGACTTAATTCTTTCTTTTAACTTATACCAGAGTCTTCTACGACTGTATGATTGTCAACATATATGCTGCATGGATAATACTCTGAAATCTTAAGAGCATTCATAACGTAACCAACTCTGGATCTTTGATCGAATAATTTCTTTCGTTCCTTCCCAGCTTTCTTTAAACGTAAGCTATTATTTTTCTGGTCTTTCTGTCCCCCTGTTGCGTGCATACTTAGCTTATCTTAGTTCTCACGCATGCCGGAATTTTCATACAACTCATATAATCTTGAATATCACCTTTTTATTTTTTTCTTCTTCCCGTTCATTAGCCACGATAGGTGCCACTTTCTTATGGAGTGCATACATTGTTGTTGTGAGACTGTTGTTACAAGACCATTTCCTCTTTAGGTAATTGTGCTTAGGTTGAAGCCTTCTTCCTTATTTCCTCAGGTAGTCTTTTGTTGGAGTACTTAGGGAAGACCTTCTGACTCTTGTAAAGCTGCGAGCTTATTACATCGTATACTTGACGGAATTTTTGATGTCCTTCCTCGCCTATAATTATCCGTAGTTACTTACCTCCATGCCCTTGTGCTTGTAGGGTTGCTCCTGAACTGATATTTTGATTGTCTTCCCAGTGACACTCTCTTTTATTTTCGTAACACTCATACGGTACATTTAACTACCCCAACTCCTATCTAAATATTTCTCAAGGATCACGATGTCATACCTGCGAGACTGAATTCCCCATGTTGGGGTTCACTATGTTTATCTTGCACGATATGTTGATTTGTCTGTATCCTCTTGTCTAGCCATAACTAGGATCTTCCTCAATCAACTGCTAACAATTCGTTGGCCCATTCTCATATCAACATTCTGCGTAATCTTTCTTGGTTATTTCCTTTGTCTTAACTTACGTCTCGCACTGGCTCCTTATCTATTAATAATATCTCGGGCAGGAACCCTTACTTCCTCTCCTTGACGTCGTGTTTGTATAATGTTCTGGAATCGTTACATATCTGTAGGATTTGAATGAGTGCAACCTCATCCCTTTTTCATTTTTATCGCATTCTCCCTTTCCCATTCCATAGTTATTAAAACCACTTAATTCTGACTTAATGCCACATCACTCCATATTCTCCCCTTTAGGGGAGTACTAAGATTTAGTACTATGATGATCTACCTATAGATATTTTACCTCTAATCTTTGGCGTCTTTTCATATCATCGATGAACCTTACTCGCCTTGCGGTAATCCTTCTGTACCAAGAATAACAAAATTCCTTACTCACGAGGGTGACACTTAGTGTAACTGGCACACATAGTCCCTTAAGCTTAACTTTGCTCATATTAGGAGACTAGTATATAAAGGGGGCATTCATTAGTAATCCACCAAGCAAACAATTCAAGTTCTCCCTATTACAAAGCTTCCTTTAACAATTCTCTTGTGTTCTTTCTACCATGTTTTAGCGATCTTGAGTGTGGTAAGGCTGACTTGGCATACCAAGAACGATAGCAAGTTATGCAAGATATTGAGCGAGTTGTCAAGTGCCGCACGTGTACTTAGTTAACAACTAAGGACGTGACAATGTGGTATAGAGCAAAGGTTGCAACTAAGGGAATTGCGAACGACGGAGAAATTAACACTGCCAACACCCAAGCCAACATCATCCAAGATGTTGCTGGCAAGAGTGGTCATAACAAAAAAAGGAATGTCACCAACAACAGCTAGGAGGGGCCACCCGAGGTTGTGTCAAACGAAGGGCTTACATCCCAAGAACCATCTGTCACTGAGGCGAGCGAGGATGAAGTTGAGGTCCTGCCCCAGGACATCTCGCTCGGTAAAGAGTGGGTGATGAAGATGAACGTGGGGATGGACGTCGTGCATCTTCATGTATGACCTTTAAAGGTTATTCTTCTGTCGTCCATTCTATTATTTTCGAAATGCAATATGAAATTCTCATGATGCCGACTATTATCAAATCACTCAATCCCTAATTCATGTTTAGTTTATCTTGTTCACCAGCCCATACTGATTTTTATTACTCTAGGGTCTAACTTTTTCTTTTGGTAATCACGATAGAGTCACAAACTTATTTCTCAAAATGAGGATATGACTTTATAGCCTATACTCTTTTGTTGTCTAAAGGCCTTTCACCTCTCGTCTTTTCCTTCACTTGACTATAGACTCTGTAATACTGTCATTTTTTTTTATCTACCGTTGTCATCCATGTATCACATCTTACTCATAATGCTTCATTAACTCTCTTCTTATTTTTCCTGCTAACATTTCTATCTATCACTTTATTCTGAAAACCTCAACAAGACATTCTTTTGCTTTTAGTTCCCCTTGCTCCATCCACTGGCTATTCGGATCGCCTAACGTTCTCTCTCTACTAGGAACGGGAGTTATACTAAGATAATATTTATCCCTTCCAGGATTCCAGTACCTATCTTTGTAATACCCATATCTAGTTGTACTATTTTAGAGTGCACCATCTGGGTGTCTTACAAGGAGATCTATTAGCACATTTGTAATATCCTTCAGAAATGTCAACTAACGCAAATAATCCATCCACCATTTTGGGTTACTCTAAACACATCTAGATTCTGATATCTCGTCCTTCTCTTAAACCATATATGTTAGCTCTCATAGGGCATAACTAAGATGGGTGTGGGCGACTGTACATACATCTATTATTGTTGAAGGTAACTCAAAAGGCTTATATTTCTCTGCCTGAATTGTAATATTGTTAATCTTCATTAACTGTGTAGCTCGTACCCTCCTTCACCTTACTTCTTTTATTTGTTGAAACTTATATCTACCTTTTAAATCTCTTATTTCTTTTCACCATATGGGTGGGTAGATATTCTTGCCTTAAGGCTCCTTATTAAGAAGCTTTATATGTCTTAGTACATACATGATCTGCTAAAGACCTTACATTTACCCATCATAAGCATCATGTAAAAATCAAGTTCCTCTGATCCAACTTTTCCATGGCCACAGTCAATCTCTTACCAGCTATCTTTTGGATGTAGGTATCGTTGTATTACGAATAAAATAGAGTTTAAGAGTTTGAATTCATATAACTGAGCTCTACCACACGATCTAGAGTAAGAAGAAAGAGTGACAGTCCTAAATGCCCAGTAGCCTCCTGCTTATAAGTGTGGTGCACAACACACCCATAAACAAGACTCTACTAGACACGGCTTGTAGACTCTCTAGGACAGAACTGCTTTGATACCACTTTTGTCACGACCCAAACCGATGGGCCGCGACGATCACCCGGTACCTTTCTCAACCGAGTACCAACGTAATGTATCTTTCGTATCATACTATTATGGTCATGTGGTACCTTGTATGGCACTAGTCATAAATATCGGGTATTATAGCTTGAATCGTATTTTTTCCCCAAATTGACAATCACCAACGAAACTCATTTTTTTTTACTTGCTTACCCTCTCACTTTCACGAATTTACTTATCACTTGTTTGAAATAACATAATACTTATAACCTCAAAATAATCTTGTTCTCGAGCTTACGTCGATTAACTTACGACGAAATTTTAACGTACAAAAATGCGGGATGTAAGATCTCATTTCCGAGCTTATATCAATTTACTTATGGCGTACTTTCACGTACGAAAACATGGGGTGTAACAGTATTAAACCACATAACGCACAAAAAATAGAAATTATTGTGCATGTTTGCTTGTCACCAATCTTCTTAAGTATTGCAGCAAGTTCTTGCTGTAAAATACACAAAAACCTCTTTATTAACTAGCCATGCAACAAAATTAGGATAGAAAGCAGCTGAGTAATCCAGCAAATTGTTCACTACTTAATCAGCATAAAAGGAGTGCAAATGCACACAGCAGGACAAGTCAACACTAGAAAAGCAATACTTAACTCTATTTCAAAATTAAAACTAAATGTACAAAGTCATCTTAGCATTTCATAAGCATCTGAATGATTCTGAAAATATATAAAAGAAAAATAACTCCAACAATGGACACTAATATATCAAACGACATTGTCAAAAGTTTTTTTTGAAACAAAAGAAAAAAAGAGAGATCAGTTTTATAAAAGAAATACCTAAATTGCATCGAAACCACGATTTTTTAACTTTCTCCGGCTAGGATGTGAGAAATTTCATGAAGGATATGGGAAAACTAAACATAAGAGTAATAAAAGTTTTACAATGGGAGAACTACAAAGGAAACGATTTTAAATAAAGCTAGTGGAAAGTGTAGACGAGAAGGAGAAGAGAGCGAGTAGGGAGCATTATAAGTTGGCTAATAAAGAGGCAAAGCTAGCAGTTACGGCGGCCAAAACTACAGCTTTTAGTCATTTGTATGAGAAACTCGAGAGCCGAGGTGGGGATAAGAGGTTTTTCATGTTAGCCAAGGCGCGAGAAAGGAAGGTGCGTGACTTGGACCAAGTAAAGTGCATCAAGGACGAAGAAGGTAGAGTTTTGTTGGATGAGGGGCTTATCCGTCGGAGATGGCAAATCTACTCCCATAATCTCTTGAACGGGGAGGGGGACAGGAGCATTGTACTGGGTGATTTGGAAATATCTCGGAGTCATTGTGAATTTGGGTATTGTAAGTGGATTAGTATTGATGAAGTTGAGGGAGCTATGCGTAAGATGAGCAAGGGCAAAGCGACCGGGCCGGATAAAATTCCGGTAGAGTTTTGAAAGAGTGCGGGTAAGGCAGGCTTGGAGTGGCTCACCAGGATATTTAATGTTATTTTTAGAACGAAAAAGATGTCCGAAGAGTGGAGGTGGAGCACGATGGTTTCTGTATATAAGAACTTTCGGGGTATCAAGCTGCTTAGCCATACTATGAAAGTTTGGGAGAGAGTGATAGAGCTAAGGATGATGAGGAGTGTGTCTATTTTTGAGAACCAGTTTGGGTTTATGCCGGAGCGTTCGACTACAGAAGCCATCCACCTTGTTAGGAGATTGATGGAGAAGTACAGGGAGAGAAAGAAAGACTTGCATATGGTGTTCATCGACTTAGTAAAGGCGTACGATAAAGTTCTGAGAGAGGTTTTATGGAGATGTTTGGAAGCTAGAGGTGTACATGTTGCCTACGCTAGTTTGATTAAGGACATGTATGATGGAGTAAAGACCCGAGTGAGGATGGTGGTGGGGACTCGGACCATTTTTCGGTTATGATGGGGTTGCGTCATGGATCGACACTCAGCCCTTTTTTATTTGCTCTGGTGATGGACGTAGTGACGCGCCACATCCAATGGGGGTGTCGTGGTGCATGTTATTTTCAGATGATATTATATTGATTGACGAGAAGCGAGACGGTGTGAACGCGCAATTAGAGGTATGGAGGCAGACCTTGGAATCTAAAGGTTTCAAGTTGAGCAGGACCAGGACAGAATACTTGGAGTGTAAGTTTAGTAGCGAGACTCAAGGAGGGGAAGGGGAGGTGAGTCTGGACTCGCAGGTCATCCCTAGGATAGGGAGTTTTAAGTACCTTGGGTCTATTATTCAGGGGAGTGGGGAGATAGATGAAGATGTCACACATCGTATTGGGGCGGGATGGATAAAATGGAGACTCGCTTCCGGTGTTTTGTATGATAAGAAAGTGCCACCGAAACTTAAGGGTAAGTTCTACAGAGTGGCGGTCAGTCCAACGATGTTGTATGGGGCTGAGTGTTGGCCAGTCAAGACCGCTCATGTCCAGAAGATGAAGGTAGCAGAGATGAGAATGTTGAGATGGATGTGCGAGCACACCATGTTAGATTGGATCAGGAATGACGTTATTCGCGACAAGGTAGGTGTGGCCCCTATTGAGGACAAGATGCGGGAAGCGCGACTTAGATGGTTTGTTCATGTGAGGAGGAGCACAGACGCCCCGGTGAGGAGATGTGAGAGGTTGACTTTGGGGGGCCCACAGATAGGTGAAGGTAGGCCAAAGAAAAGGTGGGAGAGGTGATTAGGCAAGACATGGCATAGCTTCAGCTGACCGAGGACATAACCCTTGATAGGAAGATATGAAGGTCGAGGATTAGGATAGTAGAGTAGGTAGTCTAGAGTGTTCATAACAATAGTATGGGCACGCAGTACACCGCCTCGCCATCGCACCTATTAATTTTCGGCAAAACCAGCGATAGCGAGCCTTGTCCGAGCTCAACTCTCGGACTGCCATCAGTGGGCCATGGTTGACATCATATTCCACAAAGTCTGTCTTTCCAGATTTTCATGCAGGAATCCAGGCAACTTCCCATGCAGGAATCCAGGCAACTTTCCATGCTGAAATCCAGGCAGCTTTTCATCCAGGAATCCAGGCAGCTTTCCAGGCTGGAATGCACCAGGCTGTTTTAACAGCCAACCACCCCTTTGTATAGCCATTTTAGTTCTATAAATAGGCTTTGTTTTCATTCTTTGTAAGGGATCAGATATTGAATAAACACAACAGAAAATTGGCACTTGCCTCCCAAATTCGAGTCTCTTTATTTCAAAGCTTTCTTGCTTGTTTCGTGTGATTGCCATCGCTTTAGCACGATTGTGCTATTTATTGTCAAAGGGCTGAAGCTAAGTAGCAGTCAAGCTTACTTTGCTGCCCTCGCCGAACCTTCAGAAAAACGGTTCCGCGACAAATTGGTACCAGAGCCTAGGTTCTTGCATGGCTAAGAACTCACAACGTAACATTGAAGAAACCCACATTGAAGAGAACCCAGAACCACAAAGAGGCATGGGTCGAAAGTGCGACAAAAGTAGGGCCAGGGACGCATCTCCACCTGAAAGCAGAGTTGCTGCCCTATACTGCACCCGAAACTTCTCAAGCTATATCTCTAGATGAGAGAGTTTGTATGATAGAAAAGGGTCTAGAGGTCGCACATCGTCGTATTTCCGCTGCAGAAATCAATATTTGTTCACTTGAGTCAGTTGCCCTTGATGGACTTCAAGAAGTCAAAGGGAACGTTCAGGAGCAAGATGACGGGCTAAACAACCTTGAACTCAAGCTCACTGAGGCTTTGTCTTCCTTACAGGCAGAAGTTGAAGCTTTAAAACAGCGCCTAGAGGAGACAGCAGGAACCACTGGGCGAGGTCTCATCACTGTCCGAGAAACACGTATTGAGGCTCCCAAAACCAAAGAATTTCGGGGTGAAAGAAGCGCTCAAGACGTGGAAAACTTCTTGTGGCAGCTGGATGCTTATTTCGAACATGTAAGCATTACCAACGATGCTGCCAAAATCCGAACGGCAGCCATGTATTTATTAGAAACCACCATACTTTGGTGGCGCAGAAAGAAGGCAGATATGGAGAAAGGAACGTGCTTCATTGACATTTGGAAGCAGTTCAAAGAGGAGCTAAAACGGCAGTTTTATCCTCAAAACGTTGTGCACGAAGCTCGCCGACAGTTGAGGGAGCTTAGGCAAATATCATCCATCCGTGAGTACGTAAAGGATTTTACAAAACTCACCCTTCAGATCCCCAACTTGACCAGTGAGGATCTATTATTCCATTTCTTGGATGGCTTGCAGTATTGGGCCAAACAAGAATTGCAAAGGCGACAGATCGACAACGTCGATTAGGCTATTGTAGTAGCCGAGTCATTGGCAGATTTCCAGACCGGAGCGTCTAAGGGAAATAACAATCGGAGCCAAGCTGCTGCTGCTCCAAAGACGGACACCCACTGAGGCAAAGGCAGGTTTGTTCCCAATCGGAACAGTGATAATCGAGGTAACCGCAACAACTCTTCTAATTATCGCAAGGATTACGATGAGAAGAGAAAAGGAGGCGCACCGAAGGCTGCTCAGCGAGATGTTTGCTATCTCTGCGGAAATCATTCTCATACTGCTCGAGATTGTCCTACTCTGAACAAATTAGGAGCAATTGTCGCAGCACACCAGCAGCAAGGACAAACTGCTGTGCAACCCGAAGAGCGAAGAGCACCAGCTGATGGTGCAGGACAAGGGAAGAACAAGGCCGTAGGCTTGTTCAATCATATGGCCTTGATAAACCATATGACCATTGCCGCTATTGCTGCCCAACCGCCTCGTGTGAGGCCCCGTGAATCTTTATTCGTCGATGCCAAGTTAAACAGCAAAGATGTACGCATCATGGTGGATACAGGTGCAACTCATAATTTTGTGACAGAGGAACGAGCTAGGGAGCTTGGACTTGTCTTTATTTCCAGTGACACGATAATGAAGACTGTCAATGCCCTTCCCTCTACCGTTCATGGCTTTGCTCCTAACGTACAAATTGCTTTAGGAGACTGGCAGGGATTAACGGATTTCACCGTTGCTCCCATGGATGTCTTCGACATCATTCTGGGATTGGACTTTTGGTACGAGGTCAACGCACTTATTGCACCACGTATCAACCAGCTTCACATAAGCGATCCTGGAGGTTCGTGTATTGTGCCCCTTGTTCGGGTACCACAAACTGGAGTGCATTTGTCAGCGATGCAACTTGTGAAAGGTTTCAAGAAAAGAGAACTAACATTTCTTGCAACCCTGACGGGAATCGTTGAGCATTCCCTTGAGGCAGTAGCATTGCCTCCCCGCATTGAGCAAGTCCTTGATGAGAATAAGGACGTGATGCCGGAAGAACTTCCCAAACATTTGCCACCACAAAGGGAAGTTGATCATCAGATCGAGCTAGTTCCAGGGGCAAAGCCACCTGCCATGTCGCCTTATCGCATGGCGCCCCCGGAATTGGAGGAATTGAGGAAGCAACTCAAGGAGTTGCTAGAGGCTGGCCACATACAACCATCCAAGGCACCTTACGGAGCTCCTGTCTTATTTCAGAAGAAGAAGGAGGGTACCATGCGGTTATATATTGATTATAGGGCCCTTAACAAGGTCACAGTGAAGAACAAGTACCATATCCCTCTCATTGCTGATTTATTTGACCGCTTGGGGCAGGCCAAGGTGTTCACCAAGATGGATCTGAGGAAAGGTTACTACCAAGTGCGGATTGCCGACGGAGATGAGCCCAAGACAACTTGTGTTACACGATATGGGGCTTTTGAATGGTTAGTAATGCCATTCGGTTTAACAAATGCTCTAGCAACCTTCTGCACTTTGATGAACAAATTATTTCATCCCTTCTTGGATCAGTTCGTTGTCATCTATCTAGATGATATTGTGGTTTACAGCAACAATATAGAAGACCATGCGGAACACCTTCGCAAGGTATTCAAGGTACTAAGGGAAAATGATCTGTGCGTCAAACGTGAGAAGTGCAGCTTCGCACAGCCCATAGTACAATTCCTCGGGCATACAATTAGCCATGGGGAAATTCGGATGGATAGGGACAAGGTGGAAGCTATCCAGGACTGGGAAGCTCCAACAAAGGTACCGGAACTTCGGTCCTTCCTCGGTTTAGCCAACTATTATCGGAGATTCATCTTCGGTTACTCGGCTATTGCATCTCCCCTCACTGATTTGCTGAAGAAAGACAGAGAGTGGGAATGGAGCGACATATGCCAGAAGGCATTCGAGAAACTCAAGGCAGCAATCACCAAGGAACCCGTATTGGCCCTGCCTGATTTCTCGAAAGTATTTGAAGTCCAGACTGATGCGTCTGACTTTGCTATAGGAGGCGTACTGATGCAAGAAGGCCATCCTATAGCCTTTGAGAGTCGAAAGCTGAACGATGTTGAAAGGCGTTACACTGTCCAAGAGAAAGAAATGACTGCTGTAGTCCACTGCCTAAGGACTTGGCGTCATTACTTGTTGGGAGCACATTTTGTTGTCAAGACTGACAACGTTGCAACAAGCTACTTCCAAACACAGAAGAAGCTATCTGCCAAGCAAGCTCGTTGGTAAGACTTCTTGGCCGAATTCGACTACACCCTGGAATACAAACCAGGGAAAGCTAACGTGGTTGCCGATGCTTTGAGTCGCAAGACAATATTAGCAAACATGGTTAGCTCAGCAAGCAGTGGCATCATCAAGACCATCAAGGAAGGTATGCAACATGATCCCGTGGCAAAACAGCTTATTGCCTTGGCCAGTCAAGGCAAAACTCAGTGCTTTTGGGAAGGAAGAAGATGGTCTATTGTACACCACTGGCAAAAGGGTTTACGTGCCCAAATGGGCAAATCTCCGGCGTACTCTGCTGAAAGAAGGTCATGACTCTGCCTGGGCAGGTCATCCAGGGCAAAAACGCACGATGGCCCTGATCGAGTCTTCTTATTATTGGCCTCGGATGCGGGACGACATCGAGGTATATGTACGCACTTGTCTAGTTTGTCAGCAAGACAAGGTGGAATCCAAGCTTCCTGGGGGATTACTTGAGCCGCTGCCAGTTGCGGCGAAGCCATAGGACAGCATAACCATGGACTTCATCACGTGTTTGCCAAATTCGGAGGGATTCGGCACCATTAT
Organism: Nicotiana tabacum; assembly: GCF_000715075.1. NCBI lineage: Eukaryota > Viridiplantae > Streptophyta > Magnoliopsida > Solanales > Solanaceae > Nicotiana > Nicotiana tabacum. The sequence continues at coordinate 112,216,960 of NC_134096.1, read as the reverse complement.
GGTGGTTGTCGATAGATTCACCAAGTATGCAACATTTTCGGCCACCACTGCCGGTTGCAAAGCTAAAGAGGCAGCACGCATATTCTTGAGGGACATCGTGAAGTATTGGGGCGTGCCTAAGCACATCGTAAGTGATCGTGACCCTCGTTTCACCGGCGCATTCTGGAAAGAATTGTTCAGCTTGTTGGGAACTCAACTGCACTTCTCAACAAGTTTTCATCCACAAACAGATGGACAAACGAAAAGGATTAATGCCTTGCTTGAATGCTATCTGAGGCATTATGTCAGCGCCAATCAAAGAGACTGGGCTAAGCTACTGGACATAGCTCAATTCTCTTACAATTTGCAATGCAGCGAGGCGACTGGGAAGAGTCCCTTTGAGCTTGCAACTGGGCAACAGCCCAACACTCCTCAATCATTGCCCGCCAACGTCGGATTGAAGAATCCGGGGGCTTTTCACATGGCCAAGTTTTGGGAGGAACAAGCCGACCTAGCCAGGTCATATCTTGACAAGGCAGCCCGCAAAATGAAGAAATTTGCGGATAGGAAGCGTCGCCCAGTCAACTACAGGATTGGAGACAGGGTTATGGTGAAATTAAATCCACGGCAGTTCAAATCACTGCGAGGCGTACATCATAGTCTGATTCGCCGATATGAGGGCCCATTCGAAATTGTTGCCAAAGTGGGGATAATATCATATCGACTGGACATGCCGCGTCATCTGAAAATCTATCCAGTCTTCCATGCTAGCCAATTGAAACCATATTTCGAAGACAAGGAAGACAAGGATCGGGTGCAGTCCAGCCGAAGCCAAATTTTTGCTACTCCGCCAGCAACAGACAAGCAATTGGAAGCCATCATAGATCATCAATTGGTCCGTGGAAAAGGATGGGGCAATTCAAGCGCACAGTTCCTTGTTCATTGGAAAGGAACTTCGTTAGAGGAGGCATCATGGGAGAAGTTTGAAGATTTGTGGCAGTTCAGGGAACAAGTCCACAATTATCTTCAGTTGTGTGGTGCCGGGGTCGTCGCCATTTCAGGTGGGGGAGCGGCACCGCCCCGCCATCGCACCTATTAATTTTCGGCAAAACCAGCGATAGCGAGCCTTGTCCGAGCTCAACTCTCGGACTGCCATCAGTGGGCCATGGTTGACATCATATTCCACAAAGTCTGCCTTTCCAGATTTTCATGCAGGAATCCAGGCAGCTTCCCATGCAGGAATCCAGGCAACTTTCCATGCTGAAATCCAGGCAGCTTTTCATCCAGGAATCCAGGCAGCTTTCCAGGCTGGAATGCACCAGGCTGTTTTAACAGCCAACCACCCCTTTGTATAGCCATTTTAGTTCTATAAATAGGCTTTGTTTTCATTCTTTGTAAGGGATCAGATATTGAATAAACACAACAGAAAATTGGCACTTGCCTCCCAAATTCGAGTCTCTTTATTTCAAAGCTTTCTTGCTTGTTTCATGTGATTGCCATCGCTTTAGCACGATTGTGCTATTTATTGTCAAAGGGCTGAAGCTAAGTAGCAATCAGGCTTACTTTGCTGCCCTCGCCGAACCTTCAGAAAAACGGTTCCGCGACAAATAGTTTCGCTTTCTGTTGGTAGTAGGTTTCTGTTATTTTCTTTCATTGTTGAACACCTTACTATCTTGTTGTTTTATTCTACTTTTATATGGCTTTTTGGTACTGTCCCTTCTTGCCTATATTTTCATTAATATTGTTCTTATACTTTCCGGAACCGAGGGTCTATTGGAAACAGCATCTCTATCCTCACAAGGTAGGGGTAAGGTCTGCGTACACACTACCCTCCCAAACTCCACGATGTGGGATAATATTGGGTTATGTTGTTGTTGAGCTAAAAGTATGGAAAGAATTTAAATGTGGAAGAGCTAAAATAAGAAAAAAGTCGAATAGTTAAAGGAAATATCCTGGCCCTTTTGTTAAATAAACATGACCTTATTCAATTGAAAAACTTTTTAAAAAAAAAATCAAAATTCAAAGTACAATATATACTACTCAGATATATATAAGAAAGAAAATGTAATTCCTCTGGTACAAAATATTCCTTTACCTTTTTAACTTTGAACAAAATATAATTCCGAGTTGCGCTTACTTTCTTACTTCGAAGCAACTAAAGATGATAATAGACACTTATCATTTATCGCACAAAAATTAGCCGGAAGTATGGGCATATCATTCTTTACGGAAAAGGTAATCTAACCAAAAGATTGTTTATGAAAAAGTTTGGGCGTGATCACACGACATAGTAATATCTTTTACCTCATATATAAAAGAAATATAGGTAAGTAATATTATGAAAATGATTTAATTATTCATCTTTGCAGGTAAAGATACTCAACAGTATTTTTCTTACCAACTACATAGCCGGAATCAAACGTAAAAATCGGAAGATTACAACAGTTAAGTGCCGTCATACAACTTACAACTCTCAACTACCTTGGCAGAACGTAGCTATCAATTGAGGCGTAACATACTAGATCAGCATTTCTGAAACACACGAGCTTTTCAATTAAATTAGATAATATCAAAAAGACATATTCAAATCGGTAGATATCTCTACAAATATACAGCTAACCCTGCCGGATAAAACCATTATGGTACACCTTGAAGTATTACATAATCTCCAAGATCTCAATAACACATCTCTGTCCCATAGAATTCAGATGGCAACGCTTGAGCTGAGTTTTCCTTGCTTTCCCCACCTATAATGAGCATGAGCTGATTACTGTGGTATAGTTGTTAAGGTGTTTCTCGACAAACATAAAGCAACATATGATGCGAGTTCACTGGGAATGTCCGAAGAATCACACACAACCAAAAGCTCTGCATCTAGAATTCCATAGATCCACTCTTTAGCCTTTCCATTCGTGCCTGGAGACCTGAAAGTGCCTTCTCATCCATAGGAAGAACCCCACTCTGAATGGAATTTTCAACGCTAGAATGTTCCATACCAGGAGCTTGACTTGACACCATGTGGCTGACATTACCATTCATGGACATTAGTGTTCTACTACTTGGGTCCGGGTTCCCCCCAGTTGCTGCTAATGACATGCTTTTCATTCTTTCACGGATTGCTTCTAGTGTTCCACTAGTAACTGCAACAAAAGCTAACTGGTAACTGACATTTGTTGCGAAAAGTTAATATATCAAAAAGGAAAAAAGAAGAAGGAAAAGGCTAGAGGAGAAATAGCTTAGCACATGCATACCTCCAGAAGGCAATCTATCATTTCTTTGTTCCCCCAATTGGTGCCGTAACTCCAAATGTTCAGATGAGAGCCCTCTTGAGAGCAGGGCATTACCACCCCTGTCATCTTCGCCATATGATGGTGGCAAACTAAATTGTGATGGTTCAACTTTATTGTTTACAGATTTTGCATCATTCAATGGGTTTGTATTTACGGGAGATAACTTGCCAAATTTGGGAGAAGACAGGTTTAATGAAGATGGGGGAGGAGTTGACATGGGTACACTAGAAGGCGTCCTTCCAGCCGCAGCATTCTTTTCCATCTGCAATATTATTTACACACAACAATTGCTTCATGACTGACAATTCTGAGTCTATAAATGTGTAGGTCAGAGATCCAATTCACACCTGGGCAAGACCATCTCTAATATATGTTCGGAATGCCTCACTAGCATTTTGCAGCTGAGCAAATATATCAACCTAAAGCAGATTGGACAAAATGATATTACAAGAAGTTCAGCATTATGGCAGGAACATAAGTTAACACTTAACAGGATGAAGTATTATACCTTGGGATACAATTGTGTGATCCGGTACAACTCATAAAGACCAATTGTGCATGTTTGCTTATCACCGATCTTCTTAAATATGGCAGCAAGTTCTTGCTGTAAAACACACAACGTAACAACTTTTTTATTAACTAGTACAAAAGAAAAGGGCAGCCCGGTGCAGGGAAAGGCCGCACCCAGGGGTGTAATATAGACAGCCTAACTTAATGCAATAATTAGTGATTAATTCCACGGCTCGAACCCGTGACATAGGTCACACAGAGACAACTTTACCGTTGCTCCAAGGCTCCCCTTCAACAAGTACAATACAACAAAATAGTATTTCACGTGATCTACTTACATGTAATAGATTGTAACGTGGAATAGCTGATGAACGAAGGAAAATTCACTTTTGAAAGGAAAACAAGCTAAAAAAATGATGGCGAACAACACACTATACCTTCAGCTGTGCATCTGCATTATGTGTTGCAGGTGCTGGATTATTCGCTGCAGAATCACCCCAGTGAGTTTGCCCAGGTACAGACGGAGTCAACATCCTTGCAGCTGCCAAGGTCTGAAAGATTATTAACATCAGTTGGGAACTCCACATGAATGACTAGAGCATAGAAGCCACATGAATGCAAAAAAACTGCATGACCTGAAGGTTAAGATCAATGTAAGCAAGAATAATGGGTGGTGGTTGCATGTCTATCGGCACCATCGATAGGTGACCTTTAATGGCAGTACCACGAAGCTTGACAAGCTCATGCAACACAGTTTTCACCATTCGTAAAGGTTTATCATCGGCTCCCGCTCTGTCAATATTTAATAAGATGAGAATTAGGATACAAAGTCGCTGTTAATCCATATTGAATCACATACCCAAAAAGCAAAAAACTGAAATCTAATTAAAAGACACCTCCTCCTGATCTCATCCATTCCTAGTTCTTGCAGGTAAATGTGAATGCTCTGAAGGATCCGATCAAGGTCGACATCATATATGGTGCTTTGAAGAACCTATATAATGTGAAAGAAAAGATTAATAGCTAGCCACAATATCAACCTTCAAGAAAGAAACTTGTCTATTATTACTGCTGCAACCTGAGAGAGCTTGTATAGATTTTGCATCCAGAAAGTTACTACAAACATATTTGCATAAAGACGCAGATACTGATAGAAATTTCCTACACATCACAATCTAAAAAATCCAGGAATGTTGCAGTGAAAAGCAATTAAAATTACCTTCGTAAGTTTTATAAGACATTTCACAACCAAATCAGAGAACTTCTGATTTCGTATGACAAGAGATTCATCTGTTGCTGGAGATGGCCACCTTGATGGGTCCAAAGGCCTTAATAATTTAATCAGCACAACGAAGGATGATGTTCGATCAGCATTGTCCTAGATTAGGGACCAACGATAGATAGAAAATATTCATGACAAGTCCGCTAAAACAAAGGTAAACAAGTATTACATTCTAGTTGATGAAATTTCAAAATCAGAAATACCAAGATTTTTAGCATCAGAACGTTCAATGCTTTCAAGAGCTGACTGCCATCATCCATGCGGGGTACTCTCTCATCAAGAAGCCAAAGCAAAAGCTCAGTAATGAGGATATCTAGGGTACTCTCCTTTACGGCATGAGCAAGTGTTCTATTCTGGAATGTCTGCAAACAAAGAAACAACCACAGCTTGAGATAACTCCCAATATGTGTTGGTCCCATATCAAGGAATAATCAGTATTGGAGAAAAATTAACAGAATTTGGAAAACCACATACCTGCATGAGTGTGTTAAGAACATATTTGCAAGATCTTGATGATGCACCCATCAGACTGAAGTCAAAAGTTCTTGCTACCTGTAGTCGGTCTAGAATATGAGCAGTGTGAAGCATATACAGACAACAAAGAATGAGTCACAAAAAGAATGATAAGTATTGTGCCTTATTTGCCAAGCAGGAAACAAGCTTGTCTGCATCTTTGACAATGTCGTCCATGGCACTGCCTTCAGGATCGTTGGTTGCTACGGCCAACAAATGACACACAACTTTCATGCCTTCAACAGACTGCAACAAGGAAAAGGTTTGCTTGCATCAGTGAATAAATGACAGTTACTCTCCATCCTCTTTAATGATGCATCCACAAAAGCAGAATAATCAGGACATAGACAACCAAACAAACAAACAAAGAGAGAGATGCATAACCAGCCGTAATAAAAATGTGCAATATACACAACAAGTGCATCAAATGAGAATTTATGCCCAAAAAATAAAAGGATAAACAAACACCAGCAACTGAAGGCATTCAACTCCAGCAATTGAAATATGGATCCAGATTTCTAAATTTGAATGGAGACAAATACCATCCATATTCTTAAACAAAAACACAAAAACATTGAGCATCATATTAATATTGGCAATCATTAGAACACCCAATATTGATATATTGTAGTACTATTTAGAGTATAGTTATTTTTACTCAGCTGCTGGCGGACGTATGGAGTATTTAAGCATTATACAACCCTATATTTCTTTAAACACGGGGTATGACAAGTGATTAAGATAAAACCACCTCTCCTAATCCAGGAAAAAGCAAAAGGAAAAACAACCTGCTCCGGAGAATCAGATGCTATAATATCCAGAGCTTCATTCCAGTCAGAGGGACCCATTGTACCAGAAACTGGCCGGAGATTCACAATTCTTTCCATCGGAAACTCTGTATTGTTATAAATATCCCTGGAAAGAAGAGATAAAGCAAACATACAAAAAAAACCTTAGCAACCCAGATTCAGATTGGTAAGAGAAATAAGATGCAAGGATCTCTTGGTCACCTATTTAAGATTGGGCCAGCTAACGACCGTGAAACTTCACCACTCGGCTCCGCTATATCGGACCTAGAGATCAGAAAATCAACATTTCCAATGTCAAAGAAGAAAGTTACTGGCTTAAGGTAACATACGAGCTCAATCTGGGTACAAAAGGCAGAACGAAAGCTCAAATAGATGTGGTTATTCTATAACCGGAAATTTTAAAATATAATTTTTTTCCCATAGAAACAAAACCAAAAACAAATTAGAACTTAAAGGAAGACCAGCAATTGGTAAGCTACAAGGTCAAAGTGTTCAATAAATATTTTGAGAATGAGGGTCAAAGTGTTCTATAATTATCCAGGTCCTAGACAGTTGATTGTTAATTAAAAGGTTGGATTTGCAGTCCTGGGAAAAGAGGTAATTTGATACCCCGCAAAAGTTGTTTTCTTGTCTAGTTGAAACGTTAAACATTGAAAGTACACTCCTCCAAAAGAAGTTTCTTGTCTAGTTGAAACTTTAAACATCGAAAGTACGTGGTGTGTGTACCAAGAAAAAATATCCTAAGCAATTAGATACCCGTTGTCTCTCACTGAACGCCTTAAAGCAGCCCTAGCTTCCCCAGGTCTTCCCTCTCTTCTTTTGTCCATCTCTCTAGCCTGGAAAAGATTAGTGAGCAATTCTATGAGAAAGGAAAGAGAAGAAAATATGCAAGAAAACAAAGCAAAAAGAAGAACAGAGAAGTTTACCTTCCACTTGAATCTATCATCTAACATGCTTCTCTGCGCCTCCGTAAGCTTTCCAAGATATTTCCAAATGTCATCACCTGAAAGACGTTTAATTAGAACCTTAACCAACATCCAAACTATTCTACCATCCATCCAGTTCAATGAAAAAGGATCAGAAGGAAAAACACACACACCGGGAGCTCAAGGAATCTTACAACCAATAGCCAGCTAAACTCAACCTTATACCAGTATTAATAACTAATGAGCCTCAAAATGAACACAAATTTTACAGTTTTGGAAGCCTAGCAAGTTACAGGTCTGGATTAAGGGTGGCAGGCGGGTCGGATCGGGTCAGATATGGGCGTGTTGAAAACGGATAAAGCAAAAACGGATAAAATATACGACCCGGCTCATATTTAATACGGATAAAAAATGGGTTAACCAGCGAATAATATGGATATCCATATTATCCATGGCTTCTTAATTATGATCACTTTTGGGAGAATTCCTAGTCTCCAAACTTGAGGAACCCCCAATTTGAGTCTTTGCAAATGTAAAAGTTAAACTCATTGGTTATCCATATTTTAAGGGGGTAATATGGATATTTATCCATATTCGACCCATTTTTAAAAAGTTTATTTTCCAACCCGTTTTTTAGAGGATAATATGGATGGATAACTGTTTTTTTAATCCATTTTGCCACCACTAGTCTGGATGTAACTTGCAAATATAGCTGCCAGCAAAATCTTTGTGATGATGAAGATCCAGTTACCATTTCCAAAACTAAAGAGCCTCACAGAACACAAACACTCACCAAGAATCTTATAGCCAGTAGCAAGAGTATTCAACGCAGCCTTCCTAGTTTCACCATCTCGTTCTGCTGTTAAATTTGCGACATCTTTCAACGATTTTAATTGTCCACCAATCTATCAGCAGGAAATACCATATGAGGATTAAGCAACTTCTAGAAATGAGAAGATCAATACACTCGGATCTTTACCTCAGCTTCATGATTATCCAGTAAGTAGCCAACAAGGTCAGCACATTCTATACGAGTTCGATTGCTCCTTGATCGTAAACCTTCCAAAATATAAGGAAAAGTCTTTGCAGCAGAATATGCGTGAATGATTTGCTTAGTTAGCTCTCGCATTTTTTCTCGCACTTTTTCAATGTTATGGCCAGACTGGAAAAGATTGAAAGAAGATATCAGACAGGTCAGTGTTAATGTGAAATAAATAGGAGGAGATGTTACATGTAAAAACCATCAGTTAACACACCTAAATATCCCTTTGTGTGAATGTAACATCAAACAATGTCAGACTACAATAAAAACCAAATGTCTAACATAGTCTGCTATCCGAAGGTAAACGCATACCAGAAAAGGCAGTTAGCTCGATTTACAGGTATGCCTATATACACACATCTAAAAGATGAATATAATAGGGTATTGCCGGTAATAAATAAGAAAATACTAAGGATCCAAGCTATCAATAATTATTTCTCATCTTACAATCGGTTGCTTTTCATGTCTCTCTTCTTTTGCCTCTGCAGGAGGAGAACAATGTTGATTTTGTGCTAAAGAAAAGGATGGAGTTGCCATTGCCAAATTATCATCGCACTCATTAACCACTTATCTTATGTCTTTGTTCCCTCTCCCGGCAAAGAATAAACAAAGAACTGATAAAAGGGATATCTTACAGCATGGTACCAACGACAGGAAATCTTTCAACCTTGTTAACTGCAAATCACTTATCAATCACAAGATTATTGGGGGGACTAGGAATCAAGAATCTCTGAATACACAATAAAAGTTTGTTGATGAAGTGGCTATGGAGGTCCAACCTAGAGGAGCAAGCTTTATGGTGTAGGGTGATATCTGACCATCGTGCACCAAACCAACCAAAAAAACATGTGGAGTGTCAGTTTGGAGAAGCATAAGGAATCTATGGCCTGAAATCAGGCAACTTAGAAACATTAGAGGGGGAAATGGCAGCAAAACTGTGTTCTGGCAGGATGTGCAATGGTACCTTGAAGGACCAATTCCGGATCTAGACGAGTTACTGGTTTCCAACAATGCTACGTATGTGACTTTTGGGGATGTGCAATGGTACGTAAGGACCAATTGGGAATGCCAGAGTATGTGACTTTTATAAATGGAAAACTTTCAAGGTTGCTCACAAGGCGTAGATATATGAAATGGAAAGGCTCCTGCAAAGGAGAATTCTCAGACAAGTCTTGTTAAACCGTGGCCTTGGAAACAAATATGGAAAGTCAAATGCTACTTATGTGGCAGCCAAACAGAAACCATTAGCGATCTTTTTTTGCACTGTCCTATTACAGACAAGCTATGGCAGCTAGTTCCCAACTTTGCTGAACCAAATGGTCCTTGCCTGGGAATACAAGGGATCTTTGTTGTTGTCGGAATAGGCAATGGCTGGACAAAGCAAGAAATAGCTGGTGTGGTTTACAATTCCAGCTTGTATCTGGTTGATGATATGGAGAGAAAGGAACTCAAGATGTTTCGAAGAGAAGCAAAAATCGAGGATTAAGTTAGACTATATCATTTTATTTCACTTTTGGTGACTTGGTGTAAAAAGGAATATGTGAATGAGGCAGAAATTTTATTATAATTCATAGAGGTTTTTGCTCACTTGTACAGTAACACCAGCGCTACCTTTGTACTTTTTTTAATACAATTATTACCATTTCAACAAACATAACAGAAACAACCTGAATTAGAAATGCTGCAACAAATCACAAATAAACGTACAAATAACACGCATAAAGAACATCATAACAATTTTAAGTAAAGGAGCTCATTGGACAAGTACCTTCTCAACCAAGCAAGGAAGGAAAATGGCAGCTTCAGCTTCAGTCATCATGTATCCCTCGTTCCTTAACATCTCAAAAAGCTCAGGCAGAAATTCCAGAACCTGAGAAACATTATCACAGTAAAGTACAGAAATGGCTTTAGGAGAGAAAGCAACAAAGCTAAAAAAAATAATGTGATCTCATTATGGAAAAGGACAAATAAAAAGAATAGGGATAGAAATAAACCTTGAGCAGGCAGGAAGTGTTTGATTCACAAAACCTCAGGACAAACCATCTCAGGGCTATATCAAGAACTTCAATTAGTTCCTTCGCAATTGATGGAAGTGCCTGAAAAGTGCAAAAGGAATATGGTTGATGATAGTGAATTAAAAAAATAATGTTAATTTAATGATAAAAGCACCTTTTGCAGCATCTCTATTCCATCAACTTGTTTCTTGAAGTCTGTACTTAGAAGCCTCCGGTGCAAATCCTCTCTGAAGTACTTCATCAGGTCAGTCTGTGCCATTAAACATTAATGAGATTAACCAATCAAATGAAAACTAAAGCAAGAATTATAATACTACAAAATGCAACTTCTTGAAACCTCAAGATCTTGTATTTGTTCCAACCGTGGCTCTTCAAACTTAAATCTGCGAACAACTATTCTCTCTCTTTCACCCTGTAAATGCATTCGGTCATAGCATTACTGAACAAAAAGGAACAGATAACACAAATACAATATTTCCTGAAATTAGATATACCTTGTGCGAGTCCTTAACATTTATCAAAGCTTGTGACTGGACACTAATGTCCTGAACAGACATTAAGGTCTCTTGCCTTGAGTTCCTTGTAGGAATAGCTCTCTAGAGAAATAAATAAAAGAAAGAAAATCAGTACTCCAGTTGCTCCCTGCCTTGAGCCGTTCAAGCACATAAAAACATACCGAAGCTCCAGCTCTGTTTCCATGCCTAGAAGCACGTTCAGCAGGACCAGTGGATTTTCCAGTCTTTGATCCCACCTTCGATGTTGTCCCAGTGGAAGATGTTCTTCCAAGATCAAAGGTTTCTGACAAGGAATAACAATTTATTGCAATCACGTAAACCAAAGATAAAATAATAGATTTGTAAAGAGCTACCACTACTAATGGACTAAAAAGAAAACATAAAGTTAGAACATAGCATATAGTGTACCTTGAAGTACCCCATATGGTCTCAATCGCTCAACAACGATAGCTAAAGCAGGTCCTTGAATATCTTTCAGGTTCTTGCTCACCTACATTAGAGAGAGACGCAATGAAAAAGAAAGACATATCAAGCAACTAATTGGAGTAAACAAGCAGAAAGAGCTTAAAACTATTTAAAGCTCATATACCATCTCCTGCCCGCACACTCTAAGAAGTTCTCCAAAGCAAGCTTCTGCTGCTTTCCGAACATCAGCTGATTTGTCCTAATATATAAAATGCAATCGCTTTAGAGCAAGATATAGACAATAAGGTCCAGTAAAAGGAGGCAGAGAATATACGGCAGAAACTGAACGATTAGGGCAAGAGCCATCAATTTACCGTCATAGCAGATGCAACAGGCTTTAGAAGGTGTACAGCATCAGGAAATTCTTTCATTACAGTTAGTTGTTTGGACAACCAATCAAAGAGATCTTTGCGGCCCTCCGCACCAAGTTTGGCATCAGTTAGTGCACCAGTAATGTAAGGCACCTACAATAACATGATTGTCAATGAGTTGAACAATGCAAACCAAAAACTAGAACATACTACAGAACTTGAGAGGTGGAGACCATTTTATCAAGATGAACAGCAGCAAGCCAAGAATCTAATGTATTCAAAGTGCACTCTCTCATGTGCTTTTTATTGTCACCAAGACATTTCAATATGTCCGACAGAATCCCCTGCAATGAAGAACATAATTGAATAATCAATAACAAGAAAAAAGACTGACACAACAAAATTGAGGTTCTGATCAAATTGAACCTTGCTCGACTTCTCAACTGCTGGTCCCATAGCTGAAGCAACACCACCAACAGTTGACAAAGTTGCTATGACTAAATTCTTGTTGCTGTCACATAGACGGCCCCTAAGAGCACCAAATAACTCTCCTGCACAGTTATGGGAAGAAAATATGAAGTGGCATTCGAACGCACACAAGTACAATTGCAAGATACCACTCACAACACAATAAGAACACCATACCAGTTCCAGTAGGTTGAATGCGCTTATTGGCCTCTTCCAATATCTTATTTACAGTTTCAATAGATTCTAAGCGAGCCTGAAACGGGAAACAAGAATTACAGCAGAACTACTAAGACACAAATTGCTGATAACATCAATAACATAGGGCGTACCTTCCAGTCAGAACTTTCCAGTCCCTTGAGCAAAGCAGGAGTTATCTTTCCACTAATGTCTTCACGAGGAAGACTATCTAGCCCACCGCTAGACAAAGATGGGGCATCTGATGTCTTCACAGTCTTCTTTGGGGCTACAGATGCACCCTACATATGGAGAAAAAGTTAAAGCCACAACTAACAAGGACTAGAAATGTCGAAGGCAATCAATCATACCTCAAATGGATTTTTGTCATATTCTGCATCAAGTGCACTAATAAGAGCAGGTTTTACATCAGACAAGAACCCTTTGATATCTGTAATTACAATAAGTACATTTCAGCTTTAGCCATAATCTAAAAGGCATGTAAGAATTATCCAAGAAGACAGCTCACCTGGACCAACAAACTTGTGTAAAGCACCAATAAGTTTAATGGTTGCGTTTCTTGTAGCAGCGGCGCTGGATTGTAAGCCAGTATCTTTGCAGAAATCAATTAAATCCTGTAGGAAAGATATCCGTTTTCTTAGATTAAGCCACCCTAGATTGTGAATCAATCATGAGTGGAGTCAGAAGTTTACAAGCTCAGAATACCTTTAGTTTAAGATGTGAAATACCGAAGTCATCGACTGCCGTAACCATCCACAATATGCCCTCACTAAGAACCTTAGGGTTCTTGTGCTCTTTCATAATTTTATAAAGCTAAAATAAAGCAGATCAAAAAGGTATTAGTTGGGTAACATGCAAATATAGAAAAATCGTATTTCAAAAGCTTAATCCGAGTAACATACAAGTATAGACAAATCGTATTTCAAAAGCTTAATCCAGATATCAGTATTTCCTAACATGAAGTAAAACCAAAAAGGACTGCATGTACAATACTTTACTTACTCTCTCAAAAACAAAACCTGGACCAACAGCTTCACAAAATGTAGTAAGACATTTCATGGCCTGAGCACGAGTCTTAATGTCAGCAACTCTTTCACTTACCCCTGACAGAAATGAATTCTAACTTAAAATCAGCCCCAAAAAAATAAGTGTGGTACAGTGATGCAACTAGTTAGGATAAATTGCATGGTACAGTGATGTAACTAGGTAGGAGAAAAAAGGCAAAGGACAATCGGCCAAAAAAGAAAATAGCATGGTACACTGATGAAACTAGGTAGGTGAAAAAGAAACAAGGGAGAGTGACCTTGAAGGCAAAGGACAACACATTTCTTTGGATATTTTGATGCAGTTGACGCAATGTGGGTAATTATATCAATAACCAGCTGCTGAACCTGCACTTTGATATATATTGACAAAAACCAAGAAAGCATATGACTTTTCCAGATCAATTATCTCCACTCAGGACAATTCAGGTAAAAGAGAAAAACCTGGACATTCTTTTCACTCCAACCAGGAACAGCACAGAGCAGGCGGACCAAAATCTCAACTGAAGGGTCAAGCTCTTTTAGAGCTTCAACCTGTTCTTTGAATGAACTAATAGCTGCATAAGATAGTAGAGAAATATTATCAACTGTTAAGCTAAAAAGAAACAAACATAGCTGTAAGGAATACATCAAAAAGCATATTGCACTCTTAAGATGTCTTCACATCAGATCCAAATGCAAGAAAGAAGAAACTGCAGGGACTAATAAAGAAAATTAGCAAGTTAAACAAACGAAACGAAATGCTTTTTAAAATAACTACCACAAAACTTGGCAACATTCGAATAATTGAAAGTTCACTAAAGTGGATCCACATCTTACATGGACGCATGCTAACTGCTATAGGGGTACATACATATAGCAATGACTAATAAAGAAAACTAGCAAGTTAAACAAACGAAACGAAATGCTTTTTAAAATAACTACCACAAAACTTGGCAACATTCGAATAATTGAAAGTTCACTGAAGAGGATCCACATCTTACATGGACGCATGCTAACTGCTATAGGGATACATACATATTTTACTAACCTACAGGATCCACTAATTGACATTTACTTAAAAATTCTGGTAGAAGGAGCTATAATAAGGGGATCAAACGCCACTACAGTTTGTATGGGTTAAAAGAAAGGTAGCACAGCATTCACCTACTTTCAAAGAAGTGCCACAGCAACAGAACACAGAATCAAGCAGTGAAAACACAACATTATCAATGTTCCTAGTGCAACAACAGATAGTGAAACTAAGACAAACAAAATCACAAAATAAAGTAGATACTCTCAGCTGGAACTCTGGTAGTTGTATGCTTCAAGTCCTCATTCATTATTCCATATTAAGGAGAAAGTAGGACTTAGGCCATATGTATATCCAGGGTTCCATCTTCTTCCTCTTCTTTTTGTGTGAGGTGTGGGGAGGGGTTGTGGGTCCATCCTTTTTTACATCCTAGATACGCACAAAATGATTCGACAGAGAGACAGAAAAAACCTTCAAGCCTCTCTTTCCACACTGCACTCTTCAACTGAGTAATCGTCTCCGGCTGTATAAGGGAGCCTAATTTAATTTCAATCTCTTCGAGACTCATCTCTGCAGGCTGTTCATATATCAAAATTGATTTATTAATCACGTGTGATTTCTACAGTATTAAGAATGATAAAAGGATGCTAAGCTAAAAGCTAAATTTGGATTAGAAATCACCTCAACATCTTCAACTTCAACAGGCTTAGATGCCTTTAACTGAGTAGCTCCATCACCCCTCTTACTTGTACCAGATTTTGCAGAGGTCCCTTTCTTACTAGGAGGCTTAGAATCATAAGGAGAAAAAAATGAGGAAGAACAAAAAGAAGAAGAGCAAAAGAAAGATAATTAGGAGGCTCTGAGTAAGGAAAACTTATGGCAGGAAATAGAATGCAAAACTTACAGCGGCCTGGACAGGTTTCTTTCCACTAAGCATGCTCGCTGCAGACCTCTTAACAAGTGATCCAGTTGAAGGCTACAAGATGAGTAAAAGTTTAATAAGCTTAAAACTGAAAGAATACAGACTAGAAATGATATAAGAATAAAATAGGGAAAAAGATATCAACAAACAAAATCCACCTAAGACTGATAAGGACAGATGATTTCAAAATATTGAATACCCTAAAATATTTAAAAGAAAAAACAGAAGAAAGCAAAAAAAATGACGTTTGCCATCGTATGACATAGAGAGTGTGGGATCTACTTGAATACAACTCTAAAGACAAGAAAAAAACTTTTTAAACAGCCCCAACTAGCTAGGAACCAAATGTCAGTGTACCAACGAATGCTCCAAATAAAAATACATCATCTGGAGTTAGAACCAATAAGTCAAATTAACTTGCGAACTTATATTTACGAGTGTGGTAAAGTAAAGCTGAAAAGTGTGCCCACAATCTCCCAAAATAACTCAAACAGTATTGATTACTATATGATAGGATAGTCACCTGGGTGGAAGACATAATTCCTCCGGATGATGGGACTGCACCTGAGAGTTATTTACAATTGAGCATGTTAAGACAGTCATGAAAGCAATAAACAGATAATAGTACAGCATATAGAATGGAAAACTTTTAGAAGTAAAAGAATTTCAAACCAGAGCTGGATGTGGAAGCTGGATCACCACCAGAGCCCCCAATCATTTCGGATAACTTCTTCTTTCTAACATCATCTAGTTTCTCCAACGACTTTTCCAGAGGTCTCATGCCAACCGACTTGATAAAGAAGGAAAAACACAGCAAGAGAGGTCAATGGGACAGTTGAGTGAGAAGCTCTACAAATAGAGAGAAAAATCCCAGAAATAAGTACCTTGGCCACAGCTGCCAAGGCCGAAAAAGCAGCATCTCTAACTTCTGGTGTTCCATCATTCAGGCTCTGTGCGACACAATATACCAGTATCATCAACTTGGCATCCATTCAAAAGAGAAAATACAGGTAAGACGAAATAATCTAAGAGAGTGTATCAGGAGATGAAAAGTAGCAACGTCACTGCAACCCGTGTAGGTCCACCTCAACATTCAAATAAGCAACGAGAAAAGGTAGCAAGTGAATAAAACTTCCAATCAAAGGAAGAAAAGATAGGGAAGACTTGACAAAACCATCTAAGACACATGCTATCAGATGATGGAAAGGATAAATGTCCTTGCAACGGTAACTATCCAAAAATAGAATTCAATGAAGCCACATGATATATTGCAATTGAAAATAAAACAGCATCTTTTTCTTAAAAAGGGAGGAAAGATAAACATACTCCTCTATCAAATTTTATCTGACAATTTCCTCTAAATGGCTAGGCTACCCCGACCTGTTCTGAAATTTTCCGATGAGCAAAAATTGAATACATGTTATTTGGGCATCGAAGATGCTCTTTTATACACATTAAACTTCATTTTCATACATATTAAATGCAGTTTAAACTTCACCAAGCTATTAAGGGCAGCGGGGTACACAAAATATCCCCTATGCATGGGGTCCTAGGAAGGGCTGGACCACGTTGGTCTATTGTACCAAGCTAAAGAAGCATTCAAATATTAATTGTATACTGAAACATCCTAGAACATTCTATATACAAAAAGATGACAATCAGATAATTTCATCCCAAGGAAAACAATACATAGCCGAATGTCATCAAAGTAACAAACCAAAATCTTTTCTACCATGATTTAGAAGCTCAACAATCATGTTTCAATAATGTGATGTCAGCAAAGAGAATAAAGCAATCTGCAGAACAGCAAAGGATTACCAGAAAATACAATTGTACTCCCAAAACAAAGTCTGCCCAATAGTTCATTTTGTGTATGCACGATACAACAACAACAACAACAACAACAACAAACCCAGTAAAATCCCACAAGTGGGGTCTGGGGAGGTCAGTGTGTACCGAGACCTTACCCCTACCTGGAAGGTAGAGAGGTTGTTTCCGATAGACCCTCTGCTCAAGGATTTTGTGTATGCACGATGCAGAAATTAAACCACTAATCATACTAGAGTTGTAAAGAAAGGAAAAAGGTAAGACTTGAGAGTTGATATCACAATCAACAACAATTTATCAAAAGAAAGACTAGGCACTATTAGAAACAAAAGTACATAGTAACCCATTGAACTAACCTCCATACAAATGGGAACATATTCCTTATGTGCTTTTAGAATAACAGCCTTGTTGCTTGTTTCAATACAAAATGTCACCCAATTTAAAGTCAGTGATCGCACTAGAGGAACTTTATTTTTCGTGGCAGTCTTGACATCTGCAAAAGTACATAAATCAATAATCCAATATTTCACTTTAGTGAAATCAATTTACAAGGCAAAGGACAACATATCCAACCCCTCCATCACAAAAACATGAAGTATTTCGACCAATGCAGTGAGAGAAAAGTAAAACGTTTGGAAGGACACCTTTCAAATAATAGCATAAGAAGCCCCATCAACTTTTGATGATATATAATATTAGTTCACTGGTTGAATTGATGTAGACAGAAAAGTCTCCGCTTAAACAAAGTGGTCAAGTGTTTTGGGATGGAAAGAGCAAAAGAAACATGAAAAAGCAAGAAATAACTCCACACTACTACAAGCCCTTCTGGAAAATCCCCAGGCTATTCAATAAACAAGAAATGACCAATAACCAAAGCGTTTCCTCAATGTAGCATCTGGGGAGTGTTAGACAGTAGATGCAGCCATATTGTTATGGATGCTGTTTCTTGGACTCGTGACAATCACCGCCAAATTCTTATTCAAACTTTGACAGATTGTTCATTCAAATTGGGGACTAAGTTGTAGCTAATGACAATTGTTAGAAGTACTATTATAGTAAATATTGAACAACGTCAGTAAGATAGACCAGATGCATGATTGGATGTTTGTCATCGTCACAATGTAAGACATGAAAGTCTTCTAGTACAAATTTAATATAGTTCTTTACTTATTTTACATAAAGATGTCTAGGAAATAGATAGTGAAAGTGAGTATGTCATCACAATGGACACTGCGAAGCAATACGTTACTACCAAAAAAAAATTCACAAGTTAAATATATAAAATCAGTTGCGGCATCTTAAAGAATATTTGCAGCATCTGAAGAAGGCTTCTTAGGTTTGAAAATGGAACCTGCCTTCAACAATATCAGTGAGAATTAAGCACCCTGATTTGTGCATCGCCTGGAGTGTTTGAGTAAGTGCATCCGTCAAAGTTGGTTTTTTCTCTTTCAGTTTTTCCTATAAAGAATAGAACAAAGAAGAGGGAAATATAACAGCTTTCCTTTTTTTTGATCATCTAAAGGAAGAAAGTTTCAGTTAAAAGACACTAAACAAATATCTAAGAACAGACTACACAAATTGGTTACATGCATGATTTACTGATAAATGCGATGTGCTATAACTATGGGTGTGTCAATGTATCCAATAAGGACATGAAGGGTGTTGTTATTTTTTCTCTCCCCTCACTTGGCATCCGATTTCAATTACAGCAGAAAGATACCAATAAAAAAGAAGGATAATAGGAGGTCGAAACAGAATATATGAGGCAGTGATGTACGTTAATGCTACAAACACCTCCAGATCGACAATAGGGAAATGCATCCTCCTAAAAGCCCCAAGTTTCCTTCGTCATGAAAATTAGTACAGCTGAAGATTTCAGTCTCTAGATCAAATAATAAAAAAACAGGCAACTGCATCGCGCTGATGTTCCTAAAGTTGCAGAACAACCCTAGAAATTAGGCATTCTTATCATCCGTAAAAAGCCCTCAAAAATTGACCATCTCCTCCATCAATAGCATTTCTATTGTTTTGTTCTCTAAAATTCTCTCCTCCCTCGAGTCAGCTAATGAGGAAAATAGCATGTCTTGCTAATAACAGTCAGCAATCAACAGAAACAAAAGCAGCTATATTGAAGTATGATATTTATATCCTCAATTATACAGATTTTGCTACCCCTTAGTGCTCATTAATCACATTGATAGTGTCAATTATTCAAAAGAAAAAAAAGGAGAAACGGCATTCAAGGGAAGGTCTTAATTCATGCCCATTTCAACATCAACATACCATGAGCGTTTCCATCCTTAAACTACTGCTTTAAGGGCTGCTGTTCTGATAATTTACATATCTGTTAACAGGGGGGAAAAATTTCCAAGCTACACCAAAGAAGTTGCAAGGCACAACATGGCTACCCCTCAATGCTCAACTGCTCATTGATCAGATGATTTATATATCCTCACTTTATACATGTTTTGCTATCCTCAGTGCTCAATAATCACAATGAGAGCCATAAGCTTCCGTAGGGCATGAAAGAAGTGAATGAAGGGTGAATGCCCGTCCTCGTATACCTGTCTTTCAATTGCACGCCCCGCAAGGGACAGGATTGAGACCTCAATTTCCAAACAAGAGAACTAACTTAAGGTCCACGAAATAGCAAGTTCATACAGTCAAATAAGAGAACCTAGTTCTGACAAAAAGAGAGATACATATGCGCCAAATATATAACAAAGAAAGATATTCGTCTTAAAGCCACATTCTTACCAGTAATACAGGCATACCAGTAATACAGGTAACAAGAAGCGAGAGCTTCCGGAAAAATGTGTTCTCAGTCCCCTTGCAAGATTTCCAATTGCCTGGATGGCTTCAACTGCAACGGCAATATTTACATCTGTGATGAGCTGCAAAGTCACAAGACAACAGTCAATTTCTAGGGATAGACGGTGCATTACCGAATGTGCACTGAAAAAAAGATAAACAAGAGCAAATTAGCCGCCAATATAATGCCACAAGCATACACAGAAATACACAACCAAACCCAAAAATAGAGAGAGTAATCAGCCCAGGAGCTAAAAAGTTAGAATATGAATTAGAAGAGAAAGAGAACTCCTCATGGTTCAAAACACCCATTGAACAGTTGGTAGCACCGCAATGAACAGCAATATGACAGACTGAGGTGAAATGACACTAGCAAATAAAACACTGTTCACTATGCTCCTGCATAAGTTTCAATTCAGCTTCTTGATGCAAAAAACAGACATCCATGAACATATAAAGCAAAATCTACAGAGCCCTTGCTCATATATACACAGCTAGAACCATTTAATCCTTTAAGGGATGAGAGATGAACATCAGAAATAAAGTAAAGGTACTCCTCCTAAGCTTGCAGACCAAGACCCAGTAGATCCATCTCATTGTTAGCACCACTGGTTGATTTGGCCTCCAATTATTGTTAACTTTTTATCCTCTTTGAATTGAATTTTTCTTGAGATTATGATGATGCCATACTGATCAAAGAGCCACACAAGTATAAGCATCATTCTTATCATTCTAGACTTTCCAATCAACAAAAAATACTACTGATTAGACTCTGCATCGGCTGAAAGATCAACTTCTTCAATCAAGGAGAATGAAATTATATACCTTCTTAAGTGTCCTGCAAATTTCTGCGAAATCACCAGGTGCAATTTTCTTGGTAGATGCAAGCTTAGTCAGCTCTGCAACAGCCTCTTTACGCTCTGACCACTTGGCTGCTTTCTACACAAAATCAGTTGAAATACAAATCAATGAATGACTAAGTGCATGACACTCATAAAGAAATTCGTCACACCAGAAATAAGATGCAACAGAATTTTAGCCAAAAAAATCTAACAGTTGAATGCAATAAAATGTACATGAAGCCTAAAAGAATAAAAGGAATCACTAACCACTCCTTCCCAAAATCCTGTCTTCTCCAGAGGGGTCAAAATGTCAACAGGATCCACAAGGTCATACTCATCTATCTCCTGCGGAACTGAAAGAAGGTGTGTCAGGTGGGATAACTCAAACTACAAAGAAAATTTTCACATTGAGAAAAATAGTTCAAACATTGAATTAATGCCAATTAGTTTAAAATCCTTGGTTTTAATAAATATATACATTTAGTTTCCAAGTGACAACAGTACAATTTCCAGTGCGTAAACAAGGAGTAAAACAGCAACTAAGCCAAACAAAATGGTGATACGGATTACTTCAAGGAAGAGGAGGCAGATAAATTGGGAGGAGACAAATCATCAACTGTTGCATTAAGATAAACGTTTTTCTTTTATATATTGAAAGATCTATTATGTCTTTCCCTCCATAAAATCCAAAATAACACAAAAGATCGGCATCCATAACTAGAGGTGGCAAAATGGTTAAAAGAAAACAGTTATCCACCCATATTATCCATTAAAAAATGGGTTGGATAATGAACTTTTTTAAAACGGGTCGAATATGGATAAGAACCATATTATCCACTTAGAAAATGGTTAACCAAATGGATAACTAATGTGTTTAACTTTTACATTTGTAAAGCCTCAAATTGGAGATTCCTCAAGTTTGGGAGACTAAGAATTCTCCCATAAGTAATCGTATTCAAGAAGCCATGGATAATATGGATATCCATATTATCCGCCGGATAACCCGTTTTTTATCCGTCTCAAATACGGGTTGGGTCGGATAATTTATCCGTTTTTTGAATTACCCGTTTTCGACCAGCTCATATCCGACCCGACCCGCCCGTTTTCCACCCCTATCCATAACCAACCATGCAACTAGTTTCATGTCACAGATATGACCTTTCATTCTCAATGTTTTAAATTCATGGGAGTTACTAATAGTAGTAGGTGAAGCAAAGTGGTACTTAGCAACCACGTCCATTATTTTTGAAAATTGCTACTGGAATTGTTGCTCCCTGATTATTACTATTTGATACTACTTTTTCTCCCCTTTTACTGGATATTGTTGCTCCTTGATGGTTACTATTTGATGCTACTTTTTCTCCTCATTGCTTATCGTCTTTTGCCTCCCTCTTCCTTCTTTCTCCCCCCTCTTTCCTCTTCTTCTCCCCTATTCTTTCCTTTCAACCTTTTCTTGAGCTGAGGGTCTATCGAAAACAACCTCTCTACCTCTCCAGGTAGGGGTAAGGTATGTGTACGCACTACCCTCCCCAGACCCCACCCGTGGGATTATACTGGGTATGTTGTTGTTGTTGTTGTTGTTGTTGGAGCTACTAATAGTAGTAGGTGAAGCAAAGTCGAATAGGCGGTTATGGAAGATCTAAGTTGCTCGGACTCTTCATTTTCAATGTCGCACCCGTGTCGACACGACGTGGGTGTGGGTGTGGGATCCGTACCGGATTTGGTTAACCGATTTTGGGTATTTTGACCAAAATCGACGGAGAAATTCGGGACATATACAATGAATTTTTAAAATCAAAATAAAAGTTGGGGTGAAGTTGAAGAAAACAAAATAACTTGTATATAGAAATTTTTATGTCAATCATTTTTCCTTTCATCTCCTACTCGGATTCTCCTCTTGATCAATATTTTTTCCTTCTTAGAATACCTTTAAAGTTTTTCACATAATATCTCATAATTTAGATATATCTTTATGCACTCAAGGGTGTGGCCTAGTGGTCAATGAAGTGGGTGAGAACCATGAGGTCTCAAGTTCAAATCCCAGCGGAGGCAAATACTAGGTGATTTCTTCCCATCTATCCAAGCCTTGGTGGATAAAGTTACCTGGTACCTGTTGCTGGAGCAGGTATCCCGTGGAATTAATCGAGGTGCGCGCAAGTTGGCCCGGACACCACGGTTATCAAAAAAAAAAATTAGATATATCTTTATAACTCTATTTTAGCACCCAAGGGTGTGGCCTAGTGGTCAATGAAATGGGTGAGAACCACGAGGTCTCAGGTTCAAATCCCGGCGGCAAAAAACACCAGGTGATTTTTTCCATCTATCCAAGATTTGGTGGATAGATTTACCTGGTACCTATTGCTTGTGGGAGGTGGCAGGTATCCCGTGGAATTAGTCGAGGTGCACGCAAACTGCCCCGGACACCACGGTCATCAAAAAGAAACTCTATTTTTAAATATTTGAATTATTTTTAGCCGAATCTCTGCACCCGTATCCATGCCTGGATTCGTACCCCAAATCTTAAAATTTAGATCATGAAGGATCCGACCTCTAAATATGCACCCGTATCGGACACCCGCACCCAAGTCCGAGCAACTTGGTGGAAGATTGGCAGCAAAAGTAAGGCATCTTGGAGAAGAACACCAATATATTTGTCTTGTTTTGGCATAAAGGAGTATGATAATGTTCCAGAATACTGAGAGTGAAATTTTTTTTCTAAGTGTAAATAAAGAATTCCCTTTTGTGTAGACAGCTGTGTTTGACAGAGATATATTTTTGTGATTGAGCCACATACACAATTCTACATACTTCTGACACTACTCGTGTTGTGCTCATAATAGACTTTTGACTTACCTAGAAAATAATGATTCAAATAAACTAGGATTCTTCAGTTAAGTTACATACCCTCTGCAGCAGATTCTTCAGAAGGGCCAGCAGCAACTGCATCAGAAACCACTTCCAGCTCTGGCTCCTTGTCCTGCTCAGATCTTATAAAAAAATAAAAAATAGAGGTTAGAAAGAATGTTGCTAATCATTGTAATATTAATCAGGCATGCAGACATAAATACACATGAATAGGATGGTCCTGACAAGCAAATTTTAAGGTGATCCTACACATCAGCCCCAATTTTTAGAATGAAAATAGTCAATTAACATCAAATCGAAACAGTAAAACCAGCATGTTTCAACAGAATGTTGATTAACAAGTACATGATTAGGGAGATTATAAATATACTTGCAGGAGACAGTCAAGTCTGGTCACATTTTGACACAAAATTTTACATTCTTTTTTTCCTTTTTTTTTTTGCACGGAGGCCAACTTGCGGGCACCACGACTATTCCACCTGCTACCACAATTTTAACATTCTTCCATTTAATAACAACAAATATTGTATATTCCACTTATCAATACTGCAACAAATAAAATGGGAGCTGGTATAGCTTAAATTCTATTTGCATGCTCTTAATTGATTGTTCATGCCTTTTTTTCTTGTTTCTACATTACGCAGCCCTTACAGTAGAGGGTCATTCCTAGATAATTCAAGGTGGGAACTAGAAAGCTTCTTCTAATTCACCTGCTATGGTAAAAATCACGAGAAGACTTGAGCAAGTAGCTCCTGCAAGGTCAATCTTTAACAAATCATATGGTTAGGTGCAATCTCTCTTTATCAGTGCCTGTCACCTAATTAATTTACCTTTGCCTTCAAAAATAGATGATCAGTAGAATGAGAACTGTGAATCAAAAGTTCTATTTGTGTGCTCTTAATAGAGCTTCTTTATCAAGGACCTGTGACTTGATTCCTCAAAAATAGATGACCAAGCCAAGCCTCCATCCCACACAATCAGAGAAATGAAACAGAAGAACCACAAAAATCAGCACATTTAACACACCTTTCAAGCTAAATTTTGGATAAACAGCTATAGAATAAGAAAAAAGAAAAACTAAAAAAATTGTCCAACTAGAGAAAATACCTTATTTTACGTGTTGGCTTAGCAGTCCCCGTAACGTTGACAAGCTCAGCTTCCAATTCTTTTTTCTTAAGAAGAAAAAAGAAAGAAAAATTTAAGGTGAAGTTTCATCCAACAAACCATAAAAACACCAGAAATTTTCTAGAACAGCAGTATACCATTGTATCACGCATTTTCTCAAACAATATAGATTTCACTGTCTCTTTTGAAATCCAGCGGCAGAGTTCCAGTGTCAGCCCCTTGGATGAAGCACGGACATTCTGATCTTGATGGTCAAACAGTTCAGGGAGCATCTTCAAAATTCTTTTTGGTGGAATAATCTTTGCTCCAAATTCACTATTTCATATTGGTAAAGCGTCATAATCCTTTCAGGAACTAAGAAAAATAAGCTAACACGATAAGACAGATATTCACAAACCTCAAAGCCTGAAACATGACATCGATCGCAGGAACCACAGCTTTGGCAACTTTATTTTTAATTGCTTTCTCCATAGCATCCTAAAACATAAACTATATTAATGAGAAAGGCAACTAATAAAACGTATAGCTGGAGGAAGCCAGGAACAAAAATGAAAAACTGCAGATAAAGACCGCAAAATATAATATTTTTGCTACATGTTCAGACCCGAAGATAACATATGCTGGAAGGGCAAGAAGGACGGCACATTTCTGTTAAATCACGCTACACACTCTTACTTGACACACAAAATACAACATCACAGTGACCTAGGAAACAAATTTGGCAAAGCGTTGCCCCTTATAAAGTTCAGTCTCACTTGCCTAGTGGCTAAAAATGCATGTCTAACACAGTCTAATCTTCAAAAAAGAGGTCTGAAAATTTGCAGCAGATGCCCAAGAGCAAGCAGAGGATACAAATCACCTGTTAATGCACAGCTGTGGGATATGTTTTTTAGCATTTTGGGCCTGAAGAGGTCTAAAAGTACATTATACACCTATGACCTATCACTAACAACAGAAACCGTAATCTTAGTACATATAAAATAGAGTTATAGCAATTATAAAATTTCTTATTTCAAAATTAACATGTCTTCTTATTTATTTATCATGACTTTTCTATACAGGAATTATTTAATCATTACTTTTGCCTACAGAATTATAGATTCAAAAAATTTGGCCACTATCATATGTAGTAAATTTGAAGCACAGACACTCCCCGTACTAGTAAAGTTCTGGTCTTGGATTCCAAGTGTCAATCATCTTTTAACCCTCTACATGCAACTCTAAAGTGCATGATTTAATATCAGAAAGAAAAAAAAATGAATTTTACACAAAATGATAAGATTCAACAGTCTTTAGCAAAACAGCATCATTCATGTTGCAGGAATGAAACAATAACAAAAATTTTAAAAGAGGAAAAAGAAAAGGTAGCTTTCTGAAAGAATTTTTAATGACCAAAACTTTTAATTCCACACTCTTTGCTGTTTTACTTCCACTACTTCAACTCAATTACACCTAGCAGTTAGCAAAAGCTCAGAAGAGCCTAAACGGTGCTTGATTTAAACAAGAGTAACTATCAAGTACATTATAAGGAATTCAGAAATGCATAGTATTGTTGAGTTTAGCACATACCAAAAACGCCTCGACAGCCTCCAACTCTATCCAAAGCAAAAAAACCATCTGTGCCTTCTCCACTGTCTTAGGCCTCCCCGTCAAGCATTTAGCTACTACTGCATCACATACTTCTTTCGCATATCTACTCATCATCCAAAAGCACACCAAATTAAACTAACCAACGCAACTAAAATTAAAATTAAAAGTAATTAAAATATAAGTAAAGCTTTACCTCCCAGCATCAGCATCGGCAGCTTTCAAGTAACAAATCAAAGCATCAAGAGCCTTCTCCTGAACTGGCGCATTGGAATCCGCTACCGTCTTCCTAAATAATGGACCTATAAATATCCACACACAAAAATTCAAAAACATAAAAGCTATCAATGAATATGCAATCACATTACATAAACAAAACATACAGATCGCCATAAAAGAGATCGCAAGCAAAGCAAATGAAACCAGATCTAACGGAATCGAAACCCTAAGTGAAGTAAACACTGACCGAATTCACGTAGGCGAGGGTCCTTGGGATCAGTAATGGAGTCGCAGACGGCGGCGAGGTCAATGTTAGCGTCATTTCGGACCTTCCAATTTTTGTGCGCAAATCGCTCGTCCCACGGCAATTTCTTTGCCTCTTTCAACAACTTCTCATCTTCCGACATTGTAACCTATATATCTATGTATATACACAGAAGGTTTTCGAAAAATGTATATGAACTTCTCGATGTTCAGATTGATCGGAAAAGCGTCCGTAGCAAGAGGAAGCGGTTGTTTTGTGCTTTGGTTTTTGCTTCTTTATTTGTCCTTTAGGTCTCAGCCGAGTGCCGGCGAGTTTTTGGAAAAAAATGGGTTGAAATCGAGTGCGATAATACGTTTTATCTTTCTCGTTTCAAAAAACACACAGAGTGTGGGTAAGAGAGGAGAGAGAAGGGGGGACGGGGCTAATTTATGTTTTACGCTTCAACGGAAAGAAGTACCCACCCTCGGAGGAAGGAGCGTGAATATAGTAGGCAAGTTACATTTTACTGATTTACATTTATATTATGTTAATTACTTGTTTGAATTCAAATATCTTCTTTTCTTT
The DNA here is from genome assembly GCF_000715075.1 of Nicotiana tabacum. Lineage (NCBI taxonomy): Eukaryota > Viridiplantae > Streptophyta > Magnoliopsida > Solanales > Solanaceae > Nicotiana > Nicotiana tabacum. The sequence goes on along the minus strand of NC_134096.1, from coordinate 112,189,558 downwards.
TTTATAATCCTAATGTCATAGTGAGTACTTGCAAGTTACTAACTCAATCACACGTACCAAGTAATTTTGTTTGTCAAGACTTGAATATATTGAAAGAAATCACCTAGTAATATTTTTACCTTAGATTTGAATCGATAATTCATGATTCTCATCACACTTTATTGATCACTTGTCACATTGCTTCAAATACCAATATATTTTGATTCAACAACAATAACACACATATCAAGTATGATCTCATAAGTGGATTCTAGGAGGGTGAGATATATGTAGATCGTACCCCTATCTTATACAGGCAGAGAGATTATTTCTAATAGACCATCAGCCCAAAAAAGTATTTTCAAGACAGATTTGAATCAATATATTTTGATTACAAATTTTAAATTGGTGTTTCAACTAAATTTTTCACCTAATAATTACTTTAAATTGGTGTCGAAACAAATTTTTAATTAAATATTAATTTTTAATTTAAGTAATAATATTTATGGAATTATATAATTGTTGAGATTCTCAGTTAAATAAACAAATGTTGTGTCATAATTTAAATTAAATGAAGGTGTATGGTCAAATTTTAAAAAATTAAATAAAACAATCGAATGCAAACTAGTCAAAAGTTAATATAAGGATTTTGATTCAAATTCAAACGAATACAATAAGAGGCGCGTGCCTGATTAAGCTAATATTTGTTGTGGTTGAGCGGTGTATTTTTAAGAGGGGTTGTGGTGGGTCCCAAAAGAATAGTACTTGTAAAAAAGTTGGAATTCAAATTGAGGAGCAGTTTATTAATCTGGGATGTGTTCTATTGAAATGAACGTCATGGTACGCATTTACAACACATTTATGGACCGTACGATGACAACACTTTGTAAGGTCTTATTTTAAAATTTTAATCTTACGGTTAAAAATCCGATTAGTGAGTGGGAATACCTAGTAATGACTGTAGAAAGTTTGTGATTAAGTGGCTAATTCTTAATTTACTAGAAGATTTAGAACGGCTATTTTACTGTTAATGATGGTGGGGGCAAATATTCCCTGCTCGACACCATACGCAAAAGCACCTGTTCTCACGTATCGGTTCGCTGAGAAGTCATTTTTTGTCTTCTTTCCGTTCCATAGTTTTTAATTTCATTGTACCTTCATATTCCATTCTTTATAGTATTAATAACTATTCAGTTTTAAAAATATAATTTTAATCTCCAGATTGTGACAACAGGTGCGGCCAAAGTTTCCATCATGATTTCAGTTTTGGGAAAAATAATATGTTCCGTTGCCTTCTTCTTTTTTTAGATCTTATATAAATAGTCGGTCTGATAACTATTTATTTGTTTTAGCTAGTTATAGCATATATAGATTTTATATTAATTAAATATGATTATAAGCAAAATTATACATGAATTATATATACAGTCAAACCTCTCTATAACAGTATCGTTTGTTCCGATATTTTTTTACTTTTATAGTGAATGGTTGTTATACACATATAACAACATTTGACGTTTAAATATATTTTGACTGTTATAAACAAAAATTATCCAAAAATCAAATTTTTTAACAATACATATATAAGATAAAAAATATTATTCAAATTTAATTACTCAAAAGATGTGTAAATTTCACTAATTAAATATTAAAGAAATATAAGATATTATTAATATATTCGTAACTAAATGAATAAAGATTTAAACTCTAAAGCATACATTTTAAAGCTATCAGAAGATTCAAATATTTCAAGAGTGATCGAAAAACTCTGTAATTGTAGCTTGTTCCGTAGATTCTAGTCTTTTACTAGTGATATAACGCTTGAATTAGCAAAAATTTGTGTCCAAACTTTCAACAAAAGATATCTAATAGTATTTCCTTGAAAGCAATCTAAGAGGTTAACAATTGAATCTTCTACCTCGGTCCAAGTAGTAGTAAGTTGAGGTCAAAGTCTTTAAACTTATTGTTGGTGATCTTGTTATAGATTCTACATGGATGTTATAGAAGAATAATTTTTATAAAGAGCGAACTGATGTAAAGATGGGTGTTGTTTTTATAGATAAAAAGTTGTTATAGAGAGGTAAAATATAACATAAAATTTTGGTTCCGAGAAAAACTTGACTTATTATATGAGTATGTTGTTATAGATAGTATAACTATATATTGCATATATATTGACTATTTTTAATTTAAGTTATTTGGTGGACGACTATTTACATTAATTTTTCTTCTTTTAACAAATATAAAATATTACATAATTTATTTTACCTTCCTAGATTTTTGATGGTTAACCAATGATTGTGACATTAGGAGATATAAGATATCTCGTAGAATAGTAAGGGTGTGCAACTTAGCTCGACATCATTGTTATGTAAAAATGACAATCGAAACTTGCTTCTTTTTTTTTTACAGTTTGATATCAATGAAATACAACTCGCTATCAAAATTAATTAATTAAAAATTCAAATAAAAACTTTTATTAAACTGAATCAGCAATCGGCACGCTTACAATAAAACTAGAAGCATACTCTCAATATAAATGGCTAGCATACGTTTTAGGTTCTCTTGCCAAACAATGATAGATTTGCTTGCCTTTTAACCTAAACCAAAGAAATATTAGAATTTTTATGTAACAAAAAACGAAAATAATCTAAAAGCACCCCAAACTCTAAAATCTTTACTTGAAGAGTTACAAGAAAGTATAATTTTCTTAACACCATATTCAACTATACATTGGCCATCAAAATATTGAACCAACTTGGCGAGAGCAAAATGTAAATCCAATAATTTTAGCATACCTAGCGTTGGCACAACCTCGAAGGACCGAAGAAGCTGCAGCTACAAACTGACGTTGTTGGAAATAAGATGAATGAATCTATTTATCATATGACTTGTGTGCAAAATTTGAGGTCAATCGGACTTGATTCGTTAGGTTTCGGCGTCGAATGTAGAAGTTGGAAATTTCATAATAGACTAAGGTTTCAAGTGAGTTTGCACAAGACTTAACTTCAAACGAGCACACCTCTCTTTATATAAAGAGTTATATGGTGTATTACCTATCAAAAGAAAGGTCTATGTGTCTAGTTTCCAACGCTTCAAACCGTTTGTCATTTGGACATTCCTACAAGAAGTTATGACTAAATTACCAAAGGCTGACAGAATGCGATTATGAGACCACTATGCGACCATTATGCGATCGCAAAATGGTTATGCGACCGCAAACGGGTCGCAAAATGATCCAGAACAGCCCAGTTCTGGGCATCGATTTGTGCGATCATTGTGCGGTCCATTGTGCGACCGCATAACTGAGTTCGGAGGGTTAATTTTCCTATTTTTATAACCCTACCCCATTTTGATAAATAGGCTTTGGAGTTTATTTTTGGGGCAATTATATGAGGTTTTTAGAGAGAAGTGAAAGTTTTCTAAAGAGAGAAAGTAGATGAAGTGTTTTGTTCATCAATATCTTGTCCAAACTTTGAAATCCAACAAGAAAATCTCACAAGTTCTTCATCTGAGAGGTAAGGTTCCATACCCTAGTTTTCAATTTCGAATTTGGGTAAAAGATGGTTGATTAGGAGTATGATTCTTGGGTATGAGAGTATTATTTATACGTGTATGTACCAATAAGATTTGTGGAAAGATTGTTGGGCTAAAATAAGTAAAGATTGGGTTTAGGAGTAAAGAAAATCTTGTAGAAGAACCTTGTAGCCAAATTTGCACACCTAGTGATTGATAGAATGCTCAAATGAGATAAAACCATGAAAAACTTCCTAATCATAGTTCACTTTTATTATGTTTCTAAATAGATTGAAGTTACTAGGATTTCCGGAACCTCGTAGTAATGTAAGGAAGGCTCGAGAAATATTGGAGCCGTCCGGAGGTCAATTCACGTGAGAAAACTATTTTGGAATATCAACCTAACTTCAAAAAGGTAAGTATCTTGCCTAACCTTGAGTGGGGGAATTACCCCTTAGGCATTGAGTCTTGTGTGAAAAATTGTGTAATTGAAAACCATATACGCGAGGTGACGAGTACGTACTTGGTTTATATGTGCATATTATATCGATTGAAATTCGTAGATGTCCTTAAGTATTAAATTGAAAAATTATTGTAACTTATTAAATCCCTTATTTGTCATGCCCCATCCCTTGTTTGCCGATATTGTTTTTATATGATAATTTGGTGTAAGTGCCACTTAACTTTTATGTGAACTCTGTGTTTGTTTGAGTTGCCATTTTTATGAAAAACACTTTTATTTTTTATTTTACCTATAAATAATTTAAATAAAAAATTTAGTTAATAAGATGAATGAATCTATTTATTTCTTGAAGTTGTGATTTAAACGAGGTGTTGTTCCTTGATGAATTACTTCTCCGTTCACGTTGTTGAAAATTTGGTATTGAATTAAAAAGGTCGTAAATCATATTGAGGCAAAGTGCCAAATTATGAAATATTATTCGGTTGAGTTGTTCACTCCCGAACATTTTATTAAGATGTTGTACACATTACGATCGAGTCGCGGGCTCCTTGTGGTGGAAAAATGATGTATTATTGATTTATGTGCAATTTATGATACGTTGTAATATTTGAGCACTTGATGTGCAATTTGTGATACGTTGTAATATTTGAGCACTTGTCACGATCTGAAATTCCCACCTTCGGACCGTGATGACGCCTAACATTTCACTTGCTAAGCCAACGTTAGAAAAATATTGACCAATTTTTAAATAATCTTTACATTATTAATAATCAAGGAACCAAAAGCGAAAGCAAAGTTTGAAATATAGTGAAATAATCCATAAAAACAACGGTGTCTAAATACCATCTCAGAATTGGTGTCACAAGTGCACGAGCTTCTAGAATAAAACAAATAAAGGTCTGAATAAAATAAAGCTGTCTGAAAATAAACACACAGCTAAAGTAAAATAGACGGGGACTTCAGAACTGCGGATGCCATGCAGTTATACCTCAAGTCTCCTCTAAATAGCTGAAATCCGAGCAAGTCTATGGCACGCCACTGGGACCAACTCCAAAATCTGCACAAGAAGTGCAGAGTGTAGTATCAATACAACCGACCCCATACACTGGTAAGTGCCGAGCCTAACTGTCACGATCCAAAATTCCACCACAGGCGTCGTGATGGCACCTAGTCTCTAAGACTAGATAAGCCGATTTCTATTACATTTTGAAGCCTTTTTTTTTATAAGTAACCAAAACTAACAACGGAATAAATATGAATATACAACCTCCCAAGACTGGTAGTACTGAGTCACGAACTCTAACTGAATACATGGGATAATCACGAGGACCGAATATACAATACTGTTTGATTAAAAATTAACAGTACAATGAAATGAAAAGACTCCAAGGGACTGCGACGAACAAACAACTCTACCTTGAATCCTTACGGTCCCGCTTTAACTTTGATCAAGTCCGATATCTCCAATACCTGGCTCTGCACAAAAATATGCAGAAGTGTAGTATGAGTACACCACTGTCGGTACCCAGTAAGTATCAAGACTAACCCCAGTGGAGTAGAGACGAGGTACAGTCAAGACACTCACTAGTCTAATAACCTGTGCAATATAGCAGTATACAATAGTACTGAAAAACAACTAGCAATGATAACAACAACTCAACTAGTGATATAACAACAAGGCAACAAGAAGATCATAATTATTGCTAAGGCGAATACGGAACACAAGTACAATAAATAAGTCAAGTCCTTCAAATATAAATCCTTCACATATTATTCTTTAAGATAAATATCTTTCGTATATACTTCTTTTGAATAATTATCTTTCGAACATACTTCTTTCAAATAAATATATTTTCAAGTAAAAGTCACCATGTGACATCTCATTTCAAATCATAAAAATTACGGGTCTCAGCCCACTTTCATATTTTCCACAACACATCGTGCCCATATTTCTATCACCATCACACGGACAACTCACGTGTCAATAATAAAATTATCATATTTTTTCCCGGCACCTCATGCCCATATTATTTTCATAACTGCACGGACAACTCACGCACCAAAATATCAATGTATATAAGATCCGTAAGATCAATTTATTTTCAATAAATAAGGTTAAAATATTTAAATCAAGCAAGAAATCAACAAAAAGATAAGTTTATTTTAGAAATCGTTTGAGAGAGGAAAAATGACATTTCCTTTCAAATAAAGTATACACTACTGATTTGGATATAAAATTTATTAAATTATACATACTGAAAATTTTCTTTTATTTAAAACAACTCAATCATCAAACACAAGTACAACCCAAAAATACAAATCATCAACGTCTCGTACGAAAAAGTCAAGGTCAACACAATATATCAAGAAATACAAAATACTTAATATTAAGTCAAATAATACATTATCGAAAACATAAAAAATTATAAATTACGGAAAAATAAAATAACCAAGGGCAAGTGCAAATATAGTCCCGAAGTAAGTGCTCAACAGGGGATCTCCCGAGGTACCGCCTCGTAGTCCCAAAATAAATATGCAACAACAACAATGCCCCCAGGCCATCATAAATCAATCCCCGACAGAGCCCCCTTGTCTCGCCACGTGTGCAATAGTAAAGTAAATCCCCGCCTTGTCTCGCCATACGTGTATAATAATGTTCCCACATATATATATATATATATATATATATATACACGTGCATAATAATGTTCTCACCTTGTCTCGCCACATGCGCAAACTCACATATATATAAATAGCCCGCCTTGTCACGCCGCATGTGCATAAATCAATAGTAATAATAGCACGGCAGAAACCTCGTGCAAACACCCGAACATAACTCCCACAATATAATGTGCCAATATCACATCTCATAAACTGCACCTCAAGTGCTCAAATATTATAACATAGCATAGATTGCACATCAAATGCTCAATTATTACAACTTATCACAAATTGTACATCAAGTGCTCAAATATTATAACTTATCACAAATTGCACATCAAGTGCTCAAATATTATAAATTATCACAAATTGCACATCAAGCGCTCCAATATTACAACTTATCACAGACTGCACATCAAGTGCTCAAATATCACAACTTGCCACAAAAATCAACAATATCTTGTTTTCCACAATAAGGAGCCCATGGCTCGACCATAATGTGCATATAAATCTTAACAAAATATCCGGAAGTAAACAACTCAATAAAATAATATTTTACATAAAAATCAAGGTGGCAATCACACCAAATCATCATGTAAAAATAATTTCAAAAAACAAGGATATAGGCATGACAAATAGAGGATTTAATAAGTGCCAATAATTTCCAATTTAATACATAAGGGCGTCTAAGGATTTTTAATCAATGAAATTTGTACATATAAACCAAGTACGTACTCGTCACCTCGCGTACATGGTTTTTAATTACACAAATTGCACATAAGACTCAATGCCTAAGGAGTAATTCTCCCACTCGAGGTTAAGCAAGACACTTACCTTTTTGAAGTTAGGCAGATATTCCAAAATCGCCTTCTTGCTTGAATGGATCTCCGGACGGATCCAATCTTTCTTGAGCCTTCCTTACATTACTACGAGGTTCCGAAAATTCTAGAAACTTCAATCTATTTAGAAGCATAACAAAAGTGAACCGTAATTAAGAAGATTTTCATGGTTTCATCTCATTTGAGCATTTTATCAAACATTAGGTGTGCAAATTTGGTTACAAGATTCTTCTACAAGATTTTCTCTATTCCACAACCCAATCTTTACTTATTTGATCTCAACATCTTCCTACAAACCTTATTGGTACAAGCATATATACATAATACTCTTACATACAAGAATCATACTCCCAATCACCAATCTTTTACCCCAAACTTGAAATTGAGGACTAAGAGTTGAATCTTACCTCTTAGAAGAAGATCTTGTGATTAGCTTCCTTGATTCTTGAAGATTGGATGATTAGAATGTTAGGCTCCCTCCTTCTCTCTCTAAAATGCTATTACCTATCTCTAAAACCCTCAGCAAATACCCCAAAATAAGCCCCAAAGCCTATTTATCAAAATGAGGTCGGGTTATGAAAATAGACAAATTAACCCTCCAAAAGCAGGTCTGCTGTCGCATAATGGACCGCAGAATAGGTATGCGGGCCGCACAATTGATCGCAAAATTGGTGCCCAGAACTGGGCTGTTCTGGTCCATTTTGCGACCAGTTTTGCGATCGCAGAAGCAGTTTCGCGATCGCATAACAATTTTGCGATCGCAGAATCGCATTTTTTCAGCCTTTGGCAATTTGGCCATAACCTCTTGTAGGAGTGTCCAAATGACGAACGGTTTGAAGCGTTGGAAACTAGACACATAGACCTTTCTTTTGATAGGTAACACACCATATAAATCTTCATATCAAGATAGGTATGCTCGTTTGAAATTAGGTCTTGTACAAACTCACTTGAAACTTTAGTCTATTATGAAATTTCCAACTTCAACATTCGATGCCGAAACCTATCGAATCAAGTCCGATTGATCTCAAATTTTGCACACAAGTCATAAGTGACATAACGGACCTATTCCAATTTTTAGAATCGGATTCTGACCTTGTTATAAAAAATTCAACCTTCGATCGAACTTTCCGAAAATCGTCTATTTTCCAACTTTCGCCAAAATGCGTCGAATTGTCCTACGGACTTCCAAATCCAAATCCAAACATGCGCCTGAGTCCAAATTCACCATACGAAGCTATTGACATCATCAAAATTCTATTCCGATGTCGTTTGCTCAAAAGTCAACTCTTTGGTCAACTTTTTCCATTTAAGCTTCAAAATGAGAATTTCTCTTTCAATTAAATTCTAAATCTTCCGAAAATCAAACTCAACCCCACCTGCGGGTCATAATACATATTATGAAGTTTCCCGGGACCTTAAGTCGTTGAATGGGGCATTAATTCTTAAAACTACAAGTCGGATTATTACATTCTCCACCTCTTAAACATACGTTCGTCCTCGAACGTGCCAAAAATCTTTCAGGGACTTTAAATTACTGAGTGTATTCTTACACACATACTTGTGGGTGATTCTATGTTCCCGCAATTTAACACGGATCCGATGACACCATCTCAATTGAGATTATTTCTTTTCTCCATTCTTATAAGCTTTAAAGCAAATTCCCTAACTCTCCAATCATTTTCAAAAGGCCTGATTTTTACTTCGACACACGATATTAGTCTCAACTGGCTATAGTAACTCGTGCCTACGCACACATCAACTTTCTTGATAGTGTTGAAGTACCCCGGGGTGTTACATTCTTCCCCGCTTAGGATCATTCTCCCTCAAACACATAACATATTTATCTTTTCATTTGCAAATCTCAATCCTCCAAATTTTACTAACTCCCAAATTTTTCAGAAATTTCGGCAGAGTCCCCCTTGTAATTGGGCCTATCCATCTGCCAGAGTAACACCAAAACCACTCCTAACAACACATCCACAACCCAACTAAATACCATAAGGTATATATCAATAACACCAATCTCAGCATTACAAGCACTACATTATCATAATGATATCAGCACACGAAGCACATCATGTGTATGCTCATCACCACATCTCTGGTCTTAAAAGTTGTTCATAATTAATTCCAGCATCATCAATTAATCTCATATTAACCACCACCTTATTTCGAATTTTCACAACACTGACAACAGAATGTGAGGCATAAAGACCTCATGATTACTTATTCAGATTAATGAGTCACATTTAACACCACCTGGGCACTCATCTCATAGGTTAAAACTCAATGTTTACAGCACAAAATGGCTGAATATGCACAAAAAATATACAAGAATTATCAGATAAGCTAACATGTATGACTCCTTATTAATATTATTGTACAATTAAATTTCACAAAGGAAAAATTTTAAACTCATAAATATTTCACCACAAGGACCTCGTCCTTACATAACTTCCATCGCGGCTTGCAGTCCGGTTTAAATATTTCACATCATGTAAAAATGCGAGGATCTCGTCCTCAACTCCGAATCACAAGTATGTTGCACATTGTGCCAACTGAAATTTTCAATTTCCTTTCTTTCTTCTTTTCAATATATTTCCTAAATAATTTTCACAACATATAATGAACCCTCCTACCGATAGGGCATATAATTCATAAAATTGGAATAAATTACTCCAAAATACATCAAACCCACTATAATGAATAATAAAAGTTACTTCTGGACTTATAGTCCTCAATGGTGCCCAAAAATAAAATGACAGACACGGGCTCACATCTTCAAATCTCCCAACAGGGACAAACATATAAGAGGGTCACAAAATTTACGAAGCTCACCCATAAGCGGAACATAATAGGAGGACTCACCTCAATATTCAGAACCGAATCAAATAAAAGGAAAATATCCTTTTATAACAAATCGGGACCGTACCTGTAACGACATCATCGGGTGTATCGGCCTCAGCCAAATCATAACGATTATATCAACGGGTCGGGTCTCCACCTCTTAGGCGCCCACTACCCGCCTATCCTCCACCTTTAGCTGACTGTACACGTGGAGTATTAACTAGAATAAAGCTTGTATCTTGAATCCCACCTCTTAATCATATACAAGTTTTGGAGAACTTTTCAATACCACATAAATACATCCAAGGTCCCAACTGATATAGCACATGACCCCGCAATCTGATTGTTGATAGTGGACTCCCTCACTTGGCGCGAAGCCATAGGACACATTCCCATGATCCACAATACTAAACTTTATCGCTCGTAGGACACCGGTCATAAGACGCCTCAAGCCATTTATTTGGCGCATGTCATCCTCGCGACAGTTAAACTCGCTTCCTCTAGTGCCTTGGTTGTGTACGTACTGTGAACACCTAATTTTTGACCGCACCCAAATTCTATACTATTTTAGTGTAAATATTTCTTTTAGGTCTAATGATAATATTTTAAACTTTTATCTTACTCTTAATAGGTTTTACTAAGAAGAAAACTACAAAATATAATCACAGTCTTAGAGTATAAATTATATTTCTAATAAATAATAAATAAACAATATAAATATATATATATAGTTTACTTATTAAAATTTTAATTAACAGAAATCAAAATTCACACACATCTGAAATATAAACTATAGTGTAAATATTTAATTTTCTTATATCTATAATATATAAGTCTAAAATTAGTTGGCTAATATTTTTAGCTATTTATTTTTAATTTCTCTTTTTCTTCATTTCACACAAAAAAGGAGATTTCTTCCTATCTGATCTAACTAACTTCCTTACACTTCCCACATACTCACGTCTCTCACCCTCAACCCCTGACGTTCACTCGGCACACACTCCATGATTCCCTCTATCTATAAGTCTCGTTTGAATTGACAGAAGACAATATATAATAGAGGGGCTTGTATCATTAGGAAAAAAAAAAAGAAAAACGAAAAGAGAAAGAATTGTGCAAGTAAGAAAAAAAGAGAGGTGAGGAAAGCAATCTGGAAAAAAAAAATCCGGCAACAAAAAAAAAACTGTTCTTTGAAGAATAAAAAGAAAAAGTTTGGCTAAGTTATTGAATCGGAAGACGGAGTTCAGGATTTCGTTCGTGGTTTCGAGTTCGTGGGTTCTAGAAGTTTCATAATTAGTAGATTAAGTCGATTACTGACTGAATTATTCGCAAAAAGGTAACACTCGAATCTTCTTAGTAAAGCCATATAATAACATGAGATCCATGTTTTCTTAGTGTAATTTGAAAAGTTTTAGCAATTGAATGCTTCATTACTTATTTATTTGATTTCATGTTTAAGTTATAATTGTACTTAGATTCATTGTTGATATGAAGCATGTGATCATCTAAGTTAAGGCAAAACTTGTATTGAGTTAATTTCTATTCGGAAATTATTGTGTCGTAGCTAGTCATCGCATAATTTTAATGACTATTAGGCAAAATAATCAGAAGGTATTTTTTGTTTAAGTTGTTTTAGATGTAAATAATAGTTATATTATATATCACATAGAAATCGTAATTTTAAGAGATATCATCGATTAGAAAAGCGAACAAGAATAGTATTTCAGTTTTCTCAAAGTTAAGGCTCTAAAAATATTTTGTTAGTCTGAGTCTTTAACGGAAGAAATCCTTTTCATCGCTACTGGGCTTCAATTTCATTATAGTTGAATGGGTATATTGGAATTTCAAGTTGCAACAAATTGATTCTTTAGTCTTTCAAACGAGATAACAATAGTTGGTATCATGTCGATTTGTGTTTACATTAGCTTTAAAGCATATAAAGTGTTTGGTTAAGAATTCAAAGTTTAATTTTTATCTTGAAAATAGTTAGTCCCTTCTATTCTAATAGTTGGTGTCCAGAGTGTTAAATAAATTTTTTAAGGATATGTACTTCTTCCGATTAAGTTTTAAATTTTTCCCATGATGCTTGAAAGTTAGTTTATAAATTCATTATTGTTTGGTTGGTTCTCAAAAATCGATGTGTTGGATTTGTAGTTTTAGATTAATTTTTTAAATGCCCTTCATACAATTTTTTTTTTTTTTTTGCAGTGTTATATATCATATGTATATTATTTCTATGCCCGTTTGTATATATTAAATTACTAGGTTATACAACGGCTCATTATCTTCATACATAATTATTTCAAATTAATCCTACAAATAGTAGACAACTATAGATGTGATTAAAATTTTATTTCGACCATCAATATGCTTATTTGACATGGTTATAACCAATAAGTAGAAAGTTAAGGGTGCATTTGTGTAACTAGATAAAAATAAATTATAAGGAACGAGATGAGCGATGAACTAATTCAAGACTCGTTCCAATAGGTAAAAGAAATAATAATAGTAATAAAAATATAAAAAATAAATGAAATACTCTGAATACGCTAGTATGCTTTAGGCGCATGTTAACCAATCAATTATGGTAATTATGTGCACGTTCGCGTGACATAATTACAATTTCCCAAATTAAAGGCAAAGTAAGCGTTCGCGCAACTTTGACAAACCAATCTTAAAAAATAATAAAGTGTTATTAATTGTGTACACGTACGCGTGACATGATTCATGACACACCAAATAAAACGAATATACGTACGCGTGATTCGTTTCAAGATAATTCAATAATTACAAATAATCAAGTAATTAAAAGCGGTAAAAAGGCAAATGTACATAGGTTCTAAAAATGAGTAATTAAATAATTTAATTAAGCCAGGTATGATTAAAGCGACCGTGCTAAAACCACGGAATCCGAGAGTGCCTCACACCTTCTCTCGGGTTAACAAAATTCCTTACCCGGTCTTCTGTGTTCGCGGACCGTAATTCGGAGTCAAAACTTCCTCGATTTGGGATTTCAAATAAACCGGTGACTTGGGACACCAGAAAGTATCCCAAGTGGCGACTTTGATTAAATAAATAATTCCATTTCGAATAATATCACTTAAATTGAAAAAACTCCTTCTTTCCTATTCCCCCGGGAAAAAGGAGGTGTGACAGCTCTGGCGACTCTGCTGGGGAAAAGAACCCAGAACTTTTGGTTCAGGGTTCAGAATTTGAGCTTGTAATGTGATTTATACTTGGCTTTATTGATTGTATGATATTTGTGGGCCTAATGTGCTAATTGTTGCTTATTTACCGCTTTGATACTATTTGAACTGTATTAAATTGTCTTCTTACGCCTCCCTTCTGAGTCTTTTGAATTTATGGTGTACACGCGCGTGACCCACTTTTCTGTTAGAAGTCATACCAATTAGAACGAGGCTGGGTCAGTAACTAGGCCAGGTAGACTTTCGTGCTCCCGGTACGTTACCCCCACCTCGGCTCGAGCTGTCCGCTTGGGTAAGCCAGGTCTAAAACACTCCCCTTAGAATTTAAACCTAGAATAACATAGCCTCATGCCGGATCCCTAGTAGGAACGTTTGTTTGCATCATGTGCATTTGACTTTGGGGACTCAACACAGGGGTTGGGTCCGTCTAGGACAGGTGTACCCGAAATTACAAGACCATCCTGATGCATCTTATGTGCTACTTGTGCATTATGTTTGATTTGGTTTGTGCATGTTGACCGGTTTCTAAAATAAAATAAAAATATAAAAATATTGAGGGAAAATCAGAAAGAAGAAAATATGAGGGAGAAAATTTACCCGATTTTCGAAAATTTCAGTATTTACCCCCCCAAAAAAAAGGCTGAATTTTTCAAAAAAAAAAGTGTCATCCTATTCCTGAAATTTCTACGAACTACGCGGGTCTGATTCTCACCGGATGTGAGATACGTAGGCAACCTTCATAGTGTTCGGCCCCATTTTTATAAAATAACTAAAAAAAAGAAAGAAATGTGTCTAATGTTTTTTTTTAATCAAAAAAACAAATAAGCAGACCCAGCTTCGGTTAATCCCAAATCGTTCCTGTTAGAATAGCCTTAGAACATCTTCAAAATTGTTGAAGGGCTGTTCTCGCAAGAACGGACGTGTCTATCAATTGGGAATTACTTTTACCATAATGCCCTTCCCCCGGCCCTAAAGCTATCCTTGAAAGTAAGAAGGGGCCATAATTGCAAAAATAGCCACCCTTTCTTCGGTCACAATTGCAAAAATAGCCCCCATTTTCGTTGATTTTTCTTAAAATTGAGTTATTTACAAAAGATTGTTTGCAAAATGAGTGCATTGGTTCTGTCTCTTGAGACTAGTGTCAACCCTAACCTTAACCACCCACAGGTACAAAATGAGCACTGTCCAGAACACACCGTTCACAGTTGTAGACGAGGCTCCACTTCAGCTTCAGATGTGGTAGTATGATTTAGGAGAAGATGGTCAGAAATGGGTCACCAAGCACCTGGGAGCCCTCACAGATATTATGAAAATTAAACCACGGGACGATTTGATTGAGGCACTAGTGACTTTTTGGGATCCTGTTCACAATGTTTTTCGCTTCTCCGATTTTGAGCTAACTCCTTCTTTAGAAGAGATAGCTGGATATTCCGGGTTTGGCAGGGATTTGAGAAACCAGGAGCTCATATTCCCGAGGGCTCTTTCTGTACACCGATTCTTCGATCTTCTGAACATCAGTAAGCAAATTAGAAAGACCAACGTAGTCGAAGGGTGTTATTCTTTCTACTTCCTGTACTCTAGGTTCGGGCAGCCAAATGGGTTTGAAATGCATGAAAAGGGCCTTAACAACAAGCAGAACAAAGACACATGGCATATTCATCGTCGCTTCGCCTTCATAATGGTGTTTCTGGGAATTATGGTCTTCCCAAACAAGGAGCGGATAATTGATACCCGCATAGCCAGGGTTGTACAGGTCCTCACTACCAAAGAACATCACACTCTTGCCCCGATCATTCTATCAGACATTTATCGGGCGTTAACTTTGTGCAAGTCTGGGGCAAAATTCTTCGAAGGGTGCAATATTTTGTTACAAATGTGGTTGATTGAACATCTCCGACATCACTCCAAGTTCATGAGCTATGGTCCGAGCAAGGACAATTTCATTGATAGTTACGAAGAAAGAGTAAAAGATTACAACTCTCCAGAAGGGGTGGAAGCCTGGATATCCCACCTAAGATCTTTAAATGCAAGTCAAATTGAGTGGACTTTGGGATGGCTCCCGCTAAGAGAGGTGATACACATGTCTGCCCTAAAAAGTCATTTGCTGTTGTTGGGTTTGAGAAGTGTCCAGCCGTATACGCCACACAGAGTTCTAAGACAGCTAGGAAGGTACCAAGTAGTACCTAAAGATGAAGATTTGAGTGTGCAAGTTATTGAGCTACACCCCGAAGCCCCACTCCCCGAAGCTTTAATCCAGCAAATTTGGAATGGTTGTCGCTACTTGAAAGATGATACTCAGGTGCCAGATCCTGCGAGAGGTGAGGTAGATCCGGGTTATGCTATATGGTTTGGGAAGAGGTCTCGCGTGGATGATGTGCCATAGCCCAAAAGGCCCACAAAAGACCGTATGTTCAAGCCTTTGATGATAAAATCCAAGAACGGTTGGCCTGGGGTGAACGGGAAAAGGGATACAAAACAACTATTCATGCCTTAGAAGAAAGGCTGAGAAACCTCAATTTTGAGAAAGACTTGCAAGAACAAGAAGCCGAAGGGGAAAAGAAGAGTCTGATCCACAAAAATGAAGCCCTTCGTGCTCAACTTCAACAGATGAAGAAAGCCTCTGAAGTGCCAGTGAGAAGTTGGAAAGACCAGAGAACCATTGCCAATCTGATGGAAAAAGTGCAAGATTATGATTCCCTCTTGGCAAACACTGAAAAGTCGTTGGACAAAGCCAATGAAAAGATCGTACAGCTAAATGAGAAGGCCGAATCAAGTAAGGATCGCCAAGTAACACAATTTGAAGAAAAGAGGGCTCAATTTAAGAGAGAGAAGGCCCATTGGGTACGTTCAGAAGCTCAGCTCCATGCACAGTTGGAAGAAATGAGAAGGTACAATAGAGAATACCAGCATGCAGATTTTGATAGGGAGATGGCTCAGGCGAGACTCGAGCAGGCTAGACTTCGGGCTCAGTTAGATTCAGACTTAGATCGTGAAGGCCACATAAGGGAGATAGCCACCACTCGCCAGCAGCAGTTACAAGATCGAGACCAGAATTTCCAGTACTTCAAAGAGCAAGTTCATAATTTGGCTGTTTATACCGCTCAAAGTTATGTGAACTGCCAAGGGATGGATTATGAGAAGTTTTTGGAGCATGCACCTACTTTTGCCCGTCATCTTGCAGCAGAGTTAGAAAGGATGTACCATACATTTGGGGGTCAACCAGGGCAAGCCCCACCATGAGCAGATGTTCCAGTGTTTGAAAGCCAGAAGATTGTGGAGTTGAATTATAGTCGTAGTTGTTAGAACTTTTTATGTAGTAGTTATGTTTTAGTTTGAGTCATTGTTGAATCTTTAAAATCGCTGTCTTTTAGTCTTGTCAGAGTTTGGTAAGTCATTTTCAATGTAATGTCCTTTCTGTTATTGTATTATTTCGTTTTGTTAAAAAAAAAATACTATTATTATTTTCCCCTGAACTACGTAATGGTCTGATTCATGCGGCGTCATGATACGTAGGCAATCCTCATCGGATGCGATCATAACCATAATTAATCTATAAAAAAAAAAAACCCGCTAAATTCAAGATGAAAATAAACCAATAAATCAATAAGTCGGGATGAAACATAAAGCCTTCCAAGATCATTTTAGAAATGAAAATGGCATTAGGTGCATACCATATAATGTGTGATTAATATCTGCAAAATGCCTAACTCTAACACGTTTGTTGTTTGTCATTTTAAAAGATAAAGTAAAACAGAGGTGGTTGGTTTGTGGTTTAAACTGGCGACTCACCCTTACAACACGAGATCAAAAGGAAAAAGTAGAATGGCAAACAACAGTGAGAATGAGTCAGATAATGATGATGTCCATGGACAATTGGTTGAACAAGGTTCAGGACTGGTTGAAGAAGTAAGAGTGTTGAAGCAACAATTGGCAGAGATGTACCAAGCCTGGGTGAATGGACAAGCACCGCCCTCACTACCCATAGGGCCTTCGGACAATCTTCATAATGTGTCAGTTGCCACTCAAGTGCCTATCTCCATAACAAGTAACCCATTGTACCAACCTGGATTCAATCCGAGCTTTAACCTTCCCACTATCCCCAGTACCTCCATTCCACGTCCTCCAATCGCACCCCTCAGAAATGACCCACCTACTATACCCATTGTCCATACTTTCACTGTCCCTCAACCGGCTCTTGCTCAAAAGTCCAATAATGATCCACAGCTGGATGCTCATGATGCCCAACATTACTCTCCAGAACTGACTTTAAAGGTTCCAGATTCATACAAGCACACTCCTCATAACGTGTTCCCAATTGAGATCGAAAAGCCCAAAAATAATATGGAACAAGAGGAAATGACCAGAAAAATGAAGAGCTTGGAACAAACCATGAGAAACATACAGGGTTTGGGGGGCCACAAGAGTGTTTCGTTTAACGATCTATGCATGTTTCCCCATGTTCATTTGCCACCCGGCTTCAAGACCCCCAAGTTTGACAAGTATGATGGGCATGGTGATCCCGTTGCCCATTTGAAGAGATATTGTAACCAACTAAGGGGAGCGGGAGGCAAAGAAGAATTGCTCATGGCATATTTTGGGGAAAGTTTGACAGGAATTGCTTCAGAGTGGTTCATAGATCAAGACGTCTCTCACTGGCACGTTTGGAATGACATGGCTCAAGATTTTGTCCAGCAGTTTCAGTACAATATTGATATAGTGCCAGACCGCTCCTCTCTCGTCAACATAAAGAATAAACCAACAGAAAGCTTCAGAGAATATGCAATCAAGTGGAGAGAGCAGGCTGCTAGGGTCAAACCACCAATGAAAGAGGCAGAAATGATTGACTATTTTCTCCAAGCTCAGGATCCAGATTACCTCCATTACATGTTGGCCGCCATCGGTAAACCTTTTGCTGAGGCGATTAAGATTGGTGAAATAGTTGAGAATGGCATGAAGTCAGGCAAAATTGTGAGTCAGGCAGCCCTTAAGGCAACCACACAAGCAATTCAAAGCGGGTCAGGCAATTTCGGAAATCAGAAAAAGAAGGAGAAAGGATCCATGATGGCATCTGGGTTCGGGGGAGTTCAAAGAGGAATAGCTCCTTCTTACGTGCAATTTCAACAAGGACTATCCAATTCTCTTCAACATTATTATCCGCCTCAAGGTCCCCGATACTCAGTTCCCCTGCAACAATACACAGTGTTTAATGCTCAGGCTTATGCTAGGCCTCCTAATCACCAACAATGGCGGGCACCGAATCCACAAGGCTCCCGTCAACTCCGGCCGAATTTTCAGGCACCATATAATCCTCGTCCCCGACAAGAATATGTGAGAGAACAGGAGCCAAAGAAAGAGTTCACCCCAATTGGAGAATCGTATACAAACCTATTTCGAAAGTTGATGCAGTTGAAGTTGATTGAACCTATTATGCCGCGTTATGTGAATCCAAATTCAAAAGGTTTTGACTCAAATGCAAGATGTGAGTATCACTCTAACACCCAAGGGCATAGTACTGAAAACTGTTGGACATTAAAGAAAGCCATTGAAAATTTGATTGAAGCAAAGGCAATTGTGGTAACAAACAATGAGGATACTCCTAATATCACAAACAATCCGCTCCCAACTCATGATAATACACATTTTATTGGGATGATTTGTGATGATCGGGATTATAAGCAGTCTGGCAAGACAGAGATGGTTGTTAGAACCATAGGGCCAGAACCAAAAGTGATAGTGAGCCCGCCGCAATTGGCACCATTGATGGTGAAAGGTGCGAATTCTAGTTTGAACTTGGCATGTTCTGAAAAAACGATTCTCTATGTTCCTGGAAGCACAAAAAAGGTTGAGGTTCAATTGGGTGGGCCAAAACTTTACATCCCCGGAGGCATTCAAAAGATCATTCCGAATAATGGTTTGAGGAATATAACAGAGCCAGTCGTGATCCGACCTGTTGCCCAACTCCTAGTGACAAACACAAAAGCTATTCCCTGGAATTATAACAAGACTGTCATGACATACAAAGGAAAAGAGATAGTTGAAGAAACAAGTGAAATGGGGGGCTTGACCCGCTCTGGAAGGTGTTATTCACCAGAGGAATTGAGAAAAGCTAAGCAAGCCAGGGAAAGTCACTTGCCAGTGAAAGAACCCGTTGCAGAAAAAGAAGTGGAGGAATTCTTTAAGAAGATGAAATTGCAAGACTACTCAATCATTGACTAACTAAGGAAAACTCCTGCTCAGATATCTTTGTTATCTCTGCTTTTGCATTCAGAAGAGCATCGTCGTGTGTTGATCAAAACTCTGAACGAGGCATATGTCTCAGAAAAGACAACGGTGAATCAGCTAGAAAAAATGGCTGAAAGATTCTTTGAAGTAAATAGAATTACTTTCAGCGATGATGATTTGCCTGAGGAAGGGGCTGGCCACAATAGAGCTTTGCATCTTATGGTCAAATGTGAAGGGCACTACGTAAAAGGAGTCATGATTGACGGAGGCTCAAGTGTAGATGTGTGTCCTCTTTCTACTCTACAACATCTGAACATCGACACTAACAGAATTCGAACCAGTAATGTCAGCATCAGAGCTTTTGATGGTTCAAAAAGAGACACTATTGGGGAAATCGAACTCACCATGACAATCGGCCCGGTTGATTTTAACATTGTCTTTCAAGTGTTAGATATGGAAACTTCCTATAATTTTCTTTTGGGAAGGCCGTGGATCCATATGGCCAGAGCTGTACCATCCACCCTACATCAAATGGTCAAATTCGAGTGTGACGGGCAAGAAATTATTGTTCATGGGGAGGACGACTCATCTGTCTATAAAGACCCGTCCATTCCATATATCGACGCCAAGGAAGGATGTGAATCTATCATATATCAAGCATTTGAGGTGATTGAGGTGGACCAAGTGGAAGAAGGAAAACCAATTCTGCATCCCCGTCTTTCAGCCACATCTATGATGGTAGCTTCGCTGATGTTGAGGAACGGCTATGAACCAGGAAAAGGATTGGGATCCTCTCTACAAGGAATTGTGAACCCCATTGCTCCATTTCCGAAGAAAAATACCTTTGGCTTGGGCTTTAAACCAACATCAGCTGACATAGACAGAGCCAAGGCCCGCAAAAAGAATGGTTGGAATCTGTCCAAACCAATCCCTCACATTGCCTACTCTTTTGTCAAGCCACAATTTGAAGAAGTCCAAAATCCTTCTACTCAGGATGACATTGACGGAGTTTGCCAGGGTCTCAAGGAGATGTTTTGTGAGATCAATATGGTTCAAGTTGGGGAGGGCCCTAGCCGGGCAAGTGTTTAACTGATTGGTCCAGATACTTCGCTCAGCAACTGGGAAGCAATTCCTCTTCCCATCAGGAAGGAGACTTGGTAGCCTGTTTTGTTATTTTTTCTGTATTTGGATTATTTTAAGGGTTGTAATCCAGATATTTTAGTTTAATTGCTTTGCTGTGATGTTAACTCTTCTATCCTTTCAAATTTAATGAAATGAAGTTCCATTTTCGTAGTAAAATTCTATCTTTTTATTTTCCTAATTTTTGTTAATTTCTTATCATTTTCAGTTTCGATAGTGCTGGCTTTAAAAACATGACATGCACGCGGAATTCATGCCTAGATCTTAAAAAGCTGTCTAATCTCGAAATAATGAATCAAGAAGTTGAGTATGACGAAGATGAGGCTTTTAGAGAAATAAAAAGGGAATTGGATCAATTTGAGAATAAGCCTAAGCCTAACTTAAATGAAAGTGAGGCAATTAACCTGGGAAGTCCTGAAGAAATCAGAGAAACAAAAATAAGCATTCATACTGAACAAAAGACGAGAGATGTCATAATTCAAGTTTTGTTCAAGTATAGAGATGTATTTGCTTGGTCGTATGATGACATGCCGGGTTTGAGTGCCGATCTAGTGGTCCATAAGCTTCCCACACATCCTAATTTTCCACCAATCCAACAAGAACAAAGGAAGTTTAAGACAGACATGAGTGATAAGATTAAAGAAGAAATCACGAAGCAACTAAGTGCAAATGTGATCAGGGTCGTCCGATACACTATATGGTTAGCAAATGTTGTGCCAGTGCCAAAGAAGGATGGGAAAATCAGAGTTTGTGTTGACTATAGGGATTTAAACAAAGCAAGTCCAAAGGACAACTTTCCCTTACCCAACATTCATATCCTTGTTGACAATTGCGCTAAACATGAGATCCAATCTTTTGTGGATTGTTATGCCGGATATCACCAAATTCTGATGGATGAAGAAGATGCAAAAAAGACCGCCTTCACAACTCCATGGGGAACTTATTGTTATAGGGTTATGCCATTCGGTTTGAAGAATGCAGGGGCAACTTATATGAGAGCCATGACTACCATGTTCCATGACATGATGCACAAAGAGATTGAAGTGTATGTTGATGATGTGATCATTAAGTCGAGAACACAAGCTGACCATGTGCAAGACTTGAAAAAGTTCTTTGAAAGGCTACGAAGGTACAATCTCAAACTCAATCCAGCCAAATGTGCATTTGGAGTTCCTTCTAGGAAGCTTTTGGGTTTTATAGTTAGCCGAAGAGGCATTGAGTTAGATCCCTCCAAGATAAAAACCATTCGAGAGCTGCCTCCCCCGAAGAACAAAACAGAAGTCATGAGTTTACTCGGGAGGTTGAATTACATTAGCAGGTTCATCTCGCAGCTTACAACCACATGTGAGCCTATTTTTAAGTTGTTGAAAAAGAACGCCGCTATCAAGTGGACAGATGAGTGCCAAGAAGCTTTTGATAAGATCAAGGAATATTTGTCAAATCCCCCTGTTTTGGTCCCGCCGGAACCTGGTAGGCCTCTGTTTTTATATCTGTCAGTAACGGATAGTTCCTTTGGTTGTGTTCTGGGTCAACATGATGTCACAGGCAAAAGAGAACAAGCAATATATTATTTGAGCAAAAAGTTCACCACTTATGAGGCCAAATACACTCTTTTGGAAAGAACATGTTGCGCTTTAACCTGGGTCGCCCAGAAGCTTAGGCATTATCTTTTGGCCTATGCAACTTACCTCATATCCCGAATGGATCCCCTGAAGTACATCTTTCAGAAGCCGATGCCAACTGGCAAATTAGCAAAATGGCAAATCTTGCTCACAGAGTTTGATATTGTTTATATCACTCGCACTGCCATGAAGGCACAAGCTTTGGCTGATCATCTGGCAGAAAACCCGGTTGATGATGAGTATGAGTCTTTGAACACATATTTCCCAGATGAAGAGGTTAATTTAGTTGAAGAAGTAGTCCAAGATGACAGTCAAATTTGGAAACTATACTTTGATGGGGCTGTCAACATCAAAGGCGTAGGGATTGGGACAATTCTGGTATCACCTACTGGGCAACATTACCCTGCCACGGCGCGACTTCGTTTTTTCTGTACAAACAACACAGCAGAATATGAAGCTTGCATCATGGGTCTGAACATGGCAATAAACCTAAATGTGAATGAATTGTTGGTGATGGGAGATTCAGATTTGCTTATTCGGCAGGCTCAAGGTGATTGGGAGACTCGAGACATCAAGCTCATTCCATATAGACAATGTGTGGAGGATCTTAGCAAAAGGTTCAAGTCCATCGAATTCAGGTACATTCCCAGGTTTCACAATGAATTAGCTGATGCCTTGGCCACCCTAGCCTCAATGCTTCCATATCCGGGTAATACTCACATTGACCCATTAGAAATTCAAATTCAGTATCAACATGGTTATTGCAATACAATTGAAGTAGAACCAGATGGTGAACCATGGTATCATGATATTAAACAGTTTTTGAAAGCAAGAGAATATCCGGAACATGCTAACAGGGATCAAAAGAGAACTATTAGGCGACTCTCTAATGATTTCTTTTTGAGTGGGGAAATTCTATACAAAAGAACTCTGGATTTGAATTTGTTGAGATGTATAGATGCCAAAGAAGCTGAAATGATTATGAATGAGGTACATTCGGGAGTTTGTGGTCCCCACATGAATGGATATGTTCTAGCAAAGAAAATCCTTCGGGCAGGATATTATTGGCTTACTATGGAACGAGATTGCTTTCGTTTTGTTCGCAAGTGCCACCAATGTCAGATTCACAGTGATTTGATTCACTCGCCTCCTTCAGAGTTGTATCCTATGTCGGCTCCTTGGCCTTTTGTTGCTTGGGGAATGGACGTCATTGGCCCAATCGAGCCAAAAGCTTCAAATGGGCACAGATTCATCTTGGTTGCAATTGATTACTTCACCAAATGGGTGGAAGCTATTACATTGAAAGCAGTTACCAAGAAAGCAGTAGTAGACTTTGTTCACTCCAACATTATCTGTCGTTTCGGTATTCCAAAAACCATTATTACAGATAATGCTGCTAATTTGAATAGTCATCTGATGAAGGAGGTATGTGAACAATTTAAAATTGAGCATCGCAATTCTACTCCTTACCGTCCCAAAGCTAATGGAGCTGTTGAAGCTGCAAATAAGAACATCAAGAAGATTCTTAGGAAGATGATCCAAGGGTCTAGACAATGGCACGAGAAACTGCCTTTTGCTCTTTTGGGATACCGGACAACTGTCCGTACATCAGTTGGCGCAACGCCCTACTTATTGGTTTATGGAACTGAAGCGGTCATACCTGCTGAAATTGAGATTCCCTCTCTCTGAATCATTGTTGAAGCAGGGATTGAGGACACTGAATGGGTGAAGTCCCGATTGGAACAGTTGAATTTGATTGATGAAAAGCATTTGGCGGCAGTTTGTTTTGGTCAGTTATACCAACAAAGAATGGCACACGCTTACAATAAGAAAGTACGCCCAAGAAAATTCGAGGTAGGACAACTTGTTTTGAAACGTATCTTTCCGTACCAGGAAGAAGCAAAAGGAAAGTTTGCACCGAATTGGCAAGGTCCTTATCTCGTTAAGAAAGTATTGTCAAAAGGAGCTCTACATTTGGTAGATATAGAAGGAAAGGTGACTGATATATCCGTCAACGCAGATACGGTCAAGAGATACTATGTATGACATGGCTATGTTGGGGCATTCTTATATTTAGCATTCTCAGGTTAGGATGACGAAAGGCTATCATTCTCGCTACCCAAACACTGGTCAACCCTAGTTATCCCTTTGAAGCCTTGTTTATATTTCTTTGTTTTCCCCTCTTTTGGAACCAATGTACTTAAAAAAAAAAAACCATCAAAACAAGTTCATGTTCATTGAACTACGTTCGACCTGATTCCGAAAGGATACGTAGGCAGCCTCACTCTGGGGTTCGGTCACACCAAAACAAAAATCCATATGTCCCCAGTATTCAAATAAACTGGGGCATAGTTTTATTTTATTTTCGATGGTTGTTCCATCAAAATGGGTCCAAAAGTTGTAATTCAGTTGAATATTTCTTTTTACCTTTCCCTACTAAGACCTTCTGATCAACATTCGAGAATGCTAAGTCAGTATACTACGGGTGATGCCTCAGTCATTGTAAAGAGAGAAAAATAAATGAGAGGGTCTTATTGGTGAAAACCCTCACGGGCACTATAAGGTAATGGTGAGTTGAGAGAAAGACAAATGAGAGAGGTCAATTGGTGAAAACCCATAAAGGGCATCATTGATCGATTTAGGTCTTCATATATCTTGGCACAAGCATGGTTAAGACAAAGAACTCAGTTTCAAAGTGAAGTTTACAACAGATTTCGAGAATTAGACGGTTCAAACGGATCGGGCATCCAGTCCAAAGTGCATGTCATGTTCATTGAAGTCAGCATATTCCTCCAGATAAGTCCTTTCTTATTTTTAATTTTCCCCTGAAAGGGACACTTCTTGATTAAGTTGTAAAACTTGTTAGTTCACTTTCTTGTTTTCTTTCGCATTACTTTCTTGAGTCCCTTTCAGTCTAATTTTGTCAAAGCAAAGCAAAGAAAAGGCCACAAAATTAGGTACAGTCTCCCTATTATATAAAGCAAAGATTGCTGGGCATAAACTGTATAGGAAAAGGCATAAAGCCATCTGTGATTTTCCTTGACGAGAAAAAGGCTGGAAAGACTGAACAATGTTCCAAGGGTCAACAAAAGTTACTAAGTTAAAAGATTTTTAGGAAGCAAGGTTGTTTGCACCATGAACACAAATGGTGATAGGCGCAAAATGGTTAGGTTTTGATGTTGAGAAAGAAGATCTCTAGAAAGAAAAGACAGAATCTCTCGGCAACTTGTACAATCATCGACGGAGTCAGTTTTTCTAACAAGTGTAATAGACGCAAGGTCAAGTCGCCCAAGAAATCAAGGCCACAAACTGACCACCATTTTAAAACTAACAAATCTTTCTTTGTTTAGAACAGGAACATAACAATTTTAGGAAACAGTTCGTGAAAAGACGAACACCACCAAGTGAAGTTCTCAAATCCTTGATTTTCTCCTAATATACATGTAATCATGTTATTTTTAGTTTCATTATAGGGAATCAATACCCTATCTTCTATATAGGGTACTACATCCCCTGGCTGCATTATTTATTGCCTACATAGGGTACGCCATTCCCTAGTAGCATCTTAGAGTGCTACGAGCCTCATTTTTATTGCAAACATAGGGTACGACATTCCCTAGTAGCATCCCGAGGGCTACGAGCCTCATCTTATTGCCAACACAGGGTACTACACCCCCTGGCTGCATTACGTTTTGCCAATATAGGGTACGACATTCCCTAGTAGCATCTCAGAGTGCCACGAGCCTCATTTTATTTATAACACAGGGTACTACATCCCCTGCTCGCATTATGTTTTGCCTACGTAGGATACGACATTCCCTAGTAGCATTCCAGAGTGCCACGAGCCTCATCTTATCACCAACATAGGGTACTACATCCCCTGATTGCATTACTTTCTGCCTACATAGGGTACGATATTCCCTAGTAGCATCTTAGAGTGTTACGAGCCTCATCGTACCATAGTAGCATCCCGAGGGCTACGAGCCTCACCTTATTGCCAACACATGGTACTACATCCCCTGGTTGCATTTCTCATTGCTAACATAGGGTACGACATTTCCTAGTAGCATCTCAGAGTGCCACGAGCCTCATCTTATTTCCAAACACAGGGTACTACATCCCCTGGTTATATTTTAGTGCCAACATAGGGTACGACATTCCCTAGTAGCATCTGAGAGTGCCACGAACCTCATCTTATTGCCAACACAGGGTACTACACCCCCTGGCTGCATTACATTTTGCCAATATAGGGTACGACATTCCCTAGTAGCATCTCAGAGAGACACGAACCTCATCTTATTTCCAAACACAGGGTACTACATACCCTGGTTACATTTTAGTGCCAACATAGGGTACGACATTCCGTAGTAGCATCTGAGAGTGCCACGAGCCTCATCTTATTGCCAACATACTACATCCCTTGGTTGCCATCCATCTTATTAGCATAGGGTACGACATCCCCTATTATCAAAAAAAAAAAAAAAAAAATTTCGTTTACAATTCTTTATTTTGCAATAGCAAAGATAGTTTAATGTATTTTCAATAACTCACAAAAATTTCCTAGAACAAACTGGGGCAGAAAGTTTTTGTTCGTTTTGTTTGTTTTTGATGGCTTGTAGGTTTTTCTGCAAAGTACGGATTGGATGTGCAAGAAAAGACTCCATCTCTTGCCAGAGAAAGTGGAACGTTTGATCTCAATACCATCCGCAACCAGCTTTGACGTAATACATGCGGAGACATAGGATTTTAACATCCATCTTTTTATCACCTGATAAAAAAGCAGGCCTGTGAGAATATTTCATAGTCTTTTACATTGAGAGCATCAAGTTTCAGTCTAAAGTCAATGGGGGAAGCAGGTGAAGAATCAAGACAAGATTCCAGACGACATTTAGATAGAAATTGTGTAACTCCTAGATTTCAAGAGTATATAATTTTCTTTTCATTTGATGTAATAGTAGGAACCGCGGATCGGAACCTCGACGGAACTTCGCTCGACTCTCCATCTAAGCATAATCTATCAGTCATTTTTCACTTGAACTACACGTGACCTGATTTCCTTATAACCCGGGATATGTAAGCTGCCTATAACCAAGGCTCGGTCGCACTTTTTTCTTTTATCTTCTTTTCCTTTTTAAATAATAGTGAGGTCAAAAATCAGTCACCTTGTTCATTTTATTTGCTTGAAAACTCTTCATGTTTCCAAGCAAAGAGGGGCATGCTGTGAACACCTAATTTTTGACCGCACCCAAATTCTATACTATTTTAATGTAAATATTTCTTTTAGGTCTAATGATAATATTTTAAACTTTTATCTTACTCTTAATAGGTTTTACTAAGAAGAAAACTACAAAATATAATCACAGTCTTAGAGTATAAATTATATTTCTAATAAACAATAAATAAACAATATAAATATATATATAGTTTACTTATTAAAATTTTAATTAACAGAAATCAAAATTCACACACATCCGAAATATAAACTATAGTGTAAACATTTAATTTTCTTATATCTATAATATATAAGTCTAAAATTAGTTGGCTAATATTTTTAGCTATTTATTTTTAATTTCTCTTTTTCTTCATTTCACACAAAAAAGGAGATTTCTTCCTATCTGATCTAACTAACTTCCTTACACTTCCCACACACTCACGTCTCTCACCCTCAACCCCTCACGTTCACTCGGCACACACTCCATGATTCTCTCTATCTATAAGTCTCGTTTGAATTGACAGAAGACAATATATAATAGAGGGGCTTGTATCATTAGGAAAAAAAAAAAACGAAAAGAGAAAGAATTGTGCAAGTAAGAAAAAAAGAGAGGTGAGGAAAGCAATCTGGAAAAAAAAAAAAAATCCGGCAACAAAAAAAACTATTCTTTGAAGAATAAAAAGAAAAAATTTGGCTAAGTTATTGAATCGGAAGACGGAGTTCAGGATTTCGTTCGTGGTTTCGAGTTCGTGGGTTCTAGAAGTTTCATAATTAGTAGATTAAGTCGATTACTGACTGAATTATTCGCAAAAAGGTAACACTCGAATCTTCTTAGTAAAGCCATATAATAACATGAGATCCATGTTTTCTTAGTGTAATTTGAAAAGTTTTAGCAATTGAATGCTTCATTACTTATTTATTTGATTTCATGTTTAAGTTATAATTGTACTTAGATTCATTGTTGATATGAAGCATGTGATCATCTAAGTTAAGGCAAAACTTGTATTGAGTTAATTTCTATTCGAAAATTATTGTGTCGTCGCTAGTCATCGCATAATTTTAATGACTATTAGACAAAATAATCAGAAGGTATTTTTTGTTTAAGTTATTTTAGATGTAAATAGTAGTTATATTATATATCACATAGAAATCGTAATTTTAAGAGATATCATCGATTAAAAAAGCGAACAAGGATAGTATTTCAGTTTTCTCAAAGTTAAGGCTCTAAAAATATTTTGTTAGTCTAAGTCTTTAACGGAAGAAATCCTTTTCATCGCTACTGGGCTTCAATTTCATTATAGTTGAATGGGTATATTGGAATTTCAAGTTGCAAAAAATTGATTCTTTAGTCTTTCAAATGAGATAACAATAGTTGGTATCACGTCGATTTGTGTTTACATTAGCTTTAAAGCATATGAAGTGTTTGGTTAAGAATTCAAAGTTTAATTTTTATCTTGAAAATAGTTAGTCCCTTCTATTCTAATAGTTGGTGTCCAGAGTGTTAAACAAATTTTTTAAGGATATGTACTTCTTCCGATTAAGTTTTAAATTTTTCCCATGATGCTTGAAAGTCAGTTTATAAATTCATTATTGTTTGGTTGGTTCTCAAAAATCGATGTGTTGGATTTGTAGTTTTAGATTAATTTTTTTAAATGCCCTTCATACAAGCTTTTTTTTTTTTGCCGTGTTATATATCATATGTATATTATTTCTTTGCCCGTTTGTATATATTAAATTACTAGGTTATACAATGGTTCATTATCTTTATACATAATTATTTCAAATTAATCCTACAAATAGTAGACAACTTTAGATGTGATTAAAATTTTATTTCGACCATCAATATGCTTATTTGACATGGTTATAACCCATAAGTAGAAATTTAAGGGTGCATTTGTGTAACTATATAAAAATAAATTATAAGGAACGAGATGAGCGATGAACTAATTCAAGACTCGTTCCAATAGGTAAAAGAAATAATAATAGTAATAAAAATATAAAAAATAAATGGAATACTCTGAATACGCTAGTATGCTTTAGGCGCATGTTAACCAATCAATTATGGTAATTATGTACACGTTCGCGTGACATAATTACGATTTTCCAAATTAAAGGCAAAGTAAGCGTTCGCGCAACTTTGACAAAACAATCTTAAAAAATAATAAAGTGTTATTAATTGTGTACACGTACGCGTGACATGATTCATGACACACCAAATAAAACGAATACACGTACGCATGATTCGTTTCAAGATAATTCAATAATTACAAATAATCAAGTAATTAAAAGCGGTAAAAAGGCAAATGTACATAGGTTCTAAAAATGAGTAATTAAATAATTTAATTAAGCCAGGTATGATTAAAGTGACCGTGCTAAAACCACGAAATCCGAGAGTGCCTCACACCTTCTCTCGGGTTAACAGAATTTTTTACCCGATCTTCTGTGTTCGCGGACCGTAATTCGGAGTCAAAACTTCCTCGATTTGGGATTTTAAATAAACCGGTGACTTGGGACACCAGAAAGTATCCCAAGTGGCGACTCTGATTAAATAAATAATTTTATTTCGAATAATATTACTTAAATTAGAAAAACTCCTTTCTTTCCTATTCCCCCGGGAAAAAGGAGGTGTGACACGTACCCTTTGCTAAATAGAAATCCCATACGAACTACATAGTCTTTAATACCACCAGCTATTTTATGTCTACATCCACCTCGTGACCCTACCACAATTGTGGTGATTGGGCAATTAATTAAACCTTCTTAATATCATACTTATCAATCAGATGTCAGAACCTGCTGCACCCCAATGTGCACAACTGAATGATCTCTCAATACTTTCGCATCCTCTATCTGGACGACACGTTGTAATAATGGTTGAGCAACCCTGGCTCTCTTATAACCCCTATATAGTATTACGAACCGTTGGCGCATAATTGATATCGAGTGTGCAATTTCATACACGAGTGGATGCAAAAGAACATAAGATATATGCTTCAAGCTGAATAAATATCGCACGATGAGGAATGAGAGAAATGACAATTTTTCCTACTAGCTCTGTAGCCTCTCGAAGATAAGTACAGACATCTCCATACCGATCTGCAAGACTCTACTAAACTCGTTCGTGACTCGTAGAACCTATGAACCTAGGGCTCTGATACCAACTTATCACGACCCAAAATCCCACTACAGGCGTCGTGATGGCACCTAGTCTCTAAGACTAGGTAAGCCGATTTCTATTACATTTTGAAGCCATTTTTTTTTATAAGTAACCAAAACTAACAGCGGAATACATATGAATATACAACCTCCCAAGACTGGTAGTACTGAGTCACGAACTCTAACTGAATACATGGGATAATCACGAGGACCAAATATACAATATTGTTTGATTAAAAATTAACAGTACAATGAAATGAAAAGACTCCAAGGGACTGCGACGAACAAGCAGCTCTACCTTGAATCCTTACGGTCCCGCTTTAACTTTGATCAAATCCGATATCTTCAATACCTGGCTATGCACAAAAATGTGCAGAAGTGTTGTATGAGTACACCACGGTCAGTACCTAGTAAGTATCAAGACTAACCCTAGTGGAGTAGAGACGAGGTACAGTCAAGACACTCACTAGTCTAATAACCTGTGTAATATAGCAGTATACAATAGTACTGAAAAACAATTAGCAATGATAACAACAACTCAACTAGTAATATAACAACAAGGCAACAAGAACATCATAATTATTGCTCAGGCGAATAAGGAACACAAGTACAATCAATAAGTCAAGTCCTTCAAATATAAATCCTTCACATATTATTCTTTAAGATAAATATCTTTCGAATATACTTCTTTTGAATAATTAACTTTCGAACATACTTCTTTCAAATAAATATATTTTCAAGTAAAAGTCACCATGTGACATCTCATTTCAAATCATAAAAATTACGGGTCTCAACCCACTTTCATATTTTCCACGACACCTCGTGCCCATATTTTTATCACCATCACACGGACAACTCACGTGTCAATAATAAAATCATCATATTTTTCCCCGGCACCTCATGCCCATATTATTTTCATAACTGCACAGACAACTCACGCACCAAAATATCAATGTATATAAGATCCGCAAGATCAATTTATTTTCAATAAATAATGTTAAAATATTTAAATCAAGTAACAAATCAACAAAAAGATAAGTTTATTTTAGAAATCATTTGAGAGAGGAAAAATGACATTTCCTTTAAAATAAAGCATCAGATAGACTACTGATTTGGATATAAAATTTATTATATTAAACATACTGAAAATTTTGTTTTATTTAAAACAACTCAATCATCAAACACAAGTACAACCCAAAAATACAAATCCTCAAAGTCTCGTACGAAAAACTCAAGGTCAACACAATATATCAAGAAATACAAAACACTTAATATTAAGTCAAATAATACATTATGGAAAACACAAAAATTTATAAATTACGGAAAAACAAAATAACCAAGGGCAAGTGCAAACATAGTCCCGAAGTAAGTGCTCAACAGGGGATCTCCCAAGGTACCGCCTCGTAGTCCCAAAATAAATATGCAACAACAACAATGCCCCCAGGCCATCACAAATCAATCCCCGATAGAGCCCCCTTGTTCGCCACGTATGCAATAGTAAAGTAAATGCCTGCCTTGTTATGCCGCATGTGCATAAATCAATAGTAATAATAGCACGGCAGAAACCTCGTGCAAACACCCGAACATAACTCCCACAATATAATGTGCCAATATCACATCTCATAAACTCCACCTCAAGTGCTCAAATATTACAACCTATCCCAAATTGCACATCAAGTGCTCAAATATTACAAAATATCACATATTGCACATCAAGCGCTCAAATATTACAACTTATCACAGACTGCACATCAAGTGCTCAAATATCACAACTTGCCACAAAAATCAACAATACCTTATTTTACACCATAAGGAGCCCATGGCTCGACCATAATGTGCACAAAAATCTTAACAAAATATCCGGAAGTGAACAACTCTACAAAATAATATTTCACATAAAAATCAAGGTGGCAATCACACCAAATCATCATGTAAAAACAATTTCAAAAAACAAGAATATAGGCATGACAAATAGAGGATTTAATAAGTGCCAATAATTTCCAATTTAATACATAAGGGCGTCTAAGGATTTTTAATCAATGAAATTTGTACATATAAACCAAGTACGTACTCGTCACCTCGCGTACATCATTTTTAATTACACAAATTGCACATAAGACTCAATGCCTAAGGGGTAAATTCTCCCACTCGAGGTAAAGCAAGACACTTACCTTTTTAAAGTTAGGCCAATATTCTAAAATCGCCTTCTTGCTTGAATTGATCTCCGGACGGCTCCAATCTTTCTTGAACCTTCCTTACATTACTACGAGGTTTCGAAAATTCTAGAAACTTCAATCTATTTAGAAGCATAACAAAAGTGAACCATAATTAGGAAGATTTTCATGGTTTCAACTCATTTGAGTATTTTATCAAATACTAGGTGTGCAAATTTGGTTACAAGGTTCTTCTACAAGATTTCCTTCATTCCACAACCCAATCTTTACTTATTTGATCTCAACATCTTCCCACAAACCTTATTGGTACAAGCATATATACATAATACTCTTACACACAAGAATCATACTCCCAATCACCAATCTTTTACCCCAAACTCGAAATTGAGGACTAAGAGTTGAATCTTACCTCTTAGATGAAGATCTTGTGATTAACTTCCTTGATTCTTGAAGATTGTTATGATTAAAATGTTAGGCTCCCTCCTTCTCTCTCTAAAATGCTTTACCTCTCTCTAAAATCCTCAGAAAAATACCCCAAAATAATCCCCAAAGCCTATTTATCAAAATGGGGTCGGGTTATGAAAATAGACAAATTAACCCTCCGAAAGCAGGTCTGCGGTCGCATAATGGACCGCAAAATGGGTATGCGGGCTGCACAATTGATCGCAAAATCGGTGCCCACAACTGGGCTGTTCTGGTCCATTCTGCGACCAGTCTTGCGGTCGCAGAAGCAGTTTCGCGATCGCATAATGATTTTGCGATCGCAGAATTGGTCGCAGAATTGCATTTTTTCAGCCTTTGGTAATTTGGTCATAACCTCTTGTGGGAGTGTCCAAATGATGAACGGTTTGAAGCATTGGAAACTAGACACATAGACCTTTCTTTTTTATAGGTAACACACCATATATATCTTCATATCAAGAGAGGTATGCTCATTTGAAGTTAGGTCTTGTGCGAACTCACTTAAATCTTTAGTCTATTATGAAATTTTCAACTTCAACATTCGTTGCCGAAACCTATCGAATCAAGTCCGATTGATCTCAAATTTTGCACACAAGTTATAAGTGACATAACGGACCTATTCCAATTTCCAGAGTCGGATTCCGACCTCGTTATCAAAAATTCAACCTTCGACCGAACTTTCCGAAAATCGTCTATTTTCCAACTTTTGCCAAAATGCGTCGAATTGTCCTACGGACTTCCAAATCCAAATCCGAACACGCGCCTAAGTCCAAAATCACCATACGAAGCTATTGACATCATCAAAATTCTATTCCGGGGTTGTTTGCTCAAAAGTCAACTCTTTGGTCAACTTTTTCCATTTAAGCTTCAAAAAGAGAATTTCTCTTTCAATTAAATTCTAAATCTTCCAAAAATCAAACTCAACCACACCCGCGAGTCATAATACATATTATGAAGTTGCCCGGGACCTTAAGTCGTTGAACGGGGCATTAATTCTTAAAACGATAAGTTGGGTCGTTACATTCTCTACCAAGTAGTGACGAGACTAAGGCGGGTCACTTACATTACCTGTACTTAATATTAGTAACAACAACAATAATAGAAATAAATCAGGTAACTCATTTATAATAATTGAAGCCAACTCAACAGTCATAACCAATTATTATTTCCATCAATTCTGTTGCAGCGTGCAACCCGCTCTCACAATATATTCACATTCAATTATGTTGCAGCGTGCAACCCGCTCTAACAATATATTCACATTCGGTTCTGATGCGGCGTGGAACCCACTCCTCCAATATATTCATTTTAATCAAGTCTGTTGTGGCGTGCAACCCGATCCCTCAATATATCCCCCAATATATTTATATATATCGACTTTTAAATAAGTCTGTTGCGGCGTGCAACCCAATCCTCCAATATGGACTTTTAATAAGTCTGTTGTGGCGTGCAACCCGATCCTCCAATATGGGCTTTTTAATAAGTATGTTGCGACGTGCAACCCGATCCTCCAATATATACATTATAATTAATTCTTATATAAGAAATTTTCCCAATAAATACAACAATTAATATAAAATTAAAAGACAACAAGCATATAATAATTATGATTTAATTATGAAACAAATAAAGGCAAATAGCAAATTATTATGAAAATCTGAGAGAAAATAAGCAGTTTAATATTTAATAAGCTAAATGTCAAATAACAATTAAGGCACATAATTCAAATAGCATGTAACAATTAATGCAGAAATACAAGAATTAATATTTGACAAAAAATAGGAGAGAAACAATTATTATAATAATTAATTCATGATTTAAAATAATTTATAATTTTTCAAGTAAGCAGGCAAACAATTAATTTGACGACGTATAGACACTCGTCACCTCGCCTATACGTCGTTCACATGCAATACACATAACAATTAAATTAAGGGTTCTATTCCCTCAAGTCAAGGTTAACCACGACACTTACCTTGCTTTGCAAATTCCAACCAATTACTCAACCACAACTTTTCATTTTAAATTTGACTCCAAAAGCTTCAAATCTATTCACAAACAATTCGATATATTCGATACTAATCATAGGCATTAATTCCATATGAATTTAAAAAAATTTCGGATAAAAATCCGAAATTTATTTAAATATTCGACAGTGAGACCCACGTCTCAAATCCCGGAAAACTTACAAAATCCGAATACCCATTCCGAGATGAGTCCAATCATTAAAAATTATCCAATTCCGATGTCAAATGGACCTTCAAATCTTAAATTTTTATTTTTAGAAGATTTTATAAAAATCTGATTTTTCTTTCATAAATTCACGGATTCATGATATAAATGAGTATGAAATCATGAAATATAATCAATATAGGATAAGGAACACTTACCCCAATATTTTTCCGTAAAAATCGCCCAAAAATCACCTTACCCGAGCTCAAAAATGGAAAAGGATTGAAAATGGGACGAATCCCATTTTCCAGAACTTAAGTTCTGTTTCTGGGACTTTTACCCTTCGCGAACGCGATCAGTACCTCGCGTTCGCGAAGCACAAATTTGTGCTGTCCAATTTTTTACTCTTCGCGAATGCGAGGGCTGCCTCGCGAACGCGATGCTTGCCCGGCTTGGCCTACGCGAACTCGAGATGCCCTTCGCGAACGCGAAGGCTAATTTTCCTGGCCAGCCTCTTTCCCTTCGCGAACGCGAGGCTTCGTTCACGAACGCGAAGCTTTGCACCTCAATCCATCGCGAACGCGGCCCCCTCTTCGCGAACTCGAAGAGTAATTTTCCTCTGCCTCTAGTTTCTTCTTCGCGAACACGAGCCTCCTCTCGCGAACGCGAAGAAGGATACCAGAAGCAGATTTCTGCAGTTTTTTCCAAGTCCAAAACTGATCCGTTAACCACCGAAACCAACCCGAGCCCTCGAGGCTCCAAACCAAATATGCATCTAAGTCCTAAAATATCATTCGAACTTGCTCGCGTGATCAAATTGCCAAAATAACACCAAGAACTACGAATCGGACATCAAATCAAAGGAAACTTTCAAGAAAACTTTAAAACTTATATTTTTACAACTGGGCGTCCGAATCACGTCAAATCAAATTCGATTCTCACCAAATTCGGCAGACAAGTCATAAATATTATAGTGGACCTACATCCGGCTCCGAAACCAAAATACGGACCCGAGGTCAATAAATCCAACATCAGAAATTTCTTAAAAATTATTAAGATTTCAAGCTTTTAATTTTTCATCAAAATTCCATATCTCGAGCTAGGGACCTCGGAATTCGATTCCGGACATATGCCCAAGTCCCAAATCATGATACGGACCTACTGGAATTGTCAAAACACTGATCCGGGCCCGTTTGCTCAAAATGTTGGCTAAAGTCAACTCAGTTGAGTTTTTAAAGCTTTATTTCACATTTTAATCCATTTTTCACATAAAAACTTTTCGGAAAATTGTACGGACTGCGCACGCAAGTCGAGAAATACTAAATGGTGCTTTTCGAGGTCTTATAACACATAATTACTTATTAAATTTAAAGATTATATTTTGGGTCATCACATTCTTCACCTCTAAAACAAACGTTTGTCCTCGAACGGAGTTAGAAAAAGTACCTGAGCTGGTGAATAAGTGTGGATAATTACTTCGCATGTCCGACTCGGACTCCCAGGTAGATGCCTCTACCAGCTGACCTCTCCATTACACTCGAACTGAAGGATAACTCTTAGACCTCAACTGACGTACCTGCCGGGCTACAATAGCCACCGGCTCCTCCTCGTAAGTCAAATCTTTGTCCAATTGGACTGAGCTGAAATCTAACACATGGGACGGATCACCATGATATTTCCGGAGCATAGACACATGGAACACCGGATGAATCGCTGATAAACTAGGTGGTAATGCAAGTCTGTAGGCTACTTCACCCACCTTTTCAAGAATTTCAAAGGGTCCGATATACCTAGGGCTCAACTTGCCCTTCTTTCCGAACCTCATTGCACCTTTCATAGGTGAAACCCGGAGCAATATTCTTTCTCCAACCATGAATGCAATATCACAAACTTTACGATCGGCATAACTCTTTTGCCTAGACTGAGTCGTGCGAAGTCGATCCTGAATAATCTTGACCTTATCCAAGGCATCATGTACCAAATCGGTACCCAACAATCGAGCCTCTCCCGGTTCAAACCAACCAACTGGCGATCGGTATTGCCTTCCGTATAATGCCTCATATGGAGCCATCTGTATGCTAGACTGGTAACTATTATTATAAGCAAACTCCGCAAGTGGCAAGAAATAAACCCAAGAACCTCCAAAGTCTATAACACAAGCGCAGAGCATATCTTCCAATGTCTGAATAGTGCGCTCTGACTGTCCGTCTGTCTGTGGATGAAATATTGTACTCAACTCCACCCGCGTGCCTAACTCACGCTGTACAGCCCTCCAAAAATGTGAGGTAAATTGCGTACCTCGATCTGAAATAATAGATACGGGCACACCGTGAATGCGGATAATCTTACGAATGTAAATTTTAGCTAACCTCTCTGAAGAATAGGTAACTGCCATTGGAATGAAATGTGCTGACTTGGTCAACCTATCCACAATGACCCAAACTGCATCAAATTTTCTCTGAGTCCGTGGGAGCCCAACAACAAAATCCATGGTGATACGCTCCCAGTTCCACTCAAGAATTTCTAACTTCTAAAACAAACCACGAGGTCTCAATAATGTTGCCGCAAATCTTGATACATTTTGGCGGTACCTGGATGAATAGAATACCTGGAACTGTGTGTTTCTTCAAGAATTAATTCACGAAGCATATCCACATTAGGCACACAAATACGACCCTACATTCGCAGAACCCCATCTTCCCCCACAGCAACCTGTTTGGCATCACCGTGCCGCACCGTGTCCTTAAGGACAAGTAAATGAGGATCATCATACTGCCTCTCTCTGATGCGCTCATATAAAGAAGACCGAGCGACTGTGCAAGATAGAACCCGACTGGGTTCTGAAACATCTAACCTCACGAACTGATTAGCCAAAGTCTGAACATCTGCAGCTAATGGCCTCTCACCAACCGGAATATACACAAGACTGCCCATACTCACAACCTTTCTACTCAAAGCATCGACCACCACATTGGCCTTTCCGGGGTGATACAAAATGGGGATATCCTAGTCTTTCAACAACTCCAACCATCTTCTCTGCCTCAAATTAAGATCTTTTTGTTTGAACAGATACTGAAGGCTACGATGATCAGTAAATACCTCACATGAGACACCGTAGAGGTAATGCCTCCAAATCTTCAGTGCATGAACAATGGATGCCAATTCTAAGTCATGAACATGATAATTCTTCTCGTGAACTTTCAACTGCCGTGATGCATATGCAATTACCTTTCCATCTTACATTAATACTGCACCAAGCCCAATGTGAGATGTGTCGCAATATACTGTATACGATCCTGAACTTGTGGGTAATACCAACACTGGCGCCGTAGTCAAAGCAGTCTTGAGCTTCTGAAAGCTCAACTCACACTCGTCTGACCATCTGAATAGGACACCCTTTTGGGTTAGTCTGGTCAATGTACTCGATATAGATGAAAACCCTTCCACGAACCGATGATAATAACCTGCCAAACTCAGAAAACTCCGGATCTGTGTAACTGAAGTAGGTCTAGGCCAATTATGAACAACCTCTATCTTCTTAGGATCCACCTTTATGCTTTTTGCCGATACCACATGCCCCAAAAAGGCAACTGAGTCTAACCAAAACTCATATTTTGAAAACTTGGCATATAACTGATTATTCTTCAAAGTATGAAGCACACTTCAAAGATGCTGCTCATGCTCCTCTCGACTGCTGGAGTAAATTAAGATATCATCAATGAATACAATCACAAAAGAGTCCAAATAAGGCTTGAACACCCGATTCATCAAATCCATAAATGCTGCTGGGGCATTTGTCAACCTAAATGACATCACTAGGAATTCGTAATGCCCATACCGAATTCGAAAAGTTATTTTAGGGACATCAGAGGCCCTAATCTTCAACTGATGGTAACCAAAAAAATACCTTGACACCCTGAAGCTGATCAAATAAGTCATCAATTCTTGGCAGCGGATATTTATTTTTGATAGTGGCCTTGTTCAACTGCCGATAGTCTATACACATCCGCATAGAGCCATCTTTCTTATTTACAAATAATAATAGTGCACCCCAGGGCGAGACAACAGGTCTAATGAATCCCTGATCAAGTAAGTCTTGTAACTGCTCTTTCAATTCTTTCAACTCTGGCGGGGCCATACGGTATGGTGGAATAGAAATGGGCTGAGTGCTCGAAGCCAAATCAATACAGAAGTCAATATCTCTGTCGGGTGGCATTTCCGACAAATCTGCAGGAAATACTTCTGGAAATTCACGAACAACTGGTATTGAGTCCATAGAAGGGACATCCGCACTGGGATCGCGAATATAAGCCAAATAGGCTAGACACCCTTTCTCTACCATACGCCGAGCTTTCATATAAGAAATAGCCCTGCTGGCAGAATGGCCAGGAGTTCCTTTCCACTCTAACCGAGGTAACCCCGGCATAGGTAGGGTCACTGTCTTGGCATGACAATCCAATATAGCATGATAAGGGGACAACCAATTCATACCCAAGATGACATCAAAATCTACCATATCAAGAAGTAGAAGATTCACACTAGTCTCAAGATTACCAATAGTAACCACACACGAACGATAGATGATCTACTACAACAGAGTCTCCCGTCGGTGTAGATACACACACAGAAGCACTCAGAGAGTCACAAGGCACAACCAAATATGAAGCAAAATAGGAGGACACATAGGAATAAGTAGATCCTGGATCAAATAGAACTGAAGCATCTATATGGCAAACTGGAATAATACATATGATCACAGCATCAGATGACTCGGCCTCAGGCCTAGCTGGAAAAGCATAAAATCGGGGCTGGGTCCCACCACTCTGAACTGCATCTCTGAGACATCCTCTAACTGGCTGGCCTCTACCTCTAACGGTCTGACCTCCACCTCTAATGGCCTGACCTCTACCTCTAATAGCCTGACCTCTACCTCTAGTTGCCTGATCCCTACCTCTAGCTGGCTGAGCAGGCGGTGAAGCAACCGGTGCCGGTGTGATGGCACGAGAATATTGACGAAATCTGTTACTCGCCAATCTAGGGCAATACCTCGTGATGTGACCAATGTTCCCACACTCATAACACCCATCCTGATGTTGTGGCTGCTAAATCTGAAGTTGACCTAGATGGGCCGGATAACCACTGTAGTAACTTTAGAGTGGTGGTACACTGATAGGAGCTGAATGTGCACTTAATACTGGCTGCCCAGAGTAAGGCTTAATAGGACCGTGACTCCCTGAAGCACCGGGAGATGCATGAAGTGCTGAATGAAACGGTTTGGGAGGATGACCCCTACCAAAATTACCCCTGCCTCCAGACGAGGCACCACTGAAACTACTGAACTGACGAGGCCTCTTATCAGACCTCTGCTCTCTCTCATGTGCAAGAACCATCTTGATCCTCCTTGCGACATTAGCAGTCGCCTGAAAAGAAATCTCACTTCCGGTCTCCTTGGCCATCTGAAGTCTAATAGGGTGAGTGAGTCCCTCAATAAACCTCCTCACTTTCTCTCCCTCCGTAGGTAGTAAAAGGAGAGCATGACGGGCCAAATCCACAAAACGGGAGTCATACTGAGTAACAGCCATACTGCTCTGCTGTAGATGTTCAAATTGCTTGCGGAATTCCTCTCTCAATGTGATAGGGAGGAACTTTTCCAGAAATAGCTGCGAGAACTGCTCCCATGTAAGTGCATGCGATCCAACTGGTCTGGTCAATGTATAATCTCTCCACAATCTCTTGGCGGAACCCGCCATTTGAAATACAGCAAAATCAACCTTATTGGTCTCAACTATAACCACGTTCCGTAGCACCTCATGGCAGCGTTCAAGATAATCCTGTGGGTCCTCAAAAGGTGTACCACTGAAGTGAACTGGAAAGAGCTTGGTAAGGCCTCAAAATACATGGTGGGCCTATTACCGATCTGTGCCGCAACAACTGGCTGAACTACCCCAACTGGCGGGGCTGCTGAAGCCTGATTCTGGGGAGCCATCTGCTCCGGAGCGGGAGTAGTGGGAGTTTGTGCTCCTCCCCCAGCCTGGGAGACGGCTGGTGCCACTGAAAATGTACCATTCTGGGCTACGCCCTCCATAAGACTTACCAAACGGACTAGAGCATCCTCAAGTACTGGAGTGGCTATGAATCCTTCTGGGACCTGAACTGGTCCAACTGGTACATTCTGAACTGGAACCTCCTCCTGAAGGTCCACCTGAAGTTCTACAACAGGTGCAGTTGCTCGAGCTCTGGACTGAGCTCTACCTCGGCCTCTGCCTCAGCCTATAACACGACCTCGACCTCCACCCCTGGCCATAGTTGCCACGGGGGTTCTGGTCCCTGTCCATTGGTAGATGTATTACGTGTTCTCACCATCTGTGAGAGAATAAGAGTAGAATGGTTCAATCATCGATGATAGAATAAAATCGCATGACAGAATAAGAAAGAAATGATATTGTTCCTAAACTTCATAGCCTCTAAGAGATAAATACAGACGTCTCTGTACCGATCCTTCAGACTCTACTAAGCTTGCTCGTGACTCGTGAGACCTATGTAACCTAGTGCTCTGATACCAACTGTCAGTCTGTCATGACCCGAAATTCCCATCTTCGGACCGTTATGGCACCTAACATTTCACTTTCTAGGCAAGCCAATGTTAGAATAATATTAACCAATTTTTAATCAATCTTTACATTATTAATAATCAAGGAACGAAAAGCGAAAGCAAAGCTTAAAATATAGTGAAATAATCCATAAAAATAACGGTGTCTAAATACCATCCCAGAATTGGTGTCACAAATGCACGAGCTTCTAGAATAATACAAATAAAGGTCTAAATAAAATAAAATTGTCTGAAAATAAACACTCAGCTAAAGTAAAATAGACGGGGACTTCAGAACAACGGAGGCCATGCAGTTATACCTCAAGTCTCCTCTGAATAGCTGAAATCCGAGCAAGTCTATGGCACGCCGCTGGGACCAACTCCAAAATCTGCACAAGAAGTGCAAAGCGTAGTATTAGTACAACCGACCCCATGTACTGGTAAGTGCTGAGCCTAACCTCGACAAAGTAGTGACGAGGCTAAGGCGGGTCACTTACATTACCTGTACGCAATATTTGTAACAACAACAATAATAGAAATAAATCAGGTAACTCATTTATAATAATTGAAGCCAATTCAGCAATTATAACCAATTATCATTTCCATCAATTTTGTTGCAGCGTGCAACCCGCTCTCACAATATATTCACATTCGGTTCTGTTGCGGCGTGCAACCCGCTCCTCCAATATATTCATTTTAATCAAGTCTGTTGCGGCGTGCAACCCGATCCACCAATATATATATGTATGTCGACTTTTAAATAAGTATGTTGCGGCGTGCATATGTATGTCAACTTTTAAATAAGTCTGTTGCGGCGTGCAACCCGATCCTCCAATATGGACTTTTAATAAGTCTGTTGCGGCGTGCAACCCGATCCTCCAATATGGACTTTTAATAAGTCTGTTGCGGCGTGCAACCCGATCCTCCAATATGGACTTATTAATAAGTATGTTGCGGCGTGCAACCCGATCCTCCAATATGAACTTTTTAATAAGTCTGTTGCGGCGTGCAACTCGATCCTCCAATATATTTATTATAATTAATTCTTATAGAAGAAATTTTTCCAATAAATACAACAATTAATATAAAATTATAAGACAACAATCATACAATAATTATGATTTAATTATGAAACAAACAAAGGCAAATAGCAAATTATTATGGAAATCAGAGAGAAAATATAGAGTTTAATATTTAATATGTTAAATGTCAAATAACAATTAAGGCACATAATTCAAATAGCATGTAACAATTAATGCAGGAATTCAAAAATTAATATTTGACAAAGAATAGGAGAGAAATAATTATTATAATAATTAATTCATGATTTAAAATAATTTATAATTTTTCAAGTAAGCAGGCAAAC
The DNA here is from genome assembly GCF_000715075.1 of Nicotiana tabacum. Taxonomy (NCBI): domain Eukaryota; kingdom Viridiplantae; phylum Streptophyta; class Magnoliopsida; order Solanales; family Solanaceae; genus Nicotiana; species Nicotiana tabacum. Next base: position 112,145,932 of record NC_134096.1, on the reverse strand, counting down.
AATTAATTTGACGATGTATAGACACTCGTCACCTCGCCTATACGTCGTTCACATGCAATTCACATAACAATTAAATTAAGGGTTCTATTCCCTCAAGTCAAGGTTAACCACGACACTTACCTCGCTTTGTAAATTCCAACCAATTACTCAACCACAACTTTTCCTTTTAAATTTGACTCCGAATTTTTCAAATGTATTCACAAACAATTCGATATATTCAATACTAATCATAGGAATTAATTCCATATGAATTTACAAATTTTTCGGATAAAAATCCAAAATTCATTTAAATATTGTCTCAAATCCCAGAAAAACTTACGAAATCCGAACACCCATTCCGAGACGAGTCAAACCATACAAAAATTATCCAATTCCGATGTCAAATGGACCTTCAAATCTTAAATTTTCGTTTTTGGAAGATTTTATAAAAGCCTGATTTTTCTTCCATAAATTCACGGATTCATGATATAAATGAGTATGAAATCATAAAATATAATCAATATATGATAAGAAACACTTGGAAAAGGGTTGAAAATGGGAAGAATCCCATTTTCGAGAACTTAAGTTATGTTTCTGGGACTTTTACCCTTCGCAAACGCGGTCAGTGCCTCGCGTTCGCGAAGCACAAATTTTCCGGCTTGGCCTACGCGAACGCGAGATGCCCTTCGCGAACGCGAAGGCTAAATTTCCTGGCCAGCCTCTTTCCTTTCGCGAACGCGAGGCTTTGATCGCGAACGCGAAGCTTCGTACCTCAAGCCGCCGCGAACGCGGGCCCCTCTTCGCGAACGCGAAGAGTAATTTTCATCTGCCTCCAGTTTCTTCTTCGCGAACGCGAGCCCCCTCTCGCGAACGCGAAGAAAGATACCAGAAGCATATTTCTGTAGTTTTTCCCAAGTCCTAAAATGATCCGTTAACCACCCGAAACCAACCCGAGCCCTCGGGGCTCCAAACCAAACATGCACCCAAGTCCTAAAACATCATACGAACTTGCTCGCACGATCAAATCGCCAAAATAACACCAAGAACTACGAATCGGATACCAAATCAAAGGAAATTTTTAAGAAAACTTTAAAACTTATATTATTACAACCGGAAGTCCGAATCACGTCAAATCAACTCCGATTCTCATCAAATTCGGCAGACAAGTCATAAATATTATAGTGGACCTACACCGGGCTCCAGAACTAAAATACGGACCCGAGGTCAATAAATCCAACACTAGTAATTTCTTAAAAATCATTAAGCTTTCAAGCTTTTAATTTTTCATCAAAATTCCATATCTCGAGCTAGGGACCTCGGTATATGATTCCGGGCATACGCCCAAGTCCCAAATTATGATACGGACCTATCGAAATTGTCAAAACACTGATTCGGGTCCGTTTGCTCAAAATATTGACTAAAGTCAACTCAGTTGAGTTTTTAATCTATTTTACATTTTAATCCATTTTTCACATAAAAATTTTTCGGAAAATTATACGGACTGTGCACGCAAGTCGAGGAATGCTAAATGGTACTTTTCGAGGTCTTATAACACAGAATTACCTATTAAATTTAAAGATGACATTTTGGGTCATCACAGCACTTGATGTGCAATTTGTGATAAGTTGTAATATTTGAGCACTTGATGTGCAATTTGTGATACGTTGTAATATTTGAGCACTTGATGTGCAATTTATGATACATTATAATATTTGAGCACTTGGTGTGCAATTTGTGATATGTTATAATATTTGAGCACTTGATGTGCAATTTGTGATATGTTATAATATTTAAGCACTTGATGTGCAATTTGTGATATGTTATAAAATTTGGACACTTGAGGTGCAAGTTGTATTATGCTGTGATATTTGGGCACTTAAGGTGCGATTTGTGAAATATTTTGTGATTTTGAAACGCATGCGGTGAGATAAGGGTGGCTTGAAATGCGTGGCTAGTAGGGAAACTACTAAAAGTCATGCGGTGATATAAGATCAGGGTGTTAAAACGCATGCGGTGAGATAAGGGTGGCTTGAAACGCGTGGCTAGTAGGGAAACTACTAGAAGTCATGTGGTGTGATAAGGATGGCTAAAACGCGGGATGTTATTTCGGGAAAAATAATTTCCTTAAAATTAAATGTGAAGGCTCCCGCGGTGATATAAAGAAATGAGATATTGTGAATTTATTTATGATTTGGGACTACGAGGCGGTACCTCGGGAGTGCCCTGTTGATATTTCTTTATTTATGTTCTTGCCTTGGGTGATTTTGTTTCATTTAATATGTAAATTCTTGTCTTCTTCCGTGATGTACTAGTTGACTTTATTATTATTATTATTATTATTATGTGTTTTGTGCTCCTAGTTGTATTGTGTTGATTTTGGCTTTTGGCACGAGACTCTGAAAAAGTATATTTCAGATTTTTCTTACTGATTTTCGATGATTGAGTTGATTTAAATAAAATAAATTATTATTATGTTTTAAATTAAATGGTTTTACAACCAAACCAGTAGTTTATCTGATGCTTTAATTTAAGTGCAATGTTATTTTCTTCACCCAAATAATTTCTAAAAATAAATTCAATTCTTTGTTGATTTCTTACTTGATTTAAAAATTCTAAACTCACTTTAGTGGAAATAAATTGATCATGTGGATCTTATATACATTGAGGATATTTGCGTGTGAATTGTCCGTGCAGTTGTGATATGAAATGAGGGCACGAGGTGCCGGAAAAATATGATGATTTAATTATGAGCACGAAGTGCCGTGGAGATATGAAAAATGGGCCGAGACCCGTGTTTATGAAAAATATGTAAATGGACTGAGACCCGTATTTTTATGATTATGAAATGAGGTGTCACGTGGTGACTTTTTAATTGAAGAATTATATTCAAAATATTTATTTGGAAGGATTTTTATTTAGAAGTATTACATGAGAGAATTATATTTGAAAGATATTTATTTGAGGAAAATTATATTTGAAAGAGAGTTATTTGGCAGAATTATATGTGAAGGACATTTAACTGAAGAATTTGATTTAATTGGGTGTACTTGTATTTATTATTTGCTGAGCGATATTAAATGGTATTTTGTTGTCTTCCTGTGCATATCAGTGGTTGTTTTATGATGTCCTTATTGTTATCTGTTTCCTACTATCTTGTATATTATATTGCACAGGCTATTAGACTAGTGAGTATCTTGATTGTACCTCGTCTCTACTCCACTGAGGTTAGTCATGATACTTACTGGGTATCGACCGTGATGTACTCATACTATACTTTTGTACATTTTTGTGCAGAGCCAGGTATTGGAGATATCGGACTTGAGCAGAGTTAAAGAGGGACCGTAAGGATTCAAGGTAAAGCTGTTTGGTCGTCGCAGTCCCTTGGAGTCTTTTCATTTCATTGTTCTGTTAATTTTTAATCAAACAGTATTGTATATTCGGTCCTCGTGATCATTCCATGTATTCAGTTAGAGTTCGTGACTCAGTACTACCAGTTTTGGGAGGTTGTATATTCATATTTATTCCGCTGTTAGTTTTGGTTACTTATTTAATTAAAAAAAAAAATAGCTTCAAAATATAATAAAAATCGGCTTACTTAGTCTTAGAGACTAGGTGTCATCACGACGTCGGTGGTAGAATTTTTGGTCGTGATACTTAGACCAAGAAGAAGCCACACACACAGAGTGGAAGCACTCACCGGACCTCCTAGTCTCCTTTCACTCATAGTAAGCTCCCACTCACTTAAAAACTCGCTTTGGATAGTACATACGTAGAAGGAAGAACTTTTCCATTTCAAATAAACTCGCTTTCTATGACCCTAAATTTTCAAAGGAGTGCACGAGTATGTCGAGCCTTCAAAGAATATGAGTCATTAATAATACGGCTAAGGAACTCAACCATACTAAGCATTCTACGTCCAGTTCATATTACCATGCCACCCACACCTTTCTCGCCTTCTTGCAATCAAGGAATACATTTTTATTATTTTACATCGAGCCACAAAAATGACATCAAAACTAGATAATCTAATGTATATTATCACATTATTGGAGGTACCAAAAAAGATATATGCCTGGACTAGCTATGTGGGAGTGGTACGACATCCTTCTTGGATCCTTGACTGTACACATTGGCCTAACTGTTCGAGGATGGTACGACAGTCTTCGTGGATGGAATCCCGATGTATTCCAGCACTATGTGTGCGATTGACATGGAGATACTAAATAATGAGGACGATACTAACGAGATATTGGACATATGAAAGAGGTCTAAATGAATAATACTTAAATTCTTTAGCAAATTTATCCTTTATTGTGATTATGTGTACCTTATCTTCCTTAATTTATTCGAGATTATTTATCTTTTGCCTTGTTATATAGATTATAATTTGTATAACTCTTATACCAACGTTAGTGGCAGCTATGACGCATATTTGAGTATTTCAATACTCAGGCATCGTTTGTTTAAATGGTGTTAGGTTTAGCAAACGGTCGAGTGCAAGGCGGTCAGCGCAAATGCTAGAGTTCCCGCAATTTCCTCTCTTTTGGTGAGTCTGCACCTTCATACTCGTGGGACCACAATATTTCAGTTGTATATTTTTGTATAGTGCGGACAAGCTCTGTAACTTTTCTTACTTTAATCGTAGTGTCATAGAGGGTTTATATTATTTTAGGGGAATGGGTACTCTTATGGCATTGCGGATGACATTTTTACTTATGTCTAGTTTATTTATTTTTTTTATGAACTTTTATTGTTAATGAAGTTTATCTTATTTCTCTCATATAATATTATAATTACTTAAATGGATTGATCTATACGATTACGAGTTGGGGTATGTATTATGCAATAATGGTTCGCTCGGTGCAAATTGGTAGGCACTGTGTGCAGGCCATGTCGCAATCTATTTTGGGGCGTGACAAACTTGGTATCAGAGCCCTAGGTTTAATATGTCCTAGGTAGTCTATGGAGCCGTGTCTTGTAGAGTCTAATTTATGTGTGTGTTGTCGACCACTCATATATCTTATAGTCTATAGACATTATAGAAAGTTTCACATTCCTTCTTCATTGTAGATCGTGCAACTAGAGCTTAACTTTAAGGTGTGTCCTAACACACGTATGTTATGACATGCATCCAATATGGTTTGAACTCGCGCGTCCGTGACTCAAAGTGCACCTGCTAATCATGATGGGGTTGTTCCCAATGAGGCTTCTAGTGGGGTACCGGTAGCTCCAATGGGGCGAGGTTGCCCCTAGAAACCCGAGAGCTGAGAGAGTAGGAGAGCATGCACCTCCACCTATGCTAGATGCACCTGCAGTTCCACCCCATATGGTTCATGACACTCCGTCCCTCCTTCAGGCAATCCAATTACTCACTACTTTGGTAGTGATACAGATACAGGGGGGTACTGAAGCTCCAGTACATACTTATGATCCGAGTTCACGAATCGACAAATACTTGAAGCTCTTCCCACCGATTTTCCATGGGACTAGACCCGAGGATGACCCTCTTGATTACTTGGATGGGACCGAAAAAGGCTTTGAGGGTAATGAATGCCACTAACGAGGAATCGGTTGAGTTTGCTTCTTATCAGCTGAAAGGTGTGGCCTACACCTGGTATGAGACATGGCCTAGAGAGCGGGGAGAGAATACTCCTCTTGCTACAAGGAAGGAGTTCTCCAAGGGATTCATGGAACAATTCTTTTCTGATGCAGATAAGTATGCCCTTGCCACTCAGTTTGAACAATTAAATCAAGGGTCTATGGCTGTCAGAGAGTACAGTCACGAGTTCACTCGCTTGTCAAAGTATTCTACCAGCATGATTCCAAATGAGGTTGCTCGAGTTCTGAGGTTTGTTGATGGGTTAGGACCTCATATCAAATCACATGCATCTGCTGCTACTATGAACCCATGCTCTTTCTCTTCCGTTGTTAGCCACACTGAGAGGTTGGAACTATGGAACAAGCAAAAGAAGGCAGATTGAAATCTGAACAAGAAGGCTCGTATGACGGGTAGTTATGGTGGTTCTTTTGGTGGGAACAATAGTATAAGGATATCAGGGCCAACTCGGTCTGTGGTAGCATCTGTTGGCAGCACTCCTTTTGGAAGGCAAGAACAAAGTCAGAGTCAGAGAGGCCATTCTATGCCAGCTTAGAGCACTACTCCCCAAGCACAATCTTCACAGAGGGCACCTACTTGTGGCAGTTGTGGAAAGGTTCATTGGAGGTAATGTCGTAGAGAGAATCACACTTGTCATTATTGTGGCATTATAGGTCATGTTCAGAGAGATTGTCGCAAGTTGTAGAAGGAGAGGGGTAGTCCTCCAATACAGCAGGGTAGATCTACAGCTACTACGGTTGCACATCCCCCAGTTCGGGGCGCAACTACCTAGACAGGACGAGTTGCAGGCGGTAGTGTTGCTTCTACTTCAGGGGGGCAACCCCGACTTTACGGACTAGTTCCTAGAGCTGATGCAGAGGCGAGCAATGCCGTCATGACATGTATACTTACTATTTGCGCACTTGATGCTTATGCTTTTATTGATCCCGGGTCCACATTTTCCTATGTCACTCCGGACTTTGCTTTGGATTTTGATATAGAACCAGAACAATTACTTGAGCACTTTTCTATTTCTACTCCTATTAGGGATTCTGTTATTGCTTCCCGTGTCTATAAGGGTTGTAGGATTGTAGTCCAAGATCGAAAAACTACGACAGATCTTATCAAGCTATAGATGATTGAGTTTGATGCTATCATGGGAATGTATTGGTTATCTAAGTGCTATGCCAGCCTTGATTGTCGTGCCAAGGTAGTCAAGTTTGAATTTCCAAATAAACCAACTCGTATATGGAAGGGCAATATTCTCGAGCGTCGAGGTAGGTTTATTTCCTACCTTAAGGCGAAGAAAATGATCACGAAGGGGTGCTTCTATCATTTGGCAACGGTTACAGACACAAAAGCCGAGGTACCCACTCTTGAATCAGTACCTATAGTTAATGAGTATATGGAGGTCTTCCTGGAAGAGCTTCCTGGCATACCACTAGATCGAGTTATTGATTTTGGAATAGATGTGTTGCCAAACGTTCAGCCTATATCTATTCCACCTTATCGTATGGCCCCAACGGAGTTGCAGGAGTTGAAAGAACAATTAAAGGATCTACTTGAAAAGGGTTTCGTCCAACCAAGTACGTCACCATGGGGTGCACCAGTACTTTTTGTAAGGAAGAAAGATGGTTCTCTCATAATGTGCATTGATTATCGTCAACAAAATAAAGTGACGATTAAGAACAAGTATCCATTGTCATAGATAGATAATTTATTTGACCAGTTACAAGGTGCTCAATACTTTTCGAAAATTGATTTTCGGTCGGGTTATCATCAGTTGAAGATTAAAGAGAAGGACATTCCTAAAACAACCTTTACGACTCGCTATGGACACTTTGAGTTATTAGTTATGTCCTTTGGGTTGACGAATGCTCCCGCACCCTTTATGGATTTGATGAATCGGATTTTCAAGGCTTTCCTTATCATATTCATGATCGTATTTATCGATGATATCTTGGTGTATTCACAAAGTCAGGAAGAGCATGCCGATCACTTGAGGGCAGCTTTGCAGACACTTAAGGACAATAAGTTATATGCCAAATTTTCTAAGTGTGAGTTTTAGTTACAGTCAGTTGCATTCTTAGGGAATGTGGTCTCAAGTAAGGGTATTAAAGTTGCCGCAAAGATTGAAGCTGTTAAGAGTTGGCCGAGGCCAGCGACACCGACTAAAATCCAAAGTTTTTTGATTTTGGCCGGTTACTATCGAAGATTCATTGAGGGATTCTCTACTCTTTCATCGCCGTTGACTAAGTTAACTCAGAAGATAGTCAAGTTTCAATAGTCTAATGTTTGTGTGAAAAGTTTCCAAGAGTTGAAGGCTAAATTGACCACGACACCAATATTGACCTTGCCAACGAGTTCAAGTGATTTTACAGTCTATTGTGATGCTTATAGAGTAGGTTTGGGTTGCGCCTTAATGCAGAATTGTGAAGTCATTGCCTATGCTTCTAGACAGTTGAAGATCCACGAAAGTAATTATCCGACCCATGACTTAGAGCTTGCAGCGGTCGTATTTGCATTGAAGATTTGGCGGCACTACTTATATGGTGAGCATTATGAAGTCTATACCGATCATAAAAGCTTGAAATATATTTTCAAGCTAAAAGAATTAAATTTGAGGCAAAGAATATGGTTGGAATTGTTGAAAGATTATGATTTGAGCATTCTTTACCACCCTAGGTAAGCAAACGCGGTGACTAACGCGCTAAGCCGGAAATCAGTAAGTACTTTGACTTATTTACCGATAGCTAAAGATATTCAAGAAGTGGCAAACCAAGTGTAACGACCCGACCGATCGTTTTGAGTATCACAGCCCTGTTTCCCCCTTTACTACTCAATTTGGGCTCTACAATTGTTGTGTGACTTGCCGGGGTAATTGGTTCGAGTTTAGTGAGGTTTTGGAATGAATTGGAACACTTAGTTTCAAGGTTTAAAACTTAAGTTGAAAAGGTTTACCAGATGTTGACGTATATGTAGTGACCCGGAGAATTTTTGCTAAGGAAATTACGGTTTTTGTGGTTTCGAGGTAGATCAATTAGTACAAAGGTCGCGACTCAGACTTTTTGGGTTGAACAATGCACCAGGAAGTAAAGGAAATTTTTGGCAGAAAAACACGTTTCTGCGGTCCATTATGCGACCGCATAATCACTCTGCGGGCCGCATAATGGCCGCAGAAGGGAGGCAGAAGAGGGCCAGTTTGGATGAAATCTGCGGTCGACTATGCGACCGTATAAATCTTCTGCGGTCACTATGCGACCGCAGAACAGGTATGCAGGCCGCATAGTGACCGCATACATAGACAGATGTTTGCCAGTATTGGACACAGATTATGCGACCGATATGCGGTCACATATGCGACCGCAGAACCTGTTCCGGAGCTTCATTTTTCTGGTTTTATAAACCCGACCCCATTCTTATAAAACACTATTGGGGGTCATTTTGAAGGGTTTCATCTGATATTTTAGAGAGAGGAGAGAGCATTTTAGAGAGAGAAAGTGAACACTTAGTCATTTATCCATCAATTCTTATTCAAGATTTGACGATTTCACAAGGATCTTGCTAGGGCTTCAAAGAGGTAAGAATTTCTTTCCTCAATTCTTCAATTTCGGGTTTGGATTAAAAATGAGTGATTAATAGTATGATTCTTGGATGTAAGAGTATTATGTATACATACCAATAAGGTTGTGGAAAAATTATTAAGTTCAAATGGGTAAGGATTGGGTTAAAAATGGTAGAAATCTTCATAGATTTTAATTGAAGATTTAAGGGTCGAGTTGATGTCGGAATTTGGTGAAATTTGTATGGTTGGGCTCGTGGTTGGATGGGCATTCATATTTTGTAACTTTTGTCGGGTTCCGAGACGTGGATCCCATGGACGATTTTTTAGTGTAATTTCGGATTTTGTGGAAAAATTAGTATTTTGATATGGAATAAATTCCTATAATTTGGGTTGACTCAATCAAATTAATTGTGACTAGATTCGAGCCATTCGAAAGTTGTTACGCGTAGAATGGAATTTATGGAAGCATTGTTTAGCTTGCTCGACATTGGATTCAGCTTGTTCGAGGTAAGTAACTTTTCTAATCTTGAAGCTGAGGGTATGAACCCTGAATGTACGTATTATGTGAATTGTTTGGAGGTGGCGCACATGCTAGGTGATGGGCGTGCACCGTAGGAATTGTGACTTGGTCAAATTCCATGGGACTGTATAGTTGAATAAACTGTTGATATCCGTTCATTCTCTATATGTTAGAGAAAATTGAGCTGAGACTCGTATTAAAAATCATGCTTAGGTATATGTTGTTATTATTGGTACCCATTGGGGTCATTTTTGTGGTTGAATAATATGTTCAAATTGTAATTGTTCACTCAGTCATGTTTATTCATTTCATATCATACCTCAGTCTCTCTTATTTATTGTTGATGCATCATATCATTGTTGTTGGGCTATTTTTCATGACATTGTGAGCCCGAGAGACTGGAGAGATTGATGACTGAGTGAGGTCGAGGGCCTGATTGTGAGGATGAGTGTGGATCGGGGCTGCCCGCCTGCAGCATACCTTATTATTATGGCACGTGAGCTGTTTGTGCGGATTATGATATGATATTATAGCACATGAGTTGTCCGTGCAACACGTGAGTTGTCCGTGCAGATTATAGTGCTTGGACTGAAGGAACCCTTCCGGAGTTTGTACACACCCCCTAGTGAGCGCATGTACCTATTGAGTGCGATTGTGAGGTATGCCCGAGTGGCAAGAGTGATTGTGAGGTATGCCCGAGTGGCACGAGTGACTGTGAGGTTTGCCCGAGGGGCTGTATATGAGTGATGTTCTGCCCGAGGGGCTATTTATGATTTTATCACTGAGTTGCATCGCATTGGCATGCACACATAACATACAGGCATAGAGATGTATTTTTCTCATGCTGTACAACATCACATCATTCATGATTTTTCACACATTTTTGATAGATTAGTGATGCATTTGTTTTATACGGGTTATTTGGAAAGAAAATGAAATATCCCATTTATTATTGAAAGGATTTTGGGAAAATTACAGTTTTCAGACTTACTCATATTTTGGTAATTTTTGTGAAAAGAATTGAGTTTTACTATTATATTTGAAAAGAAAAATGTTTATTTTTCTAGAACTGTGAATGAACTGAGCATTTTATTATTGAGTTATTCATTGTGCTGCCTCAATTTTGTTGTTATGAGATTTGTTTTCTGGATATTGTTGTGGACTATTGGTTTTGGACCCGACCTTGGTAAAAGCTCGTCACTGGTTTCAACCTAAGATTAGGTTTGTTACTTACTCAGTACATGGGGACGGTTGTACTGATACTACACTTCTACACCTTGCGTGCAGATATTGGCTGTTGATGTTGCTGTGTTCGTTGGGAGCTGAATTTTAAGTTGTATCTGCATTCCGGTTGTAGCTGCCTCTTGTTCATGATAGCCTTAGATTCATAAAACTCTGTTTATGTACTTTTCAAACAGATGATGTATTTATTTCATACCCGCTTTGTAAACTCTATTCTTAGAAGCTCATGATTTGTACTACTAGTTCCTTGGGAAAAGTATTGGTTTTAGTTATTTTCTTTTAATTAATTACCTCGTTAATTTCATTGGAACGAGATAGCTGGTAATTGGCTTACCTAACAGGTTGGGTTAGGTGCCATCACGACTAGTTGGATTTTGGGTCGTGACACCAAAGAATTAGACTTGATGAATCAGATGATAGCGACCTTGTCGCTTACGCTATAACACGTTCCTCTCTTATTGCCATCACGACTAGTTGAATTTTGGGTCGTGACACCAAAGTTTCATGCTCTAGTGGAATGGTGTGCAATCCAAGAATATTCTTGATTTTACTCTTGACGATGATGGAGTGTTGAAAATGAATGGTCGCCTATGTGTACCAAATGTTGATGGGCTTCGCGATGAGATTATGGCAGAGGCACATAATTCGAGGTATTTCGTGCATCCAGGTTCCACTAAAATGTACAAGGACCTACAGGATATTTATTGGCGGAACAAGATGAAGGAAAGTATTTCTAACTTTGTGTCTAGATGCTTAAATTGTCAACAAGTGAAAGCTGATGTAAGCTGAGCATCGGCGACCCGGTGGATTGGCTCAGAACATTGAGATTCCGCTTTAGAAGTGGGAGATGATAAATATGGACTTTGTAGTTGGTTTACCTCGCACCCGTCTGAAGCATGACTCTATTTGGGTAATTGTAGATTGACTTACAAAGTCGGCACATTTTTTACCTGTGAAGACGACTGATATAATGCCACAATATGCTAAGTTGTACTTGAAGGAAATTGTCAAACTTCATGGTATTCCAGTATTCATCATATCTGATAGAGGGGCACAGTTCACTACTCATTTTTGGAAATCTTTCAAGAAGGTTTGGGTACACGTGTCAACTTGAGTACTGCCTTCCATCAATAGATTGATGGACATGCCGATTCAGACACTCGAAGATATGTTGCGAGCATGTGTTGTTAACTTTGGTAGAAATTGGGATGAGCATTTGCCTCTTATTGAGTTCGCTTATAATAATAGCTATCAGATAAGTATCCAAATGTCCCCTTATGAAGCGTTGTATGAGCGACGTTGTAGATCACCCGTTGGTTGGTTCGAGCCGGCCGAGGTAGGACTACTTGGTCCTGATCTTGTATATGATGCATTGCAGAAGGTGACTTTGATACAAGGGCGGATTAGGACAACTCAAAGCCGACAAAAAGGTTACACCGATAAACGACGACGTGCGTTGGAGTTCAAAAGGGCGACCAAGTTTTCTTGAAGTGTCGGTAATGAAAGGTGTTATAAAATTTGGGAAGAAAGGTAAATTAAGTCCTAGATTCATTAGCCCGTATCAAGTCTTGAAAAAAGATAGGGGAAATAGCCTACAGGCTTGATCTACCTGTATCAATGAGTTCGGTTCATCCTGTTTTTCATGTATCGATGCTACGAGGATACAAGCCCGACCCTACTCACATCATCTCTCCAGAGGTAGTAGAAATCAATGAAGGTTTAACTTACGAAGAAGAACAAGTTGAGATACTTGATAGGCAAGTCTGTAGGTTGATGACTAAAGATATAGCTTCAGTTAAAGTGCTATGGCATAATCATGACATTGAGGAGGCCACTTGGGAGGTCGAGGAGGATATGAGAATTCGCTATCCACACTTGTTTGCATCTACAGGTATGGCTACTTCCTCAAATTTCAAGTTTAAGGGGTATCATGTATTATTCCATGGAGCGAGTATGTTGTTTTGATTATCTTGCTTATGAGTTTAATTTATTTTAATGATATAATTGATTTATCTAGTGTCACAGTAGCTAGATTTATCTAATTGTAATAGATTTTATCCTGTTGATGCTGGGAGTGGGTATTTAGTGGTATTTGAGGCATATGAGGCCCGTGGAGGCATATGTGATATAGTTTTGATATGTGGTGCCGTGTGGGGCATTAGTATTGTGATTCTGTGGCTCTCTGACAGGTTGAAATTCTCCTGGATAGGCCTAAAAAGAAAGGAAACTCTATCGATTCTTTTTAAAAATATTTGGAGACTTAGTCAAATTTTAAGGCCATAAAGTGTTTGATAAAACGAGGGAACTAGATAGGAATTCTGAAATCGAAGATGGCTAAAGTTTAACATTCACGGACTAATGTTCATGAGTGGGAGAGAATATAAAACCAATGAATCTTTGGCTTTAAATAGGCTAATTACTAGCTTAATAACGTGATTTTAGTGATAGCTATGGAAAAAAATGGTTAGAACATGGATACAATTATTTGGTGTATAACTCGGAAGAATAATAAAATAGCGAGATCGCAGTCATGTTCGAGGTTCTTAAATTAATTTGTAGCAGCAGTTTTTATGATTATAAATATTACATAAGTATTGATTAATGAAGCATATAACAAGGAATATGAGTATAAGTGGCAGTGGGCCCAATGGGGTCAATTATTCTTAGAGTGGGAACTTAGTCCCTCACGCGACCACTACTGAAAATTTTGGCAGCATACCACATGTCTTATGTAAAATTATATTTAGTTATTAAATTAATATTTTAATTCCTTGGAAACTCTAAAAATAAAGAGGGGTACAACTTACATAAATATAAAATAAGGGAGAGAAAACCAAGACCTTCTTTTGGCTTCTCCTTGATGCTTTCGAAGGAGGGTCTTGGGTAGAGTGGAAGTTTTACAATCGATCAAGTGGTAGCAACAGTAAGAGATCGAAAATCATCTCTAGTTTCTCTGTAAGGTATCCATGAGCTCCCTCTCTCTCTCTTTCTCTCGATCAAGTTTTTAAAGATCAAGTTGTAGCAACAGTAAGAGATAGAAAATCATCTCTAGTTTCTCTGTAAGATATCCATGAGCTCCCTCTAATATTTTGATCCCTTTTAAGAGAAAGTATTTAGTATATATAGGTTGTGATATAGACCACAGAAGAATTAATTTGAAGAATTTGAGGACCTAGGGATTCTTGTTTGGGGTGAATCTTGGAATGGGTCAATCTTGGGTTAAAATATTTGGGAATTTTAGGATGTTTTGAGTATTAACTCACTACCCATATATGATATATTATGTATATCGAACTCTGTCGAGACGAGCTTTAGCTAACTTAGAGCGACTTCAAGGTATGTCGAGCTCCTAATTTCTTGTGTATTATCAAATTTACTCTTGGCTTCGAATTATAGTGGGATGATATTCCGCGTACATTAGGGATAGGCTTTAATGGCCTACTCTTGGTTTGGACAAAGATGAATAAATAAAAAAATATGTCTTGTCTAGCTGTGCGGGAGCGGTACGACAATCGTTTTGGATCCTTGATGTATTACATAACAAAGTAATTTTCGGCTGATGGCCATTAAAAGAAAAAAAGATGAAATAAAAAAATATATGCCTTGTCTAGCTGTGCGGGAGTGGTACGACATCTTTCTTGGATACTTGACTGTATACATTGGCCTAACTGTTCGGGGATGGTACGGCAATCTTCATGGATGACATCCCGATGTATTCCAGCACTATGTGTGCTATTGACATTGAGATACTAGATAATGAGGAAGATACTAACGAGATATTGGACATATGAAAGAGGTCTAAATGAATAAAACTTAAATTCTTATTCTTGCAAATTTATACTTTATTATGATTCTGTGTATCTTATCTTCCTTAATTTATTCGAGATTATTTATCTTTTGCCTTGTTATATAGATTATAATTTGTATAACTCTTATACCAACGTTAGTGGTGGCTATGATGCATATTTGAGTATTTCAATACTCAGGCATCGTTTGTTTAAATGGTGTCAGGTTTAGCAGACGGTCGAGTGCAAGGCAGTCAACGCACGTGCTAGAGTTCCCGCAGTTTTCTCTCTTTTGGTGAGCCCACCTTCGTACTCGTGGGACCACAATATTTTAGTTGTATATTTTTGTATAGTGCGGACAAGCTCTGTAACATTATTACTTTATTCGTAGCGTCATAGAGGCTCCACAAAGGGTTTATATTATCTTAGGGGAATGGGTACTCATATGGCATTGCATATGACATTTTTACTTATGTCTAGTTTATGTTTTTTTTTTATGAACTTTTATTATTAATGTAGTTTATCTTATTTCTCTCGTATAATATTGTAATTACTTAAATGGATTGAGCTACAGGATTACGGGTTGGGATATGTATTATGCAATAATGGTTTGCTCGGTGCAAGTTGGTAGGCACTGATGCCGACCACATCACATTCTATTTTATGGCGTGAAAAAATACTGACACATAAATTGTACATGAAGAAGTAGCTATACACCCTACACGTGGGTAAATGTACGAATATTTTGTCACATTTAATGTGTTTAACGGACTAATCACACAACTCGCCAACCTCAGAGTGAAAATCGAGGAAGAAGATAAAGCCATCTTGCTATTGAACTCGTTGTCATCTTCGTACGATAATTTGGCAACAACCATCCTGCACGGTAAGACTACCATTGAGTTGAAAGATGTCAAATCAGCTCTTCTACTCAATGAAAAAATGAGAAAGAAGCCTGAAAATCAAGGACAAACTCTCATCACAGAAGGTAGAGGCAGGAGTTACTAAAGGAGTTCAAGTAACTATGGTAGATCCGGAGGTCGTGGGAATTCCAAGAATCGATCCAAATCAAAAGCTAAAAATTACTATAGTTGCGATCAACCGGGTCACTTCAAAAGAGATTTTCCAAATCTAAGAATGGGCATAGGTGAAAGCAGTGGCCAGAAGAATGACGACAACACAACCGTCATGGTTTAAAGAAATTATAATGTTGTCCTCTTTATAAATGAGGAAAAAGAATGCATGCACTTGGTAGGTCCAGAGTCGGAATGGGTGGTTGATACATCATCATCTTACCATGCCACACCGGTAAGAGAATTCTTTTGCAGATATGTAGCAGGTGATTTTGGAATTGTGAGAATGGGGAACAAGAGTTATTCAAATATTGAGGGGGTCAGTGATATTTGTATCAAGACAAATGTCGGATGTATATTGGTTCTAAAGGACGTGCGACATGTACCTGATTTGCGGATGAACTTGATCTCGGGAATAACTTTAGACCGAGATGGATACGAGAATTATTTTGCAAATCAAAAGTGGAGACTCACCAAGGGATCATTGATGATTGCAAAGGGAGTTTCTCGTGGCATGTTGTACAGGACAGATGTAAAAATATGCCAAGGTGAATTGAACGCGGCACAAGATGAGATTTCTGCAAATTTGTGGCACAAAAGAATGGGTCTTATGAGCGAGAAGGGATTGCAGATTCTTGCCAGGAAATCACTCACTTCTTATGCCAAAGGTACAACGGTAAAACCTTGTGACTACTATTTATTTGGTAAGAAGCATAAAGTATCATTTCATACATCGTCCGAAAAAAATTTAAATATACTTTATTTGGTATATTTTAATGTTTGTGGTCCAATGGAAATTGAATCGATGGACGATAACAAATATTTTGTTACTTATATTGATGATGCTTCACAAAAATTGTAGGTTTATATTTTGAAAACCAAAGATTAGGTGTTTCAAGTTTTTCAGAAGTTTCATGCTCTACTGGAAAGGGAGACAGGTCAAAAGCTAAAGCGTCTCCGAAGTGACAATAGAGGTGAGTACACTTCAAGGGAATTTGAAGAGTATTGTTCGAACCATGGGATCAGACATAAAAAGACAGTTCCTAGAACCCTACAACATAATAGTATAGCTGAGATAATGAACCGTACCATTGTTGAGAAGGTGAGAAGCATGCTCATAATGGCTAAGCTGCCTAAGTCATTATGGGGTAAAACAATTCATACAGCTTCTTACCTGATCAATAGGAGTCCATCAGTTCTATTGGAGTTTGACATCCCAGCGAGAGTTTGGACCAACAAGAAGGTGTCTTACTCACATCTAAAGGTGTTCGGTTGCAGAGATTTTGCACATGTACCAAAGGAGCAAAGAATAAAGCTGGATGATAAATCTGTTCCGTGCATATTTATCGGATATGGAGATGAAGAGTTTTGGTACAGATTGTGTGATCTTGTAAAGAAGAAGGTCATTAGAATCAGAGATGTAATCTTCCGAGAAAGTGAAGTTGGAGCTGTAGATGATCAGTCAGACAAGGACAAGAATGGTATAATCCCTAACCTTGTTACCATTCCTTCTATTTCTAACAATCCCACAAGTGCAGAAAGTAGGACCGACAAGGTTGCCGAGCAGGGGGAGCGACCTAGTAAGGTTATTGTGTAGGGGGAGCAACTTGATGATGATGTCGAGCAAGTGGAGTACCCCACTCAGGAAGAAGAACAACCTCAACCTCTGAGGAGATCAGATAGGCCAAGGGTAGAGTCATGCAGGTACCCATCCACAAAGTATGTCCTCATCGGCGATGAGGGGGAGTCAGAAAGTCTTTAGGAGGTGTTGTCCCTTCCGGAAAAGAACAAGTGGATAAAAGTCATGAAAGAAGAGATGGAATCTCTGCAGAAAAATAGCAAAATGGCACGTACAAGCTGGTTGGGATTCCAAAGGGTAAAAGACCACTCAAATGCAAATGGGCTTTAAACTCAAGAAATATGGAAATGGCAAGCCGGTCAGATTCAAAGCTCGATTAGTGCTAAAAGGCTTCGAATAAAAGAAAGGTACCGATTTTGACAAAATTTTCTCACTTGTTGTCAGAATGACTTCTATTCGAACAATCTTGAGCTTAGCAGCTAGACTAGATCTTGAAGTGGAGTAGTTGGACGTGAAAATTGTATTTCACGGAGATTTGGAAGAGGAGATCTATATGAAGCAACCAGAAAATTTGAAGTAGCTGAAAGGAAACACATGGTGTGCAAACTAAATAAGAGTCTTTATGGGTTGAAGCAAGCACCAAGATAGTGGTACAAGTTTGACTCATTCATAAAAAGTCAAACTTACATAAAGACATATTATGATCCATGTGTATACTTCAAAAGATTTTCTGATAACAATTTTATTATTTTGTTGTTGTATATGGATGACATATTAATTATCGAAAAAGACAAGGAGTTGATCGCAAAGTTGAAGGGAGATTTTTCCAAGTCATTTGGTATGAAAGACTTGGGCCCAACACAATAAATTCTGGGTATGAAGATAGTTCGAGAGCGAACAAGCAGAAAGTAGTGGTTGTCTCAGAAAAAGTACATTGAACGTGTACTCGAACGCTTCCACATGAAGAATTCTATGTCAGTCAGTACACCTCTTGATAGTCATCTGAAGTTAAGCAAGAAGATGTGTCCTACAACAATGGAGGAAAAGGAGAGCATGGCCAAAGTTCCTTATTCCTCTAACGTCAAAAATTTGATGTATTCAATGGTATGCACTAGACCTCATATTGCTCACGCAGTTGGTATTGTCAGCAGATTTCTTGAAAATCCTGGAAAAGAACACTGGGAAGTAGTCAAATGGATGCTCAGGTACCTGAGAGGTGCTGCGGGAGATTGTTTGTGTTTTGGAGGATCGAATTCAATCTTGAAGGGCTATACAGATGCTGATATGGCAGGTGATGTTTATAACAAAAACTCCACTACTAGAAATTTGTTTATATTTCAAGGGGAGCTATATCATGGCAGTCTAGATTGCAGAAGTGTGTCGCACTCTTTAGAATTGAAACGGAGTATATTGCCGCTACTGAAGCTGGCAAGGAGATGATATGGTTGAAACGGTTCCTTCAAGAGCTTGGATTGCATCAGAAGGAGTATGTCATATATTGTGATCGTCAAAGTGCAATAGACCTTAGCAAGAACTCCATATACCATGCAAGGACCAAACACATCGTCGTGAGATATCACTGGATTCGAGAAATGGTAAAGAATGAATCTCTAAAAGTCTTGAAGATTTCTAAAAGTGAGAATCCCGCAAATATGCTGACTAAGGTGGTAGCAAGAGACAAGTTTGAATTGTGCAAAGAACTTGTGGGCATGCACTCAAGCTAGAAGTCGTGTGTTACATCATTCAGGTGAATGGGTCTGGAGGGGAAGATTTATGGGCTCCATCCCCATTAATGAAAAAAGAAAAAAAAAAAGGAAGAAAAAATGTTAGATTCCATTATGACTTATTTTGGATTTGATTTGCAACTCTGCAAATTGTCAAAAATAGTAGGCGTCAGACAAAGCAATTTGCAATTACAAATGGCAATAAACAATCGTTTTGATAGGTGGAAGATTGGGTGCTCAACACTATAAAAGGAGAGCTTTGGCTCTCATTACTATACACCAATCTCAGAGAGAAATATATCTGAGAGCATAGAGAGCAGTGCAAGGTATTTACAAGCGGTGTTGTTTGTGAGGAAAAATAGAGAGCGTGAACGATATTATAGTGAGGTGAGAATCTCAAAAGAGGGTTATTACTTTTGAGTGTATAGTGATTCATGGAGTATTAATTCGGGACTACGGAGTATAAAATTCCTCATTATAGTGGATTACTTTGATCTTCTCGGGCCCGTGGTTTTTTCCTTATTCAGAAGGGTTTTTCACGTTAAAATCTTTGTGTCCTTGTTGTTCTTTTTATTCTTGTCGAATACTGTATCCCGACACTATATTATTATTCTGCTGTTATTATCGAGGATATTATTTCTGTTGGGGGTTTATTCCCAACGTCTTTATCGAAGAAACGTTCACAAAATAGATCCTCTGTACAATCTAAGTAAATCATCTGTGCACACAGAAAAGCGTTTATGACAAGTGGGATTCAACTTGACCTTGCAAACATTTTGGTAGTCTTCATCAGTGTTGCAAAAAATGAGACCACATTCATTGCTTCTATCTTAAACAGCATTGCCTGCGTTCAATTTAAACTAGAGGTGTTTAACGGGCGGGCTGGGACTGGATGTACACAAAAAAAATCAGCCCGTCCGTTTAACGTTTTGGGCTGTTAGCGGGTTGTACTTTTTCGAGTTTTTTTTAGTCCGTCCGGGTTCGGGCTTAGCGGGCTAGACCGTGCCGGGTTATTTTTTTTTAAAAGTAAATTTTATTTTTCTTATTCAATGTTATTGATACTTAAGTGTTTGCAAACTTTTTAAGGCTTAGAATTAAACTTTGAAGTTTAAAGTTTTAAATTTGAAATTTGAAATTTAAAATTTTAAAATTAAAATTTGAAAGTAAGTGGCTACAAAAAATTATTTAATAAGACCAATAGGCAATATGTAAGGATCAAGCTCCAAAGGCTTTCATTTGATATTTTTATTGAATAATATATAATACTTCAAATTAAGTTGCAAGTTCTTTTTTGATTTTGTTATTTTTGAACTTGCAAATTAAAAGTTTACAACAATTATAAAAAATAAGAAATAGTACATCACATGCTTTGCATCATTTTTGTAAGTTCATCCATGTCAACATGAGGTTCTTGGTTTCCGGCATTGGTTGAATCAGAACCATAAACCATTACATCTCCAATTTCTTGGTCCTCCGCTTCATCTACCTCGTCACGCCCTTGATTTCGTTGTTCTGATCTTATCCAATCTCTGAAGCACACTAGAATTTCCAAAGCGTTGCTGCCCAATGAATGACGGGTATCTTCTAGTTGTTGCCTTGCTTGGCTAAATGCGCTCTCTGATGCGACTTTTGAAATCAGCACATTTAGCACTTCTCGAGCCATGGCCGAAAGAACAGGAAATTGATTTGAGTTGCTCCTCCACCAACCCAGCAGTAGAAATTCCTTTGTGCGGGGCTCTGCTGACTTTTGCAAGTAGAATTGGAGTTTATCAATATTCCTTCTACTGGTTTGTTAATGCTCCCCTAGTGTAGACCAAATCAAATAATCTTCAACACCATCATTATCATCCAAAGCACCGGTCCCAAATGTTGAAACTGAACTTGAAGGAATATTTGCATCTACAGCAGAAGAAGCATCAACAATGTTAGCATAGCCCGTTAACAACTCGTTAATGGGTTAACGGGCTGAACCGGGTTGTAGCCCTTTAATAACCCGTTAACGGGCTTAGCGGGTTCCGGTGCACCGGTATCAAAAAACTGTTCGTTTGAAATCCGCTCCCCGCCCAACCCGTCCCAGCCCGCCTCCCCACGCTACAATACCGGGTTGAATCGGGTTGAACTGGGCTGTAAACGGGATTAACAGGTATAATTTAAATAAGGGAAAATGGTCAAATATACCCCTCTACTTTCGAATATTGTCTATATTTAACCTCCGTTATACTATCCGGCCAAATTTATCCCAACCATTATACTCTCCGGCCAAATTTACCCCTACCCTCACCAAACTTTTAAAAATTACCCCTTGATCTACTAAGTAATCCAAAATCTCCAATTTTCTTTTATTTGAATTCTCCATTATTTTCAGAAATTACTATTGATGTAAATGCTAAAGGTACTAAATTATACAAATTATTTATGGATATTTTTAATTATCAATGCCCCACTTCTTTTCTTGTGATAATGAGTTTGGAATTGGTTTAAAATTTTATTTATTTTTCAACCATTTACACTCCGTAGAATTCAGTGAGTCTATTTATTGTGTATTATATACAGTTGATCATCATGTATATACATGCATGTTTGAATATATTTTGTTATTATTAATTAGTATAGAGTTCGATCGATTAACTTATGAGTGCACAATGCGTAGCCATTTGATTAAAGCAAAGTTGAATTCGACAATGTAAAGTCTCCAAGGAACTTCAACTTCTATCACTAATACTTGCAAAGTCTCCATATCTTTGGTGCAATGAATTTATTAAAGATGGGGTGTTGTAAATACTTTTGAATTTTAGACAAGCTACCTAATTTAAATTCTTCAATTTACTATACTTTGTTTACTAATCGATGTATTATTTTAATATTTCTTTATCTTATATTTTTTTCCAAATAAAAAAGCAGGTAAATGCCAATTATTTCAAAAATAGTGGATCATGAAGAAGAATAAGTGACTTAATTAAAATAATTTGAGAGATTATGGGTCACATGACATACTGAAGGGTAATTTTTAAAAGTTTGCTGATGGTAGGGGTAAATTTGGCCGGATAGTATACTGGTAGGGGTAAATTTGACCGAATAATATAACGGAGGTTAAATACAGATAATATCCGAAAATAGAGAGGTATATTTGACCCTTTTCCCTTTAAACAATTATATATTAGTGCAGAAGATCATTCTCTCAAGTCTCAACATGAGAATTTACAAGCATGAACAAGTTATAGATGATATAATGTAGATTCAATTCTCAATATTTGTAGTTGTATAATGTAAAAGATACTATGTTTATTTTACTTTAATTTTTTTTATATCAATGTTGTCTCGGCCATCTTGCGTGTAACTCAATTAATTTCACGGGATATCTCTATATCCCACCTACAACAGTAATAAGTATCTTTATCCGTCAAAGCTTGAATAGATAAAAAGAAATGAAATAATATTTTTGTTACTACGTTTTACACATGCATAATTCATAAGAGTAGCGTGTCAATAGGCATTCTGTATCAAACTACCAATTGGATTGATCTTGTAGATTTTCTCTACATACAAGCAAGGAGACACATGCTTAAGTGAAAAAAAGAAAAAGGAAAAAGAAGATATTGGGAGGAAGAGATACTAACAGTGAGTCAGGCACAAAATGACAAGTAAAATCATATTCATTGAAGCCATTTTTGTGCACTTCCTTTTTTCTTTTCTACACTGCTGACTAAGTACGGTGGCACATGATTATCTTTCCTACAATTTATAGGGAACTAGATGAATAAAGCTGAAAATATTATATTTAGAAAAGAAGTCAAATTGGAAAATTTTAAAGAGTCTTAATTAAGGAATTAATGCTAGATGAAGGAAATTGATTTATTTAAACTGACGGGTCAAATTCGATAAATCATTGAGGTAATATATACTTATATCTTTTCATTTAAAATTAAAATATGATTCTTTTTTTTCTCTAAATAAGGGAATAAATAAACTACGTCCAATCTAGGATTCATCAATTGTAACCATCAATGAAAGTGCAATTCTCTGGATAGAATCAAAAATCATCATTTCACTTGAATATTTCCATGACAAGTTTTTCAATATTTCACTATCATTTTCAAATACTAAAGTTCAATATTTGCAATAATAATGGTCTAAGAAGTATATAAATACTAAACTTCAATATTTGCAAATACTGAAATACTATCTTATAGCCAACGGGGCCTAAAATAACATGTCTTAAATCCTTCAACCCTTATAGTGATCTGTTTGCTACATTAGTGACATCTTACATACTCCTTTTTTGTTTTCAACTGATAAGTCATCAATATAAATGCATTCTATAATCAAGTGGATCTGGAAAAAAAGATGGCATTCCAAAATTACGGCAATTTTTGTCGTACTGTGATTTGTTCCTTAAATTACCGATTCCATCAATTTAAATGCGGATTCGCTCCTTCGTATTGTTTGATCTTGACCATTCTTTAACTATAAAGAGAAATTAATTTACAATTACTTCTTATAGTAATTACACTCTTTTAAATGATTTCTGCTGTATCTATACATGATACTAGTTTAGTTTAAACATTCTGTTATTTATTCGCTTCAAGGATAATTTTTGTGATTTATACAGTTTTTCGGATACGTAAAATGAATGATGGAAATTTTACCTCTTATAGCAAAGTTTTATACCCTAGTTATTATAAATAAAAACCCTTTTAAAATATTATTTTCTATAGCTACCTTTTAGTTTTTATAGTAAAATATGTATTTATGGTCACTTCCTATTGTTAAGCCATTAAATACGCTGTCTAATATTTTTCTCCATCATTCTTTCAGTTTATTCTCTCCCAAAATTACGCATAGTATCTTATTTCTCTCTCCTCATTCTTTCTTATATGAACCAGAAAACTGGTTTCCTCCGACAGACGGCGAGCTTTTCCATGATTTCTATGGTTATCACTACTCTTCAGCCATGAAAACAATGAGATTTTCCATGATTTCCTGCAAGTTTTTTTAACATCCTTTTCAAAATTATTCTTTCCCAATTCCACAGGAGATGGAGGCGTGACACCAAATTTTTTCCGTTCTAATTCATAATTTCTTGCTTCTGTCAAGAACTATGAAATTGTGCAAGTCGTAAATCATCAACACAGATTTTCACCACTCACCACTAAAGTTTTTGAGTTTTTGGCCAGTTAAAGCTTCTTCTTTTTCTCTTCAACAATTTTTGTTTTAAATATTCACCATTGTTAGGTTTTCTGCAGAATACCTATCAAAGCACTCAATTTCGAAGGGCCATCTTTCGATTTATAAATCACTCAAGAGGAACCTGTATTTGCAGGTTCATCAGCAACCATTGAAGCCTAAAGGAGAACAAAAATACGCAATGACCCTAATTGTAGATGTATTTATATGTATTCGAGTCTGCATATATTAATTTTTAGTTTCTACAGTGGTTTTTTTTTCTTGTACTTAGATGTATTTATATGTATTCGATAAGGCATACACTGATTTTTATTTTGTACATTGATTTTTGACTGTTATATTTAGATGTATTTAGATGTATTTGAGTTCTTAAACATTTTTAAATATATTGTTAGTTCTATCATTTTGATGTTATTCATCAATTAGTTATGCATTCAATCTAACTATATTCATCTGTATTTTAAACCTAACTATATCCATCTGTATTTAAAATAACAATACAGTGAAATACATTAAAATACTCTCAATACAAATAGAAAATCATGAATACAACTAATGAAATATACTCAATAAAGCAGTAATACCATGTATTAGGAATAAATAAAATATTGTGAATACAAAAATAAACTTGAATACATTGAACACAACTGTTAGATAAAACAGAATACAAGCACTAGGTTTATTATGAAATATGCAGTGTATCCGGCATAAATACATGATGTATTCATATACAGAAAATAGAATTTCAAAATATTTCTGTAGTTACTTGTATCAATTCCGAGCAGAACCTCGAACAAAGTCAGAAAAAAAAACTCGAACTGTATCAGAAAAAAAAAGAGGGACTGAAACTCTGAAGAATGCTCTGTTTTTTGGTGTTTAGCGTCTGATAAATCTTCTCATTAATTGGATTGATAATGTTGTGTGTTATAATTAATTTAGGTGAGTTATATTAGGAGTGTATCCCGTTAAATTAGCAGCTTTTCATTATTAAACAACTTGAGAGACCTATTATTACGCTGTATTCATGAATACATGGTATGAATACATGTGAATACAACGGCTGACAGCAGGACTGCCCTATTTTTTAGCCGAGTTTTGCTACTGTATTCATGAATACAGTAGCTTGAATACATTATCATAACAA
This sequence comes from Nicotiana tabacum, assembly GCF_000715075.1. Classification (NCBI taxonomy): domain Eukaryota; kingdom Viridiplantae; phylum Streptophyta; class Magnoliopsida; order Solanales; family Solanaceae; genus Nicotiana; species Nicotiana tabacum. Next base: position 112,120,541 of record NC_134096.1, on the reverse strand, counting down.
TGGAAAGGTAGTTACGGAAAGTAATTATGTATATGGTAGTTATAGGAAGTTAATAGCCATTAAACAATAGTCATTTCTGAAAATTCGATGTGTATGAAACTTATTGTCTTATTGATTGTTCATCTCTTGATGTTAATAGTGGCCCAATTTCAGTTCAGCTGTCCAAATAAGAAGGCCTAATAGACTGTAGTAGTCTATATTATCATGGATAAATGATATAGTATACTCGCTATAAAAATAATAGCCGAAAAATATATAAAATTTATATATTTTATTTTGTATATATATACAGTTTATATATTATATACAAAATTTATACAGTTTTTTGGCTACCAAATGTAAATAGTTTCTGGCGTGGGCTAAAAGTGATAATACCCCTATTATCATTGTAATCAGTTTTTACATTATTAGCCAGTTTACTTGTATTTCTGTCCACATTTGTAATTTGCATTAGGCGTATATATAAGGATCGAAGGATCCACATAGACATGTAGATTCATTAGATATCACTCTGGGACCAGATGGAATAAAAATTTCTCTCTCTCTCGATTTTCCCTCTCTATTTTGCTTCTGCATTTCATTTTCATCAATCGGACTATGTCGTTTATATGGTTGAACACAATAACAAATTAGTCTAATATTCAATAATTTTTTCGTTTATGTTGATTATTGCTCCCATTTATAACTATGAGAAAATCAACTACATTCACACTAAACCAAACTTCCCAACCAGATCCCACCAGCTATAAGTAAAAATATAACAACTCCGATCCATATAATAATTAAAGAATAAATATCCAATTATTATCCACTAAAATAATTTCAAAAGATTCCACTAATTATAAAAAATGATAAATAAGTAAAAAATGTTACTTAAGTACTACTTGTATTATAATTTCTTCCTTTCCCCCTTTAGGATTAAATATCACATGTGGTGGATCCAGAATTTTGTGCAAGCGTGTTCAATCTTAAAAGTATATAACTTTAGTCGTAAAATAGTAGTTGTTAAGTGGGTTCAAATAAAATATTTATACAAAAATTTACGCAGTTTTAATCCTTATTTATACATATACACAGTATTATTTTTTGATGAAGTGAATTCAGCTAAACCCGCTTGATACCATGTGCCACCACTGAATTGTCACATAGATTTTATAAAAGGAATAAAATATACATGGACCATGAAAAAGCTAATGGGAAGTCAAAAAGTTAAGGTTAATAAAGAATATCCTAAATGATCTGGCTATTGCAAAAACCATTTATTATCACTTTTCGACAAAGATATTATATGTATATACAATTTTTAAGAGCTAGCCCTTAAAATAAATATACGATCTGACCTATTCTTAAGATTGCGTGATTTGTGTCTTCAAGAAAACATAATAAACATTAAATGAGTTTATTTCTTTCCTTTTTCCTGGAGGTGCGTGTTGGACTAACATGGCCACCAATCGACGACCTTACACTAGGAAATAACATAAAATTGGAAATTGCCCTACTTACTTTGAAAAACTACTAGTTGTAGTTATACTGTTATACACGTAGAAGAAAATGATAAAGTATCCATGTAAGTAGTTTTCTTCCTTTATTCCATTCAAACACACTTACAATATCAAGAAACATAAAATGCTTAATAAATTGAGGAAATTAATTAAAACCCTTTTATTTTTCTAGTCATAATCAATCCTCAACATAGAGGAAATGTAGAAATACATCAAGATCCTTCCCGATCACCATGCCAATCTATCAATCCTCAAGCACAATCTTGACTCCTCCAATTTTCACAGCACCAGAACCATTCTTGGGAACAAAAGTCACCAACACATGATCATCATCCTCAGCATCCAAATCCTCCAATAATTCAGTTATAGCCAATTTTAGCTTAGTCTTACGTTTCTTGCCACTCTTACCATGACTATGATGTGGCACGTTAACAAAACTACCTGCAAACTCAGCATTATTCGGCGAAATCACAGTCTCATCTTCATCATTAATCAATACATCAAACTTGACAAAAACATCAGTTTCCAGCTCTATCCCTTCAACCACTAAAATCTCCTCTTTTGCATCTTTCTCCTTCTTGTTTCTCTTCTTCTTATTTGGCCTTTTTACCATAACTCTTATCACATGGTCAAGTTTCGTTGGGAAAACATCTTTTGCACTAGGAAAATTATCAGCTGCTCTTGCTTCAACAAGCCTCCTTACACTACTCAAAGCACTTGAAACCCTAGCCCTTGGACGAGAATTTATCCACGGATTAGCTACATTTTGATAAGCATATCCAAGTCTCGTTGTATCCAAACAGTCACGTACCCTAATACGTACCATTTGAGCTTTCTCATCATAAAACAAAAATGAAGCATTTAAGAAATCAGGGTCAGTGAAATCTTGACGTCTACCTCCTAGGGTTTTCCAAACACTCCACAATCTATCAATATTAGAATGATGAGCATAGAAAATAGGGTCTCTAGCAGCTGAATAAAAATCTCCCATGTTTTCAAAATTAGGTTGGGTTCTATCACCGGTCCAAACATGGACCGGTCCGTGAGGAATGTTCTCGAGGGACCCAGCTCCACCGGGTTCACCACCGGCCCGGTAAGGGTCTCCGAGGAAAGTCGTCGGAGTACTTCCAAGAGAAACCATTTGCCTATACATGATAGTGAGATTTTGGGAAGTTTGTTGAGCGTTACTTATGTTAGGATCCGTTCCATTGAAGTCGAGATCAACCATGACCGGAGGCTGATGCCTCCGATCACGGAGAGGATCGAAGAGAGAAGAACTACGGTTCGTATACATGGCAGGAAGTCTCATGCCATCAGGATGATCCCAGTTCCAAAATGGGATAGCGAAAGTAGGGTCATTTATTAAACTTCCCAAGTTTTTTTCGAAAAAGTAGAGATAACAACGGTGGAAAGGAAGGAAAAGCCAAGAGAAATGAACTTGGAGCTCAGAGTTCGGAAAACCGAGTTGGTCATAAGCACCATCACAATAAGCACAATGAACATTTGCTTGTTGCTTGAAGCTACGTGGATCGTCATCTGGAAGTTGTTTCATGAGCTGAATAGCTCTGTTGAATTTCTCTATATAGGCACTATCGGCGGCATGAGCTGCTGGCCGAGTGCGGAGTGTGGTTGATGGTGGAGGAAGTTGGAAGTCGATGATGTTTGCCGTTGTCGGAGGACAACAGTTGACTGGTGCTGCACCTGTTACAGAAAAAAAGAAATTAGACAAATTTGAAAAAAAGGCTTTGAGGCGTGAAAGTAACTTTTTAATGTATATTGCCCGTATATTATTTGGAAAATATAGACAAGTTTTATCAGAATACTAAGTTACAAATTAACTTAACCACTTCTCATAAAAGGCCTGAATTCATAGATCAGTTTTGGACTATTCAAAATGATCGTTTATCTCTTATTTAATGAACATGCATATTCATTTAACTTCCTCTGTAGCTAGCACTGGCTATATATTCCAACATGTCATATTCATTTAACTTTAAAATTCAGATCTAAATTCAAATTTTAAATAAAAATCAAAATAGCAAGTATTTTACTAATATATGAAGAGCCTTCAAATTCATATTTGTGTTTCGACGTGAGATATTCTCACTTCATATATATTACAGACCACGTAACAGTACCTGGTGGTAGATCTGCAGGGCCACATTTGGAAACGTCAGGTCCGTTCACAGGAGCGGCGAAGGCAAAGGAATGACCACCAACAATAGTAGCAGCACCATAAAGACCTCCTAGTCCAAGTAGTATGTTTCTTCTATCAATGATCTTATTGTTTGAAGAATCAGAATTTTTGGAAGTGTTATAAATGGTTTGATCATCTTCTGAACCCTTGCATGAGACTTGGAAACTACGGTTACCGTACTTTCTTATAGTGGAAACTTTTGATGTCTTTGTAAAGAAAGAAGAAGAATGCAAATTGGGAAAAGTTGTGGTAGTTGAAGAGGCCGAAGACGAAGAAGAGATGGCATTGGTGGTGGGGAGTGGAAGAGAAGCCATTATAACTTTTAATTGGTTTAGGGTGTAGTTCATGAACATCTAGGGTTACCATTTATATAGAATATGGAGCAAAGACTTTTCTCTATAACCAAAAAGAAATACAGGTCAGAAAGATGCTTGCATATCTTAACTTCCAGCAGCCTGTGGTTTTCTTCGTATTTATTTGTTTATTTAATTCATAATTAGAAGGCATTAACAAAATCCACGTTCGCCTGAGGTGTTGTAAGACTTTTTTTCATTTATTTACAAGAATGGTAAGAACTTTTAATTATTGTATGAATAATCAAAATGGAATTGTCCTTCTAGATATAGCTGGTTGGTTTAGAAGAAATTACTGATTTTCCAAATATTGTGTCTGCCGTGTCAAAATTTAATTAGTTAAGACTTCTTTTTATTACAATATATAGCAGCAAGTTTCGATGCAATCTCAAACAGGAAGCAGCTTATGAAGCTTCAAAGCCTTCAATTATTCAATATTTCAACATGTAGATAGATAATGGTTAACAATATTTATTAATAAAGCTCTCCTTATCTTTCTCCAATGCCCAAAAGTAATAAATTAATAATCTTGCTAATTTTTTAAATGCAGGTAATTAAGAGGCTGCTAAAACCCTACAACGAGAGTGCTCACATAGCAAAAAGACCATTGAAGTAGTAAATACTGATTTACAAGAATGGTAAGAACTTCAATATTTAAAATGGTAGTGTACTCTTAAAAAACTTGTTTGAGGAGTATTTCAAACGACATTTAATGATTTTCTTCACAACCTTCAGTTTTTTTTTATAAGTAAAATCCAAACACAACTTTAACTTTCAAGCTAAGTATTTTTTTTCAACTTCAATTTCAAATATTTTTTTTTCCAACTTAACCAAATATTTTCCAAAAACCTATTAATGATGATTCCAAAAAAACCTTTAAATCAATATATATTGCTAAATTCACGAAATCTATAGTTTCGTACGTGGTCTTTGGTACTTTAATAAAGTCGCTTTGTTGGTGGGTGCTAAATTTCTTATATATGCAAAATGCACATTGACTGTATGATTCTTTATAAGGTGATTCACTATTTCTCTCTTCTTTTCCAACTTCAAGCCGTCATTACTATATCATTATCTTTACCCCTGCAAAGCGGTATTCTTTTGTACGTTAAACTGTTTTTGTTCCATTAGGGGAGAAATGAGTGAAAAAATTAGAGAGTAGCTCATTTATTTGAATCCCCTAAACAAAGTAAAGGTATTGAATGTACTTTGGTTGCTTAGTGTACAGCTGGAAAAAACAAATACTCTGAACGGGGTGTATTTTCTTCTTTCTCCCAAATTGTCAATTCTGAAAGTTGCGTACATCAATCTTTGCGAAGACTTGCGACCAGTTTTTATAATGAATTCTAGTCTATATTTATATAAAGTTGATGGAGAGACGAAATGCACGTTCTTTCATGTTTAGTCAACAACAAGGTGTCAAACTAGTTAATTATATTATTAATAATCATGTTCATCTTCTTCCCACTTTTATCTCTTTAAATATTAAGACGCTATTGTAAATGGATAAGTGACAGAAATCTAAGAGCAACGTTAGGTAAAGATTGACTAACAACAGGGTTATATCCTATGGATTTAATTTATATACTCTAACAAGTTCCTCTTATTATAATTTTTGTATTTTAAGTGAATTGATAATTTAAATTTACTATGCTATGTGATTTGGTTGAAGTTCACTCTATAGGGTATATATGATATGACACGTGACTGACTAAAAGGAGGACACATGGAATCCAAGATGGGATGGCTGATGACCGAACACAGCCATTCTGTTTGTCACCGAAAATAATAACGTTCATAAATGTGTATTAAATGCTTTGTGCCCGATAACATTTACTAAGGAATATTCTGCAGCATTAAGAGCGACGATCCGTTACAGAGAATTTGGCATTTATATTCGCCGTTACATCTTCATCACTGACCCTCATAATTGATATTAAAGGAGGGCACGATCCTAGGACCTTTTTTCCTTGACATAGCTTTAAATAGTGAGTTCAGTTACGATTGTAAAGGACACGAATTTTCTGGCAAAACTTATACTATATTCTATACAAAGCTTAATATAATCTTATTTACTTGCTTTTTGATCTCATCATTGCTGTGCCTAGAAGCTTTATTCCCGGAACTGTCATCTCCGTTGTTTCATCCATATTTCAAGGCTAAGTATTATACATTTCTTCAATTGTTATATTATTTCATGATCAAATTAATTCAGTTGTCTAGAAACCACGTATAAATTTAACTGTACCGTTTTACGGGTAAATAGTTTGGCGCCCACCGTGGGACCTAGACAGTCGTGCAATTAAATTGATCCTTGCCTTTTTTACTAAGGTGTTTTGATTATTTTGTCTGAGAAAAAAATCATAAAAAATGACAGATAATACTGTTAACAATGCACACAACCTTGAAATTCGAGGGGATCAACCTCATTTCGAGGACTCAATCAGTGACACCCGCAATGAGGGGAATGACGCAACGCCGGTGCATGACAGAAGGTATCCTCGACGGGTTAGGGAGGTTACTCCCGATGATGCTAATGAGAAGCAGGTAGCGGATGTTGTGAGGGTCTTGCAAGAGCAACATGCAATCATTTTGGGTCATCTCACGAGGCAAGATCAAGTTATGACAGAATTGAAGCAGACACTATCGGGGCCTCGAATAATGCAAACAGAAGAGATCCAATTCCTCCTGTTGTTCCCGCATACCAAACAACGCAGAGAGTGACAACAACACTCTCAGGGGTGAAGTTGGCTCCGACGGGGCTGGGGGGAGCAGATCATGTCTTAACAACGGGAACGATTCATCCAAAGATAAGCTTTTACGGTTCATGAGGGAAATAAACGCCCACATGGATCAAATCCCGGACGCACCACTAGTATTGAAAGGCCCGAACTCGAAGAAGTATGTTCAATTACCGTACAAGCCAAGTGCAGCACCGGAACTAATGAGGAGCATGTAGCGGATGTTGTGAGGGTCTTGCAAGAGCAACGTGCAATCATTTTGGGCCATATCACGCGGCAAGATCAAGTTATAACAGAATTGAAGCAGACACTATCGGGGGCCTCGAATAATGCAAACAGACGAGATCCAATTCCTCCTGTTGTTCCCGCATACTAAACAACGCAGAGAGTGACAACAACACTCCTAGGGGTGAAGTTGGCTCCGACGGGGCTGGGGGGAGCAGATCAGGTCTTAACAACGGGAACTATTCTGTCACGACCCAATTTTCCCTCCGTTGGGTATCGTGATGGCTCCTAGTCTTAGAGACTAGGTAAGCCTAATAATAATTAAAACAACAATATTATTTAAATAGAATCTCTTAAAATTCCCAAAACCGGTAGTACAAGTCATAAGCTCTACAGAGTGTTTTCTAGAAAACTTATAAATACAACTGTCCAGAAGTAAGAATAAACAGTGCAAAACGAAAATTGGAAGGTGACTTCGAAGCCTGCGAACGAAGCAGCAGGTTTACCTTAAGTCTCCACAGCAACAGTCCACACAGCTAGCTAACGAACAAGTACCTGGATCTGCACAAAAATGTGCAGAAGAGTAGCATGATCACACCACAGCGGTGCCCAGTAAGTATCAAGACTAACCTCGGCGGAGTAGTGGCGAGGAACAGTCAAGACACTCACTGGTCTAATAAACCGAATAGATATAAGTACATGAATAACAGGAGTATGCTGTCTACATAAAGACTATGCAATATGGCTCACAATACATTAATAGCATTAAAGCAAGAAACAACAAGTATCAACGGAATATCATGAAAATGACGCAGACAAAGTGAATGGAACACAACCTAAATCCGGAATCACGAATACAGCAAGGATAAGTAATAACTCAGCAATAACAACCGCTTTTACATCAGGTTTTAGTCAACAACTACACGAGGTACCGAATCTCGGACAATTCACAACTCACGGGTCTCAATACCCGAACCCTAACACTTGGCATCATGTGCCCTCGTAACACATCATAACCACACTGATGACTCACATGCCAATAGAGCCATTCTCACATAGAAGACAAGTAAACAAGGGTAAGCATCTATGCTCAACAATATCAAGAACACCTCTTATCCGATAAGAGTGCTTAACTACGTGTATGCTTGTGCAAGTGTCCTAACATAGTCCATACCAGCAAATAAGCATAAGGAAGAAGAAGAACAGACAACACGTAGAATATTTCCTCACAGCTTTCACAAGATAAAGCTCACACAGATACGTATACCACTACACAAATATCAACAACAATAATGCCCCCAGGCCATAAATCATCACAAATCAATCCCTGACACAGCCCACCTTGTCTCGCCACGTGTGCAATAGTAACATAATTGCCCGCCTTGTCTCGCCACACATGCATAATAATGTTCCCACCTTGTCACGTCACATGCGCAACCCACACACACATATATATATATATATCCCACCTTATCACGCCGCATGTGCAAAAATTAATAGTAACAATAGCACGACAGAAACCTCGTGCAACCCCATAACAACAACCGCACGACAGAAACCTTGTGCATCACAATAATAACAATCGCACAACAGAAACCTCGTACATCACCACAACAAATACAACAACAACAATGGCAATAATACAAAGTATGACAAGTAAATCAACTCAAGAACTTTTAAATCACAGGAAAGATATAGGACCAAATCACGAGGAACATCCACAGTAAAGAATGATAGGCGTAAAGAGAATAACTCAACAAAGGGGAAACTAATGTGTATCAACGATCCCACAATATACATTTCAACAACAGGAAAACTAATACGAGTCAAATAATTCCAAATAAAACAAGTCGACTAAGAAATATGATATCTAAAACTTCTTTTAAGGTTGAGAAATTACTAAGGATTTTCAACAATTAGATTAAGGATAAGCAACGAAAAGATAATCATAACCTCAATTAAGATTGAACAAATTTTAATATGATACAATAATAATTTCAAATAAAGATAAGCAGTTATGAAAAGATAGCATGACAATAGAGGAGGTAAAATCTTCAGTTAAGTCAAATAAGAGTCAAATAGGCAATAAGAGTAAATCCTGAAAGCAATTAATTTTAATTAAAGTATGTAGAGGCGGAACTAGTAAATAAGAACTTAATCATAACCAGAACAACTTCATACTTAGTGAATATAAGGACTTAAGAGTCCTAAAAGGCCAACTTTTCACAAATAAGTCCGAGCACGCTCTTGTCACCTCGCGTGCATGGACTACAATCAACATAGAAGACTCAAATCCTAAGGGGAAATTTTCCCACACAAGGTTATGCCAGATACTTACCTCGAACCAAGCTTAAACAGTCCGCAAGAATGCCCTTCCCTCAATTATCCGACTCCAAATGGTCCAAATCTAACCAAACACAATTGCATATCATAATTACAACAATAATAGACTCATCTAATTAACGAAATCAACATATTAATGAAAATTCTGAAATTAACTCAACATCGCCCGTGGGCCCCACTTCTTGAAATTGGGTAAAAATCATAAAATATGAACACCCATTCACTCACGAGTCCAACCATATAAGAATTACTCAAATCTGACCACAAATCCGCTTTTAAAACTCGAAATCTTCATAGAAGAAGTTCTTCCAATTTTTTCCCAATTTCAACCCCAAAAATCCAAAACTAAATGGAGAAAATAACTATAGATTAATGAAAAATAATCAAAAATGAGTTAGGAATCATTACCCCAAATTTCCCTCTAAAAAAACCTCGAAAAATTGCCAAATTCCGAGCTCTCAAGTCCAAAAACGAAGAATGAAACCAAACCCTCAGATTTCTCTTTTCTGCCCAGGCGTGACCGCACCTGCGCATAATTAGCTGCATATGCGCGACCGCAGGTGCGCATGTCCAACCGCACTTGTGCTTTCTTTTGCTTCTGGGCGCCAAAAATCCGCTTCTGCGGAGGCGCTGATGCGCACAATTTCTCCGCACCTGCGGAGACTGTCGAGTCCGGCATTTCTCGCACATGCGCCTCAATCTCCGCATCTGCGGGCATTGCAGATGCGGAATTTTTCCTCGCACCTGCGACCCCTGGCACTCCTCCATTTTCCCGCTTCTGTGTTTGTCTCTCCGCATGTGCGCTCTTGCACTTGCGGTCTCTTCTTCGCAGGTGCGAAAATACGAGAAGCCTGAAGACTTAGCAGTAGCACAAATCAAATTTTTAATCCGTTAAGCACCCGAAACTCACCCGAGGCCCCCGGGACCTCAACCAAACATACCAACCAATCCTAATACACCATACGAACTTAATCGAGCCTTAAAGTCACATCAAACAATGTCGAAATCACGAATCGCACCATGAATCAAACTTATAAATTTCAAATCTTTCAACTTCTAAAACTCATGCCGAAACCTATCAAATCAACCCAGAATGACGTCAAATTTTGCTGGCAAGTCCCAAATAACATAACGGAGCTGTTACAACTCTCGGAATCGCATTCCGACCCCGATATCAAAAAGTCCACTTCCGGTCCAAATCTCCAAAAAATTGATATTCGCCATTTTGAAGCCTAAATCAGCTACAGACCTCAGATTTACTGTCCGGACACGCTCCTAAGTCCAAAATCACCCAACGGAGCTAATGGAATTAACGGAACTCCATTCCGGAGTCATCTTCATATGGTTCCGACTACGGTCAAAATCCTAAGACTTAAGCTTCCGTTTTAGGGACTGTGCCCCAAATCACTCCGAATCACCTGGTAACTGAATTCAATCACGCACGCAAGTCAATACACATAATATGAAGTTGCTATGGGCCTTATGCCGCCAAACGAGACTTAAGTTCTCAAAACGACCGGTCGAGTCGTTACAGATTCATCCAAAGATAAGCTTTTACGATTCACGAGGGAAATAAACGGCCGCATGGATCAAATCCCGGGCGCACCACTAGTATTGAAAGGCCCGAACTCAAATAAGTATGTTCAATTACCGTACAAGCCAAGTGCAGCACCGGAACTAATCCCGAAGCGTTTCAAAATGCCTGAAGTTCCAAAGTATGATGGAACTTCAGACCCACATGAACATATTACCACCTACACGACAGCAGTGAAAGAAATTTGGTGAAACTCTCCCGAGTGGAGCCCTAATGTGGTATTCATTGCCGCACGAACATTCCATAGATTCCTTTGAGATGCTTGCGGATTCTTTCATTAAAGCTCATGCCGGGGCCAGAAAGGTGCAAGCCCGAAAGGCCGACATATTCAGAATCGCACAAGGAGAATATGAAATATTACGAGAGTTTGTTCCCCGAATCCGAAAAGAAATAATGTTGCTCCCGGCCGTCCTGGATGAATGGGCAGTTAGAGCATTCACCAAAGGATTGAATCCGAGAAGTTCAGACGCTTCCCGGAAGGTGAAAGAGAGCCTGCTTGAGCTCCAAGCAACAACCTGGGTAGATGTTCATAACCGGTACGAGTCAAAGATAAGGATCGAGGATGACCAATTCGGTTCTACATCGGCCAAAGGACGGGAGAAGAACAGAGAAAAATAAAAGGATGACTATGACGCGGATAGGCGGACTTCGAGGGGCCGGTTTTTGCCCTACGAGCGTACCGGAGGCCGTGGAAGAAATTTTCAAGTAGCAAACAAGTTCACCGTTGATAGAGGAACTGATCGTGGTCGAAATAATAGATCACTTCAAGATAAAGAAACGTCGGGATCTCGAGATCTTTCTTACCCCAGGTTATCAGAATATAACTTCAACGTCAGCGTAGTGGACTGGTGTCAGCCATGAGGAATATTAAATAAGCATGATTCCCAAGACCTATGAGGTCCTATTCCAGCCAGAGGGATCCCAATTTATGGTGCGAATACCACGGGACGAACGGTCACCGGACAAGGGACTGCCGACATCTTCGGGAGGAGGTGGCAACACCATTGAAGAATGGTCATCTCTGAGAGTTCTTGAGTAATAGAGCTAAGAACAATTATGGTCGCAACAGAGATAACACAGAATCTTCGAAAGCAGGAGAAGAAACCCCACGCTAGACGATTAACATGATCTTTAGGGGGAACGAGATTAACGGGGTCACCTTTTCAGTGGCAAAGAAGACTAATGTATCGATAACTCATAGCAAAAGACTCCGGGAGGACGATATCACTTTCATGGAGGAAGACACAAATAGATTGTTGTTACTACTCAACGACGCACTGGTAATATCTTTGAATATGTTAGATTTTAAGATTAAGCGTGTTCTAGAGGATCCAGGACGTTCGGCTAATATCATATAATGGAGAGTACTGGAATAAGCCAAACTTACCGAAAGTATTATTCCGGCAACAAAACTTCTCGCTGGATTTAACCTTGTGAGTGTGACGACCCGGGGAGAGATTTTGCTGCTCACGAATGCTAAATGAGTAATGAAAACGACTCTCTTCAAAGTAGTGGATGGTGATATGGGATACACCATCATCTTAGGAAGGCCATGATTACACAAGATGAAAGCTGTACCTTTGACGTACAGTCAAACCTCTCTATAACATCATCCCTATATAATAACACTTCACTATAAAAGCCAAGCTTTTGCGGAACCAATTTTCATGTTATGTTATAATATATGTTCTATATAACAACATTTCGCTATAACATCCAAAAATATTCAGAACAAAAGAGGCTGTTATAGAGAAATTTGACTGTATCGCCAATTGCTGAAGTTTCCAATGCCTGAAGGAATCAAGCAGATAAGAGGTGACCAACCGGCAGCGAGGGAGATGAATGCAATCTCAGTTTCCAGTAGCAAAGGGAAGGAGCGCACGGCATAGCAATTGCAGGAACCTATGCCTACTCCTGAGTTAGAAGAGGTTATTCCAGGGGGCAGAGTCGTCAGAACAATATCATGTGCCAAGATATTTCCAAGTTACGGAAGAGACGAATGCAACAAAGTCCACGACAGAGGAACTATAGCAAGTGGCATTGTTCGAAGAATTTTTGGAAAGAAAATTTCACTTGGGGACAGGACTGCGCCCCGAGCTCAGGTTTGGTTTTATTGAATTCCTTAAAATTAATGATGATTGTTTTGCATGGTCGCACGAGGATATGACAGGTATCCTGACGTAAATAGCCATACACAATCTGAGTTTGGATCCCAACGTACCACCGGTACGACAAAAGAAGCGCCCTATTGCCTAGGCCAGGAATTAATTCGTCAAAGAAGAGGCAACCCGCTTGCTTAAAATCGGTTCGGTTAGGGAGGTAAGATATCCAGACTGGCTAGCCAATATAGTATTAGTTCCTAAGAAGAATAATAAATTTTGAATGTATGTAGACTATAAAGATCTTAATAAGGCGTGCCTGAAAGATTCATTTCCACTGCCAAATATTGATCAAATGATTGTTGCCACGACCGGGCACGAGTTGATGAGTTTCCTTGATGCTTATTCCTGGTACAACAAAATTAATATGAACCCGGAAGATCAGGAAAAGACTTTGTTTATAACAAATTTTGGTACATATTGTTACAATGTAATGCCCTTCGGGTTGAAAAACGCCGGAGCCACTTATCAACAGCTCGTAAATAAGATGTGTGAAAAACAAATAGGAAGGACCATGGATGTTTATATAGATGATATGCTCGTTAAGTCTTTGAATGCAGGTGACCACCTTAAGCATTTGCAAGAAACATTCGATATCCTGAGGAAGCATAGCATGAAACTTAACCCCGAAAAGTGCACATTCGGGGTCAGCTCTGGTAAGTTCCTAGGGTTTCTGGTCTCACAAAGGGGAATTAAGGTAAACCCCGACAAAATCAAGGCTATAGATGATATCCCGGATCAATTGTCAAACATAAAGGAAGTCTAAAGACTCACAGAAAGGTTAGCAACTTTGAGCAGGTTCATTTCCCGGTCATTGGAAAAGTGTCATCACTTCTTTACATTGCTAAAAAAGAAGAACAATTTCGAATGGAAGCCGGAGTGCCAACAGGATTTGAGGGACCTGAAGAAGTACTTATCAAGCCCTTAATTGCTCTCGAAACCAAAAGAAGGCGAAACATTGCTAGTCTACCTCGCGGTTTCAGAAGTTGCGATAACTGTGATTTTAGTTCGGGAGGACGAAGGTACGCAGTTTCCTATTTATTACGTTAGCAAAATTTTAATCGGAGCGAAAACTCGCTTCCCATATTTGGAAAACCTATCCTTAGCTCTCGTAGTCGCTGCTTAGAAACTGAGGTCCTATTTTCAATGCCACCCAATAGTTGTGGTGACTACTTTCCCTTTGCGGAACATCCTTCACAAACCCGAGCTCTCGGGAAGATTGGGGCCGTCAAAATGAGTGAATTCGACATAGAATATAAACCGAGGACTGCAATTAAGTCACAAGTCTTGGCTGACTTCATAGCCGATTTTAGTCGAGGACTGTTACCTCTGGCAACCAAGGAGGCAGTAATAGTGTCTGAATCAACATCAGGGGTTTGGACCTTGTTTACAGATAGAGCCTCAAACGTAAAAGGGTCCGGGCTCGTGGTAGTTTTAATCACGCCTTCGGGGAAACCTTAAGGCAAGCCATCAGAACGATCCCTTTAACTAATAATGAAGAAGAATATGAAGCTTTGATTGCAGGACTCGAGTTGGCCCGGGGCTTGATTCCGAGGTTATCAAAATCAAATGTGACTCACAGCTGGTGGTAAATCAGGTCTACGAGATCTTTGATACCAAAGAAGAACGTATGCAACAATACATGGTAAATGTCCAGGCCCTTCTGGCATGATTCTGGGAGTGATCAATTGCTCATATCCCGAGAGAGGATAATGCAGAAGTGGATGCGTTAGCAAACTTAGGTTCGTCGACAGAAATAAAAGGATCAGAGTCCGGAATGGTGGTACAACTGATGAGCTCAGTCCTTGATACGGATGGTTATTACGAGGTAAATTCGGCTAATCTGGTCTGGGACTGGAGAAATGAAATAATCAACTACCTCGAGCATGGAAAGTTGCCCGACGATCCTAAAGTATCACATGCGTTACACACCAAAGCTGAACGTTATAGCTTCAGGTAAGGCCAATTGTATAGAAAGTCTTTCCAAGACTCGATGGCCTGGTGCTTAGGAGCATCAGAAGCCAATTATTTTATGAGAGAAATCCACGAAGGGATATGCGGCAATCACTCAGGCGCAGATTCTCTGGTCCTGAAGTTGGTACGGGCAGGATATTATGTACTCGCATGTGCAAGACGCCAAAGATTTCGTACAAAAATATGATAAGTGCCAACGCAACGCATCATTAGTACATCAACCAGCAGAACCCTTACATTTGGTTTTGTCTCCATGGCTGTTCATGAAATGAAGGATGGACATCATCGGACCACTGCCACCGGAACATGGAATGGTAAGTTTCTTTTAAATTTGACTGATTATTTTTCTAAATAGGTGGAAGTAGGTTCTTACCAAAAGATCGGAGAACGCGAAATGGTCGATTTCCTGTGGGAAAATATAATCTGCAGGTTTGGAATACCAAAAGAGATAGCATGCGACAATGGGCCACAGTTTATCGGTGCAGAAGTTACAAAGTTCCTCGAAGATTTAAAAATAAAGAGAATCACATCTTTGCCTTATCATCTAAGCGCAAATGGTCAAGCAGAGTCAACAAACAACGTGATCATTTAAAACCTCAAGAAAAGGTTGGAAGTGACAAAGGCAAATGACCCGAAGAGTTTCCCGGAGTTCTATGGGCCTACCGAACAATGACCAAATCAAGTACAAGAGAAACTCCTTTTTCTCTCGTGTACGGTGCTGAAGCCCTAATCCCAGTGGAAGTAGGTGAACCCACTTTGAGATATTCTCAGACAAATGAAGAATCAAATAACGAAGCAATGTTAATCATCCTGGAACTGCTCGAAGGACGAAGGGACTTGGCGCATGTAAGAATGGCAGCTCAAAAGTAGAGGATGGAGCGATATTACAATCAAAGAGCCAACTTTCGTTTTTTCAAAGCAGGTGACTTGGTTATAATAAAAGTAACCCAAAATACAAAAGAGCTCAACGCGAGAAAGCTAGGTCCAACATGGGAAGGTCTCTACCGAATTTCGACTGTCACCGGGAAAGGGTCATACGAGTTGGTGAATCAGAATGGAGATAAGTTGCCCAACAACTGGAATGTGGCACACCTCAAAAGATATTATTGCTGATGAACAACGCTCAAACGGAAAGTATGCGCTGCACTCTTTTTCCTTTCATTCAGTTTTTGTCCCAATTGGGTTTTTCTGGCAAGGTTTTTAACGAGGCGGCAATAGAAAGCATACTACGAAGACAACAGTAATAAGACATTTGATAGCAAGGCGAATGGACAAGATACCACCCGGGGACGATTAGATAATCTTTGGTTTGATAGTAAATTCCCATTGGGAAGTTAAGTTTGCTACCGAATAGAGGTAAACCCGACCGTTCATGATCACAAGCTATTAGTGGACTATTAGGTATTCTTTCGCTCGATAGCATGGATTCCTAAGGGGAATTAAGGTATGTTTCCGAGTGAAGGATTACCTAGCAATTCATTGGTGGAACCTTCGAAGATACAAGACTTACAGTGTTCCAATTCGCATTCTTCGCATTCGAACACTGGGGGGGATGATATGAGGGAGGGGGGAGAGATATGAGAATAAGGTAACAATGACTGCCACATCAATCGGGAAACAAAATACTTCATCGGGACCGGGGACTGCACAATCAGCCCCGCAGAAACAAGTTGTACAAGATAGCCACAAGTAATGGCAATTTCTTTTCTGCATAACAAGATGCAATGTATTTTTTGAAATAAAAGGAATAAAACGAAATCCTTTTACTTTTATCTTGTTTCTTGTCTGAACGATGAACTAACTTTGTCATTTGAAAGTCAAACAAGTACTTCAAATGTTAGTTCTGTAATGACCATGAGACGTTCTCTTCAAGAGCACCGTAAACATAAGAGGGCACTCTCTTATAACAATCCTCACGTTAAAGGGTTGATTACGGAAGAATTAATGCCCCGAATCTAAAACGCCATCGGGGAGAAATACACCTAAAGTCGCATATGAAAAGGACGCAAAAACAAACTTGCAAAACGAAACCCTCACGTAAAAGGGATTATACTTGGAACCAAAATGCTTCTAAGGAAAAACATCTGAGACCACATATAGTTACATGTCGAGCAGAACGACATGTGCAGAATGCTTGAGCAAATGCAAAAGTTAAAGATTTGCATGAATATTCAAATGAAAGTGAGACTCAAACGATACTTGAGCAAAAATTTTGTCTTTATTTACAAGGACATGCCAAAACGATGAAAAGAAAGGAAAAGCTAAACTACAGCACCTCCGGAACCAGGAGGAAGAGAAGTATCCATATCCCCGAGAAAGGTAGGTGGTTCCACCGATGGCTCAACGTTTTTCCTAGTTTGGTCTTCGGCCTCATCGGCTTCCGATCCTTCTTCAGTTTTCAAAAACTCGGAACCGGAATCAAAAGAACTTGGAGCGTCAGATTGTGCCGTGAGTCCATTTTTTGCAGCCAACTCAAGCTCTTGTGCCTTATCAATTTCGAGATCAGTGTCAATGATACCAGTTTTGGCTTCTTTCAAGGGTTTTCTCCTCATGCTACACATGGAATACATTTTTTTAACAATGAGGGAATCCTCTCAGTGCTTAAGTTCTTCTTTGAGTTGAGTAACCTTGGCGGAAAGGTTTTCCCTGGCAGATCTAGCAGATTTGAGGCTGACGTCGAGCTCGCGGACAGGTTGATATTAAGAGCCTATTATGCTTGATAGTTTTAATTTACTTCTCTTCTAGCTGGGCATGTTTTGCCTCCACAACAGCAAGATTTTCACTTTTGGAGTTCAAGGCTGCTTCCAAGTTAATCACTCTTTCAGCGGAGGCAGCCTCACCGTCGGTTGCAGCAAGAACGGGGTTCTGGACTTCTGCCTATTTGGCCTTGGCCTCATAAAATCTAACTCTCAGTGGCCTAATTTCTTAGCTAAGGGTTACCACTTCTTGCTTGCTTTGCTGCAAACGAGCCTCCAAAATAATGGCCTGAGCAGCTCTAGTTTCCAATTATGAGAAGCGAAGGACACTCTGATCCCGTTCTGCCAAAATCTAATCTCGTTCAGAAGTAAGTTCTTCCTTCTCATGAATTAACCTTTGAAGTCCCTCAGAAGCAAGAAAGTTGGACTATAAAATAAGAAGAGGTAAAACTTAGAATACATTCATTCAAAGGTAGAAAAAATAACATAGGAAGAAAGGAACGTACCGCCGCGATGTTATGCATAGCATTGTTCAACAGACATTCTCCCGAGAGTGCCTGAATCTTTTTCGAGTTTTTTTCTGAAGCCAAAGGCTTCAGGTAATTAGCAAGCTCCACCGGCCGTGATAGCAGGTTGCACCCGGTAGAGACCGAAAGAGTAATGTTCCTCCTTCTTTGTGGATCTTCAGAAGGAGCAACATAGTTTCCCCCCAAATTCCCATGAACTAGGGACTGTGGAAGATGAACACCTTCTTCATGGTCAGATGCGGTCGATGGGGGTGGTATAGCAACTGCTGATGGAAAAGTGGACGAAGATGAGAATGATGTAGTAGTTTCTGGTGTTGGTGAAGGTGGAGATGAAGCTGATGGAGTTGAAGAGTGAGAAGCAACTGCATCAAATGCAGTGTTGGTTGTTTGATGCTCACCAACCAAAGATGGCAAGGACCCGGTACTCAGCCTTGCATCACCGGTTACAACAATTGGGGCCTGAAAGCGGGAGTTGGCATATTCTACTAAATTAGATTCTCCCCAAAGTGCTGAGACATTGTCTTTAGTTTGTGCAACTATCTCAACAGGTTGAGCATCCTGTTGAGATGATGAGGATCGTCGTCTTCTATGTAAAGAAGCTCCCTCATCACTAGCTTCTTCATCATCATCGATCATCACAGTGTGTATGACTGTCCCGAAAGGAAGACCAGTCATCATCGCCACCGGAGATGACTCGGGGGCATCAATCTTTGACCTTTTATTCTTTTCCCCGGACGCGAAGAAACATCTTCTCTTTGTTTGTTTATCCTCCGGTCGGGGACTCCGTAAAGAAGTATATTCACTCGAAACAGGCCCAGATATACATGTTCGAGTAAGTGCTTTTTGAAGCAGCCTCGCTGCATCAGCAGGATCAACCAGAACGTCCTCCTCGGGGACAACAACAGAGCTCGCAGGTAGACCTAATTCCATGAACAAGTAAGAAGGGTTCAACCAAGTTCTTCATATACAAAAATAAAAGCAAGGTAAATTAAAGTTATCATGATTTTTGGCCTTCCACCCATATTTAAGGGCTAGTTCTTTCCACTAACGAGTTTCGGGCATTGTGACGTCCAAGATCTTCTGAACCCACTGGTTCAAACCTTTCACCACTGGTGGGATCCATCGAGTTGCTGAAACATGCGAAGGGTGAAGATACGGCCATAGAAGAATATCTAGTAAAAGGAATACTATACAAGGAACTTACGAGTGCGGTTCCAAGCAACCGGAAAGGATGAAGCCATTATCGGAATGATGTCATTGGTGGCAACTGCAACGAACCATCCCATCCACCAACGGTCATTGTCATCATCCATGCTAGAAAACAAAGCATGGTGGCCAAGCTTGCAAAGGTTTATCATTCCCCCGCGGAAGATTTTGGGGGAATAAAGATTCATCATATGAGCTAGGGTTAGCTCCTCTCTAGTTTCTTGGCACAAACGTCAAAGGCAGGCGATCGGAATCCACACTGAAGGGCTTACCTGTGCCAAACACACCTGGAAGCGAAGGCAAAATTCTGCAATCATGGAATTAAGCTCTCCGCTCAAAGAAAATGCATCCAAAGTAAAGGGATACGTGAAAAAGTATGTAACACCTTCCTTGGGAAGGGTCACTCGCTCCGATAGATCAGGAGCAATAATTTCCAATTCATTGCAGCGGCAGTCCTCCTTCAAAGCAGGAATATTGGAAGGACGAATGGAAGAAGGGTACCTGCTAACATCCTATGTACGAGTGGGGGGAGGGGGGGTTAGCAGTAGGAAATTTCTCTTCAAAATCCTTCGAAGTACTAAGCCTTTTTGGGATGATGAAAACCACTGTTGGAGGAATGGAATCCTCGATTTTGTTCTTGCTCTTCGTATAACAAACACACTTAGAGGAAGAGGCCATTGGAAAAGAAGGAAAAGATTTTATGTTTGAAGAAAATTAGAGAAAAGGTGAAAAAAAAGGATGCAAATTAGAAGATCAGGCAATTGTGAAACACAAAGAAAAAGAAAATCGCGTATAAGTAAAATTTTGGCGGCTAAATTCATGGCCATGATTACCTCGATAATCGGCAAAAGCTGTGCTGAATCATGGGATGACGCGTGTTCGGGCCATTAAAAGCGGTGAGACGTGCATCTAATCAACTATCAAAGACGTTCATAGGGAGTTATAGTAATTCCCACCAAAAAGGTATTTCTACCAACTTCCCGGTAACACAAGGTTATGTCACCGAAAAGCAAGGGGACTATCTGTATAGGGTAAAATATGATATGACACGTAGCTGACTAAAAGGAGGACACGTGAAATCCAAGATGGGATGGATGAGGACCGAACGCAACCACTTTGCTTGTCACGAGAAAGGATAATGTTCATAAAGGTGTATTAAATACTTTATGCCCGGTAGAATTTACTAAGGAATATTCTGAGCATTAAGAGCGACGGTCCGTTACAGAGAATTTGGCATTTATGTTCGATGTTACATCTTCATGAATGACTCTCATAATTGATATTAAAGGATGGTACAATCCTAGGACCTTTTTCCCTAGACATAACTATAAATAGTGAGCTCAGATACCATTGTAAAGGACACGAATTTTCCGGCAAGCACCTGCATAGCTGTATCCCCAGCTTTAGCCTCCTTAAGATTGTCTTGAAACCACTGCATAACGCACTCTCCCACTATGTCGGCAAGCGGATGCCGCCGCTGTTCAGCCAAAGACTTGGAATTAGAGTTTGGACTCTCTTCCTCTATCTTTGATTTTATCTTGAGCCGCTGCTCCGACGATTCTCCGGTAACTCCTTTTAACTTTGGTGTATCCGAGGATGAAATTGATTGACTAATCCTTGATATGGATTTGACTTGATGTGATGGTGTACGATGGAGTCTGTTAGAGCTGATGATTCTTGCAAATCCTTGAGGAAGGGATTCACCTGCTAAAGTAACGTTTATGATCTTGATGAGGGAGGTTTTGTTCTCCTTAGTTTCTGCCTCCAGAAAGGATCCTAGAAATCCTTTTCCTTGTAACCTCTTTCTTTTATGTGTATTATTAAGGAGCAATTGTAATTTGGTTTAGAATAAATATCTGGTATACAGTTTTAAGTAATTTAATTTCAGGCCATTAGTATATTTTTACATGGATATTTATGTATTTCTTTCGGTGAAAATAGATTTGAATGTTGGTATATTACAAAATATATAAAAAGTAGACTATCAATATACAAAAAATATACAAAATAGACCGTCACTATATAATTTATATACAATAGACTGACACTATATAAAATACATACAAAATAGACTGTCATTATACAAAAATATACAAAATAGACTGTCACTATTCAAAATATATACAAAATATACTATCACTATACAAAAATATAGTAAATAGACTGCCACTATACAATTTATATACAATAGACTGTCACTAGATAAAATATATACAAAATAGACTGTCACTATACAAAAAATATATAAAATAGATTGCCACTATACCAAAAATATATAAAATATACTGTCATTATACAAAATATATACAAAATAGATATTTCGGGCTATTAAATGTAATATGTTTGGGCTGGAGGGACATTTCGTGTCAATGGAGAAAAATATGGGCTATTAAAATTTTGAGGGGCTATAGAGGGTCATTTTCTCTAATAATTGGGTTATAGCCTAACCCGCCCAACTCTTACCAAGCTTTAATTAATGTATTGTTTTCTTATGAGTTCTATAATTACTCAACAAAGAATATTTTTTCTTTTCTATGGTCATATATAACATACCAAGCAAAAAACTAAATAAATTAAAATTAAGATATCTTATCAAAGTTACTCTTGGATCAATTTTGTCACTACCCAATTTCCTTATAGGTCGTGATGGCGCCCAACGTCGCCGCTAGGCAAGCCAACAGTGAACTAGCCACGGTTCTATTCTTTTAACATTTTAGAAATACTTGATTTTTAATTATTAAATAAGTAAGAGGTGAATTTGTTTTAATAAAATAAAGTTAACGATTTTACGAACCGGCAAAAAAAAAAAAAAAACTCAAAATCATCAAGTGTCTACTAGCAAAATTCCAAGATCTGGTGTAATAAGTCTATGAGCTACTAGTAGAATATACAAAACACTAAACTACTATCTGAGTGGAGTAGACAGAAAATAAAAGCAAAAGAAAGACTCGAGGTGCTGCATGATGGACTCAGAAAGTAGCTCACCGCTAAGTCTCGAAGTATCAGGGGTGTGCGTCGGGATAACTACCAGATGCACATGTCTCAGAACCTGCACGATTAGTGCAGCAGTGTAGCATGAGTACATAAACAATATGTACACAGTAAGTATCTAGTCTAACCTCGAAGAAGTAGTGACGAGGGGTCGACTTCGACACTTACTATGGGCCAACAATAGAATACAATAATTCTAAATAAGCATGGATTATGTAAATAATAGATACAATTCAGTAACAAGCAGTGGATAATTATTCTTTCACTAATAATAAATTTCAAGTCAAATTCTGTCATTA
Organism: Nicotiana tabacum; assembly: GCF_000715075.1. Classification (NCBI taxonomy): domain Eukaryota; kingdom Viridiplantae; phylum Streptophyta; class Magnoliopsida; order Solanales; family Solanaceae; genus Nicotiana; species Nicotiana tabacum. The sequence goes on along the minus strand of NC_134096.1, from coordinate 112,097,734 downwards.
AATAACTTTAACCGCTCAAGCAATAGAATGATATCAAGTATAATTAGGCGCCGAGTATTATCACGCCTGATTTATGACGAGGACGTACTACCCGATCCAAAATATACTGTGTGCACTGTTGAGGGTCGAACGACACGAACCATAGATGCATCTATTAACCTGGCGAGGCGAACAACCCGCTCCCATGAGAGTAGAGAAATTTACCTCGTTCGCGGAAATACTTGCGACGCGAGTTAACATGGATTTATTAGAGTTATTATAAAATCCTTCAATTTTTCCAAACATAAAAAATCCAAACTGGAGACTTTAAATCTTAAAATCCTTAATCTCAGCTCTATTTAAGACAATTAATATGCATAATCAACATAACAATGCAAACAAAGCATGATGTAAATCTAAGACTACCCGGACATTACATGAAATTTAGCTATGCACGGACTCTCGTCATCAAGTGCGTACGTAGCTCCCCACACAAGTAATTCACAAAAAATACACCTAAAGGGATGAGTTCCCTCTTACAAGGTTAGACAAGAGACTTACCTTGTTCTCAAGCTCACTCACGATCCTTAAATATGCTTTAAATCTTCAACTCGGTGCCAAACAACACGAAACTAGTCAAATGTTGTATAAATTGATCAATATGTGTTCAAAAGTTCATAATTTAACTATTAGAGTAATTACCAATCCAAATTGTAAGCTTCCAAAAATTCACCTCCAGGCCCACGTACCTGGATTCCGAAATATTTTGAATATAAATGTTACCCATAACCTCACGAGCTCAAATATATAATTTTCATCCAATTCTATAATTATTTTCGTGGTTAAATCCCATTTATCAAAACCTAGGTTTTTCATCTAAACCCAAAATTTTCATAAATTTTCATGTCAAAATCTACCCATTATCTATGTATTTAACTTACATTAGATAGAAATTACTTACCTCCAATAGCTAGGTGAAAACCCTCTCTCTAAGAGCTCAAAAATCACCCGAGGATTGCAATAAATGAACCCCAAATGGCCTAAGCTCCGACCAAAATGAAGCTTCTGCCTCCAGGGATTTTCGCTTCTGCGGTCCTGGGGCCGCATTTGCGGCACCGTACCTACGGAAAAGCCATCACAGGTGCGGTTCTAGCCCAGGCTGGTAGACTCCGCATCTGCGGATGGACTCCCGCTTCTGCGGTCTCGCTTTTACGGAGGGTGGAGCACATTTGCGGCCTTCTCGCACCTGCGGACCTCTCATCGCAGAAGCGAGCCCGCTTCTGCTCATGCTCCTCCGCTTCTGCGGACCACTGGTCAAATTCCCGAAGTCGCTTCTGCGGCCAAGAGCTCACACCTATGGCCAAAAGCTCGTAGGTGCGGGCACACCAGAACTGCTGCACCGGCAACCCCTCTTTAAGCTCTAACTCGATCCGTACAACGTCCGAGTGGCACCCGAGGCCTCGTCCAAACACATCAACAATTTTGTAAACATGAGACGACTCGCTCAAACCCTCAGAACGCAGAAAACAACACCAAAACTAAGAATCGCTCCCCAAACCAAATCGAGTCAACTTATGAACTTCAAGTTCTTTCAACTTGCTCCGAGCGCGCCGAATCATACTTAAACTTCTCGGAATAATACCAAAATTTACGTGCAAGTCTTAAATCACCATACAGAACTATTTCCGGGCTCAAACCAAATTTAAAGAACTTTAAAACCTTCAATAAGCCAACTTTCAACTTTAGGCACCGAAATGCTCTCGGGTTACCCAAAATTCGCTCCGAACACACGCCCAAGTCCAAAATCATCATACGAACCTGTTGGGATCACCAAATCCCGGTTTCGAGGTCGTTTATTAGAAATGTTGACCCAAGTCAAATTTAGCCCTTTAAAGCCAATACTAAGGAACTAAGTATTCCGATTTCAACGTGAACCCTTCTAAATCCTGAACTAACCATTTTCGTAAGTCATAAAACAGTAAAAACACATACGGGGAGTCTTATTTAGGAGAACGAGGATCTAGAAAGCAAAACGACCGGTCAGATCGTTACAAATTTGGGCTAAAAATCAGTTCAACTTTAAATGTGTTGAGATTAGGTGGGTCAAAATGAGTTGAATTCAATAAATAGGCGGGTCAATAATCAACGGGTCATTAGGTCAAATTTGACGCCCTAGTTTTATAAAATCAAAATTCTAAAGTTGTTTATATATTTTTCATTTTTTGAGTTATGGTGATTTGGCATGACCCCAAGGAGGGATTCAAAGTAGTGGAAAATCAATTCAATTGATGGATGATGCTAGCTTTATCTATTCTAGTTCTTAAATACATTGTAGGTCAAAGCGTTCGAGTTTGCACGTGAATTGTGATGCTTGTATTTTTCGTCAAAAGTGGATATGCATTAATATTCTTCTTCTTCCTCTAAATTTTATTAATTAAGGAGATAATTTAATTTCTTACATATTTATTAATCTCCAATAGTAGCAACTTAATTAATTCTTTTTGAAAGATCGTAGTAGTCAAAAACGTAATCATTTTGAAGATGAAGATTCATCAATTAATGAGAAAAGGATTAAATTTGCCTATATATCTAATTCAAAATTGATTTGTTCATCCGCTAAACTTTTAATCAAATATTACCCCGTCGAAAAACCGTCTCCTTCTGCCTTTGACCCTAACATTGCTCCAACGACATAATGATAATTTTGAAATATAATTAAAAGTTGAAGGATATTTTGAAAAGAGAATTTGGACTTGTAAAATTTACTCATTTCATGTTAGAGGTGCCGCTAATGACATAGGGCAAATAAGATACTATATTTTTCTAACGACAATGTATGAGTAAACCAAAAATATGGAAGAAAACGATTTTGAATAGTACATAAACAAATTTTGAACCTTTTCCCTTTGCCTAATTATTCTAGTCAATGAAGCAGCTTCACGAGAACGGTCATCTTAATCCACCACAAATCATGAAAGTTTGGATCTATGAAACCTTAGCGTGCCGTTCTGTTTCTTGACTTTAGCAACAAATTGATTGAATTTTTACTTGATGACAAGACGTTTAGAAAAAAAATTGAATTATCGGAGAGAATAAATAATTAATTCTGAGTTGCGTTTATATTTTTGCATGGGTACCAATTCTATCAAAAACTACAACAACAACAATCCAGTAGAATTACACTATTGGGATCTGGGAATGGTAGAGTGTACGTAGACCTTACCCCCACCCCGAAGAGATAGAGGGGTTGTTTTCAGAAGACACTCGGCTCAGATACAATTCTATCAAAAACTAATTTTAGATATTGAACAAGTAATTAAAATGAGTAAGATCCAAAAATAATTTGGTGCTTCTTTTACTGTTACACCACGAGTTGCAACTGTGAAGCACTAGGTGTATGTTTTTATTGAACCTTGAAGATTAGACAAGACGGAGGGAAACCAAAACCTCCTCAAAAAATAAAAGCACTTACAATCTAAACCGAATCTTTAAACTTCTTAAAATTCTCAGAAAACACACACACACACACACTATTTATTTAAACTTGGTAATTTGCCTATTTAACTGAATCTTTATATTTTTTTTGCTGAAAGAAAAAATATTAAAAATATTAATCAAATATGTTTTTTTTGCTAATAATCAATCACGTGTTTAGGAACGAGTCCAGTGAGCTTCGTGTAATTAAAGTTTTTATTATTATTTAACCAAAATATACACGTATAATTAGAATATATATTAAATTTTTAATCAATATAAATATAGTAAAGTAAACAATGGTATTGGATATCTGGTACGCTTACTTTTCTTACATGACGATTTAAATATACCTAAAATACATAATCCATTAAATATCCTCTTAAGGAGAAGAAGAAGAAGATGGTAGAAACAAAAAAAAAAGAAAAGAGAAAAGGGTTGCTTTTCTATTGAAAGACATAAATTAAATTAATGAGAGATAGTTTGACAAAAATAATTTTTGATAGGGATAGTTTTATCTTAGAAAATTAACTTTTTGCTTTTGCTTCCGTAAATATACATAAATGTATAACTCCTTGACAACCAACAAACTGATTTTAATGCTCAAAGATATTTTTCGCTTTTGGCCAAATACCTTAAATCTTAAAATACAAAGCCATTTTTTATAAAGAAAAAACGTGCTTTTAGCTTCGAAAAATGTTTGGCCCAACAAGTTTAGCCTCCCTAATTAGTAATCAAAGCGCCTATGTAAAGCTCACCCATGCTACCAAGTAGGGGCCTGTATTTTGATATAATATGTGAGTACTATCATTTTCAGTAATAATGGGAAAGATTGCTGATGTGGCACTTTTCAAAAGCTAGGAATTCCATTTATCTTTTCCCACATTTTTTGGATTATTATTCCATTTATCTTTTCCCACATTTTTTGGATTATTCTCTTATTTTAGCCGTTTACCTCATTAGTTAACCAATTAGCCAAACATTTCATTGAAACGTCACTCACTTATTGAGTCACAATTAAAGCACCGTTTCAAATCTCCCCTCTACCTTTTCAATTATACGTTTGCTTTCCCTAAGAAAGCCAAAAAACCTTGATTTCCTTTTCTTCCCATTAATCTACTTAATTACGCTTCTTTTATTTTCTTCTTTCTCACACACAATTTCATATACATTTACAATTGTATATTAGAAAATACAGATGCATTACATAGCATCAGTGGAAGAAGGATCGAAGAAACAGAGCACAAGAAGAGTTAGTAAAGGTTGTTTGACGAATTAATTATAATGGAGTCCTTTTTTTAATGATACAATTCAGGAGAGGATTTGCAGGGAAAAAAAGAGAGAAATTGGAGCCCGGAGGCATGATTATGCACATGGGAAGACCGGCAAGTACAAGATTTTTGGTAAATAGTATTTGTAGACACCGAAGTTTTAGCATATCAAGATAAATCTGAAATTTAAGACGACTCTTGAAATATTAGGAGTCTATTAGGGTTACTTGGTGTCTACTCCACCCAAACCCTAATTCATGCCTATAAATAAGACTACATATGTCCTTCAAAAACGATCTCAGAAATTCCATAAACTCCCTGAATATGCACAAAGATCAAATATACGATCTCCGAAATTCCATTAAAATCTTGGAATATTCATTAAGAGATCAAATGCAAGTCAAATATGTTGCTTAAAGTTATAGCAACATTCAAAATCTCAATGCAGTGTTGCTACATGCTTCTTGATCATCAAATACATCAAGGAGATGCATATCATCCTACGTCTGAGAAATACGCCGCTAAGGCCCTCGAATTACGGATAACAAATGGGAGGGAAGAATCAAGGGATAAACAGAGTTGTAACCCGCAATGTTTATCAATAAAATTCTTTTTTCTTTATAGTTGTTTATGATTGCAATTATATTTTTCTGCACAAATTTATTGCAAACAGTATTACAAGTAGCCTTTTTTATTTTCTTCATGTTAAATATCAGATTTTATTGCGTATAGATAAATTTCGTGATACTATAATTAACGTAAAAGAATTAAAGTAAACTATTTTATAAGTATTCTCACATTTTCTAATTATTATATCATCTCTCAAATATTTTCTTTTATTCTATTTAGATTACTACAACTGAGCAATATTAATGTGATTATATGAAGTTGTCATGATTTACTATTTACATGGTAACATCATAAGTTTGAACTGTTTTGTTACATATTTTTTAAAGTCTGTATTAATTATGTGAAAGGATAAATAATTTATCTTGAAACAAAAGAAGCAATTTTGAATGTTTTCTCAGAGAAATAGGAGAAAATAACACTTTCGTAGGCATGAAGAGGGTGAAGGGATGGGCCAAAGCTTTTGTCTTTTTCAGTAACCGTAGAAAAGAGGAGAGAAAAAGGAAGTAGTTGTAGGAAAAGAAAGAAAAAGAATAAAAAATGATAGACGATACAAGGGATAGTATCATTTTTGCTCGGATGAGAACCTTATTAATTTAGGGGATGAATAATATCATTATTCAATTGATAATATCATTATTTCTTTGTACTTTTTTTTACTAATAATTCCTTTTTTATTATTTTCTTTGTAATATTTTCCTGTTTTATTCTTCGTATGCAATTTTTTCCTTGTACATTTTAATTTTTCTACATATACTTTTGCATATTGTATTTTGTGTATTTCGAAAAAGTTTTAGATCAATAAGCAATTTCATAAAAGAAATACTTGAAGTAATCCTACATTTATTTTGGTACGAGAACACATATTATCTTACAATAGATTGACTTTATACATTTTCTTTGTCCCTTCATATTTTTCCCATCACTTTATCATATATAATTATTATTATTTTGGATTATTTTAGAAATTTTTTCACCCGATCTATTATTGTCACGTAAACTACTACACCATTTTCATGATAGACAAACATAACACAAAGTAAAACACATCTATAGAAGTTAAAAAGTAAGTAAGAAAGTGTAAACTTTTATTATTTCTATTTTATGATTTCACCTATACATAAAATATATGGCCTAATAATCCTTGTTGAAGTGCTTGTAGTTCTGCTGCAGCTGTATTACTTATCCTTTTAATACCTTTTGTGAAACCTATATGATCATTATCTCAAATAATACATCCAATGCCTCCCCTTAACATATACTTCCTTTGAATGAACCATCTGTGCTACACGTTTATAAGTCTTTCTTCCATGGAATCCATTCAATATTTAGTTGTATTTTAGGTAACTCTAAATGAGGTAACTAAAATGTGATATATATTGTACACGGTCGTTATCGAACTCGTGGTGCATCCTAACCTCCGACATGGTGAGCCAGGCTCGAGACATGACAATAAAGGATTGAAAATCGACCCCAAATTCTACCGGGCTAGAATCCGGGGCAGAACGCCTGCCTTCGAGAATATCGAGACCGTAATCCCGGAATCGATCCTAGCCTCGAACGAGCTCGAAGAAATATTGTTAGCATAGCCAACAGAAGACCAAAATACTTGTGACCGGTCAGATATTACAGCGGGAATCTCGGCATGTATCAATAAGGAACCGACAATCAGTAAATCAAGAGATTTTTTTTAACCTTTTATAGAATTGTACCTAAAGTAGGACTCCTCTACTATATAAAGGGGGTCTCATAATTCATAAAACATATTGTAACACACAACCCAAAAGCAATACATTATTATTTTTCTCTTTAAGCTCTTATTCTTCTGTATCTTGATACCGATCGAAGTGCATCCGGTTTGAGGGTGATTGACCTTCCAAGACTGAAATTGTCCAATTCGTATGGTTTGAATTTATTTTGTCATAGTTTATTTCAATTGCAATGCAATTTATCATCTTGTGTCAAGTTAATCCGCATATCCTTAAAATCACTTACAAATTCAATTGTTATCCGATTTTGAGGGTAAACAGCTTGGCGCCCACCGTAGGGCTAAGGATAATAGTGGTTATTTGATACAAATTTTTCATAACACACACTACTTTACACTTGTTCTTTGAAGTGTCTCTAATTTCATGTTAAAACTCAAAATGTCAAACTCTCAGTCGACACCCTTACATGTTGATAATGAGTCCGACCATCACGGTGAAAATAACAACATAGTGCCCAGTGGCGAGATACCACCCGTTGATCCCATCGAAATTCCAGTCGCTGACCCGATTGACGCCAACTCGCATGTGGCCATCAACATAAATTTGCCTACCGACCCCGAAAATAGCGTCCGTGGTGGAGCCCGATCGACAACCTAAAATACACAAAACATTAGAGGAGACGAGATCAATTTGCGGGTGATCTTCAAAATGTTGCAGGCTCAACAGGCGATGATAGCCCACTTACAGAACCAAAGCCGTGCGTCGAGCAGAATTGAACCCGATCCGTCCCGGGAAGTCAATCGCAGGGATGAACCGGTCGCAGAAAGGTCAAATGAAAATGAATCGGGGACTAACCCCGAGATCATAAAGATGCTCGAGGAACTGACAAAACGGGTAAAATCAGGGGAGAAGAAAATCGAAGCTAATGATAAAAAGGTGGAAACCTATAATTCCAAGGTCAACCAAATCCAGGAGCACCGCCGATATTGAAAGGCCTGGATTCCAAGAAGTTCATTCAAAAACCTTTTCCTCCGAGCGCAGCTCCAAAGTTGATCCCTAAGAAGTTTCGCATGCTCGAGATTCCTAAGTACAACAGAACGACCGACCCAAATGAGCATGTGACCTCATACACATGTTCCATCAAAAGGAACAACTTGGAGGATGATGAGATCGAGTCTGTCTTGTTGAAAACGTTTGGGGAAACCCTGTCAAAAGGAGTTATGATATGGTATAACAATTTACCTACTAATTCTATTGACTCGTTTGCTATGCTTGAAGATTCTTTCGTAAAAGCACATACCGGGGTTATTAAGGTCGAGACCAGGAAGTCAGACATTTTCAAAGTAAAAAAAGAAGAATAACGAGATGCTCAGAGAATTCGTATCCCGTTTTCAAATGAAAAGGATGGACCTGCCACCGGTTGCAGATGATTGGGCCGTTCAGGCTTTCACCCAAGGACTCAACATTCGTAGCTCGTTGGCTTCACAACAGTTGAAACAAAACTTGGTAGAATATCTAGTTGTCACTTGGGTCGATGTCCATAACCGGTATCAATAGAAAATCCGGGTCGAAGATGATCAGCTCGGGTCCCCTTCCGGGTCTGTGTATCCCGTCATAACCATCGATTGAGTTAAGAGAGACATCGATCGTGAACCGAGATCAAACATGGATCGATATCTGCCGTACAATTGAGACCGAAGAAGCAGTGGGTCCAGACGGAACCCTATGAGAAATAAAAGGAGAAATGACCGAGGTCATAACAACCGGGGACTCATGAGCAAAAACATCTTCGACAGGCCCGTCGGGCCTAAAGAAGCGCCAAGATTATTAGAGTACAACTTCAACGTCGATGCCACCGCTATCGTATCTGCCATCAGACGCATCAAAGATACCAAATGACCTAGACCATTAAAGTTCGATTCAGCCCAAAGGAATCCCAAACTAATGTGCAAATATCACGAAACTCATGGCCACAGAACAGAAGACTGCCGACAATTAAGAGAAGATGTGGCCCGGTTGTTCAACAACGTACATTTCCGAGAGTTCCTAAGTGATTGGGCCAAGAACCACTTCAGGAACAAGGATTCTAATAAGCAGACTGAGCAAGATGAACCTCAGCACGTCATTAACATGATCATCGGTGGGGTCGATATTACTCAGGGGTCGATGCTGAAGCGCACCAAAGTATCTATCACAAGGGAAAAACGAACTAAGGATTACGTATCGGAAGGAACCTTGTCTTTCAACGACGAAGACACTGAGGGGATCGGGCAGCCCCACAACGATGCACTGGTAATATCGGTACTCATAAAAAATCTCAAATTAAGTGCGTGTTAATTTATCCTGGTAGCTCAACCAACATCATCAGATCGAGGGTCGTGGAACAACCCGACCTACAATATCAGATCGTACCTGCGCTCCGAGTCCTGAACAGGTTCAACATGGCATGTGAGACCACTAAAGGGGAGATAACATTACCGGTGAACGTCACTGAAACCGTATAGGAAGACAAGTTCTATGTAACCTAAGGGGATATGCGATATAATGTTTTGTTTGGGAGGCCATGGATCCACAATATGAGAGCAATACCCCCGACACTGCACTAGGTGTTGAAATTCCCAACACCCGGAGGAATCAAAACAGTTTATGGGGAACAACCAGCCGCCAAGGAAATGTTTGCGGTCGATGAGGTGATCCCGATATCCACACTCTCGACATCGGAGGATCCAAATCGGATGGTCAAAGACGAGGCAGATAACAATCACTGATACCAACCCCGACAGAATCGGAGGAACAAGGGGTAGACGAGGACGACGACGACGACTACAGAGTCCCTAGATCTTTCATAGCTCTCGACAATATCGACTCTACAAAATCAACGGTTGGGGAACTAGAGCAAGTCGTACTAATTGAGCACTTGACCGATCGAAAGGTATACCTAGGAACGGGGTTAAACCCCGAGCTCAGGAAAAAATTCATTCAATTTCTTATAGCTAATAAAGATTGTTTTGCTTGGTCCCACCTTTATATGACAGGGATCCCGCCGGAAATAACCACTCACAAGCTAAGCCTAGACCCGAAGTTCCACCCGGTCAAGCAGAAGAGGATACCCAGTCCGAGGTCAAACATGATTTCATCAAGGACAAGGTATCTAAACTCCTTAAAATAGGGTCCATTCGGGAGGTTAAATACCCGGATTGGTTAGCGAGTGTAGTGGTAGTCCAAAAAAAGGGAATAAATTAAGAATGTGTGTAGACTATTTCCCTTTGCCCAACATCGATTGCATGATCGATGCCACGGTCGGCCATGAGATCTTCAATTTTCTCGACGCCTATTTCGGGTACAACCACATACGGATGAACTCGAGCGATCAGGAAAAAACCTCCTTCATCACTAAGTATGACACTTACTGCTATAACGTGATGCCATTTGGATTAAAAAATGCCGGTGCCACTTACCAACTCCTAGTAAACCGGATGTTCGAGGAACAAATAACAAAATCAATGGAGGTTTACATTGACGATATGTTGGTTAAGTCTCTGCGAGCAGAAGACCATTTGAAATATTTGCAGGAAACCTTAAGCATATAGAAGAAGTACAATATGAAGTTGAACCCGGGGAAATGTGTATTTGGAGTTGGATCCGGTAAATTCCTCGAATTTATGGTATCCAACCGGGGAATAGATATCAATCCCCACAAGATCAAAGCCATCGGAGATATTACGGTTGTGGACAACGCGAAGGCTGTGCAAAGATTAACCAGACGCCTAGTCGCCGTGGGGCATTTCATCTCGAGGTCCTCTAACAAGAGCCACCGATTCTTCTCACTATTGAAGAAGAAGAATAACTTCTCATGGAAACCGGAGTGCCAACGAGCCTTGGAGGAACTCAAGCGGTATCTATCGAGCCCACCTTTGCTTCACACGCTGAAGACAGACGAATAACTATACATGTACTTGGCAGTATCAGAGATAGAGGTAAGTCTAGTCCTGATCCGAGAAGATAAAGGTATGCAATTTCCAATTTAGTATGATAGTAGGACCCTTGGCGAGGCTGAAACTAGGTACCCTCACCTAGAAACACTGGCGCTCGCTTTGATAAGCGCCTCTAGGAAGCTGAAATCATATTTTCAATGTCATCCCATATGTGTTGTGACTACTTACCCATTGCGAAATATAATGCATAAACCCGATCTCTCGGGGCGATTGGCCAAATGGACCGTGGAGATCACTGTGTACGATATTGAATATTGACCCCGGACCGCCATTAAATCTCAAATTTTGGCAGACATTGTGGCCGACTTTACGCCGGCCCTAGTACCCGAGGTCGAAAGAGAGTTATTGGTGAACTCGTCGTGATGGTAGGCTATAATCCCGTATTTTAGTTGCTTATTGCACTCTAATTCACTACACTTTACTTATGTTAAGCTTTAATTAGTAGTGTTTTTATACTTATTGTGTCTTTTATTCTTTGTAGGAGTGATTTCGAGTTATGTAGATGTTGTGAAGCTAATTCGAGCTTTGAAGTCTGAGTAGAAGCCCAAGCAATTAAGCTGGGATCGCGTTCGGGGGTCGAGGATTGAGTATGTATTTAAAAAGTAAAAGAAATAAGAATAGAAAAATTGAGTGAAGGTAATAATGACTTGCAAATTAAGAGTTGGCAAGATACTTTGTGTCTAACAACATGCCAAATGTTTGAGCAATTCAAACAAATACAAAAGGGCACAATAACGTGATGTCACACTTTTCTTTAGGCCAAAATGAATAGCCCTCTACTTTTGTCCACAGCCGCGTCGCACAACAGTGAAAAATGTGGCCAGAATTGATTTTCAAAGTCTTCTGGAATTTCCTACATGCGCGCGGCATGGGGCGCGGTAGCCCAAAAATGTTAGAGTGACTTCCCAATTCCGCTAAAAAGGATAATTTCGTTCGGAGATTATTGGGGGATGGCTTAAATACTCAGGAAAACACCATTTTTAGACTTTTGACATATTTTTGACCTAAGGAGGCTAAGGAGGAGTTGGAAGAACACAAGCACAAGAATTTCATTATTCCTTCCTCACTCAAGATCCGGGTTTGGATTGAATTTATAATTTCATATACTTTAGTTTCATTTGTGAAGAATTTCTCCATGTCTATGGAGTAAATCCTTTTGGGTTTTGATGGTTTTGGTATGTTGATGGTTGTTTGTGGATTATAGCTCTATTTTTATGTATTTGAATCATTTTTTGGAAGATTTAATTGTTGTATCTATATTCACTTGTTCTTATAATCGAAAGAGGAATAACTTATGATATCTTTGCACTATAATGTTGGTTGAGTTCATAGATTATTCTAAGTAATCGAAAGAGGCTAGTTGAATCATTGATTAAATCTAGTTAGGAGAATAATCGAAATAGGTTTTCCTAAAGACCGATCCACTACGCATTCTTGCATATCTTCACAGAGCTTAAATTGGTTCATATTATGAGGTTGAAACTTAATCGAGAGAGGAGTTTCTACTAAATATTTGTACTGATAATTAAGTGAATTTGAGAAACTCATGTGAACATTAGAAGTGAATTATCTAGAGTTAAATCCCAGACAATTATCTTGCACTTATTCCGTCAAAACCCTATTTTTTCCCATTGATAACTTCCTTGCTTACCTTTGTCGCGATTGTCATTAGTCAATAGCTGTAGATTTTAGATTATTAATTATATAAATCTCAACTGTTGATCCTCCTGGATAGCAATCTAGCTACAAACTACGACAATACTGTTTAACTCTAATCCTTGTGGATATGATATTTAACTATACTATCTTTGACAAGCGAGTATAATTTAAGTGTGTGTTTTGTGCTTGACAACTCGGGGACGTCTGCGGGGACCTGGACCTTCTTTACAGACGGCTCCTCAAATGCAAAAGGGTTCGGACTTGGCATCGTGTTAAAGCCACCAACATGCAATGTAGTTAGAAAATCTATTAGAACTGTAAAATTGACTAACAACGAGGCTGAATATGAGGCCATGATTGCAGGTCTCGAACTAGTCAAAAGCTTGGGGGCGAAGGTGATTGAAGCTAAGTGCGACTCCCTCCTTATGGTAAACCCAGTTAATGGGACGTTCGTGGTTAGAGAGGAACGAATGCAAAGGTACTTGAATAATTTGCAGGTAACATTACATCGATTCAAGAAGTAGACTCTACAACATCTACCTCGGGATCAAAACAGTAAGGCTGATGCCCTTGCTAACCTGGCGTCGTCGGTCGAGGACGATGAGTTCAACTCAGGGGCGGTCGTGCAACTCATGAGATTGGTAGTGGAAGAAATCCATGCCGAGATAAACTCAATGAGCCTGACTTGGGGCTGGAGAAACAAATATATAGAATATCTGAAGTTCGAAAAACTGCCCTCGGATCCAAAATAATCGAGGGCCCCATGCGAAGGCTTCCGGTTTAGCTTGTCCGAAGACGGAACCCCGGTTCAGAAGAACATTCGATGGCCCACTCGTGATATGTCTAAGACCAGGAGATACCAAGTACGTTCTGAGGGAAATTCACGAAGGCACCTGCGGAAATCATTCAGGCGCAGAATCATTGGTTCGAAAGATATTCAAATCCGGCTACTACTGGATCGACATGGAAAAGAACGCGAAGGAGTTCGTACAAAAATGTGATGAATGTCAAAGACATGATTCGATGATTCATCAACCCGGGGAGCTGCTGCATTCGGTTTTATCACCATGGTCGTTCATGAAATGGGGGATGGACATCGTTGGTCCCCTTCCTTGGGCACCCAGTAAGGATCAATTTATATTTTTTATGACTGACTATTTTTCTAAGTGGGTGGAAGCCCAGGCATACGAGAAGGTCAGGGAGAAGGAAGTCATCGATTTCATTTGCGAACACATCATATGTTGGTTCGGAATGCCGACCGAGATCGTATGCGACAATGGGAAACAGTTCATTTGTAGCAAAATAAGCAAGTTTCTCAAAGACGATAATATGAAAAGGATCCTATCAACGCCCTACCACCCTAGTGGGAACGGACAAGCAGAATTGACCAACAAAACCACACTCCAAAACCTCAAAAAGAGGTTAACCGACGCTAAAGGAAAATGGAAGAAAATCCTACCCGAAGTCCTATGGGAATACCATACGACCTCGAAGTCCAGTACCGGGGCCATCCCGTTCTCGCTGGTTTATGGTACCGAAGCTCTATTACCGGTCAAAGTCGTAGAACCAAGTCCCAGGTTCCGATATGCAACTAAGGAATCAAACGACGAGGTCATGAATACGAGCCTGGATCTATTAGATGAAAGGCACGAAGACGCCCTTGTCCGATTGGCCACCCAAAAATAGCGGATCGAGAGGTATTACAATCGAAGGGCCAACCTTCGACACTTCAATGTCGGGGACTTAGTGTTAAGGAAGGTCACACTAAGCAGTTGGAACCCGAACGAAGGGAAGTTGGGGCCGAACTAGGTAGGACCATATCAAATTATCGAGATCACCGGAAAAGGATCGTACAAACTCGGAGCAATGAACGGTGAATGACTACCGAACAACTGGAACGTAACTCACTTGAAGTGATATTACTGCTAAGGTACGACCCCATTAATTCCTTTTACTTATATGTATTTCGAACTAACACTTGCCGGCAACCATCAAAGAACGATACAATTTTTAGGTCTGAAAGCACGCGTTGCACTCTTTTTCCCTGGAACCGGTTCCCAAATGAGTTTTTCGGCAAGGTTTTTAACGAGGCAACAGTAAATCGTACTAACTAAGAATTGAAGGCCGACTACGAACCAGTGTTGAAGAACACAACAACAGTCTTCGAGACTTATCTATAATCGGCCTTGAAAACTGGGGGGCATCACCCTCGGACAATGAGAAACTTTGTGACCGAATAGTCTCGGCTCGATCGATAAAATTTACTGTATGGGCCAAACGATCGAATGAACCGTGGCCACATAGACTGCTCGAGCCCTGACATGAAGCTTGTACACATGTGTAATCGTATATATTATGCACAAAAATAAAAAGAAGTTTCTACCATGCAGATAAATATCTTGCCCTTTAAAAATATTTTCCTCTTAAGGAATTTTCTATATTCGATACCCTAAAGATATCGATACCAAGGGCCGCCTTTATCCAGGTTCAAAGGATCACTCTCACTCGGGGATTACCATCCACAGACAAACTTGGACAGCCCGGGGGCACAAGACCTATTAGGCAGCGCTCGAATCTGAAAGGCTACGGCCATCCCCACTCGGGGACTGTTATCTTTGGCAACCTGGGATAACTCGAGGTAACAAGCCCACTGGGCAACACCCGAACTAAAAAGTCTACGGCCATATTAAAATGGCTCGGATGATCCTGGGCCACCTCGGCATCGGCCTTATATTGGGCCACCATCTCGTCGGCATTGGCTTTAACCACCACAACCACCGACTTATCCATTTCAAGCTCCTTGGCAAGAGTTTATCGATCAGATATGGCCGAGCTTAGATGAGACTAGAGCTCTTCAATATTTTGGGCCCGCACCTCGGCCTTTTCCTTTGCCGCTCGAAGCTGGACCTCAGCCGAAGCCAGCTGCGTCCGATCATTCTCCTTTTCTAAGGCCAAGCGGTCCATCCCGCCTCTCCATTCTCCATCCTCGGCCTTGACTACATCCAGCTCAACTCGGAGTTGGTCAATCCGATCGATCGTCTGCTGGACCTGCGGATTCTGACCATTAGTCATCGAGTCTAGCTCATTGTCACTAACTTCAAATATTTTTACTTATTCAACCATGTCAGCATGCTCCTTCCAGGTCACCTCCAGCTCAGCTCGGAGGCTCTTAGCCTCCCATTCACGCTGCTCACTAAGAAGTTTGTAAGTATCTCTCTTCTCAGTGAGCCCTCGGACCTCGGCTTCAAGATGGTTTAGCTCGTCCCGATATCGAAGAAGAGTTTCATGATGAAGCATCAAGGCTTACAGACACAAAGAAAAATGTTAGTGTATCTATGAATTAGTCTAAGCACAAATTAAAGGCATCAAGAAATATCTGAAGTTACCTAGTTTAGCGCCTGTTGTGCTTCGTTGAACAGGCAGGGTGCATCTACCTCATTCATCTTGGCTTGGTCTTCCTCGGTCACCAGACACCGAAAGTAAATAGCCACCCCTACGGGGGCGGAGAGGACCCAGACATCCTACAGAATGGAGATGAATATCAATCGCTTCCGGTCAGGATCCACGCTCGTAGACGGGAACCGGTTGATTAGTTTCAGGCTTGAGGAAGGTCTTCTTGTTCCCAAAGATAGACTCTTCTTCGGTACCTCTAAGTCACCCAATTCGGTGATGTCCTCTATGGCAGTAGAATCAACGCCATCAAAAAAGTTGCGGAAGGGGTCGCCCGCCCCATGGGCCCCCTCGTTGGGGCATTCTTTCACCGTTTGGGCCTCGTTATACATGAACTCGATGAACAAGGGTGACTCGATGATGTCTATCACACCGAGTACTTCCTTCGGGGCATTGCCCACATCCCGGGGAGCCCCGTCCATGGCCTCCTCGTCGGCCTCCCTAGCTTGAGGCAAATTAGCCTCGCCTCTCTCTGGTTCGGAGGCCCCTTGCCCCTCGAGTTGCGGAGGCTCGCTGGCCACCCGATCAAAGGCTTCTCTTTCTTCTTCGGACTCGTATCTCAGCCAATAGAGTGATTCCGAGGATGGTGCCCGGGTGCTGGCACTTTCTTTAGACTTGCACACCAGCCTTCTTCTTTTTTTCTTCTTATCCGAGCTCGGAGAACTCAGAGCCCTCTTTCTTTTCTTCTCTTCGGTCTGTCTCAGAGCAGGGGACTCATTAGGTAAGTCCTCGCTATCGGCTGGAGGCCTCAGTTTGACATCCTTGGATAAACCTGAGAAAAGAAATAAAACAAGTGAGAACTTAATGACACAAGAGGAACCCAAATATTATTTAGGAAAGGAATTTCACCATGAGAACGGGCCTCCCAACGACCCTTCGAAAGCTCGGTCCATGAGCCCTCAGAATAGGGAATTTGTGATACGATGCCCTCGACCCACTCCTTGAGTCGAGGGACTGCATTCAAGACTCGAACAACAGCTGCACCACCATAAAGCACTAATAAGAAGGAAGAAAAAAGCGAAAAATCAAATTTTGAAGGCAAAATTATACTTATGTGATGTATTCCACTTCTCGTGGAACGACATACGCTCAGCTGAGATCAAGTCCGAAGTCCTCATTCAGACAAAACGGCCTTGCCTGCCTCGATCTCGGTCTTCATCAATACTCGAGAATGGCGCCTTGCTGGCCCGGTGCAGGAGCTTTATCAGCCTTCCCCGGAAGATTCGGGGACTGTACAAGCGTAGGAGATGGTCGAATGTAAACGAGCAACCATCGATTCTGGTCATGAAGAGCCAGAGGAGGATCACGATCCTCCAGAGCGAACGATGAATCTGACTGAGGCATACCTGGTACCTATTGCAGAATTCAATGATGACCGGGTCCATCGAGCCCAATGTAAAGGGATAAGTGTAAAAACTTTGGTATCCCTCGACATGGGTTGTGATGGCTTCGTCGAGGTCAGGGATCACTATACCCTTACCGGCCCAGTTGCAATCTTTTCGAACCGTAGGGAGGATTTCTTTGGTGATCGAGCATATGTACCTCGAGACCTCCTCACACCAGCCTTGTACGGAGGAAGGTTTTTCAACCTTGAAATTGGTGGTTATCGAGCATCCTCCGGGGATGAATATTTTCAAATGGGGTTCCGGTATTGGTTCATCGACGGCAGTACGTGAAACAGTTTCTTCGGCTTCAGTAGCCGGCCGTGAAGTAGAAGGCGTTTCTTTTTGGGGAATAACTTTTGAAGTCTTTTCCATTTCTTTAAAACAATGGAGGAAAAATATAGGAAGGGAGGAAGTTGAAGGAGTGCACTTGTTGGCTTGAGATGGAGATAGTACAAAAGTTCTTGCAAAAGATCTCAAATAAGCCAGAGTATAATTGCTAGAAAGTATTGAAATTTCAAAGATACGAGGGTAGAAGGTTTGAATGTAAACTTAAAATGAACAAAGGTAGAGGTATTTATAGTATTTCAATTGTGTAAATAGCAAATTAATTTAAGCTACTTCGGACATGGACATGTTTTTAAGTAAGCACTTCAGACACTCTTTTTTCATTCCTCAGTAGAGGTAAGCTTTGAAATGGATCAAATTAAGGATTTTAATAATGTTGAGGGTGATACTAAACGTAGATTACTTTTACGGTTTTACCAAACACATACACACATCCAGATGACTCCACAACCCAGGATTACAACACACTCCTATTACTTTGTAAATTAAGAAAGAACTATGACGCTTCTGAATTAATTAATTTCTATAGTGATACTCAAGAACACAGAATTACAGTGCACCCCAATTAATTCCGAGTGCAATTCTCATCTGCAAACTTGACGAAACTTGTAAAAGTAAGAAAAACATACTCCGATTTTGTCGGAATAACTTTTTTTTTATTTTGGATATAACTAATTACCATCTTTATTATTATTTTTTAATTCCTTCTAATGCTTCTTTATATCAACGAATTAATCTATTAATCCAATCAACATGGAATGTACAGTGATAGAAACTTAGGGTCCACCAAACTGTATAGAGAAATGGGTTCTCTATCAGTTTCCACATAACACACACAAAGAGATAAGTAAATAACACAGCGGAGTTTTACGTGAAAAACTCCCAGCTCACGGGATTAAAAACCACAACCTCAACTCGTAGGATTTCAACTTCACTAACCAAACAACTTTAGATTACAACCTACTGTAACCTATGAATTAAACTTTTAATCTCTCACTCACTTGTAATAACTCTATTGCAAGCCTCTTTGTAATAACTCTATTACAAAGCTCACAACTCGACTAACTCTAGTCAAGACACAAACACAAGGTTTATTATTTTACAAAAGGTTTCCTACACAATGCTTCTAGCTAAGCTAAGTAGGAATTACAAGTAAAACACTTTAACAAAGGTACAACATATTTAAGGACATGTAATAACTCAATGCAGGAAACTGGTCCTTCGTTATGATATTCTCTGTTCTCTGTCGTCTCTTTGACTCTGTTGTTGAAACTTGTGCCCAACTTGAGACTTGTTGTTCTTGAGCACTTTGAGAATGTGTAACAGGTTCCCATCTGGTTCTTATCATTAAGTTTGTTAGATCATCAAAACATAACCTATCAATTTCCCCTTTTTGATGGTGACAAACTTGTAATTGAAGTTCCCCCTGAGAACCAGAGTACCATACATATTTCCTGCATTCCCCTTGAACTCGTTCCCCCTCAATTAAACTTCCCCCTTTTGGCATCATATAAAGTTCAGTTACAAGAAATAAACAAAAAGAAGTCTGGCATGGTTAACTCATGCCACATGTGTGCACACAGACATGACTAAGAACAGAGCATAAGAGCAAAGCATGCATAGCAAAAGGACGGGATATTCATTAATCGAAAAATAAAAGGGAGCAGAATTAGCAGTACCATTTGTTACATAACAATCCATAAAATGAAACAACAGAAAAAGTACCAGCCATTAAATACATCAAAACAAAAGGAACAAACCGAGGACAAACAACTTTGAACTGGACACTGGGAAGGGGGAGGCAGAGATAAAGAGGTAAAAGTTCGAAGGAGAATATCCATTATGGCATTTGCAGACATTTGCTCATTGAGCAGCCGCTCTTTCAGGTCCTCGACCTGTTTCCTGAGATCTGCATTTTTCTTAGACAAACGGTAGCCTCTGTGCCTTGTGCACTGCTAGAACTAGGTGCCTCCTGAGTCTGACTAAGCTGTCCCTCAAGAATAACATTCCATGCCTTCAACTTCTTTATTTTTTCATTGGCAACATTCTGAGCCTCAATCAGTTGAGAGATAGTGGAATTGCTGTCGAACCCCCTTTATTATCAATGCACTCACACTCTTCTAAGGTGGTCTTGGAGAAGGTTTGCTTGCGAGTACCCACTGTAGCTTTTCCCAAAGGGACTTGAAAGAAGTTAAATACCTTAGTGAGTAAAAACCTGCAGGGCAGCCCATGATTACCATCTTTAAAATCTGCCACTTTTTTCATGTGACCAATCATGATATCCGACAGATTGATAGTGAAGTAGGCATCCAGTGCTTCCATGAGGAACATGTCTGCTCATGACGTAATGGAATGCTTTTCTGCATGTCGGAGAAACACCTTGTTCACCATCTCAAACAATAGTTGGTACACTAGAAGGAGGACCTTCTTGTGTACCTGCTCCCCTTGTTATACTGCATCATCCTTCAAAATGGTATTTATGAAGTATGGAGAACAAGTCCCCTTAATGGATGATATTCCGCGTTTAGGCACTCCCAGAATTGGTCCCAATAGTGCCTCATCCATCATAAAGTCAACACTATTCACCTTTAGGTAGATATTGTTATCTTCTACCGTGAACATGTATGCATAGAAACCACACACCTCTATATCATACACCTTAGGGCTCTCATTGGTGAACAAATGTGTCCAATGTTTAAATTCACTGATATCAACTAGTTGGCGCATCCCTGTCACGTCAAGAATATCAGGAGCAATTGTTCTACCTCACAACACCTTATGGTTTCTCAGGTTTTCTGTTCCTTCATCATTGGCCACACCCACCTTGTCCTTCTTGGAGGAACGTAATTCCTCATTAACACCAGCCATCCTTCTCACAGACTTTCTCACACTTTTCCCTTTCTCTGCAGGTTTCTCAGACAATTTCTCACACTTTTTCCCAAACTTTTCAAACACCTTCTCACTAGACTTTTCAGACACCTTCTCACCAGAATCTTCTACCTCAACATTTCTAACTTGCATCATTTTCACAAATAACTCTCTCCTAGGTCTTGGAACTGTAGGTTTCTTAGAGGACTTACGAATTAAGGAATTGGGTTCCTCATTCACCTCTTCATCAACATCAATAACAAGTGCTGGAGGCATTTCTTCCTCATTCACCAGCTTTCCCTCTTTCACCAACCTCCTCATTTTCTTCGCTTCTTTATTTTTCTTCAGAACAAATTTCAAGGGCCTCCTTCTTTTGCAACCTAGTAGTGTGTCTTTTAATAGTAGACACATTGGGAACTTCTTTTCCACTTAGAGCAGCAATGAAGCTTGCTACAGGCATATCATCATAGTCATCCTTACTATTTTCCTCTTCAGATAGAGATCTCATCTCAGAAATGACAAAGTTTAATGGCTCAACATCAAAGTGAGCAGAGGGAACAAGATCAATACTGACCTGGGGATCTTTTTAGATCAGGGAGTTTCATCCCAAGTAGGAGCAAAGGGATCATCTAGTGCTGAGGGAACATGTCCCTCATTTGTTTCCCTAGTAATACTATCACGTGCTAGACTTTCAAGAGGCACCAATTCCTACCCTCTTCCGGATGACATTTGCCTTTCCCCTAAGAATCAACAGTCTCATCAACATCCTCACAACCGCCAACCAAAATTCCCTCAGCAGCGATTAATAACATATTCTCAATAACTTCTTGTTCATTTACCCTCAAAGTAGATTCAGAAGACATATGAGGAATATTACGTGTGGAGTTAGTAACGTTCAAATCGAAGCTTGGAATGGTCGTTGCTGAACCATCACTGCTACTGACCATAGTTTGTTAGGCTTCAACACTCTCTTCAGCTATCAGACTGGAAACTTCCTGACTTTCGTTACCATCTACTGTCTCTCCCTTTTCCATTTTTTCTGGCAAAGTAGAAGGTGAGGTTTTAACAACAAACATTTTGGGGTTCTGAGGCTTGCGACTCTGGTGAGAAGCAGAACTGGAATGGGTTGGAGAAGAAGTAGTAGGTGATTGGGGGTCAGGTGTAGGGTTTTGATTGGGTGGCATATGGGACTCAGATGCTTGGTCATGTGCTTCGTGAGATGGAGACACAATGGGCATTATACTGAAGACATTTGAAGCTTCTAAATTTTCATACATGTTGAGGATTTACAGTTAAAGCAAGAGAGAATGGGTGTTTGGTTTTGAGAGAAAAGAGGATTTTTGGCTTGGATGTGAACAGTGATGAAAAAGACATCGTTTGGATTTATTTAAAGAGAGTGATGGACCAGTTACAAACGGGTATGGATTTGTTGGGTAGACGGGCCGTTCAGTAACTGGTACGACGTTTGGGTTCTAAAGATGGGAGAAAGAGAAACTGACATTTTAATGACGTGGCACTTTCTCAGCTGTTAAACAATTGTGCATGAGAGTACAAAGGAACTACTAACCTGTGTCAAGGGAACAAATGTGTCCAATGTTTAAATTCACTGATATCAACTAGTTGGCGCATCCCTGTCATGTCAAGAATATCAGGAGCAACTGTTCTACCTCACAACACCTTCTGGTTTCTCAGGTTTTCTGTTCCTTCATCATTGGCCACACCCACCTTGGCCTTCTTGGAGCAACGTGATTCCTCATTGAAACCAGCCTTCCTTGTCACAGACTTTCTCACACTTTTCCCTTTCTCTGCAGGCTTCTCAGACAATTTCTCAGACTTTTTCCCCAGACTTTTCAGACACCTTCTCACTAGACTTTTCAGACACATTCTCACCAGAATCTTCTACCTCAACATTTCTAACATGCATCATTTTCACAAATAACTCTCTCCTAGGTCTTGGAACTGTAGGTTTCTTAGAGGACTTACGAATTAAAGAATTAGGTTCCTCATTCACCTCTTCATCAACATCAACAACAAGTGCTGGAGGCATTTCTTCCTCATTCACCAGCTTTCCCTCTTTCACCAACCTCCTCATTTTCTCCGCTTCTTTATTTTTCTTCAGAACAAATTTCAAGGGCCTCCTTCTTTTGCAACCTAGTAGTGTGTCTTTTAATAGTAGACATATTGGGAACTTCTTTTCCACTTCGAGCAGCAATGAAACTTGCTACATGCATATCATCATAGTCATCCTTACTATTTTCCTCTTCAGATAGAGATCTCATCTCAGGAATGACAAAGTTTAATGGCTCAACATCAAATTGAGGAGGGGGAGCAGGATCAGTACTGACCTGGGAATCTTTTTAGAGCAGGGAGTTTCAACCCAAATAGGAGCTGAGGGATCCTCTTGTGCTGATAGAACATGTACCTCATTTGTTTCCCTATTAGTAAACTTCTTGTTCAATTACCCTCAAAGTAGATTCAGAAGACATATGAGGAATATTACGTGTGGAGTTGGTAACGTTTGGATTTATTTAAAGAGAGTGAGGGACCAGTTACAAATGGGTATGGATTTGTTGGGTAGACGGGTCGTTCAGTAACTGGTACGGTGTTTCGGTTCTAAATATGGGAGAAATAAAAACATACATTTTAATGACGTGGCACTTTCTCAACTGTTAAACAATTGTGCATGAGAATACAAAGGAACTACTAACCTGTGTCAAGGGAACAAATGTTTCCAATGTTTAAATTCACTGATATTTACTAGTTGGCGCATCCCTGTCACGTCAAGAATATAAGGAGCAAATGTTCTACCTCACAACACCTTCTGGTTTCTCAGGTTTTCTGTTCCTTCATCATTGGCCACACCAACCTTGGCCTTCTTGGAGCAATAGGATTCCTCATTGAAACCTGCCTTCCCTGTCATAGACTTTCTCACACTTTTCCCTTTCTCTGCAGGCTTCTCAGACAATTTCTCAGACATGTTTTTCCCATATTTTTCAGAGACCTTCTCACTAGACTTTTCAGACACATTCTCACCAGAATCTTCTACCTCAACATTTCTAACTTGTATCATTTTCACAGATAACTCTCTCCTAGGTCTTGGAACTGTAGGTTTCTTATAGGACTTACGAATTAAGGAACCAGGTTCCTCATTCACCTCTTCATCAACATCAACAACAAGTGCTGGAGGCATTTATTCCTCATTCACCAGCTTTCCCTCTTTCACCAACCTCCTCATTTTCTTCGCTTCTTTATTTTTCTTCAGAACAAATTTCAAGGGCCTCCTTCTTTTGCAACCTAGTAGTGTGTCTTTTAATAGTAGACACATTGGGAACTTCTTTTCCACTTAGAGCAGCAATGAAGCTTGCTACAGGCATATCATCATAGTCATCCTTACTATTTTCCTCTTCAGATAGAGATCTCATCTCAGAAATGACAAAGTTTAATGGCTCAACATCAAAGTGAGCAGAGGGAACAGGATCAGTACTGACCTGGGGATCTTTTTAGATCAGGGAGTTTCATCCCAAGTAGGAGCAAAGGGATCATCTAGTGCTGAGGGAACATGTCCCTTATTTGTTTCCCTAGTAGTACTATTACGTGCTAGACTTTCAAAAGGCACCAATTCCTATTCTCTTTCGGTTGACCTTTACCTTCCCCCCTGAGACCCAACAGTCTCATCAACATCCTCACAACCGCCAACCAAAATTCCCTCAGCAGCGATTAACAACATATTTTCAATAATTTCTTGTTCATTTACCCTCAAAGTAGATTCAGAAGACATATGAGGAATATTATGTGTGGAGTTGGTAATGTTCACATCGAAGCTTGGAATGGTCTCTGCTGAACCGTCACTGCTACTGACCACAGTTTGTTAGGCTTCAACACTCTCTTCAGCTATCAGACTGGAAACTTCCCGACTTTCGTTACCATCTACTGTCTCTCCCTCTTCCATTTTTTCTGGCAAGGTAGAAGGTGAGGTTTTAACAACAAACCTTTTGGGGTTCTGAGGCTTGCGACTCCGGTGAGAAGCAGAACTGGAATGGGTTGGAGATGAAGTAGTAGGTGATTGGGGATCGGGTGTAGGGTTTTGATTGAGTGACAAATGGGACTCAAATACTTGGTCTTGTGCTTCGTGAGATGGAGACACAATGGGCATTATACTGAAGACATTTGAAGCTTCTAAATTTTCATACATGTTGAGGATTTACAGTTAAAGCAAGAGAGAAAGTGTGTTTGGTTTTGAGAGAAAAGAGGATTTTTGGCTTGGATGTGAACAGTGATGAAAAAGACATCGTTTGGATTTATTTAAAGAGAGTGAGGGACCGGTTACAAATGGGTATGGATTTGTTGGGTAGACGGGTCGTTCAGTAACTGGTACAACGTTTGGGTTCTAAAGATGGGAGAAAGAGAAACATACATTTTAATGACGTGGTACATTCTCAGCTGTTAAACAATTGTGCATGAGAGTACGAAGGAACTACTAACCTGTGTCAAGGGAACAAATGTGTCCAATGTTTAAATTCACTGATATTAACTAGTTGTCGCATCCCTGTAACGTCAAGAATATCATGAGCAATTGTTCTACCTCACAACACCTTCTGGTTTCTCAGGTTTTCTATTTCTTCATCATTGGCCACACCCACCTTGGCCTTCTTGGAGCAACGTGATTCCTCATTGAAACCTGTCTTCCTTGTCACAGACTTTCTCACACTTTTCCCTTTCTCTGCAGGCTTCTCAGACAATTTCTCAGACATTTTTTCCCCAGACTTTTCAGACACCTTCTCACTAGACTTTTCAGACACCTTCTCACTAGAATCTTCTACCTCAACATTTCTAACTTGTATCATTTTCACAGATAACTCTCTCCTAGGTCTTGGAACTGTAGGTTTCTTAGAGGACTTACGAATTAAGGAACCAGGTTCCTTATTCACCTCTTCATCAACATCAACAACAAGTGTTGGAGGCATTTCTTCCTCATTCACCAGCTTTCCCTCTTTCACCAGCCTCCTCATTTTTTTTGCTTCTTTATTTTTCTTCAGAACAAATTTCAAGGGCCTCCTTCTTTTGCAACCTAGTAGTGTGTCTTTTAATAGTAGACACATTGGGAACTTCTTTTCCACTTCGAGCAGCAATGAAGGTTGGTACATGCATATCATCATAGTCATCCTAACTATTTTCCTCTTCAGATAGAGATCTAATCTCAGGAATGACAAAGTTTAATGGCTCAACATCAAAGTGAGGAGAGGGAGCAGGATCAGTACTGCCTTGGGGCTCTTTTGTAGAGCAGGGAGTTTCATCACAAGTAGGAGCTTAGGGATCCTCTTGTGCTGTTGGAACATGTCCCTCATTTGTTTCCCTAGTAGTACTATCACGTGCTAGACTTTCAAGAGGCACCAATTTCTATTCTCTTCGGTTGACCTTTACCTTCCCCCTGAGACCCAGCAATCTCATCAACATCCTCACAACCACCAACAAAAATTCCCTCAGCAGCGATTAACAACAAATTCTCAATAACTTCTTATTCATTTACCCTCAAAGTAGATTCAGAAGACATATAAGGAATATTACATGTGGAGTTGGTAACGTTCAAATCCAAGATTGGAATGGTCGCTGCTGAACCGTCACTGCTACTGAGCACAGTTTGTTAGGCTTCAACACTCTCTTCAGCTATCAGACTGGAAACTTCCTGACTTTTATTACCATCTACTGTCTCTCCCTCTTCCATTTTTTCCGGCAAGGTAGAAGGCGAGGTCTCAGCAACAAACCTTTTGGGGTTTTGAGGCTTGCGACTCCGGTGAGAACCAGAAATGGAATGGGTTGGAGAGGAAGTAGTAGGTGATTGGGGGTCAGGTGTAGGGTTTTGATTGGGTGACATATGGGACTCAGATGCTTGGTCCTGTGCTTCGTGAGATGGAGAAACAATGGGCATTATACTGAAGACATTTGAAGCTTCTAAATTTTCAGACATGTTGAGGATTTAAAATTAAAGCAAGAGAGAAAGGGTGTTTGGTTTTGAGAGAAAAGAGGATTTTTGGCTTGGATGTGAACATTGATGAAAAAGACATCGTTTGGATTTATTTAAAGAGAGTGAGGGACCGGTTACAAACGGGTATGCATTTGTTGGGTAGACGAGTCGTTCAGCAACTGTTACGACGTTTGGGTTCTAAAGATGGGAGAAAGAGAAACAAACATTTTAATGACGTGGCACTTTCTCAGCTGTTAAACAATTGTGCATGAGAGTACAAAGGAACTACTAACTTGTGTCAAGGGAGCAAATGTGTCCAATGTTTAAATTCACTGATATTAACTAGTTGGCGCATCCCTGTCACGTCAAGAATATCATGAGCAATTGTTCTACCTCACAACACCTTCTGGTTTCTCAGGTTTTCTGTTCCTTCATCATTGGCCACACCCACCTTGGCCTTCTTGGAGGAACGCGATTCCTCATTGAAACCTGCCTTCCTTTTTACAGATTTTCATAGATAACTCTCTCCTAGGTCTTGGAACTGTAGGTTTCTTAGAGGACTTACGAATTAAGGAATCAGGTTCCTCATTCACCTCTTCATCAATATCAACAACAAGTGCTGGAGGAATTTTCTCCTCATTCACCAGCTTTCCCTCTTTCACCAACCTCCTCATTTTCTTCGCTTCTTTATTTTTCTTCAGAACAAATTTCAAGGGCCTCCTTCTTTTGCAACCTAGTAGTGTGTCTTTTAATAATAGACACATTGGAAACTTCTTTTACACTTCGAGCAGCAATGAAGCTTGCTACAGGCATATCATCATAGTCATCATTACTATTTTCCTTTTCAGATAGATATCTCATCTCAAGAATGACAAGATTTAATGGCTCAACATCAAAGTGAGGAGAGGGAGCAGGATCAGTACTGACCTGGGGCTCTTTTGTAGAGCAGGGAGTTTCATCCCAAGTAGGAGCAGAGGGATCCTCTTATGCTGAGGGAACATGTCCCTCATTTGTTTCCCTAGTAGTACTATCATGTGCTAGACTTTCAAGAGGCACCAATTCCTACTCTCTATCGAATGACCTTTACCTGCCCCCTGAGACCCAACAGTCTCATCAACATCCTCGCAACCACCAACCAAAATTCCCTCAGAATCGATTAACAACATATTCTCAATAACTTCTTGTTCATTTACCCTCAAAGTAGATTCGGAAGACATATGAGGAATATTACGTGTGGAGTTGGTAACATTCAAATCGAAGCTTGGAATGATCGCTGCTGAACCGTCACTACTACTGACCACAAATTGTTAGGCTTCAACACTCTTTTCAGCTATCAGACTGGAAACTTCCTGACTTTCGTTACCATCTACTGTCTCTCCCTCTTCCATTTTTTTCGGCAAGGTAGAAGGCGAGGTCTCAGCAATAAACCTTTTGGGGTTTTGAGGCTTGCGACTCCGGTGAGAACCAGAAATGGAATGGGTTGGAGAGGAAGTAGTAGGTGATTGGGGGTCAGGTGTAGGGTTTTGATTGGGTGACATATGGGACTCAGATGCTTGGTCCTGTGCTTCGTGAGTTAGAGAAACAATGGGCATTATACTGAAGACATTTGAAGCTTCTAAATTTTCAGACATGTTGAGGATTTACAGTTAAAGCAAGAGAGAAATGGTGTTTGGTTTTGAGAGAAAAGAGGATTTTTGGTTTGGATGTGAACAGTGATGAAAAAGACATCGTGTAG
The DNA here is from genome assembly GCF_000715075.1 of Nicotiana tabacum. NCBI lineage: Eukaryota > Viridiplantae > Streptophyta > Magnoliopsida > Solanales > Solanaceae > Nicotiana > Nicotiana tabacum. The sequence continues at coordinate 112,069,275 of NC_134096.1, read as the reverse complement.
ATTTATTTAAAGAGAGTGAGGGACCAGTTACAAACGGGTATGAATTTGTTGGGTAGACGGGTCGTTCTGTAACTGGTACGCCGTTTGGGGTTCTAAAGATGGGAGAAAGAGAAACAGACATTTTAATGATGTGGCACTTTCTCAACTGTTAAACAATTGTGCATGAGAGTACAAAGGAACTACTAACCTGTGTCAAGGGAACAAATGTGTCCAATATTTAAATTCACTGATATTAACTAGTTGGCGCATCCCTGTCACATCAAGAATATCAGGAGCAATTGTTCTACCTCACAACACCTTTTGGTTTCTCTGGTTTTCTGTTCCTTCATCATTGGCCACACCCACCTTGGCCTTCTTGGAGGAACGTGATTCCTCATTGAAACCAACCTTACTTGTCACAGACTTTCTCACACTTTTCCCTTTCTCTATAGGTTTCTCAAACAATTTCTCAGACATTTTTTCCCCAGACTTTTCAGACACCTTCTCACTAGACTTATCAGACACATTCTCACCAGAATCTTCTACCTCAACATTTCTAACTTGCATCATTTTCACAGATAACTCTCTCCTAGGTCTTGGAACTGTAAGTTTCTAAGAGGACTTACGAATTAAGGAACCAGGTTCCTCATTCACCTCTTCATCAACATCAACAACAAGTGTTGGAGGCATTTCTTCCTCATTCACCAGCTTTCCCTCTTTCACCAACCTCCTCATTTTCTTCGCTTCTTTGTTTTTCTTTAGAACAAATTTCAAGGGCCTCTTTCTATTGCAACCTAGTAGTGTGTCTTTTAATAGTAGACACATTGGGAACTTCTTTTCCACTTCGAGCAATAATGAAGCTTGCTACATGCATATCATCATAGTCATCCTTACTATTTTCCTCTTCAGATAGAGATCTCATCTCAGGAATGACAAAGTTTAATGGCTCAACATCAAATTGAGGAGGGGGAGCAGGATCAGTACTGACCTGGGAATCTTTTTAGAGCAGGGAGTTTCATCACAAGTAGGAGTAGAGGGATCCTCTAGTGCTGAGAGAACATGTCCCTCATTTGTTTCCCTAGTAGTACTATTACGTGCTAGACTTTCAAGAGGCACCAATTCCTACTCTCTTCCGGATGACATTTACCTTCCCCCCTAAGACCCAAAGTCTCATCAACATCCTCACAACCACCAACAAAAATTTCCTCAGTAGCGATTAATAATATATTCTCAATAACTTCTTGTTCATTTACCCTCAAAGTAGATTCAGAAGACATACGAGGAATATTATGTGTGGAGTTGGTAACGTTCAAATCGCAGCTTGGAATGGTCGATGCTGAATCGTCACTACTACTGACCACAGTTTGTTAGGCTTCAACACTCTCTTTAGCTATCATACTGGAAACTTCCTGACTTTCGTTACCATCTACTGTCTATCCCTCTTCTATTGTTTTCGGCAAGGTAGAAGGCGAGGTCTTAACAACAAACCTTTTGGGGTTCTGAGGCTTGCGACTCCGATGAGAACCAGAACTGGAATGAGTTGGAGAGGAAGTAGTAGGTGATTGGGGGTCAGGTGTAGGGTTTTGATTGGGTGACATATGGGACTCAGATGCTTGGTCCTGTGCTTCGTGAGATGGAGACACAATTGGTATTATACTGAAGACATTTGAAGCTTCTAAATTTTCATACATGTTGAGGATTTACAGCTAAAGCAATAGAGAAAGGGTGTTTGGTTTTGAGAGAAAAGAGGATTTTTGGCTTGGATGTGAACAGTGATGAAAAAGACATCGTTTGGATTTATTTAAAGAGAGTGAGGGACCAGTTACAAACGGGTATGGATTTGTTAGGTAGACGGGTCGTTCAGTAACTGGTACGACGTTTGGGTTCTAAAGATGGGAGAAAGAGAAACAGACATTTTAATGACGTGGCACTTTCTTAGCTGTTAAACAATTGTGCATGAGAGTACAAAGGAACTACTAACCTGTGTCAAGGAACTGCTGCTTGATCCACAACAAGAGGCAGTTGCCACATACTCAAAGGTTCTGCAATTGAACGAGCCACTGATTTTTATTTCTTGTACCCCATGAAATTAGACACGATCCTAGAAAATGTGCCATGCTAGAAGTGCTTTTTCTATCCGCCCGATAATCGGCATAATCAACGTCAGCATACCCAATCAAGTTGAAATTATTTCCTGAAGGGTAGTAGAGAACCAGGTCCTGCCTTCCTTTGAGATACCTTAGAATTCTCTTGGTGGCCTTTAGATGAGATTCCTTTGTATTAGATTAAAACCTAACACATAATCCTACACTGAATGCGATATCTGGTCTGCTTACTGTGAGATACAAGAGTGACCCAATAATACCTCTGTACATGGTCTCGTTCATAGGAGAACCAGGTTCATCTATGTCCAGACGAGTGGCAGTGGCAATAGGAGTATCAATGATCTTTGAACTTTCCCTCTCAAATCTCTTTAGAAGCTCTTTGATGTACTTCTGCTGACTTATCATTGTGCCCTTAGGAGTTTCCTTAACTTGCAGACCCAAGAAGAAATTCAATTCTCCCATCATGCTCATTGCAAACTCACTTCCCATGAGCTTTATAAACTCTTCACACAAAGAATCGTTTGTTGTACCAAAGATGATGTCATCAACATAGACTTGCACAATGAGCAGGTTCCTTCCCCATTTCTTAAGAAATGGGGCGGTGTTGATTTTTCCTCTTGTAAAGCCATTTTCTAGGAGGAATTTGGACAACCTTTCATACTATGCACGAGGAGCCTGCTTCAGCCCGTATAAAGCCTTGTCAAGTTTGAATACATGCTCAGGATGCTCATGATATTCGAAGCTAGGTGGTTGTTTGACGAAGACATCTTCTTTGAGATATCCATTCAGAAATGCACTTTTGATATCCATTTGGAACAATTTGAATTCCATATGAGATAAAAAGTTAATGAGGATTTTGATGGCTTCCATTCGAGCAACCAGAGCAAATGTTTTATCATAGTCGATCCCTTTCTCTTGATTATAGCCTTGAACTACTAACCTTGCCTTGTTCCTTATTGTGTTTCCAAACTCATCGATTTTGTTTCTGAATACCCACCTAGTTCCTATAACAGTTCTGTCAGCAGGTCGAGAAACCAGGTGCCATATGTTGTTCCTCTCAAATTGATGGAGTTCATCTTACATAGCAGTAATCCAATCAACATCTTTCAATGCTTCCTTAATATTTTTGGTCTCAATTTAATAGAGAAAGGCTGAGAAGGCAAGTGAGTTTCTTGACTTTGATCTAGTTTGAATCCCTGAGTCAAGAGGAGTGATCACATTTTGAAGAGGGTGTGAACTTTTGTGCTTCCAGTTAGACACTTGAATCCCATTGTGAGAGGATCCAGGTTCTTCTGAATGTGATCCATTGTTGACATGAGTCCCACTTCTCAGCTTCAACAACTCTGTTCTCAGCTTCAGTTGTTGTGATTGAGGGACCAGGTTCCTCTACATTAGTTGGAGATACAGCCGCACCATCTTCATTTGATTCCTTGACGTGACTCATCGTGTAAGCTTTTCCATTTTCCATATCAATGACTTCACCGGCAGTTGTTGATTGCTATCTGTCTTGATCAATTTTATCATGCGAATCTTTCCCACATAGGTGGTGTGATTCATTAAAGATCACATGTATTCTTTCCTCAACACATTGAGTTCTTTTGTTGTAGACTTTGTAGGCTTTGCTTTGTGATGAATAGCCAAGAAAGATTCCTTCATCACTTTTGGCATCAAATTTTCCAAGTGCTTCCTTACCATTGTTGAGGACAAAACATTTGCACCCAAATGTCCTTAAATGTGTTAGCTTTGGTTTTCTCCCATTCAGAAGTTCATACGAGGTTTTGTTCAAGAGGGACCTGATCATGCACATGTTCACCAAGTAGCATGCAGTGTTAACTGCTTCTACCCAAAAATATTTTACAACTCCACTGTCAATCAGCATTGTCCTTGCCATGTCTTCAAAAGTCCTATTTTTCCTCTCCACAACACCATTTTGTTGAGGTGATCTTGGAGCTGAAAAATTATGACTTATGCCATTTTCAGCACATAATTCATCGAATTTTGTATTATCGAACTCTGTTCCATGATCAGATCTTATACACACAACATTATGGCTCATTTTAACTTGGATCTTCTTCACAAAAGTAGAAAACACTGGAAAAGTTTCATCCTTGGTTCTGAGGAACAAGGTCCAGGTGAATCTAGAATAGTCATCCACTATAACAAAAATGTACTTCTTTCCTCCTCTACTTGGCACCCTCATAGGTCCACACAGATCCATATGGAGGAGATCAAGTGGCCTTGAGGTGCTAACTTCCTTTTTGGGCTTGAAGGAGGACATGACTTTCTTTCCTTTTACACATGCATCACACACCTTGTGATCTTTGAAGCTTGACTTAGGCAGGCGACGAACCAGGTCCTTCTTGATTAATTTATTCAGCAACGTAAAACTGCATGACCCAATCTTCTATGCCATAGTTCAGCATCATCATCAATAACACTCAGACATGTGAGATCCCCATTTTTCAAGGACTCAAAATCAGCAACATAAATGTTTTTGTATCTTTTTGCCATCAGGACCACTTCACTAGTCACAAGATTTGTGACTGTGCAGATTTTTGACACAAATTCCACTTTGTTTCCTTTGTCGCAGATTTGGGAAATGCTCAGTAGGCTATATTTCAAGCCATTCACATAATACACATTTTCAATTTTGTGGGTGAGTGTCTTCCCAATTCTTCCTACTCCCAGAATGTATCCCTTTTTGTCATTGCCAAAGGACACACTCCCTCCTTGTAAGTCTTTGAGTGAAAGGAAATCATCGATGCTTCCAGTCATATGCTTGGAACAACCACTATCCATGTACCATTTTTGGCTGCTTCCTTTCACTGCTTCCTACGCAAGAGAATAAATGATTAGACTTAGGAACCCAAACAAGTTTGGGTCTCTTGTAGTGAGGAAAAATGTGAATTAAACTTCTTTTTGTTCAGGCAGGCAATACACATTTTTTTAATAGAGGGACCAGGTTCCTTAGCAGTAGTTACATTTTCACAAACACCTTGTTTTTCTGTTGGTACTGAAATCTATCCTTACAATTTTCTTTAAAGTGTCCAATGTTGCCACAGTGAGTGCAAAGCCAGTAGGGAATCTTTTCTTTTTGGAATCCGACTCCCTGCCTGTTCCCACCCTTGCTTGCATATATGGCAGTAATTGTATCAGAGGACCAGGTCCACTTTAGAGATTTTTCTAGGTCATTTTTAACTCTGCCTAGATCTTCTTGAAGTTGAATGTTTCTTTTAAGTTCTGTACACAGACTAGATTTCAAATATTTGAGTTCATTTTCAAGCTTAATATATGCCTCACTTGCAACTTCATTTTCCTTTTGGATAATCCCAAAACTATTTCCTCTTTTTAATTCCTCTATTGTTTCTTTTATGTCCATGACTACTATCAACAAATCATCTCTCTCATTTTCTACGTCTTCAACCTTTTCAATCAGAACATTCTTTTCTTTCATTAGATCCTCGATGGTTTCTTTTAGGTCAGCCACTACGATTACCATATCATCTCTCTCATTTTCTACCTCTCCTAGGTCCATAGTTAAAGCATTTTTATTATTTATAAGATTATGATAAGCATCAATTAAAACATTTGCCAAAGATATAAGCTTTTTCTAAGAGTAAGACTTCAGATTTCCTTGAACGTCAAGAAATTTTACCTCATCATCATCATTATCTTCATCATCGTCAGATTTTGCCATCAGGGCAAAGATAGAGTCATATTCAGATGCTTCACTTTCAACTGCCATCATGGAGGTATCACCTTATGCATCATCTTCTCTATATTCCCTGGACGAATCTCCCCATGTAGCAAGATCTTGTTTCACAACATTGTCAGCGACTTCTTTTCTCTTGAATCTTTTGTCAAGAGTCGGGTTCCTCTTGACTACTTTGTTTGTGTTGTGCTTGCACTGGTCTTGCTTGAGGAGATGACAATCCTTGATAAAGTGTCCTGGCTTTCCACATTTATGACAGAAATCATACCCTCTTGGCTTGCTGGAGCTGTCCCTTTTTGGAATACCTTCATTCTTATGAACCATTTTCTGAAATCACTTTGTCAGGTAAGTGATCTCGTCCAATTTCACAGGGAGATATAGATGGGAGTTAGTAGTATATATCGCAGTGTGAGAATTTGAATATCTAAGTTTACTCTTCCACAAAATGGGGTTGTTTTAAAGTCTAATTTAAAACTACAATTGCAAGTTCGGAAATAAAACTAAGAGATTATTTTTGTTGTTTTTCAAATGTTGTAAAAAGTCTAGGGCTATGACCTTCACCTAGGTGTTTGTCTAATGGGATATAAACCTTAATGCTTATTTTATTTATCGAGGTGTATTATAGCTATCAATACTCAATTATCCACTCAATACCTCTCCGTCAGAGAGTTATTTTGCCCAATTTGGCTTTCTCAAGTCCAAATTGGTATTGAACAAAATGGTTGATAAAAGCTCAAGTCGGGTTATTGTTATCTCTAGGTTGAACCCTTTAATTGGGATTATCAATCTCTCGATTGATCCAATTTCTTGTTAGCCAAGTTTTCCTAGACTAAGTATCTCTTTCTCAAGTAGAGACCAAGTCAAATAGGTATGAACTAATGTTTGCAACCACTAATTCCACAAATAAAAGCAAGAACATGGCAAAATAATAAACATCCAACCATAAACAAGCATTAGATCAAATACCCATTAAGTTTACACACAAGGGTTGGGTCACAACCCTAGTAAAAATCTAGCTACTCATGCTTGAAATGGAAGAAATAGAAGAAGAAATGATAATTAAACTCATATTGCAAGATCAAAAGTTGATGTCAAAAGTTAAAAATGTAAAACTCGTCTATTTATACAGGACTAGAAATGACAAAACTGCCCTTCGGGAGGTTCTGCGGCCGCACAATTCCATGTGCGTTATGCACTTTTCTTCAATTTTTCAGGATTGGAAGTCTGCGGCCACCTAATTCTGATCTGCGGTTGCGATACACTCTTTCTACGGTCCGCACTTTTACATGTACGGCCGCACCTTGTCTTCTGCGGTTCGCACTTTCACATGTGCGGCCACACCTTGCTCTTCTGCGGTCCGCACTTTCACATGTGCGGCCGCACCTTGCTCTTCTGCGGTCCGCACTTTTACATCTGCGACCGCATAATTATTATGCGGTCCGCACTTCTGGGGGACTTGTAATGCACCTTATTTGAACTTTGCTCTACTTAGATTTTGCAGCCGCACTATGCACCAAACTCTGATGGTTTTTCCTTCATAACCCGCGGCCGCAGATGATATTCTGCGGTCCGCACTTCTGAGCTTCTGTGCCTTTTATGTCCTTAAGTTCAGATTACTCCTTTTTGAGTTGGATTTTATCTCGGGAGTTCATCTTCCAATATTTTTGCAATTAAGCACATTTCATTAGTTTTTAGAACACAATTAAACGCTTTTGGACTGAAACAAAAGCTAAAAGGGGCTAATAATTAGTCAAAATCCCCACTTATCAACTCCCCCAAACTTAAGTTTTTGCTTGTCCTCAAGCAAAAAAGTAGTTCCCATCTCCACAAGTTAAGAGCCATTCCATCTAATCAAACGTGAGTCATTCACACATCAATTGGGACCAACAATTACCCACTCAACTTATGAATTATCAACAAGGCAACAAGTTAAACTTTCATGCACAAATAGTTCTAATGTGACACTTGAGCATCAAGACTTGACTTTATTCATCAAGGAAGCTTGCTCTTTCATGTAGGTTATTGCGGATCCCAAACTCCTCCTTCTCTACTCTCTGTTTGCCTATCTCGCTTAAGAATTTAGCTCTCAACCCAAAGATTTGCGAAAGGTTCTCTCATCTCTCTCAAAAGAATATCGCAAGTACAACTTTAAGTACCATAGGCTTGATCCTCATGTAGATCACCACTAATGAAAGCTCACTCGACTTGAAATCACGTAGGGCTTTTTCGGAATGCAATGAAGGCTTTTGGACTAAGGTTGGATATGCTATGATAGAACCGGTCCATCTTTCCTTAAGCACTCCTATTTCTTTTCTAGGCTCATGTTTTGCCAACTCTTTGAGGCATTTTATTTTATTTGGGGGAACTAGAGAGATTTAACATCACTCTTTCTTGATCATGATATTCATTTCCTCCATCTTTTGATTACTCCATGCTTTGCATCATTACTTTTCTTTGAATCCCATCAACTCTTCAACCTATTCACTTTCTTTTTGCACTTTCCTTTTTGTTCTTTCCTTTTCTTGTCTTTCCTTATCATCATTTATTTTCGTACCTTGATACCTCTTTCAAGTTCCTCGTCTCTCCCCCAAACATAAATTTTTAGCCAACTGTTTCACAAGAGTGTTAAGGAAAGTTTGGGAGCCAAGAAAGGGTCACGACAAAACGGGTAAAGGCTTGTAACGTGGTTGTCAAATGAGAAGGGTTTTAGGCTCAAATAGTTTGACTAGGGATTACATCATTAATGGGCAATGGAAAAATTCAAGCGGGTCAAGGAGAGCCTACAATCGCTTCTCAAGCCAAGCAAAACTTAAAATTTCGCCTAGAAACACATTCGGGCCAAGTTCTAGACCATTCGCATGGGTACTTGGACTTGCAACAAAAACATTTCACCTCTCACGCAGTTGGATTGTTAAATAGGATAGAGTCGAGGGCCCACAACGACCATATTCAAGATTTAAAATCACTATGGTTCGATTAAACCACTCGATGATTGCCTAAGTCAATACAAGAGTCACAAAGTCACTAACTAGAGCTATTTATTTCCAAAAATCTTGTTTTTAACCATACACACGTAGTTAAGTGTGTTGGTACCAAGTGAAGCATGTTTGACTCTTCGAGCATGACTCAATTAGGTCTTTTTATTAATTACTACTACTATTATTACCTAAACACCAAAACGGACGCAGTCCCTTAAGAAGGTTGTCACGCCATCCATCGTTGGGAAGAGTCAGCCGGTTCACACAAAAATCACCGTTGGAAAGAACCATGGCATTAAGAAAACCAAAGGCTTATTAACCACTAAAATATAAAAAAAAGCTACTAATTCAAAAAGAAAACAAACATAAAGATAAAGAAGCTATAAAGCAAGAATCTATTGAAAGCGCAATGAATATACATAATGAGAGATAAGAGATAATATAAATATAATGATAAATAAGAAGAAAATAGTAATAAGTTAATTACAGGACAAATGTCTCATAGTTATCAAAATACAGAATTATCAAAATCTGTCAAAGAAACTCCACCCCCACCCCCGAATAAAAATAAGCATTGTCCCCAATGCTTAACAAAATAAGAGTAAAAGAATGGTGAGAGTGAAGAAAACTATGTATGGCTCTGTGGCCATCTCTGTGTCCTTAGCAGTGGCACCGACCTCAGCCTCATCCAATTGGATCTCATCATCCTCAAGTCCGGGAGTGGCTGGGTTGGTAAACATCTGATGGACTACCTCGGCAGTGTCAGCAACAATGTATGGCTCCTCAGACTGGCCAGCTGGTGCTGTAGGTGCTGTATGATCTGGGCCTGGGTGGTGCGGGTCTATCAACATATCAAATAGAATGTCTCCGGCTGCTGCAATCTTGGTAACCTGTCGCCGGATCATGTCCTTTGACTTCTTAGAGGCCTTCGACTTCTGCATCTTCTTCACTTGCTTTCCCAGCTCTTCTATCACTGACCCATGCTATACCAGAGTGGCCATAATTGTGTTCTGATTATCCAAGAGCTTCTTCAAGGTTTCTTCAACTGTGGGGGGAATGGGAAATCTGGGGTGCCAGAATAGATGACTGTGCTGCAACATTATAGGATATGTCAGACAACTTTGCAGTAGTTGTCTACATCAAGTTGTTGAGGCTCGCCAGTGTTTAAGAGACTCGCAGCGCAGAGAGTGGAGCAGAAGGCATAGGTACCGGATTCAAAGCCGAGGTGGAAGGCACTGAGGCTAAAGGTGGAGGCATGGTAGCTGCACTGGCTGAAGGCTCTGCTGAAGTGGAAGGCATATCTGCTGACTCTGAAGCTACCACCGATGGCTCATCATACTGGCCTACGGTAGTAATTGGCTGACCCTTTCTCTTTGGGTTGTGTGCACCCATCGCAACACCCACATTGATCGGGTACCCGACCATAATGGAGGCGACTAGAACTGCCCATGGAATAGGTAGATTTTTTTCATTTTGGCACGGGTATTGTCTATTATATATGAAGGTTTTCCATCCCTTAGACTCGAAGTTTAGGCTATTCCGCTTAATAGGAACCCCTATTATGATCCATGGTAGTGGCGGCCCCGGGGCTGCAAGAATCTCAACTAGTCGTGGTCGAACTGCATCACCCATCGCCAACTTCTCCAAGTACTGTGCAGGCTCCACATCCTCAAACCCCAAGTAGGAGTTCAGTGTGTGCTGGTCAAACCGCACCTTCAGATTCCTCACTTTTGTCACTTTGGTCCCTTCCTTTATGTGCGCCACATTGGCATAGAACTCCCGGACCAGATACTTCTTGGCGTCCACTACACTCTAGATGAACCACATCGACCCCTTCCGCTCTCGGAACTGTCTCAATACTGCTGGATTATACTTGTCAAGATCTTTAAGTTGGAACTGTCACTCAAGAGTGAGCAATCTCAGCGGCCACCATCCACGGAAGCTAGTGAAATCAGCTAGACTGACGAAACGGTCCTCCCAGACCTCTTCTTCTTCGACCTCTCAAGGCCGGCAACTGTAGTATCACCCCTCGGCCATCATCTGAAATATCATAAACAGTAGTCGCTGGTGCCTTAAGGACAGGTATAAAGGAGGGATCCGAAGCCTGATTGGCACTCTCCGAACCCTCGGAGGTTCTATGTGATGTGTAAGGCTCGTCCCAGAGTTGGTACCTCTCTGGTGGCTTTGATTGGACAGTCGGCTGCTCTTGAGCTGAGTTGCCCTCTGATGCTTCCCTAGATGGGGAATAAGAACTGGATTCAGAGGGCTCCGTATTTCTTCCTCGGCCGACTGTAGCCTTCTTTGCGATTATCGTTTGGAGGGCGAGGGGTAAAGTACTTTTGCCTTGGCCTCTGGAAGGTTCACCCCTCCCATTTGGCGTATCTCCTAGGCCTCGAGATCTCACCATTTTCTGTGACAAGCAACAACATGAGTCAATTGTAAGTCAAGTGCAACAGATAGTGAACATATAGAGTAAAACATATTTGCAAGGTGGGGAAGTGCGGCCGCAGGCTGGACTGTGTGAATCGCACAATTTGATCTTGCAGCCGCAGAATTGGATCTGCAGTCCGCACAATTATTAGTGCGACCGCAGATTTGGAGTGCGGTCCGCACTTTTATTATCACGGCCACACATCAGACTTATTAACATGTCAACTCTCAGAAGACAGAGATTGGGCTATTTTGTGGCCGCACTCATCCTTGACTATAGAACCCTGCGGTACACACTATTTCAGAAGACAGAGATGGGATTTCTGCGGTACGCACTATTTCAAGTGCGGCTGCAGAATCATCCTTGACTATAGAACCCTAATCTCAACTTCTGCGGACAACACAATTTCTTGTGCGGCCGTAGATTTCAAAACAATTACGAGCCGACTTTCTAGGGTTGTTCAATGTTTGCACAAATTCGTCATGGTATTAACAATTAAGCATGAAAATAAATTCACCCATTCCCCATAGAGCAATTATCAGTTGACCCACTACAGTTTAAACCCTGCATGGTTGTAACATTGAAATCTATTGACAAATGGCCTAAAACTACCTAACAAATTATAAATTAAACTAATAATTGAAAATTTCTATAAGTAATTAAAGCATACCAGATATGAAGTAGTGCAAATGAGTGAACACAGATGTGGATTGAGTGTGGCAGATGATTGAACAAACTATTTCAATAATTTAGACTTTTGAGTGCTCAGAGAGGGGAAAAATGTACAGTAGCCCTAGGTTCACTATTTATACAGACGGTCTGACTAAGAGGGACAAAGTGATGAGTGCGGCCGCAGAATTCCTTCTACGGTCCGCACACTATTACCTGGGGCTCAAAAGCCTTTGTTGATCTGCGGTCCACAGAATGTATGGTGCGACTACAGATATTTGCTGCGGACTGCATATTTTTATGTGCGGCCGCACTTTGGCCATTTCTCTGAAAAACCAAACTTCAGAGAGTTTGCATTTTCCCTTTCCAATTTGTGCAGTCCGCACTACAATTGTGCGGCCACAGTTCCCTGCTGTTGTAGCAACCTAAATTGTGCAGTCTGCACAATACACATGCGATCCGCACTTTTCTCCACACTTAGCCAATTTTCTGGGCACAGTTCCAGTAAAGTACACTTATCTCTGCAACACACTTCAAATCCAGTTAGCACAAAAATAATACCTATCTACAAAAGAAGAAAAGAAAAAAAGAAAAGAAAACATGAGTTGCTTCCCAAGAAGCGCCTGATTTAACATCACGACAGAACGCAAATTACTATCATTTCAAATGAATAACTGCCACCATGTGGCCATCATTAACTTGTCCCAAATAATGCTTCACCCGGTGACCATTGACTCGGAATACCTGATCATTTTTGTTCTTTAGCTTTCCGGGAAACATCTTCAATCATGAGTTGAACAACAAAACAAGATCGCCCACCTTGAGCTCCTTATTTCGAATGTATTTGTCATGAAGGTACTTCATCTTCTCTTTGTACAAGGATGAACTTGCATAGGCATGGTACTGAAACTCATCCAATTCATTCAAATGTGCAACCCGCAAGTTAGCGGCTACATCCTAATCAAGATTCAATTTCTTTAAAGCCCACAAGGCTTTGTGCTCAAGCTCCATCGAAAGATGATAAGCTTTAATGAACACCAAACGGTATGGAGACATACCGATAGGTGTTTTGAAAGCAGTCTGATAAGCGCATAATGTATTATCATGCTTCTTTGACCAATCCGTCCGGTTAGCATTCACTGTTTTGAACAAAATACTATTTATATCCAATTTGGAGACTTCCACTTGACCACTAGCTTGTGCATGATAGGGAGTCGTAACTTTGTGAGTGACACCATACGTGCTAAGCAAAGTGTCAAAAGTCTTATTGCAAAATGTGACCCCCCATCGCTTATGATAGCCTGTGGAGTACCAAATCTTGTAAAAATATTCTTCTTCAAGAACACCACCACACTCCTCGCTTTATTGTTAGGTAGAGAAATAGCCTCAACCCATTTAGACACATAATCAACCGCGACCAAGATGTACGTGTTTCAACAAGAACTTACAAAATGACCCATGAAGTCAATACCCCACACATCAAAGTTACCAATCTTCAAAATGGTAGTAAGAGGAATTTCATTCTTCTTCGAGATTCCACCAGCCCGTTGGAATTCATCACATCGCTTCGCTATATCACTTGCATCTTTTCAAAGAGTGGTCCAATAGAAATCACAACTTAGCAATTTGGCCGCCGTTCTTGCTCCGCAACGGTGACCACCATAAGGCAAAGAATGGAAAGCCTCAAGAATAACATTTTGCTCTTAGTCCGGTACACATCTTCTAATTACCCCATCCGTGAAAATCCGAAAACAGTATGGCTCGTCCCGATAATAATCTTGACAATCCCGTTTGAGTTTCTTCCTTTGATTTGAAGAGAACTCATCCGGAATAATTCCACACATAAGGAAGTTTGCTTGATCCACGAACCATGGCACCTCCTTCATTGAAATAGCCAAGAGTTGCTCATCGGGGAAGGAGTCATTGATTTCAAGGCCATCATGCGGCCTCCCCTCCTCCTCCAAATGAGACAAGTGGTCTGCCACTTGATTTTCACTCCCTTTTTGATCTTGGATGTCAATATCAAACTCTTGTAACAATAGAACCCATCTCATCGACCTATCATTTGAATCTTTCTTGCATATAAGATAGCAAAGTGTCGCATGATTTGTGTGAACGATAACCTTTGCACCCATCAAGTATGGGCGGAACTTCTCAATTGCAAACACAATGGCAATGAGCTCTTTCTCTGTAACAGTGTAATTGACTTAGGCATCAGCCATGGTCTTTCTGGTATAGTAGACCAGATGAAAACTCTTGTTGATATGTTGCCCCAAAACTGCTCCAACCGCTACATCACTAGCATCATACATGGGCTCAAAAGGAAAATCCAATTAGGAGTGATGATAATGGGAGTGATTGGCAACTTGAACTTTAGCAATTCAAAGGCTCCCATGCAATCATCATTGAAGTGAAACTTAGTATCTTTCTCTAAGATCTTTCACAATGGGTTCACCACTTTAGAAAAATCCTTTATGAAGCGCCGGTAGAACCCTGCGTGACCCAAGAAACTTCGCACGCCTTTCACCAAAGTTGGAGGTGGAAGTTTAGAAATCACCTCTATATTCGCCTTGTCGACCTCTATGCCATTATTTGAAATCTTGTGGCCAAGGACACTGCCTTCCTCGATCATGAAATGGCATTTCTCCCAATTCAACACCAAGTTTGTTTCTTCATACCTTGCTAATACCCTATCCAAATTTGCCAAACAATTATCAAAGGAATCCCCGACTATCGAGAAGTCATCCATGAAGACTTCAAGGTAGTCCTCTATCATATACGTAAAGATCGCCATCATACACCTTTGAAAAGTAGTCGGTGCATTGCATAAGCCAAATGGCATCCGCTTGAAAGCGAAAGTGTCGTAAGAACAGGTGAAAGTTATTTTCTCTTGATCTTCCGGGGCAATAAGGATTTGGTTGTAGCCCGAATATCCATTTAGAAAGCAATAGAAGGCACGACCGGCCCACCTATCAAGCATTTGGTCAAAGAAGGGGAGTGGAAAATGGTCTTTCCTCGTGGTTTTGTTTAGCTTCCGATAGTCCATACACACTCTCCACCCGGTCACCGTTCTTTTGGGAATCAACTCATTCTTGTCATTGGTGACAAATGTTATGCCCCCCTTCTTAGGGACACATTGCACTGGAGAAGTCCACGAATTGTCGGAAATGGGATAGACAACCCCGACATCTAACCACTTGATGATCTCCTTTTTTACCACGTCTTGCATGGCTTCATTTAGTCTCCTCTAATGTTCAATGGATGGTTTGGCATCTTCCTCCAAGTTAATATTGTACATGCAAAATGCGGGGCTTATTCCCCGAATATCCGCCAAAGTCCACCCAATAGCCTTCTTCCTCTTGTGGAGCACCGCCAATGTAGAGTCAACTTGCACGTTAGTCAAACAAGAGAAAAGAATAACCAGTAAAGTAGAACAAGGACCAAGAAATTCATACCTAAGATGTAGAGGCAGTGACTTCAACTCCAAGGTAGGAGGCTCTTCAATTGAAAGCTTTGTAGGAGGAGCTTTCCTATTTTGAAGATCCAAGGAAAGTTTTCGGGGTGCATAGTTGTACGATCCCATTCCTTGCAAAGAATTCGCACATTCCATGAAGCCATCCATCCTGTCATCATCAAAGTTGAGCAAGACGACCTCCAACATATTTCCCACATTAACCGTGGCACTTGTATCATCAATAACCATATCGGTCACCAAGTCCACGAAAGAACACACTTCATTGCAATTTGGTTGCCGCATAGATTTGCACACGTGGAACACCACCTTTTCATCACCCACCCGAAAATGAGTTCTCCGGCTTCCACATAACAAGAGCCTTCCCCGTAGCAAGTAAATGTCTATCAAGAATAATCGGCACCTCATAGTCCACTTCACAATCAACAATAACAAAATCCGCTGGGATAATAAACTTATCAACAAGAACCAATACATCTTCAATCACCCCCAATGGTCTCTTCATTGTACGATCGGCCATTTGTAATTTTATAGATGTGGGTCTTGGTTTCTCAATTCCCAAGGTCTTGAAAATCGAATAGGGCATCAAATTTATACTCACCCCAAGATCACAAAGAGCTTTAGTAAACTCGGCACTTCTAATGGTACAAGGGATTGTAAAAGCGTCGGGATCTTCCAATTTAGGAGCCATCGAATGCACAATTGTACACACTTTATGAGTGGCTTTGATAGTTTCAAAATTCATCGACCGTTTCTTTTGTCACCAAGTACTTCATAAACTTTGCATAACCGGGCATTTGCTCCAAGTCTTAAACTAATGGCACATTTATTGAGAGACTCTTCATCATGTCAATGAACTTTTTGAATTGATTCTCGCCATTTTGCTTGGTGAGCCTTTGAGGATATGAAGGAGGTGGCTTAGGCAATGGTACCTTAGCCTTTTGCACTACCAATTCCGGTATGTCAATAACATGATCCCTAGACGGGTTCACTTCCTCTTGAGTCTCTTCTACCGTATCATCAATATCAATCCGCACTTCATTATTTACTTGCACCACATTGTTCGGGATCTCCTCTTCTTCTACCACTTGCTCATCATCCACAGGTTGCCTTTGGCTTGAGGTAGGTGCATTCCCACCTTTTCCACTTCTTGTAGTAACATCCATGACACGTCCCGTGTTGTTCCCACCCTTTGGGTTCACCACAGTGTCACTTGGTAGTGCCCCCTTAGGACGAGAATTTAAAGCTTGAGAGATTTGCCCCATTTTCACTTCTAAGTTGCGGATCGATGTGTTGTGTGAAGAAAGTTGAGCATCAGAATCGGCATTCTTATCCATCATTTGCTTGAACATGTTCTCAATACGGCCCATTTCATTATTGGAAGAACTAGGACCATAGGAAGGATAAGGAAGTGGGTTGCTCGATTGTTGATACATCGGGGGCCTTTGAAAACCCAACCCCCGATTTCCTTGATTGTTATTCCACCCGCCTTGTTTGTTGCCTCCCTCATTGCCTTGGTTATTGTTGTTATACCAATTCCCTTGATTATTGCTTCCACACCAATTGCTTTGATTGTTTTCACCACTCCAATTACCTTGGTTGTGAGAATTCCAATTGCCTTGATTATTTTGAGGTCTCCATTGTTGTTGTCTAGGGCCTTGGTAGTTGTTTCTTTACCTTGAAAGTTATTCACATATTGGACCTCCTCTTCTTGGTCATTGTAAGATTCATGTTGATCAAATCCACTATCATCTTGCATAAAATTCTCCACTTTTTGTTGCGCTTGTGGACTTCTTGTTCTTCGCTTGTTCACCATCATGCTTGTCTCGAGTTTTACACTTGTTGAAGTTGAGCCTTTTCTAGTTGGTTCATGGTAGTGGTCAATTCGGTTATGGCTTGCCCATGGTCATGTAATTCTTTGTGAAGGTGAATCACATTGGGATCACCCTGTGGAAAATTAGCCCGGGATTGCCATGCCGATGAAATATATGCCATCTCATCCAAAATATCATACGCCTCCGCATAAGGTGTAGTCATGAAGTTTCCAACAGCAAGTTGATTTACTACACATTGGTTAGTTGTATTGATCCCCCGATAGAAAGTCTGTTAAATCATGTTCTCCGTAATATCATTGTTAGGGCATTCTTTCACCATTGTTCTATACATTTCCCATATCTCGTGTAGTGATTCATTGGGATCTTGCTTGAATGCTAGAATTTCATCCCGAAGAATAACCATGTGCCAGGGAGAGAAGTACTTAGAAATAAATTTCTCCGCTAATTCATCCCACGTATGAATGGAATGATTTGGCAAACGTTCCAACCAATAAATATTTCCCCCATAGAGAGAAGGAAAAAAGCCTTAGCCTCATAGCATCCTCAGAGACATTTGTTTGTTTACTCCCCCAACACATATCTACGAACCCCTACAAGTGTTTATATGCATTTTGACCCGGTGCACCGGTGAAGAATCCTCATTTTTCGAGCAAAGTGAGCATCACATTGGTTATTTAGAAGTTGCCCACCCTAATACGGGGAGTGACTATAGCACTTGCATACCCTTCATTCAGAAACACCCGGTGTGGAGCCGCTTGTGGTGGAGGTGGGGGTGGAACGGGCACATTATCATGAGGCGGTTGGCCTCGTCTATTGGCTTGAGGTTCAATAGGGACCTCATCCATTTGATCATACTCAACATCCACATCCCCCAAAGGTAAGTTTCTGAGCTTATTGTTTGCCATGATTGCATTTACAATTTCTCAACACGTTAGTAACACGAAAGGAAGAGAAGATATTCCCAAAAACACATCTAAATATATATCTAACACCGTTTTTAGCGCCAAAAATTGATCTCGTCTAATTTCACACCTCAATTCAAGGTTATGAAAATGCTCGATACAATAATAATACCCAACAAGAGTCAGGGTCGAATTCCGCAGGGAGCTATAGATGGGAGTTAGTAGTTATCGTAGCGTGAGAGTTTGAATATCTAAGTTTACTCTTCCACAAAATGGGGTTGTTTTAAAGTCTAATTTAAAACTAAAATTGCAAGTCGAGAAATAAAACTAAGAGATTGTTTTTGTTGTTTGTCAAATGTTGTAAAAAAAACTAGGGTTATGACCTTCATCTACGTGTTTGCCTAATGGGATATAAACCTTAATACTTGTTTTATTGATCGGGGTGTATTATAGCTATCAACACTCAATTACCCACTCAATACCTTTCGGTCAAAGAGTGATTTTGCCCAATTTGGCTTTCTCAAGTCCATATGGGTATTGAATAAAACAGTTGATAAAAGCTCAAGTTTAGTTATTACTATCTTTAGGTTGAACCATTTAATTGGGATTATCAATCTCTCGATTAACCCAATTTCTTGTTAGCCAAGTTTTCCTAGACTAAATCTTTCTTTCTCAAGTATAGCCCAAGTCAAACAGGCATAAACTAATATTTGCAACCATTAATTCCACAAATAAAAGCAAGAACATGGCTAAATAATAAACACCAAACCATAAAAAAACATTATATCAAATACCCATTAAGTTTACACACTAGGGTTGGGTCATAACCCTAGTAAAAATCTAGATACTCATGCTTGAAATGGAAGAAATAGAAGAAGAAATGATAATTAAACTCATATTTCAAGATCAAAATGATAAAATATAAGTTAAAATAGCTCAAAATATGAAAAACTACTAAAATGAGTAAAAGGAAACGGCAAATTTAGCAACTGATGTCAAAAGTTAACTTAAAAATGTGAAACTCGTCTATTTATACATGGTTGGAAATTTCGGACAAAAATGCCATTCGAAAGGTTCTGCCGCCACACAATTTCATGTGCGGTCTGCACTTTTCTTCAATTTGTCAGGATTGAAAGTCTGCAGCCGCATAATTCTAATTTGCGGTCGCAATGCACTCTTTCTTCAGTCCGCACTTTTACATGTGCGGCCGCACCTTACTCTTCTGCGGTCCACACTTTTACATCTGCAGCGGCATAACTCTTCTTCTACGGCCGCACATTTATTGTTTCATGATTGAGAAATCTGGTGATGGCGAGTGTGCCTACATGGGTAACTCAACTACACCTGGAGTTATGGGTAAAGGAAAAATTCTCCTTAAGTTAACTTCTAGAAAAACCTTAGCCTTGAACATTGTTTTGTATGTACTCTTCCTTCGTAAAAACTTAGTTTCTGGTGCGCTTCTCAATAAAGCAGGTCTTAAACTTATTTTTAAATCTGATAAAGTTATTATTTCTCGTGGGGGAGACTTTGTTGGGAAGAGTTACCTTAGTGGGTGTTTCTTTGTACTGAATATCGCTCAAGAGATTACTAATAATGCTAGTACTTCAATTTTGCTTATATTATTGAGTCTATTGATTTGTGGCATGGTAGACTAGGTCATGTTAATATTATTCTATTAAAAGAATTAAAAAAATGGAATTAATTCTCGCAGTTAGTGTTGATAATTTTTCTAAGTGTCCTATTTGTGTAGAAGCAAAACATACCAAAAAGCCTTTTAAGAATGTAACTAGTAGAAAGACAAAATTATTGAACTAGTGCATTAAGACTTAGCTGATTTTAAGAACACTGTTAGTAAGGGTGGAAATAAATACTACATCACCTTTGTAGATGAATTTTCTAGATACACTAAGGTATATCTTCTTAAGTCAAAAGATGAGGCTGAAAGCATGTTTTTGAAATACAAGGCAGAAGTAGAAAATCAATTAGACAGAAAAATCAAAAGACTTAGGTCTGACATGGGTGGTGAATATAGTACTAATACTCTAGAATCCTTTTATCAAAAAAATGGTATTATACATGAGGTTAGTGCTCCCTATAATCCCCAAATAAATGGTGTAGCCGAACGGAAAAATAGATCTCTTAAGGAAAGACAGAATAGCTTAGGAGATACCTGTACTTATTCTGGTTTAACATCCCGGTCCCTATACTCCATAAAGTTTCATTCAGACACATTTACTCGGAGGTGAAAGAGAATTGTTTTGCGATATCGAAAAGGTAAATCTTGGAACTGAACAGTATATGAAGGCAAGTATGAAAAGGAAAGAAAAAGAGCATATGAAGGGAGGGGAGGGGTTAGCGAAAAGAGCACCAAGGAGGAAATTAAGGGAGGATTGCTGGATTGGGGGAAGAAGAAACATGAAGGTAAGGAAAATTTTTTAATAATAAAGTAACAATTACTTAACTTTTTTTCTTTTTAAATTTTATTTTATTTTTTTTCATTTTAAAAAAAAATCAAATTTATTGTTTACACTTGCTTTATACGCGTGCATTTCACACTTTTTGTCCAACTCAGTAGATTCAATGCCACATAAGCTTTGTCAATGGTCTGAAGTGTTTAGAATAATAGTTTTGATCGAGTAAATGTGTTTGGATAAAACTTTGTGGAATACATGGACCAGGATGTCAAACCGGAACTTTGTGTTTAAAACAGGATGATTTTTCCCCCTGTATGCAAGATATACTCGAGGCCTAATCCAAATCTATTTTTGCTAAAATTATTTCTTTATTTTTTTAGCG
The DNA here is from genome assembly GCF_000715075.1 of Nicotiana tabacum. Taxonomy (NCBI): domain Eukaryota; kingdom Viridiplantae; phylum Streptophyta; class Magnoliopsida; order Solanales; family Solanaceae; genus Nicotiana; species Nicotiana tabacum. The sequence continues at coordinate 112,048,396 of NC_134096.1, read as the reverse complement.
TACCAAAAAAATTTTCAAATACATGTAATGTCTGATTTATTACTTTGTAACAGCTATACTTTAAATCGTTGTAATTGCTACTTGAATTCTTGTAACTCCTACTTGAATTATGTAACAACTCTTTTATTTTCATAACCCCCAATTTAATTCTCTTTCTTGTAATAACTCTAGCATCTTATCTATATTAGGAGCTACTTTGTGAAGTTTTCAAATTAAAAAAAAAATACCTTCATCTTCTCTTCTACTTCAACCAATTTATGGGCAATTATTTTGTGCAAATTTCAAACTTCCAGCCATGAGTGCACGTGTTTGGAGGTGTTATGGAACCTTGGGGAGTGCCGACCTTAACGATTTGCACCCAGTCGGGCCGAAATCGCTTTCAAGGCAGTGACTTGCCACGACACAGTATTTTTTGATAAGTTATTTTTTTCCTTCTTGTTCTTGGTCAATATTATCTACTTATTTTTCTTAAAATTTGAAAGCGATTTTTTTACATATAATATTGACTAATGGCTAACACTTTGAACAAAACACTTCCTGATCTATCAAAGCTTAGGCCTTTAGATGGAAACAATTATAAGCTTTGGTCCCATAAACTTTTAATTTTCTTTGAACAATTAAAAGTTGATTACGTTTTGTTTAATGAACCACTTGTTGATATTATTGATGATAGTTCTAATACTGCTACTACTGTTTTTGTTGATAATGTTGCTAAGAAGAAATTTGAAAAGGATAATAAAACTGTTTGAGGGCATCTGCTTAACCATATGACTAACTCTCTCTTTGATTTGTTTATAAATTATAAATCTGCTAAAGTCACGTGGGACAGTTTGGAGAAGAAATATGATGCAGATGATGTGGGAAAAAGGAAGTATGTGATTGGAAAGTGGATTAAGTTTCAGATGCTTGATGATAAGCCGATCATGGAGAAGGTTCACGAGTATGAGAACTTGACTGTTGGTGTTTTGAACGAAGGCATGGAGATGTATGAGATTCTTCAGGATAATGTTCTACTTGAAAAGTTTTCATCTTGTTGGAGTGATTACAAGAATAAACTGAAACATAAGAAGAAAAACGTAACTCTTCAAGAACTGATCAGTCACATAAGGACTGAGGAAGCAAACCGTCTCAAAGATGAGGAGGCTGAACGATTTAAGGATAAGATGAGATCTCTCTCTCTCTCTCTTAATTCTTCTAAAGGTAACCTTGTGGAATCTTCTAGTACTTCTGTGAAAGACAAATTTAAAGAAAAACAAACTAAGGACATGTGAAGAAGTAGAATTACTTCAATAAGCCGGACGGTCATATTCAAAAGTTGAAAGGACCTTGCTATGTCTGCGGTAAAATTGGTCACAAGACTTTTCAGTGCAACCAGAGATAAAGACAAAGCTCAAAGCATAAAGGAAAAGCTCCAGTCCAAGCTAACCTTACTGGGGGTGGTGATGTCATTATTGGTGTGGTCATTAAGGTGAACATGGTGGCTAACAAGACTAACTGAATACTGGACACAAGCGCTTCAAAGCACTTGTGCGCCAACAAGGAGTTGTTTCATGAATGAGGAATCTGGTGATGGAGAGTGTACCTACATGGGTAACTCAACTACACCTGAAGTCATGGGTAAAGGAAAAATTCTCCTTAAGTTAACTTCTGGAAAAACCTTAGCCTTGAACATTGTTTTGTATGTACTCTTCCTTCGTAGAAACTTAGTTTCTGGTGTGCTTCTCAACAAAGCATTTCTTAAACTTATTTTTTTAAATTTGATAAAGTTATTATTTCTCGTGGGGGAGACTTTGTTGGGAAGAGTTACCTTAGTGGGGGGTTATTTGTACTGAATATCGCTCAAGAGATACTAATAATGCTAGTACTTTAATTATGCTTATATTATTTAGTCTATTGATTTGTGGCATGGTAGACTAGGTCATGTTAATATTATTCTATAAAAAAGAATTAAAAAAATACAATTAATTCCCGCATTTAGTGCAAATAATTTTTTTAAGTGTCCTGTTTGTGTAGAAGCAAAACATACCAAAAAGCCTATTAAGAATGTAACTAGTAGAAAGACAGAATTGTTGAACTAGTGCATTCAGACTTAGCTGATTTCAAAAACACTGTTAGTAAGAGTAAAAATAAATAATACATCACCTTTGTAGATGAATTTTCTAGATACACTAAGGTATATCTTCTTAAGTCAAAAGATGAGGCTAAAAGCATATTTTTTGAAATACAAGGCAGAAGTAGAAAATCAATTAGACAGAAAAATCAAAAGACTTAGGTCTGACATGGGTGGTGAATATAGTACTAATACTCTAGAAGCCTTTTATGAGAAAAATGGTATTATACATGAGGTTAGTGATTCCTATACTCCCCAACAAAATGGTGTAGCCGAACGGAAAAACAGATCTCTTAAGGAAAGACAGAATAGCTTAGGAGATACATGTACTTATTCCGGTTTAACATCCCGGTCCCTGTACTCCATAAAGTTTCATTCACACATATTTACTCGTTCAAAACAACTCTTTTAAACCCTCTCGACCTCGCGTTCTCTTCAACTATCCTATGTGCATGACACATCCATGTCCACCTCAAATGTTTTATGCCACATTATTATTTTTTCACTTAATTTCAAAATTTTCTACTATATTTTTATTTTATTTTCACTTCACTCCTCCCCTCTACTCTCTATCTCCAGTTATTCACACCTCTATGCCTCCACCTTCACCACCCCAAACAGTCCCCCCCCCCCCCCAAAAAAAACTTCTCTAGCTCTATTACCCCAAATACACCCGGCAATCATTCTTCAAAATGCTCATTAACAAATGACAACAAAAACAAAGAAATAAAAAGAAGAAAATCAAATAGTTAATAGAATTAACACTTCCTAAATCCTTACAAAACATAGCCACCCCATCTAAAATAAAACACTTTGGAATCATGCAATTCTCACTTTTCTGTGGAGATCTCAATCCTACTTATGATGATTTTAAGATATTGTTTCAACAAGAAGACACGTATGATCTTTATCATTTTTATGATAAAAAATTATTTAAAAAAATAAAAAATAAATCCCATGTTCATTTCGGTCTCCAACTTTTATTATCTCAATGAAATCTCACTTGCTGGCCTATATCGTTAGCAAATTACATGTTGTTTAATGACTTACCTTAAAATTTGGTTTTCTACTTTTACAAACAAAATGGAAGCAAAAATCGGAGGTGAAAAATAATGGTTTTGCGATATCGAAGAGGTAAATCTTGGGACTGAACAGTATATGAAGGCAAGTATGAAGAGGAAAGAAAATGAGCATATGTAGGGGGGTTAGCGAAGAAGGGCACCAAGGAGGAAATTAAGGGAGGATTGCTGGATTGGGGGAAGAAGAAACATGAAGGTAAGGGAAACTTTTTAATAATAAAGTAACAATTACTTAACTTTTTTTTCTTTTTTTAAATTTTTTTTTATTTAATCTTTTTTTAAAATCAAATTTGTTATTTACACTTGCTTTATACGCGTGTATTTCACACTTTTTGTCCAACTCAGCAGATTTAATGCCACACAAGCTTTATCAATGGTCAGAAGTATTTAAAATACTAGTTTTGATCGAGTAAATATGTCTGGATAAAACTTTGTGGAATACATGGACCAGGATGTCAAACCGGAACAAGTACGAATGTCACATAGGCTATTCTGCCTTATGGAAATGATGAATTCTTTGCTTTTGAGTCCAGGTGTATCTGATAATATATAGGGGGGCGTTGTTTTGTCTGCATGCTATGTTCTTAATAAAGTCCGTCATAAGGTTTTAAAAATGCCCCTAATTTAAAAATTCTGAAAGTGTGGGAGTGTTTAGCTAAGGTTGGTCTACCTGATTTTAAACAAGTAATTGTTGGATCCAAGACTTTTGATGCTATTTTCATTAGTTATGCTCAAAATAGTGTTGTGTATAGATTTATGTCTTTGAATGATAGTTCTATTTTGTGAATATAGAGATGCAGAATTATTTAAGCATGTTTTTCTATTGAAAAATAATATGTCTAGTGATGTGTCTAATAATGCTTCTACATCCATGTCTATTAATTCTCATATTGTGCCTTATTCTAGTATTACTGCTAATGAGCATGAAAATAAACTTAGAAGGAGTAAGAGACGTAGAATTGAAGCTAGCTTTGGTCCTGACTTTATCACTACTTTCTTGACTGAAAATGTTGATCTTGATGTTTTGAGTGATGAATTAGTGTGAATCTATTTAATTGAAGAAGACTCTAAGACTTATAATGAAGCAACGAGGTCAATAGATACTAGTTTTTGAAAGAGACCATTAAAAGTGAATTAGATTCTATAGTTTCTAATCACACTTGGACTTGTCTGATTTTCCTAAAGGTTGTAAACCCATAAGTAGCAAGTGAATATTTAAGAGGAAATTGAGACGTGATAGTACAATTAAGAAATATAAGGTTAGACTTGTTATTAGGGGTTTTAACCAAAAGAAATGCATTGATTACTTTGACACTTATTCTCTTGTGACTAAGATAGCGACTTTTAGAACTCTTGTTGCTTTAGCCGCTATTCATAATTTAGTGATACATCAAATGGATGTTCAAATGGCTTTCCTAAATGGTGATTTAGAGTTAGATCTATACGTCTCAACCTGAGAGATTTGTGATCCAAGGATAGAAGAATAAAGTATGCGTATTGAGAAAGTCATTGTATGGTCTAAAACAGACATCTAAGCAATGGTATGAAAAGTTTAATAGCACATTAGTGGGCAATGGTTTTGTTATTAATGAGATTAAGAATTTTTGGTCTTCTAAATTTGAAATGAAAGATCTTGGAGAAACAGATGTGATTTTAGGGATTAAAATCAAAAGAACTCCTAATGGTTTTTCGTTATCTCAGTCTCATTATATTGAGAAAATGTTGAAAAGATTTAATTTTATTGATGTAGCACCTGTGAGAACTCCTTGTGATCCTAGCATACACTTGAGAAAGAATAAGGAATCAAGTATTTCTCAAACTGAATATGCTAAGATAATTGGTAGTGTAATATTTTTCATGAATTATACACGATGTGATATTGCTTATGTTGTTAGTAGATTGAGTAGATATACTCACAACCCCAATGGTGAACACTGGAATGCTTTTCATCGTTTGCTAAGGTATTTGAGAGGTACAATGGATTGGCATTTGCATTTTAATAAATTTTTTGCTGTTTTAGAAGGATTTTGTGATGCAAATTGGGTTACTGACTATGATAAAGTTAGCTCCACTAGTGGCTATGTGCTTACTTTGGGTGCAGGTGCTATTTCATGGAAGTCTTCAAAACAGACTTGTATAGCACGATCTAATATGGAGTTTGAATTCATTGCTCTTGAGCTGGCAGAGCAAGAAGCCGAGTGGTTGAGAAACTTATTGGCGGACGTGCCTTTGTGGGGAAGACAAGCTTCACCAGTTTCTCTACATTGTGACACACATGCGGCAATTGGAGTTGCCAAAAATAGTATGTACAATGAATAAAGAAGACATATCCGTATTAGACATAGTGCGGTAAAATAATTATTGAAACATGGTGTTATTTCCTTAGAATATGTAAGATTCAAAAGAAATTTGGCGGATCTTTTAACGAAGGGTTTGGCAAGGACAGTTATTCATGAAACGTCGAGGGGGATGGGGCTAAACCCATAGATTGAGAAAGTACGGTGGATACCCATTTGTGGTCAAACAAAGCCATATGAGACCTCAATATGCACTACATTTTCTATCCCTATGGCGTGTGGTAGTGCTTTATAAGGTTGAGCTTATTTTGCTCTTAATGATTCTATAGCCTTAAGGTAGTCTATGTGTAAAAAGACTTGATGGAATCAGCTACGTGGGTGTACATGTGGGGTCACCTTTTATGAAAGGCTTGGAATGTCTTTCTAGAGCACTCATGAGACCCAAGGTATGTGCATGATCATAAAAGCATTTTGTTAGTATCGCGGAGTTTGCATAAAATTAAGGATATAGTATGTTGTGGGGGTCTCAACTAATGTTCATTCAGTTCAAGAGTACGTCACTTTGTAGATGTTAGTTGTTGCCTCATTTTATTACGTGTCAATTCAAATCGAAAGATATTGTCACTTAAGTACATGTTCCTTCTTTTGCTCAGAATTGTTCTTATTCTAATTTTATCTTTGTATTAGTGGAGGATTGTTGGTATTACTTATACTTAATAATGCAAATTCAGAGATTTTTTTATGGTCCATTTTCCTTATTTACTTCTTTGTGACGAGCGCAAAACACAACACAAAATTGATACTCACCAGCCAAAGATAGTATAGTTTAATTATCGTCTCCAAAGGGATTTGGATTTAAACAATGTTCAAGTAATTTCTGGCTTAAATGCTATTCAAGATGATTAATACCTTGGTTGGAATGATTATGAACTACAACAAACTATTAAAAGTAAAGCAATTCACAATTTACTGCAAAGAACTATAGATTAGTAGAGTTGGTTTCTTATCAATGTGAGAAATAAGGGTGTTGACAGAATAGGTGCAAGATAGCTATTTGAGATCTAACTCTAGTTTAATTCATTCTAATGTACTAATGATTCTCACGAATTCACTCGATGATTAATTCAAACGTGTAGTCAAGACTCCTCTCTCGATTAAATCTTAACTCTACGAGGTGATATAAGCAAGGTGAAAATATGCAAGCATGCGTTAATAGATTAGTCTATAGGAAAACGTCTTTCGAATATTCTCCCAACTTGATTTAATCAACAATTCAACAAGCTCGTTCGATTACTTAAAAAACTCACTGAATTAACCAAACAAAATCATGCAAAGATAATCACCAAAATATTCCTCTTTCGATTAAATAAATCGGTGAATAAGTTGCAACAATTCAAAGCTCCATAAACGAATTCAAGCAAACAACTAGAGTTAAAATCCAAAAATATCAATCAAAACACCATATCCGTCAAACCCTAAGGGAAACTACTCCATAATCATGGAGGAAGTCATCACAATTATAATTAAAGAGTAATAAAATATCAATCTAACGTTACAATCCAAACTCCCGTATTGAATTGATGAAAAGATGATGAAATATTGTGTCTTGTATCCTCTAATGCTCTCCAAAAGTTTCCAAGGACAAAAGTCCTCTAAAAATCGTATTTTTGATGTATTTATACCATGTAGGAATGGGCTTGGAGGACACTACCATTTACAAGCCGAAGTGAGACAATTGGACCACGAAAATACCCTAGCGCAGCACGCCATGCCCCGCCCCATGAGCCACATTAGTGAAGATCTTCAGAGAGTTGATTTTTTTCACTCTACCGGAATTTTACACTAGCTCCCTGGGTCCCGCGGCGCGGTAGTGCATTTTTTTCATAGTAATCTTTTTTCTCACTTTTTGATATCCAGACTTGGTCCTCAACCCCCGAACATGATCTCCACTTAATTTCTTAAGATTTTGCTCAGACTTCAAAGCTTTAACTTGTTCAAATTAGCTCCAAATTATCTTAATAACTCGGAATCACTTCCTACAAGGCATAAAACACAAATGAGCGCTACACTAACATTTAAGCTCAAACACAAGTTAAATGCAGTAATTGGAGTGCAAACTACGACAAAAATATGGATTTCTAGCCTACCATCAATACCCCACATTTAGACCATTGCTCGTCCTCGAGCAATCAAACTACACTTCACATAGGGACGACCTCTTCATTAAACAACTTCCCTAACACATTATGCCAAGAATATTTAAAGCAGACTAAGCACCCTATCATAACATCCTAGGCTTAAAACTCGACTAAAAAGCACCACATACTCTTTTCACAACCTGCTCACTTACTCTAACACAAAGGTCAATGTCATTACCTTTTCTTTGCAAGTCATGTGCCCTCACACCAAAAAAAATAGAGAGTAGTTCCACACAAATTAAATTTTACGAATAAATAGGAACTCAAAATAAACAGAATTCACTCACTCTCAAAATCAAAATTCATGTGCCATAGAAGACGTACCATAGGCTTTTCCGTATGTAATACTCTACTAGTTGAGCTCATTCAGTCAAAGATAAAGTAGGACCTTAAATTGGTTGTAATGTAGGTTGCGGGACAAGTAGGATACGATTTGGATAATAATGGCTACACCCCTCTGAGCACTTTAATACATACAACTTCACAAATTCAAACCTCACACTTATGTTGAACCAAACCCCAACCTTCACATCATATTAACACCAAGCTCCCAATTTCTTTAAGCACGGACAAATCAATATTTACCACTAGTAAGGAATAATTTTTTTTTATAATATATACAAACACCGATATTTTTTTCTTTTTCTAGATTATGATTTTCTCTTCTTCTTTTTTCAATTCCCTACAAGTGGCTCTCACATTTCAAACAGTGTACCTTTATCCTTTTCTATAATTCCACTCAAAAACCCAATCATACCCCCACTTAGCTTTTAACAAGCTCATAAATATATCAAGTACTCAATAGAGAGGAAAAATGTTCAAACAGATAGTCAATTCAAACAAATGGGTCAAGCTTGTAGTGTGGTTACCAAAGAAAATAGAATTACATGCTCAAAAGGGATAACTAGGATACACAACAATTAGGTGAGTCACAGGCATATAATTGTGTCACGACCCAATTTTCCCTCTGTTGGGTATCGTAATGGCACCTAGTCTTAGGTACTAGGTAAGCCTAACATTTACTGAATAACGACAACAATTAAATAACATCTAACAATTTGGAAATTGAATTTTCTATAAAATTTATAATTCCCAAAACCGGTAGTACAAGTCATAAGCTCTACAGAGTTTGCTACAAATTTCTAAATACAACTGTTCGTAAATAGGTAAAATAGTGTGAATACAAAATAGGAAGGTGACTTCGAAGCCTACGAACGCAACAACAGATTTACCTTGAGTCTCCATAACAGCAATCCGCACAACTAGCTAATGCTCAACGGACTTCGAAATACCTGGATCTGCACAAAAATATGCAGAAGTGTAGTATGAGTACACCACAATGGTACCCAATAAGTATCAAGTGTAACCTCAATGGAGTAGTGACGAGGAATAGTCAAGACACCTACTGGACTAAATAACCTGAACAAATATAAGTTTAGGAACAACAGAGTATGATATCTATATAAAGACTACGTGAAACAGCAAACAATACGGTAATTGCAATAAGAAAGGAAAACAACAATTATCCGCAGAATACCATAATGATGACACAGAAGAATGAACGGAAACACAACCTAAATCCAAAAATCCCAGATAAAGAAGGGACAAGTAATAACTCCACAACGACGACCACTTTCACATCAAATTTCTGTCAATAAACTCCACGAGGTACCGAACCTCGGGCTAATCACAATTCACGGGTCTCAATAATGGAACAATAACACCTGGCACCATGTGCCCTTATCACACTTCATAACCGCACTGACGACTCACGTGCCAAATAGAGTCATTCTCACATAGAAGGCAAGTAACAAGGGTGTACATCTATACTCAACAATATCAAGAAAACTTCTTAACTGATTAGAGTGCTTAACTACGTGTATGCTTGTGTAAGTATCCTAACATAGTTCATACCAGCTAGTAAGCATAAGAAAAGGAACGGACAACACGTAAAATCTTTTCTCACAACTTTCACAAAATAAAGCTCACACATGTAAGTGTACCACTACACAGATATCAACAACAAGAATGCCTCCAGGCCATCACAAATCAATCCCTGACATAGCCCACCTTGTCTCGCCACGTGTGCAATAGTAAAACTTATCTCGCCACACATGCATAATAATGTTCCCACCTTGTCTCACCACATGCGTAACCCATATATATATATATATATATATATATATATATATATATATATATATATATCCCGCCTTGTCACGTCGCATGTTCAAATATCGATAGTAACAATAGCACGACAGAAACCTCGTGCAACCCCATAACAACACGCACGGCAGAAACCTCATGCATCATAATAACAACAACCGCACGGCAGAAACCTCGTGCATCACAACAACAAGTACAATAGCAACAATGACAATAAAACAAGGTACGGTAAGTAAATCAATTCAAGAACCTTCGATCGCAAGAAACAGTAAAACTAGTTCGCAAGGAATAGCCATAATAAAGAATATTAGGCGTAATAAGAACAACTGACCAGGGAAGAAAATAATATGTAACAATGATCCCACAATATACAGTTCAACAATAAGAAACTAACACGAGTCAAATAATTCCAAATAAGGACAAGTCAATTAAGGCATAGGATATCGAAGCTTATTTTAAGTTTGGACAATTACGAAAGAGATGCAAAAAATTCAAATAAAGGTAGGCAGCAAAAGATAACCATAACCTCAATTAAGGGTGAACATTTACAAAAGGGATAACGACAACTTTAAATAAAGATAAGTAGTTAGGGAAAAGACAATATGGCAATAGAAGAGATAACAATTTTAGTTAAGGCACATATGAATCCAATGAATAACAAGAGTGGATCATGAAGTAATTAATTCTAATAAAAGCAAGTAGAAGTGAAACTAGTGCTTTAGAAACGTAATCATAACGAGAACAACTGCATATTCATTGAATACAAGGACCTAAGAACCCTAAAAGGCTAATTGTCCACAAATAAGTCCGAGCACGTACTCGTCACCTCGCGTACCCGGACTACAATTAGCATAGAAGACTCAAATCCTAAGGGGTAGTTCCCCCACACGAAGTTAGGCAAGATACTTACCTCAAAAAAGACAGACCGGTACTCAAAAATAAACTTCTCAGTGAAATGGCCTCCAGACGGCTCAAATCATATCAAAATAACTTCAAAGCACATATAAAACTCATAAGAAACTATTCCGGATCATAAAGCTTCAATCTTTATCAAAATCTAAAAATTGACCCAAAAGTCGATCCCTAGGCCCGCACCTCGAAAACCGATAAATTTCAGAAAAATTCAAATACCCATTCCGATACGAGTTCAACCATACTAAAATTATCAAATTCAGATACCAATTCGTCCCTCAAATCGTGATTTTTTCATTCTAAAAATTTTCTTAAAAAATCCTCCTTTTCCTCAACTCAAAACACAAATTAAATGATAAAAATAAATATAAAATCATGGAATATAATAATTTCTAGGTGAAGAACACTTACCCAATCGATTTTCTTGAAAAACCCACAAAGAATCGCTCAACACCGAGCTCCACAAGTGAAGATATGATAAACATGACCTAACCCTCGATTTGAAGATCTTATATTCTACCCAGATGATTATGCATCGCGAACGCGGAGGAAGGATCGCGTTCGCGAAGAAGAAAAATATGGCTGCCAAGAAGTGCTTCGCGAACGTAGAGAAGAAATAATTACTGCCCAAAATTAGTGCTACGCGATCGCAAACAACGTATGCGATCGCGAATAAGGAAATTGATGGCCCAGGAACTGAGCTACGCGAACGCAAGGACACGGGTGCAAACGCGAATGAGGGAAAAGCAGACCTTCGCGATCACGAATGAAATCATGTGAACGCGAAGAACAATAATTCATTCTCCACAAATTGCACTACACGAACGCGGAAGAAGTGACACGAACGCGATTAAGGAAACTAGATAGCAGAAACCAATAGTTCAAAAATAGAAGAAAATGGCCCGTAGCCCATCAGAAACTCACCTGAGGCCCTCCGGGACCTCGTGTAAATATACCAACAAGTTCCATAACCTAACACGGACTCGCTTGAGGCCTCAAATCACATCAAACAGCGTCGAAACTACGAATCACACCAAGAATCGAACTTATAAACTTTCAAATCTTCTAACTTCTAAAACCCGTACCGAAACCTATCAAATCAACTCGGAATGACGTCAAATTTTGCAGGCAAGTCCCAAATAGAATAACGAAGCATTCCGACCCCAAAAATTTAACTTTCGCCATTTTAAGCCTAAATAAGCTACATACCTCATATTCACCGCCCGGACACGCTCCCAAGTCCAAAATCACCTAACGGAGCTAACGGAACCACCAGAACTCCATTCCGAAGTTGTCTTCATATAGTTCCAACTACGGTCAAAATCCTAAGACTTAGACTTTCATTTTAGGGACTAAGTATCCCAAATCACTCTGAATCATCCGGTAACAAAATTCAACCACTCACGCAAGTCAATACACATAATACGAAGCTTCTCAGGGCCTTATGACGCCGAACGGGACTTAAATTCTCAAAATGACCGGCCGGGTCGTTATAAATTGGCTCAACAAAGAAATGCCTTTATCACTTTCTAGACCAAACAAGACTGTTATTTTGCTTTGCAAACACACGGAAAAAGTTCTAGATACCAACTAACATACACGGAATATCTACACAAACCTCACTCACACATTGACATATAACTCACTTAGGATCGGATCTATCCCGACTCTCTAGTCAAAACAGTTAAGCAGAGTCAAAATAAAATAATTTAAGGCACTACAATACATGAGTCAAGAACTGAGCCTAGGCATCACAACTAAGGAACTCACTACTCTCAAGACACAATAAGGTCAAGAAAAGTCACCTTCATTTTATACCACAGCATAAGACTTCAAATTTCCTAACAAAATAAAAACTAACTACACCCGGTTCAAAAAAAAACCCTTGGAAAAGAACCGCAGCACAAAGAAAAACCAAGGGAGAATTGTTACACTACCTAAGAAAAACAAAATATTTTTTTTCATCGACTTTGATCCCTCAAGAAGACAGTCAAGGAAATCTATCGTCGGGAAAAGTCAAAAAAAAAATTCAAAACAAAGAAGGCAAACACTCATGCACATATTTACAATCCCTCACCCCACACTTTAAATTGTGGCATGTCCCCATGACACATAAATAAAAATCCAGAGGTAAAGAAAACTTTCTTGATTGATCTAGTCGGGGTCTAAATCGAAGTCAAAATCTCTTTTGCACGCCTGATCCAGTGCATACATCCATACTGAGAGCTTCTTTTTAGCCTTTTTTGGGTACACCCCACACTTATCAGTTTTACTCTCTCCAAATTGCTCCTTTAGGTCCCCCAATGTTCCTTCCATCTTGAAGATCACCCTTTCCTTCCCCACTATGAGCATGAGCTGCCTTGCTTGAATGTCCAGAATTGCTCTGCCAGTAGCTAAAAAGGGTCTCCCTAGAATCAGAGGGACCTCCCTATTCTCCTCCATGTTCATCACAATGAAGTCCAAAGGGAACACAAATTTGTCCACCCGAACTAGCACATCTTTCACTATTCCTTCAGGTATAATTGTGGTCTGATCCTCCAGCTGTAAGGACACGGGTATCGACCTGACTTATCCAATCTCTCCCTCTAATTTCCTGAAAATAGACAAATGCATAAGATTAATAGAAGCACCTAAATCACACAAATATTTTTCAAACTTAGTTCTTCCTAAAGAGCAAGGTATAGTAAAACTTCCTGGATCTCCACACTTTTGAGGGAGCTTATTTTGTAGAATGGCACTACAATGCTCTGTGAGTTTGACAACCGATGTCTCTTTCACTTTCCGCTTTTTGGAAAATATCTCCTTAAAATTTTTAACATAAGCCGGCATCTGTGATAGCACCTCTGTGAAAGGTATATTCACATGCACCTGCTTGGGCACTTCTAGAAAGTGCCCGAATTATTTTTCCAGCTTCTCTCTTCTCTACTTCTGCAGGAAAGTTAGAGCATGCGTATATTTACTTTCTTCAGTCTCCTCATTTATTGAATTCTCATATTTCTTCTTCTTTTGGGCTCTAGTCTTCCCCTTCTTCTTCAGACCATCATCCACCATCCATGCACCTTCTTGAATGTTGTCGTTTTTCTGTTCCTCCATAATTTTCACATGTCTTTCAATCGGCTCATCCTTTTGTTTTGCCTTGGGATCCTCCTTTACGTGCCTACTCCTCAAAGATACTGCAATTATTGTCTATTTTAGATTTCTTTCAGTATCAACAGGGAGAGTTCCTGGAACCCTCTTAGACAATAGATTAGCTAGTTTCCCCACCCGTCTTTCCATGTTTTGAAAGGCCGTTCCCAGTTCTCTTATAGTTGCGCCATGAGTTTCAAGCATCTCATTTGTCTTAATAATAAAGGGCTTCAACAGATCTTTCATGCTAGACTTATTAGACTGTGGAGGATGATATTGATGCCTATGCTGATTTTGAAAACCTGTAGCTCTCTGCCTCTGGGGTCTGGAGTTAGTTTGTTGCCATGTGTTTGCACTACCACCTCGTGAACTCCAAGAAAAAACTGGGTGCCTCTGCCCCATGGAGTTAAAATTGTTGCCACTTTGGTAGTTGCCTCTGTCAACTCTCCCTAGAGCATTTACTACTTCAGCTGAAGCTTGACACTCGTGTGTAGGGTGTCTCATTCCACAAAAGTCACATGTTGCTTGCGGTTCACTCTATACCTTGGCCAATGTTAACTTTCTTTTCTCTCTGGCATAGTGTCTAGCAGGGCTTGTACTGATGTGTTAGAGTCTACCTGGTGCACCCTAGCTAATTTTCTTCTATGGTTATCATCTGCAGGCCATTGATTTGTATCTTCAGATAATTCATTCAGAATTGCAACAATCTCCTTAGGAGTTTTCTTCGTTAGAGGACCTCCAACTGTGTTATTTAGCGTCCTCCTACCAGAGGGTGTTAGACCATCCCAGAAATCTTCGAGTTGCATCCACAATTCTACCCTATGATGCTGACATCTTCTCACAATATCCTTAAATCTTGCACATGCTTCAAACACCGTTTTTGTCTCTTTCTGCTCGAAGATGTGGATCTCTCTTCGCATTTTTCCTGTTTTTGCAGCTGAAAAGTATTTTTCAAGGAACTTCTTTGTCATGTCTTCCAAAGTTTGAATTAACCCAGTAGGCAAACTCCTAAACCAGTGCTCAACATCTTCCCTCGATGAAACAGGAAATGTCCTTAAGTAGATAGCATCTTTTGATACTCCGTTGTGCTGGAAGGTATTCATAATCTCATCAAAATCCATCAAATGAGTATTTGGATCTTCATTGGGTTTGCCACGGAAGACACAATTGTTCTTAATGGTCTGAACTAACCCTTGATTGATCTCAAAATTATTGGTTGCGATCATAGGGGGTCGCACACTAAATACTCCTTGGTTGTAGACTAGCCCGGCATAGTCTCTCAGTGATCGTCCAGGACTGGGCGTATTATTTTCAAATTCGTCTTAAACCAAAGGTCAGTTCAGGTTGAATCTTCATCCTCCATTCTCGTCCACCATTTCATCAGCTCTGAGAGATGCTTCAGTAGCTTCCCGTGTGGCTACTTCCTATCGGGTTGCTTCCCGTGCAGCCAAATCAACTATCTCCTCACCGTTTTTATCCATGTTCTCATGGGTTGAAGATTGTCCCAAGAATTTCCCGGTGAGTTCTTTCTCTTTCCTCAACTGTCGCGGACGTTTTTTTACCTCTGGATCATATGGAATCACTTCCTTAGAAGAAGATCGAGTCATACACCAAAGAGCTTAACTTGTTGCCTGCACACGAAAGAGAAAAACCGTGAAGAATAAAATAAAATTGGTTCATGAATTATCACCAAAAACTAATTTGAATACTATTGATTGCCAATTCCAGGAAACAACGCCAAAATTTGATGAGCGCAAAACACAACACGAAACTGATGCTCGCTAGCCAAAGATAGTATAATTTAATTATCGTCTTCACATGGATTTGGATTTAAACAAAGTTAAAGTAATTTCTGGCTTAAATACTATTTAGGATGATTAATACCTTGGTTGGAATGATTATGAACTACAACTAACTATTAAAAGTAAAGCAATTGACAATTGATTGTAAAGAACTAGAGATTAGCAGAGTTGGTTTATCAATGTGAGAAATAAGGGTGTTGACAGGATAGGTGCAAGATAGCTACTTGGGATCTAACTCTAGTTTAATTCACTCTAATGTTCTAATGATTCTCACGAATTCACATAATGATTAGTTCAAACGTATAGTCAAGACTCCTCTCTCGATTAAATCTTAACTCTACGAGGTGATATAAGCACTATGAAAATATGCAAGCATGTGCTAATGGATTAGTTTTCAGGAAAACGTCTCTCGAATATTCTCCCAACTTGATTTAATCAACAATTAAACAAGCTCTTTCGATTACTTAAGAAAATCACTGAATTAAACCAAAAACAATAATGCAAAGATAATCACCAAAATATTCCTCTTTCGATTAAATATACCGATGAACAAAGTTATATCAATTCAAAGCTCCATAAACGAATTCAAGCAAAGAACTAGAGTTAAAATCCAAAAATATCAATCAAACACCATATCCGTCAAACCCTGAGGGAAAATACTCCATAATCAAGGAGGAAGTCATCACAATTATAATTAAAGAGTAAGAAAACATCAATCTAACGTTACAATCCAAACTCCCGTATTGAATTGATGGAAAGATGATGAAATATTGTGTCTTGTAGCCTCCAATGCTCTCCAAAAGCATCCAAGGTCAAAGGTCCTCTAAAAATCGTATTTTTGATGTATTTATAAAATGTAAGAACGGGCCTCGATAAAACTACCCTTTCCAAGCTAAAGTGGGACAATTGGACCGCGAAAATACCCTAGTGCGGCGCGCCATGCGCCGCCACATTAGAGAGTTGATTTTTTTTACTCAACAGGAATTTTGCACTAGCGCCCTGGGGCCTGCGGCACGGTAGTGCATAGTAATCTTTTTTTCTCACTTTTTGATATCCAGACTTGGTCCTCGACCCTTGAACGTGATATCGACTTAATTCTTTAGATTTTACTCAGACTTCAAAGCTCCAACTTGTTCAAATTAGCTCCAAATTATCTTAATAGCTCGGAATCACTTATTGCGAGACAAAAACACACATAATAAGTGCAATACACAAATATTTAAGCTCAAACACAAGTAAAATACAGTAATTAGAGTGCAAACTACAACTAAAATACGGGTTTCTAGCCTACCATCACTTTGTCTTTTGTGAAGGACAAAGTGTCCCTCATTAGTTGTGGAAAGTCTTTTTCTTCTTTTTATATTGAATTGCTCTTTGTTGGGCTTGTAAAGAGCTTGTAAAAGAGAGTGGCCTCACGCACATGAGAAATTGGTCGTGAAGGCAAAACGGGTCGATTTGCCCCCTGCGCGCGAGATATACGTGGGTCTAATCCAAATTTGGTTTTGCTAAAATTATTTCTTTATTTTTTTAGCTTACGAGAAAAGTGTCCAAATACATGCTTACCAAAATTCATTCTCTTTGAATTGAATTTTGTAATGTCTGATTTATTACTTTGTAACATCTATACTTTAAATCGTTGTAACTGCTACTTGAATTCTTATAACTCCTACTTGAATTTTGTAATAACTCTTTTATTTTCATAACCCCCAATTTAATTATCCTTCTTGTAACAACTCTAGCATCTTATCTATATTAGGAGTTGTTTTGTGAAGTTTTCAAATATAGAAAAATACCTTCATCTTCTCTTCTTCTTCAACCGATATCTGGACAATTGCTTTGTGCAAATTTTAAACTTTCAGTTACGAGTGCACGTGTTTGGAGGTGCTATGGAATCTTGGGGAGCGACCAGTCTTAACGATTTGCACCCAGTCGGACCGAAATCACTTTCAAGGTAGTGGCTTGCCACGACACAGTATTTTTTGATAAGTTATTTTTGTTTCCTTCTTGTTCTTGGTCAATATTATCTACTAGTTTTTCTTACATAAAGATTAATTAGAAAAGAGATTATGAAAAAGCATCCAAACGGACCTGGAAAAACCACGTGTTTGTTGGAGGTAATAGGGATGTAAATTACTTTTCAAAAGACAGCTGGTTTGCTCAAAAGAGAAACGCAACACGTTGAAAGAATTAGAGAAAGGAAATCAGTGACCAATAAAATAGGCCCAAGTGTATAGTACAAGTCAAATAACTTTTGGTGCAATATGGAACTCGTTGGCCATTTATATATATAGTAGTAAATATATTGAGTTCCTCTTTTAAATCACGAAATTTTTTGTTTTAAACACTTTCTTATAATTTTAAAATCAATACTACAAATATTTAGTAAAACAATAGGGGTAACAAGTAAAGTTTGTTAACTAAACAAGAGTAAAAACAAATCAGATTTATATAATTCAATAAATGTATTGCTAATACGCATATTCATTAAATTATGTAGAAGATAATCACATAAGTTGTAGAGTAATTATATATGTGGAAAATAAAATTATAATCAAGCAAGCATTAATCAGGTAAAATGTAATACATATTACATTTTTTTTGTATGGTTTGTACCTTAAAATAAAAGAACCTAAAGTTACAAATGAGTAAAAATGATACTAAGGTGGTCGCTTGTAAGTTGTAACACCGCTATTAAAAATATATGCGAAAAGCTATTTTAAGTTTAGCCATTTTCTCAAACTTCATAAAAATGTCGTGTTGTTGCTTTTTCTTCGTCAGATATATAAATTTGAAGTTTGGATCTGCCAAAGCCGGTATTACCTAAATTCTACCTGAAGTATGAAGTTTGAAAAGCCAACGTTCAAATTCAAATTTAAAATTGGGCTTTACCAAAACCTAACTTCAAACCTCAGGTCTCAATTTGAACTTCATACTTCACACATGAGTTTGATGTTTGATTTTGATAGAGTCCATCTTTAGACCCGGAGATCTGAATTTGGAAACTTCAGATCCACCATTTCAACACTAGACCCACACATCTAAAGTTGATTTCTAAACGACTAACTTTGTAACACTTTAAAAAATTTGACTACTACTTGTCCTAAAAACGGTTATTTGTGCACTTGGCTCAACAAATTAATACATGAAGGCCGTGGGCTTGAGTCTTTGAGAATCACGCTGGGGTAAGCCTTCATATTTTGTCGAATGGACTAAAGTTGGTAAACTGGAATAAGGAGGTGGCTGTAAGAGTGAAAAAGAAGCCCACCAGGTGTTTGTCTTTCTGCTTTAAAGAGTTTATTTGAATTTTTTTTCACGTAGTTAGTCTTGAATTTTGATTTATAATTTGCATACATTCTAACTTATTTAATCTCATATAGTTGATGCTAATCTGCTTGTGTACTAAACACGGACAGAGCGGGATTTCGGGCAATTACTCATACCTACTGTTCTTATGTTACGATGGTTGTAGACACTAATTAAGTACAAACACGCAGCCTGTTTCAAATATTAATTCAACTGTATAATGTAATATCGTCATATATAAGGATGTTAAAATAAGCAATTTATGGTATAATGACAGACATGATATGTCTTCTGCAGGATAATCATCATTGTTTCAGAAAATAGTGTGTTAGTATGAACAAAACTTCTTATTACCATGCATTATATGGTATGATAACAATGGTTATTTAACATTATTTAACCAAAAGAAAAGAAATACTAAGACTCAAAAACAAACCTCCTGGAAAATAGTGTGACTGTACATAAAACATACAAAATGCAGAAACAAGGCAACTGTGACTACACAAAATAACATACAAAATGCATAAACAAGGCAATCATTCACATGTATACTCTTTTAATTCTGAAAGTAAAGAAGATCCGGGGTTATGTACATGCTACAAAACCAGTCACAAAGGTGTAATAGATCGTATGTATTGCAGGTGGTAGAGCAAAGCTAGAATTTAGCTCACTTCTCTCCGTCTTCTAAACAAAGAAGGATATATTGTCTAGCAATTCTCTCCTAGAATATGCATGTAACCACAGATCAAGAAGCATCTACAAAACACCTGCCAGGGAAAGCTTCATTATGCTAATTGCTCAAACCTCTCAAAAGTGTTTATGAGCACCAATGCATTTTATATTGCCACCTATAGTGATCATTTTTTTTTTTGGGTTTTTTGTTTTGGAGAAATGAGTATAAACTTTATGCCTCTGGATTAGGATCTGTCTCGATTTCTTGAGCCAATTC
Organism: Nicotiana tabacum; assembly: GCF_000715075.1. Classification (NCBI taxonomy): domain Eukaryota; kingdom Viridiplantae; phylum Streptophyta; class Magnoliopsida; order Solanales; family Solanaceae; genus Nicotiana; species Nicotiana tabacum. The sequence goes on along the minus strand of NC_134096.1, from coordinate 112,028,454 downwards.
CCTTGTCAACATGTCAGCACGATCATCTTGGCCACCAGCAAAAGTATAGACTCTGAATGCAAATTGGAAGGCCTTCCAAAGAAGTTTAGCTGATCCCTTTTTGTGACCATCAATTTTCGGTCCAGCTCCTTCATTTTCCTTTTGCTTTATTTCTCTCCTCTCCTGATTCAACATCAAGTGTTACTTCAAAAGACGTTCACTAAAATAGTAAGGTGAGTGATTTCATAAGAATTGCTACATTTGCTACATGCTTTACATTGTGCTAACCTTCAAAGTCAGTTCCATACAGTTTGAGGAAACATCCACCATCAATTCTTTGATACGCACAAGGATGCCAAAATCAAAGTGGATTTTATGGCTTATAAATTTCTTGGATTCTTCATCTTTTGTTCGTTCCAGTGTGTCCATTTCTCCTTTGATCTAGATGATATAACCATTTGTTAGAGCTACTAATGGAAATATAAAAATCGACAAGTTATCAACTGCGAACTTAGTTTCTACCTTGTTGAAGTAATTCTCAGCTTTTTCAAGAAGTTGTCCAACAGGTGGGACTATTGGCCAATTCTGTAGAGTTTTGGCTATTGAATCTAACTTGGTATGAAGTGCTGCTGCCATCCTCAATGCTTCCAACTTCTTTGTAGGAAAATCTTCGAACCTTGCTAGCACCTGTATCAAGATTACTTTAAGCCAACACCCTGAAGTAGGAATCATGGAGAATTATGTACTACAACAGTTATATATGAAACCTGAGATTCATCCGTTAGTTTCTCTAGGTGGGATTCTACAGTTTTGTGGAACTTAATAAGCTCAGACATATCTGATGTTTGGAAAGAGGCAATGGCTGTTTTCATCTCCTTGATTGTTTTTGCATGTACTCTAACATCCTCTTCAATTTGTTGGTGGTATGCTGACCTGAGACATATGATGTAATTTTTATACATAAATCTAATATCTATGAAAGTAACACCTCTACAAAAATAATTAGTTGGAGGATTAATTACCTCTTTGTCATCTCTGCTAATGCATCAGCCATTCCCTGTTTGCCTCCTGTGGGTGCAGCACCACCAACTTTTCCCTTTCTCCCCTTTGCTTTACCATCTAAACTAGATCCTTCAACTTTACCCTTGAGAAGCCGATAAAGATTTCCCATTTGGGATGATCTCTTCAATTTAGTGGCTGCTTTCCTAGGTCCTAGGTTCCTGACACCTGCAAACCCTGGTGGTGGTGGAGGTGCAGCTCCTTTTCCCATTGGCATGGGTGGAGGTGGTGCTGGCATTCTTCCATTTGAAGTCACTGGTGGAGGTGGGGGTGCAGGTGCCGTAACCTTTGATCCCATGGGAGGTGGGGGTGGTGGAGGTGCAATAACCTTTGATCCCATGGGAGGTGGAGGTGGTGGAGGTGCCGCTCCATTTCCTGATGTCATGGGAGGTGGTGGTGGTGGAGGTGGATGTGTTATTTCTTTTCTTATCATGGGAGGTGGTGGTGGTGGAGGTGGAAGTGTTATTTCTTTTCTTATCATGGGAGGTGGTGGTGGTGGTGGTGGGTGTGCAGATAATGTTTTCATAGGCGGTTGTGGTGTCGCTACATTAATTGATGTCATGGGAGGAGGAGGAGGCAGTGGAGCACCACTTAGTTGTGCTAACAATGGTGCAGTCTGTGACCCTTCTGCATTCACCGATGAAGTGGGTACTGGTGGTGGCGGCGGTGGAGGTGGTGGTTGTGGCACGGCTGGTGCAAAAGTAGATGACTGGTTCGTTGATAATTGTAGGGGCTGTGACTGGGCCAATGGTGATGATGGTGTTGATATATCCTTATCTACTGAGTGCAAAGAAATCTGCAGAGGAGATGCTGTTTTTTGTGAGTCTATGACCTTCAATGATAAAGTGAGCGGTGATTGTGGCTCTGCTCGCGATGAAGGAAGCGATGAAGGAGGTAAAAGCACATCCAAGGTAACATGTCCTGACACTGGTGTATTTTTAGCACCAGTTTTATATGTTCCTTTATTTTCTGATTCATCATCCATACTAGTCAGTAGAATATCCAGCATGTCTGTCATTTCACAATCTTGCCCAAATTCATGATCATCTTTGGCTTTCACTTCAGAATCTTTCTTTGCTTCTGTGCTTGTTATCTGACCCACAAAATTTGGATCTTGAGCTGCTACATGAGGGAACATGTGGAAAGAGAGGCGCTTTACATCAATAGGATTCAGCTTGCCAACTGCTTGAACCCTGAGTGGCAGAAGAAGAGGTGGAGAGTATGATGCCTTTGTATTCTTCTTTGAAGCATTGCTCATTAACCCAGGAAGAACTGAAGTTGGGGTGACTGGAGTGCTCGAGAGGGAGGATTTGGCGCTCGAGTAAGATTCAGAAAGAACCCTTCCAAATGTGTTGAATGATGGACATTCATCTCTTATCCGGTCATCGTCATCCTCATCATCATCCATCATATCGAACATCCTTTCACTCGCTAGCTTAATCATGTCTTCGAGCAATAACACTCCTGAATTGGTTATAATTGAGAGAAAACATTAGGGTCTTTATAAATAGTGCCCAATAGATATTTGGTGTTGCAATAAACATATGACATACCATAGTATTCTAAATTGTCTAGTTTACTGAATGAATCCTCCTTGCATTTGACCATCCACTCATCATTGCCTGTCCACATTTCCCCAATTGATATGATAGTATCAAAAAAGCATTGCAGTGCCTGAGAAATGTAAGAATTAGGTCAGCACAGTGAACTGTGAATGCGCTAAAGCAAACGTTGAATTTGTAATGCTCATTACAGTGGAGTAAATAAGTAACCTGATGCATCGATGCTCCATCAATTTTTGACAAAGAAATAGATGGATTGATTGAAGGATACAATTGTTGCAGATCTTTCAGCGTCAAAATCAGTAGCTGTGGAAAAAAATTCACAATAGAAGTTACCAAATTCTGCTTTGCTCTTTTTCTTTAAGAGTTTAACTTCTGTACTCTGACAGTGTAAAGTTTTTACATCATCATATTAACCTGCTATGACCAGTTGAAGTATAGTGAAGGTGTAAAAATTCATTATGCTATCCGTGTATATAAGTTAAAACCTTTCAAAAAATGTTATTATGCTTGAGTTTTGAAGACAAGTAATAGAAGAATACCTCATTTACAGATGCAGAGCCAATACAAGGAGACAAGTCAAGCAAGTCTCTCAAGGTGAGGATCTTGTTCCGAAGCTCAGTCATTATTATGAAGTTTCCTGCTACTCTACATGAATTGCGCACTGTGGAACCTTTTGTTGATTTAAAACTTTTTGATATTGCGATAGCAGGTGTTTTATTTTTTTCAAGAACAGGTCTTTTCTTTGTCTCTTTCATGTCCTCTTCCTGCAAATGTTTGTTAATTACTGTTAGTGATATAATAATACCCAACATACCAATTTTCTATGTTTCTTTGCCTTAGATCATAATTCACATCTGTGACATAAACATGGTAAATATGTCCAAATAGAGGTGAAGGATCATTTTTTTTCTTTTTCATTGATGAAAAACTTTTAGGTGGTGTCTTCTCAAGTTTTTTCTCGGATAACATTATCCTTGGGCTGTTATATTTCTTTAACAAAAATTATATAGCAACATTTATGGTTGTATGAAATTTTCTCTCCTTAATCTGTTTCATCGTATGACACAATTCATTAAGCACTAGGGTTTCCGGAAAGAAAAAAAAAACGTGGAGTCAAAAAAGGAAATGTTGCCAGAAATCATCTTCCAATTTCAACATGGTCACCTTTCAAGTTTTGCATGAAAAAAGAAAAAGAAAAAAAAACTCAGTTGTGATGAAATATCTTGAGGTTGTGTCTTAAGGATTTATCAGATATTACTATATTTACTAAATATCTTGAGGTTGTGTCTTAAGCAGAAAAAATGTTTTATGTCATACGTTGTTGTATTTGCTTAATTTGTTCGATCATATGATACTATTGATTAACTACTTGGGTTTCCAGGAAATTAAACAACAGGATTCCAAATTCAACATTGCCACCTTTGAGGTTTTGCATGATAATATTGCCAAAATTTAGAATGTCAAATTTAGATTTTATGATATTAGATACTCGTGTACAAGTAGGAGAATTTACATTCTTCAACATGATCATAATAGGTTCAGACAACAAGAAGTTTTAAGAGAAAGTGAAAGAAGAAAAGAAAGAAAGAGAAAAAAATACCTCAAATATTGTACTATGCTTCCTGCGAGAAAAGAAAGGAGCCACGCCAAAACATGCCCCAATTGCCATTTCTAACGAGTAATGACAAGTTTTATACAAAATTGAAGAAAAAGACAACAATAAGAAATAAAATAATGATTGTACCAGGTCAACTTTCTTGGTTTTGACAATTGAAAAACCAGAAATAATATTTGATGACGCAAGAAATTGTTGAATGATAATAATGTAATAATAGATATGATTAAAATATTGCAGGAGGGGGAAGAAGAACAAGAGCATTCAAGATTTCAGAATCAAGATTAATACTATTAATTTTGTTTATTTTGATTTTTTTTAAAAGGGGAGGAAAATTGATAAAGAAAACTTGTATAACGTGCAGAGCAAATGAGAGATGATAGGAAGGCTCTTAAGTCAACTGGGAAATTGGTTAATCCAACTTCTCTCAGGGACAAACACTTCTTCTCTCTTTTGTTTCCAAATAGAGAGAGTGTGAGAGAGAAAAATTGGAGATCAATTACTGAAATTATATTTCCTGTTTTTTTGAGGCCAAACCGCGTATGAATCCTGATTTTTTGGGTTTGTTATTGTATTCTTTTATCTTCTTTTCAAGTCTTTGAGCTGTTTCTGATGAATACTTTTAGATAAAAGTTTATAACGAATATTTGCAGAATCAACTTATCCAAGCTCCTGAAAATCAGGAGCCTTGTAGTGATCAAAACATGTATACCACTCAAATACTTCTCTTCCTTAGACAATTTAGGCCAATATAAAGATATTTACATAATCCATCACTTATAAAGTGAGTAAAGAAATATTTGATATAACATTTTATATAATTAGTTTACTACACTGGTAATAACTCTTTATACTTTCAGCGTGTATAACTTGAATTCTAAAGCCTAAACAATGCCTTAGGGTGTGTTTCTTTTGCTCTCGTTCTGTTTTCGAGGGTGGGAGAGGGGGCATAGGGTTTATTCATATTGTTTGAGGATTCAATTGTTTAACTAATTTAAACGCCCTCTGTTTTTGAACATTTTAAGTGTATCTACCTTTGACTATTGTTTACCCTCAAAATCGGATAAGAATTAAATTTCTAAGTGGTTTTAAGGATACGCGAATTTATTTGACACAAAGCAGTAAATGAAGACAAACTAAATAAATAAGGATAAAGTAAGCTCAAACCACACTAGGAAGACGATTTAAGCCTTAGTGAAATATTTGCCCTCGATCTGGGCTCGTAACAACAAGCACTGATGAACGAAAGCAGAAGAACTAATAATAGGAAAAGTAGTGATATATTGCCTTGGAATGCGTGTTACAATGTATTTTATGAATTATCAGACTTCTTTTATATAATAGAGGAGTCCTACTTTAGGTACAATTCTATAAAAGGTAAAAAAAAAATCTTTTGATTTACTAATTGCCGGTTCTTTATCGGTATGTGCCGAGATTCCCGCCGTAATATCCGGCCAGTCACGGATATTTCTGTCTTCCGTTGGCTATGCTGGCAATGTTTCTTAAAAGTCGTTTGAGGCTAGGACCGGTTTCGAGATCATAGCCTCGATATTCTCGAAGGCAGGCGTCCTATCTCCGAGTTCTAGCCCGGTGGAACTTGGGGTCGATCTTCAATCCTTTATTGTCATGTCTCGAGCCTGGCTTAGCCATGTCGAAGGCTAGGATACACCACGAGCTCGATTTCGACCGTATACAGATAGTCCCCTCGTTTTTCGGAGAGTAGACGATGAGAAACGACATGAGCTTCCGATTCTCACTTCGATACACCGTGACAGAAACGACAAAATAACTGAAACGTCTCGTGAGTCAAGCCCTGATGGCATTAAATGCATGTCAGCTGCCGGTCGGCCATTCCTGGATGCGAACCGTCGCTGAAATACTATAAATACCTCTTCCTTTGCTCATTTTAACTTTACATCCAAACCTTCATCCCTCGTATTCTTAAAATTTCAATACTTTCTAGCACTTTTACTCCAGTTATCTGAGATCCTTTGCAAGAACTCTTGTTTATCTTCATCTCAAGCCAACAAGTGCAATCCTTCAACTTCCATTCTTTCTCCATTTTTCCTCCATCTTTTAAAGAAATGGCAAAGACTTCCAAAACCGTTCCCTAAAAAGAAACCCCTTCTACTTCGCGACCGGCTACTGAGGCCGGGGAGACTGTTTCGCGTACTGTCGTCAAGGAAACCCCCTTTGAAAATGTTCAACCTCGGAGGATGTTCGGTCAACGCCGATTTCAAGGTTGAAAAACCTTCCTCCGTACAGGGTCGGTGTGAGGAGATCTCGAGATACGTATGCTCGATCACTGAAGAAGCCCTCCCTACGGTCCGAAAAGACTGTAATTGAGCCGGTAAGGGCATAGTGATCCCTAACCCCGATGAAGTCATCACCACCCATGTCGAGGGATACCAAAGTGTTTATACTTATCCCTTTACATTGGGCTCGATGGACCCGGTCATCATTGATTTTTGTAAGTGGTACGAGGTGTGCCTCGGTCAGATTTATCCTTCGCTCTGGAGGATCGTGATACTCCTCTGGTTCTTCGTGAGCAGAATCGATGGATGCTCGTTCACCGTCGACCATCTTCTACGCTTGTACAGTCCCCGAATCTTCCGGGGGGACTGATAAAGCTCGTGCGCAGGGCCAGCAAAGCCCCGTCCTCGAGTATTGATGATGATCGGGATCGGGGCTGGCAAAGTCGTTTTGTCCGAGTGAGGACTTCGGACCTAATCCCAGATGAGCGCATGCCATTCCTCGAGAAGTAGAATACATCACGTAAGTACAATTTTATTTTCGAAAGTCAATTTTATACGTATTTCCTTCTTCCTAATCGGTGTTTTGTGGCGGTGCAACCATCGCTTGGGTCCCAAATGCTATCCCTCGACTCAAGGAGTGGGTTGAGGGTATCATATCACAGATTCCTTACTCCAAGCGCTCATGGCGCAAGCTCTCGAAGGGTCGTTGGGATGCCCGTTCCCATGGTGAGACTCCTTTCCTAAGCAGGCAATATTTGGATTCCTTTTTTAACATTAAGTCCTTACTCCATTTATTTCTTTTTGCAGGTTTATCCAAAGATGCCGAACTGAGGCCTCCAACCGGTAGCGAGGACTTACCTACCGAGTCCCCTGCTCCGAGACAAGGCCGAAGAGAAGAAAATAAAGAGGGCTCTGAGTTCCCCGAGCTCGGAGAAAAAGAAAACAAGAAGAAGGCTGGTGCAGAAACCAAAAGACAGCACCGGTGCCCGAGCACCACCTTCGAATTCGCTCTACCGGCTGAGAGACGAGTCCGAAGAAGAAGAAGAAGAAGAAGAAGAAGAAGAAGAAGAAGAAGAAGAAGAAGAAGAAGAAGAAGAAGAAGAAGAAGCCTTTGTCCTGATGGCCGGCGTGTCGTCACAACTCGAAGGGCAAGGAGCCTCCGAACCAGAGAATCTCGAGACCGACCTGCCTCAAGCTAAGGAGGTCGATGAGGAGGCTGGGGCCGAGGCTTCCCAGGATGTGGGCAGTACCCCGAAGGAAGAACTCGGTGTGATAGCCATCACCAAATCACCCTCGTTTACTGAGTCCATGTATAACGAGGCCCAAACGGTGAAAGAGCGTCCCAATGAGGGGGCTCGTGGAGCGGACGACCCCTTCCGCGGCTTTTTTGATAGTGTGGACTCCACCGCCACGGAGGACATCACCGGATTGGGTGACTTAGATATACCGAAGAAGAGTCCATCTTCGGGAGCAAGCGGACCTTCCTCAAGCCCGAAACTAATCAATCGGTTCCTAGCTCCGAGTGTGGATTCTAACCGGAAGCGATCCATCATCATCTCCATTCTGGAGGATGTCGGGGTCCTCTCCGCCCCCGTAGAGGTGGCCAGTTACCTTCAGTGTTTGATGACCGAGGAAGACCAAGCCAAGATGAATGAGGTAGACACATCATGCATGTTCAACGAAGCACAACGGGCGCTAAACTGGGTAACTTTAGATATCTCTTGATGCCTTTAATTCGTACTTAGACTAATTCATAGATAACCCTAACATTTTTTTTTTGTGTCTGTAGGCCTCGGTGCTTCACCATGAAACTTTCCTTCGATATCGGGATGAGCTGAACCATCTTGAAGCTGAGGTCCGAGGGCTCACTGAGAAGATAGATACTTACAAACTCCTCAACGAGCAGCGTGAAGGGGAGGCTAAGAGCGTCCGAGCTGAGCTAGAGGTGGCTCGGAAGGAGCATGCTAACCTGATTGAACAGGTAAAAATATTTGAAGTTAGTGACGATGAGCTAGGCAAGGTGACTAATGGTCGGAATCCGTATGTCCAACAGAAGATCGATAGGATCGACCAACTCCGAGCTGAGATGGATGCAGTTAAGGTCAAGGCCGAAGAATGGAGAGGCAGGATGGACCGCCTTGCCTCAGAAAAGGAGACTGGTCGGGCGTAGCTGACTTCGGCAGAGGTCTAGCTTCGGGCATCAAAGGAAAAGGCCGAGGTGTGGGCCCAAAAAGTTGATGAGCTCCAGTCTCAGCTAAGCTCGGTCGTCTCCAATCAAGAAACTCTTGCCAAGGAGCTCGAAACGGCCAAGTCGATGGTTAGGTGGTCAAAGATGATGCCGATGAGATGGTGGCTCAATATAAGGCCGATGCCGAGGCGGCCCAGGATCGACTGAAAGATGTCGTCGAGCACGCGAAGCGATAATCCCGAAGAGAGGCTTTCGAGGAAATTCATGCTCGGGTTTTGACGTATCGGCTAAGATTGAGAGTGATAAGGGACTCGAAGTTGAGGCCAAGAAGTTGGCGTATACCGAGGATGAAGAAGACTCCGAGGGTTCGAGCGGATCTGAGGATGGAGGGGGCTCCGAAGACCCTGGCGACGAGGCGGGCTCCGGTAAAGCCAATGCCGTTTAAGTGCCTTGTACATTTTCCTTTATTTTTGTACTTTTGTACTTTTTATTAAGGCCGTTTGGCCTTTGTAAAGACTTTTTATATACATAATTTAAGGCTTCTTTTTTCCCTTCGACAGTTTCTAAGTTTGTTTTCCTTCGCTTTATTCTTTATGTTTGCAAAGATCGAAATGCCTTAGCACTTAATAATTAGGTCTTGTTCGGAGGATCGAATAGACCTTTCTTTCGATATTATTTCGTTTACGATTCGTGGGGGCTCGGTATGATCGGAAGCTTTCCCCAAAATACTTAGAACCTTTTAGATGATAATTTTGCCGATGGTAGCCTTTTGAACCGGTTTAGAAATTTTGAAGGCCTTGTTTTTTGTTACGCGTCTCGGACGTCTCCGAGCCATTTTAATATGGCCGTGGCCTTTTTAGTTCAGGTGTTGCCCATTGGGCTTGTTACCTCGAGTTATCCGGTCTTGCCCAAGATTACAGTCCCCGAATGGGGGTGGTCATAGCCTTTAAAGTTTGGGCACTGCCTAATAGGTCTTGTGCCCAACTTCCCTTCGTTCGGGTTCCGAATACTTAGTGTGACCTTCCTTAACACTAAGTCCCCGACATTGAAATGTCAAAGGTTGTCTCTTCGATTGTATTACCTATCGATCCGTTATTTTTGGGAGGCCAACCGAACAATGGAGGCTTCGCCCCTTTCATCTATCAAATATAGGCTCGTATTCATGGCTTCATCATTTGATTCTTTGGTTGCATATCAGAACCTGAGACTCAGTTCTACGACTTTGACCGGTATTAGAGCTTCAGCGCCGTAAACCAACGAGAATAGGGTGGCCCCGGTACTGGACTTCGAGGTCGTACGGTATGCCCACAGGACCTCGGGCAAGGTTTCTTTCCTTTTTCCCTTGGCGTCGGTCAACCTCTTCTTGAGGTTTTGGAGTACGGTTTTGTTAGTGGACTCTGCTTGTCCGTTCCCACTAGGGTGATAGGGTGTTGATAGGATCCTTTTGATCTTATGGTCCTTGAGAAACTTGCTTACTCTACTGTCGATGAACTGTTTCCCGTTATTGCACATGATCTCGGTCGGCATTCTGAACCGACATATAATGTGGTCCCAAATAAAATCGATGACCTCCTTCTCCCTGACCTTCTCATATGCCTGGGCTTCCACCCACTTATAAATATAGTCAGACATAAATAATATAAATTGAGCCTTACCGGGTGCCCATGGAAGGGGGCCAACGATGTCCATCTCCCATGTCATGAACGACCATGGTGACAAGACCGAATGCAGCTGCTCCCCGGCTCGATGAATCATTGGAGCATGACTTTGGCATTCATCACATTTTCGTACGAACTCCTTCGCATCCTTTTCTATGTCAGCCCAGTAGTAGCCGACTCTAATTATTTTTTGAACCAATGATTTGGCGCCTGAATGATTTCCGCATATGCCTTCGTGAATTTCCCTCAGAACGTACTCTATATCTCCCGGTCCTAGACATATCACAAGCGGGCCATTGAATGTTCTTCTGAACAGTGTTCCATCTTCGGACAAACTAAACTAGGCAGCCTTCGTACGTAGGGCCCTCGATTCTTTTGGATCTGAGGGCAGTTTTCCGGTCTTCAGATATTTTATATATTTGTTTCTCCAGTCCTAAGTTAGGCTCGTTGAGTTTATCTCGGCGTGGCCTTCTTCAACCACCGATCTCATGAGTTCTACGATTATCCCCGAGTTGAACTCATCGTCTTCGACCGACGACCCCAAGTTAGCAAGGGCATCGGCCTCACTGTTTTGATCTTGAGGTACGTGTTGTAGAGTCCACTCCTTGAACCGATGTAATGTTACCTACAACTTATCCAGGTGCCTTTGCATCTGTTCCTCTCTGACCTCGAACGTCCCATTAACTTGGTTCACCACAAAGAGGGAGTCGCACTTAGCTTTGATTATCTCCATGATAAGTGCGGATTTTGACTACTTATTAGCGCCTTTTAGCTTTCGTTTTAGTCCAAAAAGGGTTAATTGTGTTCCCGAAAGCTAATGAAACGTGCCTAATTGCAGGAATATTGGAAGATGAGCTCCCAAGATGAAATCCAACTTAAGAAGGAGTAATCTGAATTCAAGGACAAAAACAGGCACAAAAGTTCAGAAGTGCGGACCGCAGAATATCATCTGCGGCTGCAGGTTGTGAAGAAATCCCCATAAGAGAAATGTGCAAAGTGTCGTCCGCACATAAATTGTGCGGCCGAAGAAGCTGTGTTAGAGAAAAGGTTCAGAGAACCTGCATCTCAAAGTGCGGACCACACAATTATTGTGCGGCCATAAAAGAAGAGCCACGCGGTCGCACTCACATTTGTGCGGACCGCAAAAGAGCAAGGTGCGGTCGCACTTAGAATTGTGCAGACCGCCGAAAGAAAGCAGTGCGGATGGAGATTAGAATTATGTGACCGCATATTTCCACTTCCGTCAAGCTGAAGAAAAGTGCGGACCGCGCATGGAATTGTGTGGCCGCAGAACCTCCGAAAGGGCATTTTTGTCCGAAAATTCTAGCTTTGTATAAATAGAAGGGTTTCACTTTTTTAGGTCAACTTTTTACATCAGTTGCTACAGTAGACGGTTTCTTTTCCTCTTTTTAGTAGTTTTTGCTATTTTGAATTATTTGAACATAGATTTTGTCATCTTAATTATCAATATGGGTTTAATTATCATTTCTTCTCCGATTTCTTCTAGTTGAAGCATGAGTAGCTAAATTTTCACTAGGGTTGTGACTCGACCCTAGTGTGTAAACTTAATTGGTGTTTGATTTATTTCTTGTTTATGGTTGGGTGTTTATTAACTAGCCTTGTTCTTGTTTTTATTTGAAGAATTAATGGTTGTAAACATTAATTCATGCCTATTTGACTTGGTCTCTACTTGAGAAAGAGAGACTTAGTCTAGAAAAACTTGGCTACAAGAAATTGGGTCAATTAAGAGATTGATAAGCCCAATTAAAGGGTTGAACCTAGAGATAGTAAAACCCGACTTGAGCTTCTTATCAACTATTTTGTTTAATACCCATTTGGACTTGAGAAAGCCAAATTGGGAAAAACCACTCTCTGGCCGAGAGGTATTGAGTGGGTACTTGAGTGTTGATAGCTATAATATACCCCGACCAATAAAACAAGCTTTAAAGTTTACAACCCATTAGGCAAATACCTAGGTGAAGGTCTTAACCCTAGGCTTTTTATATCAATCGAAAAACAACAAATACAATTTCCTAGTTTCATTCTTTGAATTGCAATCGTAGTTTAATTTAGATTTTCAAACAAAACCAAATATTGCGTAAGTGCAAATTTAGATATACAAACTCACGCGCTAAGATATATACTACTAACACCCATTCATATAGCTCCCTGCAGAATTCGACCCTGACTCTTGTTGGGTATTACTATTGCATCGACCGTTTTCATAAATCAAAGAGAGGAGTGAAATTGGACGAGATCAATTTTTGGTGTCGTTGCCGGGGAGCTAAAAACGGTGTTAGCTATATAGTTAGGTGTGTTTTTGGGATATCTTCTTTTACTTCTTTGTTACTAACGTGTGAGTATTATAAGTGCAATAATAGAAAACAACGATCTCGGAAACATAGCTGTGGGGGATGTGGATGTTGAGGATGATCAAATGGATGAGGTCTCTCTTGAACCTCATGCCAATAAACGAGGCCGACCGCCTCAAGACAATGTACCCGCTCCACCCCCACCTCCACCACGAGCGGCTCCACACCGGGTGTTGCCGAATGAAAGGTATGCAAGTGCTATAGTCCCTCCCCGTATTAGGGCGGGCAACTTCCAAATAACCAACGTGATGCTCACTTTACTCGAGCAATGAGGGTTCTTCACCAGTGCACCGGGTCAAAATGCATATAAACATTTGAAGGGGTTCGTAGATACGTGTTGGAGGAGCAAACAAACAAATGTCTCCGAGAATACTTTGAGGCTAAGCCTTTTTCCCTTCTCTCTACGGGGAAAAGCTTTAGATTGGTTGGAACGTTTGCCAAATCATTCCATTCATACTTGGGATGAACTAGCGGAGAAATTTATTTCAAAGAACTTCTCTCACGGGCATATGGCTATTCTTCGGGATGAAATTCTAGCATTCAAGCAAGAGTCCAATGAATCACTGCACGAGATATGGGAAAGATATAGAACAATGGTGAAAAAGAATGCCCCAACAATGATATGATGGAGAACATGATTCAACAAACATTCTATCGGGGGATCAATACCACCAACTAATGTGTAATGAACTAACTTGTCGGTGGGAAGTGTGATATTTTGGATGAGATGGCGGATACTTCATCGGCGTGGAAATCTAGAGCCAATGTTCCACAAGGTGATCCAAATATGATTATTCTTCATAAAGAGTTACATAACCATGGGCAAGCCATAGCCGAGTTGACAACTACCATGAACCAATTGGCAAAGGCTCAACTTTAACAAGTGCAAAACCCGAGGCAAGTCAATGCTTTGGAGGGAGTCAATATGATGGTAAACAAGAGAAGAACAAAAATTCCACAAGCGCAATAAAGAGTGGACAACGTTGTGCAAGATGATAGTGTGTTTGATCAAGGTGATTCTTACAATGATCAAGAAGAAGAGGTCTAATATGTGAACAACTTTCAAGGGAAAAGAAAAAACTTCCAAGTCCCTAGTCAACAACAATGGAGACCTTCAAATAATCAAGGCAATTGAAATTCTAACAACCAAGGTAATTGGAATAGTGGAAACAATTAAGGCAATTGGAATAACAACAATCAAGGCAATTGGAGTGGAAGCAATAACTAAGGAAATTGGCAAAACAATAATAACAAAGGCAATTAGGGAGGCAATAACCAAGGCGGGTGGAACAACAACCAAGGAAATCGGAGGACGGGTTTTCAAAGGCCCCCGATGAATCAACAACCGAGCAACCCACCTCTTTATCCTTCTCATGGTCCTAGTTTCTCCAACAATGAAATGGGTCGTATTAAGAACATGTTCAAGCAAATGATGGAGAAGAATGTCGATTCTGATGCCCAACTTGATTCACACAACACATCAATCTGAAACTTAGAAGTGCAATTGGGTCAAATCTCTCAAGCTTTAAATTCTCGTCCTAAGGGGGCACTACCAAGTGATACGGTGGTGACCCCGAAGGGTGGAAAAAATACGGCGCATGTCATGGCCGTTACTACAAGAAGTGGAAGAGGTTGGAATGCACCTACCTCAAGTCAAAGGCAACTTGTGGATGATGAGCAACTGGTAGAAGAAGAGGAGATTCCAAACAATATTGTGCACGCAAATGAGGAAGTGCGGATTGATATTGATGACACGGTGGAAGAGACTCAAGAGGATGTGAACCAGTCTACGGATCATGTGATTGACATATCGGAACCGGTAGTGCAAAAAGCTAAGGCACCATTGCCTAAGACACCTCCTCCCTATCCTCAAAGGCTTGCCAAGAAAAATGGCAAGAATCAATTCAAAAGGTTCATTGATATGATGAAGAGTCTCTCGATAAATATGCCATTAGTTGAAGCCTTGGAGCAAATGCCCGGATATACAAAGTTTATGAAGGACTTGGTGACAAAAAAATGGTCGATGAATTTTGAAACTATCAAAGTCACTCACCAAGTCAGTGCAATTGTGCATTCGATGGATCTTAAGTTGGAAGATACCGGTGCTTTCACAATCCCTTGTACCATTAGAAGTAAGGGTGTTCAAAACCGAATCGAAACCGAAAATCGAACCATAAAAGTGACTTAATGGCTTATTGATAACGGGTTATCGGTTTAACGGATGAGGAACGGATTGAAATTTTATTATTAATGGCATATATATATATATATATATATATATATATATATATATATTATCCAATAGGTAAAGGGATAAAGACTATCAATCAAACTTCCACTTACTCGGTATTGGATCAGTAATCAGTATTACACTATTACTTTATTAGAATATAGAAACCCTAACATATAAAATTCCTAATTTTCCTCAGATCTCATAAGCAACAACAACCCAGTGCCCATCCCTCTCGAGTCTCGCCTCTCCCTCTCGCCGTCTCGCATCGCCTCTCACAATCTCAACACAATTCTCAGAACCAGATTTCAAAACCCCAGTTACGGGCTTACGGTCATAGCTAGAGCACTAGATGGTAAGTTTATTTCTTCTCCTTTTCGAATCTTTACTTGATGATCGAATCTTTAGTTCTGCTATTGATAAAATAGACCAAATCTATGTCAAAAATATGGGGAAATGTCAAAATTATTCTAGGGATTAAAAGAGGGATTTCGTGGCAGAAGAATGCCATTTTCCTCGTCATACTTTGTCTGGAAATAAATTTACTTTCTAATTCGATTTCGATTCAGTTCTAAATGAAAAAAACTTCTTCGACATCAAAAAGATTGTAGCTTTTTTATCATTCGTATTCATTCATTTTCTTTTCTTGTTGCAGTGACTCATAGCATGGCTGAAAATATACAAAGTAATAAGGTTATGGGTGAAAGTGGGGCTTCTAATTCAAGTGCAATAAGTCAAGCTGAAACAGCGGAGTAAAATATAACCAAAAAAAGGAAAAAAAAGGTTTGTTATGTGGGATCATTTTACAGAAATTATTACTTCCGAAGGGAGTACAAAAGCAAGATGTGACTATTGCTTTATTGAGTATTATTTTAAGACCAAAGACGGTACGTCGATACTTCTTTCTCATGTGTTTAAGTGTCCTAAACGCCCTTCTATTGTTGATAAAAAAAATCAAATTTAGTCTTTCAATCTCTTCCGGGGGTAGTCAGGGTGACGAAGCTATTTTTACTTGGAAATTTGATCAAGAAGAGTGTAGGAAGGCATTATGTCGTATGGTAATACTTGATGAGCTTCCTTTCAGCTTTGTTGAGAAAGAAGGTTTTAGAAACTTTATGAAAGTGGCGCAACCTTATTTTCGGATCCCTTTCCGTAGTACTGTAACTAGGGATTGTTTTGATATTTTTAACGAAGAAAAACAAAAGTTGACGAGGTCTTTTATAGAAACAAAATAAAGAGTATGTATTACCATCGATACCTGGACTTCTATACAAAGAATCAATTACATGTGTATCATAGCCCATTGGATTGATAGTGAATGGAATATGCATAAGAGAATAATTAATTTTTGTCCTATTGTTAGTCATAAAGGCGAAGATATGGCACATGGTATTGGTAGGTGCTTACGTGAGTGGGGGATACATAAGATCTTCACTATCACAGTTGATAATGCAAGCTCAAATGATGTGACAGTAAAAGAATTGTCTAAGCAATTAACAAAAATGGGAATTAATTTGATGAACGGTAATCACCTTCACATGAGATGTATGGCTCACATCATGAATCTTGTGGTCCAGGATGGTTTAAAATAATCTTTAGTGTCTATTGAACATGTTAGGCATGCAGTGAGATATGTTAGGCAATCTCCTGCGAGGTTGAAGAGGTTTCAAGAGTGTTTTGATGATGAACAACTCAATTGTAAAAAAACTTTATGTTTGGATGTTCCAACTAGGTGGAATTCCACCTACTTGATGTTGCGTAGGGCTGTTGAATTTGAAAGTGCATTTTCACATTATGCTTCTAGTGAAATTGGCCTCAGACATTATCTTGAGCATTCTTATATTGAAGTTGGAATTCCTACAGATGAGCTTTTGAGTAGTGATTGGGAGAATATAAAAAGAATTACAAAGTTTCTTGAAATCTTCTATCTTCGTACTTTGAAAATATCTAGATCACATTATGTTATATCGAATATTTATTTTCTTGAAATTTGTGCGGTTGTTGTTTATTTGAAGCAATTGATAGCAAATGAAGATACAATTTTAAGTGAATTATTTGAACATAGATTTTGTCATCTTAATTATCAATATGGGTTTAATTATAATTTCTTCTCCTATTTCTTCTAGTTTAAGCATGAGTAGCAAAATTTTTACTAGGGTTGTGACTCAACCCTAGTGTGTAAACTTAATGGGTGTTTGATTTATTTCTTGTTTATGGTTAGGTGTTTATTAACTAGCCTTGTTCTTGTTTTTATTTGAAGAATTAATGGTTGTAAACATTAATTCATGCCTATTTGACTTGGTCTCTACTTGAGAAAGAGAGACTTAGTCTAGAAAAACTTGGCTAGCAAGAAATTGGGTCAATCGAGAGATTGATAAGCCCAATTAAATGGTTGAACCTAGAGATAGTAAAACCTGACTTGAGCTTCTTATGAACTATTTTGTCCAATACTCATTTGGACTTGAGAAAGCCAAATTGAGAAAAATCACTCTCTGGCCGAGAGGTATTGAGTGGGTACTTGAGTGTTGATAGCTATAATACACCCCGACCAATAAAACAAGCTTTAAAATTTATAACCTATTAGGCAAGCACCTAGGTGAAAGTCATAGCCCTAGGCCTTTTATATCATTTGAAAAACAACAAAAACAATTTCTTAGTTTCATTATTTGAATCGCAATCGTTGTTAGTTTAGATTTTCAAACAAACCCAAATATTGCATAAGTAAAAATTTAGATATACAAACTCACGCGCTAAGATATATACTACTAACACACATTCATATAGCTCCCTGCGGAATTCGACCCCGAATCTTGTTGGGTATTACTATTGCATCGACCGTTTTCATAACCTCAAAGAGAGGAGTGAAATTAGACGAGATCACTCTGCCCCAAGCTTTTGGCTAGTCCGAGACCTGCAAGCTTGGCCTCATATTCGGCCTCGTTGTTATTCAATTTTACAGTCCTAATAAATTATCTAACTACATTATCTGTTGGTGACTTCAATACGATGCCAAGACCATACCCATTTGCGTTCGAGGCGCCATCCGTAAAGAGGATCCAGTTCCCCGAATAAGTCCCTGATTTCAACAATAACTCTCTTTCGAACTCGGGTATTAGGGCCGACGTAAAGTCAGCGATAAAGTCTGCCAAAATTTGAGATTTAATGGCGGTCCGGGGCCAATATTCAATATCGTACCCGCTGATCTCCACGGCCCATTTGGCCAACCGTCCCGAGATCTCAAGTTTATGCATTAAATTTCTCAATGGGTAAGTAGTCACAACACATATGGAGTGACATTGAAAATACGGTTTCAGATTCCTAGAGGCGCTTAGCAAAGCGAGCGCCAATTTCCCTAGGTGAGGGTATCTAGTTTTGGCCTCGCCTAAAGTCCTGCTGACATAGTAAATTGGAAATTGCGTACCTTTCTCTTCTCGTACTAGGAATCCACTTACCGTTATCTCCGATACTCCCAGGTACATGTATAGCTGCTCGTCTGTCTTCGGCGTGTGGAGCAACGGTGGGCTCGATAAATATCGCTTGAGCTCCTCCAAGGCTCGTTGGCACTCCGGGGTCCACAAGAAGTTATTCTTCTTTTTTCAACAGTGAGAAAAATTGGTGACTCTTGTCGGAAGAGCTCGAGATGAACCGCCCCAGGGTGGCTATGCATCCGGTTAATCTCTGCATGGCCTTCACATTGTCCACAACAGTGATATCCTCGAAGGCTTTGATCTTATCGGGGTTGATCTCGATTCCCCGGTTGGATACCATGAATTCAAGGAATTTACCGGATCCTACTCCAAATGCACACTTCTCCGAATTCAGCTTCATATTGTATTTCTTAAATATGCTGAAGGTTTCCTGCAAATATTTCAAATAGTCCTCTGCTCGCACGGACTTAACTAACATATCGTCAATGTAAACCTCCATTGATTTTCCTTTTTGTTCCTCAAACAACCGGTTTACTAGGCGTTGGTAAGTGGCACCGGCATTTTAGTCTGAATGGCATCATATTATAGCAGTATGTGCCGTACTTAGTGATAAAAGAGGTTTTCTCCTGATCGCTCGGGTTCATCCGTATTTGGTTGTACCCGGAATAGGGGTCAAGAAAACTGAGGATCTCGTGGCCGGCCGTTGCATCGATCATGCGATCGATATTGGGCAGAGGGAAGGAGTCCTTGGGACATGCCTTATTCAAGTCCTTATAGTCTACACACATTCTTAATTTATTCCCTTTTTTAAGGACTACCACTACGTTTGCTAACTAATCCAGGTATTTAACCTCCCGAATGGACCCTATTTTAAGGAGTTTAGATACCTCATCCTTGATGAAAGCATGTTTGACCTCAGACTGGGTCTCCCCTTCTTCTTGACCGGGTGGAACTTCGGGTCCAGGCTTAGCTTGTGAGTGGTTATTTCCGGCGGGATCCCTATCATATCAAGGTGAGACCAAGCGAAACAATCTTCGTTAGCTATAAGAAATTGAATGAGTTTTTTCCTGAGCTCGGGGCTTAACCTCGTGCCCATGTATACCTTTCTATCGGGCAAGTGTTCGATTAGTACGACTTCCTCCAGTTCCTCGACCGTTGATTTGATAGTGTCGGAATCGTCGGGGGCTATGAAGAATCTGGGAACTCCATAGTCGTCGTCCTCGTCTACCCCTTGTTTCTCTGGTTCTGTCGAGGCTGGTACTGGTAATTGCTATTTGGCCTCGTCTTTGGCCACCGGATTCGGACCCTTCGATATCGAGAGTGTGGATGTAGGGATCACCTCATCGACCGCGAACATTTCCTTGGCGGATGGTTGTTCCCTATAAACTATTTTGATTCCTCCGGGTGTCGGGAATTTCAGCACCTGGTGCAGTGTTGAGGGTATTGCTCTCATGTTGTGAATCCATGGCCTCCTGAACAAAGCGTTGTATCTCATATCTCCTTCGATTACATAGAACTTGGATTCCTAAATGGTTCTGGCAACGTTCACCGGTAATGTTATCTCCCCTTTAGTGGTCTCACATGCCATGTTGAACCCGTTCAGGACTCGGACCGCAGGTACGATCTGATGTTGTAGGCCGAGTTGTTCCACGACCCTCGATCTGATGATGTTGGCTGAGCTACCTGGATCAATTAACACACGCTTAACTCGAAATTTATTTATGAGTACCGATATTACCAACGTATCATTGTGGGGTTTCACGATCCCCTCAGCATCCTGATCGTTGAAAGACAAGATTCCTTCCGGTACATAATCCTGCGTCCATTTTTCCCTTGTGATGGATACTTTGGTGTGCTTCAGCATCGGGCCCTGGGGAATGTCGACCCCACCGATGATCATGTTAATGACATGCTGAGGTTTCTCCGGCTCGGTCTGTTTATTAGAATCCATGTTCCTGAAGTGGTTCTTGGCCCGATCACTCAGGAACTCTCGGAGATGTCTGTTGTTGAACAACCGGACCACCTCCTCTCTTAATTGTCGGCAGTCCTCTGTTCTGTGGCCATGAGTGCCGTGATATTTGCACATTAGGTTAGGATCCCTTTGGGCTGGATCGTACTGTAGAGGTCAAGACTATTTGGTATCTTTGATGTGTCCGGTGGCAGATACGATAGCGGCAGCATCAACGTTGAAGTTGTACTCTGATAATCTTGGCGCTTCTTTAGGCCCGACAGGCCTGTCGAAGCTGTTTTTGCCCGTGAGTCCCCGGTTGTTTTGACCTCGGTCGTTTCTCCTTTCATTTCTCATAGGGTTCCGCCGGGATCCACTGCTTCTTCGGTCTCCAATGTATGGCTGATATCGATCCATGTTTGACCTCGATTCACGATCAATGTCTCTCTTGACTCTGTCGATGGTTATGACGGGATACACGGACCCAGAAGTGGACTCAAGCTGATCATCTTCGACCCTGATTTTCGATTGATACCGGTTATGGACATCGGCCCAAGTGATGGCCGAATATTCTACCAAGTTTTGTTTCAACTACTATGTAGCCAACGAGCTTCGAATGTTGAGTCCTTGGGTGAAAGCCTGAACGGCCCAATCATCCACGACCGGGGGTAAATCCATCCGTTCCATTTGAAACCGGGACACAAATTCCCTGAGCATCTCGTTATCCCTTTGCTTTACTTTGAAAAGGTCTGACTTCCTGGTCTCGACCTTGATAGCCCCGGCGTGTGCTTTTACGAAGGAATCTGCAAGCATAGCAAACGATTCAATAGAATTAGGAGGTAAGTTGTGATAACATATCATAGCTCCTTTTGACAGGATCTCCCTGAACTTTTTCAACAAGACAGACTCGATCTCATCATCATCCTCCAAATCGTTCCCTTTGATAGCACATGTATATGAAGTCACATGCTCATTTGGGTCGGTCGTTCTGTTATACTTAGGAATCTCGAGCATGCGGAATTTATTAGGGATCGGCTTAGGAGTCGTGCTCGGAGGGAAAGGATTTTGAACGAACTTCTTGGAATCCAGGCCTTTTAATATCGGCGGTGATCCTGGGATTTGGTCAACCCTGGAGTTGTAGGTTTCCGCCTTTTTGTCATTAGCTTCGATTTTCTTCTCAACTGATTCTACCCATTTTGTTAGTTCCTCCAGCATCTTTATGATCTCGGGGTTGGTCCCCAATTCATTTTCATTCGGCCTCTCTGCGACCAGTTTATTTTTGCGGGTGACTTCCCGGGATGGATCAGGTTCAATTCTGCTCGGTGCGCGGTTTTGGTTCTGTAACTGGGCTATTGCCGCCTGTTGAGCCTGCAACATTTTGAAGATCACCCGTAGATTGATCTCGTGCCCTCCAATGTCTTGTGTATTTTGGGTTGTTGATCGGGCGTCACCATGGACGCTATTTAAGGTTCGGCAGGCAGATTTGCGTTGATGGCCATCTGCGAGTTGGCGTCAATCGGGTCAGCGATCGAAATTCCAACAGGATCAACAGGTAGTGCCCCGCCACTAGGCACTATGCTATTTTCGCCGTGAAGACCGGACTCATCGCCAACATGTAGAGGTGCTGACTCGGAGTTTGACATTTTGAGCTTTAACGTGAAATTAGAGACACTCCAAAGAACAAGTGTAAAGTAGTGTGTGTGTTATAGAAATTTGTATCAAACAGCCACTATTATCCTCATCCCCACGGTGGGCGCCAAACTATTTACCCTCAAAATCGGATAATAATTAAATTTGCAAGTGATTTTGAGGATACGCGGATTTATTTAACACAAAGCAATAAATGAAGACAAACTAAATAAATAAGGATAAAGTAAGCTCAAACCACACGAGAAAGACGATTTAAGCCTTAGTGAAATATTTGCCCTCGATCTGGGCTCGTAACAACAAGCACTGATGAACGAACGCAGAAGAACTAATAACTGGAAAAGTAATGATATATTGCCTTGGAATGCGTGTTACAATGTACTTTATGAATTATCAGACCCCCTTTATATAGTAGAGAAGTCATACTTTAGGTACAATTCTATAAAAGATAAAAAATCTTTTGATTTACTGATTGTTGATTCTTTATCGTATGTGCCGAGATTCCCGCCGTAATATCCGGCCGGTCACAGATATTTCTGTCTTCCGTTGGCTATACTGGCAATGTTTCTTCAAAGTCGTTTGAGGCTAGGACCGGTTTCGGGATCATGGCCTCGATATTCTCGAAGGCAGGCGTCCTATCTCCAGGTTCTAGCCCGGTGGGACTTGGGGTCGATCTTCAATCCTTTATTGTCATGTCTCGAGCCTGGCTTACCATGTCGGAGGGTAGGATGCACCATGAGCTCGATTTCGATCGTATACAACTATATAAAATAAATGTTATGAGTCGAAATTTTGTATGAAAATGTAATAAAATAGTGTGACCCAACTAGACTGCACTGGTTAGAACGTTGCTGAAATTCTAACTTGTGACACTACAGTTGGAATTGTAATTGTACCTCCATAGCTACACTATAGTGTTGCTTTAGAGTTTAGAACATAATAACTCAAAGTACAAAATTTTCTTCGACAGCGCGACCTTACAAAAATTTGAATATAATGTAGTTGGGAGAAAATTCAGTAATTAATTTTGAATATGCTTTTCGGTCCTTTTTTTTTTTTTTTCTGACAGAGCTTCTCGCCCCTCACTATAAGGGAAAATGGAAAAAATAAATTGGTCATGGATGATGACATGGGGACATAAATTAATAATAGTAAATCAACTAAACAAGAATTTTGAAAAGTTCAACTGGTGCTTTACCTGATAAATTAAGAATATTGTTCAAACAACTCGAGACCAAACTCTCAGAAATTCTTCGATCTTGAATAAAAACAGAAAAATAGGAAGAGATGAAAGTTTCTTTGTTATGTGTCTTAGTCGTGACTTGTGACTTTGTTCAAGGCATGGTTTCGGACATGTCCGAAATCAAAATAAAGAGACAGTCCAAAGTATAACAATGTAATAAATTAATGTACAGATAGATGTTTGAATCTTTGACAATTCCTGTGATTTCAAGTGGCCCCTTTCATATATCAATCACCCTCTCAAAGAATTGGCTTCCATAACCTTATTTGGTTATATGAATCCAACAGTACAAGCTGTCACATTCCTCACGAATAACATATAGATTACTGGCAAATTCAATTCAGAATTTAGATGTTGTGGACTGAGATAAAAAGGCGTGCTCAAAAATATATCTCCAACTCTATCGATATTTAATTTACCCACATATACATTAAAGTTCGACCTGGAGCACCAGGTTCTGTCGAAATATATGAAAAGCCAGTCAAAAAGAAAAATAAAATTGGCATAATTTCTTGCTTCCCCAAATATTTCTTCTCCTTTCCCTACCATTTGATAAAGTGGAAACTCTTGAAAGTAAAGAACATACAGAAGTAGTTACAAAAATAAAGTGACTGCTTTAACAGAGCTAGTGGTTCTTACAATGTGATATATTATACAAAAAAACATATGTGAATTAAGAATAATTTTACATATAGCTTTACAAAACATATGAACAAATAGCAGTATACAAATAAAAACAAAGCCTCAATCAACTATACTGGCAAAACCTTATGATGGGACATGAATGTCTAGATTAATGAGAACGAACTCGCATTAAAGCAGGCAGCAAGCAACACTGCTTTTTTTTCTGTCCTAGTAAAGAAAGAATCTTAAGTTCCATTGGAAAGATTTTATTTGTCCAAGAAATTTGTAAATAATCCAAGTATGCACAAACCACACAAGTTGTGGATGTTCCAAATTCGCATTTAAGGCCGGTTCATAGTTTTCCTGGACAGGGCTATGTACTTAGTGCTTGACCTGTACTGGTAATGTGTGAACTTTGGATGAAGTTGATATCTTTGAGGAAACTGTCTTACTTCCTGCTGGCACTTTCTTGGAAGCTGCTGAACCTGAACCCTTAGCTGCTGTTCTTTCCGCGATTCTTTTCTGTCTCTCAATCACTAATTCTTCCATTCTCTTGCGCATTTCTTCCTCCTATATAAGGAAATGAACATGTATAAAATATAAGAAAGATACAAAATAATGGAGGCAGAAACAATTAAAGAATGAGGTTACTGGTTGTTGTCGTACCCGATCTAATTTACTCTTCTGGGTTGTCAGCTTGTTAGAAGGAGACATCTTCTTGCTCTTCGCTAAAGCATCAATCCTGCTCCTTGACAAGGATCCCCCGGAGACTTTAGACCTTGCATCTTTTCCGGTCTTTGCAGGACCTTCCTTCTTACTTGTGCCTTTACTTTTTGCAGGAGCATTTTCTTCAGTAGAACTATTTACCTCAACAGCAGAAGATTTTTTCTCAATTCCCATGAAAGAAGCTTCAATCCCAAAATCCAACTGTGGTTGCCAAGATGCCTCAACGGGATCCAAACTTGGGTCTCTTGCAAGCACCACACAGAGGTCATCAGGTTGACTGGCCGCAGATGTACAAACCTTGGCTTTTGATGCAACTGGATCAGCGTTTTCTGCGGCAAGCATGTCTGCGTCCATGCTAATATCTGTTTTCCACTGAGAGTTATAATGATCATCAAAAGATGGTTGAGATTGTACCATGAAAGAATCATCAATCGGAGCAGCTCTTTCACTTTCGGTGTGAGAGGAACTTTTCTGCATTGACGTGCTACTGTCATTGTCAAATATTATTTGCTTAGCCTCTTGAGTTTCTGAACTGCCAGAGTGGTTGACAACAAACCAATCTTCCCCCTTACTATTTCTAATAGTGGAGGATTCAGCACCAAAATCAGACAGAGTTCCCAATGCACTTCCCCCTGATGGTTCTTTGTGCGAAAATAGAAGATGCTCATCTTCACAAACTCCTTTCTTCAAACTTGGCCGCATATCCTCACCATTGGCAAAATCTACCATGCTAACCTTTGTGCCACTTTGTTCATGATTTTTAGTCATGAGAAGAGAATCATCAGTTGTCAGATGCTCTCTTCTGACCTTCTCAGATCCCAATTCCGCACCATTGCTAATTTTGAATGAAACCCCGTCACCAGAATTTTTTATCCCACAGCCTTCATCCTGGAAGTTCAAAGGATCGCTTACCCCATTCATACTTGACTCCTCACAACTCATCAGAATATTCTGGAATGCACCCCATGCCTCATTTCCTTTTGCTTTCTCAGATGTCTTTGGCGACACACCCTCATTTAGGTCCGTTTCGCCATAACCATTTGATTCATTCTTGTTCCTTCGTGCTCTTGAGTTGCGACGTTTCTCCAGTATTGCAACAGCATCATCTACCTGCTCTTTAATAGAATCTTCATCGAGTAAAAGAGATTCAGCTGAAGAAGAATCATAAGAGGAACCATCCTTTTCCTCATTCTTTCTATTGGAAGTGATATAATTGATATTGCGGATTACAACTGTTTTTGAGGATTTCTTCTTGTGTTTTTTAGTATGTGAGTTCTCCCTTGAAGAATGGTTTTTCTCATGCTTCCTAACTTCATCTGAATCAGTTCCAGAATCAGAGGCACTGGACTCAGTTTGTTCATCATCTTCTAAACTGTCATGTTCTTTCTCCTTCTTTGATCGTCTGCGAGAGTCTCGAACAGGACCATTGGTTGAGCCATTTACACTTTGTGGCCACTGCATATGTGCTGGATAATACTGTAAAGGATGCATGCCAGCATAAGGAATCTGTTGAGCTGGACCATGAAAGTTGTACATATACGGAGGAATCTGATTCTGCCATGGCATCTGCATCTGAGCTTTTGCTGACATGGACGGCTCTGATGCAGGAAGATTCTCATCTGCACATATATCAGTTGATATTACCCAAAAAAAAAAAAGCAGAGTCTATGCTGTAGACATAAGTTTTATATGTACATATATTGGTACACAAAACGTTTCTTGATCATCGGTCATCGGTATGTAGTACCATATCCAATATAGTTATTACGACAGGCCTTTTCTTGAGCAGTTAAAACTACAATTGTTCAGCAAATATTTCCCTTTTGTATTTTGACTGACACAAAGTATAAACATGAGACCTAAGTACCTGGCAAAGTGGACTATGCCAATAACATTAACAACCAGCTAAACTTAAATCTAGTAAAAAAAATCGACGCTAGGAAAGGATAGACAGGATACCTCTGACACCATTTGAATTTGTTGATTCCTTCGAGTCAGAACTATCCAAAGAGCCACTATTGTCATATGCAAGAATAACACCTTGATTTCCCAAGTAGGACAGCTCTGCTGGGGAGCATGCCTTCATTGCAGCCACCTCATCCATCCATTGGCCATCTGTGTGCTTTTGCTTGTAAAGTTCCTTGAAGTCAACACATGCTTCCCTACAAGAAAGATAAGAACACACAATTTCAAATTACAAGACGCCTGGAACTATAACAGTTGACTCAATCTTGACATCCTCCCATATAGTATTATGTATACAATGAAAGACGTATAAGCTTCTTATTTTATCATCCAAGAGCTACACTAAAGGAGTTTACTAGTTCCATGTCTAGGTTAAGCTTCCTTTGAAAATAAATATATATGGAAACCATTTAAGATTTTACCTTTTAGCGAATTGAAAGAGTAAGACACACAGAGATAGAAATGAAGGATAGACATAACAAAGTCCAATGCTCAATCTGCACCCCCCTAAAAAATAGATTTCTTTGGTTGTTAGACAGCAGATTTCCTTGGACTCTGTTTCTGTTATGCACCAGAATGGAGCAAAGGTTCACGGTGATGATAGGAACACGCCATAAAAATTTCTTCCCAATAAAATAGTCAAATAAAAACTCTGGCGATCCAATTTATACCAGTTGATTTTTATCTACACACATATGCTAATCAACTTAGGTTATGAAGACACTATATTCTATCATACCTAAGACGTAAGGCACCAAAAGAATTAGCAAACTGTAGTAGATCATCCAGTTGGTCTATCTCAAAGCCAGCAACTGTTGCACGTGCATAAGCCATGGCCTGTTCTTTCCGAAGTAATGCTTTTCGGGTATCCATGAGACGCTGAAGCCGAATCCTGACAAGGATAAAAAATGAAAGTTCGATAAGACACTCAGCAGAGATGGATTTGTCATTCACTGCTGCTTCGAAGGACAGATAACTTACTTGGAGTTTTCTTTTGGTGCAGCATTATTAGCTTCTTCGGTTTCACTTTTTGCCTAGAATAACCCATTAAAGTGAAACTTTCTGATGAGCTACTAGACTAAAAGAAAATCACTAGCCAAAAGTTCTACCAGTGATAAAGTAAAATACCTTGAAGGAATCATTTGATCTCCTCGTGGTCTCGCTATTAGCTGGTGAGCTTCCTGTAAGTCAAGCAACAAATGTACATTAGCCCCTATCTGAATACCATAAGGACTCTACTGAGAAAGGTATGAATGCTATTTATCATAAAAAGAAGAAAGCTGGAAAACTAATGGACAATAAAAGAATCAAAATAATGAAACTCTAATCTGATTTGATGTATATGTTAGGAGAACTTATCAGTATGTCTTGAACATACCTTCCTCTGAATTGCCATTGGAGCATTCATTGGATTGAATGGAACTCTCGATCTGTGAAATCTCTCGTTCCAAACGCATAAACCTCTCAAGAATTTCAGGTGTACTTACGAAGCGTACAAATCTGCAAGCGAACGCAAGGAAAGCCCAATTAATTAAATTTAGTCTTCTAGCATCAGCTCCAGATTTTGCTAGATCCAACTAAAAGTTCTTTAATTTTCAGTTATCTAACAGTTTGCAATTAAAATGTAGCTTCCAGTATGCAAAAGAATACTGTGAGACAGAAGTAATCAGCAGCATTGAGAACAAATGGTCTAAAGACGAGTGGGCACAGATCAGGTCCCACCTTCACCACCCTCCTTTTTGAAAATCAAGTAGATGATAAGAAAATTATACTAACAAATAGTTGTCTAATTAGCTTTATTAAGCTATTATATCTGGATAAATCAACAGGTTATTAGCAAAAAGTCCAATAAAGATACCTACTTTTTGAACCCATAATCATAATTCAGTGATGCGTTATGACCAATTTGCCAATAAGGGGACCTAAAGTATGTTTTTAGTTTACATTTTCTTTCTCCTTAACAGCTGGAGCTTTGCATTAATTAGAAACAACACCATAACCATTTACAATCAAGATCATCTGCAAGAAAATTTCAGCAATTCCAGAAGTTCCAAATGATTTAAGTAACAAAAACAACAAACCCAGTATAATCCCACAAGTAGGGTCTGGGAGGTAGTGTGCAGGCATACCTTACCCTACCCTCTGCCTTGAGGTACACTCTGCCTTGAGGTAGAGAGACTGTTTCCGATAGGAAACGGGCTCAAGGAAATATGAAAAGAAAGCAGTAGCAACAACAAGATAATAAGAAAACAAAGCGAAAGGCACAACGTGTAGTGATAGAGATCGAACAATAATAGAATACAAGACTAACTACTAATACTACTGGTATGGGAAGAAACAGCCCTGACTTCCTACTAACTTTCTATCCTAATTCTTGACTTCAACACCTTCCTATCAAGTAACCGATTCAAGGAACATTCACCAATATTGATGAACAATGAAACACATACAATTGAATGAAATTTAAAAGCTTAAAACTTGCCAAAGATCAAATAAAGATTATACCTTTGGAATGTGGATTTGGTGAACCAGTAGGCATGAGTAGAGGGTGGACGCATAGTGATTGAATAGCCACCTTTTGGAATCTGATCTTTAGCAAATTGCAAGTGAGAAATGAAGGGTTCCACCAACCCAGAAGCCAATTTCTCACTTTTTCCCCCAGAAAACACCACAAGATCACATCTTTTTCAACCAAAACACAGAAAAAATCCCAACTTTATCAGTTCCCATAACAATTTAAGCTAAAAAAGTTAAAACAAGAACTCATTACTACGTACTCATTAGATAAAGAAAGAAAAAAACCAACCTTGTTCTAGTTGGGGTAAGCTTCAACAGAGCATAATCAAGAAGGGTCCTGGAATCCATGTTCAATTTGGCTTAGTTTGAGAAAGGGAAAATGAGTGGAAGAAAAAGAAATGAAACTCAAATAGCAAAATGAGTGGGTGTGAAGAACAAAGACATGTTCAAGAACGTGACATTGAGAAATCTTTTAGTTGAAGATGAACTGTATTCTCAACACATGGGAAGAGAGCCAGCAAGAAATGATGAAGCAATGGCAAGAGTTGCACATGGAAAGAGATTTTTGAGCTTGTGACTATAAGCATATTTTTTCTTGACAATATGGAAGTGGGCCCCTTGTAACATTGCTGGCCCCACATTTTCTCTCAATTATTTCATTTTTATTCCACCCATTATCTCTTTGTCTTCACTCTTTTTTTTATGAAATTATTAAAAAATAATCTCCAAGGCCTCTAGAAAAAGATGCAAATTTATAAGATTGTTTTAGGTGAACCGACAGTTTTTCAATTTTTCTTTTCAAAATTAAATGTATGAGTATAAACTTTATACTACCAAAGATACTATAAGTCAATAATGCACATAATTTTGCTATTTGAGTTGTTAAGAATACATATATGGCATAGTCCTCTTTTTGTTTTTGTCTATACGACACTCTTTTTTATTTAATTTGTTTCAAATATTTTTTTATATGTAAAAATAATTTAATTATAAACTTTGCATGTTTTCCTTAATCATATGATTTTATAGTCATATAAATATCATGTCATGTTTAAAATTATAAATTTTAAAAAAAAATCTTTTATTTCTACTTTGGTGGTTCAGCCAAACATGTTTATATAAATTAAAGCGAAGTGAATAATTATTTGAACGTAAAAAATTTTTACTTAGAAAGTCAAGCAAAAAAAATTAGTGCCAAAGAAATAAATTTCAGCAGAAAAGAGGCTTGTTTTCTTTAATTACTTCCTTTACTTTTCTCTTCTTAATTATGATATATATATTATTCTCATGCATGAACATAAGTTGTCTATGGTTGCTTTAAGGATCCTGAAAAGAATGGTTTTCCTTCTAATGGGGTCCAGAATTGAGATCCTTGACTTTATAATCGATCTTGTTTACATATTTTTAAACTTTATTAGCAATAAATAATAGTTGGTAGTATGTATACGTAGATGAGGTGGAAATTAAAAGATAATTTGGATTAGTTGGGAGGTCTACATCTTTTCTAACCTCACTGTCTCACTTAATTGAGAAGATGGACTGATGGTGTCGGAGTGCGCTTATTTTAATTTACTTTTTAATTATTGGTGGATCTTACTCTAACCCCTCCACTTTTGCTAATTTTTGTGAAGGGTAAAGCTTTAACTTTTTAGTCTAATTTATGCATGTAATTTGTTTACACTATCATGTTAAATTGTTAAGATTACTTACAATAATATGTAATTGCCTAATAAATTCTAATATCTCAGCAAGAAAAAAGAAAAAAAAAAGAACTCATACGACAACGAAAATAATGGATGATCCGAATTACAGCAATAGTATTGTTCATATAACAAGTGAAATTAGTGACCGAAATAATAAAGCAGTCAATCTACAAATTAAATTACTTTAATAGTTAAAAGTCCTATACACTGATTAGGGGCGTATCGAGATTAAGGGGCATGGGTTCACGTGATTTCTCTCCTTAAATCATGCATAACAAATGATATTTTTTTAAAATTACTTAAATATATATATGTGTGCACTCATACTTAAAGACTCATATGGTGCAATAATGATTGAGTGAACTTCTACAAGTATAATTGGCGGTTCAAATCTCATTTCGGAAGATCTTATTTTTCGCACTGAGTATATATATAACCCGTTAAATATAAATTCTAGATTCACTAATGCACTCATTATCTTGAAATTTTGGATTCGTCTTTATATGCACTGTTAGTGTATATAAATAAAATCAAATTTGACATTCCATTTTCCGAGTAGCTACTAGTACTAGTGACATAAAGACCTTGAACATCTGAGTTTTACAGAAATCAAAGGAAAAGGGCACAGTGCCTTGCTTCTGATCAAAGGTAGGAACAAGAAAAAGTTATAGATGACATCTCCTGATTCCTTAAAGCATTTTCTTAATTCTGAATGTTTGAGTGACAAGTGAGCTACCCAAGATTGCAAATGGGGATCATTCCACTACTCTCAAGGCAAAAATATGAAGTCTAGAATATAATCGTGATCTACACGATCGAGTTGACAATTTTAGTGAAATAGTAACAGGTCAACTCTTTTTGTCCAGATAAAAAAAGCAAAAGAAACACTTAACTACTACTACTACTATACTCTTTTTTTCGTACTTAGCCTCAGTAATTCTGTACGAATCTGGATCTGACATAATAAATGGAGCTTGAAATGATAGAAATTACACACGATATGTAGTCCAGCTCAACATAAACCTTCAAATATGTTTAAAATAAACTCCTAAATATGAATAGAAATTTTTAGTTCTATGTTTCTGTAAATAGGAAATACTTACTACTATTACTGTCATTACAGTATTTTTAGTAACAGTATTGGATATTAATTCATCATAAAAATCTTATTTCACACATGCAGTCAGCGACAACAGCAATGATCGCATATCATAAGTAACTAGCTATTTCGCTAGAAACGATATGAACATTTTGTCAAGCTAAAATACTCCATTTAATCTCAATTTGAATATATAACTTGGTTCCTAGTAATCTACAATATTATGGAAAAGAAATATTTAAACTTTTATACTATGACAGCTTCTTTGAAGCATTATCACATATTTATTTAAAATACTCAAAGGATATTAATAATTATCACATAAAGACTAATTAAATAATATACTAGCACTACTTGTTTTGTCATTCATGACTAGAGGACCAAAAAGGCTAGAAAAGCAAAAGACAATGAAGGTAAAGAACATTTAATTACTAAACAGAAGGATTTCCACCAAAAAACAAACTATAAAAGGAAAGATCCATCATTTTCATATTTATTATACAACGCTATAGAAATAAAAGATCAAATCATTCAGCCGTAATTTCAAGACAGCCATGATCCAGCTAATATATGCCTTTGCAACTTGCAAGTTGTGACATTTAAATCATTCACCAATAAAGAAAATGAAAACGAAGAAATACCACGTATATCTCATTGGCTAGCTAGCTTTTGGCACAAACTACATGTATATAGCATCCAATTAAAAATATTCATGCATCGCAATTCGCAGGAATATAAAGATTATTAATGTTTAATTATAAATTTAATATAATTTGAGATTGCTATAGGAAACAATAAACTTAAATTTTTGGATTCGGCTCTAACCATAGCGTGAAAAAGTAAGGCAAATTTAAGATTTGAACATCATGAAGTATCATTCTACCTAGGAAAAAAGGTCAAATATACGTCTCTACTTTCAGATATTGTCTATATTTAACCTTCATTATACTATCGGGTCAAATTTACACATACTGTTATACTATCGGGTTAAATTTACCCCTACAATCAGTAAACTTTTAAAATTTACCCCTTAGTTCGTCAGCTGACCCAGAATTTTCCAAATCATTTTAATCAAGTTACTGATTCTGCTTCTTGGTCCACTATTTTTAAAATTATTGGCATTTACCTGCTATATGAATTGGAGAAAAAAATAAGATAAAAAATATTAAATAATACAACCTTTAATAAACAAAGTATAGTTATTTAAAAAATCTAAATTAGGTAGCTTGTCTAAATTCTAAAAGTATTTACAACATCCCAATTTTAATGAATTCGTTGCACCAAATGTACGGGGACTTTGCAAGTATTAGTGATTGAAGTTGAAATTTTCCGAAGACTTTACATTGTCGAATTCAACTTTGCTTTAATCAAATGCCTACACATTGTGCACTCTTAAGTTAGTCAATCGAACTTTATACTAACCAGACAATGACAAAATATATTTGAATATAATACATGTACATACATGATGGTCAGTTGTATATAATTTATAATAAATAGACCCGCTGAATTCTACAGTGTGTATATGATTGAAAAATTAAAAACAAATATTAAACCAATTCCTAGCCCACTATTACCAAGAAGAAAAGTGGGTGCATTGGTAATTAAAAATATTCATGAATAATTTGTATAGTCTAGTAACTTCAGTATTCACTTCAATAGTAATTTCTGAAAATAGTGGAGCAAGAACAACAACAAGTGATTTAAATAAAAGGAATTTGGGAGATTTTGGATTACTTAACACATTAAAGGGTAATTTTTAAATGTTTGTTGATGATAGGAATAAATTTGGTTAGATAGTATAATGGGTAAATTTGGCCGGATAGTATAACAGATGTTAAATGTAGACAATATTCGAAAGTAGAGGTGTATATTTGGCCCGTTAATCATACACCCAGAGGCGGAGCTAGGAATTGAAGTGTGTGGGTTCTAAATTTTAAAATAAAACACTACTTTCAGCAAGAATCGAACCCTCATCTTTCCCAGATGAACCCACTACCGTTATCATTGAACCAAGACCTCTTTTATTATTGGGTTCGGCTATATATATTTATATAGATTTAATAAATATTTCAATACAAATACAGAATTCCAAAAAAAATTATTGGGTTCGCCCGAACCCACATTCACTATTATAGCTCCGCCCTTGTATACGCCCCTACAATTCAAACATAATGTACTGAACCACGTTCGAGCGCATTTTTTAAAAAGATAGGTCGCCCGTATATGAAGCGATCTACTGTTAAATGTTGTCAGGGCTATTTTTGTAACATCGCTTTTACGGGCTGACAAACTCTTGCTCCTAAAACCCCAAACCGAAAACCCTGCCCATTTTCGTGCAAGATCCTTGTATATTACGGTTATATGATTAATTGTGGGGTTCGAACTAGGGGTGGGCTAGTTTGAGCAAATTCGAAATCCAAACAAAAATTCGAATTTTTTGAATTTTTGGTTTGTATTTTCGGATTACGGATTGAATTTTGAATTTGATTTTTAAAATATTTGGATTTCGGATTGGATAACAAATTTGGTACTTCGGAAATTTGGGATATCCGAAAATTCAAATTTTTTATACTTTATATTTAGTCTATTATCTATATGCCAGTAGTAATAAGCTTCACACCCTACCCATTAGATGTTATCTCATATATTCAATATTAATTACTAAGTTATTGTCATAATACTTTCTATTTGAATATGATTTTAATATAGCTACTTCTTATCTGTTGTATTAATGTCTCTGTTGCTAAAATAAAATTTAACAACTACAACAATATACCCAGTGTAATCTCACAAGTGGGGTCTGGGAGGGTAGTGAGTATGCAGCCTTACCCCTATCTATTGCAGGTAGAGATTGTTTCTAATAGACCCCCGGCTTAAGGAACGCTAAACAGGGAGCAACCAATAATAACAATAACAAGAGAAAAGAAAAATAAAGACATTACGTGTAACGTCTCTGTTGCATTTCCTTGATAATAATTTTATTACTTGAATATCGTATTTGGATGATTGCCGTGAGAATGAGAACTTTTGAGGCAATTTAACATGAGTAGTTCATTTGAATATTCCTTTTTATAAAAAGAAGAAACATCTTAGCGTATAAGCTCAAAACCGAAAATTTAAAATATTCAAACCGATTAATCCGAAATCGAACTTAACAAATCCAATCAAATCCGAGCTTAATTAAATTTGGTTTGGAATGTTATTTCTTCAATCTGAAAGTCGAAAATCCAAATCAAAATTTTCATCCGTAGTTCATACTAGTGCATAGCTTGTGCCTTAGCCTAACGTGATTGTATAGAACTTACAGAGTCAGACTACTTGTTTGTTAATTCTGTTTTCTTTCTTTTCTAGGAATCGGACGGTTGGTGGAAGTCGAGTTTACAATTTTTGTGATCGATACTAAAGTTTTATGCTTGTTTGTTGGCTGGGTTGTTTGTCATTATCTGGTGAACAGATATTACTCTATTTTTTTGTGTCGGGAAATGAGCGCAAGCAGTCAATTGATGACCTTTCTTTTTCACGATAAGCAAGGAACAAATTAAAGCCTTTGTTCGAGACGAGCATCTATGGGCAAAAGTTTTATTGCACTAGTTGTTTAATACTAATTTTAAAAAAGAAAATTAATTTAAATAGCCAATCACTTAAATTAAAAATAATCGGTTAAAATATAATATATATATATATAATTTATTATATGTATATAATTGTGCATAAGGGTGGCAAGTGGACGGGTCCAGGTCCGGGACCGCGGACCAAACGGGCTAAACGGACCAGGACCGTTTGGCCCGGTTTTAGCGGGCCTGGACCGGTTCTATAATTTGGGCCCGTCAGACCGGGGACCGTTTAGCCGTCAGGGCCCGGGACCGGCCCGGTCCCTTAGCGGGCCAAACGGTCCCAACGGCTACTTTTTTTTAATTTTTTTTTTTTTTAAATATAGCCGTTGGGCTGTCAAAAATAGCCGTTGACTATTTATAAAATAGCCATTTAACCCCCCAACTTTGTTTTAATCCCAAACTTTTTATAATTACACTTTTTCCCTATTTTCAACTATAAATACCCCATCATTCTTTCATTTCTTCTTACAAAATCATCAATCTATCACAATCTCTCTCTAATTTTCTTCTATAATTGCTACTATTGCTTACTTTATTGTTACAATTTGTGAAATAATTATGAAGTTGGTGAATTGAAGTCTTCAACGATAATCAATTTTCAACAAGTTGTTCGTCAATTCGGTAAACTCGTTCCAACTCTTAAGTTTTAATATTATAATTTTGTTTGTGTTTATTTATTTTCTATTACTTTATTAATTAAGATGGCTTCCTTAAAAAAACTTTTTGGTAAAAATAAGGGAAAATCCAAGAGTGACGAATGTAGTGCTCAATCTGTTCCTCCCCCACTGCCCCGGGCTCCCCGAACCAAACTCCATATACGTCCTACACCTGCTATTCTTGATAGAGATAATAGTTTATTATAATTTACTGAAAGTCAATTTTGCCATAATATTATATCTGGTGAACAATTAGACCATGAATTAATAAATGCTCTTTATTCTAATCCAACTATTGATGAAAATGATGACGATATATAAGATGTATATCTTATATATATATATATATACATCTTATATCGATATACTATATATACATCTTATATACTATATATAAGATGTATATATTATATATATTCGATATTAAATATTGAATATTAAAATTTAGGATGTTAAATAAAATTTAGGTCACAATTCTATAATAAAATTTACAAAGCATTGCCTTAGATATTTTTTTTAACATCCTTTGGTCTCTAATATGTATTTAATTTTTTTTTTAAATATATGTTGGGCCCACTTAGCCCACGGGCCAGGACCGTTTAGCCCGGGACCAAACGGTCCCGATTTCGGTCCCGGGTCGGTCCATACAAAAAGCTCGTTTAGGCCCGTTTAATTTGGGAACGGCCCGGGACCGTTTGGACCGGCCCACTTGGTCTGTTTAGGCCCGGGACCGGCCCATTTGTCAGCCCTAATTGTGCATAATCAATGTATAATGTATATAGCTAAAAATAGTAAATAATGAATGTGGTCGACTATTTGTATAAAAATCCCTTTAAAAAATATATGATACATAGTTTTATAAATATAATTATTATTCAATTATAGTTAGTTATATAATCTCCCCTGAATTTAAGCTAGCGTTTGGTCATAAACTCCCAAATTTATTTTTAAAAACTTGGTTTTGGTGAAATTTGGTTTAAAGATGAAAATATGTTTGGACATAATTTTTCAAAACATTTTTTTTGAAAAAACATGAAATGTGATTTATATAAGTTGTAAAAACTATCAAAAATATCCAATAATATCAAACAAACAAACTTGATAATCCTGTATATACAAAACCTTCATTGATGTTATTCATTATCATTATCACAAACCATATTCCCGAACATAGATAAGTTTGGCACAAAATTATTATTTTTATAATGAACTATATAATACACTATTCTAAAATCATAACCTGATATCTTAATATCAACTGCTAATAACACAATTACTAATCACTATAATTCGTCAAAATAAAATAATAATACAAGATCCATCATTCCACAAAAAAAAATGATAGTAATTAGCTGGTGGATTAGTTGGGTCATAATAGATTGTGGGCTTTTTTATAAAACATAAAAGTTTGTGGTAATTTTAAAAATTGTTAAAAAATCAAACAGTAGTATTTTGGGCCAAAACATGTCTAGAGCTAGTTTTGAAATTTGAAAATTTTATTTTTAAAATCTGTCAAAATATGGATAAAATCTATAAAGAAACATGTTTTGCCAAAAAAGTTTTAAAAAAACTTACAAAATCTACGGCCAAACGGGGCTTAAATGTTACAACTTCCTTCCCTATTAACTGGAACCATAAAGGAGTGCCATTTAGTATTTTCTCTATCACTAACAGTGCTCATTAGAAGTCTTATCAAAATGGCATCACATCACCAGATAGATGATAAACACTTACTTCAACCCCTTTAAACTTACTTCGTATAGTATGTACCTACTTTGTATTGAGTTGAGAACCAAAGTTTTGTTTTTTAATTGAAAGTACAAAAATAAGTGAAAAACAAAAATGGTGATCACTTTATGTATAGCGCATAAATTATATGTGTTGTATCTTAACGACCCGTTTGTCCGTTAAGGTATAGCGCATGTAATATATGCGCTATACCTATTAATTGACTGGTCCACAATGATTGGTGGATATAGCACATAAAATAACTGCATTATATATGTAGCGCATTTATTAAATGTGCTATACCCTCTAATTATTGTCCCCCTCGCACAAATTTTTTGTTAAAGAGCTTCATTCCTTCTTTAAAAATCCATTCCGAAAAATTCAATCTTCTGCATCCTTTTTATTTTCCTTACTCATTCCGAAATATTTTTTTTATTTTAACTTTTTCTGAATTTTGCCCTAATGTATAAAAAGCGAAAAATTAGGGTTGTATTATATGGGGGGAGGGGGGGGGGAGGAGGATGAGGTTGTCGTGGAGAATAACTCAGTACACTACAGTTGTTCTCCATAATGTATTGTTAAATTGCCACTTACATTTGAGTACGATAGTTTGGTATCCTCGATATATAAAAGAATGAGTGTGAGCAAACGTTCGGTTCATATTAATGTAACCGGAAGATATCTATATTCTCTTAATCCGCAAGAGGTTTCTTGTTATGATGAGTTTAATATCGAGACGATGAAACTCTGAAAGATTTTTTGAGGATTTCGGATAACACCGGGAACTTCTTGTGATAAAAATGCTGAAAATGTACGTCAAGTCTGAAGATGTCCGCAATATTGAGGTTCCGCAAAATAGGGATAATCCTCAATCATCTGGTGGTGTATTTGGAGCAGTTTTATCCGAGCAAGTTCCGTTTGAAAGATTTTGGCCAGATCTAAACTTATCTCCACGGTGAATGAGGAGCGAGGACATAATTGCTCCCCAAGTTTACACAATTCACACGTCGAGTGGTAAATTTTATTTTTTCTTTTCTTAGTATGATTTTTTTATGTATCATATTCGTACTAACACTCATATATTCCAAGGAGGGGACCAGACATATATGAATTTTAGAAGTTATGAACCAACCAACAGTTAGAATATGCCCAATTTTGGTGGTTTAAATCATGTTGGTCCATCCGTGAGTCATCAACAACTCGATAATGTACATCATGGGATATCAACAGATTATGAATTGTAAGTTAAGAGATAAAGTTAATATATAATGTTGGGATGACTCTGAGAAACTCATAATTTTATCGGTTGTGCAGTGAAAACGAGCAACATGAAGGTCTTGTCCTTGCTCAGTTGCCCGAAGATGATATATTTAATCGAGATCTGGCAGATACACAAAGTCAGGAAGATGATAGTGATTATGACAACAATGCTGATGAGTCTAGAGATGATATAACCTTCCCTAATGAGGGCGACGATGATGAGAAAATGCACTTTGAGAATGAGAATGAGCAACATGATTTGACGATGAAGCATGATGCAATCAATGAGCATGCTCCATATATGCAGACTCCACCTCCCGTTAGACCTAGGGTGTTCGAGTCCCATGTTCCGTTTCAGTCAAGGGAGATTCCTTACCTTGATCAATTGCCCAATATGCCGGATGTGGATGCCCTCATAAGTGATCTTGATGATATTCGGATAGCAATGTGGGATGAATCTAGACCAACGGTGTTGTCAAAAGATATGTTTTTTGTTTATAAAGCGCGCCTTAGCAGAGCGGTGCGAATTTGCAGCATAATAGAGTGTCGTGGGCTGGATGTTCATGAGTCATCTCCGCAAGTATATAAGGTTATTTTTCATAGATGATTTCAAGGTTGTAAATGGATGTTACGTACGAGAAAGTTGAAAATAAATATGTGGATTATGGGAAAATACATTGGCACCCACATTTGTGATATGGACACATTCAATGAGAATCATTTTAACTTGAATGTTGACTTGATTTCTCTTGTCTTGATTCCACATTGAATCGTCCATAAGGTACAAGATTAGAGAGTGTATAACATCTGTTCGCCAGGTATATGGCTGTACCATTACCAAAAGAAAGGCATTTCTCGGGAGTAAATGTGCGGTTGAGATTGTTTATGATAATTGGAATAAGTTATTTGCAGCTCTATCTAGGTACATGGCTGCTTTGTAACACTTTAACCCCGGGACCGTTGTTGAATAGAAGCTTGAGCGGAGTCTGGGAATACCAGAATTCATATTCAGATATGTGTTCTGTGCATTTAAACCAGCCATTGATGGTTTTGTGCATTGTCGGCCGGTAATCTCTATAGACGACTCTCATGTCTATGTATAGTATGGTATTAAGATGTTGATTGCCGTTGCAGTAGATGTTAATGGAAGCATATTTCCCCTCGCATTTGCTATTTGTGCCAATGAAAGTCAAGAGACTTGGACATGATTTTTGAACCACTTGAAGGAGCACGTTGTCAGACAGCATTCATGTATTTGTCTAATATCTGTCGGCATGGTGGGAGTTTAAGTTTTGTACATACTTTGGATGCATAAAGGGAACCATATGCTTACCACCGTTATTGTGTTAGGCACCTGAAGGCCAACTTCCAGCGGGCTCATTGTCATGACCCAAAACTAACCCCTGTCGTGATGGCGCCTATCGTGGAACTAGGCAAGCCGACTCATTTCCAAAACAAACCGATATCTTCATTTTTAAAGATAATTTTAAGATTGTTTAGCATAAACCTTCATTTAAAGAGTTCAAATCAAAGAAAAACAGAAGTGCAAAAAAAAAAACCCGACATCGGAGTGTCACTAGTCATGAGCATATACTACAATCTGGCTAACAATATCAAGGCTAACTCAGCTCGGAAAATAGCTAAATACAACTAGAGAAAGATAAGAGAGAGAAGAGCATGGGCTGCGATCGCCAAACAGCTACCTTGCTATCTCCAAGAAAATCTGCAACCAGAACCCTCAATAACCGCTACCGTGTCCAGCTACACCTGGATCTGCACACAAGGTGCAGGGAGTAATGTGAGTACGCCAACTCAGTAAGTAACAACAATAAATAAAGACTGAGCAGTAGTGAAGAGCAATAAAACATATAACGTTCATATCAGAAAATCTCAGTAAAATACCACATGCTCTTAAAAATCAGGATTTGAATCAAACATCTCGTTTAAACCCAGTTCCAGTAAAAATCATTTTTAAAGACATTTTTCCAACAGTTTTTCAAACAAAGGCTCAATGCAAAGGTGAGCAAAAATGATGAAATCATAAACAGCCACTCGGGCCAACCTCACAGTCACTCGTGCCACTCGGGCATACCTCACAATCACTCTTGCCACTCGGGCATACCTCACAATCACT
This sequence comes from Nicotiana tabacum, assembly GCF_000715075.1. NCBI lineage: Eukaryota > Viridiplantae > Streptophyta > Magnoliopsida > Solanales > Solanaceae > Nicotiana > Nicotiana tabacum. The sequence goes on along the minus strand of NC_134096.1, from coordinate 111,987,238 downwards.
CTTGCCACTCGGGCATACCTCAGAATCACTCATGTCTCCCAGTCACTCGGCACTCGCACTCAATAGGTACCTGCGCTCAATAGGGGTGTGTATAGACTCCGGAGGGGCTCCTTCAGCCCAAGCGCTATAATCTACACGGACAACTCACGTGCGATAATAATAAAGTATGCTGCAGGTGGGCAGCCCCGATCCACACTCATCCTCACCAATCAGGCCCTCGGCCTCACTCAGTCACAAGTATGCTGCAGGCGGGCAGTCCCGATCCACACTCATCCTCACAAATCAAGCCACTCGGGCATTCGGCCCAAAATATTTGTATGCATCAAAATAGAGTCATAAAACTGAGTTATGCAGTAAACAAGTATAACCATGACTGAGTATAGATTTTCAATCGAAAACAGTGAGAGGATGGTAAGAAACAGCCCCTAAGGGTCCAAACAGCTTTGGCGCAAGGCCCAAACATGGCATTCAGCCTAATTTACAGAAATTTTTTCAAAAATATATAAGTATCATATGGTTTCAACAAAGTATGCAACTTTACAGTTGCTACGGGACGGACCAAGTCACGAATCCCTAACAGTGCATGCCCACACGCCCGTCACCTAGCATGTGCATCACTAAAAATAGTAGAATGATACAAAATCCGGGGTTTAATACCCTCAGGACTAGATTTACAATCGTTACTTACCTCAAACCGGTCAAATCTCCACCCCGCAATGCTCTTGCCTCTGGACTTTGCCTCCAAATGCTCCAAATCTATTCACAATCAGTCTAATTCCATCAATATACGCTAATGGAATGAATTCCACAAGAAAAGCTTCAAAATTAGACCAAAACCCGAAATTGGCTCAAAAATTGCCTGGGGGGCCCACGTCTCGGAACCTGATAAAAGTTACAAAATCCGAAAGCCCATCCAACCACGAGTCTACCCATACCAATTTTACCAAAATCCGACCTCAACTCGACCCTCAAATCTACAAATCTTATTTCCAAATTTCTAAGTTTCAATCTCTGATTTACACCTCAAAATCATGTAATCTAGTCGGATTACTCGATGATAATTCAATATTATGGAGTAGAAATGATCACAAGGGACTTACCTCAAGTTTTCCTTGAAAATATAACAAAAATCGCCTCTCCTCAAGCTCCAATTTGTCAAAAATGGCAAATGGGACGAAGTCCCTGTTTTTATATTTCTGCCCAGACATCATTGGTTCTACCTCGATCTTGGCCCTCGATCTTGGCCTTCGATCGAGGTCCTCGATCCTGGCCCTCGATCCTGGTTCTCGATCCTGGCCCTCGATCCTGGTTCTCGATTACGACTTCGACCCGGCCTTCGATCGTAGCCCTCGACTCTGGGCTCGATCATGCCTTCGATCGTGGCCCTCGACCCTGGGCTTGATCATGCCTTCGATCGTGGACCTCGACCCTGGGCTCGATCATGCCTTCGATCGTGGCCCTCGACCCTGAGCTCGATCATGCCTTCGAACGTGGCCCTCGACCCTGGGCTCGATTTGGGCTCACATCTGGGCTCGATTTCTGGGAAGAAGGAGTTTCCAATAGAAGGAAATTGCAGCAGCTGTTCTAGTTCAATTTTTGATCCGTTAACCATCCGAAACTCACCCGAGGCCCTCGGGACCTCAACCAAATATACCAACAAGTCCTAAAGTATCATACGAACTTAGTTTAATCCTCAAATCACCTCAAACAATGCTAAAATAATGAATTATACCCCAATTCAAGCCTAATGAACTTTGAAATTTCTAATTTCTACAAACAACTCCGAAACATATCAAATCACGTCTGATTGACCTCAAATTTTGCACACAAGTCCTAAATGACATAACAGAGGTATTCCAATTTTCAGAATCGGATTCCGACCCCGATATCAAAAAGTCAACCCCCGATCAAACTTCTCAAAAATAAATCTTTCGGCATTTCAAGCCTAATTCCTCTACGGACTTCCAAATAATATTCCGGACATGCTCCTAAGCCCAAAATTACCATACAGAGCTATTGGAATCATCAAAATTCAAATCCGAGGTCGTTTACATATAGGTCCATATCCGGTCCACTTTTCCAACTTAAAATTTTCAATTATGAGACTAAGTGTCTCATTTCACTCCAAGTTCCTTCCGGACTCGAACCAACTAACCCGATATAACATAATATAGCTGAATAACACAAAAATAAGTAGGAATGGGGAGAACAGCATTATAACTCTCGAAACGACCGGCCGGGTCGTTACATCCTCCCCCTCTTAAACATCCGTTCGTCCTCGAACGGGTCTAGAAACATACCTAAAGTCTCGACTAGGCGTGGATATCTGCTCCGCATATCCCGCTCGGTCTTCCAAGTGGCCTCCTCCCCAAGCTGACCTCTCCATTGCACCTTCACTGAAGCTATATCCTTTGACCTCAACCTTCGAACCTGCCGATCCAAAATAGCCACCGGCTCCACATCATAAGTCATATCACCCTCTAACTGAACCGTGCTGAAATCCAAAACATGGGACGGATCTCCAATATACTTCCGGAGCATGGAAACATGAAACACTGGATGCACACGCGACAAGCTGGGTGGCAAGGCAAGCTTATAAGCCACTTCTCATATCCTCTGAAGCACCTCAAAAGGCCCAATGAACCGGGGGCTCAACTTGCCCCTCTTCCCAAACCTCATAACACCCTTCATGGGTGATACCTTCAGCAAAACCTTCTCCCCAACATAAAAGACACATCACGGACCTTCCTATCCGCGTAGCTCTTCTACCTAGACTGCGCCATGCGAAGCCGCTCCTCAATCAATTTCACCTTATCTAATGCGTCCTGGACCAAGTCTGTACCTAAGAGCCTAGCCTCACCCGGCTCAAACCATCCAACCGGAGATCTACACCTCCTCCCATATAAAGCCTCGTACGGAGCCATCTGAATGCTCGACTGATAACTGTTGTTATTAAAACTCCGCGAGTGGCAGAAACTGGTCCCATGAACCCCCAAAGTCAATGACACAAGCACACAACATGTCCTCCAATATCTGAATAGTGCGCTCGGACTGCCCGTCCGTCTGAGGGTGAAAAGCTGTGCTTAACTCAACCTGAGTACCCAACTCTCGCTGCACGGCCCTCCAAAACTGCGATGTGAACTGAGTGCCCCTATCTGAAATGATGGAAACTGGGACACCATGCAGGCGAACGATCTCTCGGATGTAAATTTCAGCCAACCGCTCTGAAGAGTAAGTAGTATTAATTGGAATGAAGTGCACGGACTTGGTCAGCCGATCCACAATAACCCAAATAGCATCAAACTTCCTCGAAGTCCGTGGGAGCCCAACTACAAAGTCCATAGTGATCCGCTCCCACTTCCACTATGGGATCTCTAACCTCTGAAGCAAGCCACCCGGTCTCTGATGCTCAAACTTAACCTGCTGACAGTTTAGACACTGAGCCACAAACCCAACTATATCCTTCTTCATCCGCCTCCACCAATAGTGATGCCTCAAATCCTGGTACATCTTCACGGCACCCGGATGGATGGAATACCGTGAGCTGTGGGCCTCTTCAAGAATCAGCTCTCGAAGCCCATCTACATTAGGCACACATACCCAGCCCTGCATTCTCAGCACCATGTCATCACTAATAGTCACATCCCTAGCATCGCCTCTCCGAACCCTGTCCTGAAGAACGAGCAAGTGAGGGTCATCATACTGACGCTCCCTGATACGGTCATAAAGAGAAGACCTGGAGACCACACAAGCCAATATCCGACTAGGCTCCGAAATATCCAATCTGACAAACTGGCCTGCCAAGGTCTAAACATCTAATGCCAATGGTCTCTCTGCTACTGGAAGATATGCTAAACTCCCCAAACTCTCTGCCCGGCGACTCAAGGTATCGGCCACCACATTGGCCTTCCCCGGATGGTACAAGATAGTGATATCATAGTCCTTAAGAAGCTCCAACCATCTCCGCTGACACAAATTAAGATCCTTCTGCTTTAACAAATACTGCAGACTCCGGTGATCAGTATAGATCTCGCAATGAACCCCATACAAATAATAACGCCAAATCTTCAAGGCGTGAACAATGGCTGCTAACTCAAGATCATGGATAGGATAGTTCTTCTCATGGGTCTTCAACTGGCGCGAGGCATAGGCAATCACCCTACCCTCCTACATCAAAACACAACAATGCCTATCCTTGAGGCATCACAATACACGGTGTAAGAACCTGAAGCTGATGGCAGAACTAACACTGGAGCTGTGGTCAAAGCAGTCTTGAGCTTCTGAAAGCTCTCCTCACATTCATCCGACCACCTGAATGGAGCACCCTTTTGGGTCAATTTGGTCAAGGGCGATGCAATAGATAAAAATCCCTCCACAAAGTGATGGTAGTAACCCGCCAAACCAAGAAAGCTCCTAATCTCCGTGGTTGAGGACGGTCTGGGCCAACTCTGCACCGCCTCTATCTTCTTCAGATCCACCTGAATACCCTTATTGGACACCACGTGCCCCAAGAATGCTACTGAACTAAGCCAAAACTCACATTTAGAGAACTTTGCATAAAGTTTCTCCTCCCTCAATCTGCAATACAACCCTCAAATGCTGAGAGTGTTCTTCCTGGCTACGAGACTACACCAGGATGTCGTCAATGAATACAACGACGAATGAGTCCAAATAGGACTAGAATACACTGTTCATCAGATGCATGAACACTGCTGGGGCATTGGTCAGCCCAAAAGACATCATCAAGAACTCGTAATGGCCATATCGGGTCCTGAAAGCTGTCTTAAGAATATCTGAATCCCGAATCTTCAGCTGGTAATAGCCGGACCTCAAATCAATCTTGGAGAACACCCTCGCTCCCTGAAGCTGGTCGAATAAATCATCAATACGAGGCAAAGGATACTTGTTCTTGAATGTGACCTTGTTCAACTGCCTGTAATCAATACACATTCTCATGGAACCATCCTTCTTTTTCACAAATAGAACCGGTGCACCCCAAGGTGACACACTAGGCCGAATAAACCCCTTATCAAGGAGTTCCTGAAGTTGTTCTTTCAATTCTTTCAACTCCGCCGGTGCCATATGATACGGTGGAACAGAAATGGGCTGAGTTCCCGGCACCAAATCAATACCAAAGTCAATATCCCTGTCAGGCGGCATGCCCGGTAGGTCTGCAGGAAACACATCCGAAAAATCACGTACCACCGGAACATAATCAATGACAGGAGTCTCTGCACTAACATCCCTCACAAAAGCCAAATAAGATAGGCAACCTTTCTCAACCATGCGCTGAGCCTTCAAATATGAAATCACCCTACTTGGTACATAATCTACAGAACCGCTCCACTCAATCCTCGGAATTCCCGACATAGCCAACGTCACCGTCTTAACGTGACAATCTAGAACAACATGGCATGGAGATAACCAATCCATACCCAATATCACATCAAAGTCAACCATACTGAGCAATAATAGATCTACTCGGGTCTCCAGACCCCCAATAGTCACCACACATGACTGATATACGCGGTCCACAATAATAGTATCGCCCACAAGAGTAAATACATGTACAGATGAAACTAAGGACTCACGGGGCATATCCAGAAAATAGGCAAAATACGAGGAAACATATGAATACGTGGAACCAGGGTCAAATAATACTGAAGCATCTCTGTGGCAAACTGAGACAATACCTGTAATCACAGCATCTGAAGCAATAGCATCTGGTCTGGCAGGGAGAGCATAGAAACGAGCCTGACCACCCCCTGATCTGCCTCCCCTTCTAGGGCGACCCCTAGCTGACTGACCTCCACCCCGAGCTGACTGAGCGGGTGGTGAGGTAGTTGGTGTTGTAGTCAGGAGGCTGACTCCTCTGATAAGATAGACTTCCATGACGACGAGCACACTGCCTCCACATATGCCCAAGCTCCCCACACTCAAAACAATTCCTTGGTGCTGGCGGCGGAAACTGAAGGGAACCCCTAGCACCGAGATGACTGGTAGAAGAACCTGGCATGGAAGAGCCCTGAACAGGTGGAGCACAGGACGAACTCTGAACTGGAAGGGCACTAAGTGATGAGTGGCCCTGATGAGAACTGTGAGAACCATGGCCAGATGATGCACCCCGATGAAATGGCCAAGCTGACTGAGCCTGTCTGAAATGACGACCTCTAATGTGCTAGAACTGACCCCCAAAAGGAGCACCGCTGAATCCACCCTGACCACGAGGCCTCTTGGCCTCCCGCTCAACCCTCTCCTGACCGCAAACCATCTCAATCTGCCAAGCAATGTCGACAACCTTATCAAAGATAGCACCCGAAACCCGCTCCCTGGTCATGAGTAACTGTAGCTGATAAGTGAGGCCATCAATAAACCTCATGATCCTCTCTCTGTCCGTGGGGACCAAACAGATAGCATGACGGGCCAACTCAGAGAACCGCATCTCATACTGCATCACAGACATATCACCCTGGCATAGCCGCTCAAACTATCTACGCAGCTCCTCTCTGCGGGATCGAGGTACGAACTTCTCCAAAAAGACCACGGAGAACTGCTGCCAAGTAAGGGGCGCTGCGCCAACAGGACTACGCCTCTCGTAAGCCTCCCACCATCTGAGTGCAGCCCCAAAAAACTGAAAGGTAGTGAATGAGACCCCACAAGTCTCCAAAATACCAGCAGTACGGAGTATCCTCTGACACCTGTCCAAAAAGTCCTGAGCATCCTCTCTCTCTATGCCACTGAAAGGTGGTGGCTGAAGTCTCCCAAACCTCTCCAACCTGCGCTGATCATCCTCAGGCATAGTAGAAACCACATAATCCTGAGCAACAGCAACCGGCTAGGCTGTTGGTAGCTCTGGTGTCTGAAGTCCCTGAATAACCTGCTCGGGTGTGCAAGCGACTGGAGTCTGAGTGCCTCTCCTGGCCTGAGAAGTGGTTGCGGCCGTCGAAATAGAGACCGCCTGAGCAAGGCCAGTTCACGCTGTGAGAATCTGAGCTAGGGCCTCCTGAAGGCCTGGAATCACAATAGGCACAGGTGGTGCCTGAGCTGGTATATCAACAACTGGAACTTGATCCTGATCTGGGACAACCGGTAGATCTGTAGGCACTGCCTCAACTGCTGTACGGGCTGCACCTCTACCCCTACCATGGCCTCTACCACGGCCTCGGCCTTTCGTGGCCCTCGCTGGTGGTATTGGTTGCTAGCCATCCTGACCGGTAGTACGAGTCCTCACCATCTGTGAGTGAATGAAATAACAGATGTTTAGTTACTAGAATCAACAGATTCGTACGACAAGAATTCAAGAATGTGGAGTTTCCTAAAGGTTCTGCAGCCTCCTGAAGATAAGTACAGACATCTCCGTACCGATCCGCAAGACTCTACTAAATCCGCTCATGACTCGTGAGACCTATGTAACCTAGGCTCTGATACCAATCTGTCACGACCCAAAACTAACCCCTGTCGTGATGGCGCCTATCGTGGAACTAGGCAAGCCGACTCATTTCCAAAACAAACCGATATCTTCATTTTTAAAGATAATTTCAAGGTTATTTAGCATAAACCTTCATTTAAAGAGTTCAAATCAAAGAAAAATAGAAATGCGAAAAAAAAAGCCCGACATCGGAGTGTCACTAGTCATGAGCATATACTACAATCTGGCTAACAATATCAAGGCTAACTCAGCCCGGAAAATAGCTAAATATAACTAGAGGAAGATATGAGGGAGAAGAGCAGGGGCTGCGATCGCCAAATAGCTACCTTGCTATCTCCAAGAAAATCTGCAACCAGAACCCTCAATAATCGCTACCGTGTCCAGCTACACCTGGATCTGCACACAAGGTGCAGGGAGTAACGTGAGTACGCCAACTCAGTAAGTAAGAACAATAAATAAAGACTGAGCAGTAGTGACGAGCAATAAAACATATAACGTTCATATCAGGAAATCTCAGTAAAATACCACATGCTCTTAAAAATCAGGATTTGAATCAAACATCTCGTTTAAACCCAGTTCCAGTAAAAATCATTTTTAAAGACATTTTTCCAATAGTTTTTCAAACAAAGGCTCAATGCAAAGGTGAGCAAAAATGATAAAATCATAAACAACCACTCGGGCCAACCTCACAGTCACTCGTGCCACTCGGGCATACCTCACAATCACTCTTGCCACTCGGGCATACCTCACAATCACTCATGCCTCCCAGTCACTCAGCTCTCGACACTCACACTCAGTAGGTATATGCGCTCACTGGGGGTGTGTACAGACTCCGGAGGGGCTCCTTCAGTCCAAGCACTATAACCTGCGCTCACTGGGGGTGTGTATAGACTCCGAAGGGGCTCCTTCAGCCCAAGCGCTATAATCTGCACGGATAACTCATGTGCGATAATAATAAAGTATGCTGCAGGCGGGCAGCCCCGATCCACACTCATCCTCACAAATCAGGCCCTCGGCCTCACTCAGTCATAAGTATGCTGCAGGCGGGCAGCCCCGATCCACACTCATCCTCACAAATCAAGCCACTCGGGCATTCGGCCCAAAATATTTGTATGCATCAAAATAGAGTCATAAAACTGAGTTATGCAGTAAACAAGTATAACCATGACTGAGTATATATTTTCAATCGAAAACAGTGAGAGGATGGTAAGAAACAGCCCCTAAGGGTCCAAACAGCATTGGCGCAAGGCCCAAACATGGCATTCAGCCCAATTTACAGAAATTCTTTCTAAAATATATAAGTATCATATGGTTTCAACAAAGTATGCAACTTTACAGTTGCTACGGGACGGACCAAGTCACAAATCCCCAAAAGCGCCTACACGCCCGTCACCCGTCACCTAGCATGTGCGTCACTAAAAATAGTAGAATGATATAAAATTCGGGGTTTAATACCCTCAGGACTAGATTTACAATCGTTACTTACCTCAAACCGGTCAAATCTCTACCCCGCAATGCTCTTGCCTCTGGACTTTGCCTCAAAGTGCTCCAAATCTATTCACAATCAGTATAATACCATCAATATACACTAATGGAATGAATTCCACAAGAAAAGCTTCAAAATTAGACCAAAACCCGAAATTGGCTCAAAAATCGCCTGTGGGGCCCACATCTCAGAACCCGATAAAAGTTACAAAATCTGAAAGCCCATCCAACCACGAGTCTACCCATACCAATTTTACCAAAATCCGACCTCAACTCGACCCTCAAATCTACAAATCTTATTTCCAAATTTCTAAGTTTCAATCTCTGATTTACACCTCAAAATCATGTAATCTAGTCAGATTACTCGATGATAATTCAATATTATGGAGTAGAAATGATCACAAGAGACTTACCTCAAGTTTTTCTTGAAAATATAACAAAAATCGCCTCTCTTCAAGCTCCAATTTGTCAAAAATGGTAAATGGGATGAAGTCCCTGTTTTTATATTTCTGCCCAGACATCGTCGGTTCTGCCTCGATCTTGGCCCTCTATCTTGGCCTTCGATCGAGGTCCTCGATCCTGGTCCTCTGTCCTGGTTCTCAATCCTGGCCCTCGATCCTGGTTCTCGATTACGACTTCGACCCGGCCTTCGATCGTAGCCCTCGACTCTGGGCTCGATCATGCCTTCGATCGTGGCCCTCGACCCTGGGCTTGATCATGCCTTCGATCGTGGCCCTCGACCCTGAGCTTGATCATATCTTCGAACGTGGCCCTCGATCCTGGGCTCGATCTAGGCTCACATCTGGGCTCGATTTCTGGGCAGAAGCAGTTTCCAACAGAAGGAAATTGCAGCAGCTGTTCTAGTTCAATTTTTGATCCATTAACCATTCGAAACTCACCCGAGGCCCTCGGGACCTCAACCAAATATACCAACAAGTCCTAAAGCATCATATGAACTTAGTCGAATCCTCAAATCACCTCAAACAACGCTAAAATAATGAATTATACCCCAATTCAAGCCTAATAAACTTTGAAATTTCTAATTTATACAAACAACTCCGAAACATATCAAATCATGTCCGATTGACCTCAAATTTTGAACACAAGTCCTAAATGACATAACAGAGGTATTCCAATTTTCAGAATCGGATTACGACCCCGATATCAAAAAGTCAACCCCCCGGTCAAACTTCTCAAAAATAAATCTTTCGGCATTTCAAGCCTAATTCCTCTACGGACTTCCAAATAATATTTCGGACATTCTCCTAAGCCCAAAATTACCATACAGAGCTATTTGAATCATCAAAATTCAAATCCGAGGTCGTTTATATATAGGTCCATATCCGGTCCACTTTTCTAACTTAAAATTTTCAATTATGAGACTAAGTGTCTCATTTCACTCCAAGTTCCTTCCGGACTCGAACAAACTAACCCGATATAACATAATAAAACTGAATAACACAAAAAGAAGTAGGAATGGGGAAAACAGCGTTATAACTCTCGAAACGACCGGCCGGGTCATTACACTCATCCGAATAAGAGCTTACATGATTTAATATGGATAATTGCAATAGATCATCAAGAGTATAAATTCAGGAGGCGGATGGAATTGATTAGGTAGGAAGACCCAAAAGCTTATCGTTAGTTGATGCAACATGAGCTTGATAAGTGGACTTTGCATAAGGATGGTGGTAGACGATAGGAAATTTTGACTACAAACGTGTCAGAGTCTTTCAACGGGTTGTTGAAGTTTGCTTGTGGATTGCCTGTCACTGCCATGGTGTGGATGTCATTCAAGAAGATGACAAAGAGGTTTGTTGAAAGATCCCGAAGTTCATCGCCTTGTTGGAAAGGGATTTTCAATTTATGCCACTACCGATAAAACGATTTGAGAAATATAGGAAGCGAGCATAATGGCATACATATTTGCAGTATTGCATGAGAAAAATATTTTTGAAGTTCGCACTGGTCTACATCAAAACCGCGGTAATAATACCCACACCATTAATGAATCCAAAAGATTATGTTCGTATAGAAAATGGTCGATCTATCACTTGCCATGAAATGCTTACAATATGCTGGTTTTGCGGCGACGAGGTACGTTGATAAAGAATATAGTGTTGCTGCATACATAAACACCTATAATGGCTACTTCCAACCAATAGGTACTGAGGATTATTGGCCGCCGGAACCATTTAAAATGGTGTGTAACAAGGATTATATGCGTTGCCGGCAAGTGCAAAAAAGAACGCAGATACGGAACTAAATGAATGTTGGTGATACCGTTTATGCGCGTAAATGTGGTATATGTTCCCAAACAGGACACGATCTCCGTACATGTCCTTCAGTTGATTTGGGAAGCGTTGGTAATTCAGCTCCCAGTGGCAGTTCATCCAATGTGCCCAATTTTCAAGGATAAACTTAGTGATTTGTTGCAGTAATTTTGTTGTACTAAATATCTGTAATGGTGTTGTTTGCAATATCTATGAATTAAAATTAAGCTTTCAATAGTCTTAAATCTAATTGACATTTAGCATTGAAGATTCAATACAACAATTAAAAATAACTTCAAGAAATAAATAATGATTGTCATTGTCTTTATCTTCTTTGTCAACATCTTGTACGCATCCGTCCGGACCCAGGGCATCATAATCTAGGCCCCAGTTGACACACATTTCTCGTATTTCATCGCTATCATCAATAAGACCACTTGCTTGATTTCTACAATAATATGGGACTCCTACGTCCAATGTCTGCGATAGAAACTTAGGTAGTCCCTCCCACTCGACAACTGTACGAAATACATGATAATCAATATCTCTATGCAATTTTTTATTTTTTAATAAATCCCAATACTGATCCGTCGTTCCTTGCAAGTAGTTAAGATCATCCAGTGCATGATGAACGACTTATGCCTTTTCCATCTCTAAAATCTCCTTCATCAAATGCCGAATCACTTCTGGTTCATCTTTATGTGTGTTTGTTTGGAATGTTGCAGACAATGCTTGTGGTACTATTAGCCTATGCCAATGGCATAGTACTTCATGATCACACTTTTTTGAGTAAAGGGGAACCCGTTGTAGTTTTTCACCCCAAATTCGCATACCTTCAGGCTTTATAGAATGCGCTTCCCCCTCAATAATGTGCGCTACAACTTTGAGATCAGTTCGTATATTTATAGGATTATTTTCCAAGGGACGTAGAACACCATACCACTTATCATCCACCAAATCAGTATAGCAACCTAGCATATTTTTTTCAAGGTAGGGATCGATTGTGTTATGACGTGTTCCATGTGGATCTGTTGAACTACCTTCGCATTTTTGCCTCTTATTAAATCACTTATTAAATGTTAGTGGCATTTTTGAAATGTTGAAATGATTTTTGAAATGGGTTTTGAATACTGGAATGCTGGTTCAACTTAAAAAGAACTAAACTGCATGAACTTGTACGTTAAACATAGGGCATCTGTAATATGCGTTATGTGTATTGTCATGTCTACCTGAAAAAGTTGTCAACCTGAAAAAGTTGCACGAACTTGTACCGTAAAGAATCATTAGCTCGCGAAATATATAGTGCATCAATAATATACGTTATGTTTATTGTCATGTCGACCTGAAAAAGCTACACCGACTTGTACCGTAAAGAATCGTTAGCACACGAAACATAACAAATCAACAATATGCGTTATGTAACCTAAAATCACTCATAGCTGTCTATAAAACCCCTGCACATTTTGCATTATTATTTGCCGCTTAACCAAATGAAGAAAACAACTTTCCATAAAATTTTCAAGTTCGAGTATTACGACATGTCTAGACGCAATGACGTACCAAGGTGTTACTGTGACAAACGTGCGATTTTGAATCTATGTTGGTCAAATTGCAATCTAAGTCGCAAACATTGGATGTGTAAACAAGTTGTAAGTTATTATTATTGAAAGTTATGCTGGTTAATAGATTATTCATAACATGTTAATTAATAGTCTTTTGTTGTCATCCCCATTTGTAGGACGAAAATCAATGTGATTTTGAAGAATGGTATGATGAACCCATTAATCAGGAATACTCCAAATCATATTTGCTAAACATTTAGAATCTGACCGGTGAGTACGAACTTCAGATCTTGAAACTCCAAGAACAACTTGCGGCAGTGAAAGAGAAACTGAAAGAGGCAGAAGAAGAAAATAATCGGTTGGAAAAAAAATTTCAGTAGTTGAAGCAAAGAATAAGGGGCGGTAGTGACTAAACAAACACATGGACGCGTTAAGTGTAGTTTTTTATTTTTATGTTGTACGTGTCATGTATTATGTGTAATTTTTAACGAATTTAAATTTATGTTAATCTGTCTTATTTTTTTCTGTTCTAGTTTTAAACTAATAAATAACCCAAAAAAATAAAAACACATGCAGTTATTATGTAAAACCTCTGTTTTAAAAGGCGTTTCTGGGGCGAGGCGTACCAAAAATGCTCCGGGGCGATAGTGTGGGGCGAAAGTCTCAAGAAGCGTATGCCCCACAATTTGGGGCGTACGCCCGGGCGTTCGGGGCGCTTTTTTTAGTAAGGAGTAAGCCCCAGAGATTTTTTTAAATTAAAACAAAATTTGTTGAATTAGTCCTTCATATAATACCCAAATTCTCAAAATTCAGTTTGGTAATTACTCAAAAGGTTTAAAAAGGAACTCCAAAGTATTAAATTTAAAAGTAAAGACCTTTTTATTGATTTAAGCCCTAATTCATGGTTTTTTTAATTTTTTATCTTGTCCGCTAGTCTGCTAATATCTCCCAAAAGTAATGAATATTTAATTTTTTTTACAAATACAAAGAGAACTACATTCTTCTTTATAGCAACAAATTCAAAGTTCAAATTGCAGGTTAATCATCCTTTTTGTTCCTCCATATAGAAAACTTTATTCTTTGACTCAATTTACTTGTGCTTGTAAGTAACGTATAATAGATTATTTTAATTAGTTTTTTGTGGGGATGGAGCACACATATATATAGTTTTCTTCAATATTTATGCAATTTTATATGTTTATAAATATTTACTGTCATTATATTATTTTATAAAATATTAAAAACTAAAAACCTATGGGGCTTACGCCCCACGCCTCGGAGCTTACGCCCCGCTGAGGCATATATAAAACGCCTCGCCTTACGCCCATGCCTTTTAAAATACTGTGTAAAATATTAATAATTTTACTATTAGATATTTAATGTCATATATACAACTCAAAATACATATCAATGAGCCCCACAGCTTGTATGCTTTAAAGCATTGGCTGGCCCGAGGCACATACCATCCCGCTCGACTACGCTATCAGGATTATCCTCATCATGTTGTCTCTTTATATGAAGATGCGCCGCAGCATGATCGTCAGGAAGGCTAGCAGGCTCAGTAGAAGCGGTCGTTGGGCCATCAGTAACTTATAAAATAATAAGATATTTTAGTATACGAAATATAGAATACTAACGTACGTGTTAGCAAAAATATGTAATGGTCAAACCATGGTCTCAGCGGGCTCCTGAATAAGATCATCCGTCTTCGCAAGCGAGTAACGCAAATTGAAGTAATAGTAATACAAACAAACCTACGTCTGATTAGGCACACAATGCTCTGTGGGAACTCCCAGGCCCAAACCTAATATTGATTGTGGACGTAAAATTAAAGTCATTTTGTACTATCTCTGTTATAATTATGAAAAGAATTGATAATATTATCACCTACAGCAGCGGAATAAAATCGGCGATGTCTCTCATGGTGCCTATGGACGACCGGCACAACTGCCTATAAAGGTAGGTTAGAATAGCTCCACCCCAGCTGTAAGTAGGTAACTCATCTAGCCACTCCAGATGATGCAGAAATCGCAAGCTAACTAGGTTTTCCGAAGTGTTTGGGAACAGAATACCATCAAACATCATTAGCAGCAACAACCTCGTTTGCCGCTCGATAGCCTCTGTCGGTGAGCCATCAGTAATCTCCGCATGCAGCGCCACCAGATGCTGTATAATAAGCGACAAATGCAATCGACTGGCATCACTCATAGCAGTCGGCTCCGCAGGCTGAAAACCGGTGAGCTTCTGCAACATATGTAGATAGTCCTCTCTTATATAATCCCTAAGAGCCCGTGGGTAGCTGACAGCCATACCATCAACGGGCAACCCGAATAGAGCCTCCACGTCCTCTAGCGGGATGGTAGCCTCGCCGATAGGTAGATAAAATGTACGAGTGTGATGAGGGGCGAGTCGAACTGCAACCGGCCGGTCTCTATAATCCGATAAAACCCGATCCGCTCAAGGTGTGTAACTGTACGGGGATAAAGTGGGTGGTCTAGGGTGGAAGGTCTGGATAACAACTGTCCATCCCAGATGTGTGAAGACCTATGGCCACCCTGGAGCAACAGTAACTCTGGAACAATAGGTTCATGATGGACATGGGGAGGATCCATGACGATCTTTATAAATTGAATAATATCAATTAAAGTATTTTTCTCTTTAATCATTTAACATCTTTAAATATATTACAATTTTTTTATAGTAATATTTAATCGATAAATTTTTTATATTATTACTTAGGGTGATAAATAAAATAATTATTTATATGTTAGTTTCTTTGATTTTTTGACTAAAATTCGGCAGGGTTATCTTTGATCTATCATCTTTTTTTCCAGATATTTTTGGGTTATAAGAAAATTAATATTTAATTTTCCTAACAAATCACGATATTTTTAATAATTAGTCATATAAAAATACTAAAAACCCTAATACTAAATAATATTCAATTTATTTCATTCGTAACGATTTATTTGTTAACATTTATATTTTACACAAAAATCCGGCAGCGTCTCTTTTGTACTGTCAACTAATTATTTTATGATTCATATCTAATATTTGATTGTTATCTAATGATATATTTAATAAATACTTAATAATTGATTAACATTTGATCTATAATTGAGTACTCTAATCGGGTTAGTTAATGAGGGCACATAGTTTTTATTCTACACTAAAGAATCCTAAGAGCAGTAAAGTCACACTACTCTAAATGGCCATAAACAACATCAACTAACATAAAATTTATTATCAGTTCTACTAGGCTAAACAACACTACATATAAATAAAAGGCACAATACAACACTAAAGGGCACTAAACAATAATAAAGTCACATATTATTATATGTACAACACTAAAGTTACATATAGCACTAATCATTCAACAAAAGAACAATATTCAATTTTCAGAATTTTTTGCAAATAAATAAACTAATCCGGATAAAAAATAAAAAAAATCAAAAAATGATCACAAAAAGTATACAACACAGTAAAACAACAAATAAATCAATTATATACATGATTTATACTACATATCGGAATACCTCTTTTTAGAGATTTTTGAATTGAGAAAGAATGAAGATTTGACCACCAAAACGGGCAATAAAAGAGCTCCACTACACGACAACACCTTGGATCGGGTGTTAGCTCGCTAAAATAATGACAGGACACGATTTTTGGGGGATGGGTGGGCTCCAATGGAGCTTTAAGCTTAAAAAATGGAGGGGAGGGGGGGGGGGACACCGTTTTCTTGGCTTCTATCCCGCAAAAGAAGACTAGTCGTTTTTAATACAGGTATAGCACAAATATTTGATGCACTATACCTATTTGTCTTTTCAACTTTAGGTATAGCGCATCTAATATATGCGTTATAGCTGTATGACGCATGTAATCCATGTGTTATAAATAAAATGGTCACCAGTTTTGTTTTTCATATATTTTTGTGCTTTGAGTCCAAAAAAATACTTTGGTTCCGGACTCCTTTATATTTATACTAATAAAATTATGGGGATCTTTCAGAAATGACTATCTTTTAAGGAACTTTTAACAATCCATAGCTACATTTTATGTATTTACGTTTCGTAGCTAGTTTTCGACAATTCGCTCTATTTAAGTGTATTTGAATACATTGTTAAGCTGTATCTTTTTATTTTTTATTTTTTTTCTCGTGTATTTGAGTGTATATTCGATTGTATTTGAATATATTTATACTAAAAAAAATGATGAAATGAAGAATACAGTCAAATCCGATCAAATCTCCGGCGAAAATATAAAATACACTATATTTAAAAGGGAAGCATACAATCAAATCCAGTCGGATCTCCGGCGAAATAAAAAATACCATTGTATTTACACTAAAACAAATGAAGAATACATTCAAATCCTTCTAAAAATTAATTGTATTTAATTAAAAAATAAAGAATATAGTCAATTCTCTCACGAGAATACAAAATATATTGTATTGAAAAATAGGAATACAATCAAACCCCGTCGGATATTCGACGAAAATCCAAAATATATTTTAGATTCTCTGACAAAAATACAAAATACACTGTATTTATATCGATTTTCCGACGTGAAAGGCAGTGGAGACGAAAGAGACGGCTTCTTTTTCAGGCGTGAAAAGTAGTGGTGGATGAATAAATATCAGGTCAGACGAATACACTCAGATGTGAGATACAAAGAAGGAGAATAAGCTATGGATTCTGGCATCTCCGTTAGATCCAGATCAGGTAACACCTCCGATCTTCCTCCTACATTATTTTCGTCACCGGTAATGGGTTGATTTCGCAACTTCGTGATTTCAGATCTGGATCTGACGGTGGGTGGCGACGGTGTTTAAGGGTGATTCATGGTGAAGGAGGTATACGGCGGAGGGTGGTGAAGTGTGGGGAAGAGAGAAATAGGCGGCTGTTTAGTTGGGCTCTGTAGAACTCCGCCGGAGAAGACGGCTGGCGGTAACTTCTTTGCTGCCGAGGGAGAAGAGAGAGGGAAAAGGAGAGAGAATTGGGGGAGAAGAGAGAAAGATGGTTGAGAGAAAAGATTATACACTGGTATTAGCTATGATTGGTAAATTGAAAATTCATTGTAGCAATACAAAATAATTAAATTAAAAGGCAGCTATGATCCATTAATAGCTCTTAGATTTAGCTATTACGGGTAAATTTTCCTAAAATTAATGAACATAAATTTTCAATATAAGTAGGGAGTCAAATTCTATAAGCACAAGTTAAACCAAGCCCAAGCCCAAGCCCATGTCCTTCCATGTCATGGATAAATAAGTTTCCAAATACTTGTGATATACAAGTATTTTAATAGGAAACGGGGGACAAACAGTGGGGTTTCATGACGTTAGTTTCCATACTTTAAAATTCTGTTATGATTAGACAGCCTACTAGCTATTGCCACTTCAGTAAATGACAAACAATTCCAATATTCTCCAGTTATCTTCCTTTAACGCCTAATGAGTCACCAGCCCGGTTTAATTTCCTGGTCATCTTCTGTTGGAAAGAACGAATTAGAGAAGGCGTAATATTAAACTGGTAACAAAAGAATTACGTACTTGATTTGGTTAAATATTTGGTGCATATATAGTATAATGCTTTTACAGTCATATGCACTATTTTAGGCTATTGCAGAAATGTCTGCAGCCTCAAAATTTTGAATGGCACACATAATAAATCTCCCTCATGCATATTTGCCTTCTTTTGACAAAGTCAATTCGGCAACAGCCAAAAAAAGAAGAAAAATAACAAAAAAATGAAGGAAGCAAAAAGACAAAGTTTATTTCAATTTATTTGCGATTATGGAAAAATAAGTGGTCTTTTTACCGGGAGAAATTGGTTTTTATGTTGCTTTCTTTTCTTTTTTGGGTTACTATTTACGTTCTCTTCTAGCTTCTTTGAAATTTAACTAGTCAATTAAGCTCTTTTTTCCTTCGATAAAGTACAACGTAACTGTCAAGAAAGTATGTTGAAGGGTCACAAACTGACGTTTGTCCAACAAGTTTTTGTTCGCATAACGAGTGACTTATGAATAAAACGGTCACCTTTACCAAGTCAATTTGCCACGTTTTTCCAGTACTGAATTTTAGTTCAAACACCATACTATTACTTTTAACATTTCATTTGAGCAGTTCAATTTTGTGTCCTTGTGCAACGGGTACGAGAACAATTTTGTTTTATACCCTCGTTCAAAAATTAAGTTAGGATACAACACTACTAAAAAAAAACTGTCAAAAAACGTCCAAATCATACCGACCGAAATCGGTCGGAAACAAAGTAAATTGGTCGAAAAAAATAAATAAAAAATTGTAAATAAGAAGACCGACCCCAATCGGTCGGTTAATGTGGTACCACAAAAAAAAGTTTGCTTTATCTGACACAGTTGAAATATCCGACCGACGTCGGCAGGAAAATGGTCAATCTTTGACCAAAGCCTGGTCAAACTTGCATACTATCTAAAAAAGAAATGATTAATTAAAATAATTATAGAATACCGACCGATGTCGGTCAGAAATTTTAATTTATTTTTTTTCGCCCTACGTCAATTATTTTTTTTATAATAAAGAATTATTTATCATATAATTATAAAAATACTGACCGATATCGGTCGGAAATACTAATTTATTTTTTTCCGCCCTGCGTCAATTATTTTTTTGATAATAAAATTACTTTTAATATAATTATAAAAATACAGACCGAAGTCGGTCGGTCTTAGTTGTCCAAATGATCGTACATTATTGTTACTCACACACACACACACACACACACACACACACACACACACACACACACACACACACACACACACACACACACACACAGTTAATTGTGGTTTGAATGGCAGCAATATAATGTTTCCATTATAGGATGGATATTGGTTATAATTGGCATGTGGTATAGCTTAAAAGCAGGCATATTCTGCCAGATTTTAACCCAGAAAACCAACCGATTTCGGTCGGAAAACTCATAATATTTCCCAGAAATTCAAAATTTTCGACCGAAATCGGTCGGTAATTTCAATTTGAAATCTGCAGATTTTTTAAACTTCCGACCGAAGTCGGTCAGAAATTACTTTTTCATTTATTTATTTATTAGTATACCGACCGATTTCAGTCGGTATTTTACAATTTACAAAGAAATACAAAATTATTATATATTTATATTTCCGACAGATGTCGGTCGCTATTTTGAAAAATAAATAAAAAATAATTTAAATAATACCGACCGACGTCGGTATATTTATTTTTCCAACAAATATTGTCAGTCAAAGCGGTCAACCAACGGTTGAATTATTAACCGATCGACTTCGGTCGGAAAATTGTGACGTCTTCGATCGCAACATCTTAGCGACCATTATTGTTCCGACGAATTAAAAGCGGTCGGAAATCGGTCGCTTTTCATTTAATTCCGACCGATTTCGGTCGGTGTTGGTGGACGAAATTTGACAGTTTTCTAGTAGTGTTGCAATACTAACCATAAAAATTTATTTTCCATTGAGAAAAGAAGAACTACCTTGGTCTATTTGCTTAAATCAATTCATGTACAATGTTATCTTTATATAAACTAAAACAATCGAAAATAATTAAATTAGTGCAGCACGCATACCAAACTAAACAACGTATACCTTTGACAATAGAAGCAAATGATGTGTTCTGAATATTGATACATAAGTTCTTTGCGTTCTCTGATTCATTCATTTATTTATTTATTTCCCATGTTCTCCTTCTTTGTTAATTGTCCATGACGATACATGAAATTCAACTGACGCTTTTCATCCAGAAATACTTGAAAAGGAATTTTAGCAAATTTCCTAAGTGAACCATTTATACAATATACTTGACAAGTGTGTCATTCCCTTTTTAACGCTTTCAGTTATATAACGGTTTCAAAATTATATAAATGTGGTCAAGTATGGTTACTTAGGATATGATCAAACCATCTCAATCGACTTTCTTTAATTTTATCCTCACTGTGAGCTAATTACACTTTCAACCGAATATGACCCTTTATAAGCTTAAATGATATTGGACAGGGGCAGAGTTAGAGGTCGTGGATCACTGAAAAATCACATTGTACTTACGAGGTCAATATTTTTTTCCTTTTTTATGTATAAATAATAGATGTTGTACCTCTTGGTAAAAAACATTGCCTCCGTGACTGATATGGGACTTAGGAGGTGTCATAATTCTACCAAAATAAAATTTTATGCATTGAGCGGATAGGTATAGTAGTTCAGGGTATTGGAAGCACATAATTCTATAGGGAGTTTGAAGGATACCGTAAAAGATGCAAGCATCAGATAATTAAGGGTTTTCGATGTCCAATTAATTTAATTTTGACCTAATTAAACATAATGGTTATAAGATAAAATCATCAAGTATTATGGACTGTAAGTCAGATGAATGCAGTCAGATAAATAGTCATATCCGACTTCAACTTAAACGAAAAAAAAGTTTTACAAACGATCTGAGGTTTACAAAATTAGGTAATTTCCCACTTTTGACCAATCTCCTCCCTAAAGGGATTCCTAAATGCAAAAATCAGATAGTTTAACTGAAGCAATCTCATAGAAAAAAGGAAAGCTAAAAGAATTCAAGAGAGGTCTTATAATTATTCTCAAACTCAAAAAATGGTATAAAGGGTTTATTAAAATAATTCTAAAAGCGTGTTTGAAGGATTAAACTCTCCATAAAACCTAGAGAGTCAAAAAATTCAAAGGCTTTTACTCTTTTTCGTCCTTGTCAAGTGTCAAAGCAAATACTAGTATTTTCTTGAGGTCCAATTTTATTAGTAGAAAAGTAGACAAGACAAGACCCTAAGAAATCAAACATAAGAATGTAAAGTGCACATTTCAAAATTTACACCAGCCCTTATAAATAGCACAGGACTGTCATATCATATATTCAATTTACAAATATAATAACACCAATTACTAAAACACCCAAAAAAAAAAAACAAATCTTTTTGACAAGAAAAAACACAAAACGTCGCTGTAACTTCTTGAAAGGGCCATGCAACGTTCAGCAATATCTTCCTCTTCAGCCAAGAATGTGTGCAATCAACTTCTCCGGCTCCGACGACAAATCGAGCCGGCAAAAAACCGGCTACCATGCGACGTGTTCATAAACCACAGGGGAATTGACACAAAAAGAAATGTAGCAGGATTGTTGTATGAGCATATTAAGAATAATCTTGGGCTGCAGCCATTTTTGGACAGTAAGAACATGAAACCAGGGGATAAATTGTTCGATAAAATCGATCCGGCGATTCGCAATTGTAAAATTGGGATGGCTGTTTTCTCCCCTCAGTATTGTGACTCTTATTTTTGCTTGCATGAGTTGTCTCTAATGATGGAATCAAAGAAGAGGGTTATACCAGTTTTTTGTGATGTAAAACCTTCGGAACTTGCTATTAAGGATTTGAATGCTAATTTTCCGAATAAGGATTTGGAGAAGTTTAACTTGGCTCTTGAGGAGGCAAAATACACCGTTGGACTCACATTTGATACCTTAAAAGGGTGAGTATCCGTGTGACATCTTAATTCTTCCTTTCAAAAAGACACTAATAAATATATATACTTCTTCGTCACAGTTTTTTCGTTTGTGCATACTTTAACTATTTCACCGAAACCCATGACCTAGCATTTTGTTCTTGTCTATGTTAAAATTTGAATCCTAATGTATCATGCATGATTTTTAGACATGGTTTTTTGTCCACTTTATTGACACCTTTAATTATAATTTCTTTGTGCACTTTTGATATGACACCGCCATTTAAGAGAAGATCATTTGAAAATATGATTTGTTTAATCTTTATTGAGATACATGTGACATCATATTTATTCGAGAAAAATAGAAGAGAGAACAAATTATCCGGAGCATTACAACAAGCTGTAGTATTTACAAAGAATTACTACATTTTTTCATTTAAAGAAAGTAGACACTCGTAGGCATAACGTAGAATAAGAAAGTAGGATAACTATTTTGGATTGTACATATAAACTTTCTTAATTATTACTACTTGTTTGAGCATGATTTTGTTTTTCTTTTTTTGCATTTTTTTTTTCTTTACTTTATTTTAGCAAGATTTATACATAATCTGACCAGGGTAATGTTGTTTTGTGAAGGGACTGGTCGGAGTTCCTGGTGAAAGCTTCGGATGCAATAATGAAGAACTTGTACGAGGTAGAAAGAGAGAAGTTGATCCACAGAAAAATATATATTCGTCGAAAACAACTTTTACACAACTATTGATTGATCGATGACAAATAAAAGAGGATCTACATATCGCTGAGTACTTGAAGTCTAATAAATTCACATTAATTCATTTGTTCCTTAGTTTAATTCTTTTCTTACCAAAGTCCTTTAGGAAGACTCAAAGGACTTGTTCCTAGCTAACACATTCAATATTCATTATTCCTTATTTTCTTTAATCTTTGTCATGTAAGTCATGTTTCAGGCTTTTAATTGCCGAGTAAGTTGGATTTACGACAGTCATTAATGTAATTGTAAGATTTCCTGGTTGTTTTTGTCGTCTATGTAATACATAGATGATTCAAGAAATAAACTCTCTATTTCACGTACTTTAATATCTCTTCTTCCTGTTTTATAAAGATAAGAATAGATACCAGATTAATTAAAGAAGTTGAAGACAAGTAAATAAAACTCAGTTGGGGATTCAAGTCCGTGTCTTTTTAGAAATTGGTATTCTACTTCATTAACAGGCCAAATTTTTATTTGTTTTTGGCCAAAAGTGTTTTTTTTTTGTCAAAAGCTCTTTTGGCAAAAAATTGAGGTCTTTGAAAAAAAAACAAAAGTAGAAAAATGTAATTTTTCTTCAAAAGCACTTTTCTAAGAAACACTTTTGAGAAAAATACACTTACAAATAATTTTTAAAAGCTTGGCCAAACACTAATTACTGTTCAAAAATGCCTTTTAAATTAAGTAGCCAAACACAAATCGATTCTCATCAAAAATATATTTTTGAAAAGTACTTTTAAAAAAATTAATTATCAAAATAAGTAAATTTTAGAAGCGCCAAACATGCATGTACTTTACTTTCCATTTTTGGAAAATGTTAGTAAGTCAGCCTGGTACGCTGAGTCCCAAATTAAGCTCTCCGACATCTCTATCATCGCGTGCATACGTAGCCACTACCTGTGACTCGGTCCATTAGAAGCTTCTGCACATATATCCCTTTCTCTGGGAATATATAGTAGTATATCTTTAATTGACTTTGGTTTGTTTCAGAAAAATACAAAACAAATTAGTAATAATAGTGATGACGATAAGAATGTGAAATAAAGAGTCTGTAATTTAGATTTTCTGAAACATTACATTCAGATAGATATTGTGTAGTTAATAAGACTATTTGTAAAAGAATTTATATTTGAATATCAGAAATTAAAAGTTCCTTTCACAGTGCAAAAATTGACTGTTTGAATCAAAGACAAAATTCCTTTTATGTATACTGTAATTATTAGAGTACTAGTATATATTTGGATCGAAATAAGGAACCTTTCGATCCAAATATAATACATGTATGTAGGTCATTTTAATTATAATTACTCTGCTGGTGAGTTGTTATTGCCTGCACTGCAACTTGAACCATTTCTTAGTTGTTATACTATACTACTCTCTTCTTTGGTTATTAAGTTAATTCAACATTTGGGATTTGCATTTTTTACTTTGACCCGGGCCTTTAAATTCAGTATTTCACTATCAAATGGAATTTTAGCCCTCCTCTCAACAAATATAATCTTTTAGAATTTCAACATAAGCTTTGCCCAGTATTCTGCACAAGTCCCGGAATAGCAGTCAATAGTGATAATGTGATAGTAATAAATATAATTAAGAGAAATTAACTTAATTATCCACAAACCCAAAATAATTGCTGAATATATGTATATATTGTTAGGATCGGATTACCGGGTAGTGCAAAATTTAGCCAAACAACCTTATAATGACAATAACAAAGACAATGCAAGTTGATAATAACGGCAATTAAAGAAGATAAAAGAAGACACAAATTTAACGTGGTTCGGTCAAGATGACCTACGTCCACAAGCGGGGAGGAGCAATTTTACTATACCAACAAGAGTACAAAATTAGAGTAAATACTCTAATTAGTCCCAAATACCCCAAGAGAATAAGCTCACAAGATCACTCCAAAGAAAGGGTTCACACAAGTGTTTCCCAACACTCACTCTCTTACAAAATACTCTATAATGAAATAAAAGAGGAGAAAGAAAGACAATACTGAAAAACTCTTGAATTGATGTGATCTTGTGAGGTTATTCTCTTGGGGTAATTGGGACTAATTAGAGTATTTACTCTAATTTTGTACTCTCTTTTTTACTCTTGTTGGTATAGTAAAATTGTTCCTCTCCGCTTGTGGTCGTAGGTCACCTTGACCGAACCACGTTAAATTTGTGTCTTCTTTATCTTCTTTAATTGCCGTTATTATCAACTTGCATTGTCTTTGTTATTGTCATTATAACGTTGTTTGACTAAATTTCGCACTACCCGATAACCCGATACTAACAAATTGGTATCATAGCCAGATCTAACCGGATTAGTTTAAATAGCCAAAATGACTCTAACAAAGTCTTATGTTGAGAAATTTGATTGAAGCGCAAACTTCGGAATGTGGCAATTAAAGATGGAAGCTATCCTAATTCAGGATGGCTTAGATTTGGCACTACAAGGAAAGGAGAGTATGCCAGATAAAATGACGGACGAGAAGTTTGCCGTCATAGACAAAAAGGCAAAAGGAGGTATTATTTTAAATCTTTCAAATGAGGTTTTGCGTGAAGTTGCAGCAGAAAGCTCAGCCAAAGGCATATGAGAAAAACTTAAAACCCTATATATGAAAAGAACAGTAGAAAACATGCTTTACCTAAAGCAAAAACTCTATACTTTTCGTATGGGTGAAGGTACCTCTATACTTACATATCTTGATACTTTTGAATCTCTTCTTATAGATTTAAGTAACATAGATGCTGAAATCAAAGATGAGGATCAAGCTGTGTTATTACTTGTTTCCTTACCCCACTCGTTTAAACATATAAGAGATACTATACTTTATGGAAAGGATAATATCTCTTATAAAGATATCAAATCTATTTTGAAATCAAAAGAACAAATAGATAGAGATATTACTGGAGAAACTAGTGGGAACCAAGGGGAAGGTTTATTCCTAAGAGATATATCCAATAAGAAAGATTCAAGTAGTGAGAAACCTAAATCAAGGTCAAAATCCAGATACAGAAATGTCATGTGCAAATATTGTCATAAGAAAGGTCACATTATTTCTGAATGCTTTAAATTAAAAAAACAAAGAAAAACATACAGA
This sequence comes from Nicotiana tabacum, assembly GCF_000715075.1. Taxonomy (NCBI): domain Eukaryota; kingdom Viridiplantae; phylum Streptophyta; class Magnoliopsida; order Solanales; family Solanaceae; genus Nicotiana; species Nicotiana tabacum. Next base: position 111,961,137 of record NC_134096.1, on the reverse strand, counting down.
AAAGAAAAATGAGCACAAAAATACTGACATTGCCGAAGCAAGTGTAGTTGCTGATGAGACTGAGAGAACTATTTTTTTAGCAACTAATAATAGTTTCAAATCTAACAATGAGTGGATTTTAGATTCGGGTTGTTCTTATCATATGTGTCCCAATCGGGATTTATTTATCACATATGAATCTATTGGAGGTGGAATTATCTTGATGGGCAACAATGCTGCCTGCAAAGTTATTGGAAAAGGTACAGTTCGAATCAAAATGCACGATGGTGTGGTGAGAACTCTCACCGATGTTAGACATGTTACTAACTTGAAGAAAAATCTCATCTCTTTGGGCACTCTAGAATCTCTTGGGTGCAAGTACACAGGTGAAAGTGGACTTCTGAAAATTTTTCATGGTGCTCTTGTGATCATGAAAGCATGCAGATCTGGTACGTTGTATACTCTTTTGGGATCTACTGTTACAGGTGCTTCTGCAGTTTCAATATCAGATAAATCAGATTCTAACATCACCAAATTGTGGCATATACGATTGAGGCATATGAGTGAAAAAGGTCTTTCCATCCTTAGCAAAAGAGGCCTCTTATGTGGCCAAAGTACCGAAAATATGGAGTTCTGTGAACATTGTGTGTTTGGGAAGCAGAAAAGAGTCAGCTTCAAATCTCCAACGATTCATAGAATAAAAGGTACTTTGGATTACATTCATTCAGATCTTTGGAGTCCTTCACGTACCCCATCAAAAGGTGGTGCCAGATATATGTTAACTTTCATTGATGATTATTCAAGGAAAGTTTGGATTTATTTTCTGAAATATAAAAGTGATGTTTTCTTAAATTTCAAACAATGGAAAATTTTGATTGAGAAGCAAACAGGAAAACAGGTTAAGCGGCTTAGAACACACAATAGCTTGGAATTTTGTAATGATGAATTCAACGAATTTTGAAAGAATGAAGGAATTGCTCGATATCGTACTGTGAGAATAACACCTCAGCAAAATGGTATGGCAGAAAGGATGAATAGAACTCTTTTGGAAAGGGCTCATTGCATGATTTCAAATGCTGGGTTGACAAACGCCTTTTGGGCAGAAACTATCTCTACAACTTGTTATATTGTCAACCGAACTCCTTCTGCACCTTTGAACTTTAAGACTCCAGAGAAAATGTGGTCAGGTACTCCTGCTAATTATTCTGATTTAAAGATATTTGGTTGCCCTGCATACATGCATGTAAATGATGGAAAATTAGAGCCAAGGGCTAAAAAGTGCATTTTCCTTGGGTATGCATCTGGGGTGAAAGGATACCGACTATGGTATCCTGATCCCACGACACCAAAATTTATAATTTGTAGAGATGTAACCTTTGATGAATCCTCTATGTTATATTCTAGAAAAGAATTTTCTAGTTCTTGTAAAACAGATAAAGGAAAGAATACACAGAACCAGGTAGAGATTGAGATTGGCATTCCTATTGAGCCAAGCTCATCAACGTTGGAGCAAAATACAGTTGAAACTCCTGAAGTTGAGACAGAAGCTGAAATTCCTGAAGTTGAGACTCCTGAAGTTGAACCAGAAGAAGAGGAATATTCTATAGCCAAACATAGACCAAGAAGAGAAGGTAAATAACCATTAAGGTCTCGAGATTATGTTGCATTTTCTTTTTCAGTTGCATAGGAAACTGAAGAAATTGGAGAACCATCAAAATATTCAGAAGCAGTTTCTGGTGCTGACTCAGCCAAGTGGCTGGTTGCAATGAATGAAGAAATTGAGTCTCTCCACAATAATGGTACTTGGTCTCTTGTGAAGCCGCCATCAGGAAAAAGAATTGTTGGTTGCAAATGGGTCTTCAAGAAAAAGGATGGTATTCCAGAGGTTGAAGATGCTAGGTATAAGACACGATTAGTTGCAAAGGACTATAGTCAGGTACAAGGAGTTGATTTTAATGATATTTTCTCACATGTTGTTAAACATAGCTCTATTCGTGTCTTGCTTGCCTTCGTTGCCATGTATGATTTAAAATTAAAACAACTTGATGTTAAGACAACTTTCTTACATGGCGAACTTGAGGAACAAATATACATGCATCAACCCGAAGGATTTGAAGTTAAAGAAAAAGAAGATCATGTTTGTTTGTTGAAGACATCCTTGTACGGATTAAAGCAGTCTCCAAGATAATGGTACAAAAGGTTTGATTCCTTTATGTTGGGTCATAGTTATTCGAGGAGCATGTATGATAGTTGCGTTTACTTTCGGAAGTTAAATGATGGTGCATTTGTGTACTTATTACTTTATGTTGATGACATACTCATTGCTGCTAAGGATTTAACAGAAATTCACAATTAGAAAAGTCAGTTGAAAAGTGAATTTGAGATGAAAAATTTGGGAGTAGCTAAGAAAATCCTTGGCATGGAGATCAAAAGAGATCGAAAAGCCAACATGTTATTCGTGACCCAGAAGAAGTACTTGGAGAAAGTCTTAGAGAGGTTTGACATGAAAGATGCTAAACCAATTAGTACCCCTCTTGCTGCTCATTTTAAGTTATCAGTTGCTCAGTCCCCATAGTCATTAGAAGAAGAGAGGTACATGGAACATGTTCCTTATTCCAGTGCAGTCGGCAGTATTATGTATGCAATGGTTTGTACACGTCCAGACATTTGACAAGCAGCGAGCATGGTAAGTCGGTATATGGCTTGCCCTGGTAAATCACATTGGCAGGTGAAATGGATTCTCAGATACTTGCGAAGTACTTCAAACACACGTTTGGAGTTTGGGATAAATACTAACACTTTGGTTGGTTTTGTAGACTCAAATTATGCAGGTGATCTTGATAAAAGAAGATCACTGACAGGCTATGTATTTTGCATTGGTGGTTGCGATATTAGTTGGAAAGCTACATTACAACATGTAATAGCTTTATCTACTACCAAAGCAGAATATATGGAAGTGACCGAGGCAATCAAAGAAGCCTTGTGGTTGAAGGGTCTATTTGCAGAACTCAGTTCACACCAAGGTGGTCTTACCATTTTCTGTGATAGTCTAAGTGCCATTCACTTGACTAAAGATCATATGTATCATGAGAGGACGAAGCACATTGATATAAAGTATCATTTCATCCGAGAAACCATTACTGAAGGAAAAGTCTTTGTTCAGAAGATCAACACTAGAGACAATCCTGCCGAGATGTTCACAAAACCTCTTCCAGTGTCCAAGTTCTTGATTGGCATTTACGAAGAATGATTTTGCCCATTGGGGTATTTGCGAAGAAGGTGGAAAAAATTTACTATATATAAGCCGAAATTAGGCTAAGGTAGAGATTTGTAATATGGCCATTAATTTGGCTTCTTCTCAAGTGGGGGCCAAATTATCTTGACATTTGCCATGACATAATATCCACTATAACAAACTTTGTGGATCATGACATTTGTCATGACATAATATCCACTATTAGGCCAATGATTTCTTGCTATAAATAGAGGAGCTTCTCCTCATTTGTAAACACACCAATTCAAGAGCTTTTCACTCTTGTCTTCCTTTCTCCTCCTTTATTTCATTATAGAGTATTTTATAAGAGAGTGAGTGTTGGGAAACACTTGTGTGAACCCTTTCTTTGGAGTGATCTTGTGAGGTTATTCTCTTGGGGTATTTGGGACTAATTAGAGTATTTACTCTAATTTTGTACTCTTGTTGGTATAGTAACATTGTTCCTCTCCACTTGTGGACGTAGGTCACCTTGACCGAACCACGTTAAATTTGTGTCTTCTTTATCTTCTTTAATTGCCGTTATTATCAACTTGCATTGTCTTTGTTATTGTCATTATAACGTTGTTTGGCTAAATTTCGCACTACCCGGTAACCCGATCCTAACAGTAATATATGTTTTTATGACCTCTCTAATAGAATTTAATAAATTTGATGGATTTATAATTACAGAATCATAATTAGTTGTTATCCAAATATGTTTACAATAATTAATAATCTAATAAGCTTTCTCCTGGTTATTTCGTAACTAGGCTATTTTGCGCATCCTTTGTTGGGTTTTCAGTGAACGAGAATTTGATTAAAAGATCCATGTGCCTTACATTAATTAATGGATCAAATATAAGGAGTTTTTATATTCCTATACACTATTTGAAATCTTATTACCTTCCATACTCAAGTTTTAATTTAATTACATCATATATACAAATTTACCAATTATATACACTTTAGGAATTAAATGAATATCCTTTTATATTAGGAATCAATTATTTCTCATTCTTATTCTCTCTCCGTCTCTCTCTCTCTCTCTCTCTCTCTCTCTCTCTCTCTCTCTCTCTCTCTCTCTCTCTCTCTCTCTGCGCTCTCTCTCGTCTCTCTCTATCTCTCAATCCCTAATTCCAGTAAGGTAGAGCAAAGAAAAAGAGAGCAGCAATTCTACCATTGACAACCATTAAAAAGCTTTGAAGCTTTGAATTCGAATTTGGGTTTTCAAAAACCATTATTTGTTTGAATTGGGTGTTGTTGCAAATAATTGAGAATTCTCTCTACGTCTCTCTCTATTTCTCAATCCCTAATTCCAGTAATGTAAAGCAAAGGAAAAGAGAGCAGCAATTCCACCATTGACAACCATTAAAAAGCTTTGAAGCTTTGAATTCGAATTTGGGTTTTCAAAAACCATTATTTATTTGGATTGGGTGTTGTTGCAAACAATTGAGAATATTATTTGGAGTTTATATCTCAATTTTGAGGGTATTTTGGTGAAGATTAGACGTGGTTTTGGCTAAATTTCAGATTGAAACTCGAAGATGAAGAAGAAGACATGACATGCATTATACTTACGAAATTGTAGTAAAGTTGTAGTAAAATTGTAGAAAAATTATATTATGTTGTTTATATATTTTTTTAATTTAAATATTGTATGAAAGTTGAACAATATTGTATAAAAATTATATTTAAGTCGTATGATATTGTAGTTGTATATAATTGGATAGAAATAATGTATGAAAGTTGTAGATAAGTTATAGACTATATAATTAGTTGTATGGTATTTGTTTTTACTATGTATAAATCAGATACAAAATATATAAAAGATATATTGTATAAAAATTGTATTTAAGTTGTATGATATTGTAGTTGAGCTTAACTATGTAAAAATAATGTATGAGAGTTGTCGATAAGTTGTAGTTAAGTTGTATAATATATAATTAGTTGTATGAAATTTATTTTTTCTATGTATAAATCAACTACAAAATATACAAAAGACACATTGTATAAAATTTGTATAAAATATGTGGGACTCACTACCAGCATACATTAAAAGACAAAATCAAAATTTCAGATTCTAGTCAATTAGAAACTTTTTCAGATAATTAGCTTGTATAAATTTAGTTTTTGGATCTTCTTCTTTTGCTTACATTTTTGACTTCCTTTTTAAACTTTGATTTTAACGGCGGGTGAATTGGCGAATTTGAGACCCTCCGCAATCGCTGCTATTGTCACTTTAAAATACATCATCTTTTCTTTAATTATGGTGGCCACTGAAATTGCGAGCAGAGAAAGTGTTTCAAACGATTATAGGGATACAACGGTATAAAAGCCCATTTTAGGAAAATAAGATATTGATAACATTGAAAGTGAGATGAATATGCACATCATAACTTGGCAATGAGTATATTTTTGTTCTCCACCATTCATTAATTAAGGCGGAAGAAAAAAAAGGAAAGAGAAGAGGAGAAAAAAAAGAAAAAGGGTGTAACTAAATTTCTTGATTGAAGACACTAATAATGGATTGTGAGCCTTTTAAGGTGGAATATATTTATTTTATAAACAAAACTTGTTTAGGTCGGGTAATTAACTAAATATAGATATGTTTGGTAATAAATTTTTAAATAGTGTATAGGAATGTAAAAATCCCCAAATATAATAGATTTCAAAGAAAAGCCCATTAAATGAAGGAAAATTTATCTGTCATAGCTAAATCTAAGAGCTATTAATGGATCATAGTTACCTTTTAATTTAATTATTTTTTATAGCTACAATGAATTTTTAATTTACCCATCATAGCTAATACCAAATATACACAGTTATTCACTGTATAATCTTTTCCCTTAATCCTCTTTCTCTCTTCTCCCTCAACTCTCTCTCCTGCAGAGAAGTCACCGCCGTCCGTCTTCTCCGGCGGAGTTCTACAGAGTTCAACTAAACAGCCGCCTCTTTCTCTCTTCCCCACATATCACCACCTTCCGCCGTATACCCCCTTTTGTCACCTAAAATTATTTTGTCACAAAAGGCTTTTGGTGACAATTTTTTTTTTTTGTCAATCTTTCGTCCTTAAAACACCATCACTAATAGTATACAAAGACAAATTTGTGTTTCATCCCTAAATAAAGTTATATTAACTACGAAATTATTTTTCGTCCCTAAAGTGATAGAATTTATGACGAACTTAATCGTCAAAAAAAAGTATAAAACATTTGTAGTTGATAGTGCATTTTCGTCACTGAAAAGGTCATCAATGCCGACAAAACTGCTTTGTCACTAATTATATAGTTTAATTGGTGACGACATAAATTGTCTCTAAACTTATATATATTTCGTAGTTAAAAAGTTGCAATATCGTCACTAAAGAATAGCTTTTTTATACAAAAAATATTTTATCCTAAATGTATAAATTAGTAACAACCCTGCTTTTATAAAAAAGGTTTACAATTGCATAGTTAAATTATCATTTCGTCACTAAAAATAATAATTTTACCGACAAAACAAAAACGTTACTATAAATCATCATGATTAGTGACAATTACAATTGTAAAAAATACAAAGATAATTTATTGTCAAAGAATATATTATTTTATTGATAAGGCAATTCTGGGACAAAGTCTATTTATTGTCACATTTATGACGAACTAATGTCCTACAATAAAAATATGACGGTCTAAAAAAAGTAATCTATTCAGTGTTGCATCTTTCTCCTCTTGTGAGTTCTTTTCAATTGTTTGGAAGTGAAAGAAACTTTTGAGCAGTCATTCCCAACTCATTTGATAGCTTTGCTCTGGAATTGCCTTGACTGACCTCCATTTACCAACTATGATCTCTAATATTATCTTTTCCGACTTCTTTACTTCTCAATACCTTTATTCTAGCTTGTCCACAACCTTCCTTGATTCCAGGTGAATCTGCACCTATTTATAAAAAAAATTAATTCAAAATACTACATATATATTAATATACATATTAAAATGCAAGAAAATATGGAGGATATATATTAGTAGTAATTTCTAAATTACAACTGAACTTTATCATTACAACTTTAACATAAGTGAAAGTTTACAGATTCCTAGTATATCATTGTCACACCTCCTTTTTCCCGAAGGGATAGGAAATATGGGAGTTTTTTCAATTAAAGTGACATTAATTGAAATAGGATTATTTATTAAATTCAGAGTCGCCACTTGGAATAAATTATGATGTTCCAAGTCATCGGTTTATTTTAAATCCCAAATCGAGAAAATTTGACTCTATTTATGGTCTGCGAACACAGAAGACCAGGTAAGGAATTCTGTTAACCCGGGAGAAGGTGTGAGGCACTCCAGAGTTCCGTGGTTTTAGCACGGTCGCTTAACAATTAATACTTGGCCTAATTATCTGATTTATTACATATTTAAAGCCTATTGTGCATTTTTACTTTTTAACCGCTTTTAATACTTACGGAATTTATTTGAACACGTCGCGATATTATGCACTTGTCATTTGGTACATGTTGCAAACCGCGCCATATGAAATGCACCCGCGATTTACGACATGTTTATTTTTTATTATTATTAGAAGTTGTGGTCGGGTCACATGAAATGCACACCCGAATGGGATTTACGTATCGTGACTATGCCACGGAAATCGTACCCGTGGCCACGATGATTAATTAATCGTGCCTAAAGCAAACTATAGTATTCAAGAGTGATTATTTATTATATACTAATATGAGATTATTGTAAAGGCCCGTAGTTATGAAAATTAGAATTATTTCAATAGTTATCTGTGGCCACCCTTTGATTTTTCATATTCGCACTTAAGTTAATGAAGTAGGAAAATAAAAATATATACTAGTAGTTACACTAAAGGAAATGAGATAAGTCATTTTTGATCTAAAACAAAATCTCATATCTTAACCAAAAAACAAGATAAACCACATATACAACCACTATATCAATCACTAATAACTAACTTTGAAGTCCCCTGCTCCGAATTCCATTTTTGATCTAATGTACAATAGTTTTTTAAAAACGAAGCGAGCAACAGAGGTTTAATTCCATCAACATAATTCAGCCAACCTTCCAAATTTCATGAGCCAAGATGGACTGACTAGTTAATCACCAACCGGTATTCACTCAAATCAAATAAAACAAACCCAGAACAATGAATCATTGAAGGTAGACAATCAAAATATGATATACAAATCAGAAGGAAACATGGTGAAAGAGCAGCAATGGAAACAACGGTTAAGAAAAGGATGAACCTTTTATAGATGAAGATCTTCTATTGCTGAAATTTTCCAATGTTTACAACGAAGAGGAGCTTCAAATTAGCGTGCGAAATCAACCGTAACCAGGACCTATACCATGAACCTTCACCGATGAATTTCAACCACGACCTCGACTCCAATGGACCTCTCAAGTATAGTATAATCTGGTTCGAGCCAAAAGAAGATGGAAACGGAATTTCTCCCCAGATCTCCTCTCTTTGTTCTCTCGTGCTATTTCCCTATCGTATGTGGGGGGTGGGGGGTGGGTGGGTTGAAGATCTCAAAATGAGGGGGACGACTGCTGCCTTGGAACTAGGCTGGTGGACTTTCGTTCTTGATGAAGGGAGATGCGGTCAGCTTTCTTTATTTTAGGATCTTTGTATTTTACCTTGAAGAGATTTTTTTTTTTTTTTTTTAGAAGATCTGAAGGGGGAGGGGTGAGTCTTGGAGATTGTTTTTTCAGAGGTGTGTGCGGCCGTTCTAACCTTAGGAATTAGGTTAGCTCCTCTTGTGTTATATTGGGGTGTTGGAATTAATAGTGGCCCTTGGATGAAAGTGATCAATGGCTATGATTAAGGGAGGGGTTTTATGGGTGAGAAAAGGGTTTGGGCTAAAAGCAATTGGGAAAAATGATATTTGTTTTGCTGGGCCACTAAAATCAGAAAATGAGTTCCCAATTGGTCCAAATTCAATTCTGTCTCATTGAACAAAAAATAAAAAAAATAAAAAATAAAAATACTACCAAAATATACTAATTAATATGAGAAGAAGTATTATAATTTTATTTTTTTTTATATTTTTAAACTTATGTTTTTTTGAAATTAAAATTAAAAGTTGACTGAAATCCTATTAAACTGAAAATAAGTAAATACTACTTTTAAACGTTGCGCGGGTCAAAAATTACGTGTTTACAGATGCCCCTCTTTGCTTGAAAACTCGAAGAGTTTTCACGCAAAAAATTAAGTAAGCAACATAATTAATTTCTGACCCGACGATTATTCAAAAAAAAAAACAAAGATGGACAAAAGATTGTGACCGAGCCCTGGTATCTGAGCTGCCTACATATCCTTGGTTATAAAGGAATCAGGCCACGTGTAGTTCAGAAGTGAATGAAGTAATGTAATATGTGGAGAGGACGAGGGAGTCGAGTGAGGTATCGTTCGAGGCTCCGGTCCGTGGTCCTGTTATTACATCAAAATCAAAATGAAAAAAGACTAACTAAGCCTATCAGCTATGAGTTACAAGATTCCTATTTATAAGTCTTCTGAAGCTTGATCTTGAGTCTTGAACGGTTCTTTATGCAGACTTTTGATTTGAACCTTGATGCTTGCTAGCTGCAGGTGATGATTCATTCTTTGGAATTTGAGACCGGAAACATATATTGATTCTTTGGATTCATTCCTTGAACGGTTCTTTGGAACATATATTGATTAATTTATACAAATATTTGACTAGTTTCGAATTTTTCGGCACCGAGTTGAGGCTTTAGAGTGAATTTGAGACCGGAAAGCGGGCTTTGAGGCAAGGTAAGTCTCTTGCCTAACCTTGTAAGAGGAAATTTACCCCATAGGTGATTTAAACTGCTATTTGCTTCTAATTGTGGGGGCTACGTACGCACGAGGTGACGAGAGTCCGTGCGTAGCTACTATTTATGCTTATGTCCGGGTAGTTTAGGACCCAAATCATGAATTACTTATAATGTTTGCACCCTACTTGTTAATTAAAGTGTCTAAATTATATTAGAACTTGTTAGAGGAATTGTAAAGGATCGAGTCTCACTTGCTTGAATTTTGAGTGAATTACTTGACCGTTAATGGAGATTGTATTACATTGTGTATTAGCATTGTAATAGCGTTTAAGTCGAATGCTTATAAAGTATCCTCTCTTATTGTGGAGCGGGCCGAACGCCTCGGCAGTAGATAGATGCATCTATGGTTCATGTCGCATGACCCTCAACAGTGTACACGTTATTCTGGATTGGGCCATACGTCCTCGACATAATCATGTGTGATAATACTTGGATTTTAAATTATTTATTTGATATCATTTCATGGCTTGAGAGGTTAAGATAATATCACATAGAAAGCTATTTGAGATTTAGCATGTGTAAAGGCATTATTTATTTCCTAGTTGTTATTGAATTGATGTAGTTATATACATAACCCATATTTATTTGGAGCTTCTTTATTTTTATTGTTGGCCCATAGTAAGTGTCGATGTCGAGCCCTCGTCACTACTTTTTTGAGGTTAGACTTGATACTTACTAGGTACATGTTGCTTATGTCCTCACACTATACTTCTGTACTAACCGTGCAGGATCTGTGGCAGGTGCATCTGGCTATCACACCAACGCGCATCCCCATTACCCAGAGGCCTAGTGGTGAGCTGCTTTCTGAGCCGTTCCGCCACACCTAGAGTCTCTCCTTTGCATTCAGTTTTGTCTATTTTCATTTCATACAGTAGCTAGAGTTTTGTATAATCTATTAGTGCACATACACTTGTGACACCAGGTCTTGGCACACACTAGCAGACTTTGTGTTTTTGGATTATTACTATGGTTATGATTGCACTCAGCTGCTTTCGTTTTATTTATTTAAATCTATTGTTTCTTAATCTTTTAATTAAGGAAAAATTTAATTACTTGGAAATTTATTAAAGAGAGAAATCACGTGGTTAGTTCACTGTTGTCTTGCCTAGCGGCGGCGCTGGGCGTCATCACGACCTATAAGATAATTAGGTCGTGACAACATGGTATCAGAGCACTAGGTTCACGTAGGTCTCACAAGTTATGAGCAGGCCTAATAGAGTCTTGCGGATCGGTGCGGAGACGTCCGTACTTATCTTCGAGAGGCTATAGGATTTTAGGAAATTACTTTTTCTTCATCTGCTATCGTACAATCGATATGGTGCTAAGTATATTTCTCTTATTCTCTCACAGATGGTGAGAACATGCGCAGCAGATGTATCCGATCATGGAGGAGCTGCTCCCCTGTTGCTAGAGGCCGAGGCAAACCCGGGGGGGAGGGGCTACAGCTCGTGGTAGAGGACGAGGGCGTCCCAGAGTTGTTCCAGTCATGCCACTAGTAGATTCAATAGAGGATCCTGTTATTGAGGAGCAGGGCGAGGTGCCTGCAGCAGAGCCAGTCCCGGTTGATTTCATGTCCGCACCGGGATTTCAGGAGGTCATGGGCCGTATGCTACGGTTCATGGATTCTATGAGTCAGACTGGTATATTTTCAACAGACCCAGCCACATCTCAGGCGGGAGGGGGAGCACAGACACCTACCGCTCAGGATCTAGGGAATGCAACTGTCGTATATCAGACCCCGGGCGCACTTCCCGTGGGTGGAGCTCAGCCAGTTGCAACAGCTATACCTGAGCCCAGACCAGCTGCGGCCGGCGATCGGCAGAAGCTATTGGATAGATGGATCAGGCTTCACCCCCATGTATTTGGAGGTGAGCGACATGAGGACCCCAGGACTTTATTGATCGGTGCAGGGACAGACTGAACAACAGGAGGATATTAGAGTCCCATGGGGTGTATTTTACTACTTTCTAGCTGGAGGGCAGGGCCCGTAGGTGGTGGTAGTCATATCTTCTCGGCAGACCAGCAGATTCCCCCATGACTTGGGACCGGTTCACCCGTATTTTTCTGGATAGGTATATTCCCCCCTCTCATAGGGAAGAGTTGCGGTTTCAGTTCGAGCATCTCCAGCAGGGTCAGATATCAATGACTGACTATGAGGCAAGGTTATCCGAGTTGTCTCGCCATGCACTTATGATACTTCCTACTGACACAGAGAGGTTGCGGAGGTATGTTGAAGGTTTGCACTCTGGTATTAAGGCCACTATGGCTCGAGAGGTTGAGATGGGGACTTCTTACGAGCTAGTTGTAGAGATATCTCGGAGGATCGAGGGTGTACGTTAGTATAGCCGGGAGAAGGCTACGAGGGATAAGCGGTTTCGGTATTCTGGAGAGTTCAGAGGTGCCTCAACTGGGGAACATGTCAGTTTGTGAGGGGTTAGTCTAGCAGGCCCACATATCCAGTACCGTTGCCTCTTCGAGGTGCTCCTGTGCGACCTTATTTTAGTGCCATGCCAGAGAGTTCCTACCGCCCATCAGCTATTCAGGGTTCCTCCAGTGGGTATTCAGGCCATCAGGGTCAGACTTCAGGTCAACAGTCCACCGTACCGAGAGGTTATTTCGAGTACGGGGATCTCAGTCATGTGCGGAGGCTCTGCCCCAAGCTTCAGGACAAGGCAGTGCATCAGGGTCACCAGCCTATGATTCCAGCACCAGCTACCGCACCAGCCGTCCGGCCGCCTAGAGGCGGAGGGCAGGTGGGTAGGGACCGTCCTAGAGGTGGAGGCCAGTCAGGTGGCACTCCAGCTAGGTTCTAAACTTTTTCGGCCAGACCAGATACAGTGGCCTCAGATGCTGTAATCATAGGTATTATTTCTGTCTGCGGTAGTGATGCTTCAGTACTATTTGATCCAGGGTCAACATATTCTTATGTTTCATCTCTGTTTTCTCATTTCTTGGGAGTTCCTCGTGAGTCCTTATGTACTTCTGTTTATGTGTCCACACCATTGGGCGATTCTTTAGTTGTGGATCGGATCTATAGGGCATGTATTGTTACTTTCTGTGGTTATGAGACCCGAGTGGATCTTTTGTTTCTCGATATGACAGACTTTGAGGTCATCCTGGTCATGGATTGGTTGTCTCCATATCATGCCATCCTTGATTGCCATGCCAAGACTGTTACCTTGGTGATGCCAGAGTTGCCTAGATTGGAGTGGAAGGGTTCGCCTGTCAATACATCTAGTCGGGTTATCTCTTTTCTAAAGGCTCGACACATGGTCGAGAAGGATTGTTTGGCTTATCTAGCTTATGTTTGGGGTACTACTACAGAGACTCCGACGATTGATTCAGTGCCTATAGTCAGGGAGTTCTCTGATGTGTTCATTCAGTGCCCGTAGTCAGGGAGTTCTCCGATGTGTTCCCTTCTGATCTCCCAGGCATGCCACCAGATCGTGATATTGATTTTTGTACTGATTTGGCTCCAGGTACCCAGCTTATCTCTATTCTACCGTACCGTATGGTTCCGAAAGAGTTGAAAGAGTTGAAGGAACAACTTAAGGAGTTGCTAGCAAAGGGGTTCGTCAGACCGAGTGTATCACCCTGGGGTGCACCAGTGTTATTTGTTAAGAAGAAGGATAGGACCATGTGGAGGTGCATTGATTACCACTAGTTGAACAAAGTTACCATTAAGATCAAGTACCTGTTACCGCGTATTGATGATTTGTTTAACCAGTTGTAGGGTGCCAGGGTGTTCTCTAAGATCGACTAGAGATCGGGGTACCATCAGTTGAAGATTCGGGATTCGGATGTTCCGAAGACGGCTTTCCGGACTTGATATGGACATTATGAGTTTCTAGTGATGTCTTTTGGTTTGACTAATGCCCCGGTGACGTTTATGGGTTTGATGAACCAGGTGTTCAGGCCATATATTGATTCGTTTGTCATTGTCTTTATTAATGACATTTTGATCTACTGACGTAGCATGGAGAAGCATGAGCATCATTGAGAGTAGTGCTTCAGACCTTGCGGGAACAAAAGCTATATGCTAAGTTCTCCAAGTGTGAGTTCTGTTTAGATTCTGTGGCATTCTTGGGACATGTAGTATCAGGCGAGGGTATTAAGGTAGACCCCAAGAAGATCGAGGCAGTTCAGAGTTGGCCTCGTCCTACCACAACGACTGAGATCAGGAGCTTCCTGGGGTTAGCAAGTTATTATCGTCGGGTTATAGATGGCTTCTCGTATATTTGCGGCACCTTTGCCTAGATTGACCCAGAAGGGTGCTCCGTTTCGATGGTCCGATGATTGCGAGACGAGCTTTCAGAAGCTCAAGACCGTATTGACTTCAGCACCAATGTTACCTTCTGGTTCAGGGATGTATACTGTGTATTGTGACGCTTCACGCGTTGGTTTGGGTTGTGTACTGACGTAGGAGGGGCGAGTTATTGCATATGCTTCGTGTCAGATGAAACCTTACGAGAAGAATTACCTCATACACAATTTGGAGTTGGCTACGATTGTTCATGCACTTAAGATCTAGAGGCATTATCTTTACGTGGTGTCCTGTGAGGTTTACACCGACCATCGTAGCTTGCATCATTTGTTCAAGGAGAAGGATCTCAATTTGAGGCAGTGCAAGTGGCTCGAGTTACTAAAAGATTATGATATTACCATCCTTTACCATCCGAGCAAGGCTAATATAGTTGCAGATGCCTTGAGAAAAAATGCGGAGAGTATGGGTTATTTGGCATTTATTTCAGCGGAGTAGAGGCCACTAGCTTTGGGCATTCAGTCCTTGGCTAACAGAGTTGTGAGGATATTTCAGAGCCCAACAGAGTTCTTGCATCCGTGGTCGCCCACTCTTCACTATTCGAGAAGATCAAGGCTCGACAGTTTGATGATCCGCACTTGTTGGTTCTCAGATAGACGATACTGCAGGGTGGTGCCAAGGAGGTTACTATCGGTGAGGATGGTGTTCTGTGACTCCAAGGTCGCCTGTATGTTCCTTATGTTGATGGATTGAGGGAAAAGATCCTAGAGGAGGCACATAGTTCTCCGTATTTTATTCATCTAGGTGTTATAAAGATGTATCGCGGCCTGAGGAAACATTATTGGTGGCGGCGGATAAAGAAGGACATAGTTGAGTACGTAGCGAGGTGCCTAAATTTCCAGCATGTTAAGTATGAGCATCAGAGGTCAGGTGGCCTACTTCAGCAGATGACTATACCTGAGTGGAAATAGGAACGTATTACTATGGACTTCGTAGTTGGGTTACCGCAGACCTTGCGGAAGTTTGATGCAGTTTGGGTCATTGTCGACAGGTTGTCCAAGTCGGTACACTTCATTCCTGTTGTTACCAAGTATTCTTCCGAGTGGTTGGCTCAGATTTACATTCAGGAGATTGTTCGGTTGCACGGTGTGCATGTCTCCATTATATCATATAGAGGCCCTCAATTTATTTTGCATTTCTGGAGGGCAGTACATAGTGAGTTGGGGACCCGGGTAAAGCTCAGCACAACATTTCATCTACAGATCGACGGGCAGTTATAGCAGACAATTCAGATCTTGGAGGATATGCTCAGAGCATGTGTGATTGACTTCGGAGGGAAATGGGATCGATTATTGCCTTTGGCCGAGTTTTCTTACAACAATAGTTATCCGTCCAGCATCGATATGGCTCCACTTGAGGCTTTATATGGTCGGCGATATCGTTCGCCCATCAGATGGTTTGATCTCGGCGAGGCTAAGTTTCATGGTACTGATTTAGTGATGGATGCCTTGGAAAAGGTAAAGTTGATTCAGGAGCGACTTCACACAGTACAGTCAAGACAGAAGAGTTACGCGGATCAGAAGGCGCGTGATTTATCATTTATGGTAGGCAAGAAGGTTGTCTTGAAGGTCTCGCCGATGAAGGGAATCATGAGGTTCGGGAAGAAGGGCAAGTTGAGCCCAAGGTTTATAGGCCTATTTGAGGTGTTGAGACGAGTTGGGGAGGTTGCTTATGAGCTTGCTTTGCCTCCCAATCTATCAGGAGTTCATCCGATTTTCCACATGTCTATGCTCCAGAGGTATCATGCCAACAGGTCGTATGCGTTAGACTTCAGCATGGTTCTGTTAGATGAGAGCCTGGGTAATAAGGAAGAGCCAGTTGCCATTGTTGATAGGCAGGTTCACTAGTTGAGGTCCAAGAAGATTTCTGCGGTAAAGGTTCAGTGGAGGGGCCAACCAGTCGAGGAGGCAACTTAGGAGGCCGAGGAGGACATGCGGAGCAGATATCCACACCTATTCAGCACCCTAGGTATGATTCTAGACCCGTTCAAGGACGAATATTTGTTTAAGAGGTGGAGAATGTAATGACCCAACCAGTCGTTTTACTTTCTAGATCCCCGTTCCCCTAAATAAGACTCTTTGTATGTGTTTTTACTGTTTTATGACCTGCGGGGATGGTTAGTTCGGGATTTGGAAGGGTTAGGGTTAAAATCGGAACACTTGGTTCCTTGGTTTAGCTTTAAAAGGCTAAGTTTGACTTTGGTCAACATTTTGAGTAAATGACCTCGGAACTGAGATTTGATGGTTTCAATAGATTCGTATGTCGATTTTGGACTTAGGCGTATGTTAGGATCGAATTTTGGATGACCCGAGAGCGTTTCAGCGATTAATGTAGAAAGTTGGCTTATTGAAGGTTTAAAAGTTCTTTAAATTTGGTTTGGAGTAGGTTTTGGTGTTATCGAGGCCCGTTTGGGATTCCGAGTTTGGGAATAGTTCCATATGGTGATTTAAGACTTGCACGCAAAATTTGGTGCCATTCCGAGTAGTTTAGGTATGTTTCGGTGCGTTCGGAGCAAGTTGGAAGAACTTGAAGTTCATAAGTTGATTCGATTTGGTTTGGGGTACGATTATAAGTTTTGTGTTATTTTCTACGTTCCGAGTGTTTGATCAAGTCCGTCTCATGTTTACGGACTCGTTGGTATGTTTGGACGAGGCCTCGAGGGCCTCAGGTGCAATCCGGGCGATGCGCGGATTTAATTAGGACTCAAAAGGGCTGCCGGTGCACCAGTTCTGGTGTGCCCACACCAGCGAGCTTTTGGCCGTAGGTGCGAGCCCCCATATGCATGATTTTGGCGGCAGAAGCGACTTGGGAGCATTTGGACAGTGGTCCGCAGATGAGGAGCCGCAGGTGTGAGAAGGCCATAGATGCGCTGCACTGACCGCAGAAGCGGGATCCCGTCCACAGAAGCGGCCAGCGCTGGGCCTAAGGAATTCTGCAGAAGCGGACCTAGTTCTGCAGATGCGGCCCAGTAACTGCAGATGCGAAAGTCCTGCTCAATTGTTGCAATCCTTGGGCAATTTTTGGAGCTTCTTTTATTGCAATCCTTAGGCAATTTTTGGAGCTCTTAGAGAGGGGTTTTCACTAGCTATTTAAGGTAAGTAATTTCTATCTAATGTAAGTTAAATACAAAGATATTTGATAAATTTTACCATGTAAATTTGTAAAAGTTATGGGTTTAGATGAATAACCCTAGATTTTGATAAAAATGGGATTTTTTCACGAAAATGGTTATCGGATTGAGCAAAAATTATATTTGAGTTCGTGAGGTTATGAGTGACAACTTTCTTCGAAAAGTTTCGGAATCCGGGCACATGAGCCCGGGGGTAAATTTAAGAATCTTTCAATTTGGGTTGGGTAATTACTCTAATAGTTAATTATAAATGTTGGAACATATATTGATTAATTTATACAATATTTAACTAGTTATGGATTTTTCGGCACCGAGTTGAGGCTTTAGAGGAAATTTGAGACCGGAAAGCGGGCTTTTAGGCAAGGTAAATCTTTTGCCTAACCTTGTAAGAGAAAATTTATCCCATAGGTTTAAACTGCTATTTGCTTCTAATTGTGGGGGCTACATACGCATGAGGTGACGAGAGTCCGTGTGTAGCTACTATTTATGCTTATGTCCGGATAGTTTAGGACCCAAATCATGAATTACTTATAATGTTTGCACCCTACTTGTTAATTAAAGAGCTTAAATTATATTAGAACTTGTTAGAGGAATTGTAAAGGACCAAATCTCTCTTTCTTGAATTTTGAGCGAATTACTTGACCTTAATGGAAATTGTATTACATTGTGTATTAACCTTGTAATAATATTTAAGTCAAATATTTATAAAGTATCATCTTTTCTTATAGAGCGGGCTGAACGTTTCGGTAATAGATAGATGCATCTATGGTTCGTGCCACACGACCCTCGGCAATGTTCACGTTATTCTGGATCAGGCAGTACGTCATCGGCATTATCGTGCGTGATAATACTTGGATTTTAAATTATTTATTTGATATGATATCATGGCTTGAGAGGTTAAGATAATATCAGACAGAAAGCTATTTGATATTTAGCATGTGTAAAGGAATTATTTATTTCCTGTTTGTTATTGAATTGGTGTAGTTATATACATAACCCATGCTTATTTGGAGCTTCTTTATTTTTATTGTTGGACCATAGTAAGTGTTGATGTCGACCCATCGTCACTACTTCTTTAAGGTTAGACTTTATACTTACTGGGTACATGTTGTTTATATACTCACACTACACTTCTGCACTAACCGTTCAGGATTTGAGGCAGGTGCATCTGGCAATCACACCGGCGCTCATCCCCGTTGCCTGGAGGCCTAGTGGTGAGCTGCTTCCTGAGCCGTTCCACAGTACCTAGAGTCTCTCCTTTGCATTCATTTCTATCTATTTTCATTCCAGACAATAGCTAGAGTTTTGTATAATCTATTAGTGCTCATACACTTGTGACACCAGGTCTTGGCACACAGTAGTAAACTTTGTAGTTTTGGATTATTACTATGGTTATGATTGCACTCAACTGCTTTCGTTTTATTTATTTAAATAAGTTGTTACTTAATCTTTTAATTAAGAAAAAATTTAATTACTTGGAAATTTATTAAAGAGAGAAATCACGTGGTTAGTTCACTGTTGGCTTGCCTAGCGGCGGCGCTGGGCGCCATCACGACCTATAAGAGAATTGGGTCGTGACAGTATAAAACAAAACTATGAACATGTTCTACTAATATAATAGGTTTACACATGACATTTCCGTTTTCTCATATTTTTCAATCTAAATACACATTGCAAGTTCCACCATAAACTACCAAAATATACTAAATAAAGTTAGCAAATGTTGAAAGTAAAATTTATCATGAAAAACGGAAAGGTTATACTTCAAATATATTCAACTACCCATTTTGGAAAATCATATGCTTAACTAGGAAATACCAAAAAGAAATTCAGGAAGAGCTAAAGAAAGAATAAAGATATCTTGAACTTACCCACTACCCATATCAATACGATAGGGAAATTTTGGAAACTAGCAAAGCACAAGCACTTGTCCTATTCACATAAGAGCATAACAGAGAAATTCTTAAAATTAGCATAAACGCTCGAGTCACGTTTACCGTATTCCTCATTTTCTCAAGAGCAAGATGGTTATCACAAAATTACTAGCTTACTAAATGGAAAGACACAATTCGGAGCAAGAAGAGAAAACCTAACACAAACCTTGGAGTAGAAAGTAGGCGTAATTGCTTTGTACATATCTTCGATGGACTTTGGATGATTAAAATTTGCTCAAAAACACAGAAAGAAGAACAAAAAACCCTAAATAAATAAGATTGTACAGAATCTGAGGTGATTGTTTGAATTCCTAAAATTGTTCTTCAAAGTAAATACAGTAACAAAATAGGAGATAAATCAACCTCCAGAAGTAATCTAGATGTTGAGGTGGGAACATGCTTAACGAAGAGAGATAACAAACAAAGATTTCAATTGTAACAGTGTAATTGAAAGGAGAAAACCTAGAGCCAAAGTGAAAAAAATAAATGAGGAAATTTTTTTCTTTTTGCCGCATTTGCTTTTTGGCAAAAAGTTGAAAAGAAATAAAAAATTTACGCCAAAAATTAGGTACTAAAAAGGGTTTTTTTTTTTTACCAATATACAAGTTTATGAGTTCCTATCTTAAGTAAATTTATAATTATAATTATATTTACCGTCAAATATTTATAAATTTTTAGTAATTTTTTTAATACATATATATTATCACGGTAGAACCGCCCCTGAATATACGTAATTAGTTGCAGAGAAAATCAAGTGTTTCACCAATAATACCAAATATTTTGGCAACAATAAAAATGTATTGTTGCCAATTTATTATAATTTAAAAATTTACTAAATAACCAACAAAATACATTAGCCAAAAATTTTAATTACAGTCAAATCTCTCTATCATGATATTGTTTGTCTGCATATGCTTTAGCAAAATAATTAGTATACACCTATAATATTATTTTATATTTAGATCTTGTTTGACTATTATATACAAAAAATATAAAAATATTTATTTTTCCAAACTTTTTAAGTAATAAAAGAATAAAATATTTAAATTTAAAATCTCAAAAGATATTCATATTTTACTAATTAAATTTTTAAAAAAGATAATACATTATTAAAATCCATAGTAAGAAGCTTCAGTTCCGGTAACATTGGCTGTAGAAGTAGGAATAAGATGAACAAGAAATGGAGCAGATAATGGTGAAGAACTTACCTGTGATGGTGAGATGGCGGGCTCGTTGTTGGCCAAGGCAGAGTAATGGGGAACTCTATTTGCAGGAGCTATTAGTATGTCATCAGGGAATAAACTTGTGGAAGGAGTTGATACTTCTCATGTGGTTGGAGAAGATTCAGTGGTATATATTAGCCAAAACTCCAGTTCAGCGGAATTGACACGAGGAAGAGTGTTCTGGTAGTTCTTGAAAGGGAACACAGACTCTAACAAAATGACATGCCGGGAAGAGTAAAATTTCTGATTTTTAGGATTGTAACAGATGTAACTATTGGACATTTTTGCATACCCATAAAGATACATGAATCTGATTTATTTTCTAATTTGTGATTTGCGTATGGCTTGAGCCACGGATAGCATAAACAACCAAAGATACGAAGTTTTGAGTAGTTTGGAGCAATATGAAATAACGCTTCATAGGGAGATTTATTTTTGAGAGTGAGTGAGGGTATTCGACTGATAAAGTATATGACTGTCTGATATGCCAAGGACAAAAAATGAAGTGGAACATAAGCATGGTGTAGTAATGTAAGGGTCGTCTCTATGATGTGGCGATGCTTTCGTTCGGCTATACCTAAATATTGGGGAGTATAAGGTGGGATTGCAAAATGTTGAATACCCAGTCTATTGAGTAAGGAACGTAGATCAATATATTTTCCACCACCATCACTGTAGATAGAACGAATTGAAGTATTAAAGTACCTCTCAACCTGATTTTTAAAATTATCAAAGATAACAGTAATATTAGATTTTTGTTTAAGTGTGAAAAGCCACGAGTACTTTGTGAATAGATCGAAAACACAACATAATAACGAGTCTTATCAAAGGATAAAATAAGAGAAGGTCCCCATACATCTGAATAAAGAATATCAAGTAGTCGAACACTTTTTAAAGTATTTATTCCAAATGCAAGCCGATGACTCTTATTACATAAGTAAGAATCACAAAAGGTAAAGGACATGGACATAGAGACGGGAGGATTCAAGGACGAGACAATTAATTTTGTGATGCGAGGTTAAGGATGACCAAAGCGAGAACGCCACATATGTAATGGTGGATGACTGGTTGAAATTGAGAATTGAGTGGAAGTTGGTGATGGCCATTCATAGATTTCCTGCTTTATTCTGACCTTGAAGAAGTGATGCCCCCATTCTCAGATCCTTCACAAGAAAAGAATGTGGAAAGAATTCAATAGAGGCATTATTTTATTGACTCCATTGCTACTGAAATTAGATTCTTTCGTATGTGAGATGCACACAATACATATTAGCACAAATGGATTAGTAGAGTTAGATTTTGAGAGAGTAGTATGTCCTATATGTGAAATAGGGATACCATTACCATCACCAATGATGATTTTATCTATCCCAATAAAGTCAGATGCATACGTAAGACGTTGTGGATCATTCGTCATGTGGTGAGAAGCACCCGAGCCAACCACCCAACGATTATTTGGTAAGTTATTACGAGCAACAAAGTTGGCTTGCATTTCGGCAGCGACAAACTTTAAGGATATGACCAAATTTATCATAGAGTTGGCATTGCACCCGTTGATTATTGGATTGCCTTAGCAGATATCCATTTTGTTGTCTGTGTTGGTTGTCCAACTGTCCAGTCGTGAAGAATGTCCTGCGGTTGCTATTGAAGTTGTTACCACGAGGTCGATTATTCGAGGAGCTTCTGTAGATAAGTTGAGCAGTGATGGTGAGTTGTTCCTTTTTGGCATCTTCATGTTTAAGGAATACTTCATGACCAAGTAGTTTGTCATATAGTTCTTCAAAGCTGATGGGTGTGTCTCTGGCTCGGATGGCTGCTGAGATTTCATTGTATTCTGGACCTAGACCACTAAGAACTTTGATGGTCAACTCCTCACTGGTAAGAGGAGATCTTGTCGCTGCCAATTCATCTGCTAGAGATTTGATTTCACCCATAAAGTCGACAATTGATCTGGAATTTCTTCGAAGTGTGGATAATTGTCCCCGCAGGCCGAAAATTCGAGCTTGGGATTTGTTTGCGTATGTAGTGTGAAGGCTCTACTAGGCAATTGCTGTTGTGGTAACATTGGCAATAACTGGTGCTATTGTACTGTCTACAGAAGCCATGATTGCATTTCGGGAAGGCTATCTTGCCTCGTCCAAATTTTGTAGGCTAGATTGAGTGTATTTGAACCATTTGTTGTAGTAAGGAACTGTGGCAGACACTTCTCTGCACCATTAATATATCCCATCAGATCATATCCGATGAGAAGGGTTGAAAGTTGAGCCTTCCATGTCGAAACATTATGACTGCCAGTGAACTTGAGAGGCAATTGCGAGGCAGGATTGATGGTGATTAGATGAGTTTATTGTGGAGGGTTGCTGCCACTAGTAGCAGTGACAACAACAACTTCGGAGTTTGAAGGAGCCATCATTGTTGGCTGATTTGTAACTGGTTTTGATTCTGGTTTGATTTTGAGAAAAGGCAAAGTGAAGTGAATCGAAGGGGGGAAAATGAAGTTCGCAAGATCGAGCTACTCGTTAGAGGTTTTCAATTCTCTGATACCATAATGAATCTCAATATCCGTAGGAAAAGGATTGTATTTATTGCCTCAACTATGTACAATTTATATAGTACCTTCAGAAGGTTTTGATTTAAATAGATAAGTACAACAGAGATATTCACAAGAGTTTGAGTGTTACTATAACTAGGACTCTAGCTAATGTAACTTAAAGTAAATAGATCACGTTGATGATAATGATCTGTTAGGATTTGGATTATCCTTATCAGTACCTACAAAGAATTAAACTCTCTCAAACACATGCATATTGAAAAACTAAATGGAAATTAAAATATTCAAATTTAATGGAAGAAATATATAATTGTAGGTTGATTTGTAGATTTCAATCACTTCTTGTAATATAATACTTGATCAAGTGGCGAAGATTTTTGCCAACTTTCAACAAAAGGGTATTCGTTAATCTTCTCCAGAGGAAGTCTACAAACTTAACAATTGAATCTTATATCTCAACCAAATAGTAATAATTTTAAAAAATTTACTAAAATTAACTAGAACTAGCATCGTGCGGTGAAACACAAAATCAATTAATATTTGAGTAGAGCTGTTAACAAGAAATAATTTTATAAAAAATATATTTGTATAATGATGACTGCTATTGTTATAGGTAGAATGTGGTTATAAAGGTTTAACATATAACATGATAAATTGATTAGAAAAAGTTAATAGTGAAATGTTGTTATAGAGTATGACTATAATAGAGAGTTTTGACTATATATAGTTATATGCCAAACTGTTTGCACTCTACTCTAGTTTAAAGGCAAATTTAAGCCTTTTCCCTTGCAAAAAATAAAAAAAAATTAAAAAAATCACATGTTGGACCACTTCCGTCATTAGTGAATAAGGGCATATTTAAACCAATCATGTAACAACATTGAGTATATTTTACCTCAACTATTGACACATAATATATTTGGGTCTTTCTCAAAGTTAGTGACATATTTGAATATTGTTTCTACTTTTATAGTGTTAGAAATTCTAGTTGCAGTCAATTAGACACAAAACTTTTTACACTAAATTCTATATTTCTGTGAAATAATGCAATCATTCCCCCAAAATGTTTAGATAAATAATACCAACAATTATCACTAGGAATAAGTACAAGATTTTTCATAGCTAAAAATCACACAATTTAACTATAAATTATAATTATCATTATCTAAGAACCAATTTGTGATTACTAACCTTTTTTCTGAATGTAATTTTAATAACTTGAGACAAATATTTTTATTTTCATCACAAATCGTACACAAGGTCAACGACAAAATAATGTGTGATTAGAAATTTTATTTTTGAAGCTAAATATTATTCCGTAAATGGTGTTTAATATTTTTTTGGCGGAAAATCTTATTAGAAAAAGTTTGTTATAAAATTTGAATATCATCCCTAAATTAGGGCTGTATTTTGTCCCGGGCCCGGGCCTTAGTGGGCCTAACGGGCCGGGCCTCGCGGTCCCGGGCTTCGTGGTC
The DNA here is from genome assembly GCF_000715075.1 of Nicotiana tabacum. Taxonomy (NCBI): domain Eukaryota; kingdom Viridiplantae; phylum Streptophyta; class Magnoliopsida; order Solanales; family Solanaceae; genus Nicotiana; species Nicotiana tabacum. The sequence goes on along the minus strand of NC_134096.1, from coordinate 111,936,426 downwards.
CCGGGCTCTGGCGGTCCCGGGCCTGGCGGTCCCGGTCTTCGTGGGCCTAATGGGTGGAACCGGCCCGTGACGGGCCTAAGCCCACATGGTCCTGTGCTTAACGGGCCGGGCTCGTGGGCTTCGCGGGCCTAGCGGGTTTTTTTTTTTTTTTTTAAAGACAATTTCTTGTAGTATCATGGCTATATTAATATGTAGTATATATGTATATCTAATTATTAAAGTGCTTGACGAAAAAGAAAATAACAAAACAATAGTAAAACACTAAATTGTCATGCATAAATATCACTTCTTGATATTATATTGTATCTTATGTATATATATTCTCTTATATATTTTCTTTTAGTATATATATTGTATCTTATGTATATATTGTAGCTTATAAATATATTTTCTTGTAGTATATATATTGTATATTATGTATATATTGTAGCATAATATATTTTCTTGTAGTATATTATATTGTATCTTATGTATATATATTCTCTTATATATTTTCTTGTAGTATATATATTGTATATTATGTATATATTGTAGCATAATATATTTTCTTGTAGTATATATATTGTATCTTATGTATATATATTCTCTTATATATTTTCTTGTAGTATATATATTGTATATTATGTATATATTGTAGCTTATAAATATATTTTCTTGTAGTATATATATTGTATATTATGTATATATTGTAGCATAATATATTTGCTTGTAGTATATTATATTGTATCTTATGTATATATATTCTCTTATATATTTGCTTGTAGTATATTATATTGTATCTTATGTATATATATTCTCTTATATATTTTCTTGTAGTATATATATTGTATCTTATGTATATATTGTAGCTTATAAATATATTTTCTTGTAGTATATATATTGTATATTATGTATATATTGTAGCATAATATATTTTCTTGTAGTATATTATATTGTATCTTATGTATATATATTCTCTTATATATTTTCTTGTAGTATATATATTGTATATTATGTATATATTGTAGCATAATATATTTTCTTGTAGTATATTATATTGTATCTTATGTATATATATTCTCTTATATATTTTCTTGTAGTATATATATTGTATCTTATGTATATATTGTATCTTATAAATATATTTTCTTGTAGTATATATATTGTATATTATGTATATATTGTAGCATATAAATAATTCTAAGTATAGACAAAGAAATATTGCGAAAAGAAGCTCATGGGTAGAAGCAATAAATTTTATTACCAAAAAATGACATATCTTTCTTAGTCATCCTTCCCCCAATGGAATGAGCACAACAAGGTACTAATACCACCATTAGAAGGAAAAAACTAAGGAAGATGTGCCAAAATACAAGTTACATATTATTCTATGTATTATCTCTAACAAATCTCATAAATCCTTCAAGGTTCGGAGGAGGTTGCGTTGGTGGTGGTGGAAAAGAAGCTTGTTCATCACCACTTCCGGGCGAAGCCGAATCCTCCGTAAGTTCCGCTATCATTTCTTCATAAGCTTCATCTATCGCCGGTTGTGCTTCTGCAATTCCAAAGTTTCTTCTTTCCGAGCGGATCCAATCTCTAAACAATACTGATTTTTCCAAGCTATCCCTCATAGACGCTCTATGATCACCTATTTGCAGTCTTGCTTGACTGAAAGCGCTCTCTGATGCAACAGTTGAAGCTTGAATTGATAAAATATCCCGAGCCATCCTTGCAAGAACAGGAAAATGTTTTTCCCTTGCCTTCCACCATTCCAAAAGATCAAAAGAGCCGTCTGGATTCTCCTTTTCAAGTCCCTGAGACAAATAAACTTGAAGCTCATTTAGATGTGAAGTTTCATCATAATTTTCACCTTGAGACCCCCTGAACTCCGTCCAAGATTTAAGAGCTTTTAAGCCCGCAACTCTTTTAGAGGATTGTGAGCTAGACGAAGTAGGGGTTGGAATAGTTGGCCTAGCATGCTCTAAGGCAAGTTGATAAGCATTATAAACTGTTTGAGCGTTAATCTTAATTGAAGCTTTTGCATCTGCAAGTGTCGCAATTTCCTCATTTGAAAGATCTAAAGCCTTATAAATATTTGAATACCAAAAATGAGGACCTCCCAATTTCATTGTAGGATTTAGCATTGCAGCAAGACCATAAATAGGAGGGATAGGAAAAAATATTTTTTAAACTTTTGTTTCATTTCATTTATAGCAAGTTCATAAATATCCCCACCCTCACTAAATTCAACAAACAAATCAGATAGTGCTGCAATATAAACTAAACAGTTTGAAATAGTAGGATAATATTGCCCAGAAAATGCATTTGTTGCAATTTGAAAATGTTCTAAAAAATCTAAAAGAATTTTAACATTAGTCCAATCTTGAGTGGTAAGCATTTCATCATCATCTTCACCACCTACCCGAGAATTAAACGTTGCATTAATTGGGTTTCTATATTCATATGCTACTACTAAACTTTCGTACATACAATTCCATCTAGTCGGGCAAGGTTTAGGAACCTTTCTTTCTCTAAGGCCATATTCATCACATTTTTTAAAATACTCTCTAAGTCTACTTCTACGGTTTGAATAAAAAAGCCAATTAAGAGCCATTCTAACCTTTTCAATTTCTATGTTTAATATTCGCATACCATCACCGACAATTAAATGATAAATATGACAAATACATCTAACATGGAAAATATTAGTAAATGCAGGATTTAGTGTTGTTGTAAGCATGCCTATAGCACTGGTGTTACTAGAAGCATTATCCATTGAAATTGCCATTATTTTATCGCTAAAGCAAAAATATCTACAAATATCTGCAACAGTGTTAGCTATAAATTTACCTGTGTGACGCGAATTAATTATTCTATATGCAATTATGCGTTTTTGCATTATCCATTCTTCATCTATCCAATGACTTGTAACAGTTAGGTAATCACAATCATTACCACTTCTACCAATATCAGTAGTAATAGAAATCCGATTAGGTATATGAGTAAATAAATAACGCAAATATTGTTCATATTCATGTTTGAATTTATAAATATCACTCTTAACTGTTGCGCGAGGCCAACCTTTATAAGTAGGATTAAACACTCTTCTAATATAATGAACCCAATTAGGATTAGAAGCAAAAGTATAAGGTAAGCACATAACAGTAATCATCTTTGCTAATTCTTCACGATCTCTATTTGGATCGTAATATAAAATACCTCCAGTGACAGTGTTAATTCCTGGTTGAACTAGATTTGAACCTGTACTAGGGTTAATCGCAGAATCTACACTTGTCCCCTCTAGATGCGCTTTCATTTGAAAAAATCTAGCCTTATCTCTAGGGTGTGTTTTTATGTGCCTAGTCAAACTACCTGTGCCGCTACGGTCTCCTACATATTTATGCGACATTAATTTCCCACAAGTTTTACACTTAGCCTTATTTTTTTCTCTTACTTGAGTAAAAAAATTCCAAACTAATGATGTTTCTAAGCGTTTAGCAGGTTCTCTATTAAAAGTAGGAGTTTCTACAGGTGGGTCGACCGGTGCATCACTTGGGTTATTAAGAGGACTAGTAGGTGTATCATCTAAATCCGGTGCTTGAGTTTCATCATCATCCTCATTTTCCTCATTATTTTCTAAGATGGTTTCATTAGGATAAAGAGCATTCATAATTTCATCATCTAATCTATCACCTGGTGCAACATTATGATAAAATTCACTATCGGTAAATTGAAAACAAGGGTGATCACTATCAAGAATTACGGAAGGAGGAGGACGTCTAGGTTGGCGACTACTTTCAACTTGCTTATCTTTTCTAGGTCGGGGAGCCGGGGAAGGGTAGTTGGTTGGCCACTACTTTCACCGGTTTTATCTTTTCCTTTACCAAACATTTTTTTCAAAGTAAATGCCATATTAATTATAATTATGCAAACTAAACCACACAAAAATATATTATAAAAACGTAAGAGTTGAAACGAGTTTACCGGATTGCCGAACAACTTCTTGAAAATTGAAAATCGTTGAACACTTGAAAACTTCAATTCAACAACTTCACAATTTTTCACGAAATTTCAACAATAAATTAAGTAATTGTAGTAGAGAGATTGAGAGAGATTGAGAGATATTGAGAGATATTGATGAATTGGTGAATAAAAATGAAAGAATGAGGGGGTATTTATAGTTGAGAAATGGGGAAAAGTGTAATTATATAAAGTTTGGGGTTAAAATAAAGTTTGGGGGCCAAATGGCCATTTTTTTAACTTAAAAAACGGTCATATTTTCAGCCCAAACGGCTAGATTTTAAATATGGCCGTTTGATTTTTTTTTTTTTTTTTTTTTTTTTTTTAAAATAGCCGTTGGGCCCGCCAGGCCCGCCAGGACCGGCCCAGGCCCGCCTGCCGGTCCCGGGCCAAACGGTCCCGGGCTCGTGGGCTCAACCATGGAGACCAGCCCGTGACGGGCTCAGAGGCCCACCAAGACCGGCCCACCCAGGACCGGCCCACCAGGCCCACCAGGCCCGTTAGGACCGCGGGCCCGGTCCGGTCCGGTTCAGGCCCGGCCCACCGAGCAGCATTACCCCAGAAACACATCTTACAAACATATGCACAACCCAACGACGTAACAAAACTCATAACAATACCAACTGTGGCCTCATAAGTAATATATAATCATAGGGACATCAGAATGATCGTCACAAATTATCTACCTTATTTGTGACAAAAACTATGATCACCAAATGAGTACAATATTTTGTAGCTAAACTTTGCACTATTTAGCTAAAAAAATTTAATTGTTGATATTTTAACAATTGTTTTATGTGACGAAACTTTTTCGTATCTAATTTTAAGTATTTATTAAGACAAGGTTTTTCGTCATAAATGGTATACAATATCAATGACAAAAAATTTTGTCACTAATAGCATTATCTTTGTAGCTAAATATTTCCTAGTAAATGGCGCCAATTCATTTTTTGGTGGAAAACTTTAGTGGACTACAAAGTTTTGTGTTTCGTCACTAAAAGTATGTGACACGTGTATTTAGACACAAAAGGTAATTTTTGTCACAAAAAGTTAACAATTAGTGAGAAATATTGTGTCGTAGCTATAAATTTCGAAGCTAAATATTACATTTGTTGTAGTGAATGGAGGAGGAAGATCGGAGACGTCACCGGATCTGGATCTAACGGAGATGCTGAAATCCATAGCTTCTTCTCCTTCTTTGTATCTCACATCTGAGTGTATTCGTCTTACCTGTGACTTATTCCTCCACCACTACTTTTCACGCCAAAAAACAAAGCCGCCTCTTTCTTCTCCATTACCTTTCATGTCGAAAAATCGTTGTATAAATACAGTGCATTTTGTATTTTCGTCAGAGATCTAAAGTATATTTTGTATTTTCGCCGGAGATCTGATGGGGTTTGTCTGTATTCTCCATTTTTAAATACAATGTGTTTTGTATTTTCGTCGGAGATTTGATTGTATTCATTATTTTTTAGTTAAATACAATTAATTTTTAAAAGGATTTAAATATATTCTTCATTTTCTTAGTGTAAATACAGTGGTATTTTGTATTTCGTCGGAGATCCGACTGGGTTTGATTGTATTCTTCCTTTTTAAATATAATGTATTTTGTATTTTTACCGAAGATTTGACCGGATTTGACTGTATTCTTTGTTTCGTCATTTTTTAGTATAAATTCACTCAAATAAAGTCGAATATGTTCAACCTTGTCACATCAAATAAGGTTGGATACAACTGATCTATTTATTCAAATACAGGCAGAAAAAATAAAAAGTAAAATAAAATAAAAAGTACAGCTTAATAGTGTATTCAAATACAGCAAATTGTCCAAAACTTGCTATGAAACGTAAATGCATAAAATGTAGCTAGAAATTGTTAAAAGCTCCTTAACCCTTAAATGAAAGACCATTTCGAGAACTAGTCCAACAAGACTGTTGGAGGAGGTGGGCCAGTGGAGGGGAGAGGCGAAGACTTCTCTTTTACGTTGTTAAACAAGGAGTAAGGAATAATTAAATAATTAAGCCACAATGGACAAATAAGTTTAGCCTGCTAACCTTACTTTTTTTAAAAACATTATTACTTCAGTATGCAAATTAAACTGTTACATATAAAACCTGAGTATTAAACACTTTGCCAATTTCTCCATTTTGGGTTTTGTCCCTTTTTTTCTTTTTTCCAATGGATGGATCGGGGAGTGAAAAAGTTGTAGTGCCAAGTGAAACAGAAATAAAGGAGGGAGTTTACGCCACAAAATATATCCTCTTATAGTTATGGGAAAGCCATTACATTATTCAAAAACCAGATCTCCGTAGGTATACTGCTTATGTGCTAATCCCTCTAGCTTTAAGTATCCCCTCCCATTTTGAAGGGTAAAATATAATAAAGACAAAAATATGTAGTGCCTTAGAGCAAAAGTCTCATCTTAATAAAGTCAAAAGAAGGCCCTTTAATTTAGATTCGCTGGAAAGGAAGAGATTGTCCATTAAGGAATGAAGTGAAGAATGCAAGTGATTCACTAGGTTTGAAAGTTGGAACGGCATGTCCTGCTCCTCTAAATGTTGCAAATGTTAAGCCCTTGTATTCTTGAACCCATCCACCAACCTAATCCATAACCAAAAACTTGAGAATTACCACTCTAATTCATTGAAGGGGTTCAACACTTCAATTAGATTTCCTTTGCCGGAAAATTGTACTGAAAATTCTTTTATGTGTATATATATACATAATTTTAGTTGAATAAAATTATAGAGTCCGCTTCTGTATTCCTTATCATTATATATATATATACCTGTTTCTGATGGTACCAAGGTCTCCATTTTCTTGTAATGGGCAAACCTAGGGCGCTTAAGCTGTATCTTGTTGATAATACAGGAACTCTTCCATCAGTGTCTCCGCTGGGCCGACAAAAAGGATGATGAGGTATTAGAGCACAATATTATTAATTAAAATTTAACAATGGAGCCCCATCATTATGGCTTATTTGGCCTTGCTTCTAAAAGTAGTCTTATTTTAAAAAGTATTTTTTTAATTTTTTTTAAAAAAATATTTCTCAAAAAAGTATTTCGTATTTAATTAATCAATTTAAAAAGTACTTTTAAACAACAATTATTGTTTGACCAAGTTTTGTGTTTTTAAGTATATTTTTTTTCAAAATTGTTTTAGGGAAGAATTTACTTTTTTCTGCTTTTAAAAAATTATGCATTTTTTTCTTTTTAAAAACTTGACCAAACACCTTAACTTTAAAAAAAAAAAAAAATCTTTTGGCTAAAGCATGACCAAACGTGCTATAAAAGGCATTAGATTTTATAAAGGAGCACCAAACTTGGTCATATCCCAATAACGTACGATTATGTTAAGGAATAAAATTGTACCTGTAGACCCAAATTTTAAGTCCAGCATCAATGAGTTTGTGATATATAGGAAGAACTGATTCCTTTGAGTCTGACCAATTACCGAAGATCGACATACTGAATATTCAAATATGAAAATTTCTTGTTAGTTTCTCTGTTTTAGACTTCCAAGTCCTGTTTGGACTAAAGAAGACTTTTCAAAAAAAAATCATTACTTGCAGATGCTCCAGTTCTTGAGATGGTGAACGTGGAGAGCCTTTTGAACATCAGGTCTGTTGTAATAAGATGCAGTATAATCATCAAGACAGGGGTCATATCCTCCCATTATCCTCGGCATCTAATTACAAAATGCATCATTAGTTATTTTTAGATGACTTAAAAATTTATTTACACTAATATTGTAGGTAGAGGCAAATTCATGCAATTAGATATTGAGTTACCATCTTGGACTTGCTATCGAATATGACTTGAGTTTGCTGTTGTGAACTAGCAGTATCTCTTATGCAGACTGAAGTGTAAAGGCTGTAGATATCAATCTCCTTGTACTGTTTAAGCACTTCATCCACAGCCTGACTACAAGTCTGATTGCTCCACGTGTCATCACTGTTAAAATCACAGGAATCTGAAATAGTTTTGTGAGTTTCATCAGATATGACAGCGTGGCTCCAAGCATAATCCACCAGACCCTTCCAGTCCTCTGCATCACAGGTTTCAGGATTACCAAGCTGCACCACAAAAAACAACATTTTTATTAAGTTAAATATATTCATTTATCAACATATATATATATAAAATAGGAAACAAATAGAGGGTCATTTTAGAATATATATATACACACACACACACATACCAGGATTCCTCTTAGATCAATGAAAAGGGAAGAGTCTTTATTCTTGTCAACAATGACTTCAGCCAACTCAGGAACATATTTTCCTGCCAATAGAACCATGAAAAATGTAATTAGCAGGTACGTACAGAAAATTTTAAAATATATATATATATATATATATATATATATATATATAGAGTCAAATTACAAAGATAGTAATATTAAATTACCTGCATAACTCTCTCCAGCGACATAAAAGGCCCGTTTTCTATATGAAGGGAACTTGAGAAACCAATTGTGCAGAAAAGTGTATGTGTCGTTAGCTGGTAAAATAGTCCACAAAAGGGAGATAAAAACGGACGAAAAATTAGAAATTATAAGACAAATATATATATCAACATCATGTAAGATATTTCTTGAGCAATAAATAAATACTAAAGTATTACACTTATGAAAGATGATGACAGATAACTGAAAATTAGAAATGAAGACAAAAACTCAACATCACATAAGATATTTCTGAACAAATAGGGACATCATTTTAAAAGATGACAGATATTGTTGAAGAAAAGGAGTAATGGGAAGGCATGCCAAATGAATCATGAATCTCACCTGTGAAATCATCTCCAAGGTTATGATAATCACCACTGGTATTTGAGTATGAAAAGCCAACACCAATTGGAGATTCTAAGAACAACAAGTTTGCTTCTGCTTCATTAGAAAATTTAGATTATTGAAAAATAGTATTATTTCAAGCAGAAATGCATGCATGTAAACTAGTTTAATTATAGGATAGTACTAATAAAGGTCAAACCTTTGTTCCATGAATAAGGATTAAGTGTTAGGCCAAAACCATCAGAGTCCACAAGAAAAGGCCCTATCTCTTGAGTTGCTCCATATCCCACCGAAGAGCATCCCGGTCCTGAAATATTGTGAAGCTCATATCAGAAAAGACCAAATAATATAGTTAATATGAAATGAAAGAAAAAGAAAAGGTCATATATCTGATATCTCCTTAATGCCAATGGGATAGGTTCAAATGATATATATGTATGTGAACGATTTTGTTGGATATCTATATTTTAGTGACTATCGATAGTGGACTCTCTAAAGGCAAGGAGTTAAAGACATTGCTCTTCTTTTCCAAACTTCTTTTCAGTCAAAGAGAATTTATATATCTCGTATACCAAGCTTGAATATGTTGAGAGTGGTCAAAAGATAGTGCCGAATTCAAATTTCCATTTCTCAATCCAAGATTTGCCCTTAAGATATACTTTTGTAGATACATACCATGACATCTTCTTTTGTAGTTAGGTGTGTTACTTTGCATGTCTGAGAAACCATATTAATGAAACCAAAAGTTCATATATTTAAGTACTCTATATACAATTTTTCCTGCTTAAATAATAGTATATGGTTACTATAACATATTATAGCAGACCGCAAATGATGTAGGTAATCAATTTATTTAATTTAATTTATCTTACCTCCATTAAGCCAAAGCACTAAAGGTTTGTCCTCAGGTGCAATTGAGCATTCATAGAACCAGTAGAAGAGTGCTCTTCCATTGTTCTCATTTACTGTCACATGCCCAGCATAATGTCTGAAGTTTACACTAGGTTGTCCTGGCAAATCAGTGACAACAAGATCCTGACTGCCCAATGAAGAATCAGACTTCTTGTTATTGGACAATTGATGAGAACGTCCAACAACTTCTAATGGCTCTAAAATAAATAAGGAAATAATAAGAAGCAGAGAATATTGGGAAAACATCATCTTTGGATTAAGCTAAAAAAGACACCAATTTGGAGACAAGAGAGTAAGTTAAGAGTGTAAGTACACGACGCACCTATCTATTTATAGTTGTGGCAAAGCGGTGGCAAAGCACTTTATGAACAAACCCATTATCTTTAAGGTGTGAATTATAGAAACCCAAACGTACCAAACTTATGTTTTAAATTAGAAATTAATCTCAAGCCTATGGCATCTGACTTTGATTTTTAATTAGGCAGGTTTTTCTAGAGTTTAGTTTGCATGAAAAAGGGTGACTAGTGGAGTCTCCATTTTAATGTGTGGGTTCTTGGATCACTAATCACGTGAGCAAATGTCCAAAAGTGTTACTATAACATGGCTCTAACACTATCCAAGCACATTTCTATTAAAAAAAACTAATTCACACTTGGAGATCTAATCCCACTTTCCTCCAATAAATGACATCTTTTTCTTGTTAATACTGAAAAGTTTAAGAATGGCTTATTACAAAAAAGAGTACTAGCCGATAAAAGGATCTAGTCCTTATTAAGCAAATTTACTCCCTCCGGTCACTTTTACTTGATATGTATACTAAAAATATATATTCACTTTTACTTGGCATTTTACGCATATCAAGAGAAGACAACAAATTTTTTCCTGTTTTACCCACATTATTTATTACCATTTCAAATCATTTTCTCAAATCTAATAAAATATGTATCAATTAATATGGATAACATGATAAATTATGCACTTCATTTATTATTTCTTAAAGGATGTGAAAGGTCAAAAACGTGTCAAATAAAAGTATCCGGAGGGAGTAAAAAATATTATAACTTGGTGCACTAAATTTTATGCACGATGTCTAGAAAAGGTCCGATTAATCAAACATAATCAACAAGTAAAAAATCAATTCATATTATTCCGAAAAATGAGTCTAAAGTGGCAACTAACATAATCAACTAGTAAACAATTAATTCATATTATTCTTCTATGAAGCACGTTAATCAAGAAAAATGAGTCTAAAGTGGCAATTCTTTCGAACTGAGATATATTGGCCCATAGTAGTATTTGTAATTTATCTAGCAAAAACAGTTCCTAATTTGTCTGCCTCAACAACGTTAATAGCAAACACAGGAGGCATGGACAATTAATGCGCAAGAATCCCTTATTTTGTAATGATGCGTATTAGTATTTGTTAAATTAATTACTTTAACGCTTTTCTACCAAAAAAAGAAAAAAATCATATTGGCTAGGACGAGAGTCGCCCATCGCTCCTTTACCAAGCTTTAGATCTTTTGAGTTAAAGGTAAACTTATAAATGGTAAATTCCTTTATGAGTTACGGATTCTAGAAAATTATTTATTAGATTTTGGATGAATTATTTTCACATATTTAGCGAATTTTTTGACAATATCTTTTCGTCTCTTGCCTTTAAATCGGAAGCGAATTCTCTTTCTGTCCCTTGTCCGATGAAAGCGGACTCTTCCGATCAAGAGCAAGAATCGCTATCTATCTATCCATATACGATTTTAACATATTATTGAGAATCTTCGTATGCTCTTTTTGCCTGGCTTTGCATACTTTTCCCATTCCATTACTTATTGTTGTTTTTAATGCTTAGATAAGTTTATTTATTTTGTAGCACAGAGAGGGTAAAAAATACTTTTCCACGGGGTTCGCTAATCGGATTTTCATTCATAGAAAGCCTCAAGTTCGTCCTCAACTACTAACTACGTAGGATGGCAACTGTTTATGCGAACGCAGCTCATCTCATCAAATAACCAGTCACTTACAAGACCTAATCACATCATTCAACAAGGGCGGCTCTAGGGTAAGGCAAGTGAAGCCCTTGCCTTAGGCCCCCAAATATTTAAGGCCCCAAAAATAAGAAACACTATTATATTATTACTAGATGGGATTGGCCCGTGCAAGCCCGGGCCCAACACTTTGGTGAGTTAAACGGACAAATTTTTTCTCTTACTAAATTAAATAATATATTTACCTTCTCATCAATTTTATTTTTCTTCGTCTATGTATAATCTTTTTTTATGTTTTTCACGATTTTACATTCTAATTTTAATTCAAATTCTCTAAATTAACTATTCCTTTTTGTCACATGTGATTGATCTACACACCAGAAATCAAGTTCTTTTGTGTCTTATCTTTTTTAACTAAGAAATCCACGATACAAATGTAGCAAAGTTCAAAACACGATGGATAATAGGCTCACCCTTTTACCATTTTCACTTAAAGGAAGAATTCATTACCATATGACGTGCGCTAACCTATACATCATGAGTTGCGCTCTCATCACTAGATCAAAATCATGTAGTTTTTTTGTGTCTCAATATTATATGGATTTTATAAAAGAAGTTTTATGGTCTTTTTAATATATTCTGGCTTTAGGCCACCAGTTCTGTTGAGTCGCCCCTCATTAATGATCAACAATTATTTATAGACTATTGTCTCACCATGAACGTACTTTTCAACCAACTTTATTCACATTTTTTTTTAGAATCTGAAACTTTTATTAGAACATACTAAGGTGCTTCCACACTGTTACACAAAATACTAATACCTTTAAGGGCATTACAATTGCCAAGTTTGGCCAACATCCTACAAGCATCGTCTACTACATGTTTAACAAAGGTAGCGTCATTTTTGTCTGTTGGCATCCTGGTCATAACAAGAGGAGGTGGTACTTCTAAATAAATAGGTTTATTGATGTTGGTCTCGTAGGCTAGCTGCTTCCCTAGCTAACAAGTGAGCTACTTCATTTCCTTCTTTTAAGTTATGCATGACCTTCAGTTTCCCTATTATGGATATTAGCCACCTGCAATCATGAAGTAAAACTTTATTCATATTTGGCAATTGAATAACACACTCACTGCCTTTAATGTTCTTGTCATTGTTGTCTTATCTTAATTGAGACTCTACAAACTTGATTAAGAATATCAGGGGTGCGCAAGTGGCTCTAGTGGGAGACTAGTAAAGCCTTGATGTAGGTCCCCAAAATTTTTAATAATGAATTTTATAATTTTATTTCAAACTAGATAATATTAATGATTGTAGAAAAAATAAGTACAAAAAAACGTAAAAAAAGAAAGAAAGATGTCTATTCTTTAGCAGTGAATTTTTTTTTAAAACTTCTCAATTAAACTATTTAAATCTTCATATTAGTAAATATATTTTTTTACAACAATATTAAAGGTACCATATTGCAAATACATGTCTAACATCTCATTTATTTAAAATTACCCTTTTTAAATATAAATAATAATATTGCTATGTATATCATTCAAGAATATATACTATAAACAACAAGTATGAAAAAAATGGCAAAATTATTTTTTTGCATATATATGTGTATATGTACTAATCAAAAAGTATAAGACCTCTTATTAAAATTTGACTTTTGATCACTATTTTTTAAAGCCGCCCTTGTATCAAAATCACCACATAAAATTTGGGCAAAACTACTGGATTAATTGGAATTTGTAAGCAAAACTATAGCTCCATACAGTAGTGATATATAAAACAGGAAAAAGGTTTCAACTGGCAAATGACATGTTGGCACAATTCGAACAAATGAACCATATATGATAGGTCAATAGGATCATCAACTGAAGCAATAACTAGCTAGCAAGATTTATTAAATTATAGATTTAGGGTAAATTAACCAATTATGTGATATGATTGGAGGAGGGGTTGCTAGTGATTTGCCACTTTATACCAGCACCCACAAATAGACTTAGTTGAAATCCTAGAATGATCATGGTCCTAACATTAGACCACTACGTCATCCCCTCTTATCCGTATCTAATACTACCAATTTTAACGTCAATGTTACTGTGATGATGTCACTAAAAGAATTAAGCATGACAAGAAATGCTAAAAAACCACATGGCTAAAAAATGGTTTAAAGAAAGGATCGGATGTAAAAGAATCTTTACACTAATAAAATCATTAAAAGGTATCTAATTAACTACAAGCTAATCCTCCAATAAAATGGAATTCGTAACTAAAAAAAAAAATACTTATCTATAACAACAAATTAAGTTATAGTTTAAATTAGAACTTCTTTAACATTGTTGATGTTAAATTTTTGTTTTGGGCATGTTCACTATGTTCTTGCATGTCAGCTTACATGCTATGAATGACAAGTGGAAAGGCATTTTATCATTATATTCTAAAATTGATGTTGTTTGGCATACAGAAAAAGGTTGAGCAGCTTTTGGGAATCTCATCATCAAAGAGAAGAAACCATAGTCGTTTTGTGGCGAACCTTGTGCCTTGTGACTCTTTGAGCTGAACACGAGAGTATGAAAAAAGATGTAAGTGCAACAACCAACTAATTAATTGGATGTGAATAATGAGTTGGATTCCAACTTTATTTGGTTGAACAATATTTACAAGTAAAACTTCTAGTACTACCTATTAGGATTTAGGCCACCACTTTATTTTTGAATAGTTTTTGCAAGTCCTCTCTATATAGTGGTAATCATGATAAAAGCACATATATGCCTTTACCATGATCTTTTCCATCTAGTAGCTCTAATTTGATTGATCCCTAAATTCTTATCTTACTAAATCCTTTTGGTATTATGTTGGTTAGTTTGGAAACTTTCATTTATGTATCATTTGCCTAATTTACTGGGGAAATATTCAACCTGCAATGAAACTAGTGAAAGATAAGTTCTCTTTATTCTTAATTAGAAAGTTCTTTTGACGCACTGAGCATATGCTACTGAGAAAGATTTTCACTGTGGTCACTTGCGTTTCCTGAATTGACAACCTATTCAAAGGTGTAGTAGAACTCAACATTGACATATATTAGCCATGATTTTTTAAGTTTCTGGACACTAGCAGGTTTTACACCATAGGACATTAAGTAAAACTGACCTATATAATAACAATATGTAACTATTAATACCAATTAAAGACTGATATAGTATATTTTAATTAGATTATTATTTACTAGACTGGAAATAAAAAACAAAAAACGTGAAATAAAAAAATATTACCGAAAAATTATGTTTTTCGGTCACTATGATTTTTATGTGAGTTAGTGAGAGTTTTATATATGATTTTTGTGTGAGAAATAAAGTTATATGACTTTGGTGGGAAAAAAATCATAGTTATATGACCATTTGTGAAATTTACCACACTAGCACTTTTTACACCATTAGACATTAAGTAAAATTGATCTATAACAAAAAGGTAAATTTTAATATCTGATATGGTAATAAAGTGAGAACTTAGCACTTATTTTCTTATTGATTCCCGGGGCGGTGGTATTTTTTGAATGGAGTCTATCCAAACCGTATTAGCACTCCTCATATTAGGTTAGTTCTCTCCAGGATGTGCTAACGGTTGGCACATAAGGAAATAAATACTATAACCAGTTAAATTAAACTGATAGAAAAATTTTGGCATGGAGAGGGCACAGTTTCAATATATATTCATGGTTTGTATAACTAGCTTTTATGCCTATAATAATGTTAGAATAACTTTCTGTTTTACATCTATTAAAGTTCTTCTAAAGAGACAGGGAACCATAGAAATTGAGCAATCCCTGATTAATTTAGCTAGCTTTAAGAAAATTCTTTAAAAAGTAGATACTTGTCAAATGACATGGACAGAACATAAGGATAAATAGAGGCTGTATCTAAGTTACTTAGATTGTAATCCTTCTGAAAATTATAGAAGTCTAATTAGTGCACTAGATAATAGGGAACTAGAGAAACTCATCAGAAACAGGGCTTAAATAGCCGCCATTCTAATAACCTACTAATATCCAACTCACATCTTAAAATGATAAACTTGGCACTTCGTTGATCCCTGATAGTCTGATTCAATGCATTAACTAGAGAAGACCATGTGATCTTATCTTATCTTAATTTAGTGGAAGGTATCAAAATTATGATCAGACCCCAAAACAATCAAATTAAGTTAAAAGGAAGAGGCTGTCCCATCTTTTATGGGTGCAATTTCCCCTATAAGATTAGACTAGAATAAAGTTTAGAAGAGACTATCTTCTATTAATGCACGGCCAATACTCAAGAAATGGCATGTCAAAAAGACAAGAGGTAATTGTCAAGAAGTCTATATATCCCTATACTCTTTAAGCATAAATGGATATATGAATATCTTTTTGAATGTTGACCGTATTGTGCAAAGGTGATTTAACATAATAATCTAAAGATATGGATTCTCACTATCCAAGGGAGACATCAGTTGACCCTCCTAAAGTTTGAGTCTTCCCCAAAATGTAATGACATTAGCAATATATCTCTTCTCATGTTTAATTCTACATAGAATAATGTAAATATAAGTTCACAACCATTTCCCCTAGGAAAAGAGAAAAGTATGCTATCTTACATAGGTAGTAATTGAATTTTAAGAATATGAAAATACTAGAATAACACTACTACTACTTAGAATAAAATGAAAGACGCTCAATTGTTTACTAGCTTTCTACTCTAATCCTCATTCTTTTACTAATTTAAGAATCAAATAAATTTTGAGACATAAAGTGGAAATAAAAGGAAAGGTCTGCTTTGAATAGTCAATTAGTATACCATGGAAAGAGATCGTGGAGGTCGTCAGACCTATCAACAATGCAAGGGAAGACAAGCCATTTGGTCAAACAAATTAAAGTACTTTCTGCTCTAATTTAAAAACAAATGCTCAAATAAAATACTTGGTGGATTGGTCAGTTTTGTAATTTTATAATCAATCTTTGACAAGAAGTTTGTTGGCGATTTCAAAGCTCGGAGAGAATTCTAGATGTGAGATTTGTGTTAGCATTTGCATGGATTAGGATATGAATTGTGATAAGCATCAGCCAGACTCCTACTTTCTCTTCTTTCTACCCTGAAAATGGAAGTAATTATTGGCAATACGACCTTAGCATCCTAGAAAGCCAAAATAACCTTTTTAATTGCAACTAATTAAATGTGACAGAGCAGATATATATATATATATATATATATATATATATATATATATATATATATATAAAATAGTGTATGCATTTACTGGTCTAAAGGGAATTTATGCTCTCGCTACATTGTTGTTATTAGGTTTATAAATGACAGATTTTCTTCAAGATATGCAAAGTCTAACGAAACTCAAATTCAACAAAATATTGAAGTTCCACAGAAATGTGAATATTTAGGAGTGAAAAGAAGAGACACAAAAATAAATGTATTTATAATTTTACCTTAGATTTTTGTTATTAAGACATGCATAATTATGATAACACATAATATGTTCTGAACATACATTTGTAACTTCAGCTTTCAAATGCAATATTTAAATTGATCAAGTTAGATGTTCGATTAATTCCGGGCTACCTTTTTGCCAAGTTTTAATTAATGTCCAAGCGCTCATCTTTCAAGTTATACGTTCCTAGGCAAATTTCACCTTCCCTCTAAAACTTTCCTCCAATAGTTTTATTTCAAGTTTTACTAGTGAGAGCTTTAGCGTGTCTCTTTTTTTTTTTTTTTTCTCAATCACTAACTACAAATACTACCACTCATCAAAGTTGGATTTGCCAGCGCTAAGCCGAATTAGTCGAGCCTATAACGGCTACTAAACACTGTTTAAATAACCACTAAACTCCAGTAGCAAGTCAAATAACAAGTAAGTTCTATGTGGTCAAAATTTGGATCACTGAATCCCAAAGATAAGAGAAAATAAGGTAAGAGATTATGAATATGTTTTCTTGAAATGACCACGATAAGAAAGCCGAAGCTGTACAAACAGTAGTTCCAATATAGTATACTTGTTTGTAGTGCAACAGGCCAACACTATCAAAAGAAAATATGACCTCAAGTTATTATATACTATTGTTAATAATTTAGCACATTTGAAAGGCATCTATATTTGCTTTCCATTAGCCATTTTTTTTTTCATTTTTGGGAGCAAGATTAGTATATGTACACTACAACATGTCCTACATATATAGGTAGTATATAATCTTTAGGAAAATGTAAGCCATCTTTCTTGACCACTATCCGTTGACAAATTTCAGCTGAACTATCAGCAAACCCTCTGAATTGGTATAATATAAATCTATAAAACAAAGTACATGTCTGGTAAATATTTTTTTTATATAATAATAGTGGTCTGTACCTCAACTATTCTATCAAGTGCTTAAGTAAAATTCTAGGTGAACTTTCAGAGTGACGTCCAATTCATTAGAATATAGTACCACAGGTTCCATGTAAACATAGGTGGAGTAATATATTGTAGCATATTATATGGATATGGATTCATTATATTCAATTTCGTAGACAATGTCTCTAAATACTGTTTAATAAAACTTTAAACATAAAGCCTCTTACTCCGATCCACTTGAGCTATTGGTTAAATTAAAAGCGTTTCCTCCCACTAAGTAGGCATTCGACGTGTCTGAATCATTATTTTTTGTTTCTTTAGATTGGCTTTATCGTTTTCAATTTTCCACAAGCTTTTTAATTAATAACTACTTTATCTTGCTCACTAAAAAGTTAAGTAGGATATAATGAGAACACAAAATATGAAAAATGTTGTAAGGTGTTTTAATCTAATGAAATGGCGAGTGCATCTAGAATCAGCACTAAATTCTCTCACCATATGATTATTGGATTCCTCTCGGTGGAACTTGTCTGCCTAACAATAACTAAGTATGTTCCAAGTTTTTTCAATTTTAGAAGTATTTTTTTTGGAAAAAAAAAGTGTTTTTCTTTAAAAGTTGATGTGTTTGGCCAAGTTTTTGAAAGAAAAAAAAGTATTTTTGAGGAGAAACACAAGCAGAAGCAGTTTTAGACAAGCAGAAAAAAATATCTAAAACAAGATTAGAAAATAACAAAGCTTAACGATGCCATTATATTGAAAAAATGACACAAATTTTAAAAGCATTTCCAAATATGCTGTCTATATGTATACAATATTGAAAAATTAATTACTAGTATTTCACATGACGAGTTGAATAGGGAAACTTGAAGATTGTTTAGTCTACATCAGGTCAACAAAGTGGAAGGATGTTCCCCTTTCTAATACTTAGTTGACAAGAAATGATTCCCAATAAATTTGTTAAACGTCAAGTCTGTCATGTTTATGACTAGCAGAATTTGATGAGAAATTAAAAGAGAAAAGAACCCATAAAAGAAATGGACTCAACTATTTGTTAGACCAGTAAACAATGCTTCACGAACCAAAAGAACAATGGGAGTCAAAATACTTGGAACCCAGAACGCCACAATTTAAAATTGTCTCGTCAAAAACAAAACGCCAAAATAGAACTCTCTGTTAGCCGACCTTTATCTCAGTACTACAATTTAACCAGTCTTAGTCGCTATTTTCCAAATATTTCAGATATAAATTTATGTTTATCATTAACAGTTACTTATAATTAAAAAAATTAAGTTATCTTATTGTATAAAAATATTCACAAAAACATTTTTTTATGTAAACACGTTTTGAGGACCAACCAGAGACGTCCACGACAGGAAATACAGGTCCGCATTTCAAGGAAAACAACCCAACAAACAAGAACCACATCTCCTAAAATGGAGGAAAATCAAAACATACCCCTGCAAACTCAACCCTAGAGCAATTTGCCTTTTGATACATCTTAGGAACACTAGCCAGTTCAAGTGTAAAATCTCAGAAAGGTGTTAGACCAAAATAGCCTATTCCTCAAATCTTGACATTTTTCGCAAGATTTGCTCCTACTTTGGCCGCCATTTTTAGCACTGAACTTTGTGATGTGAATCTTCAACTCTTGGTGCTAGTTGAATTGTTTATTGAATATTATGATCATATATATCAAAATTCAATTCTAGTTCCACTTTCTGTTCATTGTAGCGTCATCCTTTCGTTACAAATGCAAACTTGAGAAATTCGTAGGCAAGCTCTTGAAATAGTTAGACCAATCAAGATTGGATCTTTGCATATATGTATGAAATGTTTTACAAGTTTTTAGTGGATTATATTGTTGCTGCATGATGCTGGAAAGCATGTTGTTTATGCTAATGGAATATGGTTGTGACTTGTGAAGATTTTGTAAAAGCAAGAAATTAAATTATGTTTGATATCAATATGAAAACTACGTTTTGCTGTAGTAGTGGCTTTGGTATGTCATGAGGGTAGATTTTGAGTGTAGGATTATGGCCATTATATATTAAGCACGTCCATAATTCTATTGCCATGTTAATGCTAGACATCAATTTATATCTTATACTGCTGTCTCTTTTAGAGAGGGATGATAGCTTATTGTGTGACTCTTTGAAATGATAAACTTGTCCTACCTTTATGTTTACGGAAAAGTTCCAAATATATCTTTGTACTACGAGAAAAGGTTTAAAAATACCCCTTATTATACTTTGAATCTAAATATACTTCTGCCGTTATACTATTGGTTCAAGTTTACCCCTCTTCCATTAAATTTATCCAATGTGGACATCCAATCTTGCGTGACACCGACATATGATGAGGTAGATGTCACCTGGCATGCCACCTCAGCTCCCCTAACCCATTTTACCCTCCCCTTTATTTGTTTTTCTACCACTAAATTTTTTTTCTCTCCACCGCCATTGCCACCGTAACAGCAGGTAATCCTTTTTATTCTATCAAAATTGATGAACATAGTTAGTTACATCTGCTTTGATAGAAGATAAAAGAAACCAAGTAACATCATCAAAGTGTGCGAAACTTATTTCCAAAGCAGAAAGTGTTAAATATACTATCTTGATTAGCTTAGGAACTTAAGGGCATGGGGTTTTAATGGCAATCAATGTCAAGTCCATGCCCAGAAAAACCGTACACAAAAACAAACACTACCTTTCATGTTTCTTTTACTTGGCTTCATTATGGTGTTTAAGACAGAAGGTCACTGTTTTGGAAATAGACATAAGTAAACGGGGTAAAAAAAAACACTACTGACCAATAATCAATGAATTATTTTATTAGAACACTAATTACTTTGTATTATTATTAAAAAGCTCGACCCTTGAATAAAATTGCAGAATCGGTGCGTGAACATGATAGCACGTTTATTCAGCGTGCCATTGGAAGAGAAGGAAACAGCACTTGGAGTGGGAACTGTTAGTTCATCGGAGGCCATAATGCTAGCAGGCCTGACTTTCAAGCCCAACATTGTCACTGGTATCTTTTGATGTTTTCTACAATGCCAAAAAATTACTTCTTTTCCATATAATTAAGTGCTCCAAGACTTAAGTAATTTTAGTGGTGGAAAAACAAAATAGAAGGGTGGAGGATAAAATGGGTTAGGGCATGCCACATGACATCCAACATCAAATGTCAATGCCACGTAAGATTGGTTGTTCACATTGGACAAACTTAACGGAAAAAGGGTATATTTGAACCAACAGTATAACGGTAAGGGTATATATGGACACAAAGTATAACGAGCGATATATTTAAACTTTTTATCATATTACAGAGATATATTTGATCCTTCTCTGTTATGTTTATAGTATGGCTTATGCATCCTTTGGTTTTGTGCACCGAAGATTACAAAGTTTCAGAAAAATAAAAGGCAAAATACATAAGTTGTCACATGACCTATGGCCCAAATCCCCCTAACACACTTTTTGAGGACGAAAATCACCTTGCACACTTTACCTTTCTAGAGTGTGTCTAAGACACACTACTTTTTTTTGATCATTTTTTCAGAATATATGTAATGTCACATACCAATAAGGTCGTGACACGTGTTATTAAATTTTTTAAAAAATAAAACACTTAAAATTTACATATATCCCCCTTAGCAATTCTATATCTTTCTCTTTTGCAAGTATTTCTCTGACGGGAAGAAAACCAGACGGCGCTACCTTCAGATTCAATAGAACTTTAGGAGCCCAAGCCAAAATTTTAAAATCAAATAGCTCATTTTACAACAATCAAACAGATTGTTTCACTTCGAACCCACCTAATAACTTATTTCTAATTCATTTGAAGACCCATTTAAATTTCACAAAAACTACTTGAAAATAAATATAGGAGAAAACTATGAAAAAGAATCAAGATAAAAACTTCACAAATTCATGAACTTCACATTGCATTTCACCGTAAAAATTTGACTGGATTCTCAACCCGACCTTTGCTAAGCGGCTATTCATGGTGGCGTCGGATAAAGAGAAGATGGGTGGAGAATGAAAAAGAGAATCTATATTGTGTTGGTGTATGCCGAAAAGGAGGCAATGGGGCTCTGTAATTTTCCTCGATTATTTAGCTTCGTTTATCAATTTTGAAAGTTATGAACGGAGATAATATGGGAAAGAAGACAACAAATTAAATTTTAGAACAAACCGAAAAAGAAAAGTGTATGGAAAAAACTAGAAGCTAAAGAACCAAAAAACTAGGGATCTACGAGAAAAATAATTCAAATCGTTTTAACAATTTCAAATTGAATGTGAATTAATAAATAGCCATAATTTTTTAAGAGAAGAAAATGGTATGAGACGAGGAAGGAGACCGGGTGTCGGAAGGAGAGGGGTGTTCAAAGAGGAGACCAAATACTATGAAGAGAAAGAAAAAAATTAAAATTTTGACACATATCATCTAAATAAGGATTAGAATAAAAAATTAACAGTTGAACGCGCTTATATTTTTTTTAAGCACGCGTGTGCCACGTTGTAAAAGAAGTGTCTTAGACACACTTTAGAAAGTTTGTATGTATAAAGTAATTTTTATTCGCAAAAAGTGTGTAAGGGGGATTTGGGCCATAAGTCAGGCGGCAACTTATGTGTTTTGCCAAAATAAAAAGATAAAACATCCCACCGAGTTGGATTCAGAGTCCAATGTCCTGATCACTAGAACATGGGACCACTTCGACATGTATTCAGAAGTAGGGGTGTACAAAGAAACTGATAAACCGCACCAACCCGATAATTCGAGTCAAACCGAGAAAAAAAATCGATTGGGGTTTGGTTTGATTTTGTTTGGTGTTGGAAAAAAAAATCGACTATAATTGGTTTGGTTTGGTTTTAACTAAAAAAAGTTAAATCGAAATCAAACTAACCCGACATTACATTTATATAATTTTAAAAAATACTTTATGCATATAAATATTTATTGTAATATAATTTATAAATATTTCTTAAACTTGTTCACAGCTTTATCTTTAAAAGATTATTTAAAGTCTGGACTTAACATTCTTGAATGGTCCAATAAATTTTATAGCCCATAAAGGTAGTAAGTCAAATAAATCAATACTAATGCTACTATAGGAAATTTAATTCAACACTATGAATAACAATAGTGTTGGATATTTATTTTTTAGTTTTGCATTGATTTATAATGAAAATGTATAACCTAGATTATCTTTTTTTTTTAATGCTTAGTTGTGTAATTAATACTAGTACTTATTAGTTGTACTTATTTTAGCACGGCCTATATAGTATTTTTTAGATTATGTTAATTTTTATTATGGTGCATTAATTAGTAATATTTTCTTTGTGCGATCTTATTATCTATGTTATTGAATATTTTAGTACAATGTTATGACTCATCTCATATTATTATTTTATTTTCTTAAAAAATACATTATATGTTGTATCCTACTAGGACTAAAATAAATATTTGGAGCACAAGTTACATATTTTGTGATATTAAAACTTTACCGGGAAAAAACCCAAAAATCCGAAATACCCGAGAAAATTCGAGATTGAAAAACCCCGACTTTATTGGTTTGGTTTGGTTTATAAATTTAAAAACCCGACACCATTGGTTTGGTTTGGTAATTGAAAAATTCGAACCAACCCGACCTATGTACAATCCTATTAAGAAGGTTTCTTAATATTAGATATCCGTTCAGCCATATATTTTATCATGTGGCACTATACCCATGGCCCGACTAATCCAAATTCGAATTGCGTAATGTTCACTAGAAGAGGAATTATTCCTTTATCGGATGTTTTTTCATTCTCAAGGGTCGAATACGAAGCTTCTGGTTAAAGGTGTACTGACCCAAATTTCATCGATTAACGCTTTCAACTTCAACTTAAATAGTACTTGCAAATCAGTGTTTCTTTCACAATTTGATCAATTGTTTCAAGTGAACTAGAAACATAAAATTTTAAATTGAAAAACTAATTTGTGGAGTATTTTAAGTGAAATGAAGATTTTCATTTGCAAAACTGTAACTCTTTTCCCGAATAAAATTCATATCTAAATGCAACTTCAACCTTCAAATGTTCTCTCTTTCGCCTTTAACCAAATGTTGTTAAAAGGCTTTAAGAAATTAGGAAGTTAAATCATCACAAAAATTCATAAGAAATGGACATCCATTTTGAACTTTGGTATACTAGTTTTGGACTACGATATATCTCCTAACTTTCGAGTTTTCTTATGTGTAGAAAATTACTTTCTCTATCATCTATGCGAGGAGAAGATTTTTGGAATGTGATTCACGGTCGCTTTATTTGCATGGTGAATTCGAAACTAAAATCATATATTATTCGTTACTAAAAGAATACACTTAATTGAACTAGTTTCTTCAATTTATGTTTAGTTTTTAAATTACACTAAAGAGGAAAACATGTTTATACGTAGAGATCGAGTAGATAAGGATGATACTTTTTACTATGTTTATCCGAGTATACAAGCAATTATTGTACAAAAGTATAAGTAATCAGCTGATTGAACATTTGAAAGGCTCAACCGCATTGTGCAAACACTACTAAAAAACTGGCTAATTTCGTCCGGGAAAACCGACCAAAATCGTTCGAAATTTGAGAAAAAACGATCGATTTCTGACCGCTTTTAATTAGTCAAAAAAATGATGGTCGCTAAGGTGTTGCGACTGAAATCGGTCGAAATTTTTCGACCGAAAATAATCGGTTAGTTCAATGCGTTGACTGAAAACCAAACTACATATACCAACCGAAATCGGTCGGTATTAACTAAATCTTTTTTTTATTTATTTTCAAATACCGACCGAAATCGGTCGGAATTTTAAATATATAACAATTTTAAAAATCTTCCAGATATATATTTTTTTGTATCGCATGTATACTCCCCAACTCGAGATATCATAGCACCACAATTTTATATCTTATTACTATATTACTAATTAGTACTAGTATATATTATCATTATTATTTTATTGGATTCTAATTCTAAATATAGAATATTAAATCTTATTACTAAACACTAACTACAACCCTTCCTACATTTGCTTATTTTTTGTTAGTCCACAACTGTTGGGCTCTATGGCATCAAAGCTCAACTTATAAGATGAAAAAACTCACATCTTTCGGCCGATGTGGGACAAGAGCATAATTTCAAATATTCCGATCGAAATCGGTCGGAATTTTTGAAATATTTTAATAAAAAATTATTTTCTCATGGAAAAACCCACTACTTCTCTTCCCATGGAATATTTATTTACTAATCTATCCATTTTATTATTTGTTTCTTTCTTTCTTTTTTTATGAAAAAAAGAGTGCATTAAATAAGGATTCCATAAATCAATAAAAAATTATTTCAATTGAATAAAATTATGATTACATTTTAATGTAAAAATATGCTTAGTTATTTTTTCTAAAATTTCATTTATAATCCTGAAAAAACTCATTAATTGTTTTATATAAAAAAATATATTAACTAACCGGAATTAAATATATCATACATTGGCTAAGTAATTGGTATATTAGCTATAAGCTATATTCTATATATATATATATATATATATATATATGCTATATATATATCTTATATAAGCTATATAGTATAGTATATATAATATAGTATAGTATATATAATATATATAGTATAGTATATATATATATATATATATATATATATATATATATATATATATATATATATATATATATATATATATATATTTATATATATATATATCAAAAATCGACCGACTTCGGTTGGTAATTTCATTAAATTTATATTTTAATTATTTTAAAATTGTATTTCCGACCGAACTCGGTCGGAAAAATTTAATTAAAACTTATTTCGGTTGGTAAATTATATATATATATATAATTTTTGTTATCTTAAAAAACCAATTGCCTTGGGCGGGAAAGAATTGGCCGGGAAAGCATAATTTCAAATTTACCAACCGAAATCGGTCGGTATATTTGAAAATTTTTAATTAAAAATTATTTTTGTAGATAATATACAAGTATGACCAGGTCTTGGTCAAATGTTGATCAATTTCCGACCGAAATCGGTCGGAATTGTTATATATTTGTTGTGGGACCACTATTTCACTTGTTAGAAATATTTTCTTTGACTTTTGCGACCAATTTACTTAATTTTTGACCGATTTCGGTCGTTTTTTTTCCGACCGATTTCAATCGGTATTGTGCGAATTTTGACAGTTTTCTAGTGGTGAAACTCTTCTATTTTCCTTTTCTCCTTGTGCACATCATACACCAGATTATTGGGGGGGGGGGGGATAAAGCAAACTATGTCAAACCTTCTCGTGATATAACTCAATTGCAGATAATGAAAATCCTAAGCAAACAAACGTTCATCTAATTCTTCGAAATTTTTGAATTGATGTGGAATAATAAATAAGATAACTATAACTAAAATAAAATTGAATTGTATAAGGTCGAAGTCGAGCTCGACTTCAACTTGGTAAATTAGGTTTGGAACATGGCGACTACGGACTGAAGATCAACCTTGAGTTTCACCGAGCTAGAACTCGAGGTCGAAAAACCTGCCTTCGAGGAAAATTGAGTCTGGTGTCGACCTGTCACGACCCGAAATTTTTACCTCCGGACCGTGATGGCGCCTAACATTTCACTTGCTAGGCAAGCCAACGTTAGAATAACATTATCCATTTTTAAAATAATTTTCAAATTTATTAATAACAAGGAAGAAAATGCGGAAGCAATTTTGAAATAATCCATAATAATAACGGTTTCTAAATGCTATCCCAGAATTGGTATCATAAGTGCACGAGCTTCTAGAATAAATACAAATAAAGGTCTGAATAAAATAAAGCTGTCTGAAAATAAACACACAGCTAAAGTACAATAGACGGGGACTTCAGAACTGCGAACGCCATGCAGTTATACCTCAAGTCTCCTCTGATAGCTGAAATCCGAGCAAGTCTATGGTACGCCGTTGGGACCAACTCCAAAATCTGCACAAGAAGTGTAGAGTGTAGTATCAGTACAACCGACTCCATGTACTGGTAAGTGCTGAGCCTAACCTCGACGAAGTAGTGACGAGGCTAAGGCGGTTCACTTACATTAACATGTATGCAATATTAGTAACAACAACAATAATAGGAATAAATCAGATAATTTATTTATAATAATTGAAGGCAACTCAGCAGTCATAACCAATTATCATTTCCATTATTTCTGTTGCATCGTGCAACCCGCTCTCACAATATATCCACATTCAGTTCTGTTGCGGCGTGTAACCCGCTCCACCAACATATTCATTTTAATCAAGTCTGTTGCGGCGTGCAACCCGATCCTCCAATATTAACTTTTTAACAAGTCTATAGTGGCGTACAACCCGATCCTCCAATATTGACTTTTAATAAGTCTGTTGCGGCGTGCAACCCGATCCTCCAATATTGACTTTTAATATGTCTGTCGCGGCGTGTAACCCGATCCTCCAATATAGACTTTTAATAAGTCTGTTGCGGCGTGCAACCCGATCCTCCAATATATTTATTATAATCAATCATGTTGCGGCGTGCAATCCACTCCTCCAACATTTTCATTTACTAATTCTTATAGAAGAAATTTTCTCAATAAATGTAACAATTAATATAAAATTACAAGACAACATGCATACAATAATTATGGTTTAATTATGAAGCAAACAATGACAAATAGCAAATTATTATGAAAATCAAGGAGCAAATAGGTAGTTTAATATTTATTATGTCTAATGTCAAATAACAATTAAGGCACATAATTCAAATAGCATGTAACAATTAATGCAGGAATTCAAGAATTTATATTTGCAAAGAATAAGAGAGAAACAATTATTATAATAATTAATTTATGATTAAAAATAATTTATGATTTTTCAAGTAAGCAGGCAAACAATTAATTTGACGGCGTATAGACACTCGTCACCTCGCCTATACGTCGTTTACATGCAATTCATATAACAAACAATTTAAGGGTTCTATTCCCTCAAGTCAAGGTTAACCCCGACACTTACCCCGCTTTGTAAATTCCAATCAATTATTTAACCACAGCTTTTCCTTTTATATTTGCCTCTGAAAGCTTCAAATCTAATCACAAACAATTCAATATATTCAATACTAATCATAGGAATTAATTCCATATGAATTTACAAATTTTACGGATAAAAATTTAAAATTCATTAAAATATTCGGCAGTGGGACCCACGTCTCAAATTCCAAAAAAACTCACGAAATCCGAAAACCCGTTCTGATACGAGTTCAACCATACCAAATTTGTCCAATTCCGATATTAAATGGACCTTCAAATCTTAATTTTTCGTTTTTGGAAGATTTTATAAAAATCTGATTTTTCCTCCATAAATTCACGGATTCATGATATAAATGAGTATAAAATTATAAAATATAATCAATATAAGATAAGGAACACTTACCCCTAATGTTTTTCCGTGAAAATCGCTCAAAGATCGCCTTACCCGAGCTCGAAAATGGGAAAGAATTGAAAATGGGTCGAAACCTCATTTCTAGAACTTAAGTTCTATTTCTGGGATTTTTACCCTTCGCGAACACGGTCAGTGCCTCGCGTTCGCGAAGCACAATTATGTGCTGTCAAATTTTACTCTTCGCGAACGCGAGGGCTACCTCGCGAACGCGATGCATGCCTGGCTTGGCCTTCGCGAATGCGAAGGCTAATTTTTCCTGGCCAGTCTCTTTCCCTTCGCGAACGCGAGGCTTCTATCGCGAAGGCAAATCTTTGAACCTCAAGCCTTCGCAAACGCGATCACTATGTCACGAACACGAAGCACAAAACGTGCCAGCCCAATTTGTTTTTCGCGTTCGCGAGAGTACCTTCGCGAACGCGAAGAAGAACACACTAGAAGCCTGAAGTCTGCAGAAAACCAGATTTCCTAAGTCAGAATTCATCCCGTAGCCTATCCGAAACTCACCCGAGACCTCGGGGCTCCGAACCAAACATACACACAAGTTCTAAAACATCATATGAACTTGCTCGCACGAACGAATCATCAAAATAACACCTAGAATTACGAATCGGACACCAAATCAAAGGAAGTTTTCAAGAAAACTTTAAAACTTATATTTTTACAACCGGACGTCTGAATCACGTCAAATCAACTCCGATTCTCACCAAATTCGGCAGACAAGTCATAAATATTATAGTGGACCTATACCGGGCTTCGAAACTAAAATACAGACCCGGGGTCAATAAATTCAACATCAGTAATTTCTTAGAAATTATTAAGCTTTCAAGCATTTAATTTTTTATTAAAATTTCATAACTCGGGCTAGGGACCTCGGAATTCGATTCCGGGCATATGCCCAAATCCCAAATCACGATACGGACCTATCAAAATTTTCAAAATTCTGATCCGGGTCCGTTTTCTCAAAATGTTGAGCAAAGTCAAGTTAGTTGAGTTTTAAAGCTCTATTTCCTATTTTAATCCATTTTTCACATAAAAACTTTCTGGAAAAATGTACGGATTGCGCACCTAAATCGAGGAATGATAAATGGTGCTTTTAGAGGTCTTAGAACACAGAATTACTTATTAAATTTAAAGATAACATTTTTGGGTCATCACACGACCTTAGCTTCGAACGAGCTCGAGGATAACTAACAGAAGACCGAAATATCCGCGATCAGACAGAACATTACGGCGAGAATCTCGGCACGTATCAGTAAGGAACTGGTAATTAGCAAATCAAGAGATTTTTACCTCTTATAGAATATACCTAGAATATGACTCCTCTACTATATAAAGGGGGTCTGATAATTCATTCAAAACACTGTAACAAGCATCACAAAGGAATATATTATTATTTCTAATTCTCATTATCTTGTCATTCTGTTTCGGCACCGAAAAAAGCATTTCTGACTCGAGCGTGACTAACTTTCAAGGTTAGGATTGTTCAATTTATGTGATTTGCATTTATTTTTTCATTGCTTATTTCAACATTAATCTGATTTCTAATTTTATATTAAGTTAGATCATGTATCCTTAAAACCACGTACAAATTCAATTGTTATCCAGTTTTGAGGGTAAACAGTTTGGCGCCCACCGTGGGACTAAGGATAATAGTGATTATTTGATACAAATCTTCATAACACACACTTTTTTACACTTGCTCTTTGAAGTGTCTTTGATTCCACGCTAGAATACAGAATGTCGAATTCTCAATCAGCACCCCTGCATGTTGACAACGAGTCCGGACATCAAGGTGAAAATAACAACATAGCGCCCGGAAACAAGGTACCACCTGCTGATCTTATTGGAATTTCGACCGTAGACCCAATTGACGCTAATTCACATGTGGCTATCGATGCAAACTTGCCTACCGACCCCGAAAATAGCGTTCATGGTGGGGCCCGATCGGCAACTCGAAACACACAAAACGTTGAAGGAGACGGGATTAGTCTATGGTTGATCTTCGAAATGTTGCAGGCTCAACAGGCGGCAATAGCTCAATTACAAAACCAAAGTCGTGCACCGAGCAGGGTTGAGCCTGATCCACCCCGGGAAGTCACCCGCAGGGATGAACCGATCATAGAAAGGTCAAATGAACATGAATCGGGGGCTAACCCCGAGATTATAAAGATGCTCGATGAGCTAACAAAGCGGATAGAACCAGGGAAGAAGAAAATCAAAGCTAACGATAAAAAGGTGGAGACCTACAACTCCAGGGTAGACCAAATCCGAGGAGCACCTCCCATATTGAAAGGACTAGATTCTAGAAAGTTCGTGCAAAAACCTTTTCCTCTAAGCGCGGCTTCGAAGCTGATCCCCAAAAAAAAAGTATGCCAGAAATACCTAAGTATAACGGAACGACCGACCCAAACGAGCATGTGACCTCTTATACATATGCCATCAAAGGGAACGAGTAGGAGGACGACGAGATCGAGTCTGTTCTACTGAAAAAAATGGGAAGACCCTGTCAAAGGGAGCT
Organism: Nicotiana tabacum; assembly: GCF_000715075.1. NCBI lineage: Eukaryota > Viridiplantae > Streptophyta > Magnoliopsida > Solanales > Solanaceae > Nicotiana > Nicotiana tabacum. The sequence continues at coordinate 111,905,378 of NC_134096.1, read as the reverse complement.
ATGATATAGTATCATAATTTACCTCCTAATTCTATTGACTCATTTGCTATGTTTGCACTCTTTCCTAAAAGCACATGCTGGTGCCATCAAGGTCGAGACTAGGAAATCAGACCTTTTCAAAGTCAAATAGAGGGATAATGAGATGCTCAGGGAATTAGTGTCCCGTTTTCAAATGGAATGAATGTATCTTTCGCCGGTCGTTGATGATTGGGTTGTTCAAGATTTCACTCAGGACTCAATATTCGAAGCTCATGGCTTCACAACAATTGAAGCAGAACCTAATAGAATACCCGGCCGTTACATGGGCCGAGGTACATAACCGGTATCAATCGAAAATCAGAGTCGAATATGATCAACTTGGGTCCTCTTCGAGGTCTGTCTATCCCATCAGAACCCTAAACAGAGTCAAGAGAGACATCGATCGTGAACCGAGGCCAAACAGGGATCGGTACCATCCATATAATGGAGATCAGAGAAGTAGTGGGCCCGGGCAGAACTCCATGAGAAACGAAATGAGAAATGACCGAGGTCAAGTAAACCGGGGGCTCATAACCAAAAATGGCTTCGACAGGTCCGTCGGGCCTAAAGAAGCACCGAGGCTATCGAAATATAACTTTAATGTCGATGTTGCCTCTATTGTATCAGCTATCGGGCACATCAAAATACCAAATGGCCTCGGCCTCTACAGTATGATCCAAACCAAAGGGATCCTAACCAGATGTGCAAGTATCTTGGCACTTACGGTCATAGAACGGAAGATTGTCGACAACTGAGAGAGGAAGTAGCCCGTCTATTCAACAATGGGCACCTTCGAGAATTCTTGAGCAACCAAGCCAGGAATCATTTCAAGAACAAGGATTCTAACAAACAAGCAGAACAAGAAGAACCTCAACACGTCATTAACATGATCATCGGTGGGGTTGATATCCCGAATGGGCCGACTTTGAAACGCACCAAAGTATCTATCACTAGGGAGAAACGAACTCGAGACTACATTCCAGAAGGAACTTTATCTTTCAACGACGAGGATGCGGAAGGGATCGTGCAGCCCCACAATGATGCACTGGTAATATCTGTACTCGTAAATAAAATTTGGATTAAACGTATGTTAATTGATCCAGGTAGCTCAACCAACATCATTCGATCAAGGGTCGTGGAGCAACTCAGTATACAAGATCAAATCGTGCATGCAATTCGAGTTCTAAACGGATGCAACATGGTATGTGAGACCACTAAGGGCAAAATAAAGTTACCAGTATACACCGTCGGGACCATCCATAAGACTAAATTTCATGTGATCGAAGGAGACATGAGGTACAACACTTTATTCGGGAGGCCATGAATCCACAACATGAGGGCGGTGCCCTTGACACTGCACCAGGCACTGAAATTCCCAACACCTAACAGTGTCAAAATAGTCTATGGTGAACAACCGGCTGCGAAGAAAATGTTCGCAGTCGAGGAGGTGATACCGGCGTCTGCAATCTCAACACCGAAGGATCCGAACCAGATGGTCAAAAACTGGTCCAAATAGCAATCACCAATACTATCCTCGGCAGATTCGAACAAACAAAAGGAAGTCGAGGATGATGATTATGGGGTTCCCAGATCTTTTATAGCCCCCGATGATTCTGACGCCACTAAATCGACGGTCGAGGAGCTGGAACAAGTCATATTGGAAGAACGCTTGCCCGATCGAAAGGTATAGCCGGGCATGGGGTTAACCTCCGAGCTCAGGGAAATACTCAATCCAATTTCTTATAACTAACAAAGATTGTTTCACTTGGTCCCACCTTGACATGACATGGATTCTGCTGGAGATAACCACTCATAAGCTAAGCCTGGACCCGAAGTTTCACCCGGTCAAAAAGAAGAAGAGACCCCAGTCCGAGATCAAGCATGCTTTCATCAAGGACGAGAGATCTAAACTTCTTAAAATAGGGTATATTCGGGAGGTTAAATACTTGGATTGGTTAGCAAACATTGTGGTACTCCCTAAAAAAAGAGAATGAACTAAGAATGTGTGTAGACTACAAAGATTTGAATAAGGCATGTCCCAAAGACTCCTTTCCTTTGCCCAACATCGACCGTATGATCGATGCCACGGCCGGACACAGGATCCTTAATTTTCTCGATACCTATTCCGAGTACAACCAAATACGGCTGGACCTGGGTGATCAAGAAAAAACTTCCATCATCACTAAATACGGCACATATTGATATAAAGTAATGTCGTTTGGATTAAAAAATGTCGGTGCCACATATCAATGCCTAGTAAATCGGATGTTCGAGGAACAAGTACGAAAAATAATGGAAGTTTACATTGACGACATGTTAGTTAAGTCCATGCGAGTAGAGGACCATTTAAAATATTTGCAGGAAACCTTCAGCATACTGAAGCAATACAATATGAAGCTGAATCCGGAAAAATGTGCGTTTGGAGTTGGGTCAGGTAAGTTTCTCCGATTCATGGTATCCAATCAAGGAATAGAGTTCAATCCCGATAAGATCAAAGATATCGAAGATATCACGGTCGTGGACAACGTGAAGGCCGTGCAAAGGTTAACCGGGTGCATAGCCTCCCTGGGGTGATTTATTTCGAGGTCATCCGACAAGAGTCACTGATTCTTCGCACTGTTGAAAAAGAAGAATAACTTCTCGTGGACCCCGGAATGCCAACGAGCTTTGGAGGAACTCAAGAGGTATTTATCGAGCCCACCACTGCTTCACACACCAAAGGCAGACGAACGATTGTACTTGTACTTGGCGGTCTCGGAGATAGCGATAAGTGGAGTCCTAGTTCGGAAAGAGCAATGTACGCAATTTCCAATTTACTATGTTAGTAGAACCTTAGAAAAATTGGCGCTCGCTTTTCTAAGCGCCTCTAGAAAGCTAAAATTGTACTTTCAGTGTCACCCCATATGTGTCATAACTACTTACCTGTTGAGAAACATTATACATAAACCCAAACTCTCGGGCCGTTTGGCCAAATGGGCCATAGAAATAAGTGGGTACGATATTGAGTACCGACCTCGAACCGCAATTATGTCTTAAATTTTGGCAGACTTTGTGGTCGACTTTATGCCGGCCCTAATACCCGAGGTCGAAAGAGATCTATTGGTTAACTCAGGAACTTCCTCGGGAATCTGTGCCTCAAACGCGAAAGGGTCCGGACTCGGCATCATACTAAAGCCACCAACAGGTAATATAATTAGACAATCTATTAAGACTATGAAATTGACTAACAACGAGGCCGAATATGAGGCCATGATTGCAGGCCATGAACTAGCCAAAAGCTTGGAGGCAGAGGTGATCGAAGTCAAGTGCGTCTCCCTCATCATGGTAAACCAAGTTAATGGAACATTCGAGGTCAGAGAAGAACGAATGCAAAGATACTTGGACAAGTTACAGGTGAAATTACATCGGTTCAAAGAATGGACTCTGCAACATGTACCTCGGGATCAAAACAGTGAGGCCGATGCCCTCGCTAACTTGGGGTCGTCGATCGAAGACGACGAGTTCAACTCGAGAGAAGTCGTACAACTTATGAGATAGGTAGAGGAAGAAGGCCATGCCGAGATCAACTCAACGAGGCTAACTTAGGATTAGAGGAATAAGTACGTGGAATATCTCAGAACCGGTAAACTACCCTCGGATCCAAAAGAATCGAGGGCCCTGCGTACAAAGGCAACCCGATTTAGCCTGTCCGAAGATGGAACTCTGTTCAAAAGAACATTCGATAGCCCACTTGCAATATGTCTAGGGCCGGGGGATACTGAGTACGTTTTGAGGGAAATCTACGAAGGCACCTGTGGAAATCACTCGGGAGCCGAATTGCTGGTCCGAAAAATAGTCATAGTTTGTTACTACTGGATCGACATGGAAAAAGATGCAAAGGAGTTCGTTCGAAAATATGATGAATGCCAAAGGCACGCTCCGATGATCCATCAACCCGGGGAGCTTCTACATTTGGTTTTATCGCCATGGCCGTTCATGAAGTGGGGAATAGATATCGTTGGCCCCTCACATGGGCACCCGATAAGGCTCAACTTATATTGTTTATGACTGATTATTTTTCTAAATGGGTGGAAGCCTAGGCGTACGAGAAGGTCAGGGAGAAGGAAGTCATCGATTTCATTTGGGACTACATCATATGCCGATTCGGAATGCTGGCCAAGATTGTATGCAATAATGGGAAACAATTCGTCGACAACAAAGTAAACAAAGTCCTTGAAGGCCACTAGATCAAAAGGATCCTATCAACACCTTATCACCCTAGTGGGAATGGACAAGCTGAATTTACCAACAAAACCATACTCCAAAACCTCAAAAAGAGGTTAACTGATGCCAAAGAAAGATAGAAGGATGTACTACCCGAAGTCCTGTGGGCATACCGTACGACCTCGAAGTCCAGTACCGGGGCTACCCCGTTCTCTTTGGTTTATGGCACCGAAGCTTTGATACCGGTCGAGGTCAGAGAACCAAGTATCAGATTCTGATATGCAACAAATGAATCAAATGACGAGGCTATGAGTACGAGCCTGGAGCTATTAGATGAAAGGCACAAAGCCGCCCTTGTCCGGTTGGCCGCACAAAAATAGCGAATCGAAAGGTATTACAATCAAAGGAGCAACCTTCGATATTTCAATATCGGGGACTTGGTACTAAGAATGATCACACTGAACACCCGGAACCCGAACGAAGGGAAATTGGGACCGAACTGGGAAGGACCGTACCAAATTATCGAGATCACCGGAAAAGGATCCTACAAACTTGGAACAATGAGCGGCGAGCAACTACCGAACAACTGGAATATAACTCACTTGAAGCGATATTACTGCTAAGGTACGTGTGATGACCCAAAATGTCATCTTTAAATTTAATAAGTAATTCTGTATTCAGAGACCTCGAAAAGCACCATTTATTATTCCTCAACTTGCGTGCGTAGTCCGTACAATTTTTCGAAAAGTTTTTATGTGAAAAATAGATTAAAATGGGAAATAGAGATTTAAAACTCAACTAAGTTGACTTTGGTCAACATTTTAAGCAAACGGATCCGGATCAGTGCTTTGAAAATTCTGATAGGTCCGTATCGTGATTAGGGACTTGGGCGTATGCCCGGAATCGAATTCCGAGGTCCCTAGCTCGAGATATGTAATTTTGATGAAAAAATTAAAAGCTTGAAAGCTTAATGATTTCTAAGAAATTACTGATGTTAGATTTATTGACCTCGGGTCCGTATTTTGGTTCCGGAGTATGGTATAGGTCCACTATAATATTTATGACTTATCTGCCAAATTTGGTGAGAATCGGAGTTGATTTGACGTGATTCAGACGTCCGGTTGTAAAAATATAAGTTTTAAAGTTTTCTTGAAAACTTCCTTTGATTTGGTATTCGATTCATAGTTCTAGGTGTTATTTTGGCGATTCGATCGCGCGAGCAAGTTTGTATGATGTTTTAGAACCTGTGTGCATGTTTGGTTTGGAGCTCGAGGGCTCGGATAAGTTTCGGATAGGCTACGAGATGTTTTGGACTTTGAAAATCTGGTATTTTGCTGGAGCAGGTGTTCTGGCATGTTCTTCTTCGCGTTCGCAAAGGTACTCTCGCGAACGCGAAGAGTAAACTGGGCAGCTGGATTTTTCTTCTTCGCGAACGCGAAGGCTTGGTCGCGAACGCGAAGCGATGAGGGCACTACCCTTCACGAACGCGACCATCTCCTCGCGAACGCGTAGTGTTAGGCACACCTGGGGAGGGTCGATCATTCCTTCAGCGCAAACGCGAGCTATGCCTCGCGAACGCGAAGGCCGGGGGGGAAACCTTCGCGAACGCGAAGAAGGCCTGACCCCTGTGACTTAAATCAGAACCAAAAACGGGATTTTTTCCATTTTTCACAAACCCTCAATTATAACTCGGCTTAGGGGCGATTTCGAAGGAGTTTTTTACGATTTCAAACTGGGTAAGTGTTCTTTATCATATAGTGATTGTATTTCACAAATTCATGTCTATATTCATCATTTATTTCGAATTTAGATGGAAGAAATTGAAATTTTTGTAAACTTTCCAAAAACGAAAATTAAGATTTGAAGGTCCATTTGATATCGGAATTGGACAAATTTGGTATGGTTGAACTCGTATCGGAACGGGTGTTCGGATTTCGTGAGTTTTTCGGGATTTGAGACGTGGGTCCCACTGTCGAATATTTTAATAAATTTCGAATTTTTATCCGAAAAATTTGTAAATTCATATGGAATTAATTCCTATGATTAGTATTGAATATATTGAATTGTTTGTGAATAAATTTGAAGCTTTCGTCAAATTTAAAAGGAAAAGTTGTGGTTGAATAATTGATTGGAATTTGCAAAGTGAGGTAAGTGTCGGGGTTAACCTTGACTTGAGGGAATAGAACCCTTAAATTGTTTGTTATGTGAATTGCATGTAAACGACGTATAGGCAAGGTGACGAGTGTCTATACGATGTCAAATTAATTGTTTGCCTGCTTACTTGAAAAATTATAAATTATTTTTAATCATAAATTAATTATTATAATAATTGTTTCTCTCTTATTCTTTGCAAATATAAATTCTTGAATTCCTGCATTAATTGTTACATGCTATTTGAATTATGTGCCTTAATTGTTATTTGACATTTAGCATAATAACTATTAAACTGCCTATTTGCTCCCTAATTTCCATAATAATTTGCTATTTGTCATTGTTTTCTTCATAATTAAACCATAATTATTGTATGCTTGTTGTCTCGTAATTTTATATTAATTGTTACATTTATTGGGGAAATTTCTTCTATAAGAATTGATAACTGAAAATGTTGGAGGAGCGAATTGCACGCCGCAACATGATTGATTATAATGAATATATTGGAGGATCGGGTTGCACGCCGCAACAGACTTATTAAAATTCAATATTAGAGGATCGGGTTGCACGCCGCAACAGACTTATTAAAAGTCAATATTGGAGGATCGGGTTGCACGCCGCAACAAACTTGTTAAAAAGTTAATATTTGAGGATCGGGTTGCACGCCGCAACAGAACTGAATGTGGATATATTGTGAGAGTGGGTTGCACGCCGCAACAGAATTGAATGTGGATATATTGTGAGAGCGGGTTGCATGCTATAACAGAAATAATGGAAATGATAATTGGTTATGACTGCTGAGTTGCCTTCAATTATTATAAATGAATTACCTGATTTATTCCTATTATTGTTGTTGTTACTAATATTGCGTACAGGTTAATGTAAGTGAACCGCCTTAGCCTCGTCACTACTTCGTCGAGGTTAGGCTCAGCACTTACCAGTACATGGGGTCGGTTGTACCGATACTACACTCTGCACTTCTTGTGCAGATTTTAGAGTTGGTCCCAGCGGCGTACCATAAACTTGCTCGGATTTCAGCTATCAGAGGAGACTTGAGGTATAACCGCATGGCGTCCGCAGTTCTGAAGTCTCCGTCTATTGTACTTTAGCTGTGTGTTTATTTTCAGACAGCTTTATATTATTTAGACCTTTATTTGTATTTATTCTAGAAGCTCGTGCACTTGTGACACCAATTCTGGGATGGTATTTAGACACCGTTATTTTTATGGATTATTTCAAAATTGCTTCCACATTTGCTTCCTTGTTATTAATAAATTTAAAAATTATTTTAAAATGGATAATATTATTCTAACGTTGGCTTGCCTAGCAAGTGAAATGTTAGGCGCCATCACGGTCCGAAGGTTGGAATTTTGTATCGTGACAGTTGGTATCAGAGCACCAGGTTACATAGGTCTCATGAGTCACGAGCAAGCTTAGTAGAGTTTGAAGGATCGGTACGGAGACGTCTGTACTTATCTCTCAGAGGCTATGAAGTTTAGGAACAATATCACTTATTTCTTATTCTGTCATGCGATTTTATTCTATCATTGATGATTGAACCATTCTACTCTTATTCTCTCGTAGATGGTAAGAACGCGTAATACTTCTACCGATGGACAGGGACCAGAACCCCCGGTGGCAACTATGGCCAGGGGTAGAGGTCGAGGTCGAGGTCGTGCTAGAGGCCGAGGCAGAGGCCGAGGTAGATCTCAGTCCAGAGCTCGAGCAGCTGCACCTGTTGTAGAACCTCAGGTAGACCTCCAGGAGGAGGTCCCGGTTCAGAATGTACCAGTTGGACCAGTTCAAGTCCCGGAAGGATTCATAGCCACTCCAGTGCTTCAGGATGCTCTAGTCCGATTGGTGAGTCTTATGGAGGGTGTGGCCAAAAATGGTACATTTCCAGTGGCACCGGCCGTTTCACAGGCTGGGGAGGAGCACAAACTCCCACTACTCCCGCCCCGGAGCAGATGGCTCCCCAGAATCAGGCTCCAACAGCCCCGCCAGTTGGGGTAGTTCAGCCAGTTGTTGCGGCACAGACCGGTGATAGGCCTGCCATGTCTTTTGAGGCCTTATTGAGACTGGATAAGTTCACTAAGCTCTTTCCAGTTCATTTCAGTGGTACACCTTCTGAGGACCCACAGGATTATCTTGAACGATGCCATGAGGTGCTGCGGAACATGGGTATAGTTGAGACCAATGGGGTTGATTTTGCTGTATTTCAGATGATGGGTTCCGCCAAGAGGTGGTGGAGAGATTATACATTGACCCGACAAGTCGGATCACCTGCACTTACCTGGGAGCAGTTCTCTCAGCTATTTCTGGAGAAGTTCCTCCCTATCACACTGAGAGAGGAATTCTGCAAGCAATTCGAGCGTCTACAGCAGGGCAGTATGACTGTTGCTCAGTATGAGTCCAGTTTTGTGGATTTGGACTGTCATGCTCTCCTTTACTACCCACAGAGGAAGAGAGATTGAGGAGGTTCATTGAGGGACTCACACACCCTATCAGACTTCAGATGGCCAAGGAGACCGGAGGTGAGATTTCTTTTCAGGCATCTGCTAATGTCGCAAGGAGGATCGAGATGGTTCTTGCACAGGAAAGAGGGCAGAGGTCCGATAAGAGGCCTCGTCAGTTCGGTGGTTACAGTGGTGCCTCGTCTGGAGGCCGGGGTAATTTTGGTAGGGGTCATCCTCCCAAACCGTTTCATTCAGCACTTTATGTATCTCCTGGTGCTTCAGGGAGTCACGGTCCTATTATGCCTTACTCTGGGCAGCCAGTATTCAGTGCACATTCAGCTCCTATTTGTGCACCCCCACTCCAGAGTTACTACAGTGGTTATCTGGCCCATCTGGGTCAGCTTCAGCTTCAGCAGCCACGGCATCAGGATGAGTGTTATGAGTGTGGGAACATTGGTCACATCAGGAGGTATTGCCCTAGATTGGCTAGTAACAGATCTCGGCAAGATTCTCATGCCATCATACCGGCACTGGTTGCTTCACCGCCTGCTCATCCAGCTAGAGGTAGGGGTCAGGCAGTTAGAGGTGGAGGTCAGGCCATTAGAGGTGGAGGTCAGGCCATTAGAGGTGGAGTTCAGACCGTTAGAGGTGGAGGCCAGCCAGTTAGAGGCCGTCCTAGAGATGCAGATCAGAGTGGTGGGGCCCAGCCCCGATTTTATGCTTTTCCAACTAGGCCCGAGGCCGAGTCATCTGATGTTGTGATCACAGGTATTATTCCAGTTTTCCATAGAGATGCTTCAGTTCTATTTGATCCAGGATCTACTTATTCCTATGTGTCCTCCTATTTTGTTTCATATTTGGTTGTGCCTTGTGATTCTCTAAGTGCTCTGTGTGTGTATCTATCATGCCCCAACCTCGGGGAGTGCGACCGGTGCCCAACCGAGTGAACCCGGTCGAGCAAGCCTAGTAAACCTTTCCTACCCAACTCATTCATGATCCAAAAAGGGAATGCGTCACCATTTGTAAAACAGGGGAGAGATCAGTTATATAAATATATAAACGTTGCTAGTTCATTTTTCATTATATGCATTATGCCATAGTTAAGTTTCCAAAATTCAACTCAATCCAACGACCGCCCCAACATACATACATGACCCACAAAAACGTCTACGGAGCCTCTAAGGGTACAAAAGAGCAACATGACAATACCGGCAACAAGGCCCCGACTATACCTCAAAATATGAAAACTTATACAAAAGAAGGACTACATGACCCCTGGGAGAAATGGGGCTTACCAGGACTGCTGTGAGGAGAGAAAGAGAGCACCACTATCTGCGATCGGCACTATCTGCGATGGAACCACCTACATCCATTCAAAGATGTAGCGCCCCCGGCAAAAGGGACGTTAGTACTGTCGAATAGTACTAGTATGTAAGGCAAACACTAATCTTAGTAGAATGAATAGTGAAACAAAGAGAAGGCAGTCATAATAATCAATAAGTACTTCATAGAAATACAAAGAAAATACCAAGTAAGGTTCACATAGTTTCCAATTCAATCTTTCCATCTTTTTAGATTAATAATCTTTAGTGCCAAAGCCACAACTCATAATGCCACTGTGTTTTTACACGGAGTCCGATCTTGGCCCGACCGGCTAAGCCATCCTAAGTGAGACATATCCATATCCACAATGTAAATCAATAGTTCCAACACAAATGCCACTATGTGTACGGCATGGCGTCCGATCACGGCCCGATCGGCTAATCCATCTCACTTGAGACATAACCTCTTCCACTTGTTCACTCAATTCACATCTCTTTCCCATCTTTCATTATATGGCACAAACAGCCTCATTTATTAAATAGTTCTTGGCACTTCATCACATTTTACAATTTAAGCCTTTACCTTTTTATTCAATCAAATAACGTCATCATTCGTGTCGATAAGTACCATCATATAAGGCATTTCACACATAAGAGAAGGAGCTTGGAAAATCATAGTCACGTTCTCAAATAGCATGAAGACATGGCAAACATCTAAAATATTTAGGGAACATGAATCTTCCAACCCAACATACTAAGGCAAACAATTCTAGTATGATCAAGTTGGAACTTACACCAAATATTCAGACACCAGGAGTTCGATTCTAGGAAGAAGAGAGTTAGCCATTCATACCTCAATTGCGTTTCTTTAGAATCTACAATTTTTCGGGACCCTTAGCAACCTCAATCTATTTAAGCAATATACAAATTGAACCCAAAATTAGGAAAACATTCATGGTTCTAGTTCACTTCTTATTTTTCCCACTCTCTTTATCACATGCATGCAAGATAAACAACCCTCACACCTATGGACCATCTTATTAATACCCCATTATAGCTATGTTTGAAATTAAGAGCTGGGGTGATGAAGTCTTACCTTTTTGGATGAAGAAATTGAGTGCTCTACTTGAGTATTTCCAAGCTTTGAGTGATGGATGAAGATTGATTGATAAAAATTAGTTCCTCCCTCTAGAACCCTCTCTCTCACACACTAGAAATATCAGAAATGAGCTCAAAATAGACTAGGTGGGGTGTTTTAACGGAATGGGGGTCGGGTTTTAAATTAAGAAAATAGTGCTCCGACACAGGTCTGCGGTCGCATATGCAACCGCATAATGGTTATGCGGTCCGCAAAGTGGCCGCATAAATGGCCCTCAGGGGCCTGAACTTAAGGCGTAGGTATGCGACCAGTATGCGGTCCGCATACTCATTCTGCGGTCGCATAATGCACCGCAGAACTCCCTCCGCAAAAACTCAAGAGGGATTATGCGATCGATATGCGGTCCGCATATCAATTATGCGGTCGCATAATCGACCGCAAAAATGACCTTAAGTTAGCCAAACTTACTGCTCACTCTGCGGCCATTATGCGGTCCGCAGAGTGATTATGCGGCCGCATAATGGGCCGCATTAATGCGTTCTTCTGCGAAATATTTTTCTCTCAGTCCGTAGGGTACTGTTCACAAACCCTTAATTATAACTCGGCTTAGAGGCGATTTCAAAGGAGTTTTTTACGATTTCGAACTGGGTAAGTGTTCTTTATCATATAGTAATTGTATTTCACAAATTTATGTCTATATTCATCATTTATTTCGGATTTAGATGGAAGAAATTGGAATTTTTGTGTAAACTTTCCAAACACAAAAAATTAAGATTTGAAGGTCGATTTGATATCGGAATTGGACAAATTTGGTATGGTTGAACTCGTATCGGAATGGGTGTTCGAATTTCGTGAGTTTTTTCGAGATTTGAGACGTGGGTCCCACTGCCGAATATTTTAATGAATTTCGGATTTTTATCCGGAAAATTTATAAATTCATATGGAATTAATTCCTGTGATTAGTATTGATTAGTATTGAATTGTTTGTGAATAGATTTGAAGCTTTCGGAGGCAAATTTAAAAGGAAAAGTTGTGGTTGAATAATTGATTGGAATTTGCAAAGCGAGGTAAGTGTCAGGGTTAACCTTGACTTGAGGGAATAGAACCCTTAAATTGTTTGTTATGTGAATTGCATGTAAACGACGTATAGGCGAGGTGACGAGTGTCTATACGTCGTCAAATTAATTGTTTGCCTGCTTACTTGAAAAATCATAAATTATTTTTAATCATAAATTAATTATTATAATAACTGTTTCTCTCTTATTCTTTGCAAATATAAATTCTTGAATTCCTGCATTAATTGTTACATACTATTTGAATTATGTGCCTTAATTGTTATTTGACATTTAGCATAATAAATATTAAACTGCCTATTTGCTCCCTGATTTCCATAATAATTTGCTATTTGTCATTGTTTGCTTCATAATTAAACCATAATTATTGTATGATTGTTGTCTCATAATTTTATATTAATTGTTACATTTATTGAAAAAATTTCTTCTATAAGAATTAGTAAATGAAAATGTTGGAGGAGCGGGTTGCACGCCGCAACATGATTGATTATAATGAATATATTGGAGGATCGGGTTGCACGCCGCAACAGACTTATTAAAAGTCAATATTGGAGGATCGGGTTGCACGCCGCAACAGACTTATTAAAAGTCAATATTGGAGGATCGGGTTGCACGCCGCAACAGACTTATTAAAAGTCAATATTGGAGGGCCGGGTTGCACGACACAACAGACTTATTAAAAGTCAATATTGAAGGATCGGGTTGCACGCTGCAACAGACTTGTTAAAAAGTTAATATTGGAGGATCTGATTGCACGCCGCAACAGAACTGAATGTGGATATATTGTGAGAGCGGGTTGCACGCTGCAACAGAAATAATAGAAATGATAATTGGTTATGACTGCTGAGTTATCTTCAATTATTATAAATGAATTACCTGATTTATTCCTATTATTGTTGTTGTTACTAATATTGCGTACAGGTTAATGTAAGTGAACCGCGTTAGCCTCGTCACTACTTCGTCGAGGTTAGACTCAGCACTTACCAGTACATTGGGTCAGTTGTACTGATACTACACTCTGCACTTCTTGTGCAGATTTTGGAGTTGGTCCCAGCAGCGTACCATAAACTTGCTCGGATTTCAGCTATCAGAGGAAACTTGAGGTATAACTACATGGCGTCCGCAGTTCTGAAGTCCCCGTCTATTGTACTTTAGCTGTGTGTTTATTTTCAGATAGCTTTATATTATTCAGACCTTTATTTGTATTTATTCTAGAAGCTCGTGCACTTGTGACACCAATTTTGGGATGGTATTTAGACACCGTTATTATTATGGATTATTTCAAAATTGCTTCCGCATTTGCTTCCTTGTTATTACTAAATTTAAAAATTATTTTAAAATAGATAATATTATTCTAACGTTGGCTTGCCTAGCAAGTGAAATGTTAGGTGCCATCACGGTCTGAAGGTGGAAATTTCGGGTCATGACAGTACGTCCCTGTTCTTTCTTTTATTTACATTTTAAACTAACGCTTGCATGTAGCCAATGAGGGACGATATGAGATTTTAGGTCTGAAAGCACGCATTGCACTCTTTTTCCTTTGAACCGATTTAGTCCCAAATGGGTTTTACGACAAGGTTTTTAATGAGTAAACAAGTAAATCGTGCTAACTTATAATCGAAGGCTGGTAGCGAACCGGTGACGATGATCACAACAATATTCGAGGCCTCTCTTCGATCAACCTCGAACACTGGGGGGCATTACCCTTTGATATCGACTTTAGCATGGAAAGAGACTTCATGATTGAAGGGTCTCGATCGATAAGATTCAATATAAGGGCCAGACGGTCAAATGCACCGTGCCCACATAGACTGCTCGAACCCTGACACAAAGCATATACACATGTATTACTATTATACACAAGAATAAAGAGAAGTCTTTTCTTTGCAAACATCTTGTCCTTTAAAAATTTTCTTTGCATTTCTTAAGGAATTCCCTACTTTCGATCCCCTAAAGGTTTCGAGCCCAAGGGCCGTCTTAAGCCGAGCTCAAACAATCACTCGGGGACTGCCTTCCGAAAATAAACTCGAACGATCCAAGCTATTTGACCTCGGGAGCATAAGACCTATAATGCAACCCCGAATTTCAAAGGCCACAGCCACCCCCACTCAAGGATTGTTATCTTAGGCAAGCCCGGATAACTCGGCAAAGCAAGCCCACAGGGCGACACCCAAACTAAAAAGTCTACGGCTATATTAACACGGCTCGGAGACGTCCGAGACCCGTGACAAAAACAAAGCCTTTAAAAAAAATTCATAACCGATTCTAAAGGCTACCCTCAGCAGACTATAATCTAAATTGCTTACTTCGGGAGAAAGTTTTCGATAACACCGAACTCCCAGGATGCCTTAAAACATAATAATGTAAAGGCAAGTTTTGTTTGAACCTTCGAACATAACCTAACTATTTCATGCTAAGGCATTTCGATCTTTGTTAATACAAATAATAAAGCAAAGGAAAAAATTCAAAAGTTGTGAAAGGAAAGAAAGCCTTATATATTCATATCCAAAATTCTTTTTACAAGGGCCAAATAACCCCGATACAAAATTTTACAACGGCCAAACGGCCTCAAAAAGCAAAAGACAAAAACATCCCAAGTGGCCTAGTCTTTGCCGATGGCCGCATCATCGCCTTCGGGGTCTCCGTCACCTTCGGACTAACCCAAATCTTCAGACCACTCGGAATCTTCCTCCTCAGGGAAATCCAGCTTCCTGGCCTTGGCTTCGAATACCTTGGCATTCTCGATTTCAGCCAATAGGTCAAAACCCCGAGCATGAACTCCCCCAAGGGCCTCCCTTCGGGATTGCCACTTCATATGCTCCACCATATTTCTCACTTGGTCCTGAGCCGCCTCGGCATCAGCCTTGTGTTGGGCTACCCTCTCATCGGCCTCGGCCTTAACCACGGCAACCTCAGACTTGGCTGCCTCAAGTTCCTTAGCCAAATTTTCTTGATCGAGACCGTCGAGCTCAGCTGAGTCTGGAGCTCCTCAATCTTTTTTGCATGTACCAAGGCCTTTTACTTTGCATCCCAGAGCTGGACCTCAGTCGAACCAATTGTGCCCGAGCAGTCTCCTTTTTCGAGGCCAGGTGGTCCATATTTCTTTTCCATTCTTCGGCCTCAGCTTTCACCGTATCCACCTCCGCCTGGACCTGCTCGATGTGGTCAAGTTTCTTTTGAACCTGCAGGTTCGGATCGTTAGCCAATGTGTCTGACTCATCATCACTAACTTCAAATACTCTTCTTACCTGCTCGACCAGGTCGGCATGCTCCTTCTGAGCTTCTTCTAGCTCAGCCTGGATTTTCTCATTGAGAAGCTTATAAGCATCCCCCTTCTCAGTAAGATCCCGAGTCTCGGTCTCATGATGGTTTAACTCTTATCTATATCGGAGAAAAGTCTCGTGATGAAGCACCGAGGAATGCAAGCACAAAGAAAAGAGTTACGGTTGTTTGCAAATTAACCTAAGTACGTAGTAAAGAGGCGTTCAAATTTACCAGATTTAATGCATGTTGTGCTTCGTTGAAAAGGCAGGGCGCTTCCACCTCGTCCATCTTAGCTTTATCCTCTTCAGTCACCAGGCACCGAAGATAACTGGCAACCCCCTACGGGGGTAAAGAGAATCCGAGCATCCTCCGGAATGGACATGATAATCGACCACTTCTGGTCAGGATCTGCACTCAGAGCTGGGAACCGATTTACTAGTCTCGGACTTGTAGAAGGCTCGCTGGCTCCCGAAGATGGTCTCTTCTTTGGTATCGATAAGTCGCCCAACTCGGTGACGTCCTCCGAGGTGGTAGAATCTAAGCCATCAAAGAAGTTGTTAAAGTCTGCTACCCCTTGGGGCCCTTCGCCAAGGTGACTTTTCAGCGTTTGGGCCTCGTTGATCATAGAGTCGGTAAACGTAGCTGACTCAGAGAGATCTATCACACTAAGTGCATCCTTCGAGGCATTGCCATCTGCCTGAGAAACATCGGTCGCGGCCTCCTTATCGATCTCCCAAACTTGAGGCAAAACGACCTCGCCTCCATCGGGTTCTGAGGCTTCGGCCACTGCCTCTCCACCGGCCCCCTAGTTCGGGGTGATTCGGTGCTGCCCCTCTCTAATTCAGGGCCCTTTCGTCCCTCGAACTGCGGCCGCACATGGGCCACCACTTCAGAAGCTTCTTCTTCTTCGGACTTATCCCTTAACTGATTGAGTGAGTTTGATGGTAGCTCTCGGGAGCTGATACTTTCGGTGGATTTGCGCACCAGCCTCCTCCTCGATTTTTTCTTCTCGAAGCTCGTTTTCTTTTCTTCTCTTTATCCTGCCTCAAACAGATGGTTCAGGGAGGATATCTTCATCACCAGATGGGGCCCTCATTGCAACGTCCTTAGAAAGACCTGCAAAGAAAAGAAAAAGAAGTAAAGGCTCGGCAGCACGGAGACATAAGTGTTGTTCAGTCGAGAGCGGAATCTTATCGTGAGAACGGACCTCCCACCGGCCCTTTGAAAGTTCGCGCCACGAGCGCTCGGAATATGGTTTCTGGGACACGATGCCTTCGACCCAATCCTTGAGTCGAGGAACTGCATCCGAAATCCGAGCGACAGTTGCACCACCACGAAAAATCGGTGAGAAAGGAAGAAAAAGATAAATGAAATCTTGAAGGCATGGTTATACTTACGTTTCATGTTCCATTTCTCGGGAAATGGCATATCCTCAGCCGAGATTAAATCCAGGTCTTCACTCGAACAAATCGACCTAACCAGCTTCAGTCCCGATCCTCGTCGATGCTCGAGAATGGAGCCTTACTAGCCCGACGGGCAAGTTTTATTAGTCCCCTTCGATAGAGTCGGAGGCTGTACTGACGCATGAGATGATTGATGGTGAAAGGACACCTTTCGATTTTGTTTACGAAGAAGCCAAGAAGAATTACTATCCTCCAGAAAGAGGGATGAATTTGACCTAGGGTCACCTCGTACCTCTTACAGAAGGCGACATTGATCGGATCCAAGGGGCCCGATGTGAAGGGATAAGTGTAAACACTTAAAAAAAAACTTCACATGGGTAGTAATCGCTTCCTCGGACGAAGGAACCACCACGTACTTATCAGCCTAGTTGCAGTCTTCCTTGACCTTGGAGAGTAAGTTGTCGGTGACCGAGCATATATATCTGGAGACCGGTTCACACCGACCCGGTACCGAGGAAGTTTTCTCGACCTTGAAATCGGCACCGGTTGGGCACCCCGTAGGAACGAACATTTTCAGAAGAGGTTCCGGTGTCGGTTCCTCAGTAGCAGCAGATGAAACGTTTTCCTCTACAATCGGTCGCGAGGCAGAGGGAGTTTCTTTTTGGGGAACGGACTTTGAAGTCTTCGCCATTTCTTTGATAGGTGAAGGAAAGAGAGGAAATTTAAAGATTAAGTTTGATGGTAAAAACAATTCTGAAGTTCTTGTGAAAAGATTTCAGAATAGCCAAAGATTTAATACTGGAAAAGTGTTGAAATTTCTAAGAAACAAGAGTAGAGAAGATTTGGATGTAAAAAGTTTGAATGAATGAAGAAGGGGACATTTATAGTTTCCAAATGACGGTTCAAAGCCGTAAGTGGCCGACCAGCGGTTGACGAGCATTTAATGCCATGAAGATGTGACTGACGAGACGTTTCGTTCAATTTGTCGTTTCTGACGAGGAACATCGAGGAGAGATATCAGAGACTCATATCGTTTCTCGTCGATTATTCTCCGAAAAACGAGGGGACTATCTATATACGGTTGAAGTCGAGCTCGAATTCAACTTGGTATATTAGGTTTGGAACATGGAGACCACGGACTGAGGATCGACCTCGAGTTTCACCGAGCTAGAACCCGAGGTCGGAAAACTTACCTTCGAGGAAAACTGAGTGTGGTGTCGACCTTAGTTTCGAACGAGCTCGAGGGTAACTAACATAAGACCGAAATATCCGCAACCGGACGGATATTACGGCGAGAATCTCTGCACATATCAATAAGGAACTGGCAATTAGCAAATCAAGAGATTTTTTCCTTTTATAGAAATGTACCTAGAATAGGACTCCTCTAGTATATAAAAGGGGTTTGATAATTCATTCAAAACACTGTAACACGCATCACAAAGGAATATATTATTATTTCTAGTTCTCATTATCTTGTCATTCTGTTCCGGCACCGAAAAAAGCATTTCTGACTCGAGCGTGACTAACATTCAAGGCTAAGATTGTTCAACTTGCGTGGTTTGCATTTATTTTTTCATTGCTTATTTCAACATTAATTTGATTTCTAGTTTTGTATCAAATTAGATCATGTATCCTTAAAATCACGTACAAATTCAATTGTTATACAATTTTGAGGGTAAACATGAATAATTTCCTATGTAATAAAATATTATATTTAGAAAAAAAAGCTTAACAAAGAGTTTATTTCATTTGTATTTCCATGAGTTCCAGATTCACGTAATGTTGTCTATAAGAGATTTAAATTTTGATCTTTTTAATTTTTATTATATTTTCTTTTTGACGGTTAGGTCACAGCCTTAGTAGATAGATCCTCTAATGCGATTTAAACTCTGAAGTTCTTTTTTTTTTTTTTTCCGAAATGTTCCATAATATCTTACACAATTTATTTCTACAATATTTTCACAACTTATAAATATTCATATTGATTAAATTATTCAAAATCTATTGTTTAGTCAATAATAATGTAAGATAACATTATTGCCCCTAGTAATTTCTTCATTCTTTTTTGTTCTAATAGAGGGTATTTCTGGTAATTTGAGTGAGCCTCCAATTCAGTTCTTCCCCAATTCATATCAAGGTGAAGTGTTTATATGGGCATGAAGGTGCATTGTTGAAAACTGATGTCATTGTTCTGGATTGTCATTCGCCAATTAGCTTATTTTGAAGAAGCGATGGTAATTCTTTTCATCTATTAATTTTTTCTCGAATTTCGAATTTTCGTTCTAGAAATTATTTTACCTTTCCCCAATTTTGAATGTGTGAATCTGGTAAAGTAGTAATAAGGTTCTACTATGTTGAGTTTTGTATTGGAGTCATTTGCTGTTTTAACCGCGTATTATTATTGTTTTTATTTTTTAGTTATTGTATTTGCTTATGGTATAGTAGGATGCTGCATATGGTTTAACTTGTTAATGAATTATCCTCATCATTATTTAGATCAAATTTTGTTGTTGTTGAACTTGGTTCTGTTAAGAGGTGAGGAAATCTATTTATTTTATCTTTTTCCTTCTTTTCTTCATTTTGCAGGCCACGTCAAAGAAAGTAATCACCAGAGAAGATTGGGAGAAAAGGCTCAATGATGTAAAGATTAGAAAAGAGGATATGAATAGATTGGTAATGAATTTTCTAGTTACAGAGGGTTATGTAGAAGCTGCAGAAAAGTTCAAAATGGAATCTGGGACGGATCGTATCCTTGTGTCATCTTTTGGATGTTCATGTTATGTTTTATTCCAGCATTTAAGTTATTTTTTGCGTTCGTTTAAGATTTGTTTCTCCTTATGAATTAATAGCTGATATAGATCTTGCTACCATCACTGACCGGATGGCTGTTAAAAAGGCTGTGCAGTCCGGTAATGTAGAGGATGCAATTGAGAAGGTTAATGATTTGAATCCTGAGGTACGCCTGCTCCTTTACACTTTCTGCTTCTAATGCATTTCTTTACATTTATTAATCTGCTGATTAAAATGAACATGTGACTAGCGTGGCATCTCACATTATAAACACAATTGCTATTTAGTGGAAATTTTTTAAAGTTTCTCGTGGGTTGCATGTGTTTCCTTTTTGATTCTTATTATGTATGCTGATCCATTCTTTATGTAAAACATAGTAAAGCTTCCATGTTGCTGTGTGTGTCTCTGAGAGATAGACGGGTGATCCGTTCACTGTATGTGTTAAGAGTGAAATTCCAAGAGAATGGCAGCAAACAGGGAATTCAATAGAACAGAAGATGATAAGGAATTATTAAAGTGCATCAGCTGCGGAGGGCACTTTTGTCCTGTGACTCAACAAAAGAATAAGATTACAATTAGGCACATCCAATTTATGAGTCTCGATGCCACTGTAGACAAATGTCCATTTGTGTTTTCAATTTTACTGTCAACTATTTGTTCATCAATGAGTAGAAGAGGGGAAATGAATTTGCACTAGGTATAAGTCTTGTTCTAATTCGGTAACTTGACATTCAATTAGTTAAATCATGGAGTGGATGTGATCAAGCACTTATCGTAGTTCCTCTTTGCCTTTTTTTCCCCTCTCCTTTTCCCCGGACATGGGTTTTGTCTGGTTCTTGCGTGCACCTTGACGAATCCACCTAGACTGACACCATGCATCAATCATTTGGTCATCTCCTTGGGAACAACAGGCTTCATAGTTCTTATGATTTAAATTTGCCTTTTCCTTTGTGTTTGTCCTTGTTAACTTATGTTTCTGTCCAGAAGTTAAAAAGAGGTCCTTGTTTCTCACTTCCCAGTGGAACCGTTAACTCCTTAGAAAAGTTTGTAACCTTTGTTGCTGGCACATGCCATCAGTTAGTGCAAACAGTAAGTGGACTCTATTAATCATTTTTCTTAACCTGTCTTCTATTCTGTGGTAGCTTGGCCCTTGTTATAGACTTCCAAACAAAGCTGTCGCATCACCTTCTTATGAGCTTGAATTCTGTCTGAAGTTCTTCATAAACTCCAAGGAGAATTTTTAGTCACAGAATTTTTTGCTTGGTTATGGATCTTAAGAGTCTTCTTATCATGATTCTGCTCGAGCAAGCTTTTGTATGAACATATAACTGAGGGGACAATAAATTGTCTTTGTTTGAAATGACCACAGAGAAGCTCTTTAATATAAGCAGATAGCACGGAATGGAGAGTTCTTCCCCCTGAGGTCGATATTGTGTCAGAAAATTCTTCATCTGGAAGATTTGTGGTTTTAATGCAACTTTGATAAATTTGCAGTTAAATCCTTAAGAATATAAGAAAACACATAGGCACTGCATCTTTGTTTAGTATGCTAAGGTAGAAGCTCAAGCAATTAAGGCATTTGATGCTCACTCTTGGATCTTGTTAGTTTGACTCCAGCAAACATATGCTTGTTTGAAGTTTGCTCTATCGTTGTGCTATCCTTGACTTTTTCTTTTTTTGCTTTTTCTACTTTATCTCTAGCTTGTGCCTCTTCCGGATTAAAGAAATATTTTCTGGATAGAGCTGAAGGAATACAAAATTTAGGACGGAAGATCCTGATGCAAACTGCACAAAATGATTTTCTAATCTGACTTTGATCATTTGAACCAGAGACGGATGTAGTCATATATGATTTTCTAATCTGATTTTGTAATGATTTTCTAATCTGACTTTTGACGCGGAGTACAAGTTTATATGCAAAAATTCACTGAAATTGAAATAAATTGTGAATATGAACCCATAACTTTCAGTATATATTGAGTTCAATACTAAGAACCCATAGAGTTTAAGTTCTGGATCCACCTCTGATTTGAACCCTCCCTATTTATATATATAAAATGTTTGCATCCAAACTTCGGGGTGGTTGATGACATGGAAACGAGTTTATAATTTGTTGTCTTAGATGAGACCAAAAAAGACCATGATCTATTTTCTTACTTGGATGAATCTTCTAACCTGTGCTATTATGCATGGCAATGGGTTCCAGGCCCTCATTCTTTTTTTCTTTTTTTCTCTCAAATTTAAGAGATAATCTTCTAACTTGTGCTTAACACTCTAGAAAATCTTGATTCTTAGAAGCTACGTCGCAATAAGCGCTGATTTTTAGATAGTTTGAGTTGATTGTATCTTATGTTTACCTTCTTGAATGCAGATATTAGATACAAATCCACAACTCTTTTTCCATCTCCAACAGCAAAGGCTGATAGAGTTGATAAGGAATGGAAAGGTCGAAGAAGCTCTGGAGTTCGCTCAAGAGGAACTGGCTCCAAGGGGAGAAGAAAATGTAACTATTCATCTTTAGAATACTATTTTTGTAATTTCTGTAAGTTTCTTTTTTCCAAGGCTACATACATCTTCACTCGATCTATATTATCGAAGAAGAAAAGCAAGTGTTCAATCTAACTCACTGTTTAATTTCATATAACATCTACATCTCAAATCTTATCTGGCTGAACTTCATATATACTGGACATTAAAACCTATTAACTGGGGAGTGTTTCCATGGTTTTTCTATTAACTAAATTTCAATAACTCTACAGCAAGCCTTCTTAGAAGAACTGGAGAAGACTGTTGCATTACTGGCTTTTGAAGATGTTTCTAACTGCCCAGTTGGAGCGCTTCTAGATGTATCACAGCGTCTAAAGACCGCAAGTGAGGTAAATGCGGCAATTCTCACCAGCCAAAGTCATGAAAAAGGTTAGTCCCATTTCCAATAAAAATCACTGTTGATATAGGTCTCCACACAGTTCTGTAAGGGAGAGCGCTAATTATTGTTATAGCTTAATTTGAACATTTACTTAAAGATGCTCTTGACATTAAATGCTCTTTTTATGATTCATCTTGATTAAAACAACAGATCCAAAGCTTCCAAGCCTATTGAAAATGTTGATATGGGCACAGAACCAGCTTGATGAAAAAGCAGTATATCCTCGCATAACCAATCTTTCTACGGCGTCACTTGAAAATCCTGCTGTCTGAAAGATGATCAAAGGCAAGAAGACCTTGTACTCTTTTTCTTTAAACCACTTGTTGCTGGTAGATTCAGTTTTATTTTAATTTTTATTGTTGCTTAGGCATATGTTAGATTGGCAGCAGGATGTGCAGTTATTTACTCTATGTACACAGGCCGAGTTGGACCCTCCCACATCATGGTTACACAAACATGAATCCATTTGTGCTTTTCATTAGTGTTGTGTGGAAACTGGAATTTGTGTGACTTTTCAGAACTTGTGAATTTGGTGGTACATGTACCTTATTTAGTTCCACTTGCGTCCGCTGTTTTTCAGGTGGCATTTTCTTCAAATTTCAAAGAAGAGCTTTTGCAAAAATAAATAAAATTAAATAAAAAGTATCTCAATTTTTTATGTTTACGTATTTTTGCAACAAAAAAAGAAAGAAATGCTTTTCAATGAAACGCCAAAAAGGAAAAGTTTTTCAGTAGTTTGGTTGAGAAAATATTTCTCTTTTCAAAAAATTAAAAAGTTGTTTAAAATTTTGAAGCTATTGCTGCCTTAATCATAGAAGATAAATAGGCCAAATGTAGCACTTGTTATAAAATAAAGACTGTAAAGTAAATAAACTTAAGACAAGTATAGAGGGAGATTGATATATTATTCAACTTCAAACTCATGTACATAATGAACTGAAAAATCCTCTATTTATAGAAGAAAGGAAGCAGCTGCGAGGCTTTTCAGGAAGCATCTGCAAGGTTTTTCTTTAGCTGCTTGTAAGCTGTCTGCATGAGTTGCTTGCAACCTGCCTGTTTAATAAGAAGTTGCTGCAAATCATTTCATTGAGCTGCTTGCAACCTGCCTGCATCAGCTGCTTGTAGATAAACTTCAACAGAGTACTAAATGGATAATATTCTTCAGGAAGATTATCTATAGCGGAGTAATAAATGGACATCCACAATATAATTATTTTCATAACACTCCTCCTTGGATGTTCATTAAAAGGTATTGTTCCTCGTTAAAACCTTACTAGAAAAAACCCAGTGGGAAAAATCCTAGTGAAGGAAAAAGAGTATACATATTTAGTAATACGCATTTCTAGTTGTCTCATTAAAAACCTTATAAGGAAAATCCTGTGGGAAAAAGCTTTAGTAAGGAAAAAAGAGTACATCGCGTATTTTACTCCTCCTGATAAAACTCTTGTTTCAAATATTTGAGTCTCTGCATTCCAATCTTGTATACCACCTTCTCAAAAGTTGAAGTTGGCAAAGATTTAGTGAATAAATCTGCTGGATTGTCACTTGAACGGATTTGTTGCACATCAATGTCACCATTTTTCTGAAGATCGTGTGTGTAGAATAATTTTGGTGAAATATGCTTCATTCTATCTCTTTTTATAAATCCTCCCTTCAATTGGGCTATGCATGCAGCATTGTCTTCGTATAAAATTGTTAGTCTTTTCTCACATTCCAAACCACATTTTTCTCGAATAAAATGAATTATTGATCTCAATCATACGCACTCCCTACTTGCTTCATGAATAGCTATTATTTCAGCATGATTTGAAGAAGTAGCAACAATAGATTGCTTTGTGGAGAGCCATGATATGATAGTACCTCCACATGTAAACACGTATCCGGTTTGAGATCTAGCTTTATGGGGATCAGATAAATAACCTACATCTGCATAACCAACAAGATCTGCACTATCTTTGTTAGCATAAAACAAACTCATATCAAGAGTTCCCTTTAAATATCGCAATATATGCTTAATCATGTTCCAATGTATCCCTGTAGGAGAAGAACTATATCTTGCTAGTAAATTAACAGAAAATGCTATGTCAGGCCTTGTAGTATTAGCAAGATACATTAGTGCACCAATTGCACTGAGATAGGGTACTTCGGGACCAAGGAGTTCCTCATCCTCTTCTGGAGGTCGGAACAAATCTTTATTCCCTTCAAGTGGTGTACTCAATGGGTGCGCTTTGTCCATGTAAAAGCGTTTTAAGACCCTTTCTATATAGGCAGATTGATGGATAAAGATCTCGTCTGCTAAATGTTCAATTTGCAGACCAAGACAAAGTTTTGTCTTTCCAAGATCTTTCATCTCAAATTATTTCTTAAGATATTCAATTGTCTTTTGGAGATCTTCTGGAGTTCCAATAAGATTTATGTCATCAACATAAACAGCAAGTATAACAAATTCTGAAGCCATTTTCTTTATATAAATACATGAAAAAATAACATCATTTATGTAACCCTCTTTCAGCAAATATTCACTGAGGTGATTATACCACATGCGCCCAGATTGCTTTAAACCGTACAAAGATCTTTGTAATCTGATTGAGTACATTTCCCGAGATTTTGAATATGCTTCAGGCATTTTAAATCCTTCAGGGATTTTCATGTAAATTTTATTATCAAGTGACCCGTATAGATAAGCTGTAACCACATCCATTAGATGTATTTCAAGCCTTTCATGTAAGGCTAAACTAATGAGATATCGAAATGTTATGGCATTCATAACGAGTGAATATGTTTCTTCATAATCGACTCCAGGTCGTTGTGAAAATCCTTATGCAACAAGGCGAGCCTTGTATCTTTCAACTTTATTTTTATCATTTCTTTTTCGCACAAAAACCCATTTATGACCGACTGGCTTTATACCAGCAAGTGTTTGGACTACTGGTCCAAAGACCTCTCTTTTAGCAAGTGACTTCAATTCCGATTGAATTGACTCTTGCCATTTTGGCCAATCAGATCTTTGTTGACATTCTTCGACATATCCGGTTTCAAGATTCTCACTATCTTGCATAATGTTAAGTGCAACATTATATGCAAAAATATTATCCACCACTATTTCAGATCGATTAAAATTAATCCTATCACCAGTAGAACTTATTAAAAGTTCCTCACTCACTTGAGTCTCGGGTTCATTGATTTCTTCAGGAATCTTAGAACTAATTAGATCTTGGGTCTCTTCAGGAGATCCCTTCATAATATCATTTAGAACCCAAAGGCCTACCACGCTTCAGGCGTGCTTTAGGTTCACTAGCTCTCATGCTAGTAGATGGTCTTGCTGAGACATCAATTCGGATAGGTACATTCTCTACAGGGATATGTGACTTATTTATCATTTTTAAATCAGTAAATGCGTCTGGCATTTGATTTGCTATATTCTGTAAATGGATGATCTTCTGGACCTCCTGATTACATATAGGGGTAAGTGGATCAAAGTGAGATAATGATAAAACTTTCCACACAATTTCTCTTTTGATTTCCTTTTTCTCTCCCCCTAATTGTGGGAAATTTATTTCATCAAATCGACAATTTGAAAATCGAGCAGTAAATAAATTTTCCGTCAATGGTTCAAGATAGCGAATAATAGAGGGTGATTCAAACCCAACATATATTCCTAACCTTCTCTGCGGGCCCATCTTACTGCGTTGTGGTGGTGCTACTGGCACATATACAACACATCCAAAAATTCGTAGATGGGCAATATTTGGTTCATGACCAAAAACTAATTGTGACGGAAAATATTTATTATAATATGCCGGTCTGAGACAAATAAGTGATGTTGCGTGCAAGATAGCATGGCCCCAAACAGTAGTGGGTAATTTTTGTTTTCATAAGTAGTGGCCTTGCTATCAACTGCAAGTGTTTAATAAATGACTTTGCAAGGTCATTTTGAGTATGAACATAAGCTACAGGGTGTTCAACGTTTATCCCAACTGATAGACAGTAATCATCAAAAGCTTAAGATGAGAATTCTCCAGCATTATCAAGGCGAATAGCCTTTATAGGATAATCTGGGAATTGTTCCCTTAATCGAATTATTTGGGCTAATAACTTTGCAAACGCCAGGTTGCGAGATGATAGTAGGCACACATGAGACCATCTTGAAGATGCATCTATTAAGACCATAAAATATCTGAACAACCCACTTGGTGGGTAAATAAGTCCACATATATCCTCATGTATACGCTCTAAAAAGGCAGGGGACTCAATGCCAACCTTCATTGGTGATGGTCTAGTGATCATTTTGCCTTGATAACAAGCATCACAAGAAAATTCATCATTTGTAAGAACCTTCAGGTTCTTTAATGGATGCCCACTCGAATTTTCAATAATCCGTCTCATCATTATTGATCCAGGATGACCCAAATGGCCATGCCAAAGCACAAAAGTATTTGAATCAGTAAACTTCCAGTTTACGATAGAATGTGCTTCAACTGTACTAATCTTTGAATAGTATAAGCCAGAAGATAAAGTTGGTAACTTTTCTACAATGCACTTCTGGCCAGAAACATTCTTTGTAATACAAAGATATTCCATAAAATTCAACAAGTTTCTTCGGGACTTGGAGGAGAATAATGCATTATTTATAATAAGTTTTGTTCCCTTAGACAGAAATACAATAGCTCTTCCGGAGCCTTCAATCAAACTTATATTATCAGAAATTGTAGAAACATTTGCTTTTTCCTTATACAAATAAGAAAAGTATTTCTGATCTTTGAATATGGTATGAGTTGTTCCACTATCAATTACACAAATATCTTCTTGATTGGTCTTTGATCCAAGCATAATTTGAGGATTATCCATATTCTTCAAAATGACATAAACAAAATAAATATGATAGTAAATATTATTATCAAAGCATAACTTTTATTTATATACAACTATTACATAACCATACCATCTACTACAAAAAATTAAAATTAAAATATTTACATCTCTACAGATTCATCACCGATCACATGACTTGTTTCTCCTTCCGGGAGTGCAAAGTAATCAGCTACATCCAAATGCATGAAGTCTAAATTATCTTCAGAAATAAAATTTGCTTCACCAGTTTTCTCAGTCTTCTTCAGGGAGGCTTGATACAACTCAACCAGATGCTTTGGCGTACGACATGTACGTGACCAGTGCCCTTTTCCTCCACGTCTATAGCATGCATTTTCTGCGTTTGCTGCTTGCACCACTTCATGCTTTTGTTCCTTCCTTTTCCACTGCTGGTGGTGAGGATGGTTATTTGGTGCATTATTATTACCATGATTAGTGTTTCTTCCCCGACCACGGCCATGACTACGACTGGGGCCACGTCCTCTTCCACGCTTAGCTTGGTGGAAGTTCGTCTCATTCACTTCAGGGAATGGACAAGAACCAGTAGGTCAACTTTCATGGTTTTTCATTAATAGCCAATTATGTTGCTCGGCTAAAAGAAAATGTGAGATAAGCTCAGAATACTTTTTGAATCCCATCTCTCGATATTGCTGCTGCAGGAGCATGTTCGAGGCATGAAAAGTGGTGAAAGTTTTCTCCAAACTATCATGATCAGTAATATTATCACCACATAATTTTAATTGGGAAATAATTCTGAACATAACAGAATTATATTCACTGATAGATTTAAAATCTTGTAGCCTTAAATGAGTCCAATAATATTGTGCATGTGGAAGAACGACCATCTTCAGGTGGTCATATCTATCTTTCAAATTATCCCACAGTATGACTGGATCTTTAACATTAAGATACTCCATTTTTAGGCCCTCATAAAGGTGATGGCATAGGAATATCATTGTTTTGGCACGGTCTTGGTTTGATGCCTGATTTTTGACCTTGATGGTGTCTGCCAGACCCATCGCATCAAGATGAATTTTGGCATCAAGTACCCAAGATATGTAGCTTTTGCCCGATATATCCAGGGCTACAAATTCAAGTTTAGAAAGATTTGACATTATTTAGAAAAAAAAAGTTCGTACCTGTGATACTTTCAAAGTATTTGCTCGAGATGGCAGAGTCTCGTACTGATAATGTATTATAAAATAAAAACTGTAAAGTAAATAAACTGAAGACAAGTATAGAGAGAGATTGATATATTATTCAACTTCAAACTCATGTACATAATGAACTGAAAACTCCTCTATTTATAGAAGAAAGGAAGCAGCTGCAAGCCTTTTCTTTAGCTGCTTGTAAGTTGTCTACATCAGTTGTTTGCAACCTGCTTGTTTAATAAGAAGCTGTTGCAAATTATTTCATTGAGTTGCTTGCAACCTGCCTGCATCAGCTGCTTGTAGATAAACTTCAACAGAGTACTAAATGGATAATCTTGTTCAGAAATATTATATATAGCGGAGTAATAAATGGACATCCATAATATAATTATTTTCATAACAGCACTGAAGTTGTCAATGAAATCTAGCTTAATGGAGGTGTTGTAACTCTTACATATCTTTCTTTTCCCTCTTTGCTTTTTCAATTGTGATTGTCTACTTGTTAAACAAATTTTGATTGAGTAATACAAGAACCATTTTTTGGAGTAACATATGAGGAAGGTTGAGTCTTCCTTTGCCCAGTTTAGCATTTTACTCTTGAATAGTAGCCCAAATAAGCCCAAAACGAATAGTTTATGGGTCCAATTAGATTATTTCAGCCCACTAACACTATTATCTCGATTGTTGTTTTCAGATTTTTGGATAGAGTCCGGCTCTAATTTGGGCTTGGATTTTTATGGATTGGTTTTAGGTTTGGTTTTGCAAGGTAATTGTGCATGTAATTTAGTTCCAGAAAAACCGTTTTACAATTTTTACGAGTTACAAACATCTAAAAATTGTCACTACCTTCCTTTCATAGATAACAATACAACAATAACAACCCAGTATAATCTCACTAGTGGAGTCTGAGGAGGGTAATTTGTATGCAGATCTTACCCCTACCCTGAGGTAGAAAGGCTTTTTCCGATAGAAACTCGGTTTCCTCCCTCCAAGAAATCCCTACCTTGCTCTTGGGGTGACTCGAACTCACAACCTCTTGGTTGGAAATGGAGGGTGCTTACTACTAGAGCAACTCACTCTTGTCCCTTCCCTTCCTTTCATAGATGCTTCCATATATCATAATATTTGGTTAAAAATTACGAGACAAATGGTTTAATCATTTTATTTATTTGTAAATATGTGAAGAAAGTGACTAAATTCCCCGGATTATTCGAGATATGGAGATCTACAAGAAGAAATTAAGGTTGTGTAAACTTTAGAACTTGTCACATGGGTTTCAAATTTTTGCTTGAAGGCTGATTTCTGCTTTCACATTTGTTTTGTGGTTCTTCCAGTTTGGAGATTATGATTATCCCTTATTTTCTTAGGTAAGTTTTATAGTAATTGAAATCTTCTGTTCCTCGAAAATAGTTGTGTTTATATCAGTAATAGGCCTGCAAGCCTAAAGAAGATATGAAAAAGATCCTCATTGAATATTAAATAAAGAAATGGAAAACAATATTACTCCTAGTACGAGTAAAGATAGGAGTTCTTTCTTGATAATCTCAAAGCGTAGTTTAATATGTAAAGTCACTAAATTCATGCTTGGCTCGACAACTACAGTGTTGCTAGATTCTCACATGATGTAATTTGCACCCTCTAATAGTGCTACTATATATTATCCTATTTCCAGTCTGATTTGTTTATTTATTGGTACATAAAAGGAGAGTATCTCATTTGGATTTGCTCTCTTTTACCTTTTTCTAACTTTTTCAGAGTGGGATGCACACCAAAGTTCATAGTGGGAGTTCCCAGACCTAAAATAAATATATTTTCTTGTGGGGTTGATTATGCTAAAAAAGTAAAATCTTGTAAACACATATACTTTAATTTTGGTACATGATTTATTGCATAATTATATAAAATACAATGGGCGACAAGCATGCCTTGATCATCTCAGTCATCTAATCCTAGCTAGCGATTTAATACATTTTTTCCAGCGCAAGAATGAGTGATGGTATATATCCTCCCTAGGAAAAAGCTTTGCCATGCATTTTTCATGTTCTTGAAACAAAAAAGAGATTCCAATGCACATACTATATGGCACAAAAGAGTTCAAACGAAGGACAAGATTAAAAGGTTACGTCTGAAGCAATTGGTTGATGTTTCTCATTGTTGATACATGATTACATAAGCATATATAACCAATGTAAACCACAAGATTTTCTTCTTCTAGATTTGCCAGAAAACCTAGATTTCATATACTTGATCTTATTAAAAATAATCTCTTAATTACTGATAGCCGCCTTAGGCTTGTGCCATGTAATTAATATAAAAAAAAAAACAATCAGAAACAGTCAAAATTTTAGATAAATTCTATAACAGTAAAAACTAGTGGTAATCATGATTATATAACATACAATTGCAAACAATGGACGCCTATACTTATAAGCGATGCTAACAAACAATATTTCATTGTGTTGTCCGTCCTATCACTGAAATCTTACATATATGAAGTTGAACGTATGTCTCATCCTTTGAACATAAAAACCTTAGTTAATTACTACAAATGTTATCATCTTCTAGTTAGTTTTTTCCTTTCAAACTTATGGGTTCTCTTTCTTTCCCAGCACCACAGTCGCCGGAAAATTCCACGTCAAGGTACTCTATTTTTGCCTCATTTTCTTCAACGTCTATTGTAACGAATGATTCCACTGTTACAAACTGGATAGCTTGTTATGATCCTTCTAACAACACTTGGAGTTACGTTACTTCGATTCCCGATTTGCCCGAAAATCATGTGCTCAAGGACTTGGCTATGGTTTCAATTTCAAACTCAATTTATATTATAGGTGGTCGACTTTGTCGAAAAGAGAAAACTCAAAATGCTCAATATGAAAGCGATGAATTTTTCGATAGTGATATTAACGTACTATCATCGGTGTTACGTTATGACATTAATTCTAACCAATGGTCAAAATGTGCACCACTTAACGTACCACGTTATAATTTTGCATATGTTGTTAAGGACAATAAGATTTATGTAGCTGGAGGACAATCAACGTTAGGTAGTGCTAGGGGTACTTCATTATCTGAAGTTTATCATCCCTTAGTTGATGAATGGACTTAATTGCCAAATATGAATAGATCAAGATGCAAATGTGTAGGTGTGACGTGGCAAGGGAAAATCCACGTGGTTGGTGGATTTGTACAAGGTGGAGGGTTTTCGCAATACGTGGACCGTTGTTCGGCTGAGATGTATGACACGTCAAGGGGACAGTGGGACCTTGTGGCAGGGATGTGGCAATTGGATGTGCCAGCTAATGAAATAGTTGAGATAAATGGTAAGTTATTTAGCTCAGGGGATTGTCTTAATGCATGGAAAGGTCATATTGAGGTTTATGATGGGAAACTTAATATATGGTATATGGTTGAAGGTTCACAAAAGAGTATTTTTCCCTTTGAAGAAAATGGACAACCAATTCATCGACTATACTTAACAATGGTCCCAGTTGGGACACATTTGTATTTCTTGGCTGGTTATCGGACGGTTGATAATCCATCAATGACTATATCGGTGGTCTATGCATTTGACACGTCAGCAACAGGAGGTGAATGGAAGAGCTTTGAGCCAATTCAAGAAGAAGGAGAAAGAGAACTATGTAGCCATTGTTGTGTTGTCCAATTCTCTTAGTAGAGTTTGAGACTTTCCTAAGCAATCATACTGTACAATTTTTATTTCGCAACTTTTGAGATTTTTTTCTTGCAAAAACTCAATGCTTTGATTCTTTCTTCTTTTTCAATAAATAAATTCTTTAATCATCACTTACTATAATTTCCAAGAAAACGTGGGGAAATTGCTTTTCCCCTCACTAGAGGAAAAATCAAAATATTATGTTTGTTCAAATTAGGGGGAAAAACATGATTTCGTTGTCTTTCTAGGCTCCTTGCACTAGTAGATCTTAGGCTTTGTATGGCATTTCTATTTACCAATAATTGATGTTGCTGCTGTACCAATGGTCCTACTTAAATTATAAAACAGGGTTTTTTTATTGACAGTGAATTTTTCTTCAAAATCTCAAATGCCATTCAGGACCACAAAATTAAAAATAAAGGGGCTCTCCCCTATTTACTAGCATAGCATCCATTTTCTTTCATTTCTTTTTTGGGATTTGCCTTGGTACTAGATTAGAGGATTTGGTGACACTCATTAGTGTTAACTATATACTCCTTCCGTTTCAATTTATGTGAACCCGTTTAATTGGATACATAGTTTAAGAAAAAATAAAAAAATTTGAAATTTGTGGTCCTTAACAATTCAAAAAAGGGTCAGAGTATTTGTGTGATTATAAAAGCTTCTCATTAAGGATAGAATTGTAAGTTTAAGCAAAATTATTTCAAAATTTAGAAAGGGATCATTCTTTTTGGAACGGACCAAAAAAGAAATAGATTCACATAAATCGGAACGGAGTTAGTACTAATTAATTGCTTTTCGGCTTGTCTGCAATCAATTCACTAGTCCTCTAAGATACAATGATGTCTGCTTTAAAGCCCCAATTGCCTACTTTCATGGATCTTGCCTAAAGAAGAGGGATAAAAGGATAAAACAAAAGTTCAACTTCCTTTTTATTTCCCTCTTCCCTTGAACACAAAACATTATCTGACTGTGAGCTCCAAATTCTCACATTTTATTCTAGACTCCTAGTCACATTTTCCTAATGACGTTATTCATTTTGTTCATTTTTATAACAGTTTCTTTATTATGACGAAGAGAACAAACATAATGAATATAGGGCAAATGATTTTTATTTTTTATTTTTTTATGGCTGAAGCAGCAAATGAAATTAGCATTATCACGAAGTAGTATTTATATTTACTACTGACCGTATATTTCAAATTCCAATAATCGAACGAAGAGCATGATTGATCCGACATATATTGGCCTATATAGGATCAAAAAGAGATGCAAAACAATGACCTACTTTATTACTTTTAGCTTACAGCATCCAAAGAGTTACAATTGACTCAAAAAGCAAAAACATCATTAAAAGAAGAGAAAAGGCTGAAGCATTTTATCAATTTTTTCTCACAATCGGCCAATCGATGACCAATTGCCAGGATGCCGAGGGACAAACGGTTTGAATTTTTCCCAATTGTTTGAGTTGTTGCTATAACCATTTTTTAAGATATGTATATCCTCCTAAAATTAATACTATATTTTTAAAGAAAAAAAGAACAACTCCAAGAATCATAAAGATATTTTTTTGTAAGACTTGTCGACCAAAAAAATAAAATAAATCAAAACACAATCACTAAAAGGAGCAGATAAATTGTTCTAACTTAACCCAGACTTAAAAGCTCATTGACTGAGTCTATCACGAGCCACTGGTACCACGACCACGATGTTTGACCACATCCCAATCAGTGAAATTCATATAAGCGCACGTAAAAGTTTTATTCACTGCCACACGCTATCTCACGTGTGCTCCGTTTCTTGCGCATGCGCTTCGCTCTTTTCACTCATTTAGCTTGTAAACTTGACCGGCCTATTTCACTTTGATAAATTTACCTTATAAGTCGATATTTTTTTGTGTGTTTTCAAACTTACATTCGACAAGCTATTCAATTTCAAGTAAAATATTTAAATTTTAATAATAAACCTCTATAGAATTTAATGAATTTGATTTCCAAACAAAAAAACTTTCACAAACTTTTTATTATTTTCAGCTTCAAATAAACTTGTCTTTTCAACTGCACCTCAAATATATCGATTCATAGGTGTTCTCAAATTTTCAACACTCACGAATCCTTTTTTCTACTTTCACAAATTTATATTAACAATATACCCTGTGTAATCTAACAAGTGAAGTTTGAAAAGGACAATGGTATACGTAAATCTTACTCTTATCTTGTGCATGTGGAACTATTATTTCTAAAAGACCCTCGCCCGTTGAGAACAAAAACACAACAGTCTAAAGGAAATACGATAGCGGTGAGCAAATAAGTGTTAACAATAACAGGCTAAATAACAAAATCAGAGCTGTGGAAACATCAAATAATAGAATGATAATAAAAGTCTAAGCATAAGGATACTTTCACAAATTTGTTATCAAAAAATTTTGTATATTTTGTGGACAATATTTGACATTTTCGAGTTGGAACTTAAGAAGAATAATCGATATTAGGAAAAAAAAAATTGTTTGTGAAAATCAACATCTCAATTCAAATATACACTCAAATCAATATTTCAATATTTCATTTATAGTTCATATATTAAAGTTCGTTATTAATAAAAACCTACTCTTAGCATAACATAACACATTTTTGAAAAAATCTTCTTTTTCCTAATTTCGTTTTCCAGAACTCAATTTATAAATTAAAAAAAAAAAAAAAACTTTTTCTAATTCCATTTTCTAATAATTTTATCTAACTCCAACTTTTAACATATCTACAAACAGAATCGAATCGAATAGAGTATGAGATGAAATCGTAGCCGTTGACAGGTGGGACAGCGAGCCTCCCATTTTGTTGGTGGAAAATATGGCAAGTCCGACAATTTTTAGAGCTGACATGTCGGCTACGGCTAGGCCCTATGTTAGCAGAAAATAAAGAATATTATTACTTTGACTAATTTGCCCCTTTATGGGGTCATCCTGACAAGTACACTTCATGCCACATCGGCATAATGAGCTGGAAAACCTTTGCTGACGTGTATAATAATAAAAAGCTTCTACAGAGATGATGTGCTTTAATTCATTAAAAAGCTCCCTTGATCTAACATTTCACTGTAATATTTCTTTAATTGAGTCTTAGTGATGTGATGAACAAATAAGAAATTTAACTTTAGATGAGAAAGGCTTCAAAAAAAGGTATAGAAAAGAACTAATGAAAATGTTGTCTAGCACTTCATTATGACAAGTCAGTAAGTATGAAATAATTCAAAATTTCCGGAAAATTCAGTAAGTATGAAAATTTTCAATTTTTTTGTTGGCTATATAATTTGACAAGTCAGAGGTGCAGGTCATGTGGAAGATTCAAAAGGTGAGTAAAGGAAAGGTTTTGTTTTGGTTTACATAATAGGGGACCACTGACATGTCTTCTTGAGATATGAGATTTTTTGATGATACCACACCCCTAAGGCCCTAACTCATCCTCTCCTCTCCACTAACAACTTGTTTGGATGGTTACGTTTAGTTTGATAATGTATCGTATTTAGGGTTGTGCATGGATCGGATTCGGATTTTGGATTCGGATTCTACAAAATGTAATCCGAATCCGATTTGAATAATATCGGATCGGATTTTAAAATTTAGATCGGATCAGATTATTATGCTTCAAAGTTGCAAACTCATATGTATATTTTCTTTGTAAAAGAGGCAATACAGTAAGAAAATTTTTATGTTTATGCAATTATGAGAGTACTATGGTGTCAATATAGCTAAATCCATCAATTGTAAAGGTAATAACTTGGAGGAAGATGTAAATAAAGTACTGACATGCCCTAATAATTTCGGATTTCGGATCGGATCGGATTACAATTATACCAATCCGAATCCTATCCGAATATCCGAAATTTTAATAAACACAATCCGAAATTCGATGTAAATATCCGAAATCCGAAATTGAGCGGATCGGTTTGGATTTCGGATATCCGATCCAAATGAACAGCCCTAATCGTATTGTATTATATTGTTTGATGAATACAATATATAGATAGATTGTATCGTTTGTCATCGTTTCATCATGTCACACACCAAAAATATGAAGAATAAACTTGAAACATTCCTAAAAATAAAATAGGATACGAAATAGAATTATTATATAAATAAATAAGGTAAAAGATAAAATATGATTATTTAATAATAAAAAAGAGCAAAATGAGAGAAAAAAATAAAGTAACGATGCCACACACCAAATCCGTCGTTACATAAAGTGACACTTTTCGCCATTTAGTAACGACGGATTTAACGATACAATACAATAAAATTTAAGTAAGAATCAAAACAAATATTGTATTTAAAGTAACAATACGATACGATACAATATGTAACAACCCTCCAAACAAGCTGTTAAATTAAGACCGTAGATCAGTTAGGAGTGGCTCAACGTAACTTGTAGCCTAAAGTTAAATTTTAATAAGAACCTTAAATTTTCAATATGTTATGCAATAATTTTATCATTTAGTATAAAACTTATTTTGGGATTAGCTAACACCTATAATCTAAAACTCTATTCCGAGATTATTAACCCTATCACTTATATCTAACTACCCCTAAGATAATAATGGTGTTCGAGTCAATTTATTTTACTTTAATTATTTATTGATTACTTATTAGATTATTAATCCACTACCTTTTACTAACACAGAATAGGGCTAACTCTGCTAAATATGTTGTAAATTTGTAAGATGACACCTCTATCTCTATCTCAGATATATATGTTCATATTGGACTCTCGGATACTAGCATATGTCCCAGCTCTTTCATCTTTCCCCTGATTCCCTCCACTTTCGTTTCTTTCCCTGAAATGAAGTATACATTTTAGGATTGAAGTTACAGCTTTACTGTGTAATTGAAGTACACTGTTCAAAATCATTATCGAAGTCACATAAACAGAATTCTTTTGTTCTACCTTCTCTTCAATTAATCACAGTCTAACCACACCCTAAAAAAAGAAAATGAAAACTGAAGTATTCTGCTTAGACAACTTTTTACAAAAAATAAAAATAAAAAAAAAATATTAGGTAGAATTTACTACTTTTGAAAAGTATAAAGTTGCAAGAAGAATAGTGAAACTTTTTTGAGATAAAGAAAGACAAGACGAGGCTATTCCAAGTTAGACAGAAGCAGAAGCGTTATTGGGCTGGACCCAGTTTTTATTCGGAAAAAGTGCTCTGCTTATTTAATGGGCCTGTACTGAACCTTATCTATGTACGTTGTACTCTGCGGTTCCATTGCTTGTACCTTTCAGTTTCCTTGCTGTATTAATCTGTATCACATGCCAATCTCTTTTACTCTCTCCGTCTCAAAATAAATAACATACGAGTTTGAATGTTAATATGGGTTTTGAAATCATCATCTTAAATTTTGGAATTGAAATATAGATATATAACATTGTGTTAGCACAATAAGACATAAATCTTTTAAGTAAAAACGTTAAAAATTTCTTTGAGTAATCATACTTAAGTTATATTTTGAGTATGATAGGGAGATATAAAAAATTAGACAAATGTATAGCAATTCGTGTAGGAACATTCAAGAAAAACATTGCGTTTTTATAAAAGAAAAGGAAAGTAATATATTTTTAATATTGCATTTTTATGATGGTTCAAGATAAATTCTGACATTTCAAAGAAATTGAAAGAAAATAACGTAAAATGACTTTCAACACAAATAAAATAGGGAGGGAATAATAAGTATTTTCTCCGTTGGAAAATATAACAGTGTAAATATTATCTGTCTTTTAATTATTTCAGCAACAAGGCTGCCTGCACAAGCTAATAGTTATTCCTGCTGACAAAGCATTCAGTGAATAAGAAATCGATTCGAAGTTGTACAAATTCACACATGATTCAAGCAAAAGATCCTCTTCCCCTTTCTTACATAGTTGATATGAAAATAAGAAATACTTTTGTCCATGAATTTTTTTCCTTTTTTTCAAAAAAAAATAAAAAATAAAAAATGTGTTTGTTCATGAAATTTTGTAAGTTTTTGGAAATTTTTCGAAATTGTAACGACATGATCGGTCGTTTTGTGTAATTGCGCTAGGTTACCCTCTTTTATTGCTTCACACATGTGTGTTTATGATTTTATGAATTGCGGGGTCGGTTAGTTTCATTCCGGAAAGCTTTCTGATTGATTTGGACCCTCGATTCTCGACTTAGAAGTTTAAATTATAAAATGTTGACCAAACTTTGACTTTTGTGAAAATGATCCTGGTACTATGTTTTTATGGATTAGATAGCGCGTATCGTAATTTCGGACTTGGGCGTATGCCCGAAATTGATTTCGGAAGTTTGTAGGCTGATTTATGTTGATTTGACGAAATTTGACAATTTGAAGTTGAAAGATTTGACTCTAGGTTGACTTTTAGCTATCGAACTCAGAATTTGATTTTGGGACTTGGAATAAGTCCACTATGGTATTTAGAACTTATCTGCAAAATTTGGTGTCGTTGAAGTTGATTTGATAGGATTCGCACGAATGGCTGTTATTTTAGAAATTCTTGAAAATTTCCTTAAAATTCATGTGTTTTAGTGTTCGATTCATTGTTTTAGATGTTATTTTGTGTTTTGATCGCGTGAGCGAGTTCGTATAATATTTTTAGACTTGTGTGAATATTTGGCTTGGAGCTCCGAGGGCTCGGATGAGTTCTCGACATGTTCCGGAGTGGTTTGGACTGAAAATGATAAAATCAGGTGTCTTGTGCTATGGTGTCGCAAATGCGAACACCAGGGTCGCATTTGCAAAGGTGACAGAAAAGGGACAGTTGTCGCAAATGCGACTTCCCCTTCGCATTTATGAAGGTAGAAGAAATTGGATAGTGTTCGCAATTGCGAACATTTGTTCGCTTTTGCGATATTTCCAGCTTCGCAATTGCGAAGCCTCTTTCTCGCAAATGCGATGATGCATAAGGCTATCAGGGTTCGCAAATGCGAGCCCTGGTCCACAAGTGCGGGGGTTCGCATATGTGAACCCTGAGTCTCAAATGCGATATCTGCATATGGTTAAAGGGTTGGGAGACGGGATTTTTGAACTTATTCTCTCAATTTTGAACCCTAGACTCGGTAGGAGGCGATATGGAGAGGGGATTTTCACCTACAAACCTTGGGTAAGTGATTGTAATCCATTTCTAATCATATTTGCTGAAATAGAGATTGAGAGAGAGAGAGAGAGAGAGAGAGAGAGAGAGAGAGAGAGATAAACCCTAACTGACGAGGGAGAAGAGAGAGAGAAGAGAGGAAGAGCAACGAGATGAATGCAACAGTGAAAGAAATAAATGCTCTACTTTGCATTACTTGAGCAACATGTATATATATACACAACTCCACTAACTACTCTAACCACCTCTCTAACCAATCACATGCTCTATTAACTAACTAACTAATGCACTAATCTGCTAACACATAAATAGACTAAACTACCCCTTACTCAAGTTACGTCTTTTGTCTCAACACTCCCCCTCAAGCTAGGTGGTAGGAAGACATCAAGTACACCTAGCTTGGACAACAAATGCTCGTCTTGTGCTCGTGATAGACCTTTGGTTAGAATCTGCTAACTGCTCCTTTGTAGCTACATATTCTGTTCGTACCAGACTATTCTGTATCTTCTCCCTTATAAAGTGAAGGTTTATTTCAATATGTTTGGTTCGTTCATGAAACACTAGATTAGCATCTATTTGAATTGCTGATTTACTATCAGTGTAGATGTTCACAGAGAGGCCAACTTCTATACCAATGTCTTTGAACAAACCAAGTATCCACACCAATTCAGCTACAGTTGATGCAATACTTCTGTACTCAGATTTTGCAGAACTCCTAGAAATGGTGCTTTGTTTCTTGGACTTCCAGGATATCATGGAATCACCATATCTGATGAAGAATCTTGTTACTGACTTCCTAGTGATAGGGTAGGCTGCCCATTCTGCATCACAATATGTAGTGATAATATTTCTCTGTTTGCTAGATAACAGTATGCCTTGACCTGGTTGATTCTTCACACATCTAACCACCCTTTGAGCAGCTTCCAAATAAGATCTTTTTGATTTATGCATAAACTGGCTTAGTGTCTGAACATTATATGCTATGTCTGGCCTTGTGACAGTCAGGTAGAGTAGTTTTCCTAGTAATCTTTGATATTGGCTGGTGTCTGTTAACACTTCATCATCAGTTGCACTAGAGCTACTAGTATGTTCATCATATTCCTTAGTGGTCAATTTGATGTTGGCTTCAATAGGTGTTGCTGCGTGTTTTGCAGCTCCTAATCCAAGCTCAGAAACCAGCTCTAGAGTGTACTTCCTTTGATGCATCAGGATGCCTCTCTGCGACCTGGCAAACTCAATGCCAAAAAAGTATTTAAGCACCCCTAGATCTTTCATTTTGAAGTTCAGCTGCAGCTTGGTCTTCATCTCAGCTATTAGTATCAAATTAGGCCCATTGATTATCATATCATCAACATATACTATGATGATTATGATATGTTCCCCTAACCCTTTGATGAACAATGAGTGATCATGTTGGCTTTGCATGAAGCCAAGTCCCAGAAGTGCCTCAGATAGCTTAGCATTCCACTGTTTGGGTGCTTGTTTAAGCCCATACAGGGATTTCAAGAGTCTACATGCTGGTCTTGTCTCCTCCTAGCTCTGAAAGCCCTGAGGTAAGGTCATATATATCTCATCATAGAGATCTCTCTGAAGAAAAGCATTGTACACATCCATTTGGTGAATGTGCCACTGCTCAGAGGCAGCCACAACTAGAATGGTTCTACAGTAACCATCTTAACAACTGGTTAAATGTCTCTTGGTAGTCAATCCCCTCCTATTAGTTGTACCCTTTAGCCAAGAGCCTGGCTTTGAACCTCTTCACATCTCCTGTAACTTTGTACTTCACCTTATAGATCCACTTACAACTAATATGCACCTTGCCTTCAGGTAAGGACACCACATCCCAGGTGTGGTTGGATTCTAGTGCAATAATTTCAGTTTGCATAGCTTCAACCTACCTAGGATCTTGAGCAGTTTGCTCAAAAGAAGTAGGTTCCTGTATTGTAGAGAATGCAGTCAAATATGCCTGATATTTGGGAGAAATTCTATCATAGGACACATAGTTAGCAATGGATTAGGGAATAGATTTATGTCCAGGTTGTGACACAAAGTCCTTCATCCAAATGGGATCCTGCCTTGTCCTCAAAGATCTCCTCAGACCAGTGGAGAGTTGAGAAAGCATAGAAGGAGGAATAGAAGGCATCACATCTGCTGCAGATTAGTGTAGAGAAGAAGAGTCAGTAGACTCATGCCTAGCAGGAACAAGAGGAAGTAAAGGTTGCTCTTCACTGGAACTGGACAATTCAGGAGGCAAGAAAATAGGTGGTGATGTATCTGTGATGTCTTTGAAGGGAAATATATCTTCCCTAAATGATACATCCTTGTTGATAAAAAAATAATGAGAAGTGAGATCCAGTAGAATGTAGGCCTTCTGAGTATCAGAGAAGCCCATGAGAACAACTGGCTTAGCCCTGGGCAGGAGTTTGTCTGTTTCATGAACTTTAGTGGCATAGCACAGACATCCAAGAATTCTGAAGTGACCCAGATTAGGTGTTCTACCATACAATAGTTCAAAAGGAGAAAGGCCATGAAGAACAGAAGATGGCATCCTATTTATGAAGTACACTGCTGCAAGCACACAATTCCCCCAATACTTGATAGGAATATGGGCCTGAAACTTTAAAGCTCGTGTGACTTCTAGGATGTGCCTGTGCGTTCTCTCAGTAACTCTATTTTGCTGAGGAGTATAGGCACATGTTCTTTGATGAATGATACCATACTTCTAAAACAATCTGGTACAGGTAGAGTTGACAAATTCAGAGCCATTGTCTGACCTGACTGCCTTTACAACTTTGTTAAAATGAGTTTGAATGAGCACAATAAACTGAGTAAGTACCACACATACATCAGATTTGAGTTTCAGTAAAAAAAAAAAAACTAAGTCATCCTGGTAAAAGTCATCAACAACAGTCAGAAAATATATATTACCATCAAAAGTTGCACAACTATATGGACCCCAAACATCAAGATGTATTAGATCAAATGCAGCTATAGTCTTAATACAACTAAAAGGAAATGATAGCCTGGTTTGCCTAGCACAAGGACATACACTGCACTTATTGATAGTGTCATTGATACTAGCTAGTTTGGCAGCAAACAATTTTCTAAGAACAATACTAGATACATGCCCTAGTCTTTTATGCCACAAGGCAACATCAATTGTAGTGTCACCTTGTCTTGACTTTATTCCAGCAGTAGCTAATGATAATGCAGTGAGCATCTTTCCACCATATTTCTGCAGAAAGTATAGACCATCTCTTTCTCTACCAATCTTCCTCACCCTGCCACTGAAGAGATCCTGAAAGACACAGAAATCAGGATAAAAGAAAGCAATGCATTTAAGATCTCTTATCACTTTGGAGACTGATAATAAGTTGAACTTGAACCGAGGTACATAAAATA
This sequence comes from Nicotiana tabacum, assembly GCF_000715075.1. Lineage (NCBI taxonomy): Eukaryota > Viridiplantae > Streptophyta > Magnoliopsida > Solanales > Solanaceae > Nicotiana > Nicotiana tabacum. The sequence goes on along the minus strand of NC_134096.1, from coordinate 111,862,451 downwards.
CATCTTTAAGTGTGCTTCTGTTTGAAATATTGTTGTCACCAGTGTGAGTCATTGGAGTGACATCTCCATTAGGTAACAAGACTGTCCTAGGCTTAGAAGGAGTAACTATAGAGGTCTTAGTAAGCAAGTTAGCATCTGACACCATATGATTAGTTGCTCCCGTATCAATAATCCATTCTTGTGGACTAGTAGATGCTAAGAGAGCAGTGCTAGTACCTGCCACATTTGCTTGAGTAGAGGAAGTTAAAGTTGAATTGTTCAGAATGTGCATTATCTGATCATACTGGTCTTTAGTGAAAGGGAACACACTTCCTTGAGTCTGTGGAGAGGAAACTGTGTAAGGTCTTTTTGCCTGTATAGGGGAGGATCCTGCTAGAGTGCCAGAATGACCCTGTGCCTGATTCACAGCTTGAGAAAATTCAACTCCTTGATTCATGATCTGTTGAGGCTTTTGATATGTAGGCAAATGAGGCATTGAAGTTTGCTGAGAAGCCTGGTGTGAGACATGATTGGAGTACATAGGCATAGTATATCCAGGTTCGACTATTGCATTATAAACACCAGCTCCCTCTTTCTTTTTGAATTTATGATCTGATGGATAACCTATTATTTTGTAGCAGTTTTCTTTACTGTGACCCTTCATTTTGTAAAATTCATACTGAATATTGTAATTCTTCCTATATTTTGGATTAAAACTAGGTTTAGCACTATATAGTGCAGTTGAATCATAAGAATGTGTGGCATTTACAGTAGGTGAGGATCCTAAAATACCAGCAGAAGCAGCTACAGCCCTTTGGCTTTCATCACTCATAAGAATGGCATATGCTTGATTCACTGAAGGAAGTGGCTTCATCATAAGTATTTGACTACGAGCTTGAGAGTAAGAATCATTCAAGCCCATTAAAAATTGATACACTTTTTGCTTTCGAAGATGCACAATAAACTCCTTAGTCTTGACACAATCACAGTCAGGAGTGGGTATAACATACTTAGATTCATCCCAAAAGTCCTTGAGCTTTGAATAATAGACAGAAGTAGATGAAGTACCTTGACTTAGGGTGGCAATTTCTTTGTGCAAATTGTAGCAACGAGTATCATTCACTTTGTCAAACCTCTCTTGTAAATCTGTCCACACCTTCTGTGCATTAGTGGCATAAGCAATACCACTGATTAGGACTGGTGCAACTGAGTTCATCAGCCATGACAATACAATTGCATTGCATCGTTCCCATTGATACCAATACTTCTCACGAAACCGCTCTTTTGGCCACCTGGCATCAACAATACCCAATTTATTACGGATAAGTAATGCAATCCGCATAGATCGATACCATAAGGAGTAGTTATCAGTGCCAATTAGTTGGAACGAAATCAAAGAGATTCCACTTGTGTCGCCCGGAGCTAGGTATAGTGGATGAGTGACTGCAACTGTAACACCTTCCTCAAATTCATCATTGGAGGATGCATGTGATGCATTTTCAGCTGTGACTGTTGCATTTTCGTGATCCAAATCATCAATTGCCATCATTGAATAAATTTTGGGCCTCAAATAAGAAAAGTGAGATCTTAATTGTTTGAGACTGCAGAGAAGAAAAAAATAGAATATAGAAGAAAGTAACAGAGTAGGAGAGAAAGCAGAGGATCGATTTGTGAGCTTCGACTTAGTACTCGAGCTCTGATACCATGATGAAATAGAGATTGAGAGAGAGAGAGAGAGATAAACCTTAACTGACGAGGGAGAAGAGAGAGAGAAGAGAGGAGGAGCAACGAGATGAATGCAACAGTAAAAGAAATGAATGCTCTACTTTGCATTACCTGAGCAACATGTATATATACACAACTCCACTAACTACTCTAACCACCTCTCTAACCAATCACATGCTCTATTAACTGACTAACTAATGCACTATTCTGCTAACACATAAATAGACTAAACTACCCCTTACTCAAGTTACATCTTTTGTCTCAACAATATTCCATCAACATATCTTATATTTTAACATCAAAATCGTGTGAATCAGAGTGAAAAAATTGTGAAACTTTGTCAAGTTTTTGAAAAATAAGAAATTGAGAGTCGATTTTTGATTCGTATTTTGAAACTAATCACATGTATGACCTCGTGCGCTCATAGGTAGATGGAATCTACCATTGGACCCGGGTTTTAACCGGGCGAGCCCCGGGTTTACGTTTGTTGACTTTTTGGAGAAAAGTGTAAAGATTTTTGCATGTCTATTCCAATTGAATTCACCAGTATTGTTTGATAATATTAAGTCGATTTTGGTTAGATTTGAGTCGTGTGGAGGCAGATTTTAAGGGAAAAACTATTTTCGAGTATTGAATTGGTCTAGTTGAGGTAAGTATCTTGCTTAACTTCGTGTGGGGGAACTACCCCTTAGGATTTGTATTGTTTGATTCAATTGTTCTACGTGAAATCCGTATACGCAAGGTGGCGAGTGGGTACACAGGTTGTACGTGGTATTTGATCGATTTAGGCTACTTAGACTATTCACATGCTTTAATTGAATGACATATCATGTTTTAATTCTCTTAGTCAATCTATTCTTACTTGTGTTAGTCTATCCTTACATTTCTTAAATAATTTCGTCAACACTTGTTCTACCTCCTAACTAATAATTTGCTCTCATGCTTTAGTTGAACTTGTTGCCTATTTAGGGTCACATGCTATCTCTTCATTATTCATTATCATTATTTGAAGTAATTATACATGTTATCTCTTTCGTTGTTGATTATCATTAATTGAAGTTATTGTTCATGTTACCTCTTTCATTGCTGATTACCATTACTTGAAGTTATTGTTCATTTTATCTCTTTCATTGTTGACTCCCATTATTTGAAGACATTGCTACACGTTATCTCTTTCACTCGTGGTGAAAGCCGATATCGTTGTTTAACATCGTGGTTATGCATTCTCTCTCATTGTTGAGTTATTGGTGTTGAAGTGGTGAAAATCAATATCATGTTGAGGCGAAATTATTATTGTTGAAACATCTTCCTTTTGAGCATTTTACACTCATTGTTGTTGATGATATTCTTGCACTCGTTGTGGTGGAGCCGTGGGCTATTGTTGTGGAAACATTGATATTATGGATTATTGGTAAATTGTGATATGTGGGCACATGTGGTGCGAGTTATTATTGTAATATGATATTAACGTGCTTGCGGCAGTATAAGGCTTGGGGTTGATATGTATGCGGCGATATAAGGTGAGACTTAAGTATTACGTGAAGCCACGTGGCGTCATAAGGTGTGCTAAATTGCGTGTAGCTATTTCGGAAAAACTTTTCAAAACCTATTTCAAATATAAGGCTCACGCGCTGGTATAAGGAAAGAATGTGATTGAAATTGAGAAATATGAATACGAGGCGGTACATCGGTTGTGATTTCATTATACACGAGGCGGTACCTCGTTGTGATTCTTGTTGTTTATTTCATATTGCAAAGAGTTCTGGTAGGAACATTTTTTGTTCTTTCATTCTTTGTTGTTCTAGCATTTGTTGTCCGTATATGATCATTGTAGTTCTCTTTAGTTGCTTCTATTATGCTATTTTCATGTTTAATTTCTGGTATTAGTGCATCTTCCTATCTCGTTTCGTATCAGTTATTTCTCCACTTTCCATTTTATATTTGTATTACATTTTCATACTGCTCATTTATATCCTAGTAGGTATCTTGACCTGCCCTTATCACTACTCTACTCAGGTTAGGCTCGATACTTATTAGGTACCGTTGTGGTGTAATCATACTACGCTTGTGCACATTTTTTGTGCAGATCCAGGCACGTCTGCCCGTGCCGGACGCTATAGTTGATTGAGTTGCCGCTTGGGAGACTTCAAGTTATATTTGCTCCATGCCCGCAGGCCTCGGAGTTACCTTCCATTTTATTTTATTTACTATTGTAGTTCTTTCGGACAGTAATGTAATAGTTATCCTAGTTTTACTATATAGACCTTATGACTCAGTTTCACCTATTTTGGGGAGCGTATTATTGAGATTATGTTTTGTATCGGAAGGCTATATCCGTTATTCAACTTTGTTTTAGTATTTTGATAATTATCTCTGCCAAGTTATTGTTATTGTTAGGCTTACCTAGTCGTAAAGATTAGGTGCCATCACGACATCCTACAGAGAAAAATTGGGATCGTGACTGAAATTGAGTTTTTCAAAGGCCACTTTTTCAAAATTTTCAGAAAAACTATTTTCCCACTCACAAAACAACAACGTTTTTTCAAGTAAAATACATGTGCAAACATAATTTTAAATTCCAAATACTATTTTCAACTTAACTCCAAATACCGGAGTACCTTTTTTTTTCTTTCAAAAAATACAATTTTTAGGTTCAAACGCCTACTAAAAAGGGCAACATTATTAGGAGATTACTGAATTCAATTTCATAGTATTGTAATTCAATTTTTATGCTTTGAGCTGTTTCGTTAACAACCATAGCTCTATCTTTTCTCCGTATGCTTCAAAGATTGAGAAAAAGCTTCTTGGAGTAACTTTACAAAACTTGCTTCTTTCTTGTTTTACCTCTTTTAGACAAACAACTAGCAAAAGTTAGTAACCTAAAGTTCTTCTCTAACCAAAGAAACCTTCTAAAATGCCATACTACCTACCAAGAGATATTGAGATTTTACTTGTAACTTGTGGTTTTCTACTAAGATACAACTTGTAGAAAAAGATGCACTTCTTTACTTATTTACTACTATATTTATTTATTTTGTTTGGCATAGCACATTCATTGAAAGGATAAATTGCTTGTTCTGGAAAAAAACGCAATTCTATTTAATTCCGGATGATAGATTCACCAAAACGATAAATTACTACAGTAAAACATAAAATAACATCTTTTACCTAAGATCTAATATGGTCCGGCTTTTTCTTAGGTGGGAGCTTAATGTATTTGTATTGACTGACCTAATATTTCAAACGAGAGCATCCATAGATGCACATTGGATACAGTTAAAGTCCTTCTCCTTTGAACACCAGCTCCTGGACCTTAGAGACAAAACTCACCCTTCTTTTTTACGTACATTTAGATTACAATAAAAAAAACACGATGTCTTTAATTAAGTAGTAAAACAAAATGAAAAACTATTTCCCATTAAAAGGCCTAGTAGTACAAAACATAAGGCACGGGAGGACATGGACATGTCTATTTCAATGGCAGAGGTGATATTTCCAACTTTGTGTGTACTTAAACAGAGCTGAAGATAAAGACAACCCCTCAGTCTTTCCATGTACTGCACCATTTCCTGCAAAGGCCTCATCTCTATCCAAACTCCAAAGCTTCTCTCTTTTCCAAACTCACCCCCTCTGGCCTCTTCATCTTTTTCTCTCTCTTTAATTTAATACTACTGCTCACTCCATTTGCAGTTATATAATGATATCAAAATCTTGAAACAGCTCTACCATAACTGTATTCCCAAGTTTCTTATGTTGGTTAAAGGTTTACATTTTAAGCAAAATATGGCTGAAGATGGGGTATGGGGTTGGGCACCATCACCAAGTGGTTCAATGTACTTAACAAAAGATGATCATTGGACTCATTTTGACAACTCTGTGAATGCTGTTTCTTTCGGTTTTGTTGCCACTGCTATTCTCATCTCTATGTTCCTTATTATGGCTATTTTTGAAAGGTTCCTCAGACCACCCTCGCCGGATTTGACTCCCTCCGCCCACCGCCGCCACGTTGATATTGAGTCACAGTTAGGATTCAACCCAAAACTTGGCTATTCTACGCCTAAAGTAAGTGTCTTTCTTGGAATTTTACCTGAATTTCTTGTTTGTGTACTTCCTTTTTTCAAGACTTAAAATTTCTTGTTGCACTGACCAGTTGGGGTTTTGAATTAGCATCTTAATTTTTGTTTAAGTTTTTGCTATCCCAACTAATGTTGTAATAATTGTGAATTTGGTTCTCCTTAATGTCTTATCAGAAAATGGTGAATTGGAAATTAACTTTTAACATTTCTTTTTCGCAGTTAGTTCATATTTTTTGGTTGCCTAGAAAGATAGAGTACTTATACAATGTGTCAATGTATTCTAATCCTTCTTTAGTGATATAGGTCTTCTTTTTCTATGTGCTTTGCAATTTGCATATATGTGTTTTTGCATTCTTCTTGGTTACTCCAAATCGTATTCTCTGTTTATTGAAATGAATCTGTACCATATGGGAAAGGGTCATACATGTTGCTTTACACCAATGAAATTCCATATAATTGATACATCTCGGCCATTTTCAGTCACTTGGAAAAGAATTCCTAAGTTCTCCCATCAGTTCTTCTTTTTTGAAAAATTAATTTATTTCCTTTATTTTTGAATGTTACTATATTAATTTCTTTTTTTTATTTTTTTTTGGGGGGGGGGGGGGGGGAGTGATGGGATAAGGCAAAACCCCATATGCTTTTTTAAAGAAACCCAAGTTGTGAAGCTTATAAAACTTTTGCTAAAGAATAAAAGATAAGAAGCAAATTTTCAGTAAGTTTATGAATTTGAAAATAATATATTTGCATGTGCATGTTCCTCAAATTATGATACACGAAAAAACACTCCCATTGATTTAGTGTTTGAGCAATGGCCAATGGCCCCTCTACCATTTAAGAAGTTAGCTTTTCAGTTGGTCCCTGTTTAATGAGATCTGGGACTTTATGCCTACTTTGTTGATTTTTGTATATTAAGGCTTTGCCCCACCCCCCTTTGTACATTAAATAGCCCATCACCGCAAATGTTAATGATGTCCTCCATGTAATACTCCTTGACTTTGAGACAGGCTGCCTTCCCTCAGAAAATCTTTGTTATTCTTGTTCCACTATTTTCTGTTTATACTATCTGTCTTTTGAGGTTTTTGCCTTATTTCTTAAGAAATACATTCAATAACCTTGACATAAGAATATTTGTCTAAACTATTAAACATCTCATTTAATTAGCACTTCAATAATTAGAATAGTAAGGGTAGATTTGGGGGAAAAGTACTGATAAATGACTTCTTGTGTTTTTAAAATGTCAAATATTTGAAATAAATTAGTTTGCCAAAAGGACTATAGTTTCCCTCCTATATTACACCTATTATAGACAAATAGGTGCCTTGTACTTTCACAATGAACAACAACAACAATAACCTCAGTATAAACTCACAAGTGGGGTCTGGGTAAAGTAGTATGTACGCACACCTTACCTCTACCTTCAAGAAGGCAGAGAGATTGTTTCCGAAAGACCCTCGGCTGCTTTCATAATGAACAGTTCCTTCTCCTCGGCATCTCAGCAATTTTTTTCTAAATTGCTAAGCTATAACGTCGGATGAACTTTTCTATTTTTCTCATAGTAAGAAAAGCGATCATTAAACCGCAAGTTTTTACCTTTATTGGGAACTTTGTCCTCTTTCTCTTAATCCTAGTGCCTTTTTAGTGATGGAACTTTATTAACTTTTAAAATGATTAGTCTATTGTTAGTGTCTGCTAATAGTTCTTACAGATGCACATACAGGCTTAATATGCTAAGCCTGCTTCATTTATATTTAGATACTAAGTTCCCAATGCTTGACCTTTGTGGGGGTTAATTGGGGGATTTCTATATACTGGAAAGCACTCATATTTATACCCCATAAAATAAAACACTCAGCCCTGGAGTTAAAACACAATGTGAAATGTAGACAAATGATAGGTACTTGGACTTCCACAAATAACATTGGAAAATGAAATGTAAAAAACTAATTAAGTGCAGCAAAAGGTATCGTGTTGTATTATCATAGTGATGTTCAGAGCTGTGTTGGCCTACAATTATTGGGTGTTTTAGTGCCCCATAAAGCAACAATTATTTAGCTGTGATTTGTTGTTTGATACTTTGATTGGTATATAGAGAAACCTTTGACATGACATGCATGTCCATCTCTTCCAGCAGAAAATGCATGCCTACATATATAAGATCAAACACTAGTCCCTTGGATTAACATAACTAAGAATGGGAAAGCTTGAAATAACATTAAGGATATATGAATAGGATTGTCTTCTCCATCTTACTCAGCCTTCAAACCCCTCCAACAAAATGGGAAGACACGGAATATAGTCAAATCTTAGCTGAGCTCAGTTTTTGACAATCCAAAAGATGACTGCTTCTGCTTTACCATTACCATACATGACATGCATTCATTTGGACAGGATCCGTTAGTATATAGATTGTTATGACACGCAGAAAACTTTGAATGATCTGATAGTAGTGAGGAAGAAAAAGAACTCCTTTTCCTGGCAAATGTCTTCTTCTGCTTCAAGAAAAGTCTATCGCTTGCTCGGTGACTCAATGTAGTAGATTTTCCAAATAAGTTTGAATGATGTGATTATTGATTAGCTGACATAGAGAGCTTGTTAAAATGTGATAATGTCTTTTTATAAGTTGCAATTTGATCTATGTCTCTTATCATCTAGTTTACTTCCACTGCAACGCGGTTGTTTTATGTTCATACTAGGAGGGAGGCTAGTTGTTTGGATTCACTCTTCTTAAGGCCAACGGTGCATGAGGTAGTACATATATACATAACATGTTGAAACCTTTGGTTGCTTCTGCAGGTATCTACAAATGCAAGGGAAGTTTCAGTGTTGATGCCAGGAGATGACATCCCAACTTTTATTGCTAATCCTGCTCCTGTACCATGTCAACCGGAACGAAATCCATGGCCTCCCCATCAGCAAAGTCATTTAACCTGTGTCACCAACTCAAACGTGTCGTCCTAGCTCTTCTTAACCTGATGGTGCAGATATCAGAAATGCCAATTTCTATGGTATTATCAAGGGTACCTAAGCATACATTTTGAGTTTTCCAGTTGGGTTTTTTTGGTTTATGTATATAGAATTTAGACATTGATTTCTCAGCTGGTTAGCTCTTCTTTGTACCCAAATAGCTAAAGAGGCTTTAGCTTGTTTATGTTGTCAATCTGTTCCATTCTCCATCATTGAATTGTTCAAAATTGGAAGGGATATAATTGGCCTTTTACATAGTGGTTCCATGAGTTGGCCTTTTACAAGTTATATATCATGGCTATTCTAATTTATGAGCAAACCTAGAATCAGAGAGGAAATATTCTCGTGTGATTCAAGTTTTATATTGCCCTTAAATCCTAACAGTTTCATCATTGCATTATTTGCTCTATTTCTACCCAAGAACTCTATTGAATCTAAACATCGTTAGCTGCAATTTTTTCGCAAAATATAGTTCAGATTTTTGCTTTTCTAAAAAGGGAACTTTACACCATATACCCTCTAAAGAACACTTAACACTATATATTTCAGTTATAAAATTACATGTAGTACACATTAATTAATTACTCCACATATTCAATTAGTCGCCTACCTAACAAATTTGTCGCCTAAATTAAAGGAAATTATATATACGAAGCAAATCCAAAATCTTACTACATCCATTTTAAACTTGGACATAAAATTAAAGCATAAAAAAAATATTATCCATTGTATTTATTTATTTATTTATTATGGGAGCCTTTGTCGTTATTTTCTTGTATCCAATAAAACATTATACAGTAAACTAGTCATTATATACTATTAAAGTATGTTAATATTCCAAGTAAAACAATATATACACAACAAAAAAAAATAAAAGTATGTTTGATTTAAATATTGTATTTTAAATTAGAATATTACGTTATATTTAGTTTGAATACTGTATTTCAAATTATAATATTGTGGTATATTTGGTTTGAATACTGTATTCCAAATTAGAATATTCTGATATGTTTGATTTTGAATATTGTATTCTTTATTAGAATATTATGGTATGCTGGTTTGAATACTATATTCTTCATTAATCTATTGTAATTTGTTACGTTTAATTTGGTTTGGATAATATATCCCACATTAAAATATTGTGGTATGTTTGGTTTGAATATCGTATTCTATTAGAAAATTGTGGTATGTTTAGTTTGAATATTGTATTCCAAATTAGAATATTATGGCATGTTTGATTTGAATATTGTATTTTTCATTAGAATATTGTGGTGTATATATTAGTTTGAATATTAGTATATTCTAATATTTTTTTTAGTTTAGATACTGTATCCCAAATTAAAATATTTTTACGTTATTTTAACTTTTCTTTTGATTACATAGATAGAAGAGAAAAACAAAAAAGATGAAACACTTCATCTGACAAATAAATGGTAAAGAGGTAATGTCTTGTACATAACAAATGCTCCATTTAAATATTCTTCTTCCTTCTGCGTCCCCGTGTCATAGAAAAGAATAGAGAGGGTTGTTTTTTTTTAGAACAAGAGAAATTATTAGGGTTGGAATTTTTCTGGTGAAAATATATAATCCTAATTCCGTAGGATGATGGAGTATTTTAAGGAATTTATTAAGTTGGAGTGAAAGATAATATAGTCCCTTAAAAGATGGGATATGTTTAATGGCATATAATGATATTAAAGATTTAAGAAGTAAATAAAGTTTTATAAAGTAGGTATAGCATGTAAAATAAATATTTTAAAAGTATATGGAGTTAACTGATATTTTTAATAGGTAGACCACATAGATTATCCTTTTAAAAGAAATCCTCATATCAATTGGTCTAATGGGCCAGCCTTTTACAAATTACTTCTTTGGGCTATTTCAAGAAGGAAGTTTTTCCTTTCATATGCAATATTTGAATCTTATTTATCAAAATTATCCTAGTTTTGTATATTATCCATCCTAAACAAAGATTACTTACAAATTATATGCAATCTATTATTAGTGCCTTAAATTAGGAGATTTAGTTACCTTTTCCCTTTTTTTTCTCCTCTCCTCTTTCATTATTCTCTGCCTCCTCTCTCCACATATAATCATTTATTAGTGCTTTAAATTAGAGAATTCAATTACACTATTTTTCTTTTTTCCTCCTCTTCTCTTTCCCATAGTGACTTAACTGTAGTATTAATGTAAAATGAAAAGGAGGAAAGTATTATTTAAGATTTACTTCCTCTCTAAAGAAAAATCGGAAACATTGAATCACATTCTTAATGGAAAGATTCTGCCGGATGCCGAATGTCCTTATGGACAGATTTTCACGACAATCTAATTCAAAATTGGATTGACTTACACGTCCTTTACTTTACAACTATCCAATTTCAAACTGGATTGAGTATTTACTAATATTTTGCATACAACTATTATATATATAAATATTAATTGTGAGTGCTAAATATATTTCACATATATACTTCAACCAACATATATAATTTAATTTTTTATTTCAAATAGAAAACTTTAATTTGTCCACAATATTAATTATATATCCTCTGTGCTAGCAAAGAATATAATAATATTTTATTTGAACTAATAATTTAATTTATTTAACTAATTAAATTCTTTAGTTTAATTATCAAAAGGAATTCCGAATGCCGGAATATTTAATTTTAATACAAATTTGATACATCTATAACAATATATAAACAAAAAATAGATTTTATACGACTAATTATATAGTATACAACTTTTTTATAACTTATCCATAACTTTCATACATCATTTTAACCCGGTTAAATACAACTACAACACCGTACAACTTAAATACAATTTTCATACAAATTTTATACAATATATCTTTTGTATGTATTTTGTATATGATTTGTATATATTTTATATGTGGTGTGTTCTTCTTTCTCTCGGAAATTTCAATCAAAAATTCCTTTCTTAATACAATTTTGATACATATCAACAAGTTTATGTAAAAAGATAGTATTTATAACTTAAATATAAATTTCATGCAATAATTCATATATTATACAACTATTTTTTTTAATTTTCATACAATATTCAAATAAAAAATATATAAGTACAACAGAATACAATTTACATACAACTTTAATACAATTTTGTTAGTATATTGTATGTCATGTCTTCTTCTTCTTCTTCTTCTTCTTCTTCTTCTTCTTCTTCTTCTTCTTCTTCTTCTTCTTCTGCAATTCGGCCAAAATCAAGTCTTATCTTCACCAAATACCCTCAAAATTGAGATATAAACTCCAAAAAATATTTTTAATTATTTGCAACAATACCCAATTCAAACAAACAATGGTTTTTGAAAACCCAAATTTGAATTCAAAGCTTCGTAGCTTTTCAATGGTTGTCAATGGTGGAGAATCAAATACCTTTAAATTTTATTGATTGACAATTTCAATTCGAACACCAATTGTGCAACATGAAAAAAAAATTGCTAAGTTAAAACTCTATATTGTAACAATTGAAATTCATTGATAAATTTCCTAGAGAAAAAAAAGATGAAAAGCAGAGAAAAACGAAGGAAGAAAATTGGGAAAAGAACAAATAAGGAGAAAAAGAGAGAAACAAAGAGAGAGAAACAGAGACAGAGAGAGAGAGAGAGCGTAGGGATGGGGATTCCCTATTCAATTCCTAATATAAAGGGATATTCATTTGAATCTATTTTTGTATATAATTGGCAAATTGTATATGCTCATATAAATAAATTAAAACTTGATTAGGGAGGGTAATAAAGTTTCATATATAGTATAGGAATGTAAAAATCCCTTTTTTCCTTCCTATACAATGTCACGACCCAAAACCTAACCCGTCGTGATGGCGCTTATCGTGATACTAGGCAAGCCGACATTTTCAAAACACTTTCAAAATCTAACAGAAATGAATTAAGACATTTAAAATAACCGGAGTTTTTTTATAAAAATAGGGGTAAAATCCAAATAAAACATATGTGCAGAAAAGTAGCCCGACATCGGGGTGTCACTGAGTCATGAGCATCTAGTTGTCCAGTCTAATAAAACAGTGTCTAAGTATCAATACAAAAAAGAAGGAAAACATAGAAGGAGAGACAAGGTCTGCGGACGCCGACAACTACCTTATAGTCTCCGGTGCTTGATCGCGCACGAACTCAATGACCTCCGTGATCAAATATACCTAGATCTGCACATAAAGTGCAGGGTATAGCATGAGTACAACCAACTCAACAAGTAACATAAATAAAAAAGGAACTAAGAAGGTAGTGACGTGTTATACAAATACAGTTCATTTTCAATAATACTAGCAAAGAATAGACATGCTTTCGAATCCAGTAGTTCAAATCAAATCAGTTTTATACAGTTACAGTGTAGGTAAATTCGGATATAGAATCTTTCAGAAATTTTACAACAATGACAGATAGCAACTAAGTGCATCAATAAATAAAAAAGCAAGTACAGCCTCTCAGGGCAACAGTCACTCAACTCGTCACAACAACTCAAATCACTCGGCTCTCAGCCCTCAGTACTCACACTCAATAGGTACCTGCGCTCACTGGGGGTGTGAAGACTCCGAAGGGGATCCTTTCAGCCCAAGCGCTATATTTGCACGGACAACTCATGTGCTGCACAGATAACTCACGTGCTATAGTATCAATATGTGGAACCGCATGGACAACTCACGTGTTGCACGGACAACTCACGTGCCATAATATCAATATGTGAAACCGCACAGATAACTCACGTGCTGCACGGACACCTCACGTGCCATAGAATCAATACCTCACAGACATGACCTCGACCTCACTCAGTCATCAACCTCTCTAATCTCTCGAGCTCTCAGAAATCACAAAGATCGTCCCATACAAAGATAACATAGTGTATCAACAAGAATCAAGAAGAGGCTGAGATATGATACGCAAGTAAAACCATGAATGAGTACAAGACAACAATCAGCAAGTAATTCAACAAGTACGCGACCTCTGCAGGTCCCAACAGTACCATCACATAACCTAAGCATGACTTCTAACATGATTTGCAGCAAAATTTCTATAACACAGGAAGAGCATATAGCTAGCAATAAGTTATTCAACTTTACAGTTTCATGGAATGGACTAAGTCCCAATTCCTACGGTGAACGCCCGCATGCCTGTCACCTAGCATGTGCTTCACCTCCAAAATACTCACATAATCCAATAATCCGGGGTTTCATACCCTCAGGACCAGATTTAAAACTGTTACTTATCTCAAACAGCGCAAAATCCTATTCCGCAATGCCTTTGCCCCCCGAATCAGTCTCCAAATGCCCTGAATCTAGCCACAAGCAGTACGAGATAATTAATATAGGCTAAAGGAATCAATTCCATAAGAAAAATACGAAATGACAAGCTAAAATCCGAAATTGGTCAAAAGCCGGCCCCGAGCCCACGTCTCGAAATCTAACAAAAGTCACAAAATATGAACACCATCTACTCACGAGTCTAACCATACTAAATTTATCAAAATCCGACACGATTTGGTCATCTAAATCCCCAAAATCTACTCTCCAATTCTCAAGCCCTAAACCCCCAAATTTCACTTCAAAATCTCATTAATTAGGTGGAAAAATCAGTGGGGAAACAAGTTTTATGATCCAAAACGAGTACAAGAAGCTTACCTCAATAATTACCTCGAAAATCTTCTCCAAAATCGCCTAAGTCCGAGTCCAAAATGTTGAAATAAGACTAAAATCGCGAACCCCTGCGACACCGCATCTGCGGTGAAAATGTCGCTTCTGCGAAAGTCACTTGCACCTCCAGGGCCCGCACCTGCGCTCCAGGTTCCTCACCTACGAACGAGCATTTGCGGCCCTGGCCTCATTTCTGCGAAGTCACTTTCTCTTAGCTGCCCCCGCACCTGCGTTCACTTGTCCGCATCTGCGCTGCCGTAGGTGCGGGAAATTCTTCGCACCTGTGACCCCCGTCCTTCATGGCCATGCCCGTATCTACGATTCATGCCACGCTTCTGCGTGCTCGCACCTGCGGTGCCCACTTCATAGGTGAGGTTACACCAGTAGCAACAACTCTTTAACTGCTTCATCAACTCAAAAATCAAGCCCGTTAACTACCCGAAATCTACCCAAGGCCCCCGGGACCTCAACCAAACATGCCAACAAGTCATATAACCCAATACGAACTTAGTCGAACCTTCGAATTACTCAAAACAACACCAAAATACCGATTACACTCGGATTTAAGCCTAAAGAACTTCTAAACTTCCGAATTCTACAAACGACGCCGAATCATACCAAACCATGCCTGATTGACCTCAAATTTTGCACACAAGTCATATTCAACATTACGGACCTACTTCAACTTCCAGAATCGGAATCTGACCCAGCTATCAAAAAGTCACCCCCCGGTCAAACTTTTCAAAAATTCGACTTTCACCATTTCAAGCCTAAATTAGCTACAGACCTCAAATTTACAGTCCGGACACGCTCCTAAGTCCAAAATCATCCAACGGAGCTAACGGAACCGATGGAAATCCATTCTCAAGTCATCTTCACATAGTTACGACTACGAAAAATCCTAAGACTTAAGCTTCTATTTTAGGGACTAAGTATCCCAAAATACTCCGAAACCAAAAATAAGAACTCCCGGCAAATCACATAAGTAGAAACAGATATGGAAAAAATAGTAAATAGGGGATCGGGGCTAGTACACTCAAAATGACCGGCCGAGTCGTTACATCCTCCCCCTCTTAAAACAATCGTTCGTCCTCGAACGAGCATAGAGACATACCTGAAGTGGTGAAAAGATGAGGATAACTGCTGCTCATATCATGCTCGGTCTCCCAAGTTGCCTCCTCGACCGGCTGACCCCTCCACTGAATTTTCACAGAAGCAATATTATTCGACCTCAGCTTTCGAACCTGCCTGTTACACCCTGTGCGTCGCAAGGTGACGTATAATGACTACGAGACTTGTTAATCATGATTTAAATGAGTTTAAATTCATAATATGACTATATATGATGTTTGGATAAAACATATAATGTTTGGAAAAAATCGGATTAAAGTTGCGGAAAAACCAACTAAGGATTTGCCCTGTAACAGAGCCTTTTGAGAAATATATTTCGTGGACTATATGAAGTCTTTTTGGGACATATTATATACCAAATTGAAGGTCTTGGAATGTAGTTTCCAACACTCTTAACCGTTCATTCATACGATATCCGGATAAAAAGATATAAGTGTCGGAAAATGGGCGAATCAGAGGGTGCCAAGCTAGCACCTTTTGACTTTTTAAAAGTTGATATATATTTTGTTAACTCGTCTCTCTCTCTTCATTTTTACATAGCATCTGACAAGAGAACTCCATAAAAATTTTGCTTGAGCTCTCTAATAGTGCTTCAAACAAGACTATGATCTCGAACACGAAATCAAGAAGCGATAACATTAAAATGATCCCTACGACGTAAGTATCGCTATATCGCCTCTTTTTTTTTGTAGTTTGAGTTTTGGAATGTATTTAATAGTTAATAAAAATTCTTAATTTCTGTATTTAAGCTTTAAAATATCAAGAAAAGTTCATAAATTCATTTTCTAATAGTTAGAACTCACGGGACGGTGATCGGAAGCCGTGGGTTCGAGTTATTTGACTTGTAGTGGACTGTTTTGTGGGTTGTTTCGTGTTGCCTTTGGGCTGTCTATTTTTCTACTTTTGAATGAAGTTTTGGAGGACAAATAGTGTGTAAAAACACCACATAATGATAGAATGGTGGGCTGGTCGTTCATCGTTACAGTTTTTTAAGTTGTTTGACACTACTTTGGTTGTCGTTTTATGTATGAAGTGATTATGGTGAGTGAGCTGTTTTGTGGTATATTGTGATGGAGATAAGGTTGGAAAATGATGCTTACATGTTATTATTGTTATGTTCTTGTTGTTGTTGGTATATGGTATTGGAGGAGGAGGGCCTAGTTACACGGGAGATGCTGCCCAAATTTACGTAAACGAGCTACTAGTGTAAGTTGAGGACTTAGCCTTTACTCAACACTGATTTTGAATCTCTTTATGATGTTGTAGATTGGATTGAGTTGTTTGAAGAATTTCTTGGAAGGTATTAAGGACTCAACGGAGTTAAGGTATGTTAAGGCTATCCCTCCTTTCCTTTTGGCATGATCCGTACGATACAAAAAAGAGCAAATACGCAACTTTCATAAATGACTCTATTCATAGAAATACTAGGGATGTCTATATTCTTGATTTTCCATGTGAATTATTATTATATCCTCTATTCATGGGTCTCATAAAAATACGTACTTGATAAAGTTTGTCCGAAAGGCATATTGATTTTATGATATTCGAGAAATCTTATTAACGTATTTCTTATGCATTTCATGCATTTATACATGTACATTGACCCATGACCGGAGGCGTTATATACGCGTATATTATATGTATATGGGATATGGGAAAAGGTTATGGCGTTTTATACGCACCACCACCTCATCAGTTGGTATACGTTAATGATTTTGCCCACAGTGGCCGAGATGATATGATGGGATGGCCTCAGAGGCCTGATGATGTTATGAATGCATATACCTATGCATGGTATGATATTTATACGCACATGCATGACATTATAAATTTTCATGATTCACAGAGCTATTCAGAATTTCAGGTTGAGTTCTTTACTCCATGTTTTTTCATGTCTTTTATATACTACTGGCATGCCTTACATACTTGGTACTTTATTTGTACTGATATCCCTTTTTCCCGGGGACGCTGCGTTTCATGCCCGCAGGTCCCGATAGACAGGTTGAGAGTTCTCCTTGTAGGCTATCAACTCAGCAGAAGGTGTTTGTGCACTCCACTTGCTCCGGAGTTACCTATTTGGTTAGTATGATTTGAATATGTATTGTTTGGTATGGCGGGGCTCTGTCCCGACCTTTATGATATTTATGTACTCTTAAAGGCTTGTAGACAGATATCATGTATACGGATACTAGAATGACCTTATAGGCCAGTACGTCATATGTATAAGTCAGTATATCAAGTTGGGTCACCCTATATTGAGTATTTCCTCATGTTTTATTCTACCTATCTCACGATAGCCTCTTCGGCTCAATTACCTATGATAGTATGATACGAAAGATACATTACGTTGGTACTCGGTTGAGTAAGGTACCAGGTGTTCGTCGCGGCCCATCGGTTTGGGTTGTGACATAAGTGGTATCAGAGCAATTCTGTCCTAGGGAGTCTACAAGCTCTATCTAGTAGAGTCTTGTTTATGGGTGTGTTGTGCACCACACTTATAAGCAGGAGGCTACAGGGCATTTAGGACTGTCACTCTTTCTTCTTAATCTAGATCGTATGGTAGAGCTCAGTTGTAAGAAATTCAAATTCCTAAATTCTATTTTATTCGTTATACAACGACATCTACATCCAGAAAGACAGTTGGTAAGAGATTGAATGTGGCTGTGGAAGAGTTGAGTTAGAGAAACTCGATTTTGCGTCATGCTTATGATGATTAAATGTAAGGCCTTCAGTAGATATGTGTGTACTACGACATGTGAACCTCTTGATAAAGAGCCCTAAGGCATGAATATCTATCTACCCCTATGGTAAAAAGCAACGAGAGAATCAGAAGGTAGATACAAGTTTCAACAAGTAAAAGAAGCTAGGTGAAGAAGGATCCAGTTAGTGAAGATTATCTGTATTTACAATTCAGGTAGAGAAATATAAGCATTCCGAGTTACTTTCAGCAATAACAAAGATATATTCACTTGACAACACCCATTTCAGTTATGCCCCGTGGGAGCTAACAAATATAATTTAAGAGAAGGATGGGATATCAGCATCCAGCTAGGGATAAAGTAACCCAAAATTGTGGATGGATTGTTATCATTAGCTCACATTTCCGAGGGATATTGCAAACGTGGTAATGGTTCTCCTTGTGAGACACCCAGATGGTGCACTCTAGAATAGTACAATCAGATATGAATACTAGAATGTTCAGAAATTTCAGAAGATTGGCATTGGAATCCTAGAAGGGATAAATATTTACCTTTGTATGGCTCTCATCCCTAGTAAAGAGAGAGTGTTAGACGACCCGAAGAGTCAGTGATTTGAATCAATGGGAGCTAAAAGTGAAAGAATGTTTTGAAGAAGTTTTCATAATAAGGTGATAGACAGAAATATTAGTAGGAGAATAAGAAGAAAGTAAATGAAGCATTATGAGTAAGATGTGATAAATGGATGATAACGGTAAATCAAAATATGACAGGACTATAGATTCTATTGTCAAGTGAAGGAAAAGACAAGAAGTTACATGCCTTGAGACAATAAAAGAGTATAAGCCAAAAAGTCATGTCCCCATTTCGAGAAATGAGTTGGTGACTCAAACGTGATTACCAGAAAGAAAGGTTAGACCCCTGGAGTAATAGAAATTAGTATGGGCTAGTGAATAAGATAAACTGAACATGAATTCGGGACCGAAGGATTTGATAATAGTTGATATCGTGAGAATTTCAGAGATCGCGTTCCGGCGATAATTGAATGGACAATAGAAGAATAACTTTTAAAGGTCATTCAGGAAGATGTTTCCCTAAAACAAGCATTGTGAGCAAAGTTAAGCTTAAGGGACTAAGTGTGCCAGTTACACTAGGTGTCACATTTGTGTGTAAGAAATTAAATTATTCCTGGTACAGAAGGGTTACCGCAAGGCAAGTAAGAGTTCATGAAGATGTGAAAAGACGCCAAATATAAAGAGGTGAAACATTTATAGGTAAATCTTCATAGCAATAAATTTTAGTACTCCCCTAAAGAGGGGAAGATGGTATGATATGGTATTAAGTCGGAGTTATGTGGTTAAGGTAACTATGGTATAGTAAAGGAAGAATGTGGTAGAAAGGCGAAAGGAATGAGATTGTATTTATTCAGATCCTACGGATATGATACGACTCCAGAACATTATGTAAGCATGACGACGGGGAGAGGCAGTAAGGGTTCCATCACTAGATGTTATTGATAAATTAGTGCAAATGAACACTGGATACATAAGGAGCCAGTGTGCGAGATAAGTTAAGACAAAGAATATAACCCAAGAGAGATTACGCAAAATATAGATATGAGAATAGACTAACGTGTAATTAGTAGTTGATTCAGGAAGAACCTAGCCATGGCTAAACAAGAGGATACCGACAAATCAGCAGGTTGTGCAAGATAAACATAGTGAAACCAACATAGGGAATTCAGTCTCGCAAATATGATGACATCGTAATCCTTGAGAAATATTCAGATAGGAGTTGGGGTTGTTAAAGGTACCGTATAAGTGTTACGAAAAATAAACGGTGCCACTGAGAAGACAATAAAAAATTTCAGTTCAGAATCAACTTTACGAGCACAAGGGCATGAAGGTAAGTAATTAAGGATAATTATAGGCGAGTAAGAACGTCAAAAACTCTTTCGGGTATACGATGTAATAAGCTCGCAGCTTTATAGAAGTCAAAGGGTCTCTCTTAAGTACTACAAAGAAAGACTAGCTGAGGGAATAAGGAAGAAGGCCTCAACTTAAGCATAGTGACATAAGGAAGAAATAGTCTTATAATAACAGTCTCACAACAACATTGTATGCATTCCATAAGAAAGTGGCGCCTATCATGGCAAATGAACGGGGAAAAAAAATCAAAAGATGATATTTGAGATCATATGAGTTACAGGAAATTCTAGTATTTGTGGGCAATGAGATAAGCCATGTATTCATGCAACCAGTGGCAGGACGACCATGAAAAGTAATTGCTTATGTTTAAATACAACTAAGAAAGCACGAGAAGAATTATCCGACCCACGATTTAGAGTTAGCTGCGGTGATTCATGCACTAAAGATGTGGAGGCACTATTTGTATGGTATTCATGTTGATATCTATACGGATCATAAGCGCCTTCAATATAGCTTCAATCAAAAGGAATTGAATTTATGCCAAAGGAGATGGTTGGAGCTACTGAAAGACTATGGCGTTGATATTTTATACCATCCGGGGAAGGCGAATATACTAGCCGACGCCCTCAACCGTAGATCTAAGGTTAGCATGTCATATTTACAGCTAGAGAAGTATGGGATAACCCATGAGATTCATCAACTAGATAGTCTTGGAGTTCGATTACTGGACTCAGGTGATACTAGAGTTACTATTTAGGACACGACAACATCCTCTTTAGTAACTGAAGTGAAGGAACGCCAGTATGAGGATCATGTGCTATATCATTACAGAGATACAACCCCTCAAAAAGAGAATACACCATTTGAGATTACAGGAGATGGAGTCCTCAGATATCGAGGTCAATTATGTGTTCTAATTTGGCAGGGTTGCGCCAGCAGGTTATGGGAGAAGCTCACTATTCTCGTTATTCCATTCATCCAGGAGCGAAGAAGATGTATCATGATATCAGGGGAGTATACTGGTGGGATGGAATGAAAAAGGATATAGCAGAGTTTGTTGCTCAGTGCCCTAATTGTCAGTAGGTTAAGATTGAGCATCAGAAACCCTGTGGATTACTACAGGCTATAGAGATTCCGACTTGGAAATGGAAAGTGATTAATATGGATTTCATCATAGGCTTACCTCGTACCCAACGTAAGTTCGATGCTATATGGGTTATTTGTTATGACCCGGCCAGTCGTTTTGAATATTATAACCTCGTTCCCCCATTTACTGCTTCTTTATGTATTGTTCAGCTGTGTTAAGCTATATTGGGTTAGTTGGTTTGGAACCAGAGTAGTTTCAGAGTGAATTGAGACACTTAGTCTCTTAAGTAGAAACTTAAATTGGAAAAGTCAATCGGATGTTGACCTATGTGTAAATGATCTCGGATTTGAGCAGCTTCGCTAGGGTGAGATGTCTGTTACATAGTATGAGATGTGGTTCTCTGAGTTAGCTCGCCATGCGGTCTGGTTGGTTCCCACAGACCGAGAGAGGATTAGGAGGTTTATAGATGGCCTCAGTTTTCAGCTTCGATTGCTTATGACCAGGGAGAGAGAGTATCTAGGGTTACCTTTGATGAGGTTGTCGACATTGCTCGACAGATTGAGATGGTTGGAGGTCAGGAGAAGACTGATAAGGAGGCTAAGAGGCCTCGTGGTCAGGGTGGTTCCAGTGGTGCTCCTCAGGGAGGTCAGTTTCAGCAGGACCAGTTTCAGCAGGGTCAATCATCATTCAGTGCATTGCCAGCACAGGGTTCTCATTATGCCCCGCCCGCTCAGGTATCATCGGGTAATTCTTTTGGGCATCAGGAGCAACAGTTTTGTCAGAGGAGGGGTTATTTCGAGTGCGGGGATTTTGGTTACATTGCGAGATATTGCCCTAGGATGTTGGGTGGGACTCCGCAGCGGAGTACTCAGCCTCCGACTATAGCACCAGTTACCTCACCACCCGCCTAGCCAGTTAGGGGCGGAGCCCAGTCAGCTATGGGTCGCCCGAGAGGGGGAGGCATATCCGGGGGTGGTTAGGCCCATTTCTATGCCCTCCCAGCTAGGCCAGACGCTATTACTTCAGATGCTGTGATTTCACGTATGTTCTTCTGATAGACTCGTTCGAGGGCGAACGTTTGTTTAAGAGGGGGAGAATATAACGACCCGGCCAGTCGTTTTGAATATTATAACCCCGTTCCCCTATTTACTACTTCTTTATGTGTTGTTCAGCTGTGTTGAGTTATATTGGGTTAGTTGGTTCGGGACCGGAGTAGTTTCAGAGTGAATTGAGACACTTAGTCTCTTAAGTAGAAACTTAAATTGGAAAAGTCAACTAGATGTTGACTATGTGTAAACGATCTCGGATTTGAATTTTGATGATTCAGTTAGCTTCATTTGGTGATTTTGGACCTAGGAGTGCATCCAGAATGTGATTTGGAGGTCCGTGGTAGAATTAGGCTTGAATTGGCAAAATTAGAAATTTGGCGATTTCGGTCGGCAATGGAAAATTTGATATCGGGGTCGGAATGGAATTCCGGAAGTTGGAGTAGGTTCGTAGTATCATTTGGGATTTGTGTACAAAATTTGAGGTCATTCGGACGTGGTTTGGTTGGTTTCGGCACTAGTTGCCGAATTTGGAAATTTAGAAGTTCTTAGGCTTGAATCCGAGGATAATTTGATGATTTAGTGTTGTTTTGAGTGATTCGAAGGTTCGACTAAGTTGGTATGTTGATATATGACTTGTTGGTATTTTTGGTTGAGCTCCTGAGGGGCTCGGGATGATTTCAGATAGGTATCGGGGAGTTTGGACGTTGGAAATGCAGCTGGAGCTGCTGTCCTGGTGTGTCCGCACCTGCGGATTGGGAACCGCAGGTGCGATGATCGCAGGTGCGGATGGCATATCGCAGATGCGGAAAATGGAGGCTGGCATTGAGCGCAGGTGCGAAAGAGAGGATCGCACCTACGAGCCCGTAGGTGCGAAGCTTGGCGTCTAAGTGACTTTCGCATATGCGCACCTGGGACCGCAGATGCGAGTCCGCATGTGCGGAATCCCTGGGACAGATCCTATGTATCACACTTCGCGAATTTTGGTGCGTTCTTCACCATTTCTATTCGGTTTTTGGAGCTTTTGGGAGAGATTTGAAGAGGGAATCAAGGGGGTTTCGTTGAGGTAAGTTACTTGAGCCCTAATACTTTTATATATGGTGATTTTCCGTTGTTTAATCATGGTAATTAGTGAAAATAAGGGGTTAAAGCTTGGAATTTTTGGGGAGTAATTTAAGGATTTGAAGGACCAAACGATGTCGGATTTTGATAAATTTGGTATGGTTAGACCCGGGAGAGGACAAGGTTTATTATTCTGCCATTTTTGACTGATTTCGAGACGTGGGCTCGGGGGTCGGGTTTTGGTTTATTTCAGATTTTTGGCATAATTTGATATTTTTCTTGTGGAATTCATTCCATTAGCGTATATTGATGGTATTGTACTGATTGTGAATAGATTCGGAGCATTTGGAGACCGAGTCCAGAGACGAGGGCATCCCTGAGTAGGATCTTTACGCTGTTAAGGTAAGTAACAGTTTTAACTCTGGCTTTGAGGGTATAAACCCGGAGATTTGACATCATGTGATTGTTTGAAAGTGATACCCATGCTAGGTGACGAGCGTGTGGGTGTGCACTGCGAGGGATTAAGACTTGGTCCATCCCGTAAGGCCTAATGGCTATTATTTGTGGTTACGTGTTTATTTGTTGTTGAACTTGTTTGCCTTCATGTTAGAGATCATGCTTAGGATTTATTCATGCTCACATTATTTGTACTCAGTCATAGAAATTTTTGTACATGTTTACCTTAGTCTCTATTAATTGCTAATACGTTGTGATACTTGATGTGGGTTGTGTTCCCTAATTGTTGATGATGGTGAGGCTAGTGAGGTACATGATTGAGTGAGGCCGAGGGCCTGGTTGTGAGGATATTAATACCATAGCGCGTGAGATGTCTGCGTAGCACGTGAATTGATCGTGCGGGTCCAGGTATTGATACCATAGCGCGTGAGTTGTCCGCGTAGCACGTGAGTTGGCCGTGCGGATCCAGGTATTGATATGATGGCACGCGAGTTGTCCGTGCTTAGCACTTGGGCTTTGGGAGCCCATCCGGAGTCTGTACACACCCCCAGTGAGCGCAGACTGTTGAGTGTTTTGAGTATTGAGTGCTGAGTGCGAGTGATGAGTGATGGAGTGACACTGCTACGAGGTTGTATTTATTTGTGTTGTTGCTGCATTTATCTGTTAAACTTCTTTGTGGCATTTACTGAGTTATGGAATTTACCTATTTATTTTTAAATTGTGAAATTAAATAATTGGACTGTTTTACTTAGCTCGTCACTATTGCTCAGTTCCTTAGTTATTTCTGTTACTTGGTGAGGTGGTTGTACTCATGCTACACCTTGCACTTTATGTGCAGATTCAGGTGAGTTAGAGCACGGCGATCGTTGAGTTCAGGTCGGCTATCTGTGGAGATTGCAAGGTAGCTGCTAGCGTCCGCAAGACCTTGTTACTCCTTTTATCATTGCTTCTTTGCGATTGTATTGATAGTTAGATAGTTTCATTTCTTAGTTCACAGATTTAGACGCTCATGAGTTAGTGACACCCCAATGTTGGGGCTCGTTTCCGTATTTCAAAAATTATATTTAGAGTTGATTTAGTTTATGAGAAATTTCAAATGCTGAAATGTTTTCTTAAATTCTTATAATCGGTTTAGTAGTAATATTTTGGGAAATAAGCTTGCCTTGTAACACGATAGGCGCCATCACGACCATGGTTAGATTTTGGGTCGTGACATTATTATCGATAGACTTACAAAAGCAACCTATTTTCTGTCTGTCAGGACTATTTACTTAGCAGAGGATTATGCAAGGCTTTACATTAGGGAGATAGTACGATTTCATGGTGTCCCTATATCTATTATCTCAGATAGAGGTGCTCAATTTACAGTTAATTTCTGGAAGTCCTTCCAAAAAGGATTGGGGACTCAGATAAGTTTTAGTACAGCATTTCATCCCAGACAGACGGTCAGGCTGAACGTACTATTCAGACACTGGAGGATATGCTACGGGCTTGTGTGATGGACTTCAGGGGTAGCTGGGATGATCATCTTCCACTTATTGAATTCGCATATAATAATAATTATCATTCCAGTATTCAGATGGCTCCATACGAAGCTCTTTATGGACGAAACTGTAGGTCACCTATCGGATAGTTCGAAGTTGGGGAAACTAAGTTAGTAGGACCAGAGTTGGTACAACAGGCAGTTGAGAAGATTAAGCTTATACGTGAAAGGCTATTAGCAGCTCAGAGTCGCCAGAAGTCATATGCAGATAATCGACGACGAGACTTGGAGTTTCAGGTAGATGACTGGGTATTCCTAAAGGTATCACCAATGAAAGGCGTTATGATATTCGGTAAGAAAGGAAAGCTTAGCCCTCGGTACATTAGACCTTATAAGATCATACGCCGAGTAGGCCAGGTAGCATACGAGTTAGACTTGCCTTCCAAATTGGAGTATGTACATCCAGCCTTTCATGTGTCTATGCTCCGTAGGTGTATTGAAGATCCCTCTAAAGCGAACTGTGAGCCTCTTGGAGAATCAACTCATGCAAACCATCTACATTGGGGACACATAGCCTGCCCTGCATCCTAAATGCACCATCATCCCTGATAGTGACCTCCTTAGCATCACCGTGCTGGACCGTGTCCTTAAGGACAAGCAGATAGGGGTCCTCATACTGACGCTCCCTGATACGGTCATAAAGAGAAGACCGAGAGACCACACAAGGCAATACTCGACTTGGCTCAGAAACATCCAATCTAAAAAACTGGCCGGCTAAGGCCTGTACATCCAATGCCAATGGCCTCTCTGCTGCTGGAAGATATGCTAAGCTCCCCAAACTCTCCGCCTGGTCAAGGCATCGACCACCACATTGGTCTTCCCGGGATGGTATAAAATGGTGATATCATAGTCCTTAAGAAGCTCCAACCACCTCCGCTGACGCATGTGAAGATCCTTCTATTTGAACAGATGCTGCAAACTCTGATGATCAGTGTAAATCTCACAATGAACCCTGTACAAATAGTGCCGCCAAATCTTCAAGGCGTGAACAATAGCTGCTAACTCAAGGTCATGGACATGATAGTTCTTCTCATGAGGCTTCAACTGGCGCGAAGCATAGGCAATCACTCTACCCTCCTGCATCAGAACACACCCAATACCGATCCGCGAGGCATTAAAATATACTGTGTAAGAACCAGAAGCTGATGGTAGAACTAGAACTGGAACCGTGGTCAAAGCAGTCTTGAGCTTATGAAAGCTCTCCTCGCACTCCTCTGACCACCTGAAAGGAGCACCCTTTTGGGTCAATTTAGTCAAGGGCGATACAATAGATGAGAAGCCCTCCACAAAACGGAGGTAATAACGAGCCAAACCAAGAAAACTCTAAATCTTCGTGGCTGAGGACGGTCTGGGCCAACTCTGCACCGCCTCTATCTTCTTCGGATCCACCCGAATACCCTCCCTGGACACCACGCGTCCTAAGAACGCCACTGAACTGAGCCAAAACTCACACTTGGAGAACTTTGCATAAAGCTTTTCCTCCCTCAATCGCTGTAACACAATCCTCAGATGCTGAGCATGCTCCTCCTGGCTACGAAAGTACACCAGGATGTCATCAATGAATACAATAGTGAACGAGTCAAGATATGGCTGAAACACATTTTTCATCAGACGCATGAACGCTGCTGGGGTGTTGGTCAGCCCAAAAGATATCACAAGGAACTAATAATGGCCATATCGGGTCTTGAAACTTGTCTTAAGAATATTTGAGTCCCGAATCTTCAGTTGGTGATACCCTGACCTCAAATCAATATTGGAGAACACCCTCGCTCCCTGAAGCTGGTCAAACAGATCATCAATATGCGGCAATGGATAATTGTCCTTGATTGTAACCTTGTTCAACTGTCTATAATCAATGCACATTCTCATAGTACCATCCTTCTTCTTCACAAATAGAATTGGTGCACCCCAAGGTGACACGCTTGGCCAAAATGGTCTGAGTGCCCGACACCAAATTAATCGGTCTGAGTGCCAGACACCAAATCAATACCGAAGTCAATGTCCATGTCAGGCGGCATGCCCGGCAGGTCTGCAGGAAACACATCCGAGAAATCACACACCACAGGAACAGAATCAATAGCAAGGACCTCTTCACTAACATCCCTCACAAAAGCCAAATAGGATAGACAACCCTTCTCAACCATCTGCTGAGCCTTCAAGTATGAAATCACTCTACAGGGAACATAGTCTATAGAACCGCTCCACTCAACTCTAGGCAACCCCGGCATCGCTAACGTCACGGTCTTAGCGTGACAATCTAAAACAGCATGACATGGAGACAACTAATCCATACCCAATATCACATCAAAATCGACCATACTAAGCAGCAAAAGATCTACTCTGGTCCCCATACCCTTAATAGTCACCTCACATGATCGATATATACGGTCCACAATTATAGTATCGCCCACCGGGGTAGATACGTGAACAGATAAAACTAGAGACTCACAGGGCATATCCAGAAAATGAGCGAAATACGAAGACACATATGGATTGGTGGAACCAGGGTTAAATAATACAGAGGCATCTCTATTGCAAAATGAGACAATACTTGTAATCACAGCATCTGACGCAATGGCATCTGGTCTGGCAGGAAGAGCATAGAAACGGGCCTGGACACTCCCTAATCGGCCTCCCCCTCTCGGGCGACCCCTAGCTGATTGACCCCCACCTCGAGCTGGCTGGACGCGTGGTGGAGCTGCTGGTGCTGGTGTCATCGGCCGAGTACTCTGATGTGGAGCCCCACTCAAAATCCTAGGGCAATCTCTCTTAATGTGTCCAAAATCTCCGCACTCGAAACAACCCCTCCTCTGACAGAACTACCGCTCCTGATGCCCCGAAGAACTACCCGTAGACACCTGAGCTGACAAGGCAGGGTGAGAACTCTGCGCTGGTAGTACACTGAATGAAGACTAACCCTGCTGATAGCTATGTGAACCATGGCCAAATGATACACCACGGTGAACTGGGCGAGCCGTCTGAAAGGACGACCCCTACCGTGGTGCAACTGCCCCCAGAAGGAACACCGCTGAATCCACCCTGGCCACGAGGCCTCTTGGCCTCCATCTCGACCCACTCCTGGCTGAGAACCATCTTAATCTAACGGACAATATCGACAAACTCATCAAAAGTAGCACCAGACACTCTCTCTAGTCATAAGCAATCGCAGCTGAAAAGTGAGGTCATCTATGAACCTCCTAATCCTCTCCCTGTCTGTGGGAACCAACTAGATAACATGACGGGCCAACTCTAAACATCTCATCTCATACTGCGTCATAGAAATAGCACCCTAACAAAGCTGCTCAAACTGTCTGTGTAGCTCCTCTCTGCGGGACTAAGGCACAAACTTCTCCAGAAAGAGAACGGAAAACTGCTGCCAGGTAAGGGGTGCTACGCTGACCGGCCTATGCCTCTCGTAATCCTCCCACCAACTGAATGCAGCCCCTGAGAACTAAAAGGTAGTGAACGAGACCCCACTGGTCTCCAGAATACCGGTTGTACGGAGTATCCTCTGACACCTGTCCAAGAAACCCTGTGCATCTTGTCCCTCTGCACCATTGAAAGATGGAGGCTGGAGCCTCCCAAACATCTCCAATCTACGCTGCTCATCCTCAAGCATAGTAGGAACAACATAATCCTGAGCAGCGGTAACCGGCTGAGCTGGTAGTGCCCCCGGTGTCTAGAATCTCTGTACCACCTGCTCTGGTGTGCGGGCAGCGGGAGTCTAAGCACCTCCCCCGACCTGAGAAGTGGTTGTTACGGCCAGAACAGAGACCGCCTGAGCAAGACTGGTACACACGGTCAGAATCTGAGCTAAGGCCTCCCGAAGGCCTGGAATCACAATGGGCACGGGTGGTGCATGAGCTGGTCCCACAGGCTCGTCCACAACTGGAGCCTATTCCTGAACTGGGGCAACTGGTGGGTCTGCAGGTACTGCCCCAACTGTTGTGCGGGCTGCACCTCTGCCCCTACCACGGCCTCTACCGCGACCTCGGCCTCTCGCGGTCCTGTGTTGTGGTATTGGTGGCTGTCCATCCTGCCCCGAAGTATGCGTCATCACCATCTGTGAGAGAATTAGAACAACAGAAATTTAGTCACCAGAATCAACAGATTCGTACGACAAGAATTCAAGAATGTGAAGTTCTTCCTAAGGGTTCTGCAACCTCTCGAAGATAAGTACAGACGTTTCCGTACCGATCCGCAAGACTCTACTAACCCTGCTCATGACTCATGAGACCTATGTAACCTAGGCTCCAATACCAACTTGTCACAACCTAAAACCTAATTCATCGTGATGGCGCCTATCATGATACTAGGCAAACAGACCTTTCCAAAACACTTTCAAACTTTAACAGAAATGAACTAAGACATTTAAAATAACCGGAGTTTTTCATTAAAACAGGGGTAAAAATCAAATAAAATATAAGTGCGGAAAAGTAGCCCAACATCGGGGTGTCACTGAGTCATGAGCATCTAGTTGTCCAGTCTAATAAAACAGTGTCTAAGTATCAATACAAAAAAGAAGGAAAACATAGAAGGAGAGACAAGGTCTGCGGACGCCGGCAGCTACCTCATAGTCTCCGGTGCTCGATCGCGCACGAACTCAACGACCTCCATGATCAAACACACCTGGATCTGCACATGAAGTGCAGGGTATAGCATGAGTACAACCAACTCAAGAAGTAACATAAATAAAAATGGAACTGAGAAGGTAGAGACGAGCTATACAAATACTGTTCATTTTCAATAATTCCAACAAAGAATAGACATGACTCGTGAGACCTATGTAACCTAGGCTCCGATACCAACTTGTCACGACCTAAAACCTAATCCGTCGTGATGGCACCTATCATAATACTAGGCAAGCCGACCTTTCCAAAACACTTTCAAAATTTAACAGAAATAAATTAAGACATTTAAAATAACCGGAGCTTTTCATAAAAATGGGGGTAAAATCCAAATAAAACATATGTGCAGAAAAGTAGTCCGACATCGGGGTGTCACTGAGTCATGAGCATCTAGTTTTCCAGTCTAATTAAATAGTGTCTAAGTATTAATACAAAAAAGAAGGAAAACATAGAAGGAGAGACAAGGTCTGCGGACGCTGGCAGCTACCTCATAGTCTCCGGTGCTCGATCGCGCACGAACTCAACGACCTCCGTGATCAAACACACCTGGATCTGCACATGAAGTGCAGGGTATAGCATGAGTAGAACCAACTCAGCAAGTAACAGAAATAAATAAGAAACTAAGAAGGTAGTGACGTGTTATACAAATACAGTTCATTTTCAATAATACTAGCAAAGAATAGACATGCTTTCGAATCCAGTAGTTCAAATCAAATCAGTTTTATACAGTTACATTGCAGGTAAATCCGGATATAGACTCTTTCAGAAATTTCACAACAATGACAGATAGCAACTAAGTGCATCAACAAATGAAAAAGCAAGTACAGCCTCTCAGGGCAACAGTCACTCAACTCGTCACAACAGCTCAAATCACTCGGCTCTCAGCCCTCAGTACTTACACTCAATAGGTACGTGCGCTCAATGGGGATGTGCAGACTCCGAAGGGGCTCCTTTCAGCCCAAGCGCTATATCCGCATGGACAACTCACGTGCTATAATATCAATATGTGGAACCGCACAGACAACTCACGTGCTGCACGAACAACTCACGTGCTATAGTATCAATATATGAAACCGCACGGATAACTCACGTGCCATAGTATCAATACCTCACCGAAAGGCTCTCGACCTCACTCAGTCATCAACCTCTCTAATCTCTCGGGCTCTCGAAAATCACAAAGATCGGCCCAAACAAAGATAACATAGTTTATCAACAAGAATCAAGAAGAGGCTGAGATATGATACGCAAGTAAAACCATGACTGAGTACAAGACAGTAATCAACAAGTAATTCAACAAGTACGCGACCTCTGCGGGTCCCAACAATACCATCACATAACCTAAGTATGATTTTAAACATGATTTGCAGCAAAATTTCTATAACACGGGGAGAGCATATAGCTGGCAACAATTTATTCAACTTTACAGTTTCACAGAATGGACCAAGTCCCAATTCCTACGGTGCACGACTATACGCTCGTCACCTAGCATGTGCGTCACCTCCAAAATATTCACATAATCCAATAATCCGGGGTTTCATACCCTAAGGAAGATTTAAAATTGTTACTTACCTAAAACCACGCAAAATCCTATTTCGCTATGCCTTTCCCATCGAATCAGTCTCCAAATGCCCTGAATCTAACAACAAGCAGTACGAGATAATTAATATAGGCTAAAGGAATCAATTCCACAAAAAAATACGAAATTACAAGTCAAAATTCGAAATTGGTCAAAAGCCGGCCCAGGGCCCACGTCTCGAAATCTGACAAAGTCACAAAATACGAACACCCATCCACTCACGAGTCTAACCATACCAAATTTATCAAAATCCGACACCATTTGGTCATCCAAATTCTCAAAATCCACTCTCCAATTCTCAAGCCCTAAACCCCCAAATTTTACTTCAAAATCTCATTAATTAGGCGGGGAAACAGGTTTTATGATCCAAAACGAGTACAAGAAGCTTACCTAAATAATCACCTCGAAAAGCTTCTCCAAAATCGCCTAAGTCCGAGTCCAAAATATTGAAATAAGACTAAAATTGCGAATCCCTGCGACGTCGCATCTGCGGTGAAAATGCCGCTTCTACGAAAGTCACTTGCACTTGCACCTCCAGGGCCCGCACCTGCGCTCCAGGTTCTGTACCTGCAAACGCGCATCTGCGGCCCTGGCCTCGCTTCTTTGGAGTCACTCTCTCCAAGCTGCCCCCGCATCTGCGTCCACTTGTCCGCATCTGCGCTGCCGCAGGTGTGGGAAATTCATCGCACCTGCGACCCCCGTCTTTCATGGCCTTGCCCGCATCTGCGATTCATGCCACGCTTCTGCGTGCTCGCACCTGCGGTGCCCACTCCGCAGGTGCGGTTACACCAGTAGCAGCAGCTCTTCAGCTGCTTCACTAACTCAAAAATCAAGTCCGTTAACCACCTGAAATCTACCCGAGGCCCCCGAGACCTCAACCAAACATGCCAACAAGTCATATAACCCAATACGAACTTAGTCGAACCTTCGAATCACTCAAAACTACACCAAAATACCGATTACACCCGAATTCAAGCCTAAAGAACTTCTAAATTTCCGAATTCTACAAACGATGCCGAATCATACCAAACCACGCCTGATTGACCTCAAATTTTGCATACAAGTCATATTTAACATTACGGACCTACTCCAACTTCCTGAATCGGAATCCGACCTCGATATCAAAAAGTCAACCCCCGGTCAAAATTCTCAAAAATTCTACTTTCGCTATTTCAAGCCTAAATTAGCTACTGACCTCAAATATACAGTCCGGACACGTTTCTAAGTCCAAAATCACCCAACGGAGCTAACAGAACCGGCGGAACTCCATTCCGGAGTCGGATTCACACAGTTCCGACTACGGTTAAAATCCTAAGACTTATGCTTCCGTTTTAGGGACTAGGTGTCCCAAAACACTACGAAACCAAAAACAAGACCTCCCGGCAAGTCACATAAGCAGAAACAGATACGGAGAAAATAATAAATAGGAAATCGGGGCTAATATACTCAAAACGACCGGCCGGATCGTTACATACAATATTTAAAACTTATTTACCAAAATTATCCAGGTTTTGTACATTACCCGTCCTAAACAAGTTTTTTCTTACAATTTATATATAATCCATTATTAGTGCCTTAAAATGAGGGATTCAGTTACACCTTTTTTTTTTCTCTACTCTCCTCTTTCCCTATCCTCTAACCAATCAGTGATGACCGTAACTTTGGTACTAATTTCCATACCAAAATTCAACCAAATTGTTCCAATCAAACCCCACATTCTGATATCTAAACAACAATTAAAATGAATACCCAATATAAAAACATATCCCTAACTACGTGATGCACATAGATAAAAATCCCTACAATCAATGTCGAAATCTGTGAGGCTATGAAACTGAGTTCAAGTTCATTTTGTAAGAAGTTTGTATAACAGTTTTTTCTTATAATCTCTTACGAATTTTATATGAAACTTTTAAGTTAAAGTTTGGTGTAGACTACAGTAAATTTGATATTCTTGTCTTTTTCTTTTTAAACTTTTTTTCCTTATCTAAATTAGGGTGTATTACACAAATCTAGGATTAGATTGCACAAATAAAATATAAATTAATATAAGAGATAGGTGATGATAAAATATTTTTTTACCATATTACCAGAGAATGATGATGTGCAGTTAATATGTATATACAATATAAAACCAATACAATAATCAGGATGGAATGTATAGGTAATTTTTTGGATTTCTATAAGAATCTTTACTTTTGACGGAGGAGCGAGAAAGAGGAGAGAGAAAAGGTTTGTGTAATATGGTATGTCCATCTTTATGATACATATACAAAATATACTATAAACTAAAAATAAATTTCATACAAGTAATCATACAGTATACAATTTATTTACAACTTATCTACAACTTTTATACATCATTCTTACTCAGGTAAATACAACTACAACTAAAATATTATTTTTATATAAATTTTATACAATATGTCTTTTGTCTGTATTCTGTATATGATTTGTATATATTTTGTAAGTGATGTGTTCATCTTCGTCTCTGAAATTCCAATCAAGACTTTCTCTCTTAAAATAATTTTGATACATATCAACAACTTTATGTAAAAATATAGTATTTATAACTTAATTACAAATTTCATACAACGATTCATATATTATACAACTATTTTTTAACTTCCATACAACATTCAAATATATATATATATATATATATATATATATATATATATATATATATATATATATATATAAAATTACAACAGAATATAACTTAAATATAATTTACATACAATTTTAATACAATTTCGTAAGTATATTGTATGTCATGTCTTCTTATTTTTCTTCTTCTTCTTCTTCTTCTTCTTCTTCTTCTTCTTCCAGTTTTAATCCGAAATTCAGCCAAAATTAAGTCTAATCTTCACCAAACACCCTCAAAATTGAGATATAAACTCAAAGAATATTTTCAATTGTTTGCAACAACACCCAATCCAAACAAAAAATAGTTTTTGAAAACCCAAATTCTAATTCAAAGCTTTGAAGCTTTTAATGGTTGTCAATGGTGGAGAATTAAACTCCTTCAAAATTTATTGATTGATAATTTCAATTCGAACACCAATTGTGCAACATGAAAAGAAATTGTTGGAAAAAAAGAGAGGATAAAAAAGCAGAGAAAAACGAAGGAAAAAAATTGGGAAAAGAACAGAGAAGGATAGAGAGAGAGAGACGGAGAGAGAGAGAGAGAGAGAGAGAGAGAGAGAGAGAAAGAGAGACGAGCAGAGAGAAAGAGAGACGGAGAGAGAGAACAGGGATGGAAATAAATAAATCCCTATTCAATTCCCATGTAATTAAGTTAAAATTTTATTAGAGAGGGTAATAAAGTTTCATATGTAGTATTGTATAGGGTGAAATATGATATGACATGTTGTCATCTAAAAGGAGGACACGTGAAACTCAAGACAGGGATGGACGAAGACCGAACGCAGCCATTCCGCTTGACACCGGAAAGGATAACGTTTATAAAGGTATGTTAAATGTTCCGCACCCGGAAACATTTAATAGGGAATATTCTGTAGCATTAAGAGCGACGATCCGTTACAGAGAATTTGGCATTTATGTTCACCGTTACGTATTCATCAATGGCCCTCATAATTAACATTAAAGGAGGATATGATCCTAGAACCTCCTTCCCTAGAGATAACTATAAATAGTGAGCTCAGTTATCATTGTAAGGGACACGAATTTTCTGCCAAAACTTACACTTTATTCTATACAAAGCTTTATATAATTTTAACTTCTTGCTTTTTGATCTTATCATCGTTGTGCCCAGATATATTGTTCCTGGAATTGTCATCTCTGTTATTTTCATCCATATTTCAAGGCTAAGTATAATATATTTCTTCAATTATTGTATTATTTCAGGATCAAATTAGTTCATTTGTCTAGAAACGACATAGAAATTCAACTGTATCGTTTTACGGGTAAGCAGTTTGGCGCCCACCGTGGGGCCTAGATAGCCGTGCA
This sequence comes from Nicotiana tabacum, assembly GCF_000715075.1. Classification (NCBI taxonomy): domain Eukaryota; kingdom Viridiplantae; phylum Streptophyta; class Magnoliopsida; order Solanales; family Solanaceae; genus Nicotiana; species Nicotiana tabacum. The sequence continues at coordinate 111,826,912 of NC_134096.1, read as the reverse complement.
ATTAAATTGATCCTTGCCTATTTTACTAAAGTGTTTTGATTACTTTGTCTTAGAAAAAACAAATCACGAAAAATGGCAGATAACACTGTTAACGACATACGCAACCCTGAAATTCGAGGGGATCAGCCTCATTTCGAGAATTCAATCAGTGACAGCCGCAGTGAGGGTAATGACGCCAAGCTGGTGCATGACAGGCGGTACCCTCGACAGGTTCAGGAGACAACTCCCGATGATGCGGATGGGGAGCATGTAGCGGATGCGGTAAGGGTCCTGCAAGAGCAACAAGCAATCATTCTAGGTCATCTCACACGGAATCATCAGGTTATGACGGAACTGAAGCAGGCGTTATCAGGTGCGTCAAATAATGCAAACAGACGAGATCCAATTTCTCCCGTTATTTTCGCAGACCAAACAGCGCAAAGAGTCGACAACAACACTCCCAGGGGTGAAGTTGGCTCCGACGGGGCCGGGGGAGCATATCCGATCTCAACAACGAGAACGATCCGTTCAAGGATGAACTTTTGCAGTTCATGAGGGAAGTAAATACCCGCATGGATCAAATCCTGAGCGCGCCACCGGTAGAGAAAGGCCAGAATTCGAAGAAGTATGTTCAATTACCAGACAAGCCGAGTGCGGCACCCGAACTAATCCCGAAGCGGTTCAAAATGCCTGAAATTCCAAAGTATGATGGAACTTCAGACCCGCGGAAGCATATTACTACCTACACAATGGCGGTGAAAGGAAATGATTTAGCTCATCAAGAAATTGAATCTGTAATGCTAAAGAGGTTTGGAGAAACTCTCACGAGGGGAGCTCTAACGTGGTATTCATTATTACCCGAGCATTCCATAGATTCCTTTGAGATGCTCGCAGATTCTTTCATTAAGGATTATGCTGGGGCCAGAAAAATGCAAGCCCGGAAGGCCGACATATTCAGGATCGCACAGGGAGAATCTGAATTATTATGAGAGTTTGTTACTCGATTCCAGAAAGAAAGAATGTTGTTGCCGGCCATCCCGGATGAATGGGCAGCTGAAGCATTCACTAAAGGATTGAATCCAAGAAGTTCAGACGATTCCCGAAAGCTGAAGAAGAGCCTGCTAGAATTTCAAGCAACAACTTGGGCAGATGTACACAACCGGTACAAGTCAAAGATAAGGATCTAAGATGACAAGGTCGGTTCTACATCATCGACCAAAGAACGGGAGAATAACAGAGAAAAATCAAAGGATGACTACGACGCGGATAGACAGACTTCGAGGGGCCGATTTATTCCCTACGAGCAGATCGAAGGCCGTGGCAGAAACTTCAGGGCAGCGAACAAGTTCATCGCTAATAGAGGGACCGATTGTGGTCGAAACAATAAATCACTCCAGGATAAGGAGACGTCGGGTCTCGGGATTCTTCTTACCCCGAGTTATTGGAATATAACTTCAATGTCAGTATAGTGGAGTTAGTGTTAGCCATGAGAAACATTAAAGATGCACGATTCTCGAGACCTATGAGATCTGATTCCAGCGAAAGAGATCCCAACTTATGGTGCGAGTACCATAGGATGAACGGTCACCGGACAAGGGACTGCTGACACTTCCGAGAGGAGGTGGCAACATTATTGAAGAATGGTCACCTTAGAGAATTTTGAGTGACAGAGCTAAGAACAATTATGGTCGTAATAGAGACAATGCGGAACTTCCGAAAATAGGAGAAGTACCCACACGCCAAACGATCAATATGATCTTCGGGGGGAATGAGATTAACGGTGTCATTTTTTTCGCAGCAAAGAAGACGATAGTATCGATAACTCATAATAAAAGACTCCGGGAAGATGATATCACTTTCACGGAGGAGGACGAAGACGAATTGTTGTTACCGCACAAGGACGCATTGGTAATCTCTTTAAATGTGTTAGATTTTAAGATTAAACGTGTTCTAGTGGATCCAGGAAACTCGGCTAATATCATACAATGGAGAGTATTGGAGCAAACTAAACTCACCGGAAGTATGATGACCCGGGGAGAGATTTTGCTGCTCACAAATGCTGAAGGAGTAATTAAAAAAACTCTCTTCGAAGTAATAGATGGTGACATGGGATACGATATTATCTTGGGAAGGCCATGGTTACACGAGATGAAAGCTATATCGTCAACACATCACCAATTTCTGAAGTATCCAACGCCCGAAAGAATCAAGCAGATGAGAGGTGATCAACCAGCAACCAGGGAGATGAATGCAATCTCAGTTTCCAATAGCAAAGGGAAGGAACACATGGCATAGCAATTACAGGAACCGACACCTATTCCCGAATTAGAAAGAGTTAGCCCGGAAACAGAGTTATCAAAACAATATCAGGTGCCAAGATATTTCCAAGTTCCAGAAGAGACGGACGCAACGAAGTCCACGGCAGAGGAATCGGAGCAAGTTGCATTGTTCGAGAAATTCCTAGAAAGAAAATTCCATTTGGGGACAGGACTGCACCCGGAGCTCAGGTCTGGTTTTATTGAATTCCTTAAATTTAATGCTGATTGTTTTGTATGGTCGCACGAGGATATGACAGGTACCCCGATGGAAATAGCCATGCACAAGCTGAGTTTGGATCCCAACATACCTCCAGTAAGGCAGAATAAACACCCTATTGCCGAGGCCAGGAATAAATTCATCAAAGAAGAGGTAACCCGCTTACTTAAAATCGGTTCGGTCCGAGAGGTAAGATATCCGGACTGGCTAGCCAATGTAGTAGTAGTTTCAAAGAAGAACAACAAATTTCGTATGTGCGTAGACTATAAGGATTTAAATAACGCGTGCCCAAAAGACTCATTCCCACTGCCAAATATCGATCAAATGATTGATGCCACGGCCGGGCATGAGTTGATGAGTTTTCTTGATGCTTATTCCGGGTACAACCAAATTAAGATGAACATGGAAGATAAGGAAAAAACTTTGTTTATAACAAATTTCAGTACATATTGTTACAATGTAATTCCCTTCGGCTTGAAAAACGTCGGAGCCACTTATCAACGGCTCATAAATAATATATTTGAAAAGCAAATAGGAAAAACCATGGAAGTTTATAAAGACGATAAGCTCGTTAAGTCTTTGAATGTAGGTAACCACCTTAAGTATTTACAAGAAACATTCGACATCCTGAGGAAGCATAACATGAAACTTAACCCCGAGAAGGGCGCGATCGAGGTCAGTTCTGGTAAGTTCCTTGGATTTCTGGTCTCACAAAGGGGAATTGAGGTAAACCCCAATAAAATCAAGACCATAAATGATATCTCGGATCAATTGTCAAATGTAAAGAAAGTCCAAAGGCTCACAGGAAGATTGCAGCTTTGAGCGGGTTCAATTCTCGATCATCAAAAAAATGTCATCGCTTCTTCACACTACTCAAAAAGAAGAATAATTTTGAATGGACACCGGAGTGACAACAGGCTCTGAGGAATCTGAAGAGGTACGTATCAAGCCTCTCATTGCTCTCAAAACTAAATGAAGGTGAAACACTGCTAGTCTACCTCGTGGTTTGAGAAGTTGCGGTAAGTGCGGTTCTAGTCCGGGAGGACGAAGGTACGCAGCTTTCCATTTATTATGTTAGCAAAATCTTAATGGGAGCAGAAACTCGCTACCCACATTTGGAAAAACTAGCCTTAGCTCTCGTAGTCGCTGCTCGGAAGCTGAGGCCCTATTTCCAGTGCCACCCGATATCTGTGGTGACTAATTCCCCTTTGCGGAACATCTTCCACAAAATCGAGCTCTCAGGTAGATTGGCCAAATGGGCCGTCGAAATGAGTGAATTCGACATAGAATATAAACTAAGGACTGCAATTAAGTCACAAGTCTTGGTTGACTTCATGGACGATTTTAGTCTAGGACTACTACCTCTGGCAACCAAGGAGGCAGTAATGGTTTTGGAATCGACATCGGGGGTTTGGACCTTATTTACCGACGGAGCTTCGAACGTAAAAGGTTTTGAGCTCTGAATAGTCTTAATCACGCATTCAGGGGAAACCATAAGGCAGGCCATCAGAATAATCCCCTTAACTAACAATGAAGCAGAGTATAAAGCTTTGATTACAGGTCTCGAATTGGACCGAGGACTTGATTTCGAGGTTATCGAAATCAAATATGGCTCACAGCTGGTGGTAAATCAGGTCTACGGGATCTTTGATACCAAAGAAGAATGTATGCAACAATACGTGGTAAAGGTCCAGGCTCTTTTGGAACTATTCCGGGAGTGGTCAATTACTCATATCCCAAGGGAGGATAACACAGAAGGGGATGCATTAGCAAATTTAGGATCGTCGACGGAAATAAAGGGATCAGAGTCCGGAACGGTGGTACAACTGATGAGCTCAGTCCTGGATACAGATGGTTACTATGAGGTGAATTCGGCTAATCTGGTCTGGGATTGGAGAAATGAAATAATCAACTACCTCGAGCACGGGAAGTTGCCCCATGATCCCAAAGCACCACGGGCATTACGCGCCAAAGCTGCATGTTATAGCTTCAGGAAAGGCCAATTATATAGAAAATCTTTCCAAGGCCTGCTGGCCCGGTGTTTAAGAGCGTCAGAAACTGACTATGTCATGAGAGAAATCCACGAAGGGATATGCGGAAATCACTGAGGCGCAGGGTCTTTGGTACTGAAATTGGTACGGACATGATATTATTGGCCTCGCATGGAACAAGACGCCAAAGATTTTGTACGAAAATGTGATAAGTGCCAACGCATCATCACTAGTACATCAACCGGAAGAACCCTTACATTCGATTCTGTCCCCGTGGCCGTTCATGAAATAGGGGATGGACATCGTCGGACCGCTGCCACCGGCTCCCGAAAAGGTAAGGTTTCTTTTAATTTTGACTGATTATTTTCTAAATGGATAGAAGCAGGTTCTTATCAGAAGATCGGAGAATGCGAAGTGGTCGATTTTTTGTTGTAAAATATAATTTGCAGGTTTAGAATACCAAAAGAGATAGCATGCAACAATGGGCCACAGTTTATCGGTGCAAAAGTTACAAAGTTCCTCGAAAACTTGAGAATAAAGAGGATCACATCTTCTCCTTATCATCCGAGCGCAAATGATCAAGCGGAGTCAATGAACAAAGTGATTATTCAAAACCTCAAGAAACGTTGGAAGCAGCAAAAGGCAAATGGCCTGAAGAATTTCCCGGATTTCTATGGGCCTACCGAACAACGGCCAAATCGAGCACAGGAGAAACTCCTTTTTCCTTTGTCTATGGTGCTGAAGCCCTAATCCCCGTATAAGTGGGAGAACCTACTTTGGGATATTCTCAGACAAATGGAGAATCAAACGACAAAGAAATGCTAATCAACTTGAAACTGCTCGAGAAACACAGGGACTTGGCGCATGTAAGAATGGTAGCTCAAAAGCAGAGAATGGAGCGATATTATAATCAAAGAGCCAACTTTCGTTATTTTAAAGTAGGAGACTTGGTTCTGAGGAAAGTAACCCAAAATACCCGGGAGCTCAACGCGGGGAAGCTAGGTCCAACGTGAGAAGTTCCCTACCATATTTCAGAACCAAAATGGAGACAAGTTGCCTAGCAACTGGAACCTGGCGCACCTCAAAAGATATTATTGCTGATGAACGTTAATCAAGCGGAAAGTATATGCTGCACTCTTTTTCCCTTCGATACTACGAACAACAGTAATAAGACCTTTGATAATAAGGCAGCGACAGAAAGCATACTACGAACAACAGTAATAAGACCTTTGATAATAAGGCAAATAAACAAGCTTCCACTCGGGTATGATTAGATAATCTTTGGTTCGATAGCAAATTCCCATCGGGAAGTTAAATTCGCTACCGAACAAGGGTTACCTGGCCGTTCATGAGAACAAACCACTAGAGGACTGTTAGGTATTATTTCGCTCGATAGCATGGATTCCTAAGGGGAAGTAACGTATGTTTCCGAGTGAAGGATTACCTAGCAATTCATTGGTGGAACCTTCAAAGATACAAGACTTCCATTGTTCCAATTCACACTCTTCGCATTCGAACACTGGGGGGAATGATATGAGGATACAACAACAATGACTTCCACGTCAACCGAGAAATAAAAATTCGGAAATAAAATGCATTATCGGGATCGGGGACTACGCAGCCAGCCCCGTAGAAATAATTTGTACAATATAGCCACGAGTAATGTCAATTTCTTTTTTGCATAGCAAGATGCTTATGTATTTTTTGAAATAGAAGGAATAAAATGAAATCCTTTTGCTTTTAACTTGTTTCTCGTCTAAACGATGAGCTAACTTTGTCATTTGAAAGTTAAATAGGTACTTCAAATGTTAGTGACGTAATGAACAAGAGACGTCATCTTCAAGAGCACCGTAAACTCTCTCTTATAAAAACCCTCATGTTAAAAGGTTGGTTCTGGAAGAATCAATGCCCGGAATCTAAAATTCCATCGGGGAAAAATAAACCCGAAGCCGCATATGAAAAGGACGCAAAAAGCAAACTTACGCAAATATTCATAGAAACCCTCACGTAAAAGGGAAACTTGCACACATATTCATAGAAACCCTCACGTAAAAGGGATAATACTCTGAACCAAAATGCTTTGAAGAAAAGGCATCCGAGACAACACATAGTAAAGCGCGAACAGAAAAACGTGCACTGAATTCTTGAGCAAGTGCAAAAGTTAAAGACTTGCATGGATATTCAAACGAAAGTAAGACTCAAACGATACTTGAGCAAAAAATATATCTTTATTTACAAGAATGTGCCAAAATAGTAAAAATACAAAATGGGAAAAAGAAAAGAAAAGCTAAACTGCAGCGCCTCCGAAACCAGGAGGAAGATAAGTGTCTGCATTCCTGAGAGATGTAGGTGGGTCCACTGATGGCTTGACATTTTCCCCAGTTTGGTCTTCAGTATCATCGCCTTCCGATCCCTCTTCGATTCCCGAAAATTCGAAACTAGAACCAGAAGAACCAGGAGCATCAGACTGCACCGGGAGTCCATTTTTAGCAGTCAACTCAAGCTTTCAGGCCTTAGCAATTTCAATATCAAAATCAATGATACCAGCTTTGGCCTCTTCCAAGGTTTTTCTCCTCATGTTGTACATGGCATAAGTTGTTTCAACAACGAGGGAAGTCGATCGGCGCTTAAGTTCTTCTTTGAGTTGGGAAACCTCGCCAGAAAGACTTTCCCGGGCAGACCTAGCAGACTTGAGGCTAACATCAAGGTCGCGAACAGTTGAACAAAAGAGCATGTTGTGCTCGATAGTTTTCTTATACTTCTCTTCTAGTTGGGCATGTTTCGCCTCTACAGTAGCAAGCTCTTCGATTTTGGAGTTCAAGGCTGCTTCTAAGTTAGTTACATTTTCGGCAGCAGCAACCTCGCGCTCGATTATAGCAAGAACGACGTCCTGGACTTCAGCCCATTTGGCCTTGGCTTTATCAAATCTAACCCTCAGCAGCCCAACTTCTTGGCTAAGGGTTACCACTTCTTGCTCGCTTTGCTGCAAATGAGCCTCGAAAATAACGGCCTTAGTAGCTTTGGTTTCCAACTCCAAGAGGCGGAGAACAGTTTGTTCTCGTTCCACCAAAAGCTGATTCCGTTCAGAAGTAAGTTCTTCCTTTTCACGAATCAACCTTTGAAGGCCCTCAGAAGCAAGAAAATTGGCCTATAAAACAAGAAGAAGTAAAACTTAGAATACATTCATACAAAAGTAGAAGAAGTGATGAAGAAAGAAAAGGACGTACCGTTGCGGCGTTGTGCATGGCATTGTTCAACAAGCACTCTCCCGAGAGTGCCTGAATCTTCTCCCAGTCTTTCTCTGAAGCCAAAGGCTTCAGATAATTAGCAAGCTCCACCGACCGGGATAGCAAGTTACATCCGGTAGAGACCGAAAGAGTAACGTTCCTCCTCCTTTGTGGATCTTGAGAAGGGGCAGCATTATTTTGCCCCAAAATCCCATGAACTGGGGATTGTGAAAGAGGAACACCTTCTTCATGGTCAGGTAGGGCCGATGGAGGTAATGTAGCAACCACTGGTGGAAGAGTGGATGAAGATGAAAGTGATATAACAATTGCTGGAGTTGGTGAAGGTGGAGATGAAGCTGATGGAGTTGAAGAATAAGAAGCAGTTGCATTAAATGCAGTTCCGGTTGTTGGATGCTCGCCAACCAAAGACAGCAAGGACCCGGAACTCAGCCCCGCAACATCGATTACAGCAATTGGGGCCCGAAAACGGGAGTTGCCATATTCTACCAAATCAGGTTCTCCAAAGCATCGAGACATCGTCTTTAGTTGGTGTAGCTATCTCAACAAGCCGAGCATCATGTTGAGATGACGAGGATCGTCGCCTTTTATGTAAAGAAGCTCCCTCATCAACAACTTCATCATCATCAATCATCACGATGTCTATTACCAGCCCGGAAGGAGAACCAGTCCTCATCGCCACCGGAGATGACTCGGGGGAATCAGTATTTGCCCTCTTATTCTTTTCCTCGACCGTGGAGAGACGTCTTCTATTTGTTTGCTTATCCTCCGACCGAGGACTCCGCAAAGAAGTATTTGCAGCCAAAACAGGCCTAGAGATACCTGTTCGAGTAAGTGCTTCCTAAAGCAGCCTCGCTGCATCAGCGGGATCAGCCAAAACGTCCTCCTCTGGGACAACAACAAAGCCCGTAGGTAGACCTAATTCCATGAACAAGTCAGAAGGGTTCAACGAAGTACTTCATATACAAAAAATGGAAGCAAGGTAAATTAAAATTACCAGGATGTTTGGCCTTCCACCCGTATTTAAGGGCCAGTTCTTTCCACAAACGTGTTTCGGACGTTGTGACGTCCAAGATCTTCCGAACCCACCAGTCCAAACCTTCCACCACCGGTGGGATCCATCGAGTTGTTGAAATATGCGAAGGGTGGAGAGTTGATATGAACACAAAGGAATATCTAGTAAAAAGAAATACAAAACAAAAAACTTACGAGTGTGGTTCCAAGCGGCCGAAAAAGATAAAGCCATTGTTTGAATGATGTTGTTAGTGGCAACTACAACGAACCATTCCATCCACCCACAGTCGTTGTCCTCATCTATGCTAGACAACAAAGCATGGTGGTGTCACGACCCAAACTCTCTCAGTATAATGTCGTGACGACACCTAGTCTCTACGACTAACAGTAGTGGATAACTAGTAACAATGTTGCTCGGCATGTACAATAACCAATACTCTATAAATACATAGTCTTCCCAAAACCCGAAACATCATAAGTCACAAGCTACAGAAGGAAACTAGTATCTTTATACACTAGAGTCTAACAAAAGAAGTACGAAAGTTAAATGACATAGGAGAGAACAGATGGGGGACTCCGAGGTCTGCGGACGTGACAGATGTACCTTGAAGTCTCCGTACAGCAGCAAGCACTCTCAGCTAACAGCGGGGCTGATAAGTAGTACCTGGATCTGCACACAAAACATGTGCAGAAGAGTAATATGAGTACACCATAATGGTACCCAGTAAGTGTCAAGCCTAACCTCGGTAGAATAGTGACGAGGTCAGGTCCGGGCCCTACTGGGATATAATAATAAAACATATGCTATAATAAAAATAAAGTAAAACGGAGAAGACAACAGTAAGTATTCACAAAGCAATAACAACACCGCACAATGATATAGCAACAGGGGCGCTCCCGAGATACCGTCTCGTAGTCTCAAAAGTAAATGTGCAGGGAGAACTCCCGAGGAACCGCCTCGTAGTCTCAAAAGTAAATGTGCAGGGAGAACTCCCGAGGAACCGCCTCGTAGTCTCAAAAGTAAACACACATCTCAAACCGATAGATACAACAATTAACAACAAGAATTTTACAGTTAAGACTGATAAATATCAAGGGAAAAACAGAAACATCAATTAGGCATGCTGCACAGAGTTCAAATAAACAGTTAAAGCACGTAGACATGGGATATTAGACTGAACAGGATAACTACACATATTGAAATAGTTCAATTAAGACTGAAAAACAGACTAATACTCATTTAAACAGTATAACTTCCAATTTAAGGAAAAATAGGTTGCTACTCAGTAAAATGAATCAGGTTTTACAACAAATAACTCGTGTACGTACTCGTCACCTCACGTATACGGTGCTCACATATCACAACAGTACCAAATCCTAAGGGGAGTTCCCCCACACAAGGTTAGGCAAGCCACTTACCTCGAACCAAGCTCAATAAGTCTGTAACAATTCTCTTTCCACGAATATCCAACTCTGAATGGCCCAAATCTAACCAAAATCAATTACATAACATAAATATAACTACAAGGAACTAATCTAGCTAATGAAATCAAAGCTAAAGAAAGAAATTATAAAATCGCCCTAAAACACCTCCCCGAGCCCACGTCTCGGAATCGGGTAAAAGTCACCAAATACGAACACCCATTCACTCACAAGTTCACTCGTACCAAAATTATCTAAATTCGATGTCAAAATCCCAATCAAAATCCAAAATCTTAGTTGAAGAACTTCTTCCCATTTTCCCTCAATTTTCAACACAAATTCGAAATTAAATAATGAAATTAATGATAGATTAGTGGGATATAACCAAAATCAAGTGTAGAATCATTACCCAATCGATATCTCTGAAAAACCCTCGAAATCTCGTCCAAATCCGAGCTCCCAAACTCAAGTTTTGATAAAAATGGCCAAACCCTCATTTTTGAATCTTTATATCTGCACAATTAATTCCTTCTCCGCGAACAAGGTCAAAGCCTCGCATTCGCGTTGAACAAAAAATGTTGACAAGAATTTCCTCTTTTGCGAACGCGTAGCCTCAGGGTTCCACATCTTCGCGAATGCGGGAACCACATCGCGAACGCGAAGAGTGACTCAGATGGCCTTCCCAGATGCCATACGCGAACACGAGAACTCCCTCGCGAATGCGATGAAGAAAATGTTTGCAACAAAACACCAGAAAATTTGCTATCTTCCAAAGTCCAAAAGTGATCCGTTAAGCACCCAAAACTCACCTGAGGCCCCCGGGACCTCAACCAAACATACCAACCAATCCTAAAACACCATACCAACTTAGTCGAGCCCTCAAACCACATCAAACAATGCTAAAATCACAAATCGCCCTCCAATTCAAACTTAGAGAACTTGAAACTTCAAATTTCCACAACCGATGTCGAAACCTATCAAACCACATCCGATTGACTCCAAATTTTGCACACAAGTCATACTCAACATTACGGACATACTCCAACTTCCAAAATCGGAATCTGACCCCGATATCAGAAATTCCACTACCGGTCCAAATCTCCAAAAATTCGACTTTCGCCATTTCAAGTCTAAATAAGCTACGGACCTCCAAAACACAATCCAGACATGCCCCTAAGTCCAAAATCACCTAACGGAGCTAAGGGAACCGACGGAACTCCATTCCGGAGTCGTCTTCACACAGTTTCGACTATGGTCCAAATCCTAAGGCTTAAGCTTTCGTTTAGGGACTAAGTGTCCCAAAACATGCCGAAACCAAAAACAAAACCTCCCAACAAGTTAGAGTAGCAGAAAAAAGATACGGGTGAAGCAATAAATAGGGGTTCGGGGCTATAACTCTCAAAATGACCGGCCGGGTTATTACATCCTTCCCCTCTTAAAACAACCGTTCGTCCTCGAACGAGCATAAAGACATACCTGAAGTGGTGAAAAGATGAGGATAATGGCTGCACATATCAAGCTCGGTCTCCCAAGTTGCCTCCTCGACCGACTGACCCCTCCACTGAACCTTCACGGAAGAAATGTTCTTTGACCTTAGCTTTCTGACCTGCCTGTCCAAAATAGCCACTAGCTCCTCAACATAAGATAGATCCTTGTCCAACTGGACTGAGCTGAAATCCAATACATGAGTCGGATCACCGTGATACTTCCGGAGCATAGAAACGTGGAATACCGGATGAACCCCTGCAAGGCTGGGAGGTAAGGCAACCTCATAAGCAACCTCTCCAACACGCCGCAACACCTCAAAAGGACCAATGTACCTTGGGCTCAACTTGCCCTTCTTTCTGAACCTCATAACGCCCTTCATAAGCGATACCCGAAGCAAGACCTGCTCTCCAACCATGGATGCTACATCGCGAATCTTTTGATCCGCATAACTCTTCTGTCTGGACTGGGCTGTATGAAGTCGATCCTAAATCACCTTCACCTTATCCAGGGTATCCTGGACCAAGTCTGTACCCCAATAATCTGGCCTCGCCCGGCTCGAACCAACCCACTGGGGATCGACACTGCCTACCATACAGAGCCTCACACGGTTCCATCTGAATGCTCGACTAATAACTGTTATTGTAGGCAAACTCTGCAAGTGGCAAGAACTGGTCCCATAACCCGCCAAACTCCATCACATATGCACAGAGCATATCCTCTAATATCTGAATAGTGCGCTCGGACTATCCGTCCATCTGAGGGTGAAATGTTGTGCTTAGCTCCACTCTAGTACCCAACTCATGTTGTACGGCTCTCCAGAACTGTGATGTAAATTGCGTACCCCGGTCAGAGATAATAGATATTGGTACGCCATGAAGCCTGACGATCTCACGGATGTAGATTCGAGCCAGCTGCTCGGAAGAATATGTAGTCATCACAGGAATGAAATGAGCTGACTTGGTCAGCCTATCCACAATCACCCAAATTGCATCAAACCTCCGCTGAGTCCATGGGAGTCCAACAATGAAATCCATAGTGATCCTCTCCCATTTCCACTCTGGAATCTCTAACTTCTGAAGCAACCCACCCGATCATTGATGCTCAAACTTCACCTGCTGTCAATTTAAGCACCGAGCCATATACTCCACTATGTCCTTCTTCATCCTCCTTCACCAGTAATATTGCCTCAAGTCTTGATACATCTTCGCGGCACCCGGATGAATAGAAGTATCGCGAGCTGTGAGCCTCCCGGAGAATCAACTCATGCAAACCATCTACATTAGGCACACATAGCCTACCCTGCATCCTCAATACACCATCATCCCAAATAGTGACCTCCTTAGCATCACTGTGCTGAACTGTGTCTTTAAGGACAAGCAGGTGGGGATCATCATACTGACGCTCCCTGATACGATCATAAAGAGAAGACCGAGAGACCACACAAGCCAACACTCGACTCGGATCAGAAATATCCAATCTCACAAACTGGTTGGCTAAGGCATGAACATCCAATGCTAAGGGTCTCTCTGATGTTGGAAGATATACTAAACTCCCCAAACTCTCCGTCCGGCGACTCAAAGCATCGGCCACCATATTGGTCTTTCCAGGGTGGTACAAAATGGTAATATCATAATCCTTAAGTAGCTCCAACCACCTCCGCTGACGCAAGTTAAGGTCCTTTTACTTGAACAGATGTTGCAAACTCCGATGATCGGTGTAAATCTCACAAGGAACACCATACAAATAGTGCCGCCAAATATTCAGGGCATGAACAATAGCTGCTAACTCAAGGTCATGGACATGATAGTTCTTCTCATGCACCTTCAGTTGTCTGAACGCGTAGGCAATCACCCTACCGCCCTGCATCAACATCGCACCGAGACCAATCCGCGATGCATCACAATATACAATATAAGACCCTGAACCTGTAGCCAATACCAATACTTTGGCTGTAGTCAAAGTTTTCTTGAGCTTTTGAAAGCTCTCCTCACACTCCTTTGTCCACCTGAATGGAGCACCCTTCTGGGTCAGCCTGGTCATAGGTGCTGCAATAGATGAGAATCCCTCTACAAAATGACGGTAATACACTGCCAAACCAAGAAAACTTCGAATCTCCGTAGATGATGATGGTCTAGGCCAACTCTGCACTGCTTCCACCTTCTTCGGATCCACCTGGATCCCATCACTTAATACTACATGACCCAAGAATGCCACTGAGTCTAGCCAAAACTCACACTTTGAAAATTTTTCATATAACCTCTTTTCTCTCAGGGTCTGAAGCGCAGTCATCAGGTGTTGCTCATGATCCTCCCGAGTCTCGGAGTACACAAGAATGTCGTCAATAAACACAACGACGAATGAGTCAAGATAGGGCCGAAAGCATCAAGTGCATAAAAGATGTTGGGGCATTGCTCAGCCCAAATGACATCACAAGGAACTCGTAGTGACCATATCGAGTCCTGAAAGCAGTCTTTAGGATATCTGGCTCCCGAATCTTCAGCTGATGATAGCCTGAACGTAAGTCAATCTTGGACAACACCCTGGCACCCTGTAGTTGATCAAATAAATCATCAATATGAGGCAATGTATACTTGTTCTTCATTGTAACTTTGTTCAACTGGCGGTAATCAATACACATCCGCATAGAACCATCCTTCTTCACAAATAAGACAGGAGCACCCCAAGGTGACACAATGGGCCGAATGAAGTCCTTATCAAGCAATTCTTGTAACTGTTCCTTCAACTCCTTAAACTCAGGAGGAGCCATACGATACGGAGGAATAGAGATGGGATGAGTGTCTGACAACAAATCAATATCAAAATCAATATCTATGTCGGGAAGCATGCCCAAAAGATCAGCTGGAAATACATCTGGAAAGTCCCTCACTACTGGGACTAACTGAACTATAGGGGTATCAATTCTAACATCTCTCACATAAGCTAGATACGCGTCACACCCCTTCTCAACCATTTGTTGAGCTTTAAGAAATGCAATAACTCTGTTGGAAGTATACTCTAAGGTACCTCTCCACTCAAATCGCGGTAAACCTGGCATAGCCAGCGTCATGGTCTTAGCGTGACAATCAAGAATAGGATAATGGGGCAACAACCAGTCCATGCCCAAGATAACATCAAAGTCTACCATGCTGAGTAATAATAAATCGGTTCAGGGCTCAAAACCACTAAGAGCAATCAAACACGACCGATACACGCAGCCCACAATAAGAGAATCTCCCACAGGAGTAGACACATAAATAGGGGAACTCAAAGAATCCCGAGATACGCCCAAATACGGGGTAAAATAAGAGGACACATAGGAATATTTAGAGCCTGGGTCAAATAATACCGACGCATCTCTATGACAGACTAGAATAATACCTGTAATGACATAGTCAGAAGCAACTGCCTCTGTACGAGCCGGAAGAGCATAATATCTTACCTGACCTTGACCTCCCCGACCTCCACCTCGAGCTGGCTGAGGAGGTGGGGCGGTAGCTGGTGCTGGAATCATAGCCTGAGTACCCGTTGGAGCACGTGGTGGCTGAGAAGTCTGTGGAGGTGCACCCCTCCTAAATCTGGGGCAATCCCTCACCATATGGCGAGTGTCGCCACACTCAAAATAAGATCTCGGAGAGCGTGACTGGCTCGGGACAGGTCTGCTGGACTGGCCGCTAAAAGCACCCTGAGCAAGAGGCACACTAGATACTGGCGGTGCATAATAAGGCTCATGGGGCCTAGAAGTGACCGGAATACCACTGGCGGCTGGAAGAGCTGAATGAATGGGGAAACTCCCATAACCCCTACCATGGCGAGCTGCTGGGGCACAAACACCAGAATAAGAACCAGTCTCTCAAGACCTCTTGGCCTCTCTCTCCTCTCTACCCCGAGCGAGCATTCCCTCTAATCTCCTAGCAATACCCACAACCTGCTGGTAAGAAATATCCATCTCTAGCTCCCTGACCATACTAATCCTGATACTGGGGTGGAGTCCCTCAATAAACTGACGAACCCTCTCTCGAATTGTGGCAACCAAAGCCGGTGCATGTCGGGCCAAATCACTGAAGCAAACTGCATACTTTGACACAGTCATAGCACCCTGGCACGGCTACTCAAACTCCGCGCGCCATGAGTCCCTGAGGCTTTGAGGGACATACTCTCTCAAAAACATGTCCGAGAACTGAGTCCATGTAAGTGAAGATATCTCATCCGGACTACTCAACTCATAAGCACGCTACCACTAATAAGTTGCTCCTCTAGTACGTAAAAGAAACCCCAATCGTCTCCACTATGCCCATAGTACGGAAAATATGATGACACTCCTCCAGAAAACCCTGAGCATAATCAGTAGCCAATCTGCTGAAGGTAGGTGGGTAGTACTTCTTGTACCTCTCAAGTCTGAGTTGCTATGCCTCAGAAGCGGCTGTCCTAGTCTCGTGTTGAACCGTAGCTACCGGCTGCATAGGGATGAACTCTGGGGCCTGGTCAACCTTGACCCTCTGCTCAGAAGTGCGGGCTGGGGGAGTTTGTGCCCCTCCCCTGCCTGAGATGTGGCAGGAGCAAGTGGAATCAATCCATACTGAGCTAAGGTGCTGAACATGCTCAGAAACTGGGCTAGAGTCTCCTGGAGGGCTGGTGCAGCAACAGGTATCTTAGGTGTCTGCCCTCCAGCTGGAGCTACTGGGGGCTCCTCTGTAGCAGCTCGTGCGGGTACTCTGGCTGCACCACGTGGACGTCCTCAGCCTTTACCCCGGCCCCGGCCTCTCGCGGATCTAGCAGGGGACACGGGTGCCTCATCATCAGATCCGCATGTACATGTCCTCACCATCTATGAGAGAATAGAATACAGATGTTTAGATTTTTGATGTCAACAAATTTCGCACAACAAGGAATCAAAGAAGTATAATTTTTCCTAACAGTTCCATAGCCTCCCGAAGATAAGTACAGACGTCTCCGTATCGATCCACGAGACTCTAATAAACCGGCTTGTGACTCACGACA
Organism: Nicotiana tabacum; assembly: GCF_000715075.1. Taxonomy (NCBI): domain Eukaryota; kingdom Viridiplantae; phylum Streptophyta; class Magnoliopsida; order Solanales; family Solanaceae; genus Nicotiana; species Nicotiana tabacum. Next base: position 111,810,240 of record NC_134096.1, on the reverse strand, counting down.
CCTATGAACCTAGAGCTCTGATACCAACTTGTCACAACCCAAACTCCCTCCGTATAACGTCGTGATGGCACCTAGTCTCTACGACTAGGTAAGCCTAACAAATTGCGAAATATAACAAAAACGAAAGTAAACATTGGCAACTAACAGCAGTGGATAACTGAATAACTAGTAACAATGCCGGACGGCATGTACAATAACCAATACTCTATAAATACATAATCTTCCCAAAACCCGAAATATCGTAAGTCACAAGCTACAGAAGGAAACTAGTATCTCTATACACCAGAGTCTAACAAAAGAAGTACGGAAGGTAAATGACATAGGAGAGAATAGAGGGGGGACTCCAATCTCTGCGGACGTGACAGATGTACCTTGAAGTCTCTGTACAGTAGCAAGCACTCTTAGCTAACAGCGGGGCTGATAAGTAGTACCTGGATCTGCACACAAAACATGTGCAGAAGAGTAGCATGAGTACACCAGAACGGTACCCAGTAAGTGCCAAGCCTAACCTCGGTAGAGTAGTGACGAGGTCAGGTCCGGGCCCTACTGGATATAATAATAAAACAGATGCTATAATAAAAATGAAGTAAAATGGAGAAGACAACATCAACTATTTACAAAGCAATAACAACACCGCACAATGATATAGCAAGAGGGGCGCTCCCGAGACACCGTCTCGTAGTCCCAAAAGTAAATATATAGGGAGAACTCCCGAGGTACCGCCTCGTAGTCTCAAAAGTAAATATGTAGGGAGAACTCCCGAGGAACCGCCTCGTAGTCTCAAAAGTTAATGTGCTGGGAGAAATCCCGAGGAACCGCCTCGTAGTATCAAAAGTAAATGTGTAGGGAGAATTCCTGAGGAACCGCCTCAAAGTCTCAAAAGTAAATGTGCAGGGAGAACTCCCGGGGAACCAAATCTATCAAAAATCAATTACATAACATAAATATAATTACAGGGAACTAATATAGCTAATGAAATCAAAGCTAAAGCAAGAAATTGGAAAATCTCCCTAAAAGCCTCCCCGGGTCCATGTCTCGGAATCGGGTAAAAGTCACCAAATACAAACACCCATTCACTCACAAGTTCACTCGTACCAAAATTATCCAAATCCGATGTCAAAATCCCAATCAAAACCCAAAATCTTAGTTGAAGTACTTCTTCCCATTCTCCCCCAATTTTCAACCCAAATCCGAAATTAAATAATGAAATTAATGATAGATTAGTGGGATATAACCAAAATCAAGTGTAGAATCATTACCCAATCGATGTCTCTGAAAAACCCTCGAAATCGCGTCCAAATCCGAGCTCCCAAACTTAAGTTTTGATAAAAATGGCCAAACCCTCATTTTTGAATCTTTATATCTGCCCACTTAATTCCTTCTTCGCGAACGCGGTCAAAGCTTCGCGTTCGCGTTGAACAAAAAATGTTGACCAGAACCACATCACGAAACGCGAACGCGTAGCCTCAGGGTTCCACATCTTCGCGAACGCGGGAACCACATCACGAACGCGAAGAGTGATTTAGCTGGCCTTCCCAGATACCTTACGCGAATGCGAAAACTCCCTCGCGAACGCGATGAAGAAAATGTCTGCAATAAAACACCAGAAAATCTGCTATCTTCTAAAGTCCAAATGTGCTCCGTTAAGCATCCGAAACTCACCCGAGGCCCCGGGGACCTGATCCAAACATACCAACTAATCCTAAAATACCATACGAACTTAGTCGAGCCCTCAAACCACATCAAACAACGTTAAAATCATGAATCGCCCTCCAATTCAAACTTAAAGAACTTGAAACTTCAAATTTCCACAACCGATGCCGAAACCTATCAAACCACGTCCGATTGACCCCAAATTTTGCACACAAGTCATACTCAATATTACAGATCTACTCCAACTTTCGGAATCAGAATCCGACCCCGATATCAAAAATTCCACTACCGGTCCAAATCTCCAAAAATTCGACTTTCGCCATTTCAAGTCTAAATAAGCAACGGACCACCAAACACAATCCGGACACGCCCCTAAGTTCAAAATCACCTAACGGAGCTAACAAAACTGACGAAACTCCATTCCGGAGTCGTCTTCATACAGTTTTGATTATGGTCCAAATCCTAAGGTTAAGCTTCCGTTTAGGGACTAAGTGTCCCAAAACACTCCGAAACCAAAAATAAAACCTCCGGACAAGTCACAATAGCAGAAAAAAGATATGAGGGAAGCAATAAATAGGGGTTCAAGGCTATAACTATCAAAACGACCGGCCGAATCGTTACAGGTGGCCACGCTTGCAGAGGATTATCATTCCCCCACAGAAGATTTTGGGAAATAGAGATTCATCATATGAGCTAAGGTTAGCTCCTCTCCAGTTTCCTGGCACAAGCGTCGACGATAAGCGACCGTCCTCCACACTGAAGGACTTACCTGTGCCAAACACACTTGGTAGCGAAGGCAAAACTCCGTAATCACGGAATCAAGCTCTCCATTCAAAGAAAACGCACCCAAAGTAAAATGGATACGTGTAAAAGTATGTAAAACCTTCCTTGGGAAGGGTCACTCGCTCTGATAGATCAGGAGCAATAATATCCAACTCATGGAAGCGACAGTCTTCCTTCACAGCAGGCCAGCCCATGTACGGGAGTTAGCAGTAGGGAACTTCTCTTCAAGGTCCTTTGTGGTACCGAGTTTTCTTGGGATGATGGAACCCACCGTTGGAGGAACAGAGTCCTCAGTTTTGTTCTTGTTCTTTGTAGAACCAGCACGCTTAGAGGAAGAAGACATTGAAAAAGAAGATAGAAAAGGTTTTGTGTTTGAAGAGAACTAGAGAAAGAATGGAAAGCAAAGATGCAAATAAGGAGTTCGAGAAATTATGAAATGCAAAGGAAAAGAATGTGACGTATAAGTAAAAAAATTTGGCGGCTAAATTCATGGCCATGATTGCCTCAATAATCGGCAAAAGTTGTGCTGAATCATGGGATGACACGTGTTCGGGATATTAAATGCGGAGAGACATGCATCTAATCAACTGTCAGGGACTTTCAAAGGAAGTTATAGTATTCCCGCCAAAAAGGTATTTCTACCAACTTCTCGGTAACATAAATTTATGTCTGCGGGAAGCAGGGGGGCTATCTATATAGGATGAAATATGATATGACACGTGGTCATCTAAAGGGAAGACACGTGGAACTCAAGACAGGGATGGCCGAAAATCGAACACAGTCATTTCGCTTGTCACCAGAAAGGATAACGTTCATAAAGGTATGTTAAATGCTTCGCGCCCAGTAACATTTAATAGGGAATATTCTGTAGCATTAAGAGCGACGGTCCGTTACAGAGAATTCGTTACGTATTCATCAATGACGCTCATAATTGACATTAAAGGAGGACATGATCCTAGGATATCCTTCCCTAGAGATAGCTATAAATAGTGAGCTCTGCTATCATTGTAAGGGATACGAATTTTCTCGCAAAACTTACACTTTATTCTATACAAAGAATTATATAATTTTAACTTCTTGCTTTTTGATCATATCATCGCTGTGTCCAGAAATATTGTTCCCGAAATTGTCATTTCTACTATTTGAATCCATATTTCAAGGCTAAGTATTATATATTTCTTTAATTATTGTATTATTTCAGGATCAAATTAGTTCACTTGTCTAGAAACCACGTATAAATTCAACTGTACCATTTTACGGTAAACAACTATAGGAAGGTAAAAATCCCTTTCAAGAATAACTTGTAGCCCACTATCGGATGGACAAGGGCAAGAATAAAAAATAGTTAAATTTACAACTGATAATTGAAAAATAGCCACAATTTTAAAAGTAATCTAAATTTAACCACTTTTGCATGTAAAGATAAAATTTGAACAAAAACACCCTTAAAAATTCAGAAATATTCCAGCATAATATGCTAGAGTTTGAATTTTTACATATGAGATTCTAGTATATTGTGTTGAAATTCCAACATAATATACTGAAAGTTTAAACGCAATAGTTCTATAATTCAGTATATTATGCTAGAACAACACCCTTAAGAATTCGAAAATATTCCAACATAATATGCTAGAGTTTGAATTTTTTACATATGAGATTCCAGTATAATGTGCTGGAATTTTATAATGTGCTGAAGTTCCAACATATTATGCTGGAGGTTTAAACCCAGTAACTCCATTAACCGAGTATTATTATGGAAATTTCCGTGTGCAGAGTTCCAACATAATATGCTGGAAGTTTATACACATGAGCTCCATAATCGACCATATTATGCTGGAACTTTCCGTGTTTCAGCAAAACAATGGCTATTTTTTAATGACTTTGCAAACGACGGCTATTTTTTGATTACTAGTCCAAAAAATAGCTAGCCCGTACTATTTTAACGATGGACAAAAGCTCTGCCCATTCGGGGAGGGTATCGACGAGACGAACTAGGAGTCCATTACTTAAATAATTACTAAACTTTCTGAAATTATCTAGTAAAGTTAAACTTTTTTTTTGTTTATAATAGAAAATTTATTTTACTATTTCAGCTCTCAAAAAGTTACTAAGTAGATTTCTCAAACTTTCGGGAGCTAAATACATGTTTTACTCTCCAAATTATTAATTTTTTATCCCTTTTTAATACTTTTCTAATATTATAATTGTTTTCTCTTTTTTCTCAATATTATGAACTTACCTATAGAATAAATAAATCTTATTTATAAAGTAAGAAAGAAAAAATAATTTTCAGGCATATAGAACGTTAGACAAAATAATTGAGCAAAATTTTTAATCATATATAATGTATATTAAGAATATACTTCTGTTTTGAATAATATTTTTTTGTATTACATGCATAGAGTAATTAAATTACACTAGCAATATTATTTTACTGTGCTTAATTATTTTATTCATCAATTTCATGTGCTTAAACTCTTATTTTATAACTCAAATATAATTTTTAGTACAATATTTATGTAATTAAAAAAATACTTGTAAAAAAAAGTACACCCGCAACATGCGTACGTTAAAACTGGGAGAAATTCAAAAATAGCCAGATTTACAAGTGGTAATTAAAAAATAGCCACAGTTTCAAAAGTAATCGAAATTTAGCCACTTTTCATGTAAAGATAAATCTAAACGAAAACACTGTTCAAAATCCGAAAAATATTCCAGCATAATATACTGGAGTTCTAGTATAATATACTGGAACTCCACCATAATATACTAGAGTTCCAGTTTAATATACCGGTCCAGCATAATATGCTGGAAGTTCATACACAAGTACTCCAATCTCCAGTATATTATGCTGGAACTTTTCGCGTCTTGGAGTTCCAGCATAATATGTTAGAAGTTCATACACAGGTACACCAATCTCCAGAATATTATGCTGGACCGGTCCGTATTGCAGCAAAATAGTGGCTATTTTTCAATGACTTTACAAACGCTGGCTATTTTTCAATTAGGGGTTTTTTCTTTCCTATAAACTATATGAAACTTTATTACCAAAAATGTCCATGTTTACTTAATTACCCAGTCTAAACACGTTTTGTCTACAAATTTTATATACATTTATTTAAACTAGAATCCTTTCTACAGTAGCCTTCCCTTTTTTGACGCGGAATTTTGGGATCGCGTAGGATTCTTCCGAGAATTTTGCGATGCAATCATCGCAATTGAATTAAGCCTGCTATTACGCCAATTTTTTCTATTTATCATCATCGATACTCTGATTTTCTCTGTCTCCTCTGGTTTCACATCCACAAGCGAAGGTTTTGAAAAAAATATTACAAACAATTATCTACAATTGTATTGAATTCCGCGACATAATATCAAAAATAGCTATTATGCTTCAGCTAAATGGTAATTGGGATAGCTTTGGAAGATACAGAGATTTTAATGTTGACGAAATTATAGTCAGCGATGATTCAAATTATAGTCAATTGAATTTTGCAATCGCAGAGCATCTAATGATCGATAAATCAGAAAAAATCATCGAAATCAAATACATTGTCAATGAACATTATCCTCCAATGGAAATTCGGAACGATATGGGAGTTAGAGTATACATGGAGACAAAAAATGAAAACAAAATCTTAGGAATGTATCCGCTATGTATAACAGTGCGTGATTTCGATTTGGAATGCAGTATCTCTAATTCGAACACAATTGCAGGTTTGCTCTGTTATTTCAGTGGTGATGTTTTTTTATATTTCATGTGTTCTACAATGTTTCTACAATATAGCTACAAAAATACTACATAACAAGTGTAGTTCAACTGTTATGAATATTGAAGTATTGAATTTCTCATGTTCTATAATTTTACTACAAATTATCTACAATGTATGTCTCAACCGTAGTTAGCTTTACTTGAGTGCAGGTTCATCTAGAACATTGAAGTTGATTGATATGCCAACTTCTCCGGCGATAGTGGAATATGAAAGTATCATCATAACAGAACATACGCTAAATGTTATTGAAGTAGGCCAAATCTACAAAGACAAGCAAACAATTGCCAGTGCAATGAAGCACTATTCTGTCATGAACAAGTTCCAATTTAGGGTGAAAAGGTCTAGCAAAAAAAGGTAGGAGCAGTTCAATTGTCAACATCATATTTTTGTTTAATTTGTAGTTTCTTTGTATTTTTTTTGTATAGTTTGTAATATCATTATATACAAATTGTATATAATTTATAGTTTTTTTGTATATAAATTGTTAAATATAAGATTTTTATGCTTAAACATCCTATTATTTTGTAACTATATTTTTTATAACATTCTTTAAAAAAAAATTATTCTGTAGCTACTGCCTGGTATGTGTTGGGGACAATGGTACATGACACTTCAAGTCCATCAGCATAAATGATTCGGCATTACTCAAGGTTCGAAAATTCAACAGCTTGCACACATGCTCTTTGATGGACAATACATACATACAATGCAAACCTACTGCCACGGTAGTTGGTAGCATGGTTATACTAAAATATGCTGATCCTAAGACAATTTACACACCAAAAGACATACAAATTGATATGTTGTCAGAACACGGTGTGAACTTAACATACATGCAAGCTTGGAGAGCAAATGAAAAGGCTTTGGAATTTTTGAGAGGTCATCCTGCAGATTCCTACAGTCGCTTGCCAAGTTATTTGTATATTCTGGAGAAGACTTATCCGGGGTCGGTAGTTAAATTGTAGAAGACTGACGATGACTGTTTCTTGTACGCATTTATTGCACTTAGTACGTCCATCAATGGTTGGGAGTATTGTAGGCCGGTTGTAGTAGTTGATGGGAACTTATTGAAGTCGGCATATAGGGGAATAATGTTAACGGCTAGCACAATGGATGCAGCAGGTATTGTAGATTAATTGTAGAAATATTGTTGTAAATTTGCTTTTAGTATGCATTTTTTTTTTCATCTCCAGTTATTTTATGGAAATTGAATTTCTTTTTGCCACCTGTGATAGGTAGCATATTACCACTGGCATACGCTGTTATTGATTTAGAAAATGACGCATCATGAAAGTGGTTTTTTGAGCAATTCATACATGTGCATGGTGAAAAACCAAATATGTGTGTTGTTCAGATCGGAATGAGAGTATCTTGAAGGCAACATCTATTATTTATAACGGCATGCCACATTATGCCTGCATGTGGCATATTTAGATAAATATAAGGTCAAAGTACAAGAAGGGTCATCTAAAGTTAAGCGAATTGTACTTTGCCACGGCACGATCATACACGCTTGATGAATTTAATGAAAGAATATCAAAGATTGAAGAGATCGACACGCGTGTTAAAGCATACCTATACGATATTGGCTATAACAGATGGTCTCGGGTACATGCTACGCTGAACAGATCGTGGACGATGACATCAAACATTGCAGAGTCATTGAATGCGGTAACGAAAGATGCAAGAGAGCTACCCATAGTAGAACTATTAGAGTACATGAGGACTCTTCATGAATGTTGGACTAATAAAAAGTTATTGAAAGCAAATGTTACATTCACATACCTTGGGAAAAAATACAACAAAGAGTTGGAGGACAACATGTCATTATGGCTTTTAGTACAACTTGTTTAGACTTATACAGTGTGTAAGTTGCGAGATTCAGATCTTTTAAGAAATTCCGGATGTTGGAAATTGAATTCGAAGGCTTGTGGGCTAGGTTGAATTGAAAATTTTCAGTTATGTTGTGTTATCAGACCTGTATGGGATAGGGTGACGTGAGATCAATCCCGGGTATATGCATGGTAAGGTTATACAGCGGTTTGATGGCTTTGAGAATAACTCTGGACACGTTCGAGGACGAACGTATGTTTAAGTGGGGGAGGATGTAATGACCCGACCGGTCATTTTGAGCATTTGCACTTCGCTCGATAGTTTACAGGCGTGAGTAGCTCCGTATGATATATTATGACTTATGTGAATCGTCGGTTTTGGTTTTCAGGTTATTCGGGACTGATTTGGAAGAATGATTCTAAACTAAGGAGCTTTAAATTTGAAAAAGTTGATCAAGTTTGACTTTTTAGCATTTGACCTTGGATTGGAATTTTGATGGTTCTGGTAGGTCCGTTGGGTGATTTTGGACTTAGGAGCGCGTCCGGATTGTGATTTGGAGGTCCGTAGTGGAATTTGTCTTGAAATGGCAAAAGTTACAATTTTGGAAAGTTTAACCGGGAGAGAACTTTTTGATATCGGATTCGGATTATGATTCTGGGAATTGGAATAGCTTCGTTATGTTATTTGGGACTTGTGCACAAAATTTGAAGTCATTCCGGATTAATTTGCTATGTTTCGGCACGAGTTATTGAATTTGAAAGTTCAAAGTTCATAGATTTTGATTTGATATGCGATTCGTCATTTCAATGTTGTTATGCGTGATTTGAGGCCTCGAGTAGATCTGTGTTATGTTATTGGACTTGTTGGTATATTCGGACGGGGTCCCGAGTGGCCTGGATGAGTTTTGGACGAGGTTCGGATCATTTTCACTTCATGTGCAAGGCTGAAGGCTGCTGGTTCTGGTATGATCGCACATGCGGTTGGTTTGCGCAGGTGAGATAGCCGCAGAAGCGACAAAGGCGTCGCAGATTCGAGAATAGTGCTGGGTGAGGAAGACCGCAGAAGCGGAGATTTGGACGCATATGCGATGTCGCAGATGCGGCAGCTCGAGCGCAGGTGCGGAGTTGGAGGGTGTCAGTAGAGGTCGCATGTGCGGTGGGATTTCCACACCTGCGATGGCGCAGATGCGGGCAGGGAGTCGCAGAAGTGGAAATGGTAAGGAAGCCGGGCAGCACAGGTGCGAAGTATTTTCGTAAAAGCGGTGGTTGCAGGTGCGACGAATTTTCCGCAAATGCGGATGTGTTGGGCAGAATGTTATATACAAAGGTTCGCGATTTTGGCTTCATTTTTATATTTTCAAGCTCAGATTGAGACGATTTTTGGAGCAATTTTTACCATATGAATTGGGGTAAGTGTTCTCTACTCGGTTTTGGTTATATTTCATGAATCTATCTTTGATTTTAGCTTTTGGTTGATGAATTTTAAAGAGGAAATTGGGGGTTTTGGCCTAAAGTTTCATAATATGAATTTTTGAGTTTTGAACATCGAATTTGAGTCGTAATTGAGTGAAACTAGTATGGTTGGACTCATAATTGAATGGGTTGTCGGATTTTATGAGTTTTATCGGGTTCCGAGGCGTGGGGCCGGGTGTGATTTTTGGTCGGTTTGGGTTTTGATTGAGGAATCGATCTTTATCATTTGGAATTATTTCCTTGGGCTGTATTTGATATATTTGAGTTACTTTTGGCTAGTTTTGGGTCGTTATGGGGTCGCTACATGCATGATGGCATCTTTGGAGCATCGCTTGGCTTGCTCGATATTTGGTATTGGCTTGTTCGAGGTAAGTAACTCTTTTAATCATGGAGCTGAGTGTATGAAACCCCGAACTATGTGTTATGTGATTTGTGTTGAGGTGACGTAGATGCTAGGTGACGGGCGTATGGGCGTGCACCATATGAATTGGGACTCTGTTATTTCTATGGCACTGAATAGTGGCCCTATTTTATTGATATCCGTATTTTTACCATGTGATAAAGTAATTGAGCTGTCAATCATGCTAGATATCATGTTTAGGTTTTATGTCGATACTGTTGGGGACCCATAGTGGTCGTTTCTTGCTGTCATCTCACTGATTTCATTGATATTTCGTACTCAGTCATATTCATGCATTCATATCATATCTCAGTCTCAGTTGTTATTTATTGATACATCATATCATTGTTGTCGGGCTAGTTTCATCACATTGTGAGCCCGTGAGTGAGACTGGAGAGATTGATAACTAAGTGAGGCCGAGAGCCTGATTATGAGTGACAGTTATGGGATCGGGCTGTACGCTGCAGCATGCTATATTGATTTATGCCTGGATCTGGCTTATGATAGCGCTTGGGTTATAGGAGCCCCTTCGGAATTTCTGCACACCCCCAGTGAGCGCGGTTGATTATATTGAGGGATGGATCTTCCCTGAACATGGATCTTGTCCGAAGCATTTATATACCTGGAGATGGATCTTCTCCATGGGGCCAGATTGGCCTTCCTCGGTACTGAGTGACTGATGGTCAGTGATGTATATATTCCGAGATGGGTCTTCCCTGGGCCGTATGGGACATATACAGTACCGAGTGGTTGAGCATGATGAGTGGAAAGTGTGAGACAGTGAGATTGAGTACTCTGAGAGTATGAGTACATGATTCATCTCTGAGATACATGGCATTGGCATGCACACATGACATACAAACATAGAGATTTATTTTTTCTCATGTTGTACGGTATCACGTCATCCATAACTATTTTTTTACACACATTGATATGTGGGCATAGAGAGGTATTTCTTACTTGTTATCTGGAAAGAAAATGAAACATCTTATTTGTTATTGAAAGGATTTTGAGAAAAAATATTATTTTCAAACTTATTCATATTTTTGGCAATTTCGGTAAACGATTTGGGTTTTCACTGATGTACTTGAAAGGCAGAACCATTTTCAGAAATCATGATTTTGCTGAGCATTTTTATCTCTGAATACTTCTTATATTATTTGCTTTAAGTTGATATGGATTGTTGTTGGCTATTGGTGGGAACCCGACCTTTGTATAAGCTCGTCACTACTTTCAACCTAAGGTTAGGTTTATTACTTATTGAGTACATGGGGTTGGTTGTACTCATACTACACTTCTGCACCTTGCGTGCAGATGTTGGCTGTTGATGTTGTTGTGATCGATGGGAGCTGGATTGAAGATGTACCTGCGTCCCGATTGTAGCTGCCTCTTGTTCGTGGTAGCTTTAGATCTGTAAAACTCTATTTATGACTTTATGTACTTTTCAAATAGACGATGTATTTATTTTATTTTAGCTTTGTAAATTCTATTATTAGAAGCTCATGATTTGTACTACCAGTTCTTGGGGAATGTATTAGATTCATATATTTCTTTACTTAATTGCTTTATTAATTATTATTGGAATTGATTAATGGTTAATTGGCTTGCCTAGCGGGTTGGGTTAGGTGCCATCACGACTAGTCGAATTTTGTGTCGTGACACCTTTGCTCTCCAAACTTGCATGTATGTTAAGTTCACACCGTGTTCCGACAGCATATTAGTTTGTATGTCTTTTAGTGTGTAAATTATCTTAGGATCCGCATATTTTGGTATAACCATGCTACCAACTACCGTGACAGCAGGTTTGCGTTGTATGTATGTATTGTCCATCAAAGAGTATGTGTGCAAGCTGTTGAATTTTCGAACCATGAACAATATTGAATCATTTATGCTGGTGGACTTGAAATGCCATGTACAATTGTCCCCAACACATACCAGATAGTAGCTACAGAATAAAAACAATTTAAAGAATGTTATGAAAAATGTAGTTACAAAATAATAGGCTATTTAAGCATAAAAATCTTATATTTAACAATTTATATACAAAAAAATTATAAATTATATACAATTTGTATACAATGATATTACAAACTATTCAAAAAAAAATACAAAGAAACTACAAAATAAACAAAAATATGATGTTGACAATTGAACTGTTCCTACCTTCTTACGCTAGACCTTTTCACCCTAAATTGGAACTTGTTCATGACATAATAGTGCTTCATTGCACTGACAATTATTTGCTTGTCTTTGTAGACTTGGCCTACTTCAATAATATTTGGCGTATGTTCTGTTATGATGATACTTTCATATTTCACTATCGCCGGAGATGTTGGCATATCAATCAACTTCAGTGTTCTAGATGAACCTGCACTCAATTAAAGCTAACTACGGTTGAGACATACATTGTAGATAATTTATAGTAAAATTATAGAACACGAGAAATTCAATACTTCAATACCATAACAGTTGAACTATACTTGTTATGTAGTATTTTTGTAGCTATATTGTAGAAAAATTGTAGAACACATAAAATATAAAAAAAAAAAAAAAAGATCACCACTGAAATAACAGAACAAACCTGCAATTGTGTTTGAATTAAAGATACTGCATTCCAAATCGAAATCACGCAATGTTATACATAGCGAAATCACGCAATGTTATACATAGCGGATGCATTCCTAAGCTTTTGTTTTTCTTTTTCGTCTCCATATATACTCGAACTCCCATCATTCCGAATTTCCATTAGAGGACAATGTTCGTTGACAATGTATTTGATTTCGATGATTTTTTCTGATTTATCGATCATTAGATGCTCTGCGATTGCAGAATTCAATTGACTATAATTTGAATCATCGTTGACTATAATTCCGTCAATATTAAAATTTCTGTATCTCCCAAAGCTATCCCAATTACCATTTAGCTGAAGCATAATAGCTATTTTTGACATTATGTTATGGAATTCAATTCAATTGTAAATAATTGTTTGTAATTTTTTTTTTCAAAACCTTCGCTTGTGGATGTGAAAGCAGAGAAGACAGAGGAAACCAGAGTATCGGTGATGATAAACTGAGAAAATCGGCGTAATAGTAGGCTTAATTCAATTACGATGATTGCATCGCAAAATTCTCGGAAGAATCCTACGCGATCCCAAAATCCCGCGTCTAAAAAAGGAAGGCTACTGCAGAAAGGATTCTAGTTTAAATAAATGTATATAATTTGGAGACAAAACATGTTTAGGCCGGGTAATTAAGTAAACATGAACATTTTTGGTAATAAAATTTCATATAGTGTATAGGAATGAAAAAATCTCAAAAGGATATGGAGTAGCATTTGACAGATTGGGCCAAATTTGTCTTAAAATCAGTAACCCAACTACAATCTACCCAGTCCAAAGTTCAAATGTCGTTGCATTAATCCCAAAAAATACTTCCTACAATTTGCAGTTTGCGACTGCTGTTTTTTTTTTCTTCTTATAGTTGCGATTACTTAGCAATTAGTATTTTGTTCCAACATTATACATGCCTATTAATTTTCTATTTTTTACTTTAGAAATAGTAAGACTTATTTATGAATTGAAAAACTGTGTTATATTTTTTCCTCTTAGTTCTTTCTTTTGTTTTCTTTTAATATCTAATGAAACCCTTGAATTGTTGAAATGACTTATATGACAAAGTGAACCAATATCATACATTTTAAACCATATGGGTTTGTTTTTCTTTTTTCTATTTTTTATGAGAGTTATAAGCAGATTTCACAATCATATCTCAAAATTGACATCCATAATATTATCCTTAATATATCTCATGAATTTTGCAACAACACTGCAGAGTAGCTTGCACCCAAAATTGGATACGGAACACTGAAAAGGTCCTTTAGGCCAAGTCAATTTCATAGCCATTTGTCTGCCAATGGTAAAGACGAAGAAGAAATGGGTGACACTGCCTTCTACATTGACATGGAATCTATTTTTGTTTGTATCATCTTACATGAAATTACAACAAATTGACAAATTATAGTAACGGGTTCGGCTGCATCTTTTTCAGGAGTAATATAATCAATAGAAAATATGGACCACTAATATAGTCCTATTGATGTATAACTAGACACTAACGGCTATAAACGGGATTTTGCCTCCTGTTCTGAAATTCAATTGACAGCCAAAAAATTGTATTGCCTCTTTTGCCCTTTACATGAGGAAATTTACGTAGTTTTCGTTCTTTCTCTTCATTTCCTAGTTTCCAAACATAGAGTATCCAAAAACTATATTTTCTTAATTTTAATATTGTAAAAAGTTATGAAGGCTTATTTTCTCCTTTTATGGGGGGATAAAACAAGGAGTTTGGCAAAAACAATGGCAGGTCTAACGATGTGTGTGAGCAAAAACAAGTATAAATAGAGTTAGATATGCATTTCAGAATTCACTGTTTTAATCGAAATTCATACTGTCTAAATTATAAATCTGCCACTACTTGCATGGTATGCGTGTTATTATTCTGTATTGCTGTAATAAACAATTAAACTTTCTCAAAAAACAAAACAGAAAGTTAGTAATACTTGTTTAACGAAATAGATTCTGGAAAATAAAAAAACAGTATAGGAATAAATCGAGCCCACTGAATACACAGTGTGTCCTTAAGAAAATTATTTCCCTCAAGTACCCGAGGTGCTGGAATATATCCTCCCAGGATAGAACGATTTAACTCACCGGAGTGTTGGTACCAAAAACGCCGGTGAACAGCGAGCCACTCAATGGTCGTAAAACACACTGGAAAATATTGTGCAGAAAAAGAAGAAGAAGAAGCTCAGAAAATTTCGTAAGGAAAGATTCTGGGATTCAAACTCTATTTATAGAGTTGCTGGCATTGTTTCTGAAAAGGTTTGCAACCTTTCAGAAACAGCCATGGCTGTTGGAAAGGGGTGTTTGAAATATTGCGGAAAAAATATATTTAAAATAATCCGGGAAAGAAAACGGGCCTGACCGAACCGAGTCGCGGGTCATGGGTTATTCCGGATTGAATTTTTCGTTAATTATTTAATTAATTAATTAAATAATTGAAAGAAATTTTTTCCCAAAAAGAATAATCAATCAATCTTTGACCAAATCCGAATCCGAAGCCAAAGCCGAAGCCGAAGTCGTAGCCGTAGCCGTAGCCGAAGCCGAGCCGAGCGAGCGACGGCGCGAGACTTGCCTTTTTATTAACTCTTTAAGAGCTAGAAGAAGAGCAATTATATATATACCCATCAAAAACCTTTTCTTCCTCCGATATGGGACAATGTCCCTTTGCCAAGGGAAACTTAAATATTTCATTTTTCCTCCATTTCTCATTCACCCTCTTTAAGCTACACAAGCTTAAAATTCCAACAATCCCCCACATGAATGGGGAATGGCTATAAAATAAAGGAATGCACGGACGCGTGTGTGTTTTACATGCAAGAATTAATTGCATCTGGATAAGTAGGTTTCCCTTTGAACTTTTCGTAGTGAACTTATATCGGATATACTCGGTAAATTAATAGATTTGATATCTTTGAACCGTCGAGCTTTGTTGTATACCTAGACAACATAATTCACACAATCAATCATTAACCATCTATGGTTCTCACGGTTGTGTTTGTTTCGGCCATGAACACCGCCTGGTTTCATGAGTGCTTAGAGAATGGGCCTTTACTTTCATTCCCCTTAAAGCGGCTTATACTTCGCACTCACATAGGTGATTTCTAAACGTGTAATCCTATAGACACACTATCTGGTCATATCCTGCCAGACTTAGCAAATCATTAAAACCTTTAAGCTTTGTTGACTCATCAAAAAGCCTTAATGCTTTACCTCGATTTCTGAACATTGTCTTCATCACGAGAATGGGTTGAGTTATTTGACAATGTTGAACCGTCATTCATAACTTTGTTTGATCTCTTTGAACCTAGCTCGTGGGATCTTCAGTCTGCTAGGTAGAGTTACCGTCATGATGACTTGTCCTAGACCTTAAACCCCATTCCCTTTGATGATCTTTCAACTGCCTCTCTAGATAGGCCTTTTATAAGTGGATCCGACACGTTATCTCTTGACTTTATGTAGTCAATTGTGATAACACCACTAGAGAGTAGTTGTCTAACGGTATTGTGTCTCCGTCGTATATGACGAGATTTTCCGTTATACATAACGCTCCCTGCCCTGCCTATTGCTCCTTGACTATCACAATGTATACAAATAGGTACCAAAGGTTTGGGCCAAAATGGAATATCTTCCAAGAAATTCCGAAGCCATTCAGCTTCTTCACCGGCCTTATCTAAAGCTATGAATTCAGATTCCATTGTAGAACGGGCGATGCACGTTTGTTTGGATGATTTCCAAGACACTGCTCTACCCCCAATTGTGAAAATATATCCACTCGTGGATTTAACTTCAGATGATCCAGTGATCTAATTTGCATCACTATATCCCTCGATCACGGAGGGATATTTGTTATAATGCAAGGCGTAATTTTGGGTATGTTTGAGATACGACAAAACCCGTTTCGTTGCCATCCAATGTATGTGATTGGGATTACTTGTAAACCGACTCAGTTTACTAATAGCACATACTATATCTGGTCGTGTACAATTCATGATATACATCAAACTTCCCAATACTCTTGCAAAATCCAATTGTGAGTCACTTTCACCTTCATTCTTTTGAAGTGCATAACTCACGTCAATTGGAGTCTTGGCAATTTTGAAATCCAAATACTTGAACTTGTCAAGTACCTTTTCAATGTAGTGAGACTGTAATAATGCTAGACCTTGTGGAGTCTTGCAAATTCTGATTCCTAAGATCACATCAGCAACTCCTAAGTATTTCATATCGAATTTGCTAGCCAACATGCGCTTAGTAGAATTTATATCTGCCATGTTTTTGCTCATTATCAACATGTCATCAACATATAAACAAACAATGACTTCATGACCTGGAGTATTTTTAATGTAAACACATTTGTCGCACTCGTTGATTTTAAACCCACTTGCCAACATTGTTTGGTCAAATTTGGCATGCCATTGTTTGGGTGCTTGTTTAAGTCCATAAAGTGACTTAACAAGTTTGCACACTTTCTTTTCTTTACCAGTTACCACAAAACCCTCAGGTTGTTCCATGTAAATCTCTTCCTCTAATTCTCCATTTAAGAAAGTTGTTTTAACATCCATTTGATGGATTTCAAGACCATACACGGCCGCTATTGCCACTAACACCCTAATAGATGTTATCCTCGTTACTGGCGAGTAAGTGTCAAAGTAATCAAGGCCTTCTTTTTGTCTAAAACCTTTGACAACAAGTCTTGCCTTATATTTGTCAATAGTGCCATCAGCTTTCACTTTCCGTTTAAAGATCCATTTCGAACCTAAAGGCTTATTTCCTGGAGGAAGATCT
The DNA here is from genome assembly GCF_000715075.1 of Nicotiana tabacum. Lineage (NCBI taxonomy): Eukaryota > Viridiplantae > Streptophyta > Magnoliopsida > Solanales > Solanaceae > Nicotiana > Nicotiana tabacum. Next base: position 111,792,921 of record NC_134096.1, on the reverse strand, counting down.
ACCAATTCCCATGTATGGTTATCCAAAATTGATTGAATCTCACTATTGACTGCCTCTTTCCAAAACGCTGAATCAGAAGATGACATAGCTGCTTTAAAAGTTTGAGGCTCATTTTCAAGCAAGAATGTCACAAAATCTGGTCCAAAGGAAGTAGATGTTCTTTGACGTTTGCTACGCCTTGAATCTTCTATACTTGGAGTATTTTCCTTTGGTTTTTCCCGAGGTCATTTAGGTCTTTCACTTAACGACTCACATTCAGTTTTATACGGATAGATGCTTTCAAAGAATTCAGCATTATCTGATTCCATTACCGTATTAATATGAATTTTGGGATTATCAGATTTATGAACCAAAAACTGACATGCTTTACTGTTTGTAGCATATCCAATGAAAACGCAATCAACAGTTTTTGGTCTGATTTTAACCCTTTTAGGTAAAGGAACTTGTACCTTTGCTAGACACCCTCACACTTTGAAATATTTCAAGTTGGATTTTCTTCCTTTCCATTTTTCATATGGAATAGATTGCGTTTTGCTGTGGGGTACTCTGTTGAGTATTCAGTTAGCTGTAAGGATAGCTTCGCCCCACAAACTCTGCGGTAATCCGGAACTTATTAATAAAGAATTCATCATTTCCTTTAATGTCCGATTTTTCCTTTCCGCAATTCCATTGGATTGAGGTGTGTAAGGTGCAGTAATTTGATGGATAATTCCATATTCCGAACATATTTCTGCAAATGGAAATTCATATTCTCCACCCCTATCACTTCTAATCATTTTGATCTTTTTATTCAATTGATTTTTCACTTCATTCTTGTATTGCTTAAATGCTTCAATTGCTTCATCCTTACTATTAAGCAAATAAACATAACAATATCGAGTGCAGTCGTCAATAAAAATAATAAAATACTTTTTCCCACCTCGAGATGGTGTCGACTTCATATCATAAATGTTAGTATGAATTAAGTCTAAAGGATTTGAATTCCTTTCAATAGACTTATAAGAATGTTTTACAAACTTAGACTCAACACATATTTGACATTTTGATTTATTACACTCGAATTTAGACAACACTTCTAAATTAATTAACTTCCGTAAGGTTTTGTAATTGACATGTCCTAAACGAATATGCCATAAATTATTTGACTCCAATAAATAAGAAGAAGCTGCAATTTTATCCATACTGTCAACAACCATTACATTTAGTTTGAAGAGGTCCTCTGTGAGGTAGCCCTTTCCAACATACATTTCATTTTTGCTTACAACAACTTTATCAGAAACAAATACACATTTGAATCCGTTCTTAACAAGCAAAGAAGTAGAAACTAAATTCTTCCTAATAGTAGGAACATGAAGAACGTTGTTGAGCGTTAACACCTTGCCGGAAGTCATCTTCAGGAATATCTTCCCATAACCTTCAATCTTGGCTGTTGCAGTATTTCCCATTGAAAGCTCTTCTTCGGGACCAGCAGTAGAGTAAGTCGCAAATGCTTCCTTGACAGCACAAACATGTCGAGTGGCTCCAGAGTCAATCCATCACTCCTTCAGATTTCCAACTAGGTTGCATTCCGAAAGCATTGCACATAGATCATCAATTTCATAATTCTTCTCCACTATGTTGGCCTGTCCCTTCTTCTTATACTTTTTCGGGAGACGACAATCAGGGGCTTTGTGACCGATTTTTCCACAATTGTAGCAGCTGCCCTTGAATTTCTTTTTGTTCTGCTCCTTAGTCTGTCCCGAAGACCTCTTTCTCTTGTTACTTTTTGGAGCAGTCTCCTCAACGATATTAGCTCCCATGATCGTTGAATTTTCACGAGACTTCTTCTCGGTTGTTTTGTTGTCTTCCTCAATCTTGAGACGAATCACAAGATCTTCCAACTTCATTTCTTTGCGCTTGTGCTTAAGATAGTTCTTGAAATCTCTCCACGAAGGAGGCAATTTTTCAATCATTGCAGCCACTTGAAATGCTTCATTCACGACTATACCTTCAGCAATAAGGTCATGAAAAATAAGTTGAAGCTCCTGAACTTGGATTCCAACAGTTTTACTGTCTATCATTTTATAGTCTAGAAACTTGGCAACCACGAACTTCTTCAAGCATGTATCTTCAGTCTTGTACTTCTTCTCAAGTGCGTCCCATAATTCTTTCGAAGTATTCATCGCACTGTACCACATTGTACAAGTCATCCTCTAAAGCGCTTAAGATATAGCCTTTGCAAAGAAAATCTGCCTGCTTCCACACCTCAAAAATCATAAATTTCTCGTTGTCCGGCATGTCCGCAGCAGGCACTGGAGGTTCTTCACTAGTGAATTTCTGCATACCAAGTATGGTAAGCCAGAAGAATACCCTTTGCTGCCATCTTTTGAAGTTGGCTCCGGAAAATTTCTCCGGTTTCTCTGCCGGTGGAACAGCAGTCCGGCTTGACGAGGCTATCGTCGTTGCCGCAATAGTTATCAAAAAAAACAGTATGTATAATAAATAAAATCGAAGTTTTTATATACTGTTTTACTGTTTTATATATTGTTTTAAATCTGCACAAACAAAATACAGAATATAAAAAAAATAATTACCTTAAGAATTTATAGAGTTGCTGACATTGTTTGAGGTCGCGGGTCATGGGTTATTCCGGATTGAATTTTTCGTTAATTATTTAATCCTAATCCTAATCCGTAGCCGTAGCCGTAGCCGTAGCCGTAGCCGAGCGAGCGAGCGACGACGGCGCGAGGCTTATCTTTTTCTTAACTCTTTAAGAGTTAGAAGAAGAACAATTATATATATACCCATCAAAAGCCTTTTCTTCCTCCGATATGGGACAATGTCCATTTCCCAAGAAAAACTCAAATATTTCATTTTCTCTTCATTTCTCATTCACCCTCTTTAAGCTACACAAGCTTAAAATTCCAACAATGTGTTCGAGATCCAATGAGTATTTTCTTATTCATTCATTTGTTTATTCTTTGACAATTGTATTCACCTACTTTTTTATTAGACAAAATATGCTTGGTCATTTTGGTGGTATAGTTACTATTAGAAATGTATGCTGTCAAGTACTGAAGGTAGTTGTGATAAATATGGTAGTACAGTTTAGTGAACCCCATTTACAGTTTAGTTGGGAGACATGGTGAGAAACCAATATGTACACAGATTTGGTCAAAGTTTCCCATTGCCATAACCAGGAGTCTACAGCCATAAATACTACAATCTCATCAAATTCTCAACAACCAGCTATTTTGCTCGATTCCCTTTACTTTCACATGCATCTTTCACTAGCTATCCCTTTCCCCTTTTATAAACAACTTGCCAAAAAACAATAGTCACATTTGAGTCCAAAATATTTCAATACAATAGTCTAGTCATAGATCAATTTTCATTAGCTTAGAAGGTGGAGTACTAACAATGATGCAGAGAGTTGTTTTTCAAAGAGATAAAGACAACAATCAAACCGCAGGTAGGTTCTTGGTGCATCAGAATGTGTGAAGGAAATGAAGAAAGCTGACAGCCGCAGCATCCAAAAACAGCCCATAAAGGCATATGATCAGTATCTTCTTTGATTGAACTGTTACCAATTATTGAATTGGAATTTAATCCAGGGTCATACTAACAGTTGTCACTTTAATAACACCTACCACTTTTTCACCTCCTCCCCCCGGGGAGGATTTTCAGCATCCAACCCCACCCCCTACGCCTCTCTTCAAAAAAGGACAAAGAAAGAAAAAGAAAAGAACTAGTACATTCCATTGCTCTAACTCTATATACACCACCACCACAACAACAACAACCCAGTAAAATTCTACAAATAAGGTCTGTGGAGGGTAGAATGTACGCAGATCTTACCCCTACCCCTCCGGGGTAAAGATACTGTTTCCGAGAGACCCTCAACTCAAGAAAAAGAAAATAGACAATAGAATTCGTGACGGCAACAAAAATCAAAAAGATAATATAAGCATCGTAGGAAACAGAAAATATATGAAAAATCAATAACAACAATCAGTAATAGTGCCATAGTACGATGAAAACAACATAATAACTCAAACTCTAAATACACTAATTAAGTTCAATTTCAAACAAGTTAGCACTTAGTTATATTAATTTTTACTGCTTATATCATTCTATTGAAACTCATCTTGTCATGCCCCGAACATGAGGAGTGCGATCGACGCTCAACCGAGTAAATCCAGTCGAGCAAACCTAATTTACATTAACCTCTCATCATTACTCATTCATGATTTACCAAAACATCATTAGATCATGACTTTTAAATTGAATACATTTGGCTCAATGGCCTACAATCTTTCTCATGATGGATGCGTAGCCTCATAAATAACTGTGAACATAAATACATGACAAAACTCAAATCTTTAATTACATGGCCCACAGTGTACATAGAGCTTCTATGATAATAGATACCTAAATACATAGAATGAACTAGACCCAAACACCTACTAAACCTGTAGCGGGCTCACCGTAAGCTGAGTAGTGAAGAAGATCCCTATCAAAGATCCATATCATCCTTTAGAATTATACCTGCATCTATTAAAAGATGCAGCGCCTCCGAAAAAAGGGACGTGAGTACATATGGAATAGTACTCGTATGTAAGGCAATCAAAACAACATATAAAAATACGGTGCACTCAAATAAGAGGCAAATAAGTACATCAAGAAACTACAAAACATCCAATAGAATCACATTTCAAGTCTTATTATACTTGCATCATTCTAAACTTCTTTTAGGATCAACAGAGCCATATGAACTATACGTGGAATACATAATACAATGTAATTGTAACAACATGTACAAACAAGGCCAATGAAAGTGGCACCTTCCTCTCTTATGTTTTACATATACATTTCATAGACCGTCCTTAGTGTTCACATATCATATTATACACCTATGCGTCTTATAGACCATTCACAGTATCACCTATACAATACACATGTGCATTTCACAGACCGTTCATAGTGTTCACTTACACAATACAAATACACTTATTCAAGGGTTTGAAAATACAACATGAATATGATGAATTATGGTAACAATAAAAAGGCTTAGATAGCAGTTAACATCAAGCAAATTTATTAAGAGCTTCCATTCAAATTTATAGATATTAAGTCGGGAATCCTCTATAACCACCTTCACACAAAGCGGCCATGCCGCCTCACTCCAACATGTGCGGGTGGAGGTGTATCACGATACCACAATCTCTACACAAAACGTTCATGTCGCCTCACCTCAATATATGCGGGTTGAGGTGTATCACCATACCACAATCCCTACACAAAGCGGCCATGCCGCCTCACCCCAATATATACGGGTGGAGGTGTATCACAATACCACAATCCCTACACAAAGCGGTCATGATGCCTTATCCCCAATATATACGGGTGGAGGTGTATCACAATACCATAATCCCTACTCAAAGCGACATAGTTTATCATTACATTTAAGGTCGTAATTTCTTATAAAATTGGAATACTTCATGTTCATACTCATCATGGAGAAACATAACTCATTACATTAGCACATGCATGGTAAATCAATAAGTCAATTTCATTGGCATATGGGCCCAATTCCTTTTCTTAAGGTTCATCATTATTTAACAAAGGACATCTCCCTTCCATCTCATTATTCACTCCCTTGACATCTTGAGGTTATTATCTAGGTTCATGACTCTTGGGGACTTAACAATAGAAGTCATTTACATACATTACTTCAGAAGCATACAACTATAGTTGAAACCATTGGGACATACACCACTTCATAATTTTCATTTAGGCAACGACCACATTTCATGTTCATACTATCACTTACTTGTACTTGCCATGGGTGATCATAAAATATTAAGAGTAGTTAGAATATTTAGGAAAATCATAGCCTTTACTCGCAAGAATGTAGGGGATAACACATTGGAAACAAAATTACAAATACGTACATCTCATAACCTTTCACACCATATATCACTTAATTCGTACTTTCAATCACTTACAACATTATTATTTCATTCGCTCTCTTGGTCATACATATGATTCTTCATTTATGGCACTGTAGTCGTATATCATATTCCACACTTTCATTTCTTTACTTTCACGTATTATCATCATAAACATCATCATATAGAATACTCTTGAAATATATTTCCCCAAAAAGGGCAATATACAATTTCAACTCATGAATATATAAGAACTCAAAACATATTGAAAATACCTACCAAGTATAGCACTACTTAGAACAATCATATTTGGACATGACTTGAGTACATAAGTTTTTGGATAATTCTATTTTCGGACTCAATTTGGAATAGTTGAATCAAGGCTCATTTCATAATATTTCACACATCATTTCATTTCATTTCATTGGTGCTATTAGCCGCAAGTATAACTTCCATTCTTGGCACGGTGTTCACACTTTATATCCCGAACTCACTTCTTTCACTTTCAAGCAACTTTATAGATTATCGATAATAAAAAATCTCTAATCACGGCTTTTAGTATAGCTATGAGAAATTAATAGTCTTAAGCATATTGATATTTCTAACACAAGTTGGCATAACAACCTTCACCTGAAACACTACTTAGAGTCATAAAATTTTTATACCAACTCATACTTTGAACACAATCCCGAAGGATAACATCATATGATAAGAGTATCCGGAACATATTTTGAACATATACCTTTCAACACAAAGTTTATTCGGAATAGTTGATTTATAAAGAATAACTCGGGACTTACAAGAACATCATGGAATTCAATTCAAGGAAAGAAGTTTAGCCAACATACCTCGCTTTGAGCTATCTTTAAATTACTATAACGTTCCGAAAATTCTAGCAATCCTAATCTATTTTTAAATATAATAAAATTAAACACAAATTAGGAAGGTATTCATGGTTTTAGCTCATTTGAGCATTTTATCAAACACTATGTGTGCAAATTTGGCTACAAGGTTCTTCTACAAGATTTTCTTCATTCTACAACCAAATCTTTACTTATTTGAGCTCAACAATATTTTCACAAACCTTTTTGATACATGCATGTATAAATAATGCTCTCATACCTAAGAATCATACTCCTAATCAACCATCTTCTACCCAAATTTAAAATTGAAAACTAGGGTATGGAACCTTACCTCTTAGATGAAGAACTTGTGAGATTTCCTTGTTGGATTTCAAAGCTTGGACAAGATCTTGATGAACAAAATACTTCATCTACTTCCTCTCTCTAGAACACTCTCACTTCTCTCTAAAAAATATCAGATAATTATCCCAAAATAAGCCCCAAAGCCTATTTATCAAAATGAGGTCGGGTTATAAAAATAAAAAATTAACCCTCCAAACTTAGGTGTGCGGTCGCATAATGGACCGCACAATCGGTATGCGGGTCGCACAATGGACCGCAAAATTGGTGCCTAGAACTGGGCTGCAATTGCCAGGCTATTTTGCGGTCGCATAACCAGTTTTGTGATCGCATAATGATTCTGCGGTCGCACATTTGACCACGGAATTATATTCTTCCAGCCTTTGGTAATTTGATCATAACTTCTTATAGGAGTGTCCAAATGACGAACGGTTTGAAACGATTAGAAACTAGACTCAAAAATCTTTCATTTGATAGGTAGATCATTACATAACTCCTTATACATATGTAGATATGCTCGTCCAAAATTTAAACTTGTGCGTACTCATTTGAAACTTTAGTCTATCATGAAATTTCCAACTTGACTTGGACTTAGGGCTCTCCTTTGACCCCACATTACTTATAAGATGCTTCGTACACTTATTATCATATCCAGTTGATATCCATCATATTAATAGTCCTCGTCTGCACCTAAAATAATATAATTAGCGCACATCAACTTTCTTAATAACGCTTAAGTACTTCAAAATTTTCCGGGGTATTACACATCTCACTATAAGAAATTACAATTTTTAGTATTAGAAATTCTGTATGTTTTTTACTAGAATATAAAAATTCGTAAAAATGGCCAACAATACCCCTAACGTATTGAAAATGGCTCAAAAATATCCTACGTTAACCTTTTGGTGCGCAAATGCCCCTAACGTTTGGTTTTGTGCTCAAAGTTACCCCTATATCTAACAGAACTAACCTGGTCAATTTTTTTGACTTTAAATTCGTCATGTGACATTTCTTAACCAGCCACGTGTATTATTTATATTAAATAAAACTCACATGTATCTTTTCAAATACCCAACGACCCTGACCCGCTCCTATATATTTGGACGGTCGGCTAAAAATAATTATATTTGCTAGTTAAATATATAAAAAATATACATTGATTATATATAAAAATATGTATATTATACATTAATATTTTCATATATATTTTACATGATATTATTTTTAGGAGAAATTCTACAGTATAGTTTCCCTTCAAATTTTGCATATCTTTACAAGTTTAACAAATATAAATTTTAATTTGCAAACATAAAAATGATAGTGTTCTATTTATATGACCTTCTAAAGGAGAAGCAAGGAAATATATGGAAAGAAAATTCTTTAAAACCTTTAATTATATACATATTCAACTGCTTAGCACATTAATGGACTTCACTTGATCTTTTCAATGGGAACTAATAGTGTTTTAATATATAACGATATAGCTAAAATATTAGCAAAAACTGTTGTTCCATTGTCAGATTTGCTTAATAAATTCAAGTTATAGATCATAATTAATAGAAAAACTACACCGTATAATTTTTCCTAAAAATAATATCATGTAAAATATATATATTAAAATATTAATGTATAATATACATATTTTTTATATATAATCAATATTTTTTTTATATATATTTAACTAGCAAATATAATTATTTTTAGTCGACCGCCCATATATATAGGAGCGGGTCAGAGTCGTTGGGTATTTTAAAAGATACATGTGTGTTTTATTTAATACAAATAATACACGTGGCGGGTTAAGAAAATGTCACATGGCGAAGTTAAAGTCAAAAAATTGACCAGGTTAGTTCGGTTAGATATAGTGTAAGTTTGAGCCCAAAAATAAACGTTAGGGACATTTGCGGACCAAAAAATTAACGGAGGATATTTTTGAACCACGTTACGAGTATTATTGGCACTTTTTCGTATAAAACTTTGACAAGACAAAATGACAGTTAACGAGCATAGAACGTAGAGTAGATATATTAACATGATTAACACGTAATCTCAACTAATTGAAATTGCCTATACAATTTCTTTTTCTTTTGCGATGCTATATACACGATAAATCTAGATGGTGGGCTCGCTCTTATAATCATATGAAATAATAATGCATGTAGAGTAATAATGTGACAACCCATGACCTTTGGGCGGAACTAACAATACGGGTTCGGCTGAACACAATAACTTTTATTTAAACTTTGTATTTGTCTTATAAAATTATTGAATTATGTAAAAATTATTAATTTAGAATCTAGTAAATTAAAAAATTTAGAATATTAAACCCATAAGTTTCAAATTCTGACTACGCCTCTGCCACCACTGTTGTTGGGAAGAAAGGTGTGAGCTCCGGAATCCAATCCAAGCAACGCCAGGTTCCAGTGGGAAATTCAACCTGAGCAGTGAGCAATGATTGACATAATTAAATTCTTTTTTTTTGTGTGTGTATTTGGTGGCATAATTACGTGCAAAATAAAACCTAGTATATTTTTTATTAGTATCATACTTTTATAGATTGGGAAGTCAATCTTATAAATATTTTAAGTTTTAAATGCTAAAGTTTCAGAAACTTATATATCAAAGTGTTAAATGTCATGTTTAAACAGTTCAAAGTGACACTTATTGTGCTGCCAAATTAGTCAGAATCATGATTTAACTTATGAATATAAGCTTTTTATGTGTCACAGAGACTTAAAAAAATATGTAGTGTACATCCAAACATTTTGTTTGGACAAACTTTGAAAGAAACTTTCTGAAAGTTGAAGACGTGTTATGATAGTTGTATTCTTTTGAAGATTTGTGAGTGTTTTGTTAACGGAAGAAAAGTAATAAGAACAAATCCCATGCACACTTTACACATAATTAAAATATTTTCAAATTTTTGAAAGTGATATTATTATTCAAAAAGTAATGGTTTTTGTAAGAAATTTGCACAAACACATTTCAATCAACATCAAACGAAATGCATGATTTGATGCCGCAAAGTTTATTCTTATTATTGACGTATGATCTTTGAAATTAATCATCTCTTTTGCATCTTTAATTGAGATTTATATTAAAGCATTACGTATTTTCTATTCTCTGCAAGAACTGACTTTTTTGTAAAAGAAAAGTAAAAGACGGATTCTTTTAACAAACCCATTCTTATCTTTTGGCTAGACAGATTCTTTTAAGATACTATTGGTCAAGAGGAAGTTACTTGAAGCAATTAATAATAAAATTGATCTCCGAGTTTCTATTCTGTTTCGACATAGTAAAATGGAGAGATAGAGAGACAACATCAAGTAAATGTCAAAATCTAACATTATAGTAGCAACTTTTTACCAAAGATTACATCATTAAGCTACCAACGTTATTAATTATTTTTACAGAAAAATAAAACATTCCAAGGACACAAGTGGATTTTCAAGTGATTCATTTTCACTTGTCGGTGGCCACTTGTTTTCTCCATCCCCATCTCTTTCCTCCATCTTCCGGATCCGATCACCCAGTTCGGATCTCACTCTTCCCGGCGACTTACCCGTTTTTCTCACCGACGGGCTCCTCCCTATACCCGACCCGAATCCTCCATTCTCCGTCCTCATCGCTGGTGACCTCGATCTCCTACCAGAACATTCCCCGTTATCCTTCCTCGGACCCCGAGAATCTTTTCCGGATCTGACCCGACCTGGAGACGGGTCGGATCTTCTTGCAGGCGAGCTCCCAACATTTCTTCTCAACTCTCCCTGAAAAGAACCGTTCCGGTACTTGGCCGGCGACATCTGCCGGACTTCAGTGACGTCATCTTCAGTTGTATATCGTTTATCTGTCAGTGTTGTTGTAGTTGAAATGGTATCGCTGAGAGTGGTGCTGCAGATCTCGGATACTTCTTCCGAGAGATCATGATCATGACGAGAGTGGTGGTTGAAATTAGGAATGATAGGTTTCTTCAAAATGTGATCTTTATGGGGTTTTTGTTCCATAGTATTGGGAAAATATGAGATGGGAGAGGATTTCTTGGGTATAGTTGGAGTTTCAGAAAGCACTTCTTTGACTGTCTCTTCTTCGCTCTGTTGTGAAGAATTGGATATAGTGGGAGGTACTTTGTTGTGGTTGTCACTGCTAACACAACAACCCATTTTTGGTAGCTAAAATAAAACCTGTAATGGATAAATTAGAGACTTTGTTACTTCATTGTTTGACAGTTGCTATGCGGAAACAATGAGGAAAGTTTTGGTATGGTAGTTTTAAAGGAAGAGAGCTTGTGAATGGGAAAATGTGGTTGGAATCTGGGGTTAAAGAGAAAGAGGGGAGACGGAGAGTAGTGAGTCAATGAAGTGAGAATTCATCTGGAGGAAGAAATGGTTTCCTTTAATATAGCAGGTGGAGGTGGCCCCAAATATAAATACTACATAAGCGAATAAAAAAACTTAGGTCGAAAAATAATACTCCTACCTTCATCTTCATGTTTATTGATTAAAAGAATGATCCTATGAGTAAAATTTGTAGATTTTAATATGATGCTATCACTATCTGATTATTAATAAATGACTCTTTTCATTTTTTACTCTTATGTAGTATACAAGTCAAATTATAAAAAAAAATGGAATTTTAACTACTAAATTGGTCAAATAATGTCACGTAAAATTGAGTAGGAGTCATTCAAAAATTATAACAAAATTATGGCCCAAATAAAGTTAGTAGCTTAAAAAGGTAGTTTTACATCCACAAGTTTTTAATTATCAAGCAGAAGTGCGGGAAATAAATAAATGGAGTAAATAAAAATCTTGGTTATGGAATATGGCAAATTTTTGTTCCTCCGGTGACGTCAGATGATATGGAATGTGGCAACTTAGAGGGAAGAAATTTCTAGATATCCTCACTATACCTCCAACAGATAAATGGAAAAAAAAATAGAAAAAGAAAATGATAAGAGACCCTATGAACTCAGTGTGACTTCACTTTAAGTTCCAAAGGGGGAAAAAAGTAGAAAAATAGAAGGTGGAAAATAGAACAAGGAGAAGAAGACAAAGAAGTTGTGAGTTAGAAGAAATTGCTGTATCATGTTCTGATGTTTTACTAAACACATTCATTATTAAGTGATAAAAGTACATATAATACTTATGATAGATATCATTATTCATGTATTTATCGATTTAATGCATAAAAAGTTACACATAAGTACTTTTATTTTACTAATTTCATTTTGAGAATAATTGATTGTTGTTCCATGAAATGTGTCTTATGATTAGTGCTGCAATAACCGAAAGAGTAGGAGCTTGTAGTTCTTTGTCCATCCACTTATCACATGTATAACCAGGGAACATTACATGTGCAATGTGAAACTAGTGTAATGTGTCTTGACATATATAGGCCAAAAATTAATAATTTTGACAACTTATTTTGGATATAGCAGTTTATTTGGAGCCCAAACCAATTACATCGAATTATGTAATTTATTTTATTTTATTAGCTTCAAACAAAATAATAAAACTTATTGTTTTGATTAATTTGTATTATAGGAGTAACTGTATAGGAAGTAAAAAACAAAGCACTCCCACAAATTAATTTCCTTTCCCGTGATTTTCATGTTACGTTGCTTTCTTCTCACAATCATTAAACCTGACAAGAAGAAAATTTCTTTTCCCGTGATTTTCATAAAACAATATGACAAAGGGGACTTAAATTTTTGAATATTAAATTTTGGCTTGGATAGGTGGATTCACGTCTTAGATCTGATCTCATCTAATAAAAACATACCAAATTCAATTAACTCGTACTACATTATGTTGATTCATATCATGATACACATCACGTGGGTACATATGTAAGCAGTTTTGTTTCTGTGAGAAACTACACGGTAAATAAATATAACAAATCTCATCTTCTGCATCTTTAACTCTATTCTACATTAACAAAGTTTTCTTTCTTCGTTACAAAGTTAAAAACATTTTTTTGGAATCACTCTCAATATTGAGAAATTCCGGTCAGTGATATTTGAATGCAACTTAATAAGATATTCAATCAAACTCCAAAGCTTTACGTCTTGATTGATCTAAGTTAAAGTAAAATCAATCATTTAATATTTATTTTATTACAATTTTTCATTTTCTGTTCGATTTTTTCAATAAGTTATTGTGAAATCTATCTATTATTAAAAGGAAAGAAGTTGCCATGAGAATTTGCCAAATATCGTGTGGAGAAATTGACATGTGTTATTTTTAGGACAAAATTAGTTGATCTAGGTAAATATTAGTTACATACTTTATTTGATATTAGAATTTAAAAATAGTAACCAATCCTTTAGGTGGTGTTAAGCGCCTGGAAGGAACTATAATTAAGGACAAACGCAATTAACAAAATCCCTTTTTCTTCTTCACGGTACAAATCTAGCCTCCTCCAACACCCCCAAATTCTCTCTCTAAACCCTTACAATGGACTACATAAGGCAAATCAAGAAGAAAAAAATCCTCCAATGGTGGGATTCTGTTAAAGGATTAGAATTAGAAACCTCAAAATAAAACAGAATGCATCTTTTACGAAAACCGCCATTTGCAACGGCTTTACCGCATTGCAAGCACATGCTTAAATTGAAAAGTTATGACGTTATGCATCCCACAATCTCGCACCACGATCTCAACTCCTAACCCACCAACCCTTTTGCAACGGTACGGGTTATCATTAGGATGATTTCACATCTTTTTGACATCAGTTTCCAACTTCCCAATTTAAATATATGTTATGTGGTCTATGTTCTATTCTTTCTCCCTTCAGTGCATTCCAATCAATAATTGTTGACTACAGGAGGTGAGTGTATCATTTGTAATTCATGAACAATTCTTAAATTTTTATAACAGATAATTAAGTATAATTCTCTTCGATATTCGATCTCAAAATCCTCACAAGCTATTTTTGTCGCTTTAGAAAAATCAAAGTTATATACTACACTCACCATTTTACCGTAGAGAATGTATAGTGTATTATTATGCTTACATTTGGTGAATTTGGATACATACTTTCGCAGAGATGTTCTTTGTCTTTTGCAAGATATTGTTTCATCGCTATTCTAAAAAGTCCATAGCCTGTGCATATTCATATAATTTAGGCAAATCTCTTCACTTCTCTTTGCACTTTAGACCATCCTTGATAGTTTAATGCGCCTTCACGAGAAAAAAATATATCATTTTGTAGGTACGTTAGAAATCCTTTTTCTACCACAATAAAAAGTAAACTGCCTTATGGCAATCAAATGTTGATTAATTGGCCTCTTCTTTGGAATGGAGTGAGTACCGGTATCATTCTCACATTTAAGGTATACTCTTTGTCAAATTTGGTTGAACCATTGCCAAGTAAAAAATTATTAATCGTCATGGTCTACAAAATGTTTGAATAGGTTTGAGCTTTTATGCAACAATTTAAGATTTATTTGAATTAGTGATTGGCAATTGTCAATTTTTATGTTAACTCATATTGTTCTCATGAAAAAATTATAACGCTTTTGATCGGCTCTTTACATTTTCAGTTTTAACTTTTATGTCCCACGTGGTTCTTAGATATTCCCTCAAAACCACTTTAGTGTATAATATTTATCACTTTGCTTATTATCACTTAACAATGAGATGTTTAATTAAAAGTGAAAAATATAGTGTTGATCATTCTGAATAATGTATTCATAGATGAAGTATATAAAATTAATATTCGATAATTGTGTGGACAAAAATAGACTTTATGGTCATACGGAAGGATTGCAGAGGCTTATAAGATGATAAAGAAAGGTACGCAAAGTGGTATCTCTCCAAATTTATTGACTTACACCATTCTCATATCTCAGAGCTACAACCTAGCAGATAACACGCAAGCTTTTGCCCTTTTTAGTAAGATGGTCAAAGCTTGTATCAACCCCGATATGCATATATACACCACACAAATTGCTTCTTCCTGTAGGGAAAACAAAATAAAGACAGTGAAAAGCTCTTTGATGATGCTATAATTTTAGGTTTGATACCTACCAAAGAGACATTCAGCCTCTACAACTCTTCCCTTTTTACAACCTTTATCAAAAGATGACTTTATGACTACCTGTACAAATCTATAAGGTCATAAACATAGCAAGTTGCACAATCTGTTCTATATGTATGCAACTGGATGCATCTTCTTTATATCGTTACAATAAGAAATATTTTTATTGGCCACACTCTAACATAATGCCCAAATTCTTTTTGAACTACAATACACACACCAATTTGCTACTAGAGTTAGGAGGCTTTGTGTGTAAAAAAGACAAAAATTTAAGTATTTTCGACCAATATATTGTCTAGGGCTTTAAGAATGTTATTTAAGTGGATGCAATAGATTATACATTGTCTATTTGTGGCTCTCTCATAGGGATAATCTCCTTGGAAAAAGTGGAAGCTTCTTCTACTTGACGATGACATACATGATCAAGACAATGAAAAAGGCAAAAATAAAGGCGAGATATCTAACTTTCTTCATAATATATGTGCTTAATTGCAACGAAATACAGTTCAAAGTTGGGGTACTTGCCATCAGTAGCGACTTTAGAATTTAGAGTTAATTGGTTCAACTCTTTATATATATTTGTGACAATTTTCTTCTTTCACATACACATGATCCGAGAATCATTATTTCTTCATTCTAAAAATCACATGATTTCTTATGATTTTTCCTGTCAATGGATGGTCATTAGGTACTTATAAGAATGCTCAAACGTTATTACAATCATTTTCGTTACTGTGAGAATACCCTTGTGACCAAGTACTATGGCCTGCATTTCTTGAAGCTAAATGGACCAACTCAAAAGAAGGTATTCACATACTAATATATTGAGAAGTACACAAATTAAGTTATTTAGTTGCTAAGAATTATTCACCACAAAAACTTCCAATCTGTTCAATGGTCTAGGCCCGGTTCATGATCATTGGAAATCTTTTCTACACCAATTACACTATTTATAGACGGTTCGGCTTGAAAGGATCAACTTTTGGCGGAATAACAGATAATCCAGAATAATCAATTGATCCAACAACCACTCTTAAAGGCCTTGATTTCAACTTCATATTCAGGTTTCAAAATTCATGGTTTGAAGAATTCAGGTGATAAAATTTATTTCATCAAGTTAATTATCTATTAGGAGTATTCAACTTTGATATCAATACCAATATTTGGACCGTTAATTGTAAAGATAATTTGTGTTGCAAGAAAGAATTCTAACATGAGGTGGACTTAGAATTTTGCTCATGTGTTCAACCGAACGCACATTTTTTGGCTTATATCCTAATTTCAAATATCTCAAATATTCATGACCAAACTTGAATATTTTCATAGGTTATATTGGAATTCTTATAGCTTTTTCGTTTTAGCTCTTCATAGCATGCTTTGCATTATAGTTGTACTTGGAATTATATTTTACTTTTTTAAGTGTACATATTGATTAATGGTCGTCTTGTGAGACGACTATTTGATGAAACTGAGCATAATAGATCAGTAGCTGATATGCGTGCAACAAAGAAAAATATTGTTTTGTTCAATGTTATTGTTGTTGTTGTTGAATACTGCATTTCTATTTTAACTAAAAATGCCAAGTGTTGTGATGTAACAATATTCTATACATCTGTGTTGGCATGATTTGTACCGAATTTTATATTCTGTTAATATATAAATTGAACCTACTTTTAATTGCATCTCTATCAGCGAAAGGTTCAGGCAAATGTGGGATATTATTTGTTGATCTACTGCCTGCTCATATGTACTCAAGTTCAGAATCTCTTTCTTAATCCGTTGCAGAATATAGTTTTCATTCTAAGACTATTTTGTTTTTCATTTTTATTCTTCTTTTTTTTACGCTTTGTTGAATCTCGAATGAGTTGGATCTTTTTTATTTTGTTTACCGTTAAATGTTAATTGAAAAACATGGTTGTGATTTTCTTTGTGTTAAACTGATTTTTTGCTTTAGATCTTACAGTTTTTATAAATTTTATACTGAAAATTTAATATCTTAAATTGTTCAACATATATTTTCTATATAAATATCAGCAAAAGGATTGAAGTAGAGAAGGTTGTGACCGGTTAAGTTACAATCTTTATCTATCTGTCAAGTTGCTTCATTTTATAGTAAACACAAAGAAGGTGAATAATTAACTATTATTCTATGTGACTTTTTTCCTTATATATTTTACTCAAAACTTGATGTTTAATTTTTTTTGTTGTTGTTTATAGGTCTTGGCGAGCACCATACTTCTAAGTTAGCTTCAAATTCCTTAGAATAGTACAGTCATTTGGTCTTGAATAATACTTGAGTCTCAATATTGGCCCCAAAAATTCATCTATTTTTGTTTTAATTCTTTTAAATTCGATAAATTTAATCTGTATTATATATATATATATATATTTCTATTATTTCTTTCCGCTCTTTTTTCCTTTGAATTGATCGCACGGATACCTATACTAAGTATATAATTTAAATGCCCTTTTTGCTAGTCAGTGTCTGGGATTCTTTTGGCGCCAATGAATAGACTTTAACAACTAAGGCCACCATATGAGCTTCTCATTTTTTAAGGATTCCAATGCCTGTCTAGATTCTAGTCAGACTTATAGGAGCAGACTCAACCAAAGTTATATTAACACGTGTATCCCTAAGTAACATGATTACTCATCCACAAATTAATCAACCATTTTTTTCTTATATATTCTCTCTGATAATTACAATTAATTACTATCTCATAAAATAATTATTTCATAGAAGAATCAATATAAAACAATTGTAAGAAAGTACTTGTTCTGCAAATTTGCAAATGTTGCATAAATTTATAATTACTGGCCATTAGGGGTAGAATTGGCGGCTTATGCCCTGGATTGACAGAAGGAAACGGAGATCAGAGTTACAGTTCAATTCTTAACTACTAATGTCACGCACACTTTATTTTTAATTGTCCCCAGCCCCAACTCAAAAATAATAATAATAATAATTGTAAAATAACGTAAAAAAGCTTGCACAACATGAAGCACAATTCAACTTTTTGCTACATAATAGCTGGTATTTGCAATTTTCAAATGTAAATGATCGAAATTGATAATTATATGAAGACATGTTTATATCAAGGGTCCTTTTTGTCTGGCAATAGTTGGGACTAAATGCCAGAAGCTATGGCAGCAAGTTTTTGGGAGCATGATGATGTGGCGGATCATGACAGTTATCTCTAGAATAGGGAGAAAATTCTCCTCTTTTTTTTTACTAGTCAGGCTAAGTTAGATTAGGTTGTACACTGTGACATGATTAAATGTCTGGGTGAGAATGGTATAATCTTATCTTATCTTTATTAGCTAAGGTGGAAATACATTATAGTTAGTATGATCAATTAATGAGTTAATTTGAGAATAATACTAAGTTATACAATCAGCGAATATTTTCAAGCATTTTAAAATGTCATAAAATAGTATTATTACTTATTTTGAGATGGAAGGAATAGCATGTAAGAAATTAATCTACGATTGGATAATCCAAGTTATTTTGTATGAAAGAGCATATTAAACAAAACCCTTTTTTTTTAAGAGTCTACGATACCAGAATTTCCAGTGATATTTCTAAAGTTGCTTCTCTAAATCTGGAAGGGAAAAAATTGACGGTAAGTACTGTGTTGTGTTTCCTAATTCCTAATTGTATTGTACAATTATTACCCGCACCGAATTTACCCCAATAATTAGTAAGTTCAAGAAAGTTGATAAAATATAAAGTGAGTAAATAATAGTCAAATTAGTTCCACTCTCATCACTTATAAAATTATTTGTTACTCTATTGCTTAGGTGCAAGAATAAATCTGTGGCACTCTTATATATTTACAAACTCAAAAGCCGCAACATATATAAATACATAAATGAATGAGTTCTAAGCCATTAGAAACACCGAAACGACCCAACACTTGATGCAAACAGTGGCCCTTGGCACAAGTAATAATGATGAGTATTATGGCTTAGCCTTTTTCAGATTACAGTTTAATACTCCCTCCGTTTCACTTATTTGATTGACCACGAATTTTAAGAAAAAAGATAATAATACTTTTGAATTTGTGGTGTAAAATGATGCACATATATATTGTGTGAAAATTATTTCAAAATAAGAAAAGTGGTCATTCTTTTTTGTATGAACTAAAAAAAATAGATTAACATAAATTGAAACAGTACTATATTCCTATCATAATTAAATCCGATAATTTTGGAGCACTAGCTAGGATGGAGATCTAGGAACTAATCATTTGTATTAAATGATGGAATAGTTCCAAAAGCATCTCAATGAGATCTAACGGCCAAATATAATACTATGTATATTTATCCCACATCAATGTTTGACCTTAAAGACGAATAACTTCATAACATGGCTACATGCTAGCCTTTTTTCTTCTTTCCCCCCGTTCCCCTTAACTTTAATCAAGTCAGTGGGAAATTCACTCTAAGATTTGACCCAAAAGTCGATTTGAGCTTAATACTCCTAGAGCCTATTGAAACTGATTTTAATTATTTTGACGAATGATTGCTAGATTACTGATTAAAAAAATTTAGGTTTGTAAATACTGGAAGAATATTTTCTTACAAAATTATAGAACCCGGTTGAATAAAACGTTGACTAATCAGATTATAATTCCAAAGAAGGCAAACTGTACATATTATATTCGAAAATGAAGAACTTTGGGCAACTTCAAATTCCAACGTGTAACGGGGTAGCACTGAAAAATAAAAGAGAAGATACAAAAATTTGAGAATTAGCTCGTTATTCAAGTACCAAACGACCACTTTTAGGCCCAGCACATCAGTTTCTACTTTTCATCAGTTTGAGTAGTCCACTCAAATGAAGTGGGCAATTGGGCATATGCTACGTTTATCATTGGCAGGCTGAAATCTGGTTAAGCCTTATGAATGTTTGGCAACAGAAGTCCGACTGTGTAAAGATCCCTTTACTAAAATATGTTTTTCCATTTTTCGATAAAATTAACAGATAGTTGGTCCTTATTTTTGGTTCTTTGCCATTAGTGATGTCGATAATTAAGTAATAATAATATAATGTTTTTTTTAAAGTGGTGTGACCGATTGAAATTCTGAAATTTGAGATATAATTATTATTATTGTTGCCATCAATTAAAACTCTAAGTCAATAATAGAAAATGGAACTTTCACGGTGCCTCCGAACTTAACATAAAGCAACCAACAAAAAAAAAGGAGACCATTGTCCTTGCGGTGCACATGATATATTAATATGATCTACAATAAGTGAACATCAGACAGATATATTTGCTTGTTTACCCTAAAAATTGAGTAACAATTAAACTTGTATTGTGATTTTAAGGATATGTGATTTACACCAACACCAATTGATGAACAACGAATTAAATAGATAACTTAGACAATAAAATAAAACAAATCGGTCTGCAAGCAATGCCTTGACCTCGATTCGAAGTAGCCTCGAGGTTAATTAATAAGAACAGTATATGATAGAACAAACAACGATGAATAGTGATGAACAAAGAAAACAGCGTATAGCGTATGTGTATATTCTTATCAGTGAATAATGATCCCTACAAATGATTGGACATTCTCTTTATATAGTAGAGGAAACCTAATTATGGTATGTCTCTCATTACAGAAGGAAACCGTATAAACAGCTAGTTATCCGCTTCTGATTTGGTCCGTTCTGAGATTCACGCCATGATTCTCGACCGATCACGGATATCCATTCCGAGATTCACGTCGTGATCTTTGACCAGTTACCGATATCTCGTCATTCTGTTATTATGCACCCCTCGAAGTTGGTCATACTTGATCTCGATTATTGTTGGTCTCGGTCTCAACGTACACTTCAATCTCTAGGCTTGATGTCTCATCTTCGAGCCGTGGTCCGATTTATTACGAGGCTACCTCCCGATGCAACTCCCTTGTCTCGATCAAACAGCAAAATCGGGTAGGCCCAATTTTGACCGAATACAGATAGTCCCCTCGTTTCTTGAAGTATAACGAGAAGAAACAAATTTGAGACTTCGATTTAATGACGTCAACATCGTGACGTAAGCGACAGAAGCGTCGCGTCTGCACAGTTCCCAAAGTCATTAATTAACGCCAGTTAATAGTCGGCCACTAGTGCTTTCAAACCGTTAAAGTGGCTATTATAAATAAACCACCTTCATAATATTCTCAAATTTTACTTTCAAACTTCTTCTAATCTTCAAAATCTTCTTTTATCTTCTTCAAGTTTATCAATTTCAACGGCTTCCGTTTACCAATCTCTTATTAAAACACAAATTCCTCCTTCTTCACCCTTCAACCTCATATAGCAATGGCAACATCAAAGACCATTCCTCAAGAAGAAAAATCTTCCGTATCGCGGCCGGACGGTGATAAAATACCGGTGGAGCCACGTATCGAAGAGTGCATTCCCGAGTCGTGTGAACTTACTTCCGAATTTAAAGTCAAAAAAACCCTCTTCGGTTACCGGCCAATGCGAGCCCATGTCTAGATACATTTGTTTGATATCCGAATGCGATCTCGAGCTGGTGAAAAAGGACTGCCACTGGGAGAATAAAGAGGTGGTGATTCCTACACCCGAATAGGACATCACCACTCATGTGAAATGGTTCTTAAGTGTGTATACATACCCTTTCACACTGGGCCCCGTCGATCCTGTCATAATCGAGTTCTGCCACCAGTACCGGGTAACCTTAGGCCAAATCTACCCCTCTTTTTGACGCATCGTCAATTTGCTTAGATTCTTCTCGAGCAAGATCGAGGGGGTGTCTTTCACCCTCAATCATCTCATTAGGCTATACAGCCCCTGTCTTTATCAGGGCGGACTGATAAGGCTTCAGTGCCGGGCCACGAAGGTGCTATTCTCGAGCATAGACGAGGACAAGGACCGAAGATAGATGTGCCGATTTTTCTGAGTCAGGACCTTCGATTTAATACCCGCCGAGAAGATGCCATTCCCCAAAGAATGGAACATGAAGCATAAGTAGAACTTCACCGATATCATTCGGTCACTTGTTATATTTTCTTTACCTCTTTTCATCTATATTCTTCTTTATGGTGCAGCTTACCTATGGTTTCCTGGTGCGGTCCCGGACCTTGCAGGTTGGGTTCGACAACTAGTTTCGATCTCTTCGTATGCTGAGCGCTCATGGCGTGATTAGGCCAAGGGTCGATAGGAGGCCAAAAATCATGGTAAGTTCCCCTGTCCGAGTTTGATGTTTTGTTGTGAAATACTTCATTTTAACTCAATTTCTTCCCATACAGGTCTTGGAGATAGTGTCGTTATGAGGTCGTCTCCCCTCGGTGAAGATGAGGTCCTGAAGCCGACCAAATATAAGAAAAGGAGAAGGGCCTCGCCGCCAGATACCCCAAGGCCTAAGAAAAGTAGGGCTCGAAAGTCGAGGACTGATCTCGCCGTTCTGCCTGCCGATGTAGTCCAAAAGCTACGAGATGAAGACGAGGAGGGAGAAGATACTGACTGCCTGCTGGTGGCTTGGAAGAGGGGAAGCATTGAAGCTTCGAAAGCTGCTGAGCCAGTGACGGTCGAGGTGGTTCAGCCACAGCTCGAGGTGATCTCGGGGGAAGATCCGAGGAGAGTCCTCGAATCATCGGGTATTGATGATGCCCCCTGCCGTAATGAGCAACCGGCGGGTGTGCCCGAAGGGTCTTGCTCTAAGGTCCTTCAAAGAGAAGAGAATGCCCCAAGTGACTCGCTCGGGGTAATTATTATCGACGATTCGCCTATCGGCCCCAAGTTTTCTGATGGGCAGTTTCAGGATGCTCGATCCATGGGAACCCCCGATGTGGGGACGGCCCCCGAAAGGGATGACATATTTTGTGGCTACTTCACGGGGGTCGATGATATTTTCGACCTTGACGCATCACTCATTTTTTTGTAAGGCTCTGCGGCTTTTGAACCAGGTGAGTTTTTTCCCATGTTACCATGCTTGTGTTTTTTCTTATTTCTCTAAGTCTTATTCCCTTCCTTCCTATACAGGCTACGGCGCTCCATCGAGAAGCTTCCTCCAAATACCGAGTTGAGCTGGCTCGATGTGAAGCTAATCTCAAAAAGCTTGCGGAGGAGAGAGACGCCCCCAAACCCTTCTATGTGCAAAAAGAAGAGGAGACCAGACCGAGCTCATCGAACGGGTAAGGTAAATTTTTGGGAGCTTGTTATGTATCAATTTGATATTGGCGCTTAACACTTTTATCCTGAAGGTTCAGGAGAAGGCCGAATTGGTTGAGCAGTTTCGTGAGGAGGCCAAGATGAAAAAGGCAGAAATTTTGGGTTGGAATCATAGCATGGACTGTCTCGCCTCGGAGAAAGATGTGGTTCGGTCTCAACTATTTTCGGTTGAGCGTCAACTCTAAAGTGTGAGACTTGGGAGAGTTAGGCCCGAGCCCAGAAGGTCGAAGAGCTCGAAACTCGGTTGGCCGCTGAAATTGCAAGGGCCACATCAGAGGCAGAGGTGCTCGTGGGCTCCTATTGAGCTGACGCTGAAGCCGCTAACACACGGGCAAAGGAAATTTTTGACGCTGCTGAGGTTAGATTGTCCCGTGTTACCGAGCACGCTAGGCGCCAGTCTCGAAGAGAGACTTTTGAGGAGGTACATGCCCGTGGCTTCGATCTCACGGCTGATATCGAGAATGCGAAGGTTTGGAGGATAAGGTCGGGGCTTTTCTTTTCGATGATAAAAACTCTGCGACTGGATCCAAGAGCGGAGGAGATGAAGATAATGTTCTCGAAGATATGACTCCCGAGGCGGACTAAGCACTTAGGATTTTTTTCTTCTTTTATTTTTTGTGTAAGACCCTGTGTGGTCTTTATAAATACTTTGCATATATAAAAGACTCATTTTCTTTCCGATTTTTGACTTATGATAAATTCTGTTTTGCCTTTGTCTTGTAAAGACTTTATTGCAATCGTTTGTTGTAGCCTCTACAATCGAGTGAGCGATAAATCAAACTCAGAGTAGAATAAACCCTTGGGTTTTTTAGTTAAGCGAGGGCGAGTCCCCGAGCTCAACAATAAGTTCAGGGTTTTGATTTTGGACGGCTTGATCGAAGCCGTAATTGTACTATTTTTCAAAATCGAGTTCGAGTAAGTTTCGAACTCACAATAACTGACCCCTTAAGATTTTATATCAAATAATGATGAATCCTCGAGCTATGTTCAAGACAATTTTATTTGAGCTCGGAATAGTGGAACCCTTAGGTCCGAATTGAGTAAGAACAAAATCTCGAACTCTAAGTGTATTGGCCCTTAGGCTCTTTAGATTGGGCCGCTTTGGCCTCTAAAAGATGGCTATTTTTTCCTTTTTTCGGCTTAGTAGACTTAGTAAAAAATTTCTTTATGCCTTAACACGTATTCTTCACCTATTGGGTTTTTTGAGGGTTCGATGTAGATTGAAACCCCTTTGCTTTTTATGCCTCAACACGTTTGTGTTAAGATAATTTGATACCTCTTAAAATTTTTTGAGGGCTAATTTTATCGAAACCATTTTGATTACTTGCCGAGGGTAGCCCCTTTTAACCGATTTTTCAAAGAATTTGAAGGCCTATATTTATTGCGGGATTCGGACGTCTCCGAACCACCTTAATTTGGCTGTAGCCTTTGGGTATGCTTCCTGGGCTTATCGAAGTATTAGTCCCCGATAATGATGGCCTTGGCCTATAGATCGAGGGGTGCCTCTTTGAGGTCTTATGAATTCGAGTTTAGATTACTCGAATTTGTCGATCATCTATGGTAGTCCCTGAGTGCACGAGGTATATTTGCACTTGGCCCTTGAGCTATTTCTCACAAAATCATAAGTATGGAGCTTGTATAGTAGAAAATTTTCTTCGAGACACAAGATGTTTAATACAAAAAGAATGCTTCTTTGTATAATTTATACATGCGTACATGTTTCGCCATCGGGGCTCGACTAATCTATACGGACACGGTTCATTTGACCGTTTGGCACATTACAAAGTTTCTCTATCGAGACCCTTTGACATGAAGTATTTTTCTCGAAAGTGTAACATCCTAAGGTGATGCCCCTTAGTATTCGAGGTCGATTGTAAAGAAGCCTTGGATACTGTTAAATTGTCCTTAGGTAGCACATAATTGTTGCCTCATTAAAAACTTCGCCAGAAAAACCCACTTGGGACAAAATCCGATCTAAGGGAAAAGATTGCAACGCGTTCTTTAAATTCTGAGGTTTCGATATCTTCGATCGATCATGTGCAGTAAGTTAATGTCGAATATGTAAATGTAAAAAGGGAATAAAGTCATACCTTAGCAATAATACCGTTTGAGAAACGATATGATCAAATTATTTGGCAGTCGTTCGTCGTCCATCGTGCCGAGCTTATAAGATCCCTTTCCAACGATGTCGAGGACTTGGTAGGGTCCTTCCCAATTTGGGTCGAGTTCCCTTCATTAGGATCTCGAGTGTTGATGGTGACTTTCCTCAGGACTAAGTCCCCGACTCTGAAGTGGCGAAGGTTGGTTCTCCTATTATAATATCTTTCGATTCGTTGCTTTTGTACAGCCATTCGAACGAGTGCGGATTCTCGTTTTTCATCTAATAATTCGAGGTTAGTATTCATAGCCTTGTGATTTGACTCTTCTGTTGTATGTCGAAACCTGGCGTTGGGTTCCCCGACTTCGGCCGGAATCAAAGCTTCAGAGCAATATATTAAGGAGAACGGGGTTGCCCCCGTACTGGACTTTATTGTTATTCGATATGCCTAGAGAACTTCGGGTATAAGTTCTCTCCATTTCCCCTTAGCGTCGTTCAACCTTTTCTTTAGATTTTGAATGATAGACTTGTTCGTCGATTCGGCCTGTCCGTTCCCACTAGGGTGATATTGTGTTGATAACATCCTTTTTATTTTATGGTCTTCGAGGAATTTTGTCACTTTACTGCCGATAAAATATTTTCCATTGTCACACGCTATTTCGGCGGGTATCCCAAATCGACATATGATATGATCCCAGATGAAGTCTATGACCTTTTTCTCTCTCACTTTCTCGAACGTATGTGCTTCACCCCATTTAGGAAATAGTCAGTCATAAATAAAATGAACTTAGCTTTACCTGGAGCCGATGGCAGAGGGCCGACGATATTCATTCCCCATTTCATGAACGGCCATGGGGATAAGACTAAATGAAGTTGTTCTCCGGGCTAATGGATTATCGGTGCAAACCTTTGACATTTATCACATTTTCGAACAAACTCCTTAGTGTCTTTTTCCATGTTATCCCAGTAGTATCCTGCTCTGATGATTTTGTAAATTAGTGATTCGGTACCAGAGTGGTTCCCACAAGTGCCTTCATGGACTTCTCGTAAAACATAATCGGTGTCCCCTGGTCTTAAGCACATTGCCAATGGTCTATCGAATATACTTCTGTATAATGTTCCATCTTCAGCCAATGAGAATCGAGCAGCTTTGGTTCGTAGGGCCCTCGATTCTTTAGGGTCCGATGGGAGCTTTCCGTTCTTCAAGTATCCAATATATTTATTCCTCCAATCCCAGGTTAAGCTTGTGGAGTTTATCTCGGCATGACCTTCGTCGATCACGAATCTCGAGAGTTGAACGACAGTCCCCGAGCTGATCTCATCTTCCTCGACCGATGACCCTAGATTTGCAAGTGCATCGGCCTAACTGTTTTGTTTTCGAGGTACATGTTGTAAAGTCCATTCCTTGAAACGGTGCATGGTTACCTGTAACTTGTCCAAATACCTTTACATTCTATCCTCTCGAACTTCAAAGGTTTTGTTTACTTGGTTCACTACCAGTAAAGAGTCATAATTGGCTTCAATGACTTCTGCTCCCAAGCTTTTAGTTAGCTCGAGACCTGCAATCATGGCCTCGTACTCGGCCTCATTGTTAGTCAACTTAGAAGTTTTGATAGATTGCCTAATAATGCTACCTGTGGGCGGCTTCAAAATGATGCCTAGCTCGGACCCCTTAACGTTCAAAGCATCGTCTGTGAAAAGGTTCCATACCCCCGATGATGTACCCGATTTTAACAATAGTTCCTTTTCGACTTCGGGTACGAGGGCTGGCGTGAAGTCGATCATGAAGTCCGCTAAAATTTGAGACTTGATGGCCGTCCGGGGTTGATATTCGATATCGTACCCACTGAGTTCGATGACCCATTTGGCCAATCGGCCCGATAGTTTGGGCTTGTGCAAAATATGACGAAGTGAGTAAGTGGTTAATACGCATATGCGGTGACATTGAAAGCATGGTCTTAACTTTCTAGAGGTGCTTATCAGTGCAAGTGCCAATTTCTCTAAGTGTGGGTATCTAGTTTCTGCTTCTCCTAAGGTTCGACTTACATAATAAACGGGAAATTGCATACCTTGCTCTTCTCGAATATGGACACCACTTACCGCGATTTCCGATACTGCCAAGTACAAGTAAAGTTTCTCATCTGCCTTTGGAGTGTGAAGCAGTGGTGGACTCGATAGGTATCGCTTTAATTCCACTAATGTTTGTTGACATCCCGAGGTCCAGGCGAAATCGTTCTTCTTTTTGATCAGAGAGAGAAACCAGTGGCTTCGATCTGACGACCTCGAAATGAATCGGCCTAAGGCAACTATCTGTCCAGTTAGCCTTTGCATGGCTCTTACACTGTCCACGACGGTAATGTCTTCGATGGCCTTGATTTTATCGGGGTTGATCTCGATCCCCCGATTCGATACCATGAAGCCAAGGAACTTGCCCGAAACAACCCCGGAGGCACACTTCTCGGGGTTGAGCTTCATGTTGTATTTCCTTAAAATCTCAAACGTTTCCTGCAAATGAGCCAAATGGTCCTCTGCGCACAGGGACTTAACTAGCATGTCATCAATATAAACTTCCAATGATTTACCTATTTGTTCTTCGAACATCTCATTTACTAGGCGTTGGTAAGTAGCTCCTGTATATTTTAGCCCGAAGGGCATTACATTATAACAATAGGTTCCATACTTGGTGATAAATGAAGTTTTTTCTTGTTCCTCCGGGTTCATTTGGATTTGATTGTACCCGGAATAGGCATCGAGAAAAGTAAGGATCCGACGACCGTGGCATCGATCATGCGATCGATGTTAGGCAGTGGAAAAGAATCTTTGGGGCACGCCTTGTTTAAATCCTTATAGTCTACACACATTCTAAGTTTGTTTTCCTTTTTAGGGACTACAACTACATTGGCTAACCATTTGGGATATTTCACTTCCCAAATGGACCCTATTTTGAGAAGTTTAGTTACCTCGTCCTTTATGAATGTGTGCTTTACCTCGGACGGGGGTCTTCTCTTTTGCTTTACCGATTTAAACCTAGGGTCCAGGCTTAGCCGATGCGTCGTTATCTCCGGTGGGATCCCTGTCATGTCTAAATGGGACCAAGCAAAACAATCTATGTTATCATTAAGAAATTGAATAAGATTTTTCCTAAGTTCGGGGGTTAACCCCGTTCCGAGGTATACCTTTTCGCTCGGGCAAGTACTCGATCAATATAACCTGTTCCAGCTCTTCGACCGTTGATTTGGTGGCGTCAGAATCTTCGGGAACAATAAAAGTTCGAGGGGTCAGAAAATCCTCCTCTTCTTCTTTTATCTCCTACTTCCCTGATTCGGTCGAGGCTGGTGGCTGTGATTGCTATTTGACTTCCTGTTTGCCTTTGATACTTGACCTTTCTGAGGTTAATAGTGTTGATATCGGCATTACCTCATCGATCGCAAACATTTCCTTTGCAGCATGCTGCTTCCCGTATATTATTTTTACACCGGCCGACGTCGGGAATTTCATTATTTGGTGAAGAGTCGAAGGGACTGCCCTCATATTGTGGATCCAAGGCCTTCCGAGTAGGGCATCGTACCTGAAGTTGCCCTCGATTACGTGGAACTTGGTATCTTGAATGGTTCCAGTCACGTTCACTGGTAGAATAATCTCCCCTTTAGTTGTTTCACTGGCCATATTGAAGCCGTTTAAGACCCGAGTTGCGGGCATGATTTGATTTAGTAGGCCAAGCTGCTCCACAACCCTAGATCGGATGATATTCGCCGAGCTACACGGATCCACTAAAACACGCTTAACTTGAACTTTATTTAATAAGATAGAAATTACCAGAGCGTCGTTGTGGGGCTCAGAAATGCCTTCTGCTTCTTCGTCGTTGAATGATAAAGTGCCTTCGGGCACATAATATCGGGTTCGTTTTTTCCTAGTGATTGATACCTTAGTGTGTTTGAATATAGGTCCCTGTGGGATGTCGAACCCACTGACGATCATATGAATGACATGTTGGGGTTCCTCCTTTTAATTTTTCCTATTGGCGTCCCTTTCTCTGAAATGATTCTTGGCTCGATCGCTGAGGAATTCTCAAAATGGCCCTTATTGAATAGACGGGCTACCTCCTCCCTTAATTGCGTGCAATCCTCAGTCTTGTGACCATGTGTGCCATGATACTTGCACAAAAAATTTGAGTTTCTTTAGGAAGGATCAGTTTGTATGGGTCTGGGCCACCTAGTATCTTTGGTAATTATGATTGCCGATACAATTCCCGATGCATCGATGCTAAAGTTATATTCCGATAATCGAGGTGCCTCTGTGGGATCTACATACTTGTCAAAACCACTCTTGCTCATAAGTCCCTCAGAATTCTATCTTCGATCACTTTTTTGATCGTTCCGGGCGGAATTGCATACTGAACCATTGTTCCTTTGATCTGTGGTATATGGTTGATACCAGTCTCTGTTCGATCTTGGCTCCCTATCAACGTCCCTTTGATTTTTAACTGCCGACCTGTTTGGATGTACTGAACCGGAAGGGGCTCCTAATTGGTCGTCCTCGACCCTGATCTTCGATTGATATCGATTGTGCACATCTACCCAAGTTACAGCTGGATACTCGATCAAAATTTGTTTCAACTAACGTGATGCTATCGAACTCCGCTCATTCAACCCTTGGGTGAAATCTTGAACGACCCAATCATCTGTAACCGGTGGTAACTCTATGTGTTCCATTTGAAATCGGGACACGAACTCCCTCAGCATTTCATTATCCCTTTCTCTTATCTTGAAAATGTCTGATTTCCTCGTTGCGACCTTTATGGCTCCGATGTGTGCCTTTACGAAAGAATCTGCTAACATGGCAAATGAGTCAATGGAATTTGGTGGCAAGTTGTGATACCAAATCATTGCTCTATTCGAAAGGGTTTCTCCGAATTTTTTCAACAACACAGATTCAATTTCATCATCTTCTAAGTCGTTACCCTTGAAGGCGCATGTATATGAAGTAATATGCTCATTGGGATCGGTGGTCCCATTATATTTGGGTATGTCTGGCATACAAAACTTCTTTGGAATAGGCTTCAGAGCCGCACTTGGAGGAAATGGCTTTTGTACAAACTTCTCCGAATCTATCCCTTTCAAGATTGGCGGTTCCCCCGGTATCTGGTCAACTCGAGAGTTGTATGTCTCCATTTTTTATCGTTGGATTCGATTCTCTTTTCCCCTGATTCAATTCTTTTGATGAGCTCCTCGAACATTTTCATTACCGCAGGATCAGTCCTCGTTTCGTTACCATTCGACCTTTCCGGTACTGGCTCGATACGGCGAGTAATTTCTGGCTCGACCCTATTTGGAGCCCTATGTTGATTTTGTAACTGGGCAATAGCGGTCTGCTGAGCCTAAAGCATCTCGAATATCACTTGGAGACTGACTCCTTCGTCTACTCTTCCATGTGTTCCTTGGTCACTAGTTCGGCCTTCTATGCGTACGCTTCCATCGAGACCTGCACCTAAGTCCGCATTTAGTACAACGTGCGAACTGACATCGACTAGGTTGGCAGTCGGTGCTTCCCCGAGATAACCTGTGGCACCTCGACTCCTGGAGCAATCATATTTTCGTTTTCACTATGGAATCCGAGGCCATTGTCACTGTGTGTTGATGTGTTTTGTGAGTTTGACATGTTTTAACCTGAAAGCAAAGATACTTGACAAGAACAAGCGTAAAATAGTGTGTTTTACCAGAATCAGTACTGAACAATCACTATTATCCTTAGCCCCACGGTGGGCGCCAAACTGTTTATCCTAAAAATTGAGTAACAATTAAACTTATATTGTGGTTTTAAGGATATGTGATTTAGACTAGCACCAATTGATGAACAACGAATTAAATAGATAACTTGGACAATAAAATAAAACAAACCGGTCTGCAAGCGATGCCTCGAACTCGATTCGAAGTAGCCTCGAGGTTAATTAATAAAAATAATATAGGATAGAACAAAAAACGGCGATGAACAGTAACCAAAGCAAAGAAAGCAACGTATATGTATATTCTTCTCAGTGAATCCTATTTACAAATTATTGGACCTCCTCTTTATATAGTAGAGGAGACCTAATTATGGTATGCCTCTCATTACAGAAGGAAACCGTATAAACAACTCGTTATCCGCTTCTGATTTGGTCCGTTCCGAGATTCACGCCATGATCCTCGACCGATCACGGATATCTGTTCCGAGATTCACGCCGTGATCTTCGACCGGTTACAGATATCTCGCCATTCTGTTATTATGCTCCCCTCGAAGTGGGTCGTACTTGATCTCAATTGTTGCTGGTCACGGTCTCAACGTACACTTCGATCTCTAGGCTTGATGTCTCATCTTCGAGCTCTGGTCCGATTTATTACGAGGCTACCCCTCGATGCAACTCCCTTGTCTCGATGAAACAGCAAAATCGGGTAGGCCCGATTTTGACGGAATACATTGTTCAATCTTCTCATCTAAAGAAGAAAACCACTAGCTCACTCGAAGATATTAAGCCACTAAACGATATTATCATTATTTAATTTCCGTATCGTAATTCTCACTTTAATTATAACTTGTTCGCAATCAAAGGATTCCAAATACCTTTATCTATTCTTGTAGGTGTTGCAAACCCAAAATTGCAACTACTCTGATTTTCTAGCCATAATTAATTAACCAACGACTCCTATATTACATGTGTACCGAATACCATTTGTTATGTACCAAAGTAAAGTATTGTTGCCTTGTTATTTACACAAATTCAATAACCCAAGATATAGGTCTTGCACATGATAAATTTTTTTCACTAAAATTACAGGTACGTGGTATATGTGTTCTTACGTTTGTTAATTAATAATGAATGCTTAAATGTTTGTATGTTCAAACACAATGTCTGATTTTTTATTTTTTGTGTGTGTTGAGGCACACACTTTTGTTCAACACTAGGTACATGGTAGTATTTGGTATATGTATATCAAACACCATTTGTTTTGTATCAAAAATAATTATTATTCGCGCTTATTATTTACACGAAACTAATAACCTGACTATATTTTGCACATGATAAATCTCTATTATTAAAAGTATAGTTAATTGTATGTATTCTTACGTCTAAAGTTTATCTTTATTTATAGTTACACTTTTGGTATGATTCAAACACTAAATGTGAATAGGTATTTTCTCACTTTTACATACTTGTTATAAAAATAAATATGCAACTATTGTGAAGTTGTTGACATAATTAATATACCAACCACCCCAATATATGTATACCAAATACCATTTGTTCTAGATTATTTTCTATAATTAATAATATTTCGAGGAAAGTAGTTTTATTGTTACCTTTCCATTAAAAAGTTGAGAGAGATGGAGTGATGATTTTGTCAAATGAGTAGAGAGATTTGGGAAAAAACGCATGCCCGTATTAGCAGCAACACTACTATCATTAGTCTTTCTTTACTCATCACAGTCTTCCAAATTTATAAATTATTTTTCTATTTTTCCCCTTTCTCAGATTTATTGGGATTTTCTTTTCCAAGTATATAGTCCTTTTAATTTCTTTTCCAATGATGTAGTAATATTCATACAAACTGGTTACGTGAAGGTAAGATAAAGAGTAATTGGCTGTTATGTGAAATAAACTAATGTTGATATTATTGTGAATTGTCTTACACGACCTTTGCCAAAATCTTGAAAGGGAAGGAACACATATGAAGACTGTAGAGCTTTTTCATCGAAAGAGCTGTATATGAACTGTAATTTTTGGGTTGAGAATTTAGTTTTGCAAATTAACTTATAAAACTAGCAGTATAAATAAATTTACATTATCAGTGTATTTTAATTTATTGTAATAGGTAGCACGTCTTAATTTCAGATTATTTGTATCATTTTTTTATGAATAATTATGCGTTGTTATCTTTTAGGTGTTTTTTATATGGTGTAATAGTGCAACATTTTTTTGTATTACTATCTATCTATCTATACTCTATATACTACATTAAAAGTACGAAGGCCCTTAGTGAAACGTCATTCGCCTTTTTTATCATTTTAAAATAAAAATCACGTTGGACAAAATAGTCATTTGATTATTCTCCTAATATTTAAAAATAAAATATTCATTTAACTAATTTCCTACTATTTAGGAATAGTTATTTAATTAATACCCTACTATTTAGGAATAATAATCATTTAATTATCTAAGTCAAAGTTAAGTAAAAGAAAAATATCTTTCCAAAAAGGAATCAAAATAGTTTTCGATTATACCTTATTAAAAAGGAAATTCTAACTTTTGTTATGGGGAAACTTTTCGGCAAATTTGCTGATTATCAAACAAAAGTAGGAACTTTTCGTTTTGAATTGTAGAAAAACTTTTTGGCAAAATTTCTGATTATCAAGCAAAAGTATTAGGAACTTTTCTTTTATCCCTTTTTACTTACATTTTGGATTTGGATTTGTAGAAATGCTATGTTTCTACTTTAAACACAATTTAATTTCTTCTTGTAAAGTGGCAAGTTCGTTTAATTTCAAGTAAGAAAAGAACTATTCTTAGATCTCTATAAAATTATTTTAATGCTAATTTATTTTCAAAACAAAGAATATTATAACTGATGAACACATTATTGTAACAGTGACATTTTCTCTTACCCCTCAATTATGTTCTATTTCTTCAAAAAACAATTGCATCTAAAATAATAAAACTATTTTATAATGAATAATAGGTCAAACTAAAGTATATTTCTTGAGTAAAAATTGAAGTCGGACATAAATTTGTGATATTTTAAAAAAATAGTATTTGAAGTTAAGTTGAAAAAAGGTATTTGAAAAATCATGTTTACCTTTTTAAGTTGTTTCCTAATTTTTTTTAAAGGTTTTAGACGGAATGAAATACTGTTGTGAGCAATGTTAACATAAATTTATTTCTTTATAGAATTAGCTAAACAAAATCAACATTTTTACATTAAGGAACTTACACTAATTTCTTTAATTTTTATTTTATAATTTAAGATACTTTTTAAATAATATTTATGTGATTTTAAAAAGTTTTTACTCATGACATGGGATACACGTGCGACACACATACAAAGCCCCTTAAAGATATTGTTCGTCCTTTTTACCCCTTTAATATAGAGTTCCCACTAGAAAAAATAGTCATTATTATCTTATTATTTTTCTAATATTGAAGACATTTAAAAACTAAAATTTTAACTATTAAATGTTTCCTTATTTGAATTATGTAAGAACTACTAATATTTCAGAATTTAAATCTTTCCATAACCATAATATTCTTAACATATTGTAGAAGAAGGAATCATAATTGGGTGTTCATGACTTCTTGAGAAGTCCTTGTTTTCATAAAAAAAAAAAGAATTATTTCAAAGAGAAATATAAATAATTCATATTCTTTTATTTTCTCATTATAATAAAAAAAATTAAAATTGGATAACCAAAGAGGGATGGAAAAAGTAATAAATAATCTATGCTATAATAAAGAAAGGTTTAATCTGAGCACCAAAGTTAGCCACCAAACATCTTTTTGTTAATATTTATACGATTTTAAAATCTTTTTTACCCAAGATACACGTGCAATGCTTGTATCGTAAAATTAGTTGTATTGAAAATTAAACTCCTAACCATTAATCATTAGAATCCTGTGCAATGGGATATAGGAGAAAATGACAGTTTAACCATACTTATCCTACAAAAAGTGTTTATTGATATTTTGACTCCTCTTGCCTCCCCTCATAAGAAACAGAAATAGTGAACTACACATTTTATTTTCCCCTTTTTGGGTGCAAATAGGCAATAACCAATTTTTGCTGATATTATACGTGATTGACTGGAGAAGTAGATAGAGAACCAAGACAGTTACTTAGTTTGATTACTCTTGGGTTGTTTGGGTTAAAAAGAAAAAACACTTCCATGCCTGGTGAAATTGACGAGTTCACGTTACTTGTCACTGGTCACCATTTTTAACCATCAGATTCGACCTTAAAGTTTTGCCTTTTTTTTGTTTGAAAACTAGATATTTCAAAAATTATTTAGGCATAATTACATTTAGGCTGCAAAAAGTAAATAAATATAGAACATTTTACTATCAAAATTGACGTAGGACAGTTACGTACTTCATTCTGTTTTCTTGCAATGCTTGCAATTCTTCTATTCAAACGCTAGTGTAAGGGGAAAAAGACACTATTTGTGCCTACCAAATTTACTCCCTAATACGTAAGATATTAGTATAAATTTTGTTTCCAATTAAGCATAGCGATAGCCCGTTTGGCCGAGCTTTTAAAATCTAACTTATTTTGAAAAGTGATTTTTTAAAAGTGTTTATTTAAAAAAAGTATTTTATTTGACTAGAGTAATTGCTTTAGTGGTAAGCACCCTCTACTTCCAATTAAGATGTTGTGAGTTCGAGTCACCCAAGAGTAAGGTGGGTAGTTCTTGGAGAGAGCAGAGGCTGCCCAACCCTAAAGCAAGTGAAGCACTTGCTTTAGGCCCCAAAAATTTAAGGGCCCCAAAATTACTAGTATTTCTCTATATATAGTAGTATATTATTTATATAATTATCTTTTATTATTGATAAATTTATTTCTTTATTGTCATATTAATTTTTAATAACTCAATTTCTTCCTCTAATTAATATAACTAAAATAGTTTTCTGTTAATCTTATTTTACTTTTTTACTTAATTATATTTCTCTATTCATTAGTTGGTCACGTAACTATATTTAATAATCTAACTTATTATTTATTTTCCTTACATAAATTATACTCTCTCCGTCCCAATTTATATGAAAGTGTTTGACTGGACATGGATTTTATGAAATAAAGGAAGACTTTTGAAACTTGTAATCTTAAATAAATCATAGAAGTTTTTGGGCTAGAAATCATCTCATTAATGGTAAAAAGAAAAATCTAAAGTTGAATTGTTACCAAATATAGAAAGGGACTTACTAAAAAAAGGAATCATTTATGTTTTCTAGGTTCACCAATTTTAGTTGTGATGCAATCAACGTTAAATTCATTTAATTTTCTTTATTTTATAAAACTAAGTTCTCATTTTTTTTTAATTCTATATCCTCACTTGTCTAATTTTTTTAAAAATGATATTCATTATACATATATTTATATATATTAAGGTCTCTTATTAAGATTTTGCTTTAGGCCTCCGATGAGGTTTTTGCTTTAGGCCTCCGATGAGGTTGGGCCGCCCCTGGGGTCATGCTTTCAAAAAGTATCTAAAGGGGTTTCCGCCTCTCTACCTGGGTAAAGTCTGCGTACACACTACCCTCCCCAAACCCCACTAGTGGAATTATACTGGGTTATTGTTGTTTGTTGTATTTTATTTGACTAATTAATTTTAAAATATTTTTAAGCAATAATTAGTATTTGATCAAGCTTTTAAAAAGTATTTTTTTTAAAAAAAAATATTTTAAAAAAAAGTATTTTAGGAAAAAATTACTTTTTTCTACTTATAAAAAATTACTTCTATTCAAAAATATTTTCTTACCTTCTAAAAGTCTGATCCGACATATTGTTTTTAGAAAACAAAATATTTGTGACAAAAAAAAATAAATAGCCAAACAGATTACTAGTCGGACTCATAGTGGGGCCATTTTAGAAACCCACCAGCACAACCACATAAGAGTATAAGTTATTTTCTACACAGCACCCAACGGTACAGTCGGTATAAATTCAAATCAAATTATGGAAATTCTTGACGAACTTTAACGTTCTCCTAGGAAAAATTGTATATTTGGTTCCCTACATTAAAGGGATTAAATTAGGACTCTACTATGTACCAAACACAAAACAAGTTTTATCATATGAAAGAAGA
Source organism: Nicotiana tabacum (assembly GCF_000715075.1). Taxonomy (NCBI): domain Eukaryota; kingdom Viridiplantae; phylum Streptophyta; class Magnoliopsida; order Solanales; family Solanaceae; genus Nicotiana; species Nicotiana tabacum. The sequence goes on along the minus strand of NC_134096.1, from coordinate 111,755,628 downwards.
TATACTCAAACCTTAAAGCAGTGTTTATCTTTGTCCAGTTGGGAGACACAAAAGTAAAGGTAAAACACACATCCCAACTTTTCTTGTCTGTAATCAACTGTTTTGAAGTACTGCTTCTGTCTTGTGGCTGTGAGTTCTTCACTACTTCAAATTTACCAATTTTTACTCGTTTCTTTTAATACTGTTTTTTTTTCTTCATAAAGTTTGAATCTTTTTGTATTGAAAGATGTGTTCTTTTCATGCCTTTTGAACTTCTCCATCACGGGTCTTCAGTATTCGACCGTCTTGCTTTTTTGATACTACTCTTTTTGCAGGTTTTTGTTTCGTATGTTTTTTTTTTTTTTTTTTTAATATATTTCTCTAACACTGTTTTTCTGCATTCTCTTTTTAAAGTATAGTTTTTAGTTATTGGTTCTTTTGGTTGTTGGAGATCTTCTATGATTTCTGTTAAAATCATGACTTTTATGGGTTTTACAGAGGTTTAACAAAAGTTTGTAGCAAAAAAGAGAGAAGAACAGGAAGCAGAAAGTTTGAGTTCTTGGAGTTTCTGCTACTGATGACATGATGCGTGGAACTTATGTAACGATTTTGTTGGTATTTGCAATTTTTGCTGTTCAAGATTGCAAAGGGTTTACTGATCCTCGTGATGGTAATAATAATTTCTCAGTGTTTTCAATTTTGTATACTTCAACTAATGGTTACGATGTGTGTGTGTTGTGTGGTAATGTCTCAATAATTTGAATTTGTTACTATCATTTATGTCATATTTTTGTGAAGTCACGGTTGGAATTTTTATGTAAAAAGAAAAAGGATAAGAAAGAAATTAGGTGAAGTTCATGATTTTTTTTTTCTTGCTCTGCAGTTTTTGCTATAAATAGTTTGTATACAAGTCTGGGCTACCCATTGCTTCCTGGATGGGTGCCATATGGATTAGACCCTTGTGGTGATAAGTGGCATGGTGTACTTTGTGTCAACTCCAATGTAACTGCAATGTAAGAATTCTCTCTCTTTTTCCTTTCTTGTGTTTCTCTCATGGTTATATGACATTTTATGATAGATTTCCTTTTTTTCCTTTTCGGCAGAGTGCTAAATGATTCAAATTTGGGAGGTGAACTAAGTGAGGGCATAGGAAGCTTTGCTTCAATCATACAAATGTTGGTGCCTTGTTTATCTTTATGGATGCAATGATTTAATTCATGAATTTCACCTTGTCATGCTTTTCTGGCTTTAGCTAATTCCTATGTGTTAAATGTCTACACTTTGTGTGTTGATAAAATCAGAGATCTCAGTAACAACCATATTGGTGGCAGTATACCATCCAATTTGCCTGTTACCGTCAAGACCTTGTAAGTTGTTAAGCTTTGTCCTTGCCAAGCTTTTTCATCAGTTTATAGGTTATTAGCCCAACCTATATCCACATTTTTATCCTATTATGGTATTTGTGTATATATAGGTCTCTCTCAGGTAACCAGCTTACTGGGAGCATTCCAGACACCCTATCCTCGTTAGGGCAATTATCGGACTTGTAAGTTTTATTTACTTGACTTGTGTTGATATTCTTTTTTTAATGACCATATTTCTGTTTTCAGTACAATTATTTCTTTCCATGTAGGTCACTGAACAACAATCATCTTAGTGGAGTTATTCCAGATGCCTTTCAGCAGCTTAAGACTTTGATTAATATGTAGACATACTTCTTTTAGCTTTTAACCTTTTTCGCTAGTGATGAAGTTCCATTTTCAGTGCTGTTTATATTTATCCCTTCATGTTCTTATTCTGCAGGGACTTATCTGGGAACAGTTTAAGTGGTCAGCTGCCTCCTTCGATGGGGAATTTGTCGTCACTTACTACCTTGTATGTATTTCTCCTTGTTGGTATGATAATCAGGGGAAACTACTTTTCTGGGGAGTGCTATCTTCTTTGAGACACTGAATAGAAGTTCAAATATGTCCTTAATTCCTTCAGAAGTTGAACAAAAGTTTCGCTCGTACATATTTTAAAATGAGAAGTTTTATAAAGGTAAATATAGTTTGTGTTGCATATGGAACTATTGTATGGTTCTGCTGAGTGTTGGTTCGTCCAGATGTCTTTCTTGTGAAGAGGCTAAAGGATTGATATTGAAAAATGCTTTGCAACTGGTTGATTTTGTCTAGTATCTCAATTTGCAACCACTAAAATTAATAAACTTGAATGGTATCCGGATGTTAACTAATTGCTGAACTGAACTTGTGAATGTAGTATTGATTGTGAATTTTATACTCCAGTTTTGAGTATTATGTTTGGCTATTTGCAGACACTTGCAGAACAATCAGCTTTCTGGGATCCTGGATGTTTTGCAAGATCTTGCTCTAACAGATTTGTAATCTTCTCGACTAATAGTTTTTCCATCATTATGGATAATGCTTTTAACAATGTCATCATCTGCTCAATGTTGTGCTTATAATTTGGTCTCGTTCTTGTTCTGCAGAAACATAGAGAATAATTTGTTCTCTGGGCCAATACCAGCAAAATTGTTGAGCATCCCCACCTTCAGGTAAAACCTAGAAATTTTGGCCGTATTTATTGAGTTTTCTTTTAAACTGATTGAAATTCATTTCATTCAGTCTTCAAGTTCTGAATATGAACTGGAGTATCTTATTTCTCTTTGTTTTTATTTGGCTTCATCTCTCTGTATTTTATCCAAAAAATTTGAAGTTTCTTTGGCTAGAGATTGCACTATTTAGATCTGAAGAGATTTAATGTAGCTGTGCTTGTAATAGATTTTTCTGGGCGGCCGGTATAACTGCTGTTTCTCATGAACTGACAATTAGACCAAGAGTAGTTAGATTAAATAAATTGGCACAGTTGCTGGAAAAGGGGTAAAAGTAGCAAACTTGAAGATATGACATGCAAAGATATTACTGATATGCATGGTCTTTTTGATGAAGACTGCATGCATGTACCACCTGATGAATCACTCTTTAATCAATCAATCAACTACCTGCAATCCTAAATTAATTAGGGACGGCTGTAGTAATCGTCTTTATTCATTCTACTTTATGCATCATCCTGTAAATCACTCATAACTTTAGCTAAATTCTATTTTCTGCGAGAATGATCATAGATAGGTGGTGTTTGCCGTGGAAACTCTTTCGTTTTTTTTAAAGACCTTTTTGATAAAACTAACAGTCTTGATCAATTTGATTGGTTAGATTGAGCTTAGAATGGCTGAATTATCAACATGGCACATTTCTTGATAGACTAGCCTTAGTCATGGCTTTAATAGTCAGTTGGTGCACTTTAGGGGAAGCCAATTAGGTTAGCTTTTTTCTTGTTTCATGAAAAGTTCTTTTTGCATACTTATTAAATGTGGTTACCTTACATGGTGAAATCTTTGTTTTTGGTCAGACGTGCAGGCAACCCCTTTAACACTACTATCATCCCTTCGCCCGTGATATCGCCTTCTCCAGCACCATTTGCGGTGCTTTCTCCAGATGTAGCCCCTTCACTGCCATCTACTGTACCATCGGGCCAAGGATTACAACACTCTGGAAGGCAAAAAAGTAGTAATTCAACCAAACACGTCAAATTTATTGCTATAGCCGGATTACTTACCCTTGTCATACTTGGATTGGGTGTTTGCCTTTTGATGTCACGATATTTAAAAAGAAGAAGACAGACCCAAAAAGAAGCCAAGAGGCATCATGCATATGCATATAGTTCACCCAAGGGCACCCCTAAACATGATCAATCCGTGCAAAAACCTTATTATGATGCAGAAAAAGGTAAATAGTACATTTGTGTACTTTCTTCTTATGGATTTCTGTTTATCATTGCTTACTTATTGTTCTTAATGGCATTGTGATGACAATATGGATATGTCCAAAAGATGCAGGTCTGAGGCCAGGGACTGGAAATGGGAAAGCTCAGGGTAGGAACATCTCACTGAATACTTCAGAGGCTGTGCAACATAAAGGCATGAAGAGTACAACATCATATACAGACGATGATCTAGATTCGGAGATGGAATCGACGGTATCAGATATTCTTCCGCCACCGCCACCACCTTTTCTTTCAGCTCTTTCTGCTGAGAGGATGGTTGTAAATCCAATTTTGCCCCCAATTACATCAGACAGACATGCTAAGAAGAATGTAAATTCTGCAGAGTTCTTCACCATTGCCTCTCTTCAGCAGTATACAAATAGCTTTTCTCAAGATAATCTTATTGGAGGAGGCATGCTTGGCACAGTCTACAGAGCCGAGTCTCCCAAAAAAGTAAGCATCTTTATGTTTCACCAGCTTCACATCAGTAGATACTGTGTGACATTTTCAGTTTCATTTCGCCCTTTTTAAGGTGGAAATTACTCGTTATTTGTATTAAAAGCATGGTTTTTGGTGGTAGACATTTCTATTTACATTGTACTGAAGATGTTTGATTGGCCCGTATTCGTTTGATTCGAGTTCTGCATAGTAGTAGTAGTCCAACCTTGTAGATGGCAACAGTTTCTTTTTGTAGACTGTAGATATACCTAACACGCCTCTTGATGTTCTGAATTAGTTTCCTGCTTTCCCATTACCTACTTGTATTCCTCATGTTTGTGTAACCTATTTAGTTTCTGTCACAACCAAGAAGGAGCTGACATTTAGCTATTTCTTGATGTTCTTTATTTGTTAGCTTTTGGCGGTCAAGAAACTGGATACGGCTGTGACCAGGCGTCAAAGTGATCAAGAATTTGTTGAGATGGTGTCCAATATATCTAGACTTAAGCATGAAAACATTGTCAAACTTGTGGGTTACTGTTCGGAGCATGGGCAAAGGCTACTTGTCTATGAGTACTGTAGAAATGGTACTCTCCACGAAGCATTGCACTTAGATGATGAGATCCACAGAAAACTTTCCTGGAGTACTCGTGTACGCATTGCACTTCAAGCAGCAAGAGCACTAGAGTAAGTATGAAAAAATACTGAATGATACTAGCTTTTAAGCGCTTGTAACTTGTTTTAATGATGTGTAGATATCGATTCTGCTGGTCAAGTGCCTGTTAACTCACCTCTGCTTGTTTCCGGCTTAAATCTTTGCTGTCACACAATTTATTCCTGTAGCACAATCCTTAGCTTGTAATCATTTAGGGATTGAGTTGCTTCTTGCTGTTTCAATGAAAAGGTACTTGCACGAAGTTTGTCACCCACCTATTGTCCACCAGAACTTCAAGTCCGCTAATGTTCTCCTTGATGATGAGCTTGCTGTGCGTATGTCAGATTGTGGTTTGGCACCTCTGATGTCATCTGATTCTACAACACAGGTGATCCATAAGTTAACATTTCTGATGATTAGTTGATTGTTTGAAAATAGAATCTGGAATCCAATTTCACATCTTCCCACAAAATAGAAACAATTATAATTGGAGATTCTAAAATAGAATCTGGAATCCAATTTCACATCTTCCCACAAAATAGAAACAATTATAACTGGAGATTCTTGGTACTTATTCTGAATTCATAATGGGCATGTTAGCCTTTTGGTATGTGATCTTCATTTAACTTGTAGTCACTTCTTATTAACTTTTTTAGAAACTACATTCTTCACTTCCTGGTTTCAACCAGCCGCCCCATTAATATGAAATTTTGGTGCTAAAGCATGAATTAGCTCCTAAAAGTTGGTGCAATCTGTTAGAAAAGATTATCTGCTGCTAATTCGATGGCTTAAAATGAAAGGACAAGATCTGGTGTTTCTGCTAATTTTAGTTGGAAACAAAAGCTGACCATCTTATAATTTATTTGTGGATGAATAAAGTGTTGATGACTTCAGTGTAACTCTTAGTTGCAAGGATGCGGCTATGGTGCTCCTGAACTTGAACTGGGAAGCTATTCTTGTCAGAGTGATGTTTATAGCTTTGGAGTTGTTATGCTAGAGCTTCTCACGGGAAGAAAATCTTACGACAGGTAAAGTTTGTTTCGACAAATGTATTTGAAAACTTTTTGTTATTGTTGAAACTGCATATACAATAATACACGTATTGACTTTGAGCTCATTAAAATATGATTTCCAGGTCCCGTCCTAGAGGGGAGCAGTTGCTAGTTCGATGGGCTATTCCACGGCTGCATGATATAGATTCACTATCTAGAATGGTTGATCCTTCCCTAAATGGTTCTTATCCATCGAAGTCTTTGTCTCGGTTTGCTGACATAATTTCCTTGTGTATTCAGGTTAGTTTCTTCTTATATAGGTTTTTCTTGTCCCTTTGATGAAGTGTTAACATTTTACTTACAGTGTTGAGTTCTGTGTGAGAGAAACTTTACTGGTTACTGTTCATAAAATGAATAAGAGGCTCTGATCCAGTTAAATTTCAGGGTTTTGATAAATCAGGGGCCAAGTATAGCAGTAGATTACTGACTCTGTTTTGGATTCAATTAATAAGAGGCTCTGATCCAGTTAAATTTCAGGGTTTTGATAAATCAGGGGCTAAGTATAGCAGTAGATCACTGACTCTGTTTTGGATTCAATTAATAAGAGGCTTTGATCCAGTTAAATTTCAGGGTTTTGATAAATCAGGGGCTAAGTATATCAGTAGATCACTGTCTCTGTTTTGGATTCAGTTACTTCGACGTAGACTGCATATAACTATGAGGAATGGTTTATAGAACGCATTTTATTTTACCTGTAGCATTTTGCTCTCTTTTGGTTGATAGAATTATATGATTTGTCTAACATAAAGTTATGAAAGCAATAGTTAACTCCTTAATAATCAATAACCTTGGGAGAATGATGTTTTTGATGTTAAAAAGTTATATGTTTGATTTCAATTTTTCCCTATTTGATTAAAACTTTTTAATAAATTGAAATTATGAATTTCTTACCAGAAACAATTTTTGGGAAGACTAACAAATATCCTCTCTTAATAAACAATCAACAAATATTTTCAGAAAGTGAATAATTTTAATTAATTATCTTTAAAATCATATACATAATTAATTGGAATTTTTTTTAGAATCCAGACCAAGCAGGCTAACCATTGAGATTCCTGATGTAATATGATGAACTTTGTTTAAAAGTTTTAATCAAATGGGGAAAAAATTGTTGATGTTACTAGCCCTACCGGCTTAGGTACTCCTGATGCTCTCAATGAGACGTCACTCCTATGTAATGTCACTAGTTAAGTATTAATAGTATTTCGTCTTTTAACCAAAAAAGAAATGATGAACTTTGTTTTCTGCTGAAGTGGTGCGATAACCATTATTGACAGTTTATGACTAATATATATAATATAATATAGCTGTATTTGTATTTCGTCCTGTCTTACTGATGTTGTAACTAGTCCAATGTGAAGGTGAAAGTGGGAAAGGTTTCAGTTTACGATCCCTGCATAGTATCCATTTTTTATTACTGAGATTGGTATAAGAGTGATGATATCCAAATTATAACTTGTATGGACCATTTTTACAAGGATATGTCCAAAAAGGTCATTGCTAATAGAAATTTCAGAGTGGTGATAGTTGTTTGGTTAATCCTAATAAATAGAAATCATTAGTTACTACAAAATTGTTGTTCTCCCAAGATATTTTAGTCCACTTTCTACTTGCTCGGCTTGTTTTCATGTTACCTGGTCAAGAGAATTGACAGAGCTACCTATAAGCCTTGAAGCCAATAAATTAAACCGAAGTCTAACAAAGCTGGCGCAGGAGTGATCAAAAGACCTATTATTTGTTTTCTGTTTTCTTATACCATTCAACTTCCTGTCTAGAATTCTGCAATTAATGAAATTCCTAGAGATGGGAAGTTAAGGAATTCCGTTTCTTCAATATTTCATGTTCCTTTCAGCTCAAAGTCCAACAAGAAAACAAGCTCTAATGTTGGAAGATCAGAACAAGGTCATTTGAGAGAAACCTCTTTCTAGTTAGTATTAGCTATTTAGGCTGAGTCAATCTTAAAATCAACTCAATCAAGGAAGAGGATATTCTTAAGCTATGCTAAAAGCTAAATTGCCACTATTTTTGGTAATAGGCTTAAAATTGCCATTTTGCTATAGCTAGAAAAACATAGTGAATGTCTGTGATTGAAGTTTTTCAAGCTGTCGGCTTTCGCTCATGTCCTTTCTCTTTGTTGGGCAGTCGGAACCTGAATTCAGGCCACCAATGTCCGAAATTGTGCAGAATCTCCTGCATATGATCTAAAGATGTCATCAAGGCAGCAATGCAGTGAAGCTGCTCTAGTAGAGAAAACTAGCAATGCTGTTTCCGGCTAGTATCTTTTTAGCATCGAGGGATTTCAAGTAGTTCCCAAGGAGAAATCTTTACACTACATTTTCATTGTGTGCTAACATCAGTAATGTACTGTAAATAACACTATGCTGTTAAGTTGGTTTATGTGTGATTCTTTTTTACATCTCGATGAGAAAGAAGAAAAAAACGGTCATTCTTTTAACCTCGCCTTAGTGTAATCGAGGAGTTTGTAATCAGAAAGTTGTGCCTGTATATGGTGGTAACCGTATGTAATATATTTCCTGCAAATTCTTTCTTTAATATCTTGTAATCACTCGAAGCACTTGTATTATTTACTGTGTAGCGGTTATCTCTGTTAGAATCTTAATAGATTCTATCTTTTTGTTTAATTTTCTGGGAAGGTGGTAAGTGGTAACAAGTTAAAAAGTTGTAGTGAAAGAATTCCTTGGTGCAAGGCAGTGTTTTCAATTTTCCTGGTAACTTGGTTAATCTGTTGGAACTTGGAATGGTTAAATTATACTGAATTATAAAAAAGTTTGTATGAAACAGAGGTCATAACTAATATATCAAAAGCATTTTAGACAAGGTCATCATTCTGTGGTCGTTTAATGTAATTTTGGATCTCTTGCTAAATACTGCCTATTAAACAGTTCGTTATGTAAATAGCGTTAAATTGAACCCACTTTTATTTAGCGTTTTCCATGAGTGTTGTTTATTTCAAAATACGCATATTTCTCGGATAAAATGGTAAAAGACCATTTTTATATGCCTCTTTAATAGAGACTATCTTATATTCTGTTCTAATTATAATAAGGTATAAGCAACTAATGATTACCAAATCTTCTCAGCTTAATATTAGAACTATTCATCAGTTTCAAATGTCTACCTTTTGTGTCGAAGGAAAGGAATTTTCAATGTTTTCTCTCTCTCAATACTTCTGTATTAAGGAATGTGGTGTGATGGTTGAGAAACCCTCCACACTGTAAGTCTCGGGTTTAAACTTTGGGAATGCAAACTTTTTAGTTGGCAATACCTTTCTTTTCTCAAAAATCAAGCGCTTGTAAGATGGAAAAGGAGTGTTTTTAATTGTGTAAAATTAAAATAAATAAAAATGTAATAAAAAGGCAGATTCAAATAAAGAATGTGAATCCTATTAGCATTATGCAGAACAGAGAAATACTTTTAATTAGTGATTGGAAGATATGTGCTCATTTTCTGCTTAAGAATTTTAAAAGATTCACATTTAAGAGAACGTTAATTCTCATTTATAACAAACTCTATTAAATGGGTGACAAATCTTCTCTTTTGAACTTCATAAAAGTTATTATAAAGTTTTTCTCTTTACAACAGTTTGCTTCTTGGAGATTTAACTTTAATTTAGTTCAACTCACTTTGTTACACATTCCTTTTATTTAAAATAATAAACACTTCAACGGTGAAAAAAATTAATTAAGCAAATTTAAAAATTGTGCAGGCTCTCATACTATAAGGGTGTTTACTGCAATTATCAAGACTTCCAATATAAAATGGAATGAAGGAATATTTTTTGAAATTCGTTCTCGTATCATCAATAAATAAAATTTAATAATCTTTCAGAAGAGCCCAAATAAAATAATTTAGCCAAGCTAAGAAATTTGTTCCCTTTAACTTTTTTCTTTTCGGAAAAGGAAAAAAGAAAAATAAGGGACGAGAGAAGATGGAATATCAGCTGCAGTGCAGGACTTGTCACAGTAAGTCTTCCACGGCGTCGTTTTATTCTTCTCCTTCTCCTTCTCCTTCGCGTCTTCTGCAAATTACAGCTTCACCAATTACCCACCCAGGTTCTCTCTCTTAATTTCTCTCTCTACTTTTTTCTTCATTCACTGTTTACTCTTATTCATACTTCGTAGATAAATGTATAACAAGAGGTAGTTACTGATCTTCCTTTACTGTTAAAGAACTGTTATTTTTCACCCTAATTTTTTTTTTTTTGATGAATTTTGAAACTTGACCCTCCATAATTCGCCGCTAATGTAAGGCTATTATGACTTTTTTCTGATTATAGCTGAAAATTGTCCCCGAATTTGCTTGCATGCTTTTTGTATTTAAAACAATCTCTGCCGCAGAATTTGGATTCTTTTGACATGATTTTTTTTGTTTCGTTTTACTGAGAGATGGATTTTTTCTGTTCTTTAATTTTAAATGGGCGAATTGAGCAGAATGCTTAAAGAGCATTGATATTACTTTGCAAGTATTAGTTTTCTGCAGGGAGGTGAAAAAGATTTAAAAAAAAAAAGGTTTTTTATAGAGGGAGAGAATCTATGTATTATCTTTCCCAATAATTGGCTAAGCTAAGAGAATTACTTTTTGAATTGGCTGAAGTCATTCCTCAACCCGGAGTATCTCATGAAATCTGTCCATGAAGATCAAGAGCTAGGTCGAATTTGAAAGGCGAGGAGAGATTGATCCCTTAAGTTTTATTCTTAACCATAGAATACGAATTGTGAACCAGGTTGCAATTTTTATTTTTTCTAGTTCTTTGTGATACTCTGAGATTAGTTTGGTGTTCTTATTTTGCTTTCTATGCGATGATTTTTTTTTTAGATGATACACTAGTGTATCCCTCATTATTACTAATCTATATTCTGAACGTTCTCTCATGTGAATGGGAGTTAGAAAGACCCTGAATATCATGAGTTTTCATGTGAATTTAGCTAAGTGCATAATACAATGGAAACAAAGAATCCATATAGGCAATACCAACTCATAGGGATTAGGGCTTAGTTGTTGTTACACTTACTTTAGGCTGGTGTTTGTCAGGAGTCTTTACATTGTTTATCCATGTAGGATAAGTGTGAGATTTATAGGAAGAAACTTAGGAGATCAAGATTGCATGTCATTCTTGTTCATCTATATAAAATATTAAGCAGCCTGAAGATGCACCCTACAGAACCTTGTGGTGCATATTTATGCATTATACTCGCTGCATTGTTGTAAATCTTTCTGTAGATTTTACTTAACTTTAATAAGCTTTTAGTACTTTTAAAGTTTTTGTGGTTTTCAAGTCCATGTAATTTGATTCCTCTTTCTGTTTTCCTGGCTACCTATCTTGTGAATGTTCAGGTTGTTCATCATATGGTTTTGGATGATAATTTAGCATCTTCACTTCATATTGCACATCTTGATGGATTATACACGATCATCCTCTGGGCCTGGTGAAGATAACATCGGGATTCCTGATGATTTGCGGTGTAAGAGGTCCGATGGGAAACAATGGAGATGCACTGCAATGTCTATGCCTGATAAGACTGTGTGTGAAAAGCACTACATACAGGCTAAGAAGAGGGCTGCAAATTCTGCAATGAGAGCCAACATGAAAAAAGGAAAGAGAAAATCATTGGATGAAAATGATGTATATTCGGAGAGTAAAAGTGATGATATGGATTTACCAGATGCGAACCAGAAAATTGAGGATTATTCTGGTGCAGTCTCTGGGAAGAGGCATAAGGAAAAGGTGTCAAAGAATCGGATGAGTTATTTATCTGAAACACCTCAAAGCAAGATGTTTTTAGTTCGCAGCATGAAGTCTGCTGATGATCTAGACATGGAAGGTATGCAGTATGATGAAAGCCATAGAGGTTACAGGACGCCACCCCCTTCTGGTATGGAGTCATCCAGAAGCAGATCGCAGAAGATGTTTGATTCAAGTCCTACGACGGTGAGTTTGAACTCATGGTTGAGTATCGCCGGGAATGAAGTTACTTTAGGAAGTGGACAATTGTATTTTAGTAAACCTGAGATTATTCTAGGACAATGTGATGCAGGGAAAGTTCATTAAGTAAAAAAATAATTCTAGTTAAGATAATAAATTGTGGTGATCTTTATGTAATCTGCACATTAAGCTTTATGTAGACATATCGCCTAGGATTCAATTAGAGTTTCTTAGACCTGAAATTTCATTAGCTTTCCAAGTATCATAAGTCAACAGTCCGTCATTGTTTTTTCTGGTTGTCTGTTGTATCCTCACTTGGGCTCCCTTAATTTTTGCCCCTAGGGAACTTCTGAAGCGAGCTCAGATTCTTCTGATAATACAGGGGGACAACGTTGTCACCAGTGTAGGCGGAACAATCAACAAGTAACTTGGTGCCTTAGATGTGATAGAAGAGGATACTGTGAAAGCTGCATCTCAACTTGGTGAGATTCACTAAAAAGAGTAACATGTCTAGTTTCTCCATTTCCCATGCAGTGACTACAGTGTTTAATGTCAGGTACTCCGACATGCCTGTTGAAGAGATACAGAGGATTTGTCCTGCGTGTCGTGGTAGTTGCAATTGTAAAGTGTGTTTGCGTGGAGGCAACTTGATAAAGGTATTTACCTATTAGGCTAAAAGAGCTTTACGTGAGGCATTCTATGGTTTTGCTTAATATTTATTAAGTATTGCTTTCTGATATGTGACTCATTATTGCTGTGAGCATAGGTTAGAATAAGGGAGATATCTGCACAAAACAAACTGCAGTTTCTCTATTCCCTTTTATCAGCAGTTCTTCCAGTAGTTAAGCACATTCATAATCAGCAGTGCTTTGAGGTAGAGTTGGAAAAAAAACTTCGAGGTATAAGTATGACCTTTTGCATCTTTATTGAGGTATAGGGGGACTCCAAATTTGATAATGGTTGAACTATGAACTGAATTGTATTCTCCAGGAAATGGAATGGATCTCGGCCGGACCAAATTGAATGCAGATGAGCAAATGTGCTGGTAATATTTTCAAGTTAAAAATTGTTGCACTATTGCCCATTCCTGCTATTAGGAAATGTGCACTCTCAACCTCTTCTTGACAAAATATATATCACCAAGATGTTTCTGCTTGCAGTAATTTCTGCAGGATACCAATTATTGATTACCATAGACACTGCCCAAATTGCTCATATGACCTCTGCCTCAGCTGCTGCAAAGATATCAGAGATGCAACCAAGGTTATTCAGGAAGACAGGGGTAAGCAGTTCCCAGGAAGAGTTGATGGCAGAAAAGCCACGTCAAAGGAAGTGAAATTGTCAAACGTTCATCTAAATTTATTCACCAAGCTTTCTGATTGGAAAACAGATAGTAATGGCTACATACCATGTCCACCGAAGCAATATGGAGGCTGCAATTCCTCTGTCTTATCATTAAAGCGAATCTTTAAGATGAATTGGGTGGCTAAACTGGTGAAAAATGTAGAAGAAATGGTTAGTGGCTGTGAAGTATGTGATTCTGGTGATCTAGATAATATCTCTGAAGGGAAGTTGTTCCAGGCTGCTCATAGAGAGAATGGTGATGATAACTTTTTGTACCATCCATCTTCTGAAGATATTAGAAGTGAAGGGATTGAGAAATTCAGAAAGCAATGGAGCAGAGGTAAACCTGTTATCATCAAGGATGTTTATGATGTATCATCAATGTCAAACTGGGATCCAGTCGTAATATGGAGAGGAGTAAGGGAGACAACCGAGGAGAAAACAAAAGATGATAACAGAAATGTGAAGGCCATTGATTGCTTTGGTTGGAGTGAGGTTGGTACCAGTTGTCTCTAGCTTGCATTACTAGCTAGATCTAGTTTCAACTTGCTTTAGATTGGCATGAGGTTCATCTCCACTATCATATGTATGAAACAATTGTGTCCACTTTCAGCAGAAGTGGCCTGTTGATTTCCTTTTATCTTCGGCTGACCATACCACCGTATCTTGTACTTATTGTTTTACAGATTGATATTCAGCTTGGTCAGTTCATCAGAGGATACTCAGAGGGAAGAATTCATGAGAATGGTTGGCCAGAAATGCTCAAATTGAAAGATTGGCCTTCTCCTAGTGCTTCAGAAGAGTTTTTGTTATACCAGAGACCTGAGTTTATTAGTAAACTTCCTTTACTTGAATTCATCCACTCCAAGTGGGGTCTTCTAAATGTAGCTGCAAAATTGCCTCATTATTCCCTGCAGAATGATGTTGGTCCTAAGATTTTTATTTCTTATGGGATGTATGAAGAACTTGGTAGAGGTGACTCAGTGAACAATCTGCACATCAGCATGCGTGACCTAGTGAGTACCATAATTTCCTTCTCATGCCATCCCTACTTCGATAAGATTGTTTCTTGTAGTTGTTTGAAGTCCATGCCACATGACATGCAAAGTAACTTGACTTCCACTATGAGGATGACGTGTACTCGTACTTGGAAATGCATCTGTGAATTAAATCTTCAAGATCATTTGTTTTTTCTCTGTAGTAAAAATTTTGAAGCTTGAGCTGTCAAGAAGAAATTTGATTGTTTAGTCAGTTTGATATGCCATTGATTTAATAATGGAACATTCCTGATCCTGGCCTTAATTTTTAAGTCTTCATGAACAAATATTAATTTGCACTTCTTCATTACATGGTCTTACAATACAAATCCTGATTTCAGCTGATAAATGATTTGGGTTGCTGTTTCTTCTCTGTAATTAGGTATTCCTTTTGGTCCATGTCAGTGAGGTCAAACTAAAAGGTTGGCAGAAGACAAAGATAGGAAAGATACAGAAAGCCTTTGCTGAATCTGATCACAGAGAATTTCCTGGTGCTGCGCTAAATGTCTCAAGCGAAGGAGATTTCTCCAAATTCTCACCTGGTGGAGATAAAGGGGATGATCATTATGCTGATACAGATTCAAATGCCAATAAAATGTTGGTCGACCAAGAGAGCAGAGCTTCTCAGATTGATGTAGATAACTTTAGTCATGAAGATCTGAATGGTTCCAATTTAAACAGCTCTGAGACGAGTCAGTCTGGGGCTCTTTGGGATGTCTTCCGCAGGCAGGATGTGCCGATGCTGATCGAGTATCTAAGATTTCATTGGAAGAAACATGGAGATTCAGACCGTGTAACAGATGATTCTGTACGTTTCTTCTCAAATGCAATAATTTGTCCAAGTACTTCTCTCTCTAGAATCTAGATATTGAGGTCATCGTATTTGCTTCCTACATTGTTGGTCTCAGGTGCCCAGTCCTCTCCACGATGGAATAGTATATTTGAATGAGCATCATAAGAGAAAGTTGAAAGAGATATTTGGTAAGAGTAATAATTTGTTATTAAAGTTGACAATGTGAGATTAAGATTTGTAATGCAATATGTCAGCCCTAGAAGATGTTTTCAAGCATCTTCATCATGTGCTGGCAATTTTGGGCTTACAGTATCTTCCCCTTGATATGCTTGCCTTGGAATTGTTTTTTTTTTCTATCTTGATGAAAGTTTCCTTGAGTTCTTATTTTTGGGAACTGATTTGTTCTGCTTTTAGTTCTCAACTTGGGGATATTTAGTCAGGCCCTAAAACTGGACTCTGATATGCATATATTCTTCGAAACATCTAAATGCCTATCACTGATCTTAACATTTTCCTTCTCTGTCCTCTATTGTTTTTCTGTTGCTTGCTTCTATTTAAACTGTCACAAACTGATCCTTCGATTGAAACTCTGATTACTCTCAGGAATAGAGCCTTGGTCATTTGAACAGCAGTTAGGTGAAGCAATTTTCATTCCTGCTGGATGTCCTTTCCAAGTGAGGAATCTTCAGGTTAGTGGGCACGATGAATTTAAATAGTTGTCCTCATAAAAGAAACATGTTTATATATGTTAAATGAGGAACTTAGACCTTTTAAAAACACTCTCTACTCTACTGAGAAAGTAAGAAACTGCTCTCGGTGTACAATAAGCGTGCTTTGCTACTGTGCGCCTAGTCGGCAATGGGCAGAGGGAGACCAAAGAGGGAGCCGGGAAAGGCTCAAGCAACTCAACAGATGACGATGGAAGCTGTTAAACGTAGTGGGGGAGCAAACGAAGCAATTGCATCACTGGAACAATTGGGGGTTGCAAAGGAAGTTTGGCCACCATTGGTGCTTGGGGGGAGGAGATCCGAACCCCGACGAGTACTGGGGTGGAAGGAACAATGATCAGGAATCCCAATTCCGGCAAGAGTTTTGAAAATCAAATGGTAACTACTCGAACAGCGGCGCAGGTGACTAACTCAGGTATGATGAATCCGACTGCTACTACTTTAAATCTCGGCAGGCCAGCGAGCGATGTAGTCTCAGGCGCTCAGAGATGCTTAAATTTAGTGAAATCAGTGGATCGTAATCCTAGCTCTGGCGCGACCAAAGAGGGATCAAATCTGGTGATAACGAAACCTGTTGATGCCATTGTAATGCAAAATTCGGACAAAACAGAGGAGGAAGCACCTTTGGAGGCTCAAAGGGATAAAACCACAGATAATCCAACTGGAATGAAGGAATGGAAAACCATTTTTGCGGGTAATAGAATGGAGGCAAGGGGCATGAATTTGAGCTTTGTTGCCCCAATTGTGAAGGATGGGGAGAAAATCATTGAACTAAACAAGGAGGAAATATAAAGAGAAAATGCTAAGTGGAGGCAAACGTTGATACTGTATATGGTTGGTGATACCCCAACCATTTGAGCTCTTGAGAGGTTTATTTCAGCGCATTGGAACTTTGCCTCGAAACCAAAAGTGTTCTATCACAATGATGGGTACTTTGTAGTGAGATTCAATTGCATGGAAGACAGGGATGATGTACTTTACTCAGGTCCATACACAATCAGCAATAAGCCATTAATTATAAAACCATGGACAACTGAGTTCGATTTTCAGGCTGAAGTCCTACAAACTGTTCCAATATAGGCTAAACTCCCCAACCTTCCCCTAAGCTGTTGGGGAATGAATTCACTGAGCAGAATTAGAAGTGGGCTAGGGGTTCCTCTATATGCTGACGAATGCACAACAAAAGCGGAACGAATTTTGTATGCTAGGATCTTGGTTGAAATGGATGTTACCAGAGAACTACCAGCTATGATCAAAATGTTGGATCCAAATGAGAGGATATTTGAACAAGAAGTGGAGTATGATTGGGTACCAGCCTACTGTCTTCATTGCTTGCAGGTTGGCCATACTTGTAAACCAGCGCAAAAACATCCTCCAGCAATTGGTCCAAAGACAAGGAATACAAACCAAAAGCTAGCTTGGATAAAGAAGCCTGAGAAGCCTGCGGATACGCAGGTGGAAGCTACAAAAGGTGATCAACTAGTACAAGTAGGAAAGTTAACCCAGGCCACAAAGGATTCCAATCCAGGGAAACCAACAACAGATCAATGGCAACTTGCTAGGTGTGAACATCTGCTATGAAAGGAGTCCAGAATGTAGCTGAGCAGGTGGGGAATGTGTCAAATTGATTTAGTCCTCTTGGTGAGCATAATTCTCAGCACCTGGTGCATAACAGTTGTGATGAGGGGAACAGAGGTCAGAGTAGTTATAGTAAGGATCCTGGGGATTCAATCGCTCATTTTATCCCAATATGAATCTGGTAACTTGGAATGTGAGGGGCTTGAACAAGACCTATAAGCGAAAGGAGTTCAGGTCGTTTATGAAGAATAACAATGTAGTAATCATAGCTGTTCTTGAGCATAGAAAGAGCAAAATGCCGCTAAAACAATTGGAAAAATTGCTAGAGGCTAGGGCCGGTACCATAACTACAACTTTAGCAATAGAGGTAGAATCTTGATCCTATGGGATCCAAACTACATTAACTATCGTATGGTGAGTATGTCTGATCAATACATACATGGGGTGGTGACCATTCAGAGGCTGAATTTGATGTTCAATTTCACTGCCAATTGAGGACAGGAGAAAGATGTGGGATGATTTGAGATCACTGAACCATCTACAACTGGAGCCCTAGTTAGTCATGGGTGATTTTAACACCATCCTACACATAGAGGATAGACAATGTGGAGCACCAGTTTAAGAGGTGGAAATAAGAGATTTTAATGATTACCTGGTGGATACTAGTATGAATGAAATGAGATACATTGGTAGGTGGTTTACATGGACAAATAGCCATGTATTCACTAAAATTGATAGGGCCTTAGTCAATGCTGAGTGGATGATCAGGTTCCCTCAAAATGAGGTTATTGTCATGGACCCAGATTGTTTTGATCATTCTCCTTTATGTATAAAACTGGATGAGGAAATCTTTCAGGGGCCAAGAACTTTTAGATTTCTAAATTGCATAGCTGAGCACAATGATTTCCTCAAAGTTGTTAATGATGCGTGGCAAATACCTATGAGAGGAGGTTGGATGAATAGCGTGTGGATGAGGCTGAAAGGTATGAAAGAGAGGCTGAAGCAGATCAATACAAAGGAATTCAGAGGGGTAGATATGAGAATCAAGACCTTGAGGCAGCCACTAACAGAGGTCCAAGCACAAATGAGTAGCCATGACCACAACCCAGCTTTCTTTGACTAGGAAAGAGATATCAAAAAACAACTGGAGAAGTGGGATAACATAGAGGAAAACATCTTTAGGCAGAAGTCACGGGTTCAGTGGTTAAAATTGGGGAGACTCAAATAATGCTTTCTTCTTTGCAAACATGAAGAATAGGGTGACCCAAAATAAGATCAGGAATTTGATCAATGCAGATGGTATTCTATTAGCATTGAGAAACCAAACCGCACGATAGGAAAGAATAATTGTGAAGTTTTCCTAACTCTGTAGTCTCTAGGGGATAAATACAGATAGTATCTTGGATAGACAGCACCAACTATATCTTATAGCACCAGTCACCAATGATGACGTGTTTCAAACTCTGAAGGGTATAAATGACCTAAAGGCACCGGGGTGCGATGGCTACAATGCTTTGTTCTTTAAAAGAGCTTGGCCAGTTGTTGGGAAGGACATTACTAAAGCTGTTTTAGAGTTCTTTTCATCAGGATGTATGCATGAACCTGTAAATTGCACCATTACTCTCATACCTAAAGTAAAGAACCCTTCAAGAGTGTCGGAGTTCAGACCTATATATGATGTTGCACTATACTCTACAAGTTGATCTCGAAGATTTTAACCCACAGACTACAACAAGTCATGAATATGTTAGTTGATTCTAGCCGGTCTGCATTTGTGCCAGGAAGAGTGATTACTGACAACATTATCATGAGTCACGAATTGGTTAAGGGTACGGAAGGAAAGGAATCTCGCCTAGATGTATGTTGAAGATTGATACGAGGAAAGCATACGACTCGGTGGAATGGCCTTTTCTGGAGCAAATTCTTAACATCTTAAACTTTCCGTTATTGTTTGAGAGACGGATAATGGTATGTGTTAGTACTGTATCCTACTCAGTTATCATCAATGGTGTACCTACTGCCCCATTCCAAGCAAAGAAAGGACTCAGGCAAGGGGATCATCTATCCCCATTTCTATTTGTTTGGCTATGGAATATTTGAACAGGCGATTGAAGACACTGAGAAGGCAACCTGATTTTAATTTCCATCCGAAATGTGAGAAGCTGAATATAACCCATCTTGGGTTTGCAGATGATTTGTTGTTTTTCTGTAGAGGAGACCCTATATCTGTTAGAATGATGTTTGGCTGTTTTCAAGAGTTCTCCACAACCTCTGGTTTGTCTGTGAATGCCGAGAAAAGCTCCATTTATTTTGGAGGAGTATGTAGAGAAGATCAAACGGCCATCTTGCAGACCTTGGGGTTTTTACAAGGGGAGCTGCCTTTCAGGTATTTGGGGATCCCACCGAGTACTAAAAAGACTAATGTGATGCAATTCAAACCATTGTTGGACAGGATGGTGAGCAAAATCACATCATGGACTGCAAAATTCTTATCTTATGCCGGACGAGTGCAACTGATAAAATCTGTATTATTTTCAATACAAATCTTCTGGTCGCAAGTTTTTGTCCTACCAAAGAAAGTCGTGCAATTGATTGAATCACTGTGTAGAAGGTTCCTATGGACTGGTGGGGCTGACATATCAAAGAAAGCATTAATTGCTTGGGACCGAATATGCTATCCAAAATCTGCTGGGGGTCTAGGACTACTTGATATATATGCTTGGAATAGAGCTACCATATGCAAACATTTATGAAATGTGTGGGAAAAAGGACAAGCTTTGGATTCTATGAGTTCATGCCTACTATATCAAAACAAGATAGGATATGGGATGCAAAGGTTGATTAAGCTTCATGGGTGGTGAAAAAGATTTTGCATACAAAAACAGTATTTGAACAAGCTGGATATACTGAAAATTAGCTAACTCAAATGACTATTTTCTCCACAAAAGAAGTGTACTGCAAGATTAGGGGACTTCCAAAAAGTTGATTGGAAGAGACTAATTTGCAACAATCCTGGGTCGCCAAGGTGGGTGTTCATCCTTTACATTGATGTCCACATAAGACTACTCACCAAAGATAGAGTCGCGAAGTGGAGGCCTGTTGATGACTTGAAACGTCCTCTGTGCAATAATGAAGATGAATCTATTGATCACCTATTTTTCCACTGCCATTACTCTGCTACCATCTGGGACAGGATTTTGATGTGGCAAGGGATTGCTAGAAAGTCTATGGGGTGGAAGGAGGAGCTAGATTGGGCTGTGAGGTATGGGCAGGGGAAATCTACTGATGCAACTCTATATAGACCGACACTGGCTTGCTGTTTTATATTGTGTATGGCATGAGAGGAATATAAGACTGTTCCAGCACAAGTGGCGAACTGCTGAGATGCTGGTAAGGCAAGTTATCCAAGATGTTCATTGTAGAGGCGCGAGGGTACCTAGATTGAATAGGAGGTTGGATAGTCTGAGTTTTTACCCTTAGTGTTGGGTAATAGTTGTCTTAGCGTGTAGGTGATGTAGTGATGTTTGCTGGCTTGGGGCTGTATGTCCAAGTCTGCAGTTTGATTTTGATTTTGAGTTGTACATATTATACTTGGTAAACAAAATGTTATAGTTGTCAGAAACGGTACTTGTCAAAAGGCGGTAAGGAAGTGCTTATCAAAAGCAGAGTATCCCTACCTATTACTTGTTCCTGTTGCAAGCTCCTCTGAGCATCACAGAAAAGCTGGAGCGGCTTCAAAGGAATTTTCTTTGGGATGCGGCGGATGGAACTAGAAAGTTTCATCTAGTGAATTGGCAGACAGTCACTTCCCCAAAGAAATGAGGTGGACTTGAAGTAAAAGATCTTAGGATATTCAACAGAGCTTTGTTGGGGAAGTGGCTGTGGAGATTCGGGGTAGAAGAGCATGCTCTATGGAGGGAAGTCATCGTAGAAAAGTAGGATTCCACGGGAGGGGGTTGGAGGACCAAGGCAACCGCAACACCGTTCGGGTGTGGCATGTGGAGGTACATCATGAAGAACTGGGAAGCTTTCTATGGCAACATCACTTACAGGGTGGGAGATGGAAGGAGAATCAACTTTTGGAATCACAGGTGGTGTGGAGAGGATACTCTGAGGGTCTCTTTCCCCCACGTCTACAGAGTTTCAAACCAGAAGGAATTGATGGTGCAACAGATTCGCAAGGAGCATGAATGGGGTAGTATAGGACCTCTCTTTTAGAAGGAACATGCAAGATTGGGAGATTTCGGAGTTCCAAAATTTGTTGGCACTGCTATACGGGCAAGACATGCCCCATCCATCTTGCGATTCTTGGAGATGGGGGTTGTGTGGCGATGGTTTGTTCACCGTAAAGTCATTTTACCAGAGTATGTTGGCGAGAGAGGAGGCTGCTTTTCCATACTCATCGATCTGGATTCCTAAGGCGCCCATGAAGGTGTGCTTTTTTGCATGACTAGCATCGAGGAGAGTGATCTTGATAGCTGAAAATCTGCGAAAGAGAGGAATTACATTTGTTAGTTGGCTACATGTGTAAAAGCTCAGGGGAAGAAGTTGATCATCTTCTGCTGCATTGCCCTGTGTCCTGGGGTTTGTGGAGGGCAATCTTGAATCTTTTTGGTGTTTAATGGGTGATGCCAAACACTGTAAAGGAAATGCTATATAGTTGAGCCGGTTTCCGTAGAAGAAGCAAGCAAAAGGCGTTGGAAGTTCGCCCCGTTAGCTCTCATGTGGATAGTCTGGGGAGAGAGAAATAGTAGAGTTTTTGAGGGGATTGAGTCTCCGTTTTCACATCTTAAGAATAGTCTTTTATCTTTGATCGCTTTTTGGTGCACACAAATAGCCCCTACTTGTGTAGAAGATTGGGCGTCTTTTGTAGAGAATTATGTTCTGATGTAAATTCTCTACTTTTTTGGTATACTTCTTGTATGCGGGAGTTTTTTCTCCCTTTTGATTAATACAATTTACCTTATCAAAAAAAAAAATGTTTATACAAAAAAAAAAAAAAAAAACACTCTACTAGAGCCATTGAAGAAACTGCATAAAGTACCTTCGTTAAGTGTGTGAGCTGATTGTCCTGCCTAATTGCATCTGATTCCTCTCCCCATTTTATTGCAGTCCACTGTTCAATTGGGCCTTGATTTTCTTTCTCCAGAAAGTTTAGGTGAGGCTGTTAGAATGGCTGAAGAAATCCGTGGCCTTCCTAATACTCATGATGCGAAGCTGCAAATGTTGGAGGTCTGAGTGATGATTCTTATTCTTTGCCTGCCTCAGCTCCCTTGGATTGGTATTAACTTTATTCTATCATTTCATACAGGTGGGGAAGATATCGCTCTATGCAGCAAGCTCAGCCATCAAAGAAGTTCAGAAGTTGGTTCTGGATCCTAAGTAAGCAGTTTCATGTGTTATTTTTTCTTTACAGCTTATCTTTCGATTTTCTTGTATAATAGGGATGTCTATGACAATTTTATCTAGAGGTTCTAGGTTGAGGTAGAAAAAACGATATTGACTTGTTTAATAAATCCTACTGCTGAGCTATGTGTCTATCATTGTTAATCTCGACTGCTTATACCATTTAGAGGCTTCTAAAGGCCTCTTTGGTTGAGTTCAACTGGAACGGCCAGATAAACTCCATCCATTAGAGTCCTTTCCTCAGTTGTTTGCTTTGCCTCTTCTGTTTTACTCGGAAAAAAGTTATAAAACCTAAACGGAAGGGGGAAAGACAAGGATTGTTATACTCTCTTTCCCATGAATCAGTTTTACTATAGCGTTTCCTTTTGTAATTTTGTGGTGCAGAGTTGGTCCTGAGCTTGGATTTGAGGATCCCAATTTGACTGCATTGGTGTCAGAGAACCTGGAAAAGATGATTAAGAGACGTCAGGTAGCTTGCGTTTAAAGTGTTGCACAGAGGTTTCTATCTCTAAATTCTTATGTACAGAAGAGACAGCAAAACCCTTTAGGGGATGTGCATTGGAGTACTTGCTTTTGTTCTGCTAAATGCTAGCTTGCTCTCCGGGGATGTGCATTATAGTGTTCACATTTGTTATGCTATATTTTAGGTCGCTCTCGTGTTGTAGCTACTTTTATTTTCTGTCATATGAAAGAAGTCAAAAGCTCTGTATTTCAGTCTTGTAGTAAAAGTTATCAATAGATCTATTGTAATTGTAATGTCATATGAATGAGCTTTTATAGTCTATAACAACATCGATTCAAATGTCATTTTTTAATAGTTAGTATATGTTCAAAGTACAACATGCACCCTTGGTATGAAGCTTCTTTTGTTTTCATTTTATTTTCTTTTGTTATCTGTCTTTTTCATTCATGGGGGAGCAAAAATATATAATAAAAAGTCAGCTATGTTGGTTGCTTCTTGAACTTTGACAGGGACATAATTAGTATACTTGGTTGACAATAGTTTGGAAGGATTGGACGGGCGTAGGCTTGATGGTGAAAAGAAAACCACAGAAAAATAAAAAGATGTCCAGAGAAACTCTTAGTCTTATATTTCTGTATATTTGGATGAAAAACATGTCCAACTGAGAAACATTATCTTTAGGAAAAGCAAGTGTGTTGTTTGGAACATCTGAAGTTTAAGAAGGGAAATTCCTTTAATATTGTCAACAAATACACACTTCGTTTTCCTATCTTTAGTACCATAAAGACCAAACGCAATCAATTCCTTGAGTAACTGCAAATGGTTTGGATTTTTATATCAAGATGATGACTTCTGTGTTTTTCTACCTCTCATTTCTTTGGTGCGTGTCATGTGCTTCAACTAAAAGAATACCAAGTTGGACTATCTGATGAATTTCAAGCGTCTGAAAATAACATTTTCTCTCTGAAACGCAAAAGAAAAAATTATCAAGTGAATATAAGTACTTATACATATCAAGATTGTCCTGCATTTCTTTCTAATCCAAGAAAAGATAGTAAGCAAATTCCCCCGTCTTGTCCAATGAAATACTCCTCCCATTACATTTTAATTGTCGCTTTAGCTCAAAAAATTTGTCCTAAAATAATTGCTACTTTATGATTTCAAGACTAAATTTGTTAGTTATTTCCAATTATACCCTTAATATTAAAGTAGTAGTAGTTCTTTTTAATATTGCTCCATTCTCAAAAAATATTTAATTGGGATAACTTAGTAAACTATATATTATATTTGTTATTTTTTCATTGAAGTCAAAAGAGTTAAAGCGACTCATAAAATAAGAGGGAGAGAGTAGTTTTTTTGTTTAAACCGAACAGAATCGGGAAGAGAGTAGTTCACTGATCAAAAAGTAACACAAGCTATAATTTTGTGGCCTATTTACGTACACATTGCTTCCATTTTCTATGTTATTAACTAAACAAAGATGGGCGGGGTTGGGGGATTAAAAAGTGAAAAGAGTCATGTGGTCCAATATGGTACGAGAGTGGTATGTCGGTTGGCTTTTTTGACAGTCAACTGTCAATTGATCTCAGTCTCTTTGGAATTTATTCAATCATCTTAATAGTATTATATTTTACTATCTAGCTTTGTAATTTAATGTTGGACGTTTCCTTAATCAAAAAACAACAAAAGGAAAAAAGTTTTGGATGGCGGTGGATGAAAAAGGACAAGAACACATTTTTTGTGCTGCACATGAAGTACTCTTTGGTTATGTAATACCATTAAAAAAAAAATTAAATTTCCTCGTGCAACTGTTGGAATTAATTCATTAATAAGTACTCAATTTAACTGTATTATAAAAGAAAAAAAGACTTTGTTACTCTAAGCACTGATAAGTTGTATGAATTGACAGAGCCATCAGATCATGGAACAAGGCACAATTTTAGCACATGAAAAATGGTTTTATGCTTTTTCAAAAAATTGAAAGGAAAAAGAAGAAAAAAGACACCTAGCATTGGATAAAGCTTATACCGTAACTGTCTTAGGTCTACCATATTTTTCTGTTTATTTCTTGTGGAACAATCACAAATATATATTTTTAACTATTGATTAATATGACCTAATGGTTAATGAGGAGATAAAAATTATGAGAGACAAGAGCTTAGGGCATCTCCAACCCTTGCATCATCTTTTTACACCAAATGGTCCAAATTAACTCTAACCCATTACATTATTTTTTACACCAAAAAAGAATATCCTTTTTATATTCTTCTCTCTCTTCTATATTATTTTATTTTATTTTATTTAAATTTATTTTTTTATTTCATAAACAAATCCTTTCTTTTTTCCTTTTTACATATTCATCCCATATAACTCATATTCCTTTCTTATATAACCATTTAATATAAAGTTATTTTATACCATAAATTTCTAAATAATATAAATTTTAAGCAAATATTATATATTATACATATTACTGGATAATTCAAATAAAAATGAAATCATTGATAAATATTACATTATGATAAAATTTAGTTTAATTTCTACATAAATATTCAACTTTCAAGGTTAGTATGTTGCTCCCATAAATGCTCTATTAATGCATTACGAGGTGCAAAACGAGCATCTTTGTCCTAATTTTTTTGTGTCGAACTAAAAATTGTTCAAAATCGGTAATATTCATCTACTACCATTTCTACTGTTGGAGTTGAACCTTCCCAAGCGTCTTGAATTAGTGCATTAAGATCACGTTCATCCTCGATTATATGTCATGTTGTGCAGTATAATACATGTGGTTAATATATCATGTAGCCCTCCTTTTCTCCCAAACCATGACGACCATGCAATAATTGCAAGACGAGATTGCAAAACTCTGAATGCATGTTCAACATCTTTTCGACATGATTCTTGTTTCATTGCGAAATATTTCTTCTTTTGAGAACGTGGCTCACGAATAGTTTGCACAATAGTAGACCATTTTAGATGTATACCGTTAGCTAAATAATAACCCACATCATACATTCAATATTTTACTGATATTGGTGGATCTGGAAGCGACCTATCAGAGTACTAAATTATTGTTGTAAATTTCTAATCCCATTATGTTATTTAATATATTTTTAATTTTAACCTTGTCAGTCGCTACTGTATTAAATATTTATTTTTATATTATTTAATGAACATTATGTTATTTATAAATAACATATTATATTTTAGATTTGCAATTTTTATTTTTTTGATTGTTATATATTTTTATACAATTTTAACTTATAATAAAATTAACTTATAATTTTATATAAAAATACTATATACGAAAACTAATTTATCAAAATTATACATCAAAATTAAGATGTAAAATTAATATTATAAAAATATTACATAAAAAGTATAAGTAATTACAAAATTTATAATATGTTAAATTAAAAGTGTTATATAATAAAAGATTGATGAATAGTAATTGTGTTGATGAATAGTGTTACGCCAAATTTGGTGTAACACCATTTATACACCAAAATGGTGTACGAAATGTTGTTGGGTTGGAGTACCAAAATATCAAATCTTACACCAAAATAGCATTTGGCGTAAAAAATGATGTTGGGTTGGAGATGGTCTTAGAATTTTAATATAGACAAAAAAAATATAGTAGTAATTTCTTTCCAAAATATCTAAATTTTGGTGGACAAAAGTTACACCGGGCATGTACTAATAAAAAATAACAAATACCCTACGAAATAATTGCAGTGCGCAAAACTGACCTAAAAAACATTGATATGACAAAATGAAAAATAGAAAACATAATGGTAAGGGAACATGGCACTTTGTTCACAGTGAAAAGCAATTCATTAAAAGTTAATACAATGAACATTCACAAACATGATGATCAACTATCATGAAACCTCCAAACAAGCAGGCAACAACACATTAGCTCAGATTTTGTTACAATCAATAATTGCTATACTTAAAAAAAGGTTACTACTGCAATTTCATCTAACTTTGAAATATTATTCTCAATCTTTTTTGTATTACAATTAAATGTTAGATCTACATTAAATCTCATCTATAATTTTGTTTGATATAATTCGTGCCGTAGAAAAGAACGAATTGTTCTTACATCTCTAATCTCTCCTACCAAATGATCATAACTCATATGTGTCAAACTTTTATACCGGTTGGTAATATCAAGAATTCATACTTTTGGAATTAAGTAGTTAAAATGAATTATTGTGTTTTAGAAATGCAGTCATAACTCATAAGTTAGTTTTGCTCCTTACTTCCTTTTACTTCAAGTCTAAGAGGTTTCAATGCCTCATACCTATTCTTACTTCTTAGCAAGTTATAATAATTGCACTAAGAATAGTTCACCCTCTCTATTGGCTATAACATTATGCATGGAAATTCCATAATTATTGTCCTAATGATGAAAACAATAGTGATGGTAAAAGTTTATTTCTTTAATTAGCCACATAACTAGTGAACCTACATTTTATTTTCTTTGACTATTAGAAATAACGATCATGTACTATTAAAATAACATTTTCAAAAAAGTTGGTAGACTATCACGATTTGGGATATATGCAGATTATTTAACAATTAACCATTAATCTCGAGGCAACTATCTGTGAAAAAGAAGTCAAATGCATCAATGAATCATTATGGGGTTGACAATGACAGTTCACCTCTTAATCCTCTTCCAATAAAGATGACATGAAAAAAATACGTAGTGCAATTACCAAACTCAGTAACTAATTTTATTTTTAATTGATAATTAAAGGTCACGATAACTTTTTAAATATTATTTTCTCTTGTTAGGAACATATATATGATTCGAATTATGTTCTAAGTCAGAAGTTTACAGCTAGTAGCTTATTGAAAAAATTGTAACCTTATATTTTTTAAGTATAGGTTTCAATTTTCTATCTTATTTTTTCTTTCCATTCTCATTTCTTGAATACCCTCATCTCATTAATTTTCACCTGATTTTTTTCTTCTCTTTCTCTTATCTCGAACTTCCTCATTTCACTTTTAAAAGAAATTAAAAAGAAAAATAATCAATTTAATTGATTATGAGTTTGTTGAATTGCCTCTATCTAAATGATGGATGAGTATTTTAATTAATTTTTAATTTATTACTCCATTAAAGTTGACTTGAAAGCTCAAAAATAATACTATTTTTTTTCCTGAAAAAGACAAAACTTAATTGAACATCTAATAGACATTACGTTGCTTTCTTAACAAAAACGAGGTCTTAAAGTACTTCTTCATCATTATTTAAACTCTCAAGTATTAAGAAAATCTCTGTTCCCTACATCATCGATCTTTAGAGGCACAAATTACGTATTTCTTATTTTGAAATATTGCCAATTTATTTATTTTCTACTGGTAGGTAAAGGATGATATTGGAAGTTATAGTCTGCTAATTTAAATATTTATTCTTCTTAAAAGACTTCTATTTTATGCGTATATTTAATTATTTATATCCAGTGCATTCTATCTTTTAATCAAATATAAGTTTTTTTTACACTAAAATGAAATTCCACCTACTATTTACGTGTTTCTACATTTTTCAAAATAATATTTTTGATATCAAAGACCAAAAACGATAAAGAAACGTTAAAAAGGGGACAAATGGTCCTTGACCACCAGAGCTGGTTTTTGTTAGTGGCTAGAATGTTTGGACAAGTCAATACAACTAACAATTTTTAATTCAAATTGAAAAACAAAGATTCTGCAATAATTGTATACCAGAAAATAATGTTAAATCACATGTCTTCCGGTTAAAAATGAGAATAAACAAATCCTAGTCTGAAAATTTTATCCAAACAGATCTAACAACTGGGTTTCGTTACATTTTTTTTTCTCTTCCTTTTTCTTAAATTCTTTTTGGGATGAGCGGGGATGGTAAATGGTATAGTAATTTACTTGTTGTATCACAACAACGGCATAATATTGACGATCTAACACAGATTGAAATTCAGAATTTACCAATCTCTGATTTTATAATATTTCTAAATATTTCTGCATTTATAATAAGAATAATTACTTTATATAAATTGTAATGATTGCGACTTCATTCTATATCAGCAAAATTTTGATGCTACCCAAACCCTCTCTTCCCTAAAATCCCAGGAAGAATTAATATAAATTTATAATTACAGAGAACAGTAAAAAACTAGGGGAGTAAATTAGTAAATCTGGAGTGACTGTTGTTTGAATCTTACCTTTATACTTTCGAGGAAAGAGAAGGGGTACCACAGAAGTTTGTAAAAACTAGTAGAGTATATTTTTTTGGCAATTCCTTTTTTCAGGTCCTCTTCTTTCTTCAAATCCTTGTGTGAATTTTCCCTTTCCCTTTTTAGCTGCTTTTCCTTTTCCCTCAGACAAATTGATTCCTAACTTTCTCTGTGGATTTTCCACTCACTTTTCCTTCCTCTCTGTCATCCACAACGGAACTCTTCTCTTCGCCGTCCACCGCTACGACGCCGTTTGTCGGTGCTCCAATCTCGTACCGACTTTTCCGATTTGCTGTACAGAAATGGCAAAACGTGGCTACAAATTGCGTATCCTTTTTGAAGTTTTCTTTTCGTTCTCCTTCTTTACTTAAATGCGGTTCAAATTTGAATCTTGCTTTGATGTTATAATTTTTATTTGATCTGAGATTATTATACAAAACTCTATAGTAAGTAGCTGAAAATTGAAGGAGGAATTTAGTAGTAACTTTTTTTTTCTTCAAAATTTTGAATTTATTTGTGTATTAGTAAATTCTGTTTTTTTTTTTTTTTGGTTTCCTATGCTTATTGATTGAGCTAATAGTTTTGTGTTGTAGGTGCATATTTTGAACTTCAATGTGTAAAATTTTTTCTTTTTTCTTTTAGTTTCAAGTATGTGGAGAAGTTTTTATTTTCGTACTCTGTTGTTTGTGATACTTGACTAATATGGAATATAGAGGAATTTGTGGCGCATTCGGGGAATGTAAACTGTTTAAGATTTGGGAAGAAGACACGTAGGCAGTTTCTCACTGGTGGAGATGATCAAACTGTGAATCTTTGGTCCATTGGTAAACCAACATCCACCGCCGTGAGTTCAAAAATTCCATCTTTTCTAGTTCACTTGCCTGAGAAATGTTGTTTTGCTTAATTGGGATATTTGAGTTTGCTTTAACAATGAGATCTTTCTTTTTCTATGAAATTTTAATTCAAATGCAAAATACAGTAAATGAGTGATCTATTGTGATTATGCCTTCTATGCTGGAAGAGCTACTGCTGCTTTTGCTGTTGAATCCTAGTCTAGCTAATTAGAATGAGTGATGATTGAGGAATCAAGTATAACGCGTGCAATTTGGATGGGAAGGGAACTGTTGAAATTGTTAGTGCTGCCATTTAGTTCTAAGTGAGGTGACATTACATTGTTCCTTTATTTGTGCCTTATAAGAGTCTTTACCAGTTGAGTTTTGAGCTGCCGCTTGAAAATGCCAGAGTCCTGTGGTTTCTTTTGAATGATCCGAAACAGGAAACATTGCATTTTTTCATTTGTTCATCTTACTAATGTGTTGGTTACAACCTGTGCTATGAATGCAAATATAAAACATATCCAGGCAAAAAATACTTCTCCCTCCTTTCAGTTTATGTGGCAACATTTCTTACTTTGTCTGTTAAAACGGAATGACAACTTTCTAAATTTGACAACAAATTAACTTCACTTCCCATCTTAGCCTTAATGGGAAGCTTTTATAGCCACACTAATGTTATGTAATGATTATGACCGCAAGTTTCAAATGTCTTAGAGCTACACAAATGTTATGGTATGCTTATGACCATTCAAGTCATCCTTTCTTTCTTAAACTCCGTGTTTATCCAAACTTTGCCACATAAATTGAAACATAGGGAGTAGGCGATTTCATCCCATTTTCCTAAGCCGAGGTGGTGAGTTGTTACCTGGTACCTTTGCTTGTGGGAGGTAGCAAGAACCCGGTGGAATAGCTGAGGTGCACGCAAACTAGCTCGGACACAACCCTCATTAAAAAAAGAACAAAAATATATGGAAACTGTAAACCTTTCGAGTGTCTTGGTAATTCATCTAACTATCAATGCATGAAATTATTTGTTGACTGACTGTGATGTTAAGGTGACTGCTACATGATCTTATTTTTATTTATTTTAATTCAGTTAGTTATCTGAGATTGATTAGGTCTGCCTTTGTACAATTGTGCAGAGCCTAAGTGGTCACACGAGTCCAGTAGAATCTGTAGCTTTTGACTCAGCAGAGGTTCTAGTGCTTGCTGGATCTTCATCAGGTGTAATAAAGCTATGGGATCTGGAAGAAACAAAAAGTAAGTTGATGTTTCTTTTTAACTCTATATTTTGTACTAGCTTTACTCTTAAGTGTTGCAGTGAATGTGCTCTAAATGTTTATTTGATGACTTTGATGTGTTATCCTCTAAGCATTTGGCCTACATATTAAGCACCTGCTAGACCTATAGTTATGAGAAAGCATTAACTAAAGTTGCCTTGGCTAGTTGGCCCAATGCTTTTGGTGTAAATGAGCCAAGCGTATGTCTTGACGGGAGTAAACGGCTAACAGCTTGTTGATTTGATTGCTTATGCAAGTAGAAAGCTAACTGCTTCACGATGGTATGCTGTACATTTAATTGCGATTAACACTTAGTGCATGGTCATGTATTTATGAACCAACTCGTATGGAACCGAAAGAGCATCTGTGTGGATCTTCAGTTTAGACAAGAAACTTGCTTTATGATTTCAGGATTGATATTAGTCATACTTAACTGAACGTATTCAAGCGTTGAATTATCTGCCTATTAACTAAAATATGTGATCCTATTTCTTAGATGAGCAAGTTATGTCTAGTTTGACTTCTAATCTGGTAAATGTTCTTGAAGTGTAGTGGTTCGCACTCTTAATGGACACAGATCGTATTGCACGGCTTGTGAATTCCATCCTTTTGGTGAATTTTTTGCATCTGGATCTATGGACACTAATCTTAAGTTATGGGATATAAGAAAGAAAGGGTGCATCCATACGTACAAAGGTCACACTCGAGGAATAAGTACCATTAGATTCTCTCCTGATGGCCGCTGGGTGGTTTCTGGTGGATTTGACAATGTTGTGAAGGTAATTCCTAAGTTGGCAAAAGATGTGACATTAGTAGACTCTTTTTTGCTAGAGTATTAACCTTTATTGTTAGTCAGGTATGGGACCTAACAGCTGGAAAGCTCTTGCATGATTTCAAGTCCCATGAAGGGCATGTTCGATCTATAGATTTCCATCCACTTGAGTTTCTTCTGGCAACAGGTACTTTTTTAAAATTCTGTGCCCGATCATAGATGGTTCCCTGAACAAATTTTTGTCTGGCTTTCTTCTTTCCATTACCTTTTTCTTTTGATGTAAATGATTCTCCTTACCTTTGTCCTTAACCTTTCTTTTGGTTTATTTCAAATTCCAGTTGTGTTTCTACATCTTCTAAAAATAGGATCCATTTTCATTACTTTAGTGGTTAACATGCCGCTTAGTTTTATCGGCTTGCCAAAAGGCTCTGGGTTCTTGCCTTCCTTTGTCATAAATACTTGTACTTGCTTAACTTTTCGATTAGAAATGAGAATCTGGTCAATTTTAGATGAATAAAGGAATCACAGGAAGAAGGTGCGTGTTTAAGAAGCAATAGGGCTTGTTTCACTGTTACATTGGTCAGATTATGAGAATTTCAAAACAATTTGGGAAGTGGTGGTGTACTTGAGAGTTGAAAATGGTTATACCTATTTTTAAGCTCTCCATCTATTATAAGGAAAATGGTTGTAATGGTCCATTTATGGTGGTTTTTTTAAACCAGATCCATCATAAGATTGTATTGTTCAACCAGGATCAAATATTTTATTCTCAAATCTCAGTAAAGTTTTGTACCTAGTCTTTCTCCAAATAAAGATACTTTTTTTTCCAGCTCTTACCATGTGATCTTGTTTCAACACTTGAGTTGTTCTCAGGTTCTGCGGACCGTACTGTAAACTTTTGGGATTTGGAAACATTTGAATTGATTGGATCTACCAGACGTGAGGTATCTATGCCATTTTCTTTCAACTTTTTATTCTTTAAAAAAGAAAAATTTACACCTTGTGAAAACAAGATCTTGGAAGGTATTCCTAGTTGTGTGCTTGTTGGTTGTTAGATCATATCGAGATATTTGTCTACATTTCATGCTTTGAAGTAACTCTGACTACTTAGTACTTACCCCTAAAACTTATTTCCCTCTTGATGTTTGCCTTCTTGTTAGCTTTTCTGTTATGAGCTTGTATCAAAATGCTCATATAACTAAAATAAATATTCTTTTATTTTGCTGTTACAAACATGATTTAAAAGTTGCACCAGTAACTTGGTTATACTACATGAATTGATTGAAGCAGTTATTTAGTGAGCATAATTATGAGGTTCTTTCTTGGATAAGCATTATAGGATCTAAATGGTTATCTCATGCGAGTTTCTCTACCATGTCTCTCAGAGGATGATCGGAAGAGACTGTAGGGTACATAATGTCTTGGGATACCTACCTGGTAGAAATATTTCCTGCTGTCTTTGTGCCCCTTATGTTTCATTTTACTCTTGCATGCATTAGAAGGATAGGTGGGCTGAAGCCATTAGACTTGATTCCCCCTTCAAAATTTTATACTGGTCAATTGAATGTGGTGTTCTTCTCAGGTGTAGAACCAAGAATAACTGGCTATCTGAAAAAAAAATCTTATTCTCTTGCATGTATAATTTCTTTTCTGGGCATTATTGATATTGGTACATATTATTCTTTGTTATGAGACAGGACATTATGTTGCTTCCCAATATATTTGTTTTTATTATGTTAAAATTTAATCTACTCAGATACGTTATGTTTGTGGAAAGTTTTGACGTGCTCTTCTAGGCTGCAGGAGTACGATCAATGACCTTTCACCCTGATGGAAGGACTCTGTTCTGTGGACTGGATGATAGCTTGAAGGTTAATCTCCTGGCATTCTGCATTGCTCTAATTGTATTATTGAAACTAGCAATTCTGATGATTTTTGACCACCTTTGACCTGAAGGTTTATTCATGGGAGCCTGTAATTTGTCACGACTCCGTTGAAATGGGATGGTCAACTTTAAGTGATCTCTGCATACATGATGGGAAGCTTGTAGGTGGTGCCTATTACCAAAACTATGTTGGTGTTTGGGTTGCAGATATTTCGGTAATTACTTGATCACTGAAGCTTAAGTCAAACTTGTACATGGTTTCAGTTTTGGCTTACACTTGACCCTTATGTTTCAACATCAGTTTTCTCCATTGGTTTTACACTTTGTTTTACTTTTGTGCTCTTACCTGTCAGCTTATTGAGCCCTATGGAGCTGGTTTAACTCCAGAGAGACAAAGTAACTTGGAGCAGAAACAGGAACATGTGGAGTGTCGTCTAGAAAGAGTAGGAAGCAACAGAAGTTCTAATTCAAGTCTGCGCTGCACATCACCTGACATTGATTCCAAAGAAATAAAGAATATATATGTGGATAGTAAGTTGTTTTTACATCCTCCTCTCAAAAGCAAAAACAGACCATGAAAACTAAAAAGAAAATTAACAACCTGGCATTAAGGAACTCTAAAATTGTCATCTTCAAATGTGGAAATGGCATTAAGGAACACAGACCAATGACAATTGTTAATGGAAAGGAAATTATACCTTGACAGAACTTCCATTACTTAGATTATAAGCCTCAGGAAGCCTCTCATGCCAACTGCGTCTAACAGGCAGGTGATGACCCTCAGTTGTAAAAATGTAATTTTGATTAAGGAGAAACGAATCATCAAAAAGTGGATACAAATACTTGCACCTGCAGAAATCAGAAGAAAATTAAGCAGCCATAATTGCATGGACGATCATCACATTCGGAGGGAGACTTGATCAAACATCAGTCAGCTTCCATACTGCATATGTTATGCAAATAAGATGAAGATACAAAAGGCTTACGTTTCTGCCAGGAAGAAACTATGCTGATGGTCTTCTAATTGCATTGTAGTCACGTCCCTAATGCTGGCAAAGCCGCCTTTAATTCTTGTGTATGCATTCAGAGAATTTATTATTGATTCACCCACTTCCATGTACCGTGGATCTGTTAAGAGAAAAACTACTGTATTACTGAAAGTTTGAGAAAATACTGTCTTTATCACTAATTTTAGAAGCTAAACAATGGCTATTTTGAAGAAACCAAAATTATGACTAGGCAAAAAGAAGAGTCATACACCTTTGGTTGCTTGGTATAACTAAAATGTGGACAAT
Organism: Nicotiana tabacum; assembly: GCF_000715075.1. Lineage (NCBI taxonomy): Eukaryota > Viridiplantae > Streptophyta > Magnoliopsida > Solanales > Solanaceae > Nicotiana > Nicotiana tabacum. The sequence goes on along the minus strand of NC_134096.1, from coordinate 111,720,094 downwards.
CTTGTTCAAGTATAACCATACACATAGGGTGAAATAGAATGGTCTTGGGTAATTTATTACCTGAGATGTCTGTGTACTGATGGTTAGCTTGAATAAACTTGGTCATTAGGTTGAACCAACTTGTTCTGTCTTTTTAGGTTTAGTAGCTCTAACATGCCAATGTTGGGTAGTTAGAAGATCTGACCTTGCCACTGATGTACTCTTATATAGAAGGATTTTATGAATATCATCATAGTTCTTCATTAGTTGTTAAACTGCAACTTTTTATTGGATAACTTCTACTTCATCTGGTATCACAATTATCAATTTACTTGCCCACTATTAAATTAGCAGTTCTAATTTCTATGCATTTAAAAATTCCATATTGCAGGTGAAAATCCTGTAACCATAAAGAAAGTTACTTCTCATTCTCCAAAAGTGGCCCCCCCTTCAGATTATAAGGAAAACAAGAAACAGTCGAGCCAGAAGCTTAATTCTGCCAATGATTTACCTGCAAAAACTAATGGATTGGCAGTAAGTAAATCATTTATCGTCCCCAGTGTTGTGCCTCGTGATATTCCAGAGGCAAAGAACTTGGATACTTGTAGAAGGGAATCTATTACTGCAAACAGGGCAAGTGGTGGTATATCACAAAAGCCGTCTCACATAAAGCGCTTGTCCAACAACAAATTCGATATGGAGAAGATTTCTGTGACTCTTGAGTCTGAATCTGCTGACAAGTTGCCTTGTACAGTAGATTGTAAGAACGAATCAGATATTGATAGCAGGCGTATGACAGATAATAGTTCCAGGGAATGTTCTGAGGCAAAAGATTCAGCTGTCAAGCACGGTGGAGAAAAGCCAGAGAAAGTATCATTGCTATCACCGCCAAATAATCAGGAGAACCGTTAGTTCTAAAATGCTCTTTATTTGAATCGGCTTTTGAGCTCTATTGTTTGTTTCCATGTTGCACAGTGTTCTGCTTCTGCATTCTTCCTCTGTTATTCTTTTCTAGGGTTTCTGCTAATTTTGGATGCTGATTTTTACTCTAGTTGCAGGTTTCTTCATCTTGAAGGAAATAACAAAATTTAAAGTTTTAAACTATACATAATTCCAGTCTGGTCCGTGTTTAGAGATAAGATTGTCTTAATTTAATTATTTTATACCTGAGTAGTGATTTGATGTATGATGTTTTTTGAAAAATCATAATTAGCTTGCAAATCCTGCAGTCTGAATGATCATTGTTTGCTTTTGCCTGATACTTCGTAAGCCGCTGTGTCCACTTCCTGGTTTGGCGACATTTTAGTTCTCTAGCAATGGTTTAAAGTTGTAACTCTTAAGTAATGCTTTAAAGTTTTGTATTTGGTCTTTCCCGTGCACATACAGATGCATAAGTTACAAGCATGACAACAAATATTGACTTTATTTCCATTATGTTTCAGGTAATGTGGCCTTGGAAGGCAGGAAAGAGTTAAATCCGGTTAAATTTGTGAATGGAGGTTGCTATCTGATAAAATTATGTTATAACAAAAGGAAATTTTAAAACATTCTTTTTTTTTTTGAAGTAAAAATTCAAAAGAATTCTAATCAATCCTTTGTTTAAAATGGCAGTGGCAGTAGTGCGAGGAAGGACACGCAGTTTGGTTGAGAGATTTGAGAAAAGAGAAGGGTTGAACATGGATGATATCCTTAAGCTAGATGCGGTGTCTCATTCTAAAACTGAGGAAGTAGAAATATCCCCTTTGGCACCTTCCTGTTGTAAAGATGAGGAACCAGAAACCTTTATCAAAAAAAAAGATGAGGAACCAGAAACAACCCCTTCGACAGCTTCTCGTTTTAAAGCAGAGGAAGCAACACGGCCTTTGCCTCCATCTCATTCTGGAATCGAGGAAGCAAATACATGTACTTTGCCAGCTTCTCAATATGAAGTTGAGGAATTAGAAGCATCCAATAAGCCAGATTCTAAGTTTAAATCTGAGGAAGTAAAAACAACCCATTTACCAGCTTCTCATGTTGAGAAGTTAGAAGCATCTCCTATGCCAGCTTCTCAGTTTGAATCTGAGGAAGTAAGAGCATCTCATTTACCAGTTTCTTGTTCCAAAGCTGAGGAATTTGAAGCTTCCCCTAAACCAGCTTCACAGGTTAAATCCGAGGATGTAAGAAAATCCCGTTTACCAGCTTCTCGTTCAAAAGCTGAGGAATTAGAAGCATCCCCTGTGCCATCTTCACAGATTAAACCTGAGAATGTAAGAAGATCCCGTTTGCCAGCTTCTCGTCCTAAAGCTGCGGAACTGGAAGCATCCCCAATGCCTGTTTCTAAGTTTAGAACCGGAGCAAGAACATCCCGTTTGTCAGCTTTTCGTTCAAAAACAGAGGAAGCTAAAACATCACGTTTATTAGCTTCTCGTTCTAAAGCTGAGGAAGCACAAACATTCCGCTTGTTGTCTTCTGGTTCTAATGCTGAGGAACCATTAACAGCCCCTTTGCTGGTATTGAGCTTGTGCCACCTATACTTGATTGTTTCTTACGTGGTTCTGTTTTGTGGATATGTTGATATTGCTTGGTTTATGTGTATCAGACATACCTTTATGTTCTAAGTAATGGTGCAAATGCTGATATACATGTCCTGCACTGTGCTAACTGCTAAGTAAATTGTGCAAGCCCAAAAAAAATCTTTAATAGCTAAAAGTGCTTGTTGATTTTGTGAACATAAGAAATTCTAGTTAGTGCAAGTAGAGAACTTAACAGATAATATACTTGTACAGTGTCTTAAAGAGTTACCGTTACAAAGAGTTAGTATATTTTCATTTTTTAAACTTTTTCTTCATGGTAGAACTCCACAAAACAATTCTTTGATTAAGCTTTGAATTGGATTATTTGGAAGCACGAACGATGTTTTAAATGAAGCTCTTTTTCTCATTTTCTCCATGTTTTAAATGAAGCTCTGCTTCCCAGCTTTGTTTTCCCCTTCCATCTCGGAAGTTGAGACAGGGAAATGGAGGTGGAGTTAGGGTCAAAACTGATTTCACTTGTAACATTGACTGTATTGCAGCTTTCTCTTTCAATATTTCAATCTATATTTGGTAAACTAGATGATGGTTGGCCCGTGCAGCGATTACAACATTGGCCCAACTCTTTGTTTTTTGCATACATGCAGAATACAGATCAGCAGACTATTGCACAGTGTGAGTCAGCTCAGAATGATAATTTTGTTATTGAAGATCTTATGCAGAGCCATGATGTGCTACTAAGTTCGTTTAGATCTCGGCTGACAAAGCTGCAGGTAACATTTAGCTGATGATAGTTTGTAACTTGAGCTTCTGGTTACGCGTTTCAAAACAGTGTGGCATGCAGACTTCGTAGGAAATTTGAAGATCTTTCTGTTTGATACTTATGATATAGGAAATCTGTTTGTCATTTTGTAATGCTTGAAGCCTCTGACAAGTATAGTCTTTTAACCTCTCAGGTAGTTCATCACTTTTGGGAACGGAATGACATTAGGGGTGCTATAAATGCCTTGAGGAAGTTGCCAGACCATTCCGTGAGCATTCATTGAAACTTCTCTGTCATGGCCTCTTCCCAAATATTATATTTGACAAATACTTTAACGTGTTTCTTAAATTTATATCCTGTTGCAGGTACAAGCCGATGTTGTTAGTGTCCTCGTAGATAAAATGGAGATTATCACATTGGATTTGTTTTCCTGCTTGCTGCCTGTACTGTTAACCTTACTTGATAGTAAGGTAGAAAGGTATGTAGTGATGCAGATTTAGTTGTTTGCTATGTATTAACTTATTTACCTCTTCAAAGTCATAATAGTTTACCTTCATACTCCCACTCTTGATTGTCGAAAATTGTGACATGTCGGCCTTTGCTTCCACTTTGACATTCCTTCAAATATTAACTAAAGTGCTGCTCTAATAATGACTACCTTATACGTGGTGATTATTTATTTCTTCATACCATCATCTAAGGGGTGACCAATCAATCCATTTGTGGTTTTGTTTTTCTGGAAAATAACTTTATTGATTTTTTCCTCTCCATCTTGTGGAATTAAAAGTTTTATCAGATACGGAAATAAATAAATTTGGAAGGCTGGAACAAAAAAGAATGAGCAATGACATACAGGTCTTCTCAAACCTTGATATTTTATGTGGTTTTGTTATCAGTGTTTAATGTGGTTCTGAATAGGTCCAATTGAAGCTAAGAAGATAAAAGTGATTTTCTCAGATGGTTTAGTAGCTTTAATTGGGCCTTTTTGGCCATAAGAAATTTTTCATTTTTTCCATAAAATTTTCGCTTTTTTTTTCGAGATCAGTGTTTGGCCATGAAAATTTCAAAATTTTCACTTGAAGTTGAATTTTGGAAATTTTCCAAAATTTGAAAAACTCCAAAAAGCTGTTTTTCAAAATTCACTTCAAATCACTCAAAAACAACTCCAAATTATATTCATGTCCAAACACAACTCTAATTTTCAAATACCATTTTCACTTCAAAAAAATGTTTCACTTTTTTCGGGATTTCACAATTCTTATGTCCAAACGCCCACTAAGTTTCATGGTTTTGTCTATGTGGATGTGGTAGGGTTGCCTTACATTTATTTGATTTTATGGAATTCTACTGTTAACATTTTTCCCGATTTCACTGTTAAATTTCACAGTTCTCCCTTGTTTAAAAAAAAGTTCCTTCTTTACATGTTGAATGCTTCGTCCTTTTTGTCCTCCCACAGGCATGCAAATGTTTCCCTGGAGCTGCTGTTGAAACTTGTTGCAGTCTTTGGGCCGGTAGTTCGCTCAGCCATTTTAGCACCTCCATCTGTAGGGGTTGATCTTCATGCAGAAGAAAGGTAAGGTTGCTTAACTTGATTAGGCAGCTCACTTTTCATTTTTCTGCTTGGGTGATGGTAAATACAAACGACTTGCATGTCTGGTTGTCTCTAATTTCTTACACTCTAAAACAGAATCCAGTGCTGCAAACAGTGCTTCGTCTATCTCCAAGATATACAGAAAGTACTTCCAGCACTTATTAGGTAATTAAGAATCCACTTTTTACTTTTCACTATTATGATTTTATTTTATTGGTGGTCCAATTCAACCTCTCTGGATTTGGGATAGAGTTGCTAGATTTCAATTAGAATTTCTAAGTCAGAAAAATGACAAGTAGCGCCGCACTTTTTTTGAGAATCATCAATTTAAGTGTTGTAAGCAAGCTTCATATTCAATGATGCACAACAAACTTCAAACTAAGTAATGAACATCTTTAGGTTCTGGCTTCATTGGACAAGGGATATTATTAAAGAGGGTGGATTTCCAATCATTTTCATCTATCTTCAGTTTTGTACATTGAAAAATGTATACTTCCATCATGGAAGCTTACTGACCCGAGTCCTGAAGCTTCATGATGTGGTGTCTGAACATGTTTGGTTTGGAGGACAGGGGCCTAAGGCTTGATTTTCTAATCAATAGGTGTGCGTTGAACTTTTGAAATATTCAAGATTGATGCAACTTGTTGTCAATTAGAATTAGTTGATATCTTTACCTCCTTTTCTTACATATCTAAAGCAGCTAAAGCCCAGAGTCCTTGTGTCTTGATTTTGTTGGCTACTCAATTTTTGCTGACATTCTATTATTGTAGGAGAAGTGGTCTGTTGGCAAAAGGTGCATTACAATTAAATCTCCTACTTCAAGAATCGTAGTCCAGTTTAACAGAATGGAAGTTAGCTAAATAGATATTATCGAACTGATGGGCGCCTTTTGGACTCCCACAATTTTGTTCGTCGGATTTCCACGCTTGCTACCATTTTCAACAACCTTGTAATAGCGGAAAACAGGCAAGAAGGAGATGCAATGTCTGTCCTCTGCCACTGCAACTGGTTTGGGAGGCAACTGTAAAATTCTCGACATATAACCTTTTGGCGATGGCTGTCTTCTTTCAAATACGGCATGAACATATTTAAAGTTCCTGGCTGTATGTATCCATATGTAAGTTGTGTACATGTATCTGTAAACTGTAATAGTAAAAATTGGATGTATATTACATCATTTGATCAATGAAACATATGTTCATACGCCTTTTCTTCTCTTGCTATCGAAACTCAAAATATTGTATTTTGTTCTCAAGTTTACTATAGAGTTTCAGTTGCTATCGAAACTGGTGCAATATTAGAAGAAGAATTAAAGTTGCACAATTGAAATGGGAAGACACTAGACATCAATTGAAATGGACACCAAGCAAAAGGTCTCGGACATATAGAAGAAAATATAAATAGAAAGTACTTTCACAAACTTTAATCCCTTTGGCAAAATAGCGCAACAGAATCTGAGCTTAACTACAATTTTCCTTTGATCTTCTAAACATTTCAGATATTTTCTTGACTATTTTCCTAGATAAGTTTTGGAGAACCGTCTAAAATTTATACAATGGTAGATCCAACAATGAGTTAGCGGGTTTGGCAGAATTCAGTGCTGTGGAATCAAATTATATGTGTATATCTGAGAGCTAAAAATATCCGGAATTGCCCTTCTAGATCTGAAAGAAGTTAAAGAAGGCATTGGAGCATCAAATTACGCACCTTATTTGAAAGGTATTTTAATATTGACCCTAAAACGACCTAAGTCCAAACACAAAAGTATCACTGTAAACTAAGTTGGTTATCAACACTAAAGTATCACTGTAAACTAAGTTGGTTATCATTGTTTTGTTTTTTTTCTTCATTTTAGTTGCTTACTCCGTATTATTGTTTGTGCAGGAATAATTACCACAGATTAGACATATAAGTTTAAAGCTGTATATATATTTTTGGCATCATCGAATTATATTGATTTAGAATAACAAATTAATTTTCTTAAAAAGTTTAATGGGAACTTCAAAAAAATAAAAAAATACGTAGATATTACTATATAATCAGTTATATGGCACACTGTATATGTATGTAAAACTCAATCTCATTGGGCCATTAAATTCCAAATCACTCACATCATGACACGTGTAACACGACAATAGTCCATTCCACAAATGGATATACGTTATGGGGGACATACCTCATTTTTTAAACTTCAGGGATCATTTTAGTTTATAAAAATTAACACTTTGACCCCAAAAATAAAGAAAATGTCTTCCACTGTTCGTCCTGCAGAGGTGCAGAGCCTGAGAGAGGGAGAGAGATATTTCGATTTCAGGTAAACCAAAATTCTCGAGAAACAAACAGTAATCTCCATGTTTTTCTCTTCCAATAACAACCATTCTTCATCAATAATTTTCCTCCTTTTTCCTTTCTTTTCCATACTTCTTCACTTGAATTCCCTTATCTTCAACCTTCACAGAATTCCGTCAACCCCTTTTCTCTCGCTTTTTCTTCCCTAACCAAAATTACCACAAATTCTGAACACACAAAAAAGGAATTAAAAAACTGAACTTTTCAGAAATCAACCTTCTAACCTTGCATTTTACGTCCAGGAAACCACCTTTATTGGAAAAAAAGCATGATTTTCCATTATCTTCAACCCCCAAAAAGCAGCTTTTCCCCTCCTTTTTTTGTAATTTCCGGTGATATTTTGCCGCCGTGGTGGTTGTTGCTAACGTGCGCCGGGTGCTGAGATTAGAGAAACTTGGTGTCAGGTCGGGTCGAGTCAAATTAGAAACTCTAAGGGTGGGACATTATTTTTGTCTAGAAATTATCTGAGCCGTACACGTGGAGGTTCTGGATTGTTTGAGCCGGTTAATGGAGGGGGAAATGGATGTGGGGCCCAGGAAGATGAATTGGGGTACGTGGGAAGAGCTTATACTCGGTGGCGCTGTTCGCCGACATGGGACGAGAGATTGGAACGTCGTCGCATCGGAGCTCCGTGCCCGGACTGTATATCCTTATTGCTTTACCCCCGAGGTTTACACTTATTTACGTTACGTGCCCCTATCACATTATGATAGCGACAACACTTCTTTTGTTTATATTTTGGTCTGTTCGTAATCTCCGCTTTTTTTTTCTTCTGTTATGGAAGAATTATTGTCCTTTGTCGGGTATTTGTTTTGTTTTCTTTTGTTGTGTATCTCCTTATCTATTTGATTTTGTGGGGCCTATCTCATAGGAATAATTAAATAGGATTAAATAATTAAATAAAAAAATATCAATTTAAACGAGACAACAACCTTAATTTTGAATTATGTCTGGTCCAGGGTGGATTTAGAGTTTTAAAATCTGTGCATCTTGACCACTTACACTCACTACATGCACCAAAGCAATAAGTAAATGACATGTTTTTTTGCACAAAGTTTATCACTTAATCATAATTAATTTACTATTTACAATGTACTCCTAGCTTAATTTATCATTGGCTATGTTAATATCATAGTTTGGCGCATGCATCGGGTCTGAGTAAATATTTCCCGTTGAGTATCACTCAATGCTACTACAAATCTTCTTTTGTAGCAGCAGTGGAAATTTCCTTGTAGGAAAACAATACTACGTTTTTGGATAAATAGTGAATTGTTTGGTTGTGTATTTGTGTCACTGTCTGTCCTACTAAAATTGAGTAGATATAATTACATAAATATTGTTGATGTAGAGGGGTCGCCATTAGGAACCTAATTTATGTGGCAGGAAGAATAGGTGGACCAGAATCTGAACTCTAAAGCTTTTGGTGTGTCATAATGGTGTTGGGGTAGCCTAAACTTTGTCTTTATTAGTTAATATGTGGCTGCCAAATAAAGAGGCGACCCCAATGAATATTGGGATCTTTTTAGTTTGTGGTTCAACACATTTTATATGTTTGTGATTCTTGGTTACTTTATGTTTTTGTTTCACTAACCAAAGATAAGGAAACCATGAAGTATAGTAACTTTTTTCCCCCATAATTTTAGTGCTTTTCTGACCTGTGACTAGCCAATGAATAGAACTGTAACAAAATCAACTTCACTGCATTTTCTCGACTTTGTGTTCTCCATTCCTAAGTTTTCCATACTTATCCATACTCTACGATATGCTGATATGATTCATTGACGAAAAACTTAACTACAGGCCTGCAGAACCAGGTACGAGGACTTACGTAAGCGCTACTCTGGCTGCAAGTGAGTCAACTTCTTCATCTTCATGAGCATATTAGTTTATTCATGAAACCGTTACCATCTCGACACATATGTGGAAGTTTTATATCCATCTTATGAGGTGTAAAATTTTTTGAGCTAATTTATCTTGTAAATGCACTACTAGCTTAATCCCTCGCCTTTTGGAATGGATTGGTGGTTTCTGTTAAGGTACTGATAATTGAGTGTAGTAGGATGTCATCCTTGCCGTAACCAATGTGCTTCTTGTTTAACTTTCTTTTGGCCAGTGCTTGGTTTGAAGAGTTACGAAAGCGACGAGTTGAAGAGCTGAAGCGGGAATTGGAGAGATCTGAAAGCTCCATTGGGTTAGTAAATATGCTGCTTCCTTGTTTTAAGTTGATAAGCAAATACTAGCTAATAAATCCTGGCATTTTGAAGTTCTTGGCCACACTGAATGCATTTCTATGGAGAAAATCTAAATAAAAAAATATTTGTGACCTCTGGTAATTATATTTTCTGCTCTCATACACCTCCTTCCCCACCCCCCACCCCCACAAAGCTCACTTTTCTCTGGCCCTAAATAAGAGAAAATAAATCTGGAAAAGTACGAGAAAGGAGAAAGAAGAAAGTATCAGGAAATGCGGAGTCATGTTATCTTGTGATGTTTGGCATAAACTTAGGCTCCATAAATGAATTCTGATGTTTTGTCACTTTTTTCTGCATCTGAATGGCATAAAACTCCTGTTCCATGAGCCAAATGGTTAATATATGTATGCAATGAGCAGTCTCTTGGTCCCATAATTTTCTGTTTCCTTAACACCGTGATTCCCATATTTTATCTCTATGCTCATTGTCAGATTTCTTGAGTCAAAGATTGAAAGCCTAAAGGCTGAGAGGGAACAATCTGATCAGATAGACTATGGGTTGAGTCGCACTGAATCTCCTGCTCCTCCGACAAAATCAGAAGATATTGAGTCTTTTGTGAAAGATGAAGCAAAAGATGGGCTGTCTGCTGGCAGCTTCACGCTTGATATTAGAACAAACCAGTCCCCTGAGTCTCAGGTTCCCACCATACCCCTGACAGATGTAAAGCTAGAACGTTCAGAGTCTTGTGAACGGGACAAAGTTCCAAGTACAAGCAAGGTGACAGAAGCTTCCAATGGAAATGGAGGGGCTGTAAGGAAGAGAAGAGGTAAGAGGAGAAGAAAAGACGCCGTTTGGGATGCCAAAGAAGGGAGCATTGAGGAGAGTGACAATGTATGTTCTACCAGTCTCGCCTCCACTTCTCACTGTAAAGAAGCATTAACCAGTTGTGAGCATAGTATTAGGCATTCTCCAGTAAACGATCATAGAGGAGGCTTATCTAGGTTTAGGAACGATGACTTGATGAGGATTTTCACTTCTATTACACTGCATGAAGCTGCTATGGTCTTCAGGCATCGTCTTGATAGTCAGAAGAGAGCAAGATACAAGAAAATGATAAGGCGTCATATGGATATCGAGACAGTAAAATCAAGACTGGCCAGTTGGTCAATCAAAACACCAGGTGAACTCTTCAGAGATTTCCTTCTACTAGCCAATAATGCCATGGTATTTTACTCGAAGAGGACGAGAGAATACAAAGCAGCAATGGCTTTAAGAGACATTGTCACTAGGGCATATCGACAGCATTACAAAGGCTCTTACTACAAAGCTACATCTTCCCTCTTGCCCTTTCCAACAATTGGTAATCCACCTGGGAAGCCACGAAGTGTTCGCCCTCGCCCTTCTAAAGACAAACTTCAAGCCAAGTATGGCAACAATGTGAAAGACAATATTGCTGGAAAACTAGGAAGGCAGAATCATAGACCAGGTGATGCTGATTCTAAGGTACCATTGCAATCCTGGTTATCAGCTAAGAAGGGCTTCAAGAGGCCTGGAAAAATCAAGCGCGGACCGATTCTCGAGTCTGTTAATCCACAAGTTAAGGAATCCACACAACATAATATTAAGGTTAAAGAGGACCATCGAATTAAGCCTGTAACCAAAGAAAGGAAAAGGGCTCGGCAAAAGTGATTTGTAGTTTCCATAATCCTTAGTTACTTTATCCTCTCTTTTTTTTTTTAATAGAAATTCCCTTCACTTTTTCATCTTTCTATTTTCTGTGACCATTTTGCGACCAGGCTTCATCTTGAAAGTGGAGAAATGCAGGTGTAATACTAATAAAGCTGTGATAATCAGCTTCAAATTAGTTTCCATGTAAGTACTATATTACTCATAAATCTGTAACTCGCCCAAAGTAATAATATTTATTTAAGGGTTAAAATATATGTAAACAAAACATCAATCGATGAAAAAGGCTGGTTTAATGTGAGCTGCATCACTACCGTATGCCATCACAAGTGTGTGTCTAAAAAAAGATGAACAAATTTTTTTGCACATTTTTAAATAGGGACAATTTAAAAAGTGGCCTAAAAAGGGATATTGGTGTAAATCAGCCGCTCTGAAGGTAAATGGGCTTTTTGTGAAGCAAAATGTCCACTTGTCTTGTGTGTTGTGAACGGAAGCCCAATTGGTTTGGGAGTAAATTTGGGGGAGCTTTACACAAATAGCCGGCTATATTTACTGTTTATTTTTTTTTAGCCATCTACATACATTATATATTATACATTCACCTGCTATTTTTAGTTTAAACGGTTAAGTGACGGCTATTTGGGTTAATTTTTCTAAATTAATTTGGAGGCACGGGCGATACCCATGTGTTTATGTGTGGCTTATTTGCTTGGACCTAAATTTTATGTTTTGCGGCTTTCCTTTGCACAAGAAATCATGAGTACCTCTTTCAGTTTTTATTCTTCTACACAAACTTAGAATTGATGTTGTTGTTATTGGTACATTCTTTTACACAAAAAATCAGTAGTGAAACCTATCTTAATCGACTACTTTTTATAAGAAGGGGTAGCCAATGGGTGTAACCCTATTACATCCCCTTGTAATATGAGTCTCGAGTTGGTATAAGATATCAAATTTAACTTTTTTAAGAAAAGAATTTAAAGATTGATTGTTTTACATATTTGGAGTTTGAATTGTGCAAATTATGCAAATTTGACCAGATCCTGTGGTTTGCCTAATTAATAAGCGAGTGTAAAAAATATTAAAACTATATGATCAAAACCTTCTGCTGTGCGCCACTGTTAACAAGAATGTGATTTGTCATCAACAATCTAGTATTCACTATTTGATTTTCTCAATGAGATACGAATATAGGATCATGTTTCATTCTAAATCCAAACTCACGGATTGCAGTTCAAATTGTAACTTAGCTATTTAGGTTGTCCTTTCGAGACGAGTCCTCTTCATTGATTTACTATTTTGGCGTAGCAATTTGTTTCAATTTATGTGTCTTACTTTAACTAGAAACGAAGTTTAAGACTTTTAAATTTTGAGTTCTTAAATAAAAAATGTGTGTAATATATAATATTGTCCTTGAATCTTGTAATCTTTAATATGCCATGTGGAAAGTTAGAATTAAAAACTAAATATAGAAAGATACTTTTTTTTATGGACTAAAAAGATAGTAAGACACATAAGTTAAAACGGATGTGGTATTATAGTAGACGTGGCACCAACTCTATGAACAAAACGTCACGAAATCACGTATCCTCATCAATAAACAAAGAACTGCCACAACTGTGCCAATAGCCAAACACCTTAGGGCATAAATGATTAACGAATTGGTGAGAGAGACTATGGAATAAGATAGACACAAAAATAAAGGTTCCTTTAATTAATTAAATTAGTTCAATGGGGTCCACATATCAAACAAAACTAAAACTCTAGATCTGTTCTTATCAGTTTAATATCTGATATGTGGGTTATCGGCCCACACGATATTAACTCAATTGTTTAGGGGGAGAGTCCGTTAAGGTAGCTTGCTATCTGGGCTCTCGATCGTCACCTATGCTTTGAACTACAGCATGGCCCGGCGCATCCCACACAAAAAAAAATGATCTTTAATTTTGTGCAGAGTAAATTAGGCTGACTACCCTTGTAATATTACTCAATTTCAAATCCACCTCGTATATCTCTAAATTAAATATTTAACACCCCTATACAACAGTGTACTAACGTTTCGGGGATTATAAATCAGTTTTTTGTTAAAACTACTCAGATTAATTAAAAAAACTAGGGATTCTACTACCTTAATTAAATGGGGATCAGTTGAAAACTAATCCTAATGTAGACACCTGCCCTGCAAAAAATTATTTGTTTTACATACAAAATCTTTCCCTAGCCCTAGCCCCTAGGAGACTGCTGACAACACCAACTCTGAAATCTGAATGCCCTTTGTTTGTATTGGTTGTATCAAACAGTTGGAAAGAGTCAAATAGACAATATTGGCTATTAAATTATTGAAATTATTTTTCCTTTTTCTCAGTTTAACCATTTGATAAAGAAAATTTACTGGTTCCATTAAATTTAGGTGGAGTAGCTATTTTTGTGATCCGAATTGGGACGTCTTCGTTATTTAACTGTTCTCATGAACGACCTCCCTTAGTTGATCCAACAGTTTCTTAGGAATTTTTATAGGGGTGCCACCAAATACATGAACAAAACATCATCAAATTCTTTTTTAACTAACTATTTAAATTATCACTCAAAAAGATATTTATAACTCCGAAAATAAAAAACAAGCAGTTTGGACATTAAGTCCCAAACTTGCTGGACATCGATGCCAACACTCTACTGCTTCACAAACAGCCTTTATGGATAGAAATTTAGTAACGACATGTGTGTATACGGTCGAAATAGATTTCAGCATTGGCATGTCCGGTACGGTTCGAAGGGCGGTATATCGAAGTAAGATCCCGAAGGGGGGCACGAACTAACCTAGAGCCCGGGGAGGCCGGTCCATGTTGAGATCGATATCATAATCAAACTCGAACAAGAATCGAACCACGACGCGGGTAGATCTATCGTGCTGATAATCCAAAAACCAACCTACATCGACCTGGAATCCATCCGAGGGCTCGAACCAGGATCGGGCTCGAACCAAGATCATGAGTTCGAGCCGAAATCAAGCTCGAACCAAAATCGAGGATTCTAAGCAAGATCGAGCTCGCAGACAAAAGCCGTTGTAATCCCACTAGAGGGAATCTTGGCAAAAATTATGGAAAAGCTGATTTATCATGGGTCTCCCACTGAATGTTTATTTTATTGTACTTGTAGCCAAACCCCTTCACTATAAAAGGGCTTGTTTATCATTCTTGTAGGCCATCTTTTTTGGAGACTTAGACTATCACAAACTGTATTATTTCCTCTATAAGCAAAGAGTGATCTTTCTAGTTTCTGAGATTGATTCTATTTTGTAAAATCCTAAATTCACTGTTCATAATTGATTCGCCTGGATTACGTTTTCTCCAACCTATATTCATCCTTTTATCTATCCTAGCATTCTGTATTAAGTTGTACCACATATCTTCGGAACTGCGTATAAATTCAACTCTATCCATTTTTCGGGTAAATAGTTTGGCGCCCACCGTGGGGCCGAGGATAACAGTGGTCACTTATTTCCGAAAACACCTTCAATTCAGGTTCGGCTACAAATAGCCACCGACTGAATGGCTTCACCGATCGATTACGAAGCTGGCCTTCAAGATGAAACCAACAACTTGGCACTACCCGAGATTCGAGCTGAAATACCACTAGATGTCAATTCACAAATTGCTTTGGAAGCAAACTAGCGTTCCGAACCGGAAAGAAGCATTCAGGGCGGTGCTCGATCCGTAACCCAAGACACCCAAAACCCAGAGGAGATCGGGGCCAGCTTACGCATGATCTTCGAGATGTTGCAAGCCCAGCAATTAGCGATAGCTCGGCTACAGAGCCAAACTCAAGCACAAAGCAGGCCGGTTTCCAATCCACTTCGAGAGGTCCGGCAGGGGTTACTTCGAGAGGTCACCCCCAGAACAGAGTCTGCCATAGTAAAATCTAACGAGCAGGAATCGGGGACTACTCCCGGAATTACTAAATTGCTCGAGGAACTCACAAAACGAATCGAAGCCAACGACAAGAGGGTGGAAGCGTATAATGCCAGGGTCGATTAAATCCCGGGGGCTCCACCAATGGTAAAAGGGCTTGATTCAAAAAAAATCATACAAAAGCCTTTTTCATCGAGTGCGGCACCGAAGCCAATCCCCAAAAAGTTCCGTATGCCCTAAATTCCCAAATATAACAGTAGAACCGATCCTAACGAACATGTCACCTCTTACACGTGTGCCATAAAAGGCAACGATTTGGAAGATGATGAGATTGAATCCGTGCTATTGAAAAAGTTCAGGGAGCCCCTCTCGAAAGGAGCTATGATTTGGTACCAAATCATACCATCAAATTCCATCGATTATTTTGCTATGTTAGCAGATTCATTCGTAAAAGCGCATGCTGGAGCCATAAAGGTTGCAACGAGAAAATCAGACCTCTTCAAAGTAAAGCAAAGGCAGGGAGAGATGCTGAGGGAATTCGTATCCCGATTTTAAATGGAACGTATGGAATTACCCCCGGTCACCCATGACTGGGCCGTACAAGCTTTCACCCAAGGGTTGAACGAGCTAAGTTCGACAGCATCACATCGGCTGAAGCAAAATTTGATCGAGTATCCGGCAGTAACTTGGGCAGATGTGCACAACCGATATCAATAGAAAATTAGGGTCGAGGATGATCAGTCGGGGACCCCGTACGGACCTGTTCATCAGAACAGGACAGTTATTAATCAAAAGTAGATCGACAGAGAGCAAAGGTCAAATAGAGACCGATATCGACTGTACGTCACCGATCGAGTAAACAATGGTTCAACACGCAGTGCAGTTCGGAACAGTCAAAGAATTGATCGGGGACAAAATTCTCGGGGGCTTATGAGTAAGAGCGGCTTCGACAAATATGTCGAGCCTATAGAAGCACCTCGATTATCAGAATATAAATTCAGCATTGGCGCATCCGCTCTCGTGTCGGCCATCGGACGCATCGAAGACACTAAATGACCTCGACCAATGCAAACCAATCCTGCCCGGAGAAATCCCAACCAAACGTACGAATATCATGGTACCCATGGCCACAGAACGGAAGATTGCAAGCAACTAAGAAAGGAAATAGCTCGCCTATTTAACAAAGTGCATCTTCGGGAGTTTCTGAGTGATAGGGCAAAGAGCCATTTTAGAAGTAGGCATTTCAGCAAGCAGAACGAGCAAGAAGAACCACAGCACGTTATCCACATGATCATCGGCGGCACCGATACCCCCCGGGGACCGATGCTTAAGCGCACAAAAACATCAATGGTGAGGGAAAAGCGATCTCGGACTCAAGATTACGCACCCATGGGGACTTTGTCCTTCGGTGATGAAGATGCAGAGGGGGTCATCCAACCTCACAACGACACACTGGTAATATCCGTACTCGTAAATAAAACTAAAATTAAGCGTGTGTTGATCGATCCGGGTAGCTCGGCCAATATCATTCGATTGAAGATAGTAGAGTAGCTCGGCATGCAGGATCGGATCGTACCTGCAACTCTGGTCCTAAACGGGTTCAATATTGCATGCGAAACCACCAAAGGGGAAATAGCCTTACCAATAAATATGGCCAGAACTGTCCAAGAAACAAAGTTTCACGTGATCGAAGGCGATATGAGGTATAACGCCCTTTTCGAAAGGCCATGGATCCACAACATGAGAGCCGTGCCTTCGACCCTACACCAGGTCCTCAAATTTCCGGCGTCGGGAGATGTCAAAATGGTATACGGAGAGCAACCAGCCGCAAAAGAAATGTTCGCCGTCGACGAAGCCAAACCAATGTCCTCACTTTCGCCGATAAAAGGATCGGGCCCGGAAGGAGAACGGGACACCAAATAGCAATCACTGACAGCGACTTCAACCCAGCCAGACAACCCGAAAGTCGAAGAGGAGGGGGACCAAATGGTCCCTCGATCTTTCATAATTCCCGATGACTACGATGCCACAAAATTAATGATCGAGGAGCTAGAGCAAGTCATATTAATCGAGCGTCGGCCCGAGCAAAAGGTATACTTGGGAACGGGGTTGAGCCCTGAACTCAGGAAGAAACTCGTTCAATTTCTTATCAATAACGTCGATTGTTTCGCCTGGTCCCATTTAGATATAACAAGGATCCCGCCAGACATAACGACGCATCAGCTAAGTTTGGACCATAGGTTCAGACCGGTGAAGCAAAAAAGAAGACCCCAGTCCGATAGAAAGAACGCCTTCATAAAGGATGAGGTAACCAAACTTCTCAAAATATGGTCCATTCGGGAGGTAAAATATCCTGAATGGTTAGCCAATGTAGTTGTAGTCCCTAAAAAGGGGGACAAACTTAGAATGTGCGTGGACTATAAGGATTTGAACAAAGCATGCCCCAAAGATTCTTTTCCGTTGCCCAACATCGATCGCATGATCGATGCCACGACCGGCATGCCCCAAAGATCCTCACTTTTCTCGATGCCTATTCCGGGTATAATCAAATACAGATGAACCCGGAGGACCAGGAAAAAACCTCATTTGTCACCAAATATGGAACGTATTGTTATAATGTGATGCCCATCGGGCTAAAAAACGCAGGGGCCACTTACCAACGCCTAGTGAATAAAATGTTCGAAGAACAAATAGGAAAATCAATGGAGGTTTATATTGATGACATGTTAGTCAAATCCCTGCGCGCAGAGGACCATTTAATTCATTTGCAGGAAATGTTCGAGATTCTGAGGAAATACAAAATAAAGCTCAACCCCGAAAAATGTGCCTTCGGGGTCGGTTCGGGCAAGTTCCTCGGCTTCATGGTATCACATCGGGGAATAGAGATTAACCCCGATAAAATTAGGGCTGTCGAAGACATCACCATCGTAGATAGCGTGAAGGTCGTGCAAAGACTAACGGGTCGGATCGCCACCCTAAGCCGATTCATATAGAGATCGTCCGATCGAAGTCATAAATGTTTTTCTCTACTCAAAAAGAAGAACGATTTTTCTTGGACCCCGGAGTGCCAACAAGCATTAGATGGACTAAAACGATATCTATCAAGTGCACCACTGCTTCACACTCCAAAAACCGATGAGAAACTTTGTTTGTACTTGGCAGTATCGGAAGTCGCCGTAAGCAGTGTCCTAGTTCGAGAAGAGCAAGGTACGCAATTCTCAGTTTATTATACAAGTCGAACCTTAGGAGAGGCGGAAACTAGATATCCGCTCCTAGAAAGGTTGGCGTTTGCACTGATAAGCGCCTCAAGGAAGTTAAGGCCATACTTCCAATGCCACCCCATATGCGTATTGTCTACTTACCCGCTTCGTAATATTTTGCACAAACCCGAGTTATCAGGCCGACTGGCCAAATGGGCCGTCGAACTCAGTGGGTACGATATAGAATATCGACCCCGTACGGCCATCAAGTCTCAAGTCCTAGCAGACTTCGTGGCCGATTTCACACCAGCCCTCGTACCCGAAGCCGAAAAAGAATTGTTGAAATCAGGTACATCATCGGGGGTATGGATCCTTTTTACGGATAGGGCTTCAAACATAAAGGGGTCCGGGCTGGGCATAGTTTTGAAACCACCCACGGGTGGCATTATTAGACAATCTATTAAAACTATCAGGTTGACTAACAACGAGGCCGAGTACGAAGCCATGATTGCAGGTCTCAAGCTAGCTAGAAATTTGGGAGCAGAAATCATTGAAGCCAACTGCGACTCCTTGCTGGAGGTAAGTCAAGTAAACAAAACTTTCAAAGTTCGAGAAGGTAAAATGCAGAGGTATTTAGATAAACTGCTTATCACTTTGTGCCATTTCAAACAATGGACTTTACGACATGTGCCACGGGAACAGAATAATGAGGCCGACGCACTGGCGAATTTGGGGTCATCGGTCGAGGTAGATGATACGGGCTCGGGGAATGTAGTTCAACTTTCGAGATCGGTAATCGAAGAAGGACACGCCGAAATAAATTCTACAAGCTTAACTTGGGATTGGAGAAACAAGTATATCGAATATTTGAAAAACGGAAAACTCCCATTGGACCCTAAAGACTCCAGAACCCTACGGACCAAGGCTGCTCGATTCACTCTGGCTTCAGATGGAACACTGTATCGAAGAACATTCGATGGACCATTGGCGGTATGCTTGGGTCCGGGGGATGTCGATTATGTCCTACGGGAAGTGCATGAGGGTACTTGCGGGAATCACTCTGGAGCCGACACATTAGCCCAAAAAATAATCAGAGCAGGATATTATTGGATCGATATGGGCAAAGATACGAAGGAATTCGTTCGTAAATGTGATAAATGTCAAAGGTTCGCACCAATGATCCACCATCCCGGAGAACAACTCCACTCGGTCCTATCCCCGTGGCCTTTCATGAAATGGGGAATGGATATCGTCGGCCCTCTGCCATCGACCCCAGGTAAAGCCAAATTCATTTTATTTATGACTGACTATTTTTCTAAATGGGTTGAAGCACAGGCGTTCGAGAAAATAAGAGAGAAAGAAGTTATAGACTTTATCTGGGATCATATCATATGCCGATTCGGGATTCCTGCCAAAATAGTATGCGAAAATGAAAAACAATTCGTTGGCAGCAAAGTAACAAGATTCCTCGAAGACCACAAGATAAGAAGGATACTGTCGATGCCGTACCACCCCAGTAGGAACGGGCAGGCCGAATCAACGAATAAAAATGTCATTCAAAACTTAAAGAAGAGATTGAACAATGCTAACGGGAAATGGAGAGAAATCCTACCTGAAGTTCTTTGGGCATATCGGACAACATCAAAATCCAGTACGGGGGCGACCCTGTTCTCCTTAGTATATGGATCCAAAGCATTGATACCAGTCGAGGTTGGTGAACCCAGTGCCAGATTTCAATTCTCGATGGAAGAATCAAATAACTAGGCTATGAACACAAGCCTCGAACTATCGGACGAAAGGCAAAAAACTGCCCTCGTCCGAATGGCCGCCCAAAAGCAGCGAATCAAAAGGTATTATAATCGAAGAACCAAGCTCCGCCATTTCAAGCCTGGGGACTTAGTTTTGAGAAAAATTACTATCAATACCCGGAATCCGAATGAAGGGAAGCTAGGACCGAATTGGGAAGGACCATATCAGGTACTCGAGGACATTGGAAAGGGGTCATACATGATCGGCATTATAAACGGCAAACAGTTATCAAGCAATTGGACTGTATCACATCTAAAACGGTACTACTGTTAAGGTACAACCTTTCCATATTCGTTTATATCTCAAAACTGACCCCTGCAAAAGTCCGAACAAGGGACGGATCTCTCATCAGAAAGCACGCGTTGCACTCTTTTTTCCTTATACCGGTTTTATCCCAAATGGGTTTTTTTGGCAAGGCTTTTAATGAGGCAACCACTGGTCGTGCAGCATTTATAATGATATCCGAGGGCCCGTAAGAGAGTTACTTCACAGCAACAAGGTCCCGATAGGAAAACTGTAAAGAGCCAAATGGTCGAAGCGAGCCATGCTCGTATAAATTGGCCCGAACCCGGGCGTGTAATAACATGCGAAGAATCAAGATATAATGCGACCATTAAGCCTACGGGCTATTTTCTCATTTCGAGTTCGAGCAAACACTCACTCGGCCAATTAAGCCTACGGGCTGCATTAATTCGAGTTCGAATCATTCACTCGATTAAGCCTCCGGGCTATTTTTCATTTCGAGTTCGAGCAAACACTCACTCGACCAAATAGCCTACAGGCTGCATCAATTCGAGTTTGAATCATTCACTCGACCAGGCCTACGGGCTATTTCTCATTTCGAGTTCGAGCAAACATTCACTCGACCAAATAGCCTACGAGCTGCATCAACTCGAGTTCGAATCATTCACTCGACCAGACCTACGGGCTATTTTTCATTTTGAGTTTGAGAAAACACTCACTATACCAAATAGCCTACGGGCTGCATTAATTCGAGTTCGAATCATTCACTCGATCGAGCCTACCGGCTATTTCTCATTTCGAGTTCGAGCAAACACTCACTCGACCAAATAGCCTACGGGCTGCATTAATTCGAGTTCGAATCATTCACTTTATCAAGCCTACGGTATATTTTTTATTTCGAGTTCGAGCAAACACTCATTCGACCAAATAGCCTACAGGCTACATCAATTCGAGCACAAGCAAATTTGAATAAGGGCTACATTGCCCCAAGTTTGAATAAACGCTCGCTCGGTTGCAGAGACCACGAGGTTCAAGTTTGATTAAGTGGTTTAATACATAGAGATATGCCTATACACAAAATTTATCTACATAGGTGGCTACAGCAAAAAAAAATTAAACGGGAGCGGTCTCTTCTTTATCAGGTTCCCCCCCGTTCTCGGATTCGCTTTTGCTCCCATCGTCGTCGTCATCATCATCGAAAACCAGAGCTTCAGCATCAGCTTTGAGTTCTTTTGCCCTTTTTATCTCTTCTGTGAGATCGAAGCCATGAGCATGAATCTCCTCGAGAGTTTCTATCCTGGATCGGTACTTAGCAAGTTCGGCGACCCAATGCGCCCGACCATTGGCGAATTCGGCTGCCTCTCTTGCCTGAACTTGGGCAGCTTCAGCATCAGCCCGATAGACGGCCACGAGCGTATCCGCATGAGTCTTTGCCGTTTTAGCATCAGATTCGGCCTTGGCGAGTACTGAGGCCAACCGAGCCTCGAGCTCCTCAATTTTTCTTGCTTGAACCAGGCCTTTTTCCTTCATTTTCTGAAGTTGGGTTTTAGACGATGATAACTGGGCACGAGCAGTCTCTTTTTCTGCAGCAAAGCGGTCCATACCTTCTTTCCACCGCAAGGATTCCATCCTTATCACATCGACCTCCTCACGCAGCTTCCCTATCATCTCGATTTTTTGCTGCAGCTGTGAGACCGAAATGTTAGCTACCGTTCTGGTATCGAACCCATAGGTTTTCAAAAGCATCATTACCTGCTCAGACAAATCATTCTGGTCTCAATAAGCCTTGGCAAGCTCGTCCCGGAGATCTTTTATTTCCTCCTCTCTCTGCCCTAAGGAAAGTTTGAGAGAGTTCCTCTCATCGGTAGCACGTTTCAGGTCGGCCGCGTATCGATGCAGCTCATTCTGGGAACGAGAACATTGTTCTCGATGGACCGCAGTAGCCTACGAAGGAACAAGAAGCGAAGTTAAAGAAAGATGAACATAAAGGCAATACCAACAAAAAGATTTTTAAAAGACTCACCTGGTTCAAAGACTGTCGCAAACCGTGAAAAAGATCTGATTCATCACCGGCACCAGCAACATCCTCGATACCAGTAAACATGTCATGAAACGGATCCTCTTCATCGTGAGGCCTACCTAGATCGAGGGCCCCTAGAGCTTGAGCTTCCCGAATCACCCCTGCGGAAAAAGCGGGAAAGGTAGGCGAGTCCTCGATCGTTGCTGCCCCAAGTAACTCGCTCGGAGCATTCCCCTCAGCTTGGAGGGGTTTGAAGGGCTCTTTGATTGTACCCCTGCCGGTAGATTCCGATGAGAGGCGTCTTCGACATCCGATAGTTCGGGGACTCTACCAGAACCTCTCTCCGGTATATTTTGAGTTCGAGACGGAGCCCCATAAGGCATCATCGATCCAGCCGGCGTTGAAGCATCGGTGGCTCTCTTCGTCCGGACCACCAGCGTGGACTCATTATCCTCTTCCTCTTCTTCTTCTTCATCCCTTAGTGCAAAACGGATTCTACGGTCAAAGGAATAACATTCTTGTTCGGCTTATGAGCCGTCCTCTTCTTCGGTTTTGCATATTCGGGCAACGAAGCTCTCTTCCTTTTATTTTCCTTCACCGGCTTTGGAACGAAGGTCGAGACATCCTCCTCATTAGAAAGAGGTCTTAAGACCGTGTCATTACCTAAACCTGCATATGGGAAACCTTATAAAAAATATCGAGAAATGCCTCGTCAGAGTCCGAGAAATGAGCTTACCGTAATTTTTGGCCTCCCACCGACCCTTAGACAAATCACGTCATGAGCGTTCTGCGTATGTAGAAGTCGAAACAAGATCCCGTACCCAATTCTTGAGGTCGGGAACCGCTCCGGGCATCCAGGGAATCGCTACATCACGAAAAGAGGAGTGTCGATAAGAGAACAAATGAATGAACAAAATAAAAGCAACAGCAAAATCACACTTACGTTTCAAATTCCACTCCTCGGGAAAGGGCATCTTTTCAGTCGGGATCAGGTTCGAAGTCCTTACTCGAACGAACCTGCTCATCCAACCCCGGTCCCTGTCCTCGTCAATACTCGAGAACAAAGCCTTAGTAGCCCAGCGCTGGAGTTTTATTAACCCTCCCCGAAAAAGTCGGGGACGGTACAGCCGGATAAGATGATCGAGGGTGAACGACATCCCCTCGATTTTGCTCATGAAATATTGGATCAGAATAACGATCCGCCATAAAGAAGGATGGACCTGGCCTAAGGTTACCTGATACTGTCGACAGAAGTCGATAACGACAGAATCGAGGGGACCCAAAGTGAAAGGGTAAGTATATATGTTCAAAAACCCTTTCACGTGAGAAGTGATGTCTTCGTCAGTAGTAGGTATTATCACTTCTTTTTTTCCCCAATTGCAGTCCTTCTTTAACAGATCGAGGTGTTTCTCAGTAATCGAACACATGTACCTCTATACCGGCTCACACCGGCCAGGTACCGATGAACCTTTATCAACTTTAAAATCTGAAGTAAGGACGCACGCCTCGGGGACACACTCTTCTGGCCGTGGTTCCGCCGGTGTCTCATCGGCGACACAATGTGAAGATGAAGCTTTCTGTTTCTGAGGAACGATTTACGATGTTTTGCCATTTTTGAATTCAAAAATAAGGAGTAGAAGAAAGTGATAGAGATTTGGTAGAATTGAGGAGTCTTTTCGGAAAGAAATCACATCTTTTTTGGTAGGCTGGAGAGCATAAAGAAGAAATTGAGAAATTTTAGAAGATAGAAGATGCAAAAATGGTAAAAGATAAAGGTGAGAGTTATTTATAGGTTCAAAGCGACGGCGGTTCATTATCAGCAGTGGCTGACCACCGCCTGACATGCATTAAATGCCTTGAAAAGACTAAACCGACAGGACAACTATCATGTGCGTCATGGTCGAACTTGATAGAATCGACAAGATATAATCTGATCGAGCCGTTGAAAATCATATCGTTTCTCGCCATATTTCTTTCTGAGAAACGAGGGGACTATCTGTATACGGTCGAAATGGATTTCAGCCTTGGCATGTCCGGTACGGTTCGAAGGGCGGTATATCAAAGTAAGATCCCGAAGGGGAGCATGAACTAACTTAGAGCCCGGGGAGGCCGGTCCGTGTTGAGATCGATATCATAATCAAACTCGAACAAGAATCGAACCACGGCGCGGGTAGATCTATCGTGCTGATAATCCAAAAACCAACCTACATCGACCTGGAATCCAGGATCGGGCTCGAACTAAGATCATGAGTTCAAGCCGAAATCAAGCTCGAACCAAAATCGAGGATTCTAAGCAAGATCGAGCTCGCAGACAAAAGCCGTTGCAATCCCACTAGAGGGAATCTTGGCAGAAATTATAGAAAAGCTGATTTATCATGGGTCTCCCACTGAATGTGTTTATTTTATTGTACTTGTAGCCAAACCCCTTCACTATAAAAGGGCTTGTTTATCATTCTTGCAGGGCATCTTTTTTGGAGACTTAGACTATCACAAACTGTATTATTTCCTCTATAAGCAAAGAGTGATCTTTCTAGTTTCTGAGATTGATTCTATTTTGTAAAATCCTAAATTCACTGTTCATAATTGATTCGCCTGGATTACGTTTTCTCCAACCTATATTCATCCTTTTATCCATCCTAGCATTCTGTATTAAGATGTACCACATATCTTCGGAACTGCGTATAAATTCAACTCTATCCATTTTTCGGGTAAACAATGTGTCTATCTAGCCTATGCATTCTACGTGCTCTTTGATGTATCTCTCTTATCACTTGCTTTGTCACCTGGTCAGCAGTTCTTTGTTGAGTCTTGAAGATCCTTGCATTCCTTTCTTGGCACAGGTGGTACACTCCACCAGCTAAAGTCATCCGATATCACTAATAGAAATTCGACAAAAATCGATCACGGTCGACTGACCAATTTTGATCGGTCAAAAAACCGGCCAAAAAACCAACCAAAGTTGATCGGTTTTTCAAAATATTTTATTTTTTAATTTATTTTTTACGAAACTGACCAACTTTGATCGTTTTCTTAGGCGCAAAAATGCAGGAAACTATTTTTGAGTCCCGCAAAATTTATTTTTTAAGAAACCGACCAACTTTGGTTGGTTTTTTATTTAAAATAAATTAAAATTAATATTAAAAAACCGACCGATATTCGCCCGGTCATTTTAAAAATCGACCAAATTCGGTCGGTAATTTTTTTTTTAATAAAACCGACTAACTTTGGTCGTATATTTTCGTCCGAAAATATAACTAAAGAGTATAATTGAAATAAAAGACAATCTTAAAACAAAATGCACCAATGGTCTAGTGGTAGAATAGTATCCTGCCACAGTACAGACCCCGGTTCGATTCCCAGATGGTGAATCTTTTGATTATATAGTTAAAATACCGACTAACTTTGATCGGTTTTTTCGGCAATTTGTTTTTTGAATTTAATTGACCGACCAAAGTTGGTCGATAATTTCTAACCAGATTTGGTCGGTATGCCCTTCCAACCTTCAAAATACCGTTCACATGTAAATGGTCGCATTTTGGACGGTTATTGGCCATTAACGACTCACTTTGGTCGGATTTTTTGGACGTTTTTGCCCGAATTTTTAGTAGTGTATATCTCTTGATCTACAGTTTTCCTTCTTGCATGTTCCATTTTCCATGTGACTTCATGCTGCCAATTACTAGCATTCCTAGTGATGCCTTGCCATTTCAACAATTTAGACCGTACTTGCTTTGCATATTCACACTAGAACAATAGGTGATCAATGTTTTCATTTTCCTTCAAGCATAGGACACAATCCATGTCATCTAAATTATCCCAGCAAGCAATTCTTTCTTTTGTTTGGAGTCTCATATGTAATGCCAAGAACAGAATAAACATCCACTTAGGTAATCCATCATTGTTACATATCAATCTTCTCCATGGTATTTTCTAAAAGTCTCCACGAATAAGCCCATACACCTTCTTGGTTGAATAGTTATTCATAGCTGCTACTTCATCTTCGGTTAATCCTATTTGATCAAATACTCCTCTTGTTTTGAAAATTTTCTGCACCATCCGTGAAGCTTGAATAGCTTTTGTTTCCCACATTGTGCCTCTTTTTATATAGTAAGAGTGAATCCATTTGTCCCATAAGTTGTCCTTTTTCCTGCAGATATTCCACAATAATTTTCCAATAGCAGCTAAGTTCCACACACATATATATCTAGGATATTGAGGCCTCATGCGGCCCTAGGAAGGCAAAGTCTATCCCATGCTATAAGTGTCTTCCTTGATATCTCACTTCCACCAGTCCATAGGAAGCTCCTACATGTAGCCTCCACCAGTTGGGTCACCTTTTTTGGTAGAACAAACACCTGCGACCAAAATACCTGTATTGAGAAAAGCACTGACTTTACAAGTTGTAGTCTGCCTGCATATGATAAGTATCTTGTAGTCTATGACTTGATTCTGGCCAACATCTTGTCAATAAAAGGCTTGCACTGAATGAGTGATAGCCTTTTAGTACTCAGAGGAATCCCTATGTATCTAAATGGCATCTCTACTTTTGTGAATTGTAGTGCATGCAAGATAGCCTACTGAACCTATGGCTTCACCCCTCCAAAATAATTGAACTTTTGTCTACATTAACAGCCAATCCAAATACCTGCGAGAAGTGTTGGAAATATTGGGATAGCAAGTTGACAGATTCTAGTTCTCCCTTGCAGAATAGTAGTAGGTCGTCAGCAAATCCCAATTGAATAATGTGCAGCTTCTTGCATCTTGGATGGAATTTGAATATAGGTACAACATTGAGTTACTTCAAACTTCGACTGAAATACTCCATTACTAGCACAAATAAGAAAGGAGATAAGGGATCCCCTTGTCTTAGTCGTTTTTTGGCTTGGAATGGTGCCACAAGATCTCCATTAATAATAATTGAGTAGGAAACAGTCTGTATACAACATATAATCCATTTGACAAATCTTGTTGGGAACTGCAGGCAGTTAAGTATTTGCTCAATATATGGCTATTCCACTGAGTCGTAGGCTTTTCTCATATCAATTTTCAGCATATACCTAGGTGTGATGCCTTTCCTACCATAACTCTTCACAAGTTCATGACTCAGTATAACCACTCCTCTAGAAAGCCATGTGAACCCTCTGAAGCCAAACCACTGAAGGTAGGAGAGTCATAATTCTTGAACCTTTCAAGTCTAAGTTGTTCTTCCTCAAATGTTGCGGCCCTAACCATGGGCTGAACTGGGACCACATGCGGAGTTGCCATGACTCCTGGAACCTGACCAATGTGGACTCACTACTATGGAGTACGGCCAGCGGGGGTCCGAGTTTCTCCCCCGATTTGTGAAGTAGCTGGTGCGATCGAAATCAACCCCGCCCGAGTTAATGAACCAAACATGCTCAGGAACTGTGCTAAGGTCTCCTGAAGTCTAGGGGTAACAACAGGTGCCTCTATTACCTGTCCCCCAGCCGGAGCAACTAGTGGCTCCTCAACTGATGCTCTAGTAGGTGACCTAGCTACGACACGTGCTCCCCTTCGGCCTCTGCCTCTGGCGTTACCTGCTTTGGGAGCAGCGTCATCGGCAACTGCAGTTCGTGTCCTCACCATCTCTGAGAGAATAGAACGGTAAAACTCAAACTCCAAGATCAATAAACTCGCACGATAGGAATGAAGGAAGTGAAACTGTCCTAATAGTCACGTAGCCTCTAGAAGATAAGTACAGACGTCTCCATACCGATCTGCAAAACTCTACTAAACTCGCTTATGACTCGTAGCACCTTTGAACCTAGAGCTTTGATACCAACTAGGCACGACCCAAATCTCCCTCCGTAGGATATCGTGATGGCACCTAGTCTTAAGGACTAGGGAAGCCTAACATTTACTGAAATAATAACAATATTAATTAACGACTGACAAATACGAAATAGGAATCTCTATACAATACTTACAAACCCAAAATCGGTAGTACAAGTCATAAGCTCTACTGAGTTACTAGAAAGCCTATAAATACAATTGCTTTGAAGTAGAGATAAAACAGTGCGAGAACAATATCAGAATGTGACTCCGAAGCCTGTGAACGCAACAACAGATTTACCTTGAGTCTCCACAGCAAGATCTGTATAGCTAGCTAGCGATCACCTGACTCCAATTTACCTGTCTCTGCATAAAAATGTGCAGAACTGTAGTATGAGTACACCATAGTCGGTACCTAGTAAGTATCAAGACTAACCTCGGTGGAGTAGTGACGAGGTACAGTCAAGACACTCACTAGTCAAATAACTTGTGCTATATAGCATACAAAAATAATAAGGAACAAATAGCAATGATAGCAACAATAACCAACTGGTGACATAAACAGCAAGGCAGCAAGAACACCATAATTATTACTCAGACAAGTAAGAAACACAAGTAAAACTAATTAAATAAGTCCTTCAAATATAAATCTTTCACATATAATTCCTTCAAATAAATACTCTCCAAATATATTCCTTCAAATAAGTATCCTTCGAATATAAAACTCTTTCAAATAAATATCTTATATCATAATCATAAAATACGGGTCTCAGTCCCCTTTCATATTCTCGCGGCACCTCGTGCCCATATCTCTATCACAACCGCACGGACAACTCTCGTGTTAAATATGTCAATACATAAAATCCTCACGATCAATTTATTTTCAATAAAGTAAGGTAACAAATTTTAAACCAAATAAAAATTCAACAAAGAAATGAGTTTGTTTTAGAAATAGTTTGAGTGAAGAAAATGACATTTCAAATTAAATAAAGCATCAGATAAGCTACGGATTTGGATGTACAACTTATTAAATTAAAACAAAATAGTAATTTCTTTTATTTAAAACAACTCAATCATAAAGAACAAGTACAAACCAGAAATACAAATCCTCAGAGTCTCATATGAAAAAGCCAAAGCCAACAAAATACATCAAGAAATACAATACACTTAATATTAAATCAAATAATACATCACGGAGAACACATGAATCTATATATTTCGGAAAAATAAAATAACCAAAGGCAAATGCAGCCACAGAGAAATATCAACAAAAGGGCACTCCCGAGGTACCGCCTCGTAGTCCCAAATCATAAATAAATTTTAACAAACAATAATGCCCCTAGGCCATGACAAGTCATCACAAATCAATCCCCGATACAGCCCACCTTGTCTCGCCACGTGCGCAATAATAAAGTAAATGCCCGCCTTGTCTCGCCGCACGCGCATAACGATATTCTCACCTTGTCTCTCCATATTCGCACACACACACACACACACACACACACACACACACACACACACACACACACACACACACACATATATATATATATATATATATATATATATATATATATATATATATATATATATATGAGAGAGAGAGAGAGAGAGAGAGAGAGAGAGAGAGAGAGAGAGAGGCGACATGTGCAAATATCAATAGTAACAATAGCATGACAGAAACCTCGTGCAAACACCCGAACAAACCTCCCAACAATATCATATGTCAATATCACAACATCTCATAAATTGCACCTCAAGTGCTCAAATATTACAACATATCACAGATTGCTCATCAAGTACTCAAATATTACAACTTGCCACAAAAATCAAAAATATATTAATTTTTCACAACAAGGAGCCCATGGCTCGACCATAATGTGCACAAAATCTTAACAAAATATACAGGAATGAACAACTCAACAGAATAATATTTCACAATTTAACACTTTGCCTCAATATGATTTACGACCTTTACAACTCAATACCAATTTCAGCAATATGAACTAGAAAGTAATTCATCAAGGAACAATGCCTTCTTAAATCTAAATTTTTATATAATTATATTAATGTCTCAATTTAAACTTATTTAATTAATTATTTATCGATGAAAAATCCATAAGGTGATTATTTAAAAGAAATATCAAATCAACAAACACACAGAATTCACATACAAATCCATGTGCCAATCACGCCAAATTATCATATAAAAACAAGCTCGGCAAACAAGGAATGAGGCATGACATATAAATGATTTAACAAGTGCCAACAAATTTACAATTTAACATATAAGGGCGTCTACGAATTTCAACCAATGTAATTTGCACATATAAACCAAGTACGTACTCGTCACCTCGCGTACATGGTTTTTATTTCACAATTTCCACATAAGACTCAATGCCTAAGGGGTAATTCCCCTCATTGCAAGATACTTATCTCGAACCGGGTAATTCTTTACTCTGTTATGCCTTTGCCTCGCGAATTAGCCTCCAAAATTTTTGTATCTAGTCATAATTAATTCGATTCAATCAATACAAATTATTGGAATTTATTCCATACGAAAATACAAATTTTCCAGCAAAATTCGAAATTTAACTCAAAAATTGCCTGTGGGGCCCATGGCTCGGAATCCGATGAACTCAACAAATCTGAAAACCCATTCAATTACGAGTCCAACCATACTAGTTTCGCTTAAATCCGACTCCGAATCGATATCGAAATCTCAAAAATCCGTTTTATGAAATTTCTACAATCTTCCCAAAGTTTCCATCTCAAAACACTAATTAAATGATGAAAACAATGATATATTCGTGTATATTGACCAAATCCGAGTTAGAATCACTTACCCCGATATTTTCCTTTGAAAATCTCTCAAAAATCACCTCTCCCCCAAGCTCCAATTTGTCAAAAATGGAAAATGGGACGAAGTTCCCTTTTTATAACTTAAAGTTTCTGTCCAGGCGCTGCCCTCGATTTTCTGCCCTCGATTTCCAGCCCTCAATTTCCAACCCCAATTTCCAACAAAATAATTCCAGCAGCTGTTTAAGTCCAAATTTTGATCTGTTAACCATCTGAAACTCACCCGAGGCCCTCAGCACCTCAACCAAATACACCAACAAGTCCTAAAATATCATACGAACTTAGTTGAAACCTCAAATCACATAAAAATGCTAAAATCATGAATCATACCCCAATTCAAGCTTAAGGAACTTAAGAATTTTCAACTTCTACATTCGATGCCAAAACCTATCAAATCAAATCCGATTGACCTCAAATTTTGCACACAAGTCGTAAATGACATAACGGAGCTGTAAAAATTTTCAGAATTGGATTCCGATCCCGATATCAAAAAGTCAATTCCCATGTTAAACTTCCAAACTCAAATTTCTATTTTAGCCATTTCAAGCCTAATTTAGCTACGGGCTTCCAAATAATTTTTCGGATACGCTCCTAAGTCCAAAATTACCATACGGAGCTATTGGAATTATCAAAACTCTATTACGGAGTCGTTTGTTCAAAAGTCAAACTCTGATAAACTCTTTTCACTTAATCTTCAAAAATAAGAATTGTTCTTTCAATTTAATCATGTATCATCCGAAAACCAAACTCGACCATACACGCAAGTCATAATACACGTTACAAAGCTGCTCGGGACCTTAAGTCACTGAACGGAATGTAGATTCTCAAAACGACAAGTCGGATCGTTACAGAGTCTCCTACTACATACAAAACAATTGCATGCTTCCATTTTGCCATTTCTCGATCGACTTTCTCATTATCTAGTTCGACTACTTTTTCACCATCCTTTATCATAGGTGTGACAAATTTGAGATCCATACCTCTTGCCGTTAAATTATTCCCAGCAAATAGGTTCACCCATTCCCATTTGTTCTTTTGTTGCTTTGTATCCAATTGTTTGTGGATATGGGCTTCCTGGATCGTGATTGGCTTTGTGTGTACCAAGTTGTTCTGCAACTTTTATCTGATTCTCCATATCATCCTCAATCGTCTCTGCAATTGGAGCCCTAGTTGATGTCACCTTTGTTTGGTTTCGCATTGAATTTTGGATTCCACGTCCTGCTGGAGTTGATTGAGTTGAGCTCGCTCCTTGCAGAAGCGGCCACTTCTCACCCATCTATTGCAACTGTTCCATTGAAATATGAGGGTTATGCATTTCCTCATTATCCCTCACCTTATCCTTCCCAGTAACCGTAGTTTTGCTTATTATTTCCTTGATCGGTTTTGTGATCGGAACCACTCTCTTAGGTCTCCCTCTACCCATGGCGGCAGAGGCACACGTTAGGTCACCGTCAGTGCGTCAACGTCGATTTTCTAGAGAGAGAAATTCTAGAGAGAAGTCAGAGCTTTTTTGAATGATAAAAAAAATTATCAAATAAAATGAATAAACAAAAATAAATTAATTAAATAAATAGAGAAATAGACTTGTCCACATACACTTGTATTCACGCATGTTACACATAAGGGTGGCAAGTGGGCCGGGCCCGATCCTAAGTGGGCTTCGCGGGCCCGGTCCTAAGTGGGCCGGTCCTATGCGGTCCGGTCCTAAACGGTCCCGGACTTCGCGGGCTTATTGCTGGAACCGGCTCGGGACCGGGATCACGAACTAACGGTCCCGGGTTAAGTGGGCCGGTCCCGGGCCTAAACGGGCCCAACAGAAACTTACATAATTTTTATTTTTTTTTTATAGAAGTTAGAGAAAAAAATGGTAATAAAGATATATAAGCTATATTCGATTTATATACTATATATACATCTTAAAATATATATATATATATATATATATATATATATATATATATATATATATACATATATATATAGCCATATTCGATAGTATACATCTTAAAATATACTATATATACATCTTAAGATATACTATATATACATAGTATACTAGATATACTAGATATATATATAGTATAGTATAGTAGATCTTAAGATATATATACATCTTAAGATATATAAGCTATATTCGATATATATATATATAATGGGGAAAACAGGGTTACAACTCTCGAAACGACCGGCCGGGTCGTTACAGCTTATATATATAATATAATTCGATTTACTATATATACATCTTAAGATATATAAGCTATATTCGATTTACTATATATACATCTTAAGATATGTATATATATTGAATACATCTTAAAATATACTATATATACATGTTAAGATATATAAGCTCTCTCTCTCTCTCTATATATATATATATATATAGTAAGATGTATATATAGTATATCTTAAGATGTATACTATCGAATATGACTTATAAACTATGTATATATATTATAGTATATATATAGTATATTATAGCGTTTGTTAAACAAAAATGCATCTCCAGCAAGAGATTCTTCTTTCGATGATTTAAAAATTGAAGTTGAAAACTTAAAACGAGAGATCAAATCTCTTAAACAAAATCAAATGATTTGTGATCATAGGATTACTCAGATTGAGAAAATCAATTCTCCAGCTGAGAAATCTAATGATAAAAACAAAGGTATTTTTGAAAATGATATTGAAGAAAAACCTATTAATCCTAAACATGATATGTTTCTAGGAATGATGCAAATTATTACTGCTCATAAATGGTACATCAAATGTACTATTCTCATTGATAATAGTTTCTCAATTACAAACATTGCCATGATTGATAGTGGAGCAGATGTTAGCTGCATCCAAGAAGGTTTAGTACCTACGAAATATTTTCAAAAAACTACTCATATGGTTAGATCTGCATCCGGACATGCTTTAGATATAAAGTATAAACTTCCTAATACGGGTATTTGTCAGATAAAGTCTGTATTCCTCACTTCTTTTTCTTGGTAAAAAACCAGTTATACCCTCCAATTATACTTGGAACACCGTTTATTAACGCCGTTTATCCTTTTACTAGCATAGACTCGAAAGGTTTTACTGCTACTTATAAGGATAAAGAGATAAGTTATACTTTTGTTACAGATCCAGTAACTAGAGATATTAATGCTTTAATTGATATGAAGCAAAAACATGTTGATTCTTTACAATTAGAAATGTTTAGTATGAATATATTTGATACTCTGAATTCTACTAAAGTACAGGAAAAAATCAAATTGATTTCCGAGCAGATTGCTATTGATATTTGTGCTGAGCATCCTAGTGCCTTTTGGAATCGAAAAAAGCATATTGTTACTCTTCCATATGAAGATAATTTCACTGAGGATGATATTCCTACTAAATCTCGACCTTGTCAGATGAATGCAGAATTGGTGGAATTTTGCAAAAAAGAGATTGATAGTCTGCTATCAAAGGGTTTGATAAAACCCTCAAAATCTCCTTGGTCTTGTACAGCTTTTTATGTTAATAACACAGCTGAAAAGGAACGTGGTGTTCCTAGATTAGTCATTAATTATAAGCCCTTGAATAAATATTTAAAATGGGTTAGGTATCCTATTCCTAATAAAAGAGATTTATTGTCTAGATTATATGACGCCAATATATTTTCAAAATTTGATTTAAAATCTGGTTATTGGCAGATTCAAATATTTAAAGAGCATACTTATAGAACTGCTTTTAATGTTCCATTTGGGCAATATGAATGGAATGTTATGCCTTTTGGTTTAAAAAATGCCCCTTCAGAATTCCAAAAAATTATGAATGATATTTTCAACCCTTATCTAGACTTCGTCATTGTATATATCGATGACATTTTGGTATTTTCCAAAACACTTGAAATGCATATTAAGCATTTAGATATTTTCAAAAGAATTGTTATACAAAATGGTTTGGTAATCTCAAAACAAAAAATGAGCTTATTTCAAACTAACATTAGATTCCTAGGACATTATATTTGTCAGGGGAAGATTACTCCTATTCAACGATCGATTGATTTTGCCTCAAAATTTCCCGATGTTATTACTGATAGAACTCAGTTACAAAGATTTTTGGGAAGTTTAAATTATATTTCACCTTTTTATAAAGATCTGTCACGTGATTTAGCCCCCTTATATGATAGGTTAAAAAAGAATTATAAAAGCCCTTGGACTGATAGTCACACTACTTTGGTAAAAAATATTAAACAACGTGTTAAATCTTTACCTTGCTTAACCCTTGCTAATCCTACATGGCAAAAAATTATAGAGACTGATGCGTCTAATATTGGTTATGGAGGGATATTAAAACAGATAAATCCCAATGATAAACATGAATATCTGATTAGATTTTATTCTGGTAAATGGTCTGAAGCCCAGAAAAAATACGCTACTGTGGCACATGAAATGTTAACCATAGTAAAATGTGTTTTAAAATTTCAGGACGACTTATACAATCAAAAGTTTTTGATAAAAACTGACGCACAATCTGTTAAATATATGTTTAATAAAGATTTTAAACATGATGCCTCAAAAATGATATTTGCAAGATGGCAAGCTCAATTAGCCCCTTTTGATTTTGAAATACAATATAAAAAGGGAATTGATAATTCTCTGCCAGATTTCTTATCTCGTGAATATTTACAGGATGGAACCCCCTGGGGTAGGGGAAGAGGTAGAGGTTGGGGAAGATCATCCCCACAGTCCAAAGGAAGGTCATCACCTTCGGGATCGTCATACGGATCCTCATCAAACTCCCCAGTTATACAAATGGGAAGAAGGAGTTTAGTCAATGAGAGGATATCTCTCAGAGAAGAATCATCGATTAGACCATCCGTCCATCTGGAAGATATTCCAGAAGATAGTCCGTTATACGCACATTTGCAGGCATATTTGACTGCTCAAAAACAGAAAGATACTTCTGTTAAGCAAAGTAATACTTTTGCTTCCATTACTAAAGATGACAATGATGATATCAAGTCATACGAGAAAGTGCCAAAAAGAGAAATGATATTTCTCTTAGAAAATTCTGACATTCAGAGAAAAGAAGAACCATGGAAGATATTCCAAAGGTATTTGATAAATGGGTTATATTATCCGGGTGAGTCATACAAAACCCGTTCCTACTATGAAATGATACTGACCAGTACTGGAAGTGCAGATTTTCAGCACTTTTCTGGGTATAGCACAGACGAGAACGTTTATAACTTCTCGAAGATTATAATTAAACAGATTATATCTGTTGAAGACTGGGGTATATCCACAATGAAGGAAAGGCAGATAAGCCTTAACAAAAATAAAATGAATTTTACTTATTGGGATTATATCCAAGCTTTTGATAAAGTATTATACTACAATAATGATAGACACAAACATACTTGGTTTATAAAAGTATGTGCAAAGATATTTGCAACAACTGTTCCTAATTGGTTTCTAAACTGGTGGTCATACCACGGTCCAACAATAAAGATTTTACCAGATCCATTTCTCATGTTATACAAAGAATGGATAAAAATTTCTCCTTTTATTAACGATTTATACCACGCAGATCATATCTGCTACCCAGAAAAAATTAACCAAATATATTTCTTTCTGGAATTTTCTATCCCTTGGATACACAAATGGAATCCAGAAGTCGGATTCACTGAAGAACAAGTCCCCTGCTTATATAGGACTTTTTACAACAATTTTTGGGACAAGTTAATGAAGAAGGATCCCAAAACAAAGACCTTATATGGTCAAGAGCTCTTGGATTCAATCGAGATGAAGATCCAAGAATATTCCAGTAAACCTCAGAAAGAGGTAATTGATGACAGTTCAGTGAGGCATATTGCCAGAAGGATCTCCTTTCAAGAAGGAGATAAAACAGAGATGATTAACAGTTACTTGGAAGAGGTTAAAAGAAATTTACTGTCTTCCATTAATCAATATGAAAAGTCAGATACGTCAATGCAAAGTGAAACAAGCAACGATGATATTGCTGAAGATTCTCAGCCCATTGAAGCAGAAAGGATATTATCTGAAGAAGACTTACATGATACAGAAGAATTCATCCGCAAATTGAAAAAAGCGGAAAAGAAACCAGCACAGTGAAACAGCTGGACCCCACTCAAACAGTGAAGCCGCCGGACCTACAGCATAGTGAAGCCGCCGGACCCACTCGAACAGTAGATACACTGTTCATCAACAGTAAATACACTGTTTCTACAGTAGAAACACTGTTACAGGGACCCACGGGGACCCACTTTTACTGTTCATAGATTCCTTTTCTTTTTCTATTTATAGAAGTCAGTCGTTCATCTTCGGAACAGAAGTGAAGACTCCCTCTCTCTAGAACTCTCTCTCTCTCTCTCTAAGTGTAAGTAAAGAGTTAGTTTGAAATTTGTAGATTGTAATAGAAGAACAAATAAATAAAAGTTTTCAGTTCTTCATCTTCAGGGCCTTGCTTCTTGGCCACAAGGTACATACTTCTGTCTTTCTTAGTTTAGTTTTTCTTCTAGTCTCTCCTCTCTGGCCGTGACGATGTCCGGCTAAGAGACTTCATATCTATGTTGAGTATCTAACTTCTCTCCTATATACACTATGAAAGCGACGACATCTATTAAAATATAAATGAGTTTTATATATAGAGTTTTGACTTGGTGTCAAGATGGTTGGTACAGTCTGATATAACACTACTCTTATTGGCTTTGCCTTAGTGGCTCCGTCTAGCCAGCCGTGAACCTCAGCCCGATAAAGGAGTTAAAAGGGCATCTTCTTTCACGGTTAGAACTGCTAGACACATGCGCTCAATAAAAGTATGTATTATATTATGACAGACCCCTTGCTTGAGTAAAGGTTTTTAACCTTCCATACAGTCATTAAACTATATATAAAATTCAAGTATATTTCAATTCTTATCCTTACTGATTGTGCGGATTACCGCCAGTCTTTAAATATAAGGGTACTGAATTAGCTAGATTAAGAATTCTCAAATATGTTAAAATAGAAATCTTTAACTGGTGGAAACCTTCCAGGCATATAAAAGCCAGATGTGAGGTGTGAAACAAGTCCAGTTCCCGGTCAAACGGTGATTTCTGTTTTAATTTAATTGAGAAGGCATGGCGGATTACCGCCCGCCACTTGATCCTGTTAAATGGTATCAGAGCCTAGGTACTTTCATGGTATATATAAGATAGATATGAAATATTCGACATAGATATGTTTCTGAAATATGGATTTAGGAGAAACTAGTATGAAAAATACTAGATTGGAAGAGGTAGATATACCTCAAAACCTTGATTTGTTAAACAAATGGACTATTCCTAAAGTCCCTATTAGAACAATCTATGATTATGGATGGTTTGATAAACTCTCTTCTAAACAACTTATTAAAACAACTGAGCAATCTTTAGCTTTAAGTTCGTCTGAACAGACTATTCGTTTGTTAAACAAACATGATGTAGATATTCATAAACACCAGTATAATTATTTGCATATTGGTATGGTTCAAATTGCTTTTAAGCCTTTAACCCTTAAAGGGTTACCAGAGACATTTTTGGCTGCTCTCAGAGATGCCAGAAATTTAAATTTTAGACAGTCTCTGATGGGTTCTATTGAATCTACTGTCGCCTATGGCCCAGTATATTTTAGAGAGAGAGAGAGAGAGTTCTAGAGAGAGGGAGTCTTCACTTCTGTATCATGTAAGTCTTCTTCAGATAATATCCTTTCTGCTTCAATGGGCTGAGAATCTTCAGCAATATCATCGTTGCTTGTTTCACTTTGCATTGACGTATCTGACTTTTCATATTGATTAATGGAAGACAGTAAATTTCTTTTAACCTCTTCCAAGTAACTGTTAATCATCTCTGTTTTATCTCCTTCTTGAAAGGAGATCCTTCTGGCAATATGCCTCACTGAACTGTCATCAATTACCTCTTTCTGAGGTTTACTGG
This sequence comes from Nicotiana tabacum, assembly GCF_000715075.1. Lineage (NCBI taxonomy): Eukaryota > Viridiplantae > Streptophyta > Magnoliopsida > Solanales > Solanaceae > Nicotiana > Nicotiana tabacum. The sequence continues at coordinate 111,681,244 of NC_134096.1, read as the reverse complement.
AATATTCTTGGATCTTCATCTCGATTGAATCCAAGAGCTCTTGACCATATAAGGTCTTTGTTTTGGGATCCTTCTTCATTAACTTGTCCCAAAAATTGTTGTAAAAAGTCCTATATAAGCAGGGGACTTGTTCTTCAGTGAATCCGACTTCTGGATTCCATTTGTGTATCCAAGGGATAGAAAATTCCAGAAAGAAATATATTTGGTTAATTTTTTCTGGGTAGCAGATATGATCTGCGTGGTATAAATCGTTAATAAAAGGAGAAATTTTTATCCATTCTTTGTATAACATGAGAAATGGATCTGGTAAAATCTTTATTGTTGGACCGTGGTATGACCACCAGTTTAGAAACCAATTAGGAACAGTTGTTGCAAATATCTTTGCACATACTTTTATAAACCAAGTATGTTTGTGTCTATCATTATTGTAGTATAATACTTTATCAAAAGCTTGGATATAATCCCAATAAGTAAAATTCATTTTATTTTTGTTAAGGCTTATCTGCCTTTCCTTCATTGTGGATATACCCCAGTCTTCAACAGATATAATCTGTTTAATTATAATCTTCGAGAAGTTATAAACGTTCTCGTCTGTGCTATACCCAGAAAAGTGCTGAAAATCTGCACTTCCAGTACTGGTCAGTATCATTTCATAGTAGGAACGGGTTTTGTATGACTCACCCGGATAATATAACCCATTTATCAAATACCTTTGGAATATCTTCCATGGTTCTTCTTTTCTCTGAATGTCAGAATTTTCTAAGAGAAATATCATTTCTCTTTTTGGCACTTTCTCGTATGACTTGATATCATCATTGTCATCTTTAGTAATGGAAGCAAAAGTATTACTTTGCTTAACAGAAGTATCTTTCTGTTTTTGAGCAGTCAAATATGCCTGCAAATGTGCGTATAACGGACTATCTTCTGGAATATCTTCCAGATGGACGGATGGTCCAATCGATGATTCTTCTCTGAGAGATATCCTCTCATTGACTAAACTCCTTCTTCCCATTTGTATAACTGGGGAGTTTGATGAGGATCCGTATGACGATCCCGAAGGTGATGACCTTCCTTTGGACTGTGGGGATGATCTTCCCCAACCTCTACCTCTTCCCCTACCCCAGGGGGTTCCATCCTGTAAATATTCACGAGATAAGAAATCTGGCAGAGAATTATCAATTCCCTTTTTATATTGTATTTCAAAATCAAAAGGGGCTAATTGAGCTTGCCATCTTGCAAATATCATTTTTGAGGCATCATGTTTAAAATCTTTATTAAACATATATTTAACAGATTGTGCGTCAGTTTTTATCAAAAACTTTTGATTGTATAAGTCGTCCTGAAATTTTAAAACACATTTTACTATGGTTAACATTTCATGTGCCACAGTAGCGTATTTTTTCTGGGCTTCAGACCATTTACCAGAATAAAATCTAATCAGATATTCATGTTTATCATTGGGATTTATCTGTTTTAATATCCCTCCATAACCAATATTAGACGCATCAGTCTCTATAATTTTTTGCCATGTAGGATTAGCAAGGGTTAAGCAAGGTAAAGATTTAACACGTTGTTTAATATTTTTTACCAAAGTAGTGTGACTATCAGTCCAAGGGCTTTTATAATTCTTTTTTAACCTATCATATAAGGGGGCTAAATCACGTGACAGATCTTTATAAAAAGGTGAAATATAATTTAAACTTCCCAAAAATCTTTGTAACTGAGTTCTATCAGTAATAACATCGGGAAATTTTGAGGCAAAATCAATCGATCGTTGAATAGGAGTAATCTTCCCCTGACAAATATAATGTCCTAGGAATCTAATGTTAGTTTGAAATAAGCTCATTTTTTGTTTTGAGATTACCAAACCATTTTGTATAACAATTCTTTTGAAAATATCTAAATGCTTAATATGCATTTCAAGTGTTTTGGAAAATACCAAAATGTCATCGATATATACAATGACGAAGTCTAGATAAGGGTTGAAAATATCATTCATAATTTTTTGGAATTCTGAAGGGGCATTTTTAAACCAAAAGGCATAACATTCCATTCATATTGCCCAAATGGAACATTAAAAGCAGTTCTATAAGTATGCTCTTTAAATATTTGAATCTGCCAATAACCAGATTTTAAATCAAATTTTGAAAATATATTGGCGTCATATAATCTAGACAATAAATCTCTTTTATTAGGAATAGGATACCTAACCCATTTTAAATATTTATTCAAGGGCTTATAATTAATGACTAATCTAGGAACACCACGTTCCTTTTCAGCTGCGTTATTAACATAAAAAGCTGTACAAGACCAAGGAGATTTTGAGGGTTTTATCAAACCCTTTGATAGCAGACTATCAATCTCTTTTTTGCAAAATTCCACCAATTCTGCATTCATCTGACAAGGTCGAGATTTAGTAGGAATATCATCCTCAGTGAAATTATCTTCATATGGAAGAGTAACAATATGCTTTTTTCGATTCCAAAAGGCACTAGGATGCTCAGCACAAATATCAATAGCAATCTGCTCGGAAATCAATTTGATTTTTTCCTGTACTTTAGTAGAATTCAGAGTATCAAATATATTCATACTAAACATTTCTAATTGTAAAGAATCAACATGTTTTTGTTTCATATCAATTAAAGCATTAATATCTCTAGTTACTGGATCTGTAACAAAAGTATAACTTATCTCTTTATCCTTATAAGTAGCAGTAAAACCTTTCGAGTCTATGCTAGTAAAAGGATAAACGGCGTTAATAAACGGTGTTCCAAGTATAATTGGAGGGTATAACTGGTTTTTTACCAAGAAAAAGAAGTGAGGAATACAGACTTTATTCTGACAAATACCCGTATTAGGAAGTTTATACTTTATATCTAAAGCATGTCCGGATGCAGATCTAACCATATGAGTAGTTTTTTGAAAATATTTCGTAGGTACTAAACCTTCTTGGATGCAGCTAACATCTGCTCCACTATCAATCATGGCAATGTTTGTAATTGAGAAACTATTATCAATGAGAATAGTACATTTGATGTACCATTTATGAGCAGTAATAATTTGCATCATTCCTAGAAACATATCATGTTTAGGATTAATAGGTTTTTCTTCAATATCATTTTCAAAAATACCTTTGTTTTTATCATTAGATTTCTCAGCTGGAGAATTGATTTTCTCAATCTGAGTAATCCTATGATCACAAATCATTTGATTTTGTTTAAGAGATTTGATCTCTCGTTTTAAGTTTTCAACTTCAATTTTTAAATCATCGAAAGAAGAATCTCTTGCTGGAGATGCATTTTTGTTTAACAAACGGTTATTAACCTCTAGTAAGGAATAAGGCGGGGAATATTCAAATTCTTTTTCAAAAGGTTTTGCAAAACCAGAACTTGAATTAGAACTTGAACTAGCAGCCAAATTAATAATTTTTTCACGAAGTTTTTCATCATTAACTTCTTTTAAAAGTTCTATTACATTATCAGAAGTAATAGTTTTCATGTTTAGGTCTTGAAACTGTGATTGTAATTTATAAAATTCATCATCACAAGTACATGTATCACCTTTGCAAGTTGTACAAGTATTATCAATATTTTTATCACTATCAGATAAATCAAGCAAATCAATTTCAGCTTCGGATTCTGATTCAGAATAATAATCAGATTCCGATCCAGAAGTATATAACAAACTATAAACCTTATCACGTAGTTCATCTTCTAGTCCTAAGGTTTTCAGCTTTTGAAGCTTACAATTTGGAGCTATATGGCCAAATTTACCACACTTATAACACTTAATGTCAGCAAGATCTCGCTTAGACCTATTTTTGGTAAATCTAGTAGACTTGCGATGTGCTTTCTTGGCTTCTCGTTCTTCTTTGGATCTATATCTAGATCTCTTTTTCCTATAAGGACTGTCTTGGTTGGGGTATCTATGATACTTATGTTTCTTTTTCCTATGAGTAGAAGTTTCGGGTAAACCGAACTGGGCGCAAAAGTCCCCTAACTGGTTTCTTTCTTTAAGCTTATCCATCTTAAGTTGTCTGGACAATCTTAATTCATTGCACAGGTTTAATCCTTCCTGTGTGCAAATTCCTATTAATTTACCATAGGTATAGTCTGCATAAGGAATTTCTCCATAACTACCTCTTAAAACCTTTCTAACTCTTTCGGCAAATAAAGAGGGAAGGCCATCTATGAACTTAGCTTTCCAATGTTCAAACTTATTTTCTGGTAGTTCCATCACTCTACTCATAAAGGTGTCTTTATACCACCTAAATTCACTTAAAGTCTTACATCTAAGGCTATTAAGGAGAGTACGAACAGTTTCATTTTGGTTGGTAAATCTACCATTGAAGTGTTCTAATATAGTAAGAATAAGGGTATAAACGGCATCTTCTCTATTTGCCACTAGGGCCATGCCTAAGTTATCAAGTCCTTCGTCAACGGCTTTAGCGTTAATAACCATTGCCCTTTCTTCGACAGACAAATAATTGTCCCACCAGCCACGAAGTTGGCCAGTAAAACCTGCAACAATCATTCTGCAAATATTCCTATCTGTATTTTTTACACTTTTACAGATAGTTGCATACATAAGCATTCTATGTACTAGAATAGTTAACTGCCTATCAGTCAAACCATCAAGATTCCATTCATAAATTTCGGAACCACTGTAAGACGTATTAGTCTGATTCCAATCACGTTCCTCTATTAAAACATCTTGAGGAGTAGGACGATTGTAATAATAAGTCTGCATTCTAGGTTTATCAGCATATCTGCTATCTGCAAACTTATTATTCTTTTTGGGGTAACTTTTGAGTTTATTAAATTCTGACAAAACATCCTTTTTATAGTCAAAAGTAGAATCTAATTTATCAGCAAAATCATTTGATAAATCAATGGGTTTGATATTCAAACCGGATAACTTTTTATCAAGAAGTTCTTCTAAGTCTCCAAAAGATTTAAATTTAAAATCCTGAATATCAGGAGGTCTTTGAATATGAGTAACAACAATCTGAGGTTCTGATTTGCTTCCTGAAGAAGAGGCAATATCAGTCAAAGTCTTTTTCGTATTCATCTCCTTAATCAAGACTGTTAAATCATCAAGTTTTTTATTAAGAAAACTAACGTTTTCACCCAAAACTTTAACATATAAACTCAAATAATTATTTTGAGAAATTAATTTATTAATTTCTGCGATGCTGACTGCAGCAACATCTTCATCAATAAATTTTTGAAATGCAGTAAAAGTAATACCTGTATTATTAGGTAAAACAAAAGATGATTGAGGAGGGTAAATGGCTTTAGTAATATTGCCACTCCCGTCTTTATAAGATCTTTCCAAAACTTTTATAAAAAGTGGTAAATATGTGGTTATAAACCAAGGAACAAAATACATAATTTGATTATGTAAAGCACAAGTTTCATAAAACTCTTGTGAAATATTGTTTAAATCTTCCTTACTATAAGTATCAAAAAACCAAGTTTTAAACTGGTTCCATTTATCAGTAAAAAATTCTTTTTGAATATAACCTCTAGCTTGTGACCCTGGACTAAAATCAATTTGGTGTGGAATCATTAAGAATCATTGGGGTCAAAATCCATTTCGGACGCAGAAGGAATATCCTTATCAGAAATATTATCACTATCCTGAACAATATTTGTTTTGGGGTTAATCTTAACCCTTTCAACAGGTTTATCACCTACTTTAGTAGAAATTGTGTGTAAAGATGCAGCACGATTTCTAGCTGGTCCATAGACTGGTTCAACAGGAGAAATGTGTTGAATATCAGGCAACAGTCTACGACTAGTAAAGGAATGTCTGTTATAACTAGAATTAATAGTAGGCAACATTCTATTATTAGAAAATGACTGTCTACTATAAGTGGAACTATTATCGTCAAACTGAATGCAAATCCTACCATCCGGATTTTGAGTAATATGAGAATACTCAGTATTACTAACAGTATCAGTTATCTGACTGGGGGATATAACCGAATCCAAAGTCCATGTGGTTGGAAAATTAATTTCTTCCCACTTAATAGGTCTTCTCGTGGTGACCTTAGACTTTGCAAAATTCGTTTCCACTAGAATAGTCTGATCAGATGTATCATATAATTTACATCTGGGGTTTAACGTAGATAGTAATTTAAAATATATTCTATACGATAAACATATCAGTTCAGAACCAGGCGCATAATTATAACCATGCGTTTTCACATTTAATGTTAATGCATCAAGTATATTAACATCAGATAAAGCTAATTGCAAATTGGGTTGAGTATTAAAATATACTGGGCCATAGGCGACAGTAGATTCAATAGAACCCATCAGAGACTGTCTAAAATTCAAATTTCTGGCATCTCTGAGAGCAGCCAAAAATGTCTCTGGTAACCCTTTAAGGGTTAAAGGCTTAAAAGCAATTTGAACCATACCAATATGCAAATAATTATACTGGTGTTTATGAATATCTACATCATGTTTGTTTAACAAACGAATAGTCTGTTCAGACGAACTTAAAGCTAAAGATTGCTCAGTTGTTTTAATAAGTTGTTTAGAAGAGAGTTTATCAAACCATCCATAATCATAGATTGTTCTAATAGGGACTTTAGGAATAGTCCATTTGTTTAACAAATCAAGGTTTTGAGGTATATCTACCTCTTCCAATCTAGTATTTTTCATACTAGTTTCTCCTAAATCCATATTTCAGAAACATATCTATGTCGAATATTTCATATCTATCTTATATATACCATGAAAGTACCTAGGCTCTGATACCATTTAACAGGATCAAGTGGCGGGCGGTAATCCGCCATGCCTTCTCAATTAAATTAAAACAGAAATCACCGTTTGACCGGGAACTGGACTTGTTTCACACCTCACATCTGGCTTTTATATGCCTGGAAGGTTTCCACCAGTTAAAGATTTCTATTTTAACATATTTGAGAATTCTTAATCTAGCTAATTCAGTACCCTTATATTTAAAGACTGGCGGTAATCCGCACAATCAGTAAGGATAAGAATTGAAATATACTTGAATTTTATATATAGTTTAATGACTGTATGGAAGGTTAAAAACCTTTACTCAAGCAAGGGGTCTGTCATAATATAATACATACTTTTATTGAGCGCATGTGTCTAGCAGTTCTAACCGTGAAAGAAGATGCCCTTTTAACTCCTTTATCGGGCTGAGGTTCACGGCTGGCTAGACGGAGCCACTAAGGCAAAGCCAATAAGAGTAGTGTTATATCAGACTGTACCAACCATCTTGACACCAAGTCAAAACTCTATATATAAAACTCATTTATATTTTAATAGATGCCGTCGCTTTCATAGTGTATATAGGAGAGAAGTTAGATACTCAACATAGATATGAAGTCTCTTAGCCGGACATCGTCACGGCCAGAGAGGAGAGACTAGAAGAAAAACTAAACTAAGAAAGACAGAAGTATGTACCTTGTGGCCAAGAAGCAAGGCCCTGAAGATGAAGAACTGAAAACTTTTATTTATTTGTTCTTCTATTACAATCTACAAATTTCAAACTAACTCTTTACTTACACTTAGAGAGAGAGAGAGAGAGTTCTAGAGAGAGGGAGTCTTCACTTCTGTATCATGTAAGTCTTCTTCAGATAATATCCTTTCTGCTTCAATGGGCTGAGAATCTTCAGCAATATCATCGTTGCTTGTTTCACTTTGCATTGACGTATCTGACTTTTCATATTGATTAATGGAAGACAGTAAATTTCTTTTAACCTCTTCCAAGTAACTGTTAATCATCTCTGTTTTATCTCCTTCTTGAAAGGAGATCCTTCTGGCAATATGCCTCACTGAACTGTCATCAATTACCTCTTTCTGAGGTTTACTGGAATATTCTTGGATCTTCATCTCGATTGAATCCAAGAGCTCTTGACCATATAAGGTCTTTGTTTTGGGATCCTTCTTCATTAACTTGTCCCAAAAATTGTTGTAAAAAGTCCTATATAAGCAGGGGACTTGTTCTTCAGTGAATCCGACTTCTGGATTCCATTTGTGTATCCAAGGGATAGAAAATTCCAGAAAGAAATATATTTGGTTAATTTTTTCTGGGTAGCAGATATGATCTGCGTGGTATAAATCGTTAATAAAAGGAGAAATTTTTATCCATTCTTTGTATAACATGAGAAATGGATCTGGTAAAATCTTTATTGTTGGACCGTGGTATGACCACCAGTTTAGAAACCAATTAGGAACAGTTGTTGCAAATATCTTTGCACATACTTTTATAAACCAAGTATGTTTGTGTCTATCATTATTGTAGTATAATACTTTATCAAAAGCTTGGATATAATCCCAATAAGTAAAATTCATTTTATTTTTGTTAAGGCTTATCTGCCTTTCCTTCATTGTGGATATACCCCAGTCTTCAACAGATATAATCTGTTTAATTATAATCTTCGAGAAGTTATAAACGTTCTCGTCTGTGCTATACCCAGAAAAGTGCTGAAAATCTGCACTTCCAGTACTGGTCAGTATCATTTCATAGTAGGAACGGGTTTTGTATGACTCACCCGGATAATATAACCCATTTATCAAATACCTTTGGAATATCTTCCATGGTTCTTCTTTTCTCTGAATGTCAGAATTTTCTAAGAGAAATATCATTTCTCTTTTTGGCACTTTCTCGTATGACTTGATATCATCATTGTCATCTTTAGTAATGGAAGCAAAAGTATTACTTTGCTTAACAGAAGTATCTTTCTGTTTTTGAGCAGTCAAATATGCCTGCAAATGTGCGTATAACGGACTATCTTCTGGAATATCTTCCAGATGGACGGATGGTATAATCGATGATTCTTCTCTGAGAGATATCCTCTCATTGACTAAACTCCTTCTTCCCATTTGTATAACTGGGGAGTTTGATGAGGATCCGTATGACGATCCCGAAGGTGATGACCTTCCTTTGGACTGTGGGGATGATCTTCCCCAACCTCTACCTCTTCCCCTACCCCAGGGGGGTTCCATCCTGTAAATATTCACGAGATAAGAAATCTGGCAGAGAATTATCAATTCCCTTTTTATATTGTATTTCAAAATCAAAAGGGGCTAATTGAGCTTGCCATCTTGCAAATATCATTTTTGAGGTATCATGTTTAAAATCTTTATTAAACATATATTTAACAGATTGTGCGTCAGTTTTTATCAAAAACTTTTGATTGTATAAGTCGTCCTGAAATTTTAAAACACATTTTACTATGGTTAACATTTCATGTGCCACAGTAGCGTATTTTTTCTGGGCTTCAGACCATTTACCAGAATAAAATCTAATCAGATATTCATGTTTATCATTGGGATTTATCTGTTTTAATATCCCTCCATAACCAATATTAGACGCATCAGTCTCTATAATTTTTTGCCATGTAGGATTAGCAAGGGTTAAGCAAGGTAAAGATTTAACACGTTGTTTAATATTTTTTACCAAAGTAGTGTGACTATCAGTCCAAGGGCTTTTATAATTCTTTTTTAACCTATCATATAAGGGGGCTAAATCACGTGACAGATCTTTATAAAAAGGTGAAATATAATTTAAACTTCCCAAAAATCTTTGTAACTGAGTTCTATCAGTAATAACATCGGGAAATTTTGAGGCAAAATCAATCGATCGTTGAATAGGAGTAATCTTCCCCTGACAAATATAATGTCCTAGGAATCTAATGTTAGTTTGAAATAAGCTCATTTTTTGTTTTGAGATTACCAAACCATTTTGTATAACAATTCTTTTGAAAATATCTAAATGCTTAATATGCATTTCAAGTGTTTTGGAAAATACCAAAATGTCATCGATATATACAATGACGAAGTCTAGATAAGGGTTGAAAATATCATTCATAATTTTTTTGAATTCTGAAGGGGCATTTTTTAAATCAAAAGGCATAACATTCCATTCATATTGCCCAAATGGAACATTAAAAGCAGTTCTATAAGTATGCTCTTTAAATATTTGAATCTGCCAATAACCAGATTTTAAATCAAATTTTGAAAATATATTGGCGTCATATAATCTAGACAATAAATCTCTTTTATTAGGAATAGGATACCTAACCCATTTTAAATATTTATTCAAGGGCTTATAATTAATGACTAATCTAGGAACACCACGTTCCTTTTCAGCTGCGTTATTAACATAAAAAGCTGTACAAGACCAAGGAGATTTTGAGGGTTTTATCAAACCCTTTGATAGCAGACTATCAATCTCTTTTTTGCAAAATTCCACCAATTCTGCATTCATCTGACAAGGTCGAGATTTAGTAGGAATATCATCCTCAGTGAAATTATCTTCATATGGAAGAGTAACAATATGCTTTTTTCGATTCCAAAAGGCACTAGGATGCTCAGCACAAATATCAATAGCAATCTGCTCGGAAATCAATTTGATTTTTTCCTGTACTTTAGTAGAATTCAGAGTATCAAATATATTCATACTAAACATTTCTAATTGTAAAGAATCAACATGTTTTTGCTTCATATCAATTAAAGCATTAATATCTCTAGTTACTGGATCTGTAACAAAAGTATAACTTATCTCTTTATCCTTATAAGTAGCAGTAAAACCTTTCGAGTCTATGCTAGTAAAAGGATAAACGGCGTTAATAAACGGTGTTCCAAGTATAATTGGAGGGTATAACTGGTTTTTTACCAAGAAAAAGAAGTGAGGAATACAGACTTTATTCTGACAAATACCCGTATTAGGAAGTTTATACTTTATATCTAAAGCATGTCCGGATGCAGATCTAACCATATGAGTAGTTTTTTGAAAATATTTCGTAGGTACTAAACCTTCTTGGATGCAGCTAACATCTGCTCCACTATCAATCATGGCAATGTTTGTAATTGAGAAACTATTATCAATGAGAATAGTACATTTGATGTACCATTTATGAGCAGTAATAATTTGCATCATTCCTAGAAACATATCATGTTTAGGATTAATAGGTTTTTCTTCAATATCATTTTCAAAAATACCTTTGTTTTTATCATTAGATTTCTCAGCTAGAGAATTGATTTTCTCAATCTGAGTAATCCTATGATCACAAATCATTTGATTTTGTTTAAGAGATTTGATCTCTCGTTTTAAGTTTTCAACTTCAATTTTTAAATCATCGAAAGAAGAATCTCTTGCTGGAGATGCATTTTTGTTTAACAAACGGTTATTAACCTCTAGTAAGGAATAAGGCGGGGAATATTCAAATTCTTTTTCAAAAGGTTTTGCAAAACCAGAACTTGAATTAGAACTTGAACTAGCAGCCAAATTAATAATTTTTTCACGAAGTTTTTCATCATTAACTTCTTTTAAAAGTTCTATTACATTATCAGAAGTAATAGTTTTCATGTTTAGGTCTTGAAACTGTGATTGTAATTTATAAAATTCATCATCACAAGTACATGTATCACCTTTGCAAGTTGTACAAGTATTATCAATATTTTTATCACTATCAGATAAATCAAGCAAATCAATTTCAGCTTCGGATTCTGATTCAGAATAATAATCAGATTCCGATCCAGAAGTATATAACAAACTATAAACCTTATCACGTAGTTCATCTTCTAGTCCTAAGGTTTTCAGCTTTTGAAGCTTACAATTTGGAGCTATATGGCCAAATTTACCACACTTATAACACTTAATGTCAGCAAGATCTCGCTTAGACCTATTTTTGGTAAATCTAGTAGACTTGCGATGTGCTTTCTTGGCTTCTCGTTCTTCTTTGGATCTATATCTAGATCTCTTTTTCCTATAAGGACTGTCTTGGTTGGGGTATCTATGATACTTATGTTTCTTTTTCCTATGAGTAGAAGTTTCGGGTAAACCGAACTGGGCGCAAAAGTCCCCTAACTGGTTTCTTTCTTTAAGCTTATCCATCTTAAGTTGTCTGGACAATCTTAATTCATTGCACAGGTTTAATCCTTCCTGTGTGCAAATTCCTATTAATTTACCATAGGTATAGTCTGCATAAGGAATTTCTCCATAACTACCTCTTAAAACCTTTCTAACTCTTTCGGCAAATAAAGAGGGAAGGCCATCTATGAACTTAGCTTTCCAATGTTCAAACTTATTTTCTGGTAGTTCCATCACTCTACTCATAAAGGTGTCTTTATACCACCTAAATTCACTTAAAGTCTTACATCTAAGGCTATTAAGGAGAGTACGAACAGTTTCATTTTGGTTGGTAAATCTACCATTGAAGTGTTCTAATATAGTAAGAATAAGGGTATAAACGGCATCTTCTCTATTTGCCACTAGGGCCATGCCTAAGTTATCAAGTCCTTCGTCAACGGCTTTAGCGTTAATAACCATTGCCCTTTCTTCGACAGACAAATAATTGTCCCACCAGCCACGAAGTTGGCCAGTAAAACCTGCAACAATCATTCTGCAAATATTCCTATCTGTATTTTTTACACTTTTACAGATAGTTGCATACATAAGCATTCTATGTACTAGAATAGTTAACTGCCTATCAGTCAAACCATCAAGATTCCATTCATAAATTTCGGAACCACTGTAAGACGTATTAGTCTGATTCCAATCACGTTCCTCTATTAAAACATCTTGAGGAGTAGGACGATTGTAATAATAAGTCTGCATTCTAGGTTTATCAGCATATCTGCTATCTGCAAACTTATTATTCTTTTTGGGGTAACTTTTGAGTTTATTAAATTCTGACAAAACATCCTTTTTATAGTCAAAAGTAGAATCTAATTTATCAGCAAAATCATTTGATAAATCAATGGGTTTGATATTCAAACCGGATAACTTTTTATCAAGAAGTTCTTCTAAGTCTCCAAAAGATTTAAATTTAAAATCCTGAATATCAGGAGGTCTTTGAATATGAGTAACAACAATCTGAGGTTCTGATTTGCTTCCTGAAGAAGAGGCAATATCAGTCAAAGTCTTTTTCGTATTCATCTCCTTAATCAAGACTGTTAAATCATCAAGTTTTTTATTAAGAAAACTAACGTTTTCACCCAAAACTTTAACATATAAACTCAAATAATTATTTTGAGAAATTAATTTATTAATTTCTGCGATGCTGACTGCAGCAACATCTTCATCAATAAATTTTTGAAATGCAGTAAAAGTAATACCTGTATTATTAGGTAAAACAAAAGATGATTGAGGAGGGTAAATGGCTTTAGTAATATTGCCACTCCCGTCTTTATAAGATCTTTCCAAAACTTTTATAAAAAGTGGTAAATATGTGGTTATAAACCAAGGAACAAAATACATAATTTGATTATGTAAAGCACAAGTTTCATAAAACTCTTGTGAAATATTGTTTAAATCTTCCTTACTATAAGTATCAAAAAACCAAGTTTTAAACTGGTTCCATTTATCAGTAAAAAATTCTTTTTGAATATAACCTCTAGCTTGTGACCCTGGACTAAAATCAATTTGGTGTGGAATCATTAAGAATCATTGGGGTCAAAATCCATTTCGGACGCAGAAGGAATATCCTTATCAGAAATATTATCACTATCCTGAACAATATTTGTTTTGGGGTTAATCTTAACCCTTTCAACAGGTTTATCACCTACTTTAGTAGAAATTGTGTGTAAAGATGCAGCACGATTTCTAGCTGGTCCATAGACTGGTTCAACAGGAGAAATGTGTTGAATATCAGGCAACAGTCTACGACTAGTAAAGGAATGTCTGTTATAACTAGAATTAATAGTAGGCAACATTCTATTATTAGAAAATGACTGTCTACTATAAGTGGAACTATTATCGTCAAACTGAATGCAAATCCTACCATCCGGATTTTGAGTAATATGAGAATACTCAGTATTACTAACAGTATCAGTTATCTGACTGGGGGATATAACCGAATCCAAAGTCCATGTGGTTGGAAAATTAATTTCTTCCCACTTAATAGGTCTTCTCGTGGTGACCTTAGAATTTGCAAAATTCGTTTCCACTAGAATAGTCTGATCAGATGTATCATATAATTTACATCTGGGGTTTAACGTAGATAGTAATTTAAAATATATTCTATACGATAAACATATCAGTTCAGAACCAGGCGCATAATTATAACCATGCGTTTTCACATTTAATGTTAATGCATCAAGTATATTAACATCAGATAAAGCTAATTGCAAATTGGGTTGAGTATTAAAATATACTGGGCCATAGGCGACAGTAGATTCAATAGAACCCATCAGAGACTGTCTAAAATTCAAATTTCTGGCATCTCTGAGAGCAGCCAAAAATGTCTCTGGTAACCCTTTAAGGGTTAAAGGCTTAAAAGCAATTTGAACTATACCAATATGCAAATAATTATACTGGTGTTTATGAATATCTACATCATGTTTGTTTAACAAACGAATAGTCTGTTCAGACGAACTTAAAGCTAAAGATTGCTCAGTTGTTTTAATAAGTTGTTTAGAAGAGAGTTTATCAAACCATCCATAATCATAGATTGTTCTAATAGGGACTTTAGGAATAGTCCATTTGTTTAACAAATCAAGGTTTTGAGGTATATCTACCTCTTCCAATCTAGTATTTTTCATACTAGTTTCTCATAAATCCATATTTCAGAAACATATCTATGTCGAATATAAAAAAAAAACACTATACTATATATACATAGTATATTATATATACATAGTATATTCGATATACTCGATATACATATATATATATAAGCTTATATATATACTATACTATACTATATATACATCTTAAGATATATAAGCTATATTCAATTTACTATATATACATACATCTTAAGATATATATACATACACACACTATATTATATATACATAGTATATAAGTCATATTCGATAGTATACATCTTAAGATATACTATATATATATCTTAAGAGATATAATATATATATATATATATATATATATATATATATATATATATATATATATATATATATATATAGAGAGAGAGAGAGAGAGAGAGAGAGAGAGAGAGAGAGAGAGAGAGAGAGTAAGATGTATATATATTATAGTATAGTATAGTATATACTATATATACAACTTAAGATATATAAGCTATATTGTATATATTTACTATATAAAAGCTATATTCGATTTATATACTATATATACATCTTAAGATATACTATATATACATGTATATCTACTATACTATACTATATATATATATACATCTTACTATATAAAAGCTATATTCGATTTATATACTATATATACATCTTAAGATATACTATATATACATGTATATCTACTATACTATATATATATATATTGAATATAGCTTATATATGTATATATAGTATAGTATATAAGCCGTATTCGATAGTATATATATATAGGCTTTTATATATATGTATATTGAATATAGCTTATATATCTTATGAGATGTATATATAGTATAATATATAATAT
Source organism: Nicotiana tabacum (assembly GCF_000715075.1). NCBI lineage: Eukaryota > Viridiplantae > Streptophyta > Magnoliopsida > Solanales > Solanaceae > Nicotiana > Nicotiana tabacum. The sequence continues at coordinate 111,665,854 of NC_134096.1, read as the reverse complement.
ATATATATATATATATATATATATATATATATATATATATATATATATATATATATATATATATACACACACACACTATACTATACTATACTATATTATACTATATGTATAGCTTAAGATATATAAAAAGACAAAAATATTGTAAAGAGATATTCAAATCAATGCGTTATATTTTTATTATAGCATTAAAAATCATGGCAATATCTTTCTTAGTCTTCCTCCCCCTATGGAATGAGCACAACAAGATGCTAATACCACAATTGAGAAGAAAAAAAAACTAATCAAGATGTGCCAAATTCATTCTCTTAGTTGGACAAGGTTTAGGAATCTTTCTTTCTCTTAGGCCAAATTCATCGCATCTTTTAAAATATTCTCTAGTCTACTTCTAAAATATTCTCTAAGCTTAATAGGAGGTGTAGGACGGGTAACAGGTTTGAGTCGGGGAGCCGGGGGAAGTGGAGGAGGAACATATTGGCCACTAGATTCATCACTCTTCGATTTTCCTTTATTTTTACTAAACATATTTTTTAAGGAATAAGCCATCTTAATTAATCAAGCAAAGTAAATAAAAAAAATTATAATATTAAAACTTAAGAGTTGGAACGAGTTTACCGAATTGACGAACAACTTGTTGGAAATTGATTATCGTTGAAGACTTCAATTCACCAACTTCACAATTGTTTCACAAATTGTAACAATAAAGTATGCAATAGTAGCAATTATAGAAGTAAATTAGAGAGAGATTGTGATAGATTGATGATTTTGTAAGAAAAAATAAAATAATGATGAGGTATTTATAGTTGAAAATAGGAAAAAAGTGTAATTATAAAAAGTTTGGGATTAAAACAAAGTTGGGAGGGGGGAGGTTAAATGGCTATTTTATAAATAGCCAATGGCTATTTTTGACAACCCACCGGTTATTTTTTTTAAATTTTTTTTTTTAAAAAAAATAGCCGTTGGGACCATTTGGCCAGCTAAGGGACCGGGCCAGTCCTGCCTGACGGGCCTAAATCATAGGACCGGCCTACGAGACCGGACCAGGACCCGTTTGGCCCTCAGTCCTGGGCCGGTCCTGGACCTGGACCGGCCCACTTGCCAGCCTTAGTTACACATAGTTGAACTTTGTAAAGAGAATATGGAAACTGGAACAAGATAGAGATATTAAAGTAAAGCATCCATTAATTATGCTACTTAGTTAATCAATAAAGAAAAACAGTATGTCATAGATCAACTTTAGATTTTAAATTGTTTTTAGTGTAAGATTTGTCACTTAAATGATGTTACCACCTAGAGGGAAGGTTTATAAATTATTTTTTGTAGTAAACTACTAGGAGTAGCAATTAGATTGAAAACTAAGGCTGCATCCGGGCCTATAGGGCATAACTAACTGGTCAATGAATATTTGGGCGGTTAAGCTGGTAATGTCAGATGATATAGTAATAAATAAATTTTAGGGGTGAATAGATATTTATTTTCCTAATGTCGAGGAGTTATTTCTCTCACGCCTTCCCATAAATCCATATGAGGCACATTACGGAAATGCTAATAAATAAACGTGAACATATCTAGAATTTCGTTAGCTACTCGTATAATACTAGGATGTTTGGCTTAACAAGGAATAGAGAAGGAACGGAAAAAGAAAAAAAAAACTGTATTATAACCTTTTTTTTGTTCGAAAATGTAAATACACCCGTTGGGACCTAAAAAAGAAACTGTACGTACCTAACCCTAAATCAACGGTGTTAGGTTCAATAATGCAGATTGCAGAGGAAACAAAAACCAAAAAAATACCAAAATCTCTTTTCCCTCACTTTTCTCATGTACCACAAACTCCCACCCCACCCCGGCCACGAAAAAAAAATATATGAATTGTTACAAGGTCAAATTCAAAAATATCCCAATTTTTCTCCCACTATCATTCATTTGCTAACAATAATGAATTGTTTGGTTGGGAAATAAGTTATTCCATCATTAATTAGTTCCGGATTGATTATTAGGGAATTATTGTCCTATCCTTCCATAGAAATAAAAATATTACTACAATCCCGGATAATTCCGAGATTAGTTATACCGTAATTTCATCTCAATCAATAAACTCATTTCTTATTTAATCGCGAGATTAATTATCCCTTATCTGTCATACCAAACGAGGCTAATGGTTATGTTTTTAGCCTCAAAATGTTTGCTCTCGTTTATGTAGTCAAAATACAAAGATAAAAAATGAAGAAGATTGAAGTATCAACAGTATCATAAATCCCATCAATAAAATCATATTAAGCACTTGAATAGTTAGTGAAGGAGCTCTAATAATTTTACCTTTCTTCCATAGACTAAACTCCATGCACAAAAAATACTAAATGACAATAAAAGGAGTGTAATGTTTTTCCAAAATGATATGTTTAAATGCATCCTTAAATATTTATAGCCATTTCTTACTCTTGTAGTATGTAATAGTAGTGATTAGTGAAAAATGAAAAGCACACATGAGAAGAAAGTCCAAAATGGCGTAATCAGAAAGTCACAAGTTTAGGTCCCTAGCTAGCTGCTAGTAGAAAAGGAAAAACCCACACACGCGCCTTGAATTTCAATTATAATTCACATGGTTTATGTGACTATATGTTGTAATCTTTCAGCAAGCCATCAGTCACGTTCACGTCCCTCTATATTAAACCAAGACTAGATTCTGCTAATCTATCCCTCCTTTTCACTTGACGCTATTGTAATTATAATAATCCCATTCATACTTGTTCAGGTTTAATTCGACCTCTTTTTTCTTCTTTGTAATATAAAATATAAATTCTTTATTGATAAACACCGATTTTTAAAAAGACCTATAAGTTAAATTACTCTGTTTTTTTTTTTGCTGCTCTGTTATATATACTTGGTAAATAAATATTTACCAAAAAAAGTAATATCCCTCCATCAATATATGTGAAGGTATATGATTGCCTGGACACGAAATTTAATAAATAAAATAAGAGTTATGAAATTTGTGGTTTCACATAAATTATAGAAATTCGTTTGGCTAGAAATCATCTTATTTAGAGTAAAATATAAGATTTAAAAAGATTTTTTTTTTGTAGCGACTAAAAAGGGAAGGTTGTCACATGAATTGAGACGGGGATTAGTATTAATTAAAAAAAAATACCAAAACAAGGTGAAAATGAAACAAACATATTCTTGGGAACGGAAAAGGTCCAAATATGCCCTTTTACTATACGAAATTGAGCACATTTGCCCTTTGTTAATATCTTAACTCAAATATGCCATTACTGTCACATAGTTGGTCCATATATGCCCTTAGAGTTACACAATTGGCCCATATATGCCCTTTTCGAAATGGAATCCACCCAAATTAATTAGTTATTTCATTAATTATATTAAAGTGTATTACAAACACTATTTCCTTTTTATTAGTACTTTTTTCTTTACATTTCTCTTTTCTTTCTTCTTTTTTCTTTTCTTCTCTTTTTTTTCTTTTTCTTTCTCCCTTATCCGATTTCCTCCATTACTGATGTCCTCTCCATTTTCGTCACCAATTTCACTTGACAAAACTCATGAATTCCAATTACTAAGAAAATTCTCCCATAAGAATATTTTTATAGATCATATGTATGTCAATTTTTTAATTTTTACTGAACATATATTTAGTTCTAAAAAATTTAACAAAGTAAGATTGAAATAATATTTATGTAACAAAAAACTCGAAAAATTTAACAAAACCAAACAATTCAAACCGATATAATTGGTTTAGTTTGGTTTTGATAAAAATCGAACCAACCCGTTCCATGTACACCCCTAATTTACATAGTTAATAAAAAAAATAGAAAATGTCCAGCTGAGAAAAGATGAAAAAGGACTAACAACTCAAATTTATAACACTACAATTTGAACTCTAGACTTTTAATCATTAAATTATCTTTCTGTAAATAATTTAAATATTTTGGTCTTTTGAGTATTGTTAAAGGTTGAGATGTTTTTATTATTTTAAAGTTTAAACCATAATTTTTGGAATAATTTAATTTCGTTTATTTAGAGGGCTAGTGAAATTGGAACTTGATTACCTTATGGGAGAATAGTGTTTGTAATACACTTTAATACAGTTAACGAAATAACTAATTAATTTGGGTGGATTACGTTTCGAAAATGGCATATTTGGGCTAACTGTGTAACTCTAAGGGCATATATGGACCAACTATGTGACGGTAAAGTCATATTTAAGCTAAAGTATTAATGAAGGGCAAATATGCTCAATTTCATATAGTAGAAAGGCATATTTGGACCTCTTACGTCTTGGGAATGAAGGAGCACCGTGAACAACATATATATAATTATTAAAATGGCACACCATGTAGCAGGAAAATCCAAAGGGATAATTACAATATTAATTTCAGCGACAGACATTTCACCCCTTTCACTATCGTCAGTAGGTGTTCGAAAGATGTATTATTCGTTAATATTGACAAACACAAAATTTAAAAAGGAAAAGGAATATACACTAGAATTTGTTTGGCAAACATTTAAACTTAGCTTGGATGTATGTTCTATCAGTTAGTACAAAAATAACACACAATATTATAGATGCCTTTCTTCCAAACAAGTCTATATTTGACACTCAACCAAATTGTTGAAATTTTTCATAAAAATAAAAATAATGACCACGAGGATCCGTGCCTTTTTCATTTTATTTTTTTGGGTCAAACATACGATTTATTTCTTTCTCTTTTATTTTTTTTGGTTGAACCAGACTATGCAAACTGTAATAATAGTGATGAATCACACTGCTGTTTATAATTTGCTCAAGTGTTCTTATTAGTAAAAAAACGATAAAATGTGCATATACGGCTCTGCTGAACAGAACTACGTGGCCGCGAAGCCTATTAATAGCTTGTTTGGCCAAGTATTTTTTTGGCCAAAAGTATTTTTTCTTTTCAAAATTAAGGTGTTTGATCAAGTTTTTTGAAAATAAAAAGTGTTTTTGAGTAGAAGCAGAAGCAATTTTGGATAAACAGAAAAAAATAGTTTATCTCTAAAAGTACTTTTGAGAAAAATAATTTAGAAACACTTTTTAAAAGTTTGGTCAAATACTAATTGTTGTTCAAAAGTGCTTTTTAAATTAAGAGATTTTTACCTTCTTATACCACATATGAAACTTATTTACCATTCATAATCAAGTTTTAACTTAATTACTTGGGCATATACAATTTACCAATTATATATAAATTAGTATTAATGAGTATCCCTTTATATTAGGAATTTAATATGGAATCGTAATTATTTCCCCATCCCTCTGTTTGACCAAAAAGTATGACTTTCGGCTAAAACAGTTGAGTTTGTATAATAATGGGTTAAACCTAATTAAAAATAATATCTCTAGATGTGAGTTCCGAAAACATGAGTAATATTAGACAGATCTGAAAATGTTTTGACAATAACATAGCATTGATTGTTCTGAAAGGTGTGAGTAATAATTGAGGGGGAGAACTAACAATAAATAACATTAAATGGCATTTAAGTAAATAGGAAAAGTGGTTCATCCAATAAAGGATGAACTAGATGATTGTCCCTTCTGACAATGATGAATGACAGATAAATCCTCGAATGTTCGAATTATTCTCGGATCTGATGGAAAAATGTGGAATAATATGAACATGAATCTTGATGAAAAGGTAGTTTTTGTATCTTTATAAAAGAGAAAGAATCTTTTTTCAAAAGTCTGTTATTATCAAAATGAATATCGCATGCCCTACATCATTGTCTCTTTTTCTATATGTGAGACATACCCCATAACACACCCTAATAGTACAAGTATAGAGAATATTCTCTTTAATATTCCATTTTAAAAATTAGTCATTACAACTCTGCAAATGGTGTTCGATCTCGCCCGTTGTTGACATCTCGACCACAAACCTTGCTATTTCTTGGTCGACCTTGACTAACCCATTCCTTAGTACTATATCGCCCTAAATATTTTAGAACAGATTTTGACCTATACAGTTAGTCCCTCCGCTTATTGAGGCCGGCCTCAGACGACCTTGATGATAGGATTCTGTTTTCCATGGTCGAGAAGGTGGGGCGAGTTGGCGACGTGGTCTTTCGCGAGCCGCAACTTTTGGGATTGCGTCATTTCTCGATCAAAGTAATGTCATGGCATCATGTGTCATTATGGTGCGTTTCGATGTTTTGCGTCATTTCGCGTGCGTCTGTTGTTTGGATCTGCCGCTTCGATATCTATACTAGGTAATGATGGCATAATTTCTTGGTGTTGTAACGATCCGACTTGTCATTTTGAGAATTAGCGTCTCGTTCGTTAGTTTAAGGACTCAAGCAGCTTCGCATTAGGTACTATGACTTGCGTGTGCGGTCGAATTTAGTTTTCGGATGATACGACATTAAATTGAAAGATCAATTCTTATTTTTTTGAAGCTTAAATGAAAAGAGTTGACCGGAGCTTGACTTTTGAGCAAACGACTCCGGAATTGGATTTTAATGATGTCAATAGCTTCGTGTGGTGATTTCAAACTTAGATGTATGTCCGGATTTGGATTTGGAAGTCAGTAGGACAATTTGACGCATTTTGGCGAAATTTGGAAAATGGAAGATTTTTAGAAAGTTTGACCGGGAATTGACTTTATTGATATCGGGGTCAAAATTCAATTTTGAAAATTGAAACAGGTCCACTATGTCATTTATGACTTGTGTGCAAAATTTGAAGTCAATCAGACTTGATTTGATAGGTTTCGGCATCGAATGTAGAAATTAGAATTCGATAGTTTTATTTAAGCTTGAATTGGGATGTGATTCATGTTTTTAGTATTGTTTGATGTGATTTAAGGCATCGACTAAGTTCTTATGATATTTTAGGACTTATTGGTATATTTGGTTGAGGTCCCGAGGGCCTCGGGTGAATTTCGGACGGTTAACGGAATTTAATTTGGATATTTCTAGAATGTTTCGACGTCGTTTGTTCAAGAATAAGTGGTATCACATTAATCAAATGAGCTTCAAATTCATTTTTGATTGAAGCATTAGATCCGTATTGAAATTTTGGAGCCATAGCAAAAAGAATCGTCGAATTCGGACATCGTATGAGAGAGTTATGCCCATTTCTGTGTCAGAAAATATTTTCCGTCAGCGTCCAGGGTAGCGTGGGGCGCTATCCCTGGCGCTGGGACTTCTGGAGTTCTGGAAACGGCGCTACAGGCAGAGCGCCCTACGCCACCTGTGGCTCTACAAACAGCAGAGGTTCTATATTTCTACCATTTTTTGACAAAAATAGAGTTGGAGAGCTCGGTTTGGGCGATTTGTAGAGGAAAATTTCACCACACAACTTGGGTTAAGTGTTCTTGACTCCCTTATGATTATATTTCATGAATATATGATTATATTCATCGTTTAATTCGAGCTTTGATGGAAGAAATTGATATTTTTGTAAAATCTTTCAAAAAACAAAAAATTTAAATTTGGAGGTCGATTCGTTATCGGAATTTGAGAAAATTAGTATGGTTGAACTCGTATCAGAATGGGTGTTCGGATTTTGTAAAAATTCTGGGTTCCGAGAGGCAGGCCCCGCGTTGACTTTTTAATGTGAAAATTTTAAGTCGACGTTTTATTATCCGAAATTATTTTTGATGAATTTTAATGAAGTTATACAATAAATTTGGATAAATTTGAGTTGTCCGAAGGTCAATTCAAGCAAGAAGGCTATTTTGGAATATCGACTTAACTACGAAAAGGTAAGTATCTTGCCTAACCTTGAGTGAGGGAATTACCCATTAGGCATTGAGTCTTATATGAAAATTGTGTAATTGAAAACCATGTACGCGAGGTGATGAGTACGTATTTGGTTTATATGTGCAAATTATATCGGTTGAAATTTGTAGACGCCCTTATGTACTAAATTGGAAAATTGTTGGAACTTAGTAAATCCTTGATTTGTCATGCCTCATTCCTTGTTTGTCGAGTTTGTATTTTATATGATAATTTGGTGTGATTACCACCTGAATTTTTATGTGAATTCCGTGTGTTTGTTGATTTGATATTTCTTGGAAATAATCACATTATGGATTTTTCATCTGCAAATAATTAATTAAATAAGTTTAAATTGAGGCGTTTATATATTTATCTAAAATTTGGATTAAAGAAGGTGTTGTCCTATGATGAGTTATTTTCCATCCTTGTGATTATTTTTGAGATTTTATATACATTGTGTTGAGCCGTGGACTATCTGTTATGAAATTAATTGACCTTGTTGTACCTTTGGAATGGTTGTAGCCTACGAAAAATTTGTAAATACAAGTTGGTGATGTTGTGATAATATTCTGTGTGAATTGTTGTGTGATTTGGGTTACTGTTATGCGACGCATAAGGGTGGCATTCCACTGTTGACATTATGTGGGCATAAGGGTGGCATTTCACTGTGCTTATGTGTGTTGGGATATTGTCTGGGCGGAGTCATAAGGGTGGCTATTATATGGAGCAATAAGGGTGTTAATAAGAGCTATAAGGGTGGCTATATGAGCGATAAGGGTGGCTATTGATATTGTCAGGGCGGAGGGATGAGGGTTGCTATTATTATGGAGTGATATGGGTGGCTATAAGAGAGATAAGGGTGGCTATTATCGGGGATGATATGTGATGATGTGGGATTATTGTGTTGGTATTTTTTATGTGATGTTGTGATTTTTCTTGTGTTTATTTTATCTCATGTGCAACTTGTCTTATTGTTTCGGTAAAATTGATAATAGTTTGATTCATGTTGAAATTGTGAGCATGTGGCTATTGTCAGGCGGTTTATATTTAATAAGTGCATTTTACCTCGTGTTAACCACATAATTTCTCTCATAAAACATATAAATTATCATGTTTCCTCCATATTTTTAACTTTATTTTGCAGGAATAATTATAGAAGAATTGTTGTGCAAAACATGAAAAAAAAAATATTCAAGAAAAATACAACAAAGAAGCATAAGATCGAGCTATGATTCATTACTGCTGTGACAATGCACCAAGTCTCGATTTGCCATGATGAAATCGATGAAATCTAAACTTAGAATGACAGAATTCTCATCTATGCAAATTCAAAATCTAGATTTGCAATGGAAATCTAGCACCAAATCGAGAATTCGAATTCTCATATTTGCAAATGCAAAATCTAGATTTGCCATGGAAATCTAGCACCAAATCGAGAAGTCATCATGAAATTTTCTTATATAAGAAGATGGTGCCCGATCAGAGGAGGGCAGTAGAGAGAAAGCTTAGAGCTAGAAGTCTGAATCCAAATTCTTAATAAGCTTCTCTATTTTATTTCTTTCACTGGTATCGAGTTATCTTTTCTTTTAAATCACAATAGTGGTTTAGTTATTGTTTCTAAATAAATTTCAGTGTAGGAAATTACTCTAGTTCCTGCTTTTAATTAAATAAGAAAAATTATTCTTCTTGGATATTTCTTTCTATTTTCTTATTTAATGGACACGAATATTTTTATTGTTAGTACTAATACTAGTATGGAGTAATTTTTTTTATGTTGGGAGAAAGACAGATCTTAATATTTCTATATAATAGTAGATATTATTCCTCAAATTCACATGCTTGAGCTAAAATTTATTTAACTTTTATCTGCTTTTACAGTTAGACGTTATTTAATTTAATAACATCTATCTATCTTGTACAACATATTAACTGTTTATTAATTATGTAATCGAGAGAGACGGAAGAAATAATATAGTTAAGTGTAGTATTGATAAATGTTAATATTTATTCAGTAACATCTATCTCTTTTATATTATAATTAATTTTACACTTATTTGTAATGGAGAGAGGTGAATAGTGTAACAATCTGTTATAACAAGTAGGGTAACCGAAAGGGACTTACTAATAAGAGCGTGTTTTACTTCAATCATATATTTATGGTTCTTCAATATTACTAGTTTGAAGATTAATTTGTATAACCAAGAGGAGTGCAATTAATTATTCACTTAAGTAATAATATATATTTATAATCATGAGAGGCATTTATACATTTTTGAGAAATAGAAATTGAAGAATAATAATTCTATTATATAATAGAAATATTAAGTAAAGTTAAGATCCCAACTCCTTTTTATTATATTTATGAAAAACAAAATATTTTTTATTGCTCTATTCATGCATTTTTAGTTAGTTAATTTACAACTCAATTCTTTCTAATTTTCTCAAATAGTAATTAAAACAAGAAACGCCTGTAGAATAGATAAACCAATCTTTGTGGGTTCGACATCTTTCTATACTATTATTTGACAAAGTACGAGTTAGAATTTTATATACGCTAGACACTCGTCAAATTTTTGGCGCCGTTGCCGGGGATTGGCTAAAATCTACTACATATTAATTGTTTTACTACTAATTTGAGATTTTTTTTGTCTAATTATTTTAACTTTTTTGCAGAAATTTCAGAAAGTGTATGACCCGTTCCTCTTCTAGAGAACTAGTCGAATACGATCTTGAAATTAAAAAATCCTTACTGTTGTTGCGAAAAGAACAAACCTCACGACCTCAAATTTTCACATCAGAGGAAATGGAGAACGAAGAACTCAATAACCAACTTCCACCACATCAAGTAGAAGAGCAGTTTGATGAGGTGGCACCACGACGTGATAGAATACTCCGTGATTATGCAAGGCCAGATCATTTTGAAGGAGAATCAAGTGTGAGGAGACCACCAATTGCAGCAAACAACTTTGAAATCTGCACAGGCTTGATTCAAACCATTCAACAGTCATGTCAGTTTGTTGGTGATGCAAGTGAAGATCCTCACACCCATCTAATTGATTTTCTTGAATTAGTCAAAACTTACAGGTACAATGGAGTTACAACAGTTGCTATCAGGTTGCGGCTTTTTCCTTTTTCATTAAAAGGTGAAGCCAAAACATGGTTGCGAAGCCTACCTAGAGGTTCCATTATAACATGGGACCAAATGACCCAAAAAATTCTTAATAAATATTTTTCACCTGCAAAAATAATTAAAATGAAGCAAGAAATCAATAATTTTATGCAAACAGATACTGAATCTGTATAGCAGGCATGGGAAAAATTAGCAGCAATGTTAAGAAAATGCCCACATCATGGAATCCAAGACCTTGCCATTTTATATATTTTCTATCACGGTCTTAAACCCTCTACTAGAAATATAATTGATGCAGTATCAGAAGGATCAATAATGGAAAAAACTACTACAGAAGCAATGCAATTGCTTAATGAAATTTCGAAAAATGTTGTTCAATGGCCTTCAGATAGAATGATTATCAAAAAAACAGCTGGAGTAAATCAAGTTGAAGCTTTTAATTTATTGACACACCAAATTGCGACCTTAACACAAAAAATGGAGGCTTTTCAGGTAGGTGCTCACTCATCATCCCAACTTGAGAATTGTGATGTTTATCAAGGTAATCATTCGAATCATGAATGCCAAGCTTCAACACAAAATGAGGAATATGTAAATGTGATTGGTTATAGAAATAATTACTTATTCGGTAGTCCCATGGCACAAAAACATCCAGGATTTCAATGGAGTAATCCTAATGGTGCTGAAAGTCCTCAAAGATTTTTTTAATCAAAAGCAGCAGGTACAGGGACCACCTGATTTTCAAAATCAAAATAGAGGGCAACAAAATTTTCAACAATATTAGCAGCAGCCTCAAAGAGCTCATCAACAAAGCTTTGAAGACCTGATGTACAAATTCATTAAGGCTACTGACGAGAAGGTTGAAAGTCAACATTCAACTATCAAGAATTTGGAAATTCAGGTAAGCCAATTAGCAACCCTCATGTCTGGACAAATTCAAGGTGCTCTACGAATACCTCAAAGCCATCTCTATACGATCAGGTAAATTTCTTGATGATCCATATGGAGATAGAGAAGGAAAGCCACAAGAAGTGAAAAAGGTAAATGAAGGTGAGAATAAAATAGAATCTAAGTTTCCAAAAGAACAAAAGAATACATGAAAAAATGTACAAGAAAATAAATTGATAACAAATCCTCACTCTATACCTCTCCCTTTTCCCCAAACGATGAACACAGAAAAGCTTGACAAACAGTTTTCAATATTTCTAGATATTTTGAAGTAGCTTTACATTAACATACCTTTCACAAATGCTTTGACACAAATGCCTTCATATGCTAAATTTCTCAAAGATATTTTGTCAAGTAAAAGAAAATTCGAAGAAGTTTCAGTGGTTAAGCTTACAGAAAAATATTATGATATACTTCAAAATAAGCTCCCACAGAAACTGGGTGATCCGGGAAGTTTTACAATTCTTTGTACCGTGGGAGGTGCTCATTTTGAAAAGGCGTTATGTGATTCAGGTGCTTCAATAAATCTAATGCTTTTTTCAATTTTCAGGAAATTAGAACTTGGTGAAATAAAAGATATTGGTGTGTCTCTTCAATTAGCTGATCAAACTAATAAGAGACCGAAAGGAATTATTGAAAATACCCTTGTTAGAGTTGACAAATTTGTATTCCCAGTAGATTTTATAGTGCTTGAAATGGAAGAAAATACTGAGGTACCATTAATTTTAAGTAGACCATTTCTCACAACAGGGAGAGCAATTATTGATGTTCATCAAGGACAATTAATATTGCTAGTTGATGAGGAAAGAGTGATTTTTGACATGCAGAAAATGATGAAATTTCCCCGGGATGAGTCATCATCATCTTGTTTTCAAATTGACTTACTAGATGATCTTGTAGACGAATACAAAGATAATCAGTTAATTAGTGATTCATTGGAGAGATGTTTGGCTAGGTCAGGTTTCATAAGTGACGACAACCCCATAATTAGAGAAGAAGCTGAAATACTCGAAAAAGAGTCAGAAAATGAGAAAGTCTCACAAGAAGGAGTTCAATTAAAAATTGAACTCAAAGATCTTCCTTCTCATTTAAAATATGTGTTTCTTGAACCTGAATTATTTTCAGTAATTATTTCATCTTCTTTGACTATAGAACAGGAAAGCAAACTGATTGAAGTCCTAAGAAAATACAAAAGAGCCTTAGGATGGACTATAGCCGACATCAAAAGAATCAGTCCAGCTATTTGTATGCACAGGATTCTTATGGAGAATGAGTATAAGCCTATAGTCCAACCCCAAAGGAGACCGAACCCAGCAATGCAGGAAGTCGTCAAGAAAGAAGTGGTGAAACTTCTGGGAGCAGGTATTATTTATCCAATATCTGACAGTCCTTGGGTAAGTCCTGTACAGGTAGTACCAAAGAAAGGAGGTATGATAGTAATAAAAAATAAAAAATAATAAACTCATACCTACTAGAACAGTCACAGGATGGAGAGTTTGTATTGATTACATGCGACTTAATGAAGCCACAAGAAAAGACCATTTTCTTTTGCCTTTTATTGACCAAATGCTTGAAAGAGTTGCAGGTCATAGTTTTTACTATTTTCTTGACGGATATTTCGGGTATAATCAGATACCAATTACTGTGGAAGATCAGGAGAAACTCACATTCACATGCCCCCAAGGTACGTATGCTTATCGAAGAATGCCATTTGGACTATGCAACGCTCCTGCTACATTTCAGCGTTGCATGTCAACAATTTTCTTAGACATGACTGAAAAGTTTCTTGAAATATTTATGGATGATTTCACACTTTTTGGTAAGATATTAGAAGATTGTCTCTATCATTTGACTTTAGTGCTTAAAATATGTGAAGAGACAAATTTGGTTCTTAATTGGGGAAAATGTTACTTCATGGTAACAGAGGGAATTGTTTTAGGACATAAAATTTCTGCTAAAAGGATAGAAGTTGATAAGGCTAAAATTAATCTTATAGCAGGATTACCCACTCCTACCACTGTTAAAGGCATTAGAAGTTTCTTAGGGCATGCATGTTTTTATAGAAGGTTTATAAAAAAAATTTCAAAAATTTCAAAACCTCTGACTAACTTACTGATGAAAGATGTGAAGTTTGAATTTTCAGATAATTGCAGGAAAGCATTTGAGATTCTCAAGAAACAATTGACTAATGCTCCTATTGTTGTTTCTCCTGATTGGAGCGAACCATTTGAAATAATGTGTGATGCAAGTGATATAGCAGTTGGAGCGATACTGGGACAAAAGAGAGACAAGATTTTCAGGCCTATTTAATACGCCAATAGAACACTTAATGAAGCTCAAAAGAATTATGCTAGACTGAGAAGGAACTACTAGCAGTAGTATTTGCGTTTGACAAATTTCATTCCTATTTGATAGGAATAAAGGTTATAATTTATAATAATCATGCAGCTTTAAAGTACTTCTTAGCAAAGAAAGATACTAGACCCAGATTACTAAGATGGATACTCCTTCTACAAGAATTCGATCTTAAAATAAAAGATCGAAAAGGTTCTGAGAATCAGGTAGCTGATCATTTGTCTCGTTTGGAAAATCCACCTGCTGAGATAAAAGATATCAAAGAGGAATTTCCTGATGAACATATATTTTCAGTCACAACCGTTATAAATCGACTACCTTGGTTTGCTAATATTGCCAACTACTTGGCTGGAGGATGGATTCCAAAAGATTTTTCTTATAAACAAAAGAAAAAACTTAAAAAAGAAGCAAGACATTATTACTGGGAAGATCCTTGTTTAAATTTTGTGCAGATGACATAATCAGGAGATGTGTACCGGAGAGAGAAATGAACAACATCTTAAGTCACTGCCATGATGGGGTTGTAGGAGGACACTATGGAGGAAGAAAGACAGCAGCTAAAGTACTTGAAGTTGGATTTTTCTGGCCTACTCTATTCAAAGATGCAAGAAATTATGTCGCCACTTGTGATAAATGCCAGAGAATCAGTAACATTTCAAAAAGGGACGAAATGCCTCTTAACTCTATTTTTGTGTGTGAAATCTTTGATGTATGGGGCATTGATTTTATGGGTCATTTTTCTCCTTCAAATGGCTATGAATATATTTTGGTAGCTGTTGACTATGTTTCAAAATGGGTAGAAGCAATTGCTACTAGAAAAAATGATACTCATATTGTTTGTGTCTTTCTCAAGAAAAATAATTTTTTCTAGATTTGGAACTCCACGAGTTATAATAAGTGATCAAAGAACTCATTTTATAAATAGACAATTTGCTAGTTTGTTGTTTAAATATGGAGTAACTCATAAAACAGAAACTCCATATCATGCTCAAACAAGCGGGCAAGTAGAAGTTTCCAACAAAGAATTAAAAAGAATTTTAGAAAAAATTGTTGGTTCTTCTTGAAAAGATTGGTCTTTAAAATTGGATGATGCTTTATGGGCATACAGAACTGCTTATAAAACTCCCATAGGCACATCTTCTTATAGACTAGTTTTTGGAAAAGCTTGTCATTTACCTATAAAATTAGAACATAAAGCATATTGAGCTATAAAATTATTGAATCTAAACTTGCCAGATGCAGGTAAAAATCGTCTATTACAGCTTGATGAGTTGGAAGAGTTCAGACTTACAACATACGAAAATGCTAAATTGTACAAGGAAAATAAAAGAAAATGGTATGACAAGCTTATCCACCATAAAGATTTTAAAATTGGAGATCAAGTTCTGTTGTACAATAGCAGATTGAGATTATTCCCAGAAAAGTTAGTTTAGGTCACGTTGGATAGGACCATATACAGTAACAGGAGTGACCCCCTATGGTGTCATTGAAGTACAACATGCAGACGGGGGAGACAAATTCAAAGTAAACGTTCATCGTTTGAAGCCTTATATCAGCAAATTCTTCGACAAATAGGCTTCAATAGTCTTTTTTGCCTAATTTTTAAAATAAGTCGCCTTGGCGATGTTAAACTCAGAACTATTTTCTTCCCTTCTCTTTAATCTTTTAAGTAATTATTAGTAGTAACATATAATATTTTCTTTTTAGTAAATATATATAATAAAATTACCTTTTTTTTTCTTATAAAAAAAACAAAGTAAAAAAAATATATATTAAATACTTGACAAAACAAAGAACTCTCACAGTTATGTGTGTATTTTGTATGTATTAATATATTTTGCAATGATAAAGAAGCACTCCCATGATTTCGACAATGAAAGTTTTCTCCTATCATGAAAAAGAACATTTTCTTTGCCATAATACTGTCTTTGTTATATGAGAGAAACCTTGAGAAGCCAAGAAAAAGGAAATGAGGCCATAATCGGAAAAAAAAAAAAAATCAGAGAAGCTCCTGCTTATCTATTGTCTAGTTCTCCTGCTTATCTGGAAATCTAGAACTTGCCTTGAATGTGGATTGAGGAAAAATTCTAGGTAGATCTTAAAGTTAAGAAATGAACTAGGCCTTCTTTGTTGAGTCATAACCTAAATTGACCTACCTTAATAATTTTTATCCCTAGTTAGCCCAGTTGAGCCTAAATAAATTATCTCTTATTTTGTTGGTCGCCAAGCTTTAACCCTTAGCCTATTTGTTGTTATGACTTGTTCTTTGTTCACCCAATTCCCTTTTGGGCACTTTAAGAGTTGATGTGAATGTAAAAATCTAGGCGTGAGGTATAATTATAAAAATAATTGGTGAAAGAATAATTGTTTGAGGTTGTCGAATTTTTGAGAAGTTGTCATGAGAACTAAAAAAAATAGTTGCTTCCGAATTTCAAAAAAAGAAAAAAAAAATAGCAACAAAAAAAAGTTGGCGAATCCATAAAAAAATTTAATTTTTTTTTTTTGAAAGGGATAAAACAAAATAGAGGTTTATTATTTAAATGAGATGAAAGGCAATTGTACTTAAGAGATAAAATAAATGTGTAGTGCCCATAGGGAAAATAAATGTGTAGTGCCCATAGGAAATTTGAGCCACTATTATCTATATGTATCCTACACATTCCTAAGCCTACTTTACAACCTTGTAAAAGTCCTACATGATCTTAACTCAGAGACTCCTATACAAGTGGAGAACCTCATGATAGTCAAGCTTATGGTTATTTCCAGTAGCTTGAGGTACTTCTTTGTTGAGAGTGGGCGTATTTTTTATTTATGCCCTTCTTTGATCCTGTATCTATATATTATGTGATATATGGGCATCTCTCTTCATTCGGTGAGATACACTTGGGATTAGAAAATATTATGATTTCAATTCTCAATAGGTGAACATGAGTACAACTGAAAGTTGTTTGAACTCGTAGATTGGTCTTAGTCAATTCTTCTCTGTCAAAACCTCTCATGATTTTACTTAAAATATTTAGTTACTATGTTCATTTGTTTTCTTTGCTCGAGGACGAGTAAAAGTTTAAGTATGGGAGAATTTGATAAGTGCATTTTACCAGATGTTAACTACATAATTTCTCTCATAAAAATATATAAATTATCATGTTTCCTTCATATTTTAACTTTATTTTGCAGGAATAATTATAGAAGAATTGTTGTGCACAACATGAAAAAATAAAAATAAATATTCAAGAAAAATACAACAAAGAAGTGTAAGATCGAGCTATGATTCATTACTGTCGTGACAATGCACCAAGTCTCAATTTGCCATGATGAAATCTAAACTTAGAATGACAGAATTCTCATCTCTACAAATTCAAAATCTAGATTTGCAATGGAAATCTAGCACCAAATCGAGAATTCAAATTCTCATATCTGCAAATGCAAAATCTAGATTTGCCATGGAAATCTAGCACAAAATCGAGAAGTCATCATGAAATTTTCTTATATAAGAAGATGGTGCCCGATCAGAGGAGGGCAGTAGAGAGAAAGCTTAGAGCTAGAAGTCTAAATCCAAATTCTTAATAAGCTTCTCTATTTTATTCCTTTCACTGGTATCGAGTTATCTTTTCTTTTAAATCGCAATAGTGGTTTAGTTGTTGTTTCTAAATAAATTCCAATTTATGAAATTACTCTAGTTCCTGCTTTTAATTAAATAGGGAGAATTATTCTTCTTGAATATGTCTTTCTATTTTCTTATTTAATGGACAAGAATATTTTTATTGTTAGTACTAATTCCAGTATGGAGTAATTTTTCTTATGTTGAAAGAAAGACGGATCTTAATATTTCTATATAATAGTAGATATTATTTTTCAAATTCACATGCTTGAGCTAGAATTTATTTAACTTTTATCTGCTTTTACAGTTAGACATTATTTAATTTAATAACATCTATATATCTTGTACTACATATTAACTGTTTATTAATTCTGTAATCGAGAGAGGCAGAAGAAATAATAATGTTAAGTGTAGTATTGATAAATGTTAATATTTATTCAGTAGCATCTATCTCTTTTATGTTATAATTAATTTTACACTTATTTGTAATCGAGAGAGGCGAATAGTGTATTAATCGGTTATAACAAGTAGGGTTACCGAAAGAGACTTACTAACAAGAGCGTGTTTTAGTTCAATCATATATTTCTCATTCTTCAATATTACTAGTTTGAAGATTAATTTGTATAACCAAGAGGAGTGCAATTAATTATTCAACTTAAGTAATAATATATATTTGTAATTGTGAGAGGCATTTATACATTTTTGAGAAATAGAAATTGAAGAATAATAATTCTATTATATAATAGAAATATTAAGTAAAGTCAAGATCCCAACACCTTTTTATTATATTTGTGAAAAATAAAATATTTTCTATTGCTCTATTCATGTATTTTTAGTTAGTTAATTTGTTACACCCCATGTTTTCGTATGTGTACGCGACAAATAAATTGATGGAAGCTCGAAAATGAGAAGTTACATCCCGCATTTTCGTACGTTAAAGTTTCGTCATAAGTTAATCGATGTAAGTTCGGGAATGAGATTATTTTGGGATTATAAGTATTACGCTATTTCAAACAAGTGATGAGTAAATTCGTGAAGGTGAGAGGGTAAAAAAATTAGATGTAACGACCCGGCCGATCGTTTCGAGAGTTGTAACCCTGTTTTCCCCATTCCTACTTCTTTTGGTGTTATTCAACAATATTAGGTTATATCGTGTTAGTAAGTTCGAGTCCGGAAGGAACTCGGAGTGAAATGAGACACTTAGTCTCATAATTAAAAATTTTAAGTTAGAAATGTGGATCGGATATGGACCTATGTATAAACGGCCTCGGATTTGAATTTTGATGATTCCAATAGCTCCGTATGGTGATTTTGGGCTTAGGAGCGTGTACGGAATATTATTTGGAAGTCCGTAGAGCAATTAGGCTTGAAATGCCGAAAGTTTAATTTTTGAGAAGTTTGACCACGGGGTTCACTTTTTGATATCGGGGTCGGAATCAGATTCTGGAAATTGAAATAGCTCCGTTATGTCATTTATGACTTGTGTGCCAAATTTGAAGTCATTCCGGATTCATTTAACATGTTTTGGCACAAGATTTGTAAATTGAAAAGTTTGGAAACTCAAAAGGTCGAACCGAGGTGTGAATTATAATTTTAGCGTCGTTTGACATGATATGAGACCCCGAGAAAGTCCATATGATGTTATAGGACTTGTTGGTATATTTGATTGAGATCCAGAGGGTCCCGGATAAATTTCGGATGGTCAACGAAATTTAATTTTGGCATTTTAAGAACGTTCGACGTCATTTCTTCGAGAATAAGTGGTATCACGTTAAGCAAATGAGTTCCAAATTAATGTTTGATTGAATAATTAGATCCGTATTGAAATTTCTGAGCCATACCAAAAAGAATCGTCGAATTCGGACATCGAATGAGAGAGTTATGCCCATTTTCGTATCGGAAAAGATTTTTCATCGCCGCGAGCGCCCAGGGTAGCGTGGGGCGCTAGCCCTGGCGCTGGGATATTTAAGGGTACTGGAAAGTGCGCCACAGGCAGCGCCCCACGCTACCTGTGACGCTCAAAAACATCAGAGGCTCTATAAACGGATCTTTTGGCCATTTTTGACATAAAAATAGTTGGGGAGCTCGGTTTGGGCGATTTTCAGAGGCAAACTTCACAAATTGGACTGGGGTAAGTGATCTTAACTTGATTTGGTCCGTTATTCATGAATCTAACATTATTTCCAGCACTTATTTCATGATTTGGGGGATTAGAATAGAAATGTTTCAAAAATTGATTTGAGGGTTTGAAGGCTGAATCGGAGTCGGAATTTAGAAAATTTTGTATGGTTGGCCTCGTGATTGAATGGGCATTAATATTTTATAAATTTTATTGGGTTCCGAGATGTGGGCTCCACTGTTGATTTTTGAGTTAATTTCGGATTTATTTGTGAAATTTGGCATTTTCATATGGAATTGATTCCTACACCTCGTTTTGATTGTATCGAATTATTTTGACTAAGATTCGAGGCGTTTGGAGGCCGAATCGCGAGGAAAAGGCTTATTGGAATAAAGAATTGCTCAGATTGAGGTAAGTAACGATTGTAAATCTAGTCCTGAGGGTATGAAACCCCGAATTTTGTATCATTCTACTATTTTTAGTGACACACATGCTAGGTGACGGGCGTGTGGGCATGCACTGTTGGGGATTTGTGACTTGGTCCGCCCCGTAGCAACTGTAAAGTTGCATACTTTGTTGAAACCATTAATACTTATATGATTTAGAAAGATTTATGTAAATTGGGCTGAATGCCATGTTTGGGCCTTGCGCCAATGCTGTTTGAACCCTTAGGGGCTGTTTCTTACCATCCTCTCATTATTTTCGATTGAAAATCTATACTCAGTCATGTTTATGCTTGTTTACCGCATAACTCAGTTTATGACTCTATTTTGATGCACATAAATATTTTGGGCCGAATGCCCTGTTTTACTGAAATGCCCGAGTGGCTTGAGATACTTATGACTGAGTGAGGCCGAGGGCCTGATTTGTGAGGATGAGTGTGGATCGGGGCTGCCCGCCTGCAGCATACCTGAGTGAGGCCGAGGGCCTGATTTGTGAGGATAAGTATGGATCGGGGCTGCCCGCCTGCAGCATACTTTATTATTATCGCACGTGAGTTGTCCGTGCAGATTATAGCGCTTGGGATGAAGGATCCCCTCCGGAGTCTGTACACACCCCCAGTGAGCGCAGGTACCTACTGAGTGCGAGTGCCGAGTGCTGAGTGACTGGGAGGCATGAGTGATTGTGAGGTATGCCCGAGTGGCAAGAGTGATTGTGAGGTATGCCCGAGTGGCAAGAGTGATTGTGAGGTATGCCCGAGTGGCAAGAGTGACTGTGAGGTTTGCCCGAGGGGCTGTTTATGATTTCATCATTTTTGCTCACCTTTGCATTGAGCCTTTGTTTGAAAAACTGTTGGAAAGATGTCTTTAAATGATTTTCTTTTTACTGGAACTGGGTTTAAACGAGATGTTTGATTCAAATCGTGATTTTTAAAAGCATGTGGTATTTTACTGAGATTTCCTGATATGAACGTTATATGCTTTATTGCTCGTCACTACTGCTCAATCTTTATTTATTATTGTTACTTACTAGGTTGGCGTACTCACGTTACTCCCTGCACCTTGTGTGCAGAATCAGGTGTGGCTGGACACGGTAGCGGTTATTGAGTGTTCTGGTTGCAGATTTTCTTGGAGATAGCAAGGTAGCTATTTGGCGATCGCAGCCCCTGCTCTTCTCCCTCTTGTCTTCCTCTAGTTGTATTTAGCTATTTTCCAGGCTGAGTTAGCCTTGACGTTGTTAGACAGATCGTAGTAGATGCTCATGACTAGTGACACATCTATTTTTCTTTGATTTAAACTCTTTAATTGGAGGTTTTATGTTAAATAACCTTAAAATTATCTTTGAAATAAAATTATCGTTTTACTTTGGAAATGAGTTGGCTTGCCTAGTTCCACGATAGGCGCCATCATGACAGGTTAGGTTTTTGGGTCGTGACAGATTGGTATCAGAGCCTAGGTTACATAGGTCTCACGAGTCATGAGCGGGTTTAGTAGAGTCTTGCGGATCGGTACGGAGACGTCTGTACTTATCTTCAGGAGGCTGCAGAACCTTTAGGAAACTCCACATTCTTGAATTCTTGTCGTGCGAATCTGTTGATTCTAGTAACTAAACATCTGTTGTTTCATTCTCTCACAGATGGTGAGGACTCGTACTACCGGTCAGGAGGGCCAGCCACCAGTACCACCAGCCAGGGCCGCGAGAGGCCGAGGCCGGGGTAGAGGCCGTGGTAGGGGTAGAGGTGCAGCCCGTACAGCAGTTGGGGCAGTGCCTACAGATCCACCGGTTGTCCCAGATCAGGACCAAGTTCTAGTTGTTGATGCACCAGCTCAGGCACCACATGTGCCTATTATGATTCCGGGCCTTCAGGAGGCCCTAGCTCAGATTCTGACAGCAAGTACTAGCCTTGCTCAGGCGGTCTCTATTTCGACTGTCGCAACCACATCTCAGGCCAGGGGAGGCACTCAGACTCCCATCGCTCAGACACCCGAGCAGGTTATTCAGGGACTTCAGACACCAGAGCTACCACCAGCCCAGCCGGTTGTTGTTGCTCAGGATTATGTGGTTCCTGCTATGCCTAAGGATGATCAGCGCAGGTTGGAGAGGTTTGGGAGACTTCAGCCACCACCTTTCAGTGGCACAGAGAGAGAGGATGCTCAGGACTTTTTGGACAGGTGTCAGAGGATACTCCGTACTGCTGGTATTTTGGAGACTTGTGGGGTCTCATTCACTACCTTTCAGTTTTCTGGGGCTGCACTCAGATGGTGGGAGACTTACGAGAGGCGTAGGCCTGTTGGCGCAGCACCCCTTACTTGGCAGCAGTTCTCCGTGGTCTTTTTGGAGAAGTTCGTGCCTCGATCTCGCAGAGAGGAGCTGCGCAGACAGTTTGAGCGGCTTCGCCAGGGTGATATGTCTGTGACGCAGTATGAGATACGGTTCTTCGAGTTGGCCCGTCATGCTATCTGGTTGGTTCCCACGGACAGAGAGAGGATCATGAGGTTTATTGATGGCCTCACTTATCAGCTACAGTTGCTCATCACCAGGGAACGAGTTTCGGGTGCTACCTTTGATGAGGTTGTCGACATTGCTCGGCAGATTGAGATGGTTCGCGGTCAGGAGAGGGTTGAGCGGGAGGCCAAGAGGCCTCGTGGTCAGGGTGGATTCAGTAGTGCTCCTTTTGGGGGTCAGTTCCAGTACGGTAGAGGTCATCATTTCAGACAAGCTCAGTCAGCTCGGCCATTTCATCGGGGTGCATCATCTGGACATGGTTCTCACAGTTCTCATCAGGGCCACTCATCACTTGGTGCCCTTCCAGTTCAGAGTTCATCCCGTGCTCCACTTGTTCACGGCTCTTCCATGTCAGGTTCTTCTACCAGTCATCCTGGTGCTAGGGGTTCCCTTCAGTTTCCGCCGCCAGCACTAGGGAGTTGTTTTGAGTGTGGGGAGCTTGGTCATATGTGGAGGTAGTGTCCTCGTCGTCATGGAGGTCTATCTCAGCAGAGGATTCAGCCTCCGACTACAGCCCCAGCTACCTCACCATCCACCCAGTCAGCTCGGGGTGGAGGTCAGTCAGCTAGGGGTTGCCCTAGAGGGGGAGGCAGATCAGGGGGTGGTCAGGCCCGTCTCTATGATCTCCCTGCCAGATCAGATGCTATTGCTTCAGATGCTGTGATTACAGGTATTGTCTCAGTTTGCCACAGAGATGCCTCAGTTTTATTTGACCCTGGTTCCACATATTCATATGTTTCCTCGTATTTTGCCCGTTTTCTGGATATGCCTCGTGAGTCCTTAGTTTCATCTGTACATGTATCTACTCCTGTGGGTGATACTATTATTGTGGACCACGTATATCGGTCATGTGTGGTGACAATTGGGGTTCTGGAGACCCGAGTAGATCTATTGTTGCTCAGTATGGTTGACTTTGATGTGATATTGGGTATGGATTGGTTATCTCCATGTCATGCTGTTCTAGATTGTCATGCTAAGACGGTGACATTGGCTATGCCAGGAATTCCGAGGGTCGAGTGGAACGGTTCTATAGATTATGTAACAAGTAGGGGTGATTTCATATTTGAAGGCTCAGCGCATGGTTGAGAAGGGTTGCCTATCTTATTTGGCTTTTGTGAGGGATGTTAGTGCAGAGACTCTTGTCATTCATTCTGTTCCGGTGGTGTGTGATTTTCTGGATGTGTTTCCTGCAGACCTACCGGGCATGCCGCCTGATAGGGATATTGTCTTTGGTATTGATTTAGTGCCGGGAACTCAGCCCATTTCTATTCCACCGTATCGTATGGCATCGGCGGAGTTGAAGGAATTGAAAGAACAGCTTCAGGAACTCCTTGATAAGGGGTTTATTCGGCCTAGTGTGTCATCTTGGGGTGCACTGGTTCTATTTATGAAAAAGAAGGATGGTTCCATGAGAATGTGTATTGATTACAAGCAGTTGAACAAGGTCACAGTCAAGAACAAGTATCCTTTGCCTCGTATTGATGATTTATTCGACCAGCTTCAGGGAACGAGGGTGTTCTCTAAGATTGATTTGAGGTCCGGTTATCACCAGCTGAAGATTCGGGATTCAGATATTCCTAAAACAGCTTTCAGGACCCGATATGGCCATTATGAGTTCTTGGTGATGTCTTTTAGGCTGACCAATGCCCCAGCAGCATTTATGCATCTGATGAACAGTGTATTCCAGCCCTATTTGGACTCATTCGTCGTTGTATTCATTGACGACATCCTGGTGTACTCTCGTAGCCAGAAAGAGCACGCTCAGCATTTGAGGGTTGTATTGCAGAGATTGAGGGAGAGGAAACTTTATGCAAAGTTCTCTAAATGTGAGTTTTGGCTCAGTTCAATAGCATTCTTGGGGCACGTGGTGTCCAATGAGGGTATTCAGGTAGATCCGAAGAAGATAGAGGCTGTGCAGAGTTGGCCTAGACCGTCCTCAGCCACAGAGATTAGGAGCTTTCTTGGTTTGGCGGGTTACTACCGTCGCTTTGTGGAAGGATTTTCATCTATTGCATCGCCCTTGACCAAATTGACCCAAAAGGGTGCTCCATTCAGGTGGTTGGATGAATGTGAGGAGAGCTTTCAGAAGCTCAAGACTGCTTTGACCACAGCTCCAGTGTTAGTTTTTCCATCTACTTTAGGTTCTTACACCGTGTATTGTGATGCCTCAAGGATAGGCATTGGTTGTGTTTTGATGCAGGAGGGTAGGGTGATTGCCTATGCCTCGCACCAGTTGAAGACCCATGAGAAGAACTATCCTATCCATGATCTTGAGTTAGCAGCCATTGTTCACGCCTTGAAGATTTGGCGTAATTATTTGTATGGGGTTCATTGTGAGATCTATACTGATCACCGGAGTCTGCAGTATCTGTTAAAGCAGAAGGATCTTAATTTGCGTCAGCGGAGATGGTTGGAGCTTCTTAAGGACTATGATATCACTATCTTGTACCATCCGGGGAAGGCCAATGTGGTGGCCGATGCTTTGAGTCGTCGGGCAGAGAGTTTGGGGAGTTTAGCCTATCTTCTAGCAGCAGAGAGACCTTTGGCATTAGATGTTCAGACCTTGGCAGGCCATCTTGTCAGATTAGATATTTCGGAGCCTAGTCAGGTATTGGCTTGTGTGATCTCCAGGTCTTCTCTTTATGACCATATCAGGGAGCGTCAGTATAATGACCCTCACTTGCTCGTTCTTCAAGACATGGTTCGGAGAAGTGATGCTAGGGATATGACTATTGGTGATGACGAGGTGCTGAGAATGCAGGGCCGGATATATGTGCCTAATGTAGATGGGCTTCGAGAGCTGATTCTTGAAGAGGCCCACAGCTTGCGGTATTCCATCCATCCGGGTGCCGCGAAGATGTACCATGATTTGAGGCAGCACTATTGGTGGAGGCGAATGAAGAAGGATATAGTTGGGTTTGTGGCTCGATGTCTAAACTGTCAGCAAGTTAAGTATGAGCATCAGAGACCGGGTGGCTTGCTTCAGAGGCTAGAGATCCCAGAGTGGAAATGGGAACAGATCACTATGGACTTTGTAGTTGGGCTCCCACGGACTTCGAGGAAGTTCGACGCTATTTGGGTTATTGTGGATCGGCTGACCAAGTCTGCGCACTTCATTCCAATTGGTACTACTTACTCTTCAGAGCGGTTGGCTGAAATTTACATCCGAGAGATCGTTCGCCTACATGGTGTCCCGGTTACCATCATTTCAGATAGGGGTACCCAGTTCACATCGCGGTTTTGGAGGGCCGTGCAGCGAGAGTTGGGTACTCAGGTTGAGTTAAGCACAACTTTTCACCCTCAGACGGACGGGCAGTCCGAGCGCACTATTCAGATATTGGAGGACATGTTGCGTGCTTGTGTCATTGATTTTGGGGGTTCATAGGACCAGTTTTTGCCACTTGCGGAGTTTGCATATAACAACAGTTATCAGTCGAGTATTCAGATGGCTCCGTACGAGGCTTTATATGGGAGGAGGTGTAGATCTCCGGTTGGATGGTTTGAGCCGGGTGAGGCTAGTCTCCTAGGTACAGACTTGGTCCAGGATGCATTAGATAAGGTGAAATTGATTCAGGAGCGGCTTCCCACGGCGCAGTCTAGGCAGAAGAGCTACGCGGATAGGAAGGTCCTTGATGTGTCTTTTATGGTTGGGGAGAAGGTTTTGCTGAAGGTATCACCCATGAAGGGTGTTATGAGGTTTGGGAAGAGGGGCAAGTTGAGCCCCCGGTTCATTGGGCCTTTTGAGGTGCTTCAGAGGATAGGAGAGGTGGCTTATAAGCTTACCTTGCCACCCAACTTGTCGAGTGTGCATCCAGTGTTTCATGTTTCCATGCTCCGGAAGTATATTGGAGATCCGTCCCATGTTTTGGATTTCAGCACGGTTCAGTTAGAGGGTGATATGACTTATGAGGTGGAGCCGGTGACTATTTTGGATCGGCAGGTTCGAAGGTTGAGGTCAAAGGATATAACTTCAGTGAAGGTGCAATGGAGAGGTCAGCCTGTGGAGGAGTCCACTTGGGAGACCGAGCGGGAGATGCGGAGCTGATATCCACGCCTATTCGAGACTCCAGGTATGTTTCTAGACCCGTTCGAGGACGAACGGATTTTTAAGAGGGGGAGGATGTAATGACCCGGTCGGTCGTTTCGAGAGTTGTAACCCTGTTTTCCCCATTCCTACTTCTTTTGGGGTTATTCAACAATATTAGATTATATCGGGTTAGTTAGTTCGAGTCCGGAAGGAACTCGGAGTGAAATGAGACACTTAGTCTCATAATTGAAAATTTTAAGTTAGAAATGTGGACCGGATATGGACCTATGTATAAATGGCCTCGGATTTGAATTTTGATGATTCCAATAGCTCCGTATGGTAATTTTGGGCTTAGGAGCATGTACGAAATATTATTTGGAAGTTCGTAGAGGAATTAGGCTTGAAATGCCGAAAGTTTAATTTTTGAGAAGTTTGACCACGGGGTTGACTTTTTGATATCGGGGTCGGAATCAGATTCTGAAAATTGGAATAGCTCTGTTATATCATTTATGACTTGTGTGCCAAATTTGAAGTCATTCCGGATTCATTTAACATGTTTTGGCACAAGATTTGTAAATTGAAAAGTTTGGAAACTCAAAAGATCGAACCGAGGTGTGAATTGTAATTTTAGCGTCGTTTGACATAATATGAGAC
Organism: Nicotiana tabacum; assembly: GCF_000715075.1. Classification (NCBI taxonomy): domain Eukaryota; kingdom Viridiplantae; phylum Streptophyta; class Magnoliopsida; order Solanales; family Solanaceae; genus Nicotiana; species Nicotiana tabacum. The sequence continues at coordinate 111,638,322 of NC_134096.1, read as the reverse complement.
CCCGAGTAAGTCCATATGATGTTATAGGACTTGTTGGTATATTTGGTTGAGATCCCAAGGGTCTCGGGTGAATTTCGGATGGTCAACGAAATATAATTTTGGCATTTCAAGAACGTTCGACGTCATTTCTTCGAGAATAAATGGTATCACATTAAGCAAATGAGTTCCAAATTAATATTTGATTGAAGAATTAGATCCGTATTGAAATTTCTGAGCCATACCAAAAAGAATCGTCGAATTCGGACATCGTATGAGAGTTATGCCCATTTTCATATCGGAAAAGATTTTCCATCGCCGCGAGCGCCCAGGGTAGCGTGGGGCGCTAGCCCTGGCGCTGGGATATTTAAGGGTACTGGAAAGTGTGCCACAGGCAGCGCCCCACGCTACCTGTGACGCTCAAAAACATCAGAGGCTCTATAAACGGGTCTTTTGGCCATTTTGACATAAAAATAGTTGGGGAGCTCGGTTTGGGCGATTTTCAGAGGCAAACTTCACAAATTGGACTGGGGTAAGTGATCTTAACTTGATTTGGTCCGTTATTCATGAATCTAACATTATTTCCAGCACTTATTTCATGATTTGGGGGATTAGAATAGAAATGTTTCAAAAATTGATTTGAGGGTTTGAAGGCCGAATCGGAGTCAGAATTTAGAAAAATTTTATGGTTGGACTCGTGGTTGAATGGGCATTAATATTTTGTAACTTTTGTTGGGTTCCGAGACATGGTCCCCACTGTTGATTTTTGAGTTAATTTCGGATTTATTTGTGAAATTTGGCATTTTCATATGGAATTGATTCCTACACCTCGTGTTGATTGTATCGAATTATTTTGACTAAGATTCGAGGCGTTTGGAGGCCGAATCGCGAGGAAAAGGCTTATTGAAATAAAGAATTGCTCGGATTGAGGTAAGTAACGATTGTAAATCTAGTCCTGAGGGTATGAAACCCCGGATTTTGTATCATTCTACTATTTTTAGTGACGCACATGCTAGGTGATAGGCTTGTGGGCGTGCACTGTTTGGGGATTTGTGACTTGGTCCGCCCCGTAGCAACTGTAAAGTTGCATACTTTGTTGAAACCATTGATACTTATATGATTTAGAAAGATTTATGTAAATTGGGCTGAATGCCATGTTTGAGCCTTGCGCCAATGCTGTTTGAACCCTTAGGGGCTGTTTCTTACCATCCTCTCATTATTTTCGATTGAAAATCTATACTCAGTCATTGTTTATGCTTGTTTACCGCATAACTCAGTTTATGACTCTATTTTGATGCACATAAATATTTTGGGCCGAATGCCCTGTTTTACTAAAATGCCCGAGTGGCTTGAGATACTTATGACTGAGTGAGGCCGAAGGCCTGATTTGTGAGGATGAGTGTGGATCGGGGCTGCCCGCCTGCAGCATACCTGAGTGAGGCCGAGGGCCTGATTTGTGAGGATGAGTGTGGATCGGGGCTGCCCGCCTGCAGCATACTTTATTATTATCGCACGTGAGTTGTCCGTACAGATTATAGCGCTTGGGATGAAGGATCCCCTCCGGAGTCTGTACACACCCCCAGTGAGCGCAGGTACCTACTGAGTGCGAGTGCCGAGTGCTGAGTGACTGGGAGGCATGAGTGACTGTGAGGTATGCCCGAGTGGCAAGAGTGATTGTGAGGTATGCCCCAGTGGCAAGAGTGATTGTGAGGTATGCCCGAGTGGCAAGAGTGATTGTGAGGTTTGCCCGAGGGGCTGTTTATGATTTCATCATTTTTGCTCACCTTTGCATTGAGCCTTTGTTTGAAAAAGTGTTGGAAAGATGTCTTTAAATGATTTTCTTTTTACTGGAACTGGGTTTAAACGAGATGTTTGATTCAAATCGTGATTTTTAAAAGCATGTGGTATTTTACTGAGATTTCCTGATATGAACGTTATATGCTTTATTGCTCGTCACTACTGCTCAATCTTTATTTATTATTGTTACTTACTGGGTTGGCGTACTCAAGTTACTCCCTGCACCTTGTGTGCAGAATCAGGTGTGGCTGGACACAGTAGCGGTTATTGAGTGTTCTGGTTGCAGATTTTCTTGGAGATAGCAAGGTAGCTGTTTGGCGATCGCAGCCCCTGCTCTTCTCCCTCTTGTCTTCCTCTATTTGTATTTAGCTATTTTCCAAGCTGAGTTAGCCTTGACGTTGTTAGACAGATCGTAGTAGATGCTCATGACTAGTGACACATCTATTTTTGTTTGATTTAAACTCTTTAATTGGAGGTTTTATGTTAAATAACCTTGAAATTATCTTTGAAATGAAATTATCGTTTTACTTTGGAAATGAGTTAGCTTACCTAGTTCCACGATAGGCGCCATCACGACAGGTTAGGTTTTTGGGTCGTGACATTAAAGAAAATGAATTTCGTCAAAATTTGATATTTTGGGACAAAATACGGTCTAAGCAATAATACCCGGTAATTATGGACTGGTGTTATACAAGGTACCACATGACCATGATAGTGAGGTGTATAAGGTGTCCTAAAAATGAGCAATATTTTAAGCAATTTGAGATAATTATTAATTATGTGGATAATTGGTTAATTATTAAATTAGTGGGGGATTAATAAACTAATTAAAAAAAGGGGTGAATTATTTTGGATAAACTTGATAAATTTAAACACCCCCACCCCAAATGTGGCTAGCCAAAGAGGCCATGAAAATGAGTCTTTAACTCACAAGACAAGGTGGCACATTTTGGAGAAACTCTTGGCTTAGCTATCTTATCAAAGTGGGGTCCACACCTAAGGATTTAATACTTCTCTAATTCACTTTGTCTACAAGGTAATAATGAAAAGCTTCAGCAGGGATAAACTTTGCAATAGCAACGTTATCAATTGTTCATCTCTTAAGAAAAGGTTTCAAGCAAAATCAAAGTGGGGTCCATACCTAAGGATTTAATACTTCTCTAATTCACTTTGTCTATAAGGTTATAATGGATGAGCTAATACGTGGCAGCCCAAAGAGGCTGTGATGGTGAGTCTTAACTCACAAAGAAAGGTGGCATAATTAAGATGACTACGTGGCTTAGTCATACAAAGAGTGGGGCCCACTCTCTTTAATAAAGTCTTCAACATAATTCATTAAAATACATATGATACATTTGTACTTTGAAGAGATTTGCAATTCTGTATGGATTTAAGGCAAACGGATGGAGCTCGCAACATTTAAAGATCTCTTTACTTCATTAAAGAGAGATATCTACTTATTTGCAATTCATACAAACGTGACTACTTAATGATTTGCTTCAACATTCTAGTAAAGAGATGTATCATACAAAGAGAGGTATCATTTTGGTAACCTGATTTTCTTCAACAAATTCATACGGGACTCCATATTGTAATAGCAACGGGACTTTGCGATTCTAAGGGAGTACGGTGCAATCTTTCTCAATAATATCATATGCATATGCATGGTATGACATTTATACGCATATGTGTGGTATTGTAAATATTAATGATTCACATAGTTATTTAGACATACATGTCGAGTTTTTTACTCCATGTTTTTCTCATGTCTATTGTTTACTGATTTTCATTCCTTACATACTCGGTACATTATTTGTACTGACGTCCCTTTTGCCTGGGGAAGGTAATGGTGCGCTCCATTTGCTCCGGAGTTACTTGTTTGGTAGATATAATTTAGACGTGTATTGTTTGGTATGGCAGGGCTGTCCCGATTGTAATGACCCAACCGATCATTTTAACTTTTAGAACCCTATTCCCTAAAAAAAACTTCTCGTATGTGCTTTTAATGATTTATGACTTGCGTGAATAGTTGATTCGGGATTTGGAAGTGTTTGGGTTGAAATCGGAACACTTGGTTCCTTATGTTGGCTTTAAAAGGTCAAGTTTGACTTCGGTTAATATTTTTGAGAAAACGACCCCGGAATAGAATTTTGACGATTCCAACAGCTCCGTATGGTGATTTTGGACTTAGGAGCGTGTTCAAAATTTTATTTGAAAGTCCGTAGTTAAATTAGGTTTGAAATGGCCAAAACAGGAATTTAAGTTTGGAAGTTTGACCGAGTTGACTTTTTGATATCAGGGTTGGAATTCGTTTCCGAAAATTTATATAGCTCTATTATGTCATTTATGACTTGTGTGCAAAATTTAAGGTCAATCGGACTTGATTTGATAGATTTCGGTACCGAATGAAGAAATCGAAAATTTTAAGTTTCATTAAGCTTGAATTGGAGGATGATTCGTGGTTTTAGCATTGTTTGATGTAATTTGAGGTTTCAACTAAGTTCGTATGATATTTTAGGACTTATTGGTATAATTGGTTGAGGTCCCGAGGGGCTCGGGTGAGTTTCGGACGGATAACAAATCATTTTTGGCTTTTGGAACATTGCTGATAGTAGATGAAAATTTTCTTTTGATTTCCTTATACGCGATCGCGTGGATTGGGTTGCGATCGCGTAGGCTTAATTTGGCAGCTGAGAATTTGTTCTATGTGATCGCATGGGAAAGTCCGCGATCGTGTAGGTTGGATTCAGTTGTGCTATGCGAACGCGTGTCTAATCTTTTATTGATTATATCAAATTATTTTGGCTAGATTCAAGCCAGACAGAGTTGGATAATCGTGGAAAAGGCCTTCTAGTGGATTAAATTGGAGCAAATTGAGGTAAGTCTCTTGTTTAATCTTGTGAGGGAAAAATTATCTCATAGGTGATTAAATTAAATAATTGTTGCTAATTGTGGGGGCTACGCACGCACGAGGTGACGAGAGTCCGTACGTAGCTACTATGGTAGTTTAGGACTCAAAGCATGAATTACTTGTGTAAATTATATTCTTTGTTTAATTAATATTAATTGATATATATGAATATATTGTGAATTTTTTTTGATAAAAATATTAAATGATGGAAATCTCATATGCTAGTCTTTCTGTTTAAATTAAATAATTGTTAAGAAAATTTTTTTTTCCTCCCGAATTTATCTTATAATAAATATACTCTCCTTCCGGAGGTACATAAGAAAATGTCCTCCTTTCTTGTGGAGCGAGTCGAACGCCTCGGCATGATAGATGCATCTATGATTGTGCCGCACGTCCCTCGGCAGTGTACATAAAACTCTGGATCGGGTCGTACGACCTCGTCAAAAATCGTGCTTAATAATAATAATTACACGATACTTTAATAGTTTATTTCAGATTGCGAAGCTAATTGATAAATTGGAGAATTCTTGAAATTTAAAGAATTATTATTTCTGCTTGCTAAGGAATTATTGGTTATTCCTATAAATGAAATTAATTGATAAATTGGAAATTATTTGAATTGAAGGAATTTAATTAACATATTGAGAATTGTTGCATTTGAAGGAATTTGATTATTTCTGCTAGTTAAATAAATTATTGTAAATTCTGTGAATCATGCTGATTAAAATATTCTAGTTTTATTTCAATTATTATTATTGACCCATAGTGAGTGTCAAGTCGGCCATCTCGTCTCTGCCCTTTCGAGATTAGGCTTGATACTTATTGGGTACACGTTGTTTACGTACCCATACTACACTTGCTGCACTTTTTGTGCAGGGTCTGAGGCAAGTACTAGTGGGGGACCTATCGTCTTATACCCACGTTATCTGAGGGCATAGTGGTGAGCTGCCTTTCTGAGTCGTTCTGCAGCTACCAGTGTCTCTCCTTGTATTTTTCATTCTGTCTATTTTTATTTCAGACAGTAGTAGAGGTTTTGTATAATCTACTAGATGCTCATACACTTGTCACTCCAGGGCTTGGCACACACATTGGCAGAATTTGATGTCTTATATTTTTTTTTCTTGGATTCAAATTTTAACGATATATGTCTAATTTATTAGTTGGCTTGCCTAGCTATGGTGTTGGGCGCCATCATGATCTATAAGTGAAATTGGGTCATGACACCGACCTTTATGACAATTATGTATTCTTAGAGGCTTGTAGACAGATGTCATGTACGTAAAAGATTGTATGGCCTTGTCGGCCTATGTTCAGTGTACGAGTGGTTATTTTGGTCTTATAGGCCTGTATATCTTATGTATAAGTTGGTATTATATGTTTTATTCTACTTATCTCACGGCAGCCTCTCCGGCTCAGTTATCTATGATAGTATGATACGTTATGTTGGTACTCTGTTGAGTAAGGTACCGGGTGCCCGTCGCAGCCCATCGGTTTGGGTCGTGACAAAAGTGGTATCATAGCAGTTCTGTCCTAGGGAGTCTTCAAGCCGTGTCTAGTAGAGTCTTGTTTATGGGTGTGTTGTGTGCCACACTTATAAGCAGGAGGCTACAGGGCATTTAGGACTGTCACTCTTTCATCTTACTCTAGATCGTGTGGTAGAGCTCAGTTGTAAGAACTCAATTTCCTTAAACTCTATCTTATTCATAATACAACGATACCTACATCCATAAAGACGGCTGGTAAGAGATATAGATGTGGAAGAGTTGAGTCATAGGAACTCAATTTTTGCATCATGCTTATGATGGATAAATATGAGGTATTCAGCAGATCATGTGTGTACTAAGACGTGTAAGCTTCTTGATAAGGATCCCTAAGGAAAGAATGTCTATCCACTCTTACGGTAAAAAGGAATAAGAGAATCGGAAGGTAGACACAAGTTTCAGCAAGTAAAAGAAGCAAGGTGAAGAACGGTACGAGGTACCAGTTAATGAAGATTAACAGTATTTAAAATTAAAGCAGAGAAATATAAGCATTTTTGAGTTACCTTCAATTGTAACAGAGGCATGTACAATTAGTCACACTCATCTCAGTTATGCTCCATGGGAGCCAACAGATATAATTTAAGAGAAGAACGGGATATCAGGATCCAACTGGGGTTAAAGTAACCCAAAATGTTTGATGGATTGTTAGTGTTAGCTTACATTCCGAAGGATATTGCGAATGTGCTAATAGATCTCCTTGTGAGACATCCAGATGGTGCACTCTAAAATAGTACAGGTAGATATGAGTACTGTAAAGACACGCACTGGAAGCCTTGAAGGAATAAATATTACCTTAGTGTGGCTCCCGTCCCTAGTAGAGAAAGAATGTTAGGCAACCCGAAAAGATAGTGTATGGAGCAATGGGAGGTAAAAGCAAAAGAATGTCTTGTTCGAGTTTTCAGAATAAAGTGATAGACATAAATATTAGTGGTAAATAAGAAGAGAGTTAATGAAGCATTATGAGTAAGATGTGATACATGTATGACAACGGTAGATCAAGAAGATGACAGTATTACAGAGTCTATAGTCAAGTGAAGGAAAGGACGAGAGGTGACAGGCCTGGAGACAACAAAAGAGTATATGCCATAAAGTCATATCTTCATTTAGAGAAATAAGTTCGTGACTCTAACACGACTACCAAAAGGAAAAGTTAGACCCAGAGTGATAAGAAATCAGCATGGACTGATGAACAAGATAAACTAAACATGAACTAGGGACTCAGTAATAATCGGCATCATGAGAATTTTAGAGATTGTGTCCCGGCGATAATAGAATGGACGACACAAGAATACCCTTTAAAGGTCATTTAGGAAGACGCTTCCCTAAAGCAAGCAAGGTGAGCAAAGTTAAGCTTAAGGAATTGTATGTGCCAGTTATACTAAGTGTCACCCTCGCGAATAAGGAAATTTGTTATCCTTGGTACAGAAGGATTACCGTGAGGTGAGTAAGGATCATCGATGATGTGAAAAGACACCAAAGATGAAGATTTAAAACACCTATAGGTAGATCATTGTAGCACTAAATCTTAGTACTCCCCTAAAGGAGGAAATATGGAGTAATGTGGCATGAAGTCAGAAATAAATGGTTCTAGTAATTATGGAATGGTAAAGAAAGAATGTGGAAAAAAATAAAAAAGGAATGCGTGCACTTACCCAAATCCTACAGATATGCTACGATTCTAGTACATTATGCAAGCACGAGGTCAAGTAGAGAAAGTAAGGGTTCCTGCCCGAGATGTTATTGATAGAGAAGGAGCTAGTGCGAGACGTAAGTTAAGACAAAGGAAATAACCCAAGAAAGATTACGCGGAATGTTGATATGAGAATGTGCCAACGAATAGTTAGCAGTTGATTCAGGAAGAGCCTAGTTATGGCTAGACAAGAGGATGCAAGCAAATCAACAGATCGTGTAAGATAAATATAGAGAACCCTAACATGGGGAATTCAGTCTTGCAGGTATGACATTGTGATCCTTGAGAAATATTCAGATAGGAGTTGGGATAGTAAAAGTACCGCATGAGTGTTACGTAAATAAAAGAGAGTCCCATTGGGAAGACGGTCAAAATATTAGTTCAGAAGTAACCCTACAAGCACAAGGGTGTGGAAATAAGTAACTACGAATAATTATAGGCGGGGAAGATATAAAAAATTCCGTCAAATATATGATGTGATAAGCTTGTAACTTTACAAGAGCCAGAAGGTCTCCCTAAGTACTACAACGAAAGACTAACTGAGAAAATAAGGAATAAGGCTTCAACCTAAGCACAGTGACCTAAAGAGAAAATGGCCATGTAACAACAGTCTCACTACAACATTGTATATACTCCATGAGAAAGTGGTACCTAGCATGGCTAATGAACGGGAAGTAAAAGCAACTGTAATACTCGAGATCATATGAGTTGCACATGGGAACTAAGATAAGCTAAGTATGCACGCAACAAGGGGCAGAAAGACCAGGAAAAGTAATTGCTTACATTTAAAGAAAGCTGAGATGGAACGAAAGGAATTATTCCATCAATAATCCAGAGTTAGTTACGTTATGAACGCACTTAAAATTTTGGAGTATTCTCCATGCAGCATATACATTGACATTCATACAGCCGTAGAAGACTCCGGTATAAGTTAAAAGAAATAATTGAGCCTAGGGTATAGACAAGGGATTGAATTGCTAGAGGATTGTATCATGGATACTCCATAGCGTCCATAAAGGGCTAAAGCAATAACTAAATGCCATGATCCGCAGATCGCAATATAGCTTAAGCCTACATAAAGGCTGATCAGAAGGAAGAGAAAACTAAAGAGTTACATCAACCAAGTAAATCAGGAGTTTGATTATTGGACCCAAAAAATTATATAAATTGTGATTGAGAACATTGTAGGATTATCCTTAATGTTAGAGGTACAAGATAAATAGTACAACAACCATATTATATAACGGCTCTACGAGAAAACTAGTTAGAAGAGTACCAGCCTCATAAAAAGTCAGTATGAAGCTCCCACCGGATTATGTATGCACCAGAGGTGCAAGTATTATAATAGATCTTCAAGTTGTGGATGTGAATCATACCTATATGGAAGGGAGGTCATGAAGGAAATAGAAGATGTGATGCGAGATTTTAAGGCAAGTAAGGTAAAGGTGAACAACGTACGACTCAGGTGCAGAAGATTGTGAATAATCTATAACTTCAAGATGAAGGGCTAGAAGCATTGGGATTCAGTATCCAGGAATGATAGTGTCATCGTCAGAGGCATATCTTCTAACCTATGGTTTCTAGGTACCGAGAGATCTAGTCAAGAGAGTAAAGAAGAGTTAGAGACAATATGATGTCTCGCGTGATATTCTAGAATGACATAAGGAAATCTATGATGCAAGCAAGTTGAAGGACGGTTGCGGGTAGTATAACTAGATATGTGTAGGTCGCAAGCAAAATTATGGTAAAGCGACAAGATTTTAGGAAGACATGAATAAGGATAAGAAAGGGCGAGTAAGAAGGTGATGAGAATGGATAAGTCCTTAGGATTAAGCCCATGAAAACAAGAGAGCTAATGGTCTCTCTATGTTATAGAAAGCTCAGTATAGCCTGAGTGAAGTCAAAAGAGTCTAAGACTAGTAGCATTTAGAAGAGATGGGATGCTGCCCTGGTAGTAGAATGAGGGTGTAATTGTGATAAATGAAGGATGACGTTTGGGCCTTCGATTGAGTAATGATTTCATGAATTGTATAGGATTAAAATACTCACGTGAGGAAAATCATATTGGGATGCTATGAAATATGGTTATGAGAGTATAGTATCGCCCCCATGTGGGTCAAGAAAATCACTTCAGATGTTCCCCGATGAGACGTGACCCCTAGCGTAGTGTTACAAAAGAGGTCAAGTTATCGGTATTAAGGTGAATTAACAATGGATGGATAAAATCTACAAAGTACAAGATGAGATTAGGTCATCTGTCTTAAGATGAACAGTAATGAAGAAGCATTAAAAGACTTAGCTTTATGCATATAGGATAAGCAATGAGAGTAACTGTCACGACCCGAAATTTCCCACCGACGAGACCATGATGGCGCCTAACATTTCACTTGCTAGGCAAGCCAACGTTAGAGAATCTTTAAACCAATTCCTTATTTTCATTCTGTAAATAACAATAATTAACTAAGATAAAATATAATAAGTGCGGAATATTATAAAACTGTATTAAGTACTACCACCCGGATCTGGAGTCACAATTCACGAGCATTCTAGAATTTACTACAAGTAATAGTCTGAAAGAAATACAATTGTTTGAATAAAAGAAAAAAATAGGACATAAAAGATAGACGGGGACTTCAAGGTCTGTCAACGCCGATAGATCTACCTTGAGTCTCCGGACAGCGGACCAATAGAAAAATCTCGATCAACCTGAGCCGGTACCAAAATCTGCACAAAAAGTGAAGAGTGCAGCATCAGTACAACCGACCCCATGTACTGGTAAGTATCGAGCCTAACCTCGGCAAGTAGTGACGAGGCTAGGACAAGACACCCACATATAACCTGAACAGTATAATCATGCTAGTGGAAACAACAATAAATAAAGAAATAACACAAAAATAATAGGAAGGGGACATACAGTAGGGGAATACAATATAAAGAGTGAGAATAATAAAAAGACAGAATTAAACCGAAAATCCTTAGATAAATTGAGCAAATAAACAACAAAGGAAAACTGCAGGGTATGACCCTTCGTTCTTTTACTCTCAACCTTACCAAATAAATAAATAGAATGGCACGGCATCACCCTTCGTGATTTTACTCTCAACCTCGCCAAATAAATAAATAGAACGGCACAGCATCAACCTTCGTGCTTTTACTCTCAACCTCACCAAATAAATAAATAGAACGGCACAGCATCACCCTTCGTGCATTAAACCTCTCATAATATACATGGCATCACCCTTCGTGCTTTATACTCTTCCTCACAAATATAAATAATGCATGTACGACATCACCTTTCATGCTTTACACTACTCCTCACAAATCATAGAATCAATAACAACGGATAGATAGGAGTATCACAAAGAAACCAGTATTTTACCCATAATCAATAGCACAATGTAACCTCAACCTTGAATCAATATTCGAAAGTTACCAAATCTCACTGAAACCAGATATAAGTCACCCAACATTTCAAATAACCCGCTAAGCATGGATAGTAGAATTTAAGGCTACAAAATAGATAAGAATAGAATTTCACTCGCATGCTATGACTCGACAACAACGCATAGATGCTCATCACCTCACCTATACATCGTATTTAACAACCAAACACGTAGCAAATAAACACATAATTCCTATTCCCTCAAGCCAAAGTTAGACACGACACTTACCCCGCTCTGAAGGCCACTTAATTCTCAATCTCACCTTTTTCTTTGGGATTCAACTCCAAACCACTCGTATCTATTCAGAATTGACTTAATAATATCAAATATTTCTAAAGAAATTAATTATATTGCATAAATTAAATTTCCCAAATTTTCCTCCAAAAAATCGAAAAATCGACCCCGGGCCCGCTAGGTCACAACCCGAGATTCGGACCAAAATTCATTTACCCATTCAACCCCGAGCCCGAATATATAGTTGGTTTTGGAATCCGACCTCAAATTGAGGTCTAGGTCCCCAAATTTCTGAAATTTCTAGTTTCTACCCTAAGCCCTAATTCTACCATGAAAACTCTAGATTTTAGGTTGATAATTCAAGAAATGTAATGAGTAATTGAAAGAAAATAGTTTAGAATCACTTACCAACACTTTGGGGAAGAAGATGACTCTTGAAAATTGCCTCTACCCGTTTGGTTCTTGAAACATATTGAAGAAATGGCTTAAACTTGTGTTTGATTCTGTTTTATGCACTGTGCGACAGTGTGCATCGCGTTCGCGAGGCCACTGTCGAGTTCGCAAAGGGTAACGCCCCCATCGCTTCGCGTACGCGAAGAAGAAAACTTCAGCTGCCAAGTTTACTCTTCGCATTCACGAGAATACCTTCGCGAACGCGAAGAAGGACCTGCTAGAACACCTGCTGCAGCAAAATACCAAATTTTCAAAGTCTAAAACATCTCGTGGCTACACGAAACTCACCCGAGCCCTCTGAGCTCCAAACCAAACATGCACACAAGTCTAAAAACATTATACAAACTTGCGTGATCAAATCGCCAAAATAACACCTAGAACTACGAATTTAGTACCAAATCAAATAAAATTCTCAAGAACACTTTAAAATTCATATCTTCTCAACTGGATGTCCGAATCACGTCAAATCAACTTTGTTTCTCACCAAATTTCACGGACAAGTCTTAAATATCATAATGAACCTGTAACGGGCTCCGGAACCAGAATACGGTTCCGGCACTAACAATGCCAAACATCAATCAATTCTTAAAAATAATTAATTTTTAGACTTTTAATTTTCATCAAAAATTCATAACTTGAGTTAGGGACCTCCGAATTCAATTCCGGGCATACGCCCAGGTCCCATAATTCGATATGGACCCACCGGGACTATCAAAATATAGATCCGGGCCCGTTTATCAAAAATATTGACCGAAGTCAACAAAAATTATCTTTTAAGGCATAAATTCTTATTTTCATCAATTTTCAACATTAAAGCTTTCCGTAAACATGCCCGGACTGCGCACACAAATCGAGGAGAGTAAAATTGAGATTTTTTAGGCTTAAGAGCACAGATTCGAGTTCTAAAACATAAGATGACCTTTTGGGTCATCACAGTAACCTGAGGTTTGGTAGCAGACCTCAGTAACAATAAATCGAAGTAAAAATTATGGTAAATTACGGCCTACTTAGATGAAGCAAAGTTAATGATGCCCAGAGGGACAGCTTGACATAATTTTATATATGAACACAAAGTGAATCCTAGAGATTGGCTAAAAGATGGAGGAAAGAGAGGAGAAGAGTCGTATAGGCGCACATACAAAGTTAGAGTCGTAGAGGCTGCATGATAGAAGGTAGTGACAGTTACGAGATCAGAAGGATTCCGACTACAAGTCGTGGTGTAAGAAAGAGGCTTAAAGGGGGGAATGCCCTAGCTTTTGGATTTATTCAAAGAACAGTTGCCTAAATGGCAAGGAGAATATTAAAGTATTCGAAAGACATAAGTTATGAAAATGATAAGTGCATCAGTCAACATTCGAGGACGAATGTTTCAAAGGGGGGAATGATGTTACACCCTATGTTTTCGTATGTGAAAGTACGCCATAAATAAATTGATGGAAGCTCGGAAATGAGAAGTTACATCCCCCATTTGCGTACGTTAAAGTTTCGTCGTAAGTTAATCGACGTAAGTTCGGGAATGAGATTATTTTGGGATTATAATTATTACGCTATTTCAAACAAGTGATGAGTAAATTCGTGAAGGTGAGAGGGAAAGCAAATCAAAGAAAATGAATTTCATCAAAATTTGACATTTGGGGACAAAATACGGTCTAAGCTATAATGCCCGGTAATTATAGACTAGTGTCATACAAGGTACCACATGACCATGATAATGAGGTGTATAAGGTGTGCTAAAAATGAGCAATATTTTAAGTAGTTTGAGATAATTCTTAATTATGTGGATAATTGGTTAATTATTAAATTAGTAGGGGATTAATAAACTAATTAAGGAAAGGAGTGAATTATTTTGGATAAACTTGATAAATTTAACCCCCCCTCCCCCAAACGTGGCTGGCCAAAGAGGCCATGATAATGAGTCTTTAACTCACAAGACAAGGTGGCATATTTTGGAGGAGCTCTTGGCTTAGTCATCTTATCAAAGTGAGGTCCACGCCTAAGGATTTAATACTTCTCTAATTCACTTTGTCTACAAGGTAATAATGGAAAGCTTCAGCAAGGATAAACTTTGCAATAGCAACGTTATCAATTGTTCATCTCTTAAGAAAAAGCTTCAAGCAAAATCAAAGTGGGGTCCACACCTAAGGATTTAATACTTCTCTAATTCACTTTGTCTACAAGGTAATAATGGATGAGCTAATACATGGCAGTCCAAAGAGGCTATGATAGTGAGTCTTAACTCACAAAGAAAGGTGGCATAATTAAGATGACTATGTGGCTTAGTCATACAAAGAGTGGGGCCCACTCTCTTTAATAAAGACTTCAACATATTCATTAAAATACATATGATACATTTGCACTTTGAAGAGATTTGCAATTCTGTATGGATTGAAGGCAAACGGATGGAGCTCACAACATTTAAAGATCGTTTTACTTCATTAAAGAGAGGTATCTACTTATTTGCAATTCATACAAACGTGACTACTTAATGATTTGCTTCAACATTTCAACATTCTAGTAAAGAGATGTATCATACAAAGAGAGGTATCATTCTGGTAACCTGATTTTCTTCAACAAATTCATACGGGACTCCATATTGTAATAGCAATGGGATTTTGCGATTCTAAGGGAGTACGGTGCAATCTTTCTCAAGAATATCATACGGATTTTCCCTACTCCAGGTATGTTAAGGTTATCCCTTCTCTTTTTTTGGCATGATCAATACGATAAAAACGAAATAAGCAAATGCACAATTTCCATAAATGACTCTATTCATAGAAGTACTAGGAGTGTCTATATTCTTGATTCCCCATGTGAATTATTATTATATCTTATGTTCATGGGTCTCAGAAAAATACGTATTTGATAAAGTTTATCCGAAAGGCATATTAATTTTATGACATTCCGAGAAATCTTATTAACGTATTTCTTATGCATTTCATGCATTTATACATGTACATTGACCCATGACCAGATGGCATTATATACGCGTATATTATATGTATATGGGATATGGAAAAAGGTCATGGCGTTATATACGCACCACCACCTGATCAGCTGGTATACGTTGATGAATTGCCCACAGTGGCCGAGATGATATGATGGGATGCCCTCAGAGGCTCGATGATATTATGAACACATATACCTATGCACGGTATGACATTTATACCCATATGCATGGCATTATAAATATTAATGATTCACAGAGTTATTCAGACATACATATCGAGTCTTTTACTCCATATTTTTCTCATGTCTATTGTTTACTGATTTTTATTCCTTACATACTCGGTACATTATTTGTACTGACGTGCCTTTTGCCTGGGGACGCTGCATTTCATGCCCGCAGGTCCCGTTAGACAGGTTGAGAGTCCTCTAATTAGACTATCAGCTCAGCGGAAGGTATCGGTGTGCTCCATTTGCTCCGGAGTTTCTTGTTTGGTCGGTATGATTTAGACCTGTATTGTTTGTTATGGCGGGGCTCTGTTCCGACCTTTATGACAATTATGTATTCTTAGGCTTGTAGACAGATGTCATGTACGTAAAAGATTGTATGGCCTTGTCGGCCTATGTTCAGTATACGAGTGGTTATTTTGGTCTAATAGGCCCGTATATCTTATGTATAAGTTGGTATTACATGTTGTATTCTACTTATCTCACGGAAGCCTCTCCAGCTCAGTTATCTATAATAGTATGATACGAAAAGATACGTTATATTGGTACTCAGTTGAGTAAGGTACCTGGTGCCCGTCGCGGCCCATCGGTTTGGGTCGTGACATAATTTACAACTCAACTCTTTCTAATTTTCTCAAATAGTAATTAAAACAAGAAACGTATGTAGAATAGATAAACCAATCTCTGTGGGTTCGACATCTTTCTATACTATTATTTGACAGAGTACGAGTTAGACTTTTATATACGCTAGACACTCGTCAATATTATTGGCACGTGAACTGTCCGTGCAGATGTGATATGAAATGTGGGCACGAGGTACCGGAAAAATATGATGATTTAATTATTGGCACGTGAATTGTCCATGCGGTTATGAAAGAAATATTGGCACGAGGTACCGGGAAAAATATGACGATTTTATTATTGGCACGTGAGTTGTCCGTTCGATTGTGATAGAAATATGGGCACGAGGTGCCGTGGAAATATGAAAGTGGGCTGAGACCCGTGTTATGAAAAATATGAAAGTGGGCTGAGACCCGTATTTTTTTATTATGAAATGAGGTATCACAGGGTGACATTTATTTGAAAGAATTATATTCGAAAGATATGTATTTGAAGGAATTATATTTGAAAGATATTTATTTGAAGGAAGTATATTCGAAATATATTTATTGGAAGGGATTATACTTTAAAGATTTTTATTTGAAAAACTTATAGATGAAAGATGTATATTTTGAAGCACTTGATTATTGGTTGTACTTGTGTTCATTGTTTGTTTGAGCAATATTTATGGTGTTCTTGCTGCCTTGTTGTTTACATCACAAGTTGATTATTGTTGCTATCACTGCTATTTATTTTCTATTATTTTTGTATGCTATATTGCACAATTTATTAGACTAGTGAGTGTCTTGATTTTACCTCGTCACTACTCCACCGAGGTTAGTCTTGATACTTATTGGGTACCGACTGTGGTGTACTCATACTATACTTCTACATATTTTTGTGTAGAGCCAGGTATTGGAGATATCGGATTCGGATAGTGGTTAGAGTGTGATGGTAAGGATTTAAGGTAGAGTTGCTTGGTCGTCGCAGTCCCTTGGAGTCTTTCCATTTTATTGTATTGTCAACTCTTATTCGAACAATATTGTATATTCGATCCTTGAGATCATTGCATATATTCAGTTAGAGTTCGTGACTCAGTATTATCAGTATTGGGAGGTTGTTATGAATATTTCCGCTGTTAGTTTTGACACTTGTGTTGAATTCAAAAAAAAAAGGCTTGAATTGTTATTATAGTCGATTTATCTAGTCTTAGAGACTAGGTTCTATCACGACGCATGTGGTGGAATTTTAGGTCATGATAGGTGTTGATGCTCGAATTCTTATAAATAGGGATGTGAGGGCAGATATTCGTGTTTCACAAATTCCTCGTATCGAAACCTTGTGCCTTTTTCTTCCTATTCCATTGTTGCGTATCTTCCTTCCCTTCTCTATAGATCCTTTTTGCATTTAACTTTCCGTTATTCGAATACACTTTGTCTCTTCAGAACTATGGTTAAAGTATCATCTGGTCCCAGTGAGGGAAATGACCCGGTTCCCCAAGCGATGGTTTTGCCTCGCGGAGGGCGCCTCTGTGGCCGTGGAAGATGAGAACTTTCCCACTATGGAGGAGATAATTCCTCGTGGTGATAAAGTTAGGTCTGACTTTACAAAGGCGTCTGAGGCTGAGCTTGAGATCTCTGAGTCGGCGATGAAAGAGGCCGATTTATCAGAGCTTGAGGCCAAATATGACGTTCCCGCTCACATCGAGGTGATCCCTGCAGGGCGGGATGTGGTACAAGTTCATTGTCGTGGGTATTGTGCGTTCTACGCCTACCCCTTTTATGTTGGCTACACTCTTCCCCTTCTCCCCTTGGCGGAGGAGTTCTGCTGTTTCTATGGCGTTTGTCCGGCTCAGCTCGCGCCATATATATACAAGCTCATTAGGATGTTCACTAAGTTCGCGGAATTGGCCGGGGTCGAGATCACCCTTCGGCATTTGATGCATCTCTTCGCTCCTAGTTTCTATATGGGGGGACAATGTTAAACCTTCATCATCGAGGGGGCAAGAGCCTGGTGGTGAAGATGGGTGATAAGGCGAGCCGAGAGTTCTGGCACAATTGTTTCTTTGTCAGAACCGAGGACGTGGTGGCCAACGTAAACGGCTTCCCCGAGACGTGGAATGATACTCGTAAGCGTCTAACCGTTATTCGTTGAAATAATGGGTTAAACCCAATAAATAATAAACTAGATGATTGTCCCTCCTGACAAAGATGAATGACAGATAAATCCTCGATTTTCAAATTATTCTCGGATCTGATGAAAAAGTGTGGAATAATATGAACAAGAATCTTGATAAAAATGTAGTGTTTGTATCTTTTTAAAAGAGAGAGGATCTTTTTTGAGAAGTGTGTTCTTATCAAAATGAATATCACATGCCCTATATCACTGTCTCTTTTTCTATATATATGAGAATACCCCTAACACACCATAATAGTACAAGTGCAGAGAATATTTTCCAGAATATTCTCTTTAATATCCCGTTTGAAAACTAGCCATTACAACTCTGCAAATGGTGTTCGATCTCGTCCGTTGTTGACATCTCGACCCCAAACCTCGCTATTTCCTGGTCGACCTCGACTGACCCATTCCTTAGTGCTATATCGCCCTAAATATTTTAGAGCAGATTTTGACCTATACACCCTACTCTCTCTCTCTCTCTCTCTCTCTCTCTCTATCCCTCTCTCTCTCTCTCTCTTTCTTTCTCTGTCTCTCTTTCTCTCTCTCTTTCTTTGTTCTTTCCCCAATTTTCCTTCCTTCGTTTTTCTATGCTTTTATCCTCTCTTTTTATCAATGAAGTTTAATTATTTTAATATAGAGTTTTAACTTAGCAATTTTCTTTCATATTGCACAATTGGTGTTCAGATTAAAATTGTTAATCAATAAATTTTGAAGGTGTTTGATTCTCCACCATTGACAGCCATTAAAAAGTTCAAAGCTTTGAATTCAAATTTAGGTTTTCAAAAACTATTGTTTGTTTGGATTGGGTGTTGTTGCAAATAATTGGGCATATTCTTTGGAGTTTATACCTCAATTTTGAGGGTGTTTGGTGAAGAAAAAGAAGAAAAAGAAGAAGAAGAAGAAATACAATATACATACATTTTGTATTAAAATTGTATTATAGTTATATATAAACTGTATTTAAGTTGTATTTTGTTGTATTTTCATATTTGTTTTTTATTAAGATGTTGTATGAAAGTTGAAAATTAGTTGTATATTGTATGAATCGTTGTATAAAATTTGTATTTAAGTTATAAATACTATCTTTTACATATAAGTTATTGATGTGTATCAAAATTATATTATGAAAGGAGTTTTAGTTGGAATTTCAAAGAGAGAAAAGCACACCACATATAAAATATATATATAAAATGCATACACAAGATATATTATATAAAAATTGTATATAAGTAGTATAATATTGTAGTTATATTTAACTCGTAAGAATAGTGTATGAAAGTTGTAAATAAGTTATATATTGTATAATTAGTTTGTATGAAATTGATTTTTAGTTTGTATGTTGTTATAAATGTATCAAATTTGTAATGTTTGCCAATTGGTTTACATGAAAGCTGGTTATAACTTATATCCAGATTTTTGCATATGAAATTTTGAATCTGTAATTTAAGCGTAATAATATCCGATGATTCCACAACAACTCTTTAACTTAATAATTGGTCAATTTTTTTTTTTTTTTTTTGAGGAAGCAAGCACTAAGCAATAAAGAGTACAAGTAGAATTGTGTCGACTCACAAAGATCCACAAAACGAGCAGAGTAACCATCTTTTTAATATGATGACGCCATGTAATGTGAACTAAGACCAGGAGAGTGATCAATATGTTTAACTGTTCGAGCATTGAGGATGGACAATTAAGGCACTATTGGAAAGAGGAGACGAGAGAAAAAAGAAAAAAAAGTGTGTAATTAAATTCCCTAATTTATGATACTAATAATGAATTGTACATGGAGAGAGGCGGCAGAGAATAGGGAAAGAAGAGGAGCGGAAAAAGGAAAAGTTATAACTGAATCCCCTAATTTAAGACTCTAATAATAGATTGTATATAAATTGTAACCGTCTTAGTTTAGGGCAAGTAATATACAAAATTATGATATTTTGGTATATATATTTCAAATATTGCATAAAAACGAAAAAATTTCTTAAAGTAATTAACCAAACAAAATTTACTTTTTTGAAAAATACCTATGAGAAAAGCGATTTTCAAAATAACCAAATTTAAAAAGTGCCAAAAAAGCTATAACAACAAACCCAAAACTGTTACTCCTACTCCTACAAGTCTGTAAAAGCTCTGCTACCTAACCACTAGTATCCCGTACGTTTCTATCTCTATATGGAGGGATATAAAGTTTCAATTAATTATGAGTAATATACTCTCCATACTTAAATTCATTCCGCGTTTGTTTTACAAATCTAAGATGTCTAAATCTGAAGACATATTTAATTATTAAGATATATGTATGAAAAGTAATTTTTAACCTACATAGAAAATATATTTTTTTTATATATTCAGTATAAATTTTTCAATTAATGGTGAACTTTAGCTTATATACTTAATATAATTTCGATGAAGAATGTTCAATTGATCATACTTCACGTGGTTATGCCGTTGCGTACCCTCTACCCTCTCAGGTCCACATGTGGGATAATATTGGATATGCTATTTTCGTTGTCGTTGACAACTAGTTTATGCAATGGATAGAGATATTTAAAAACAAACTCGACGGGTATTTAATTTCAACCAACATTTCTGTTATGATCATTAAAACAAATTCGTTTTTGAGAAATATTTTTCTTTAATTTTGTCCAAAAAAAAAAAAGAGGAAAGGTTTCATGACTTTTATGTTGTAACTTGGTGAATGTTTTACCATCAACTTGTATTCCACCCACACTATATGAAGAAGATTTATTTTATTATGTTATGACGCTTATGTGTCTGAGTCATATTATAAGGTGTTTAATTTAATTTAATCTAGATTATTATATTATTGATAGTTGATACTAAGTATACGAGATCACCTAATACTGAATAGATGACCTAAAACCGCACCAATCTGCTGGCACCCATCAGATCACGAAAGAACACACAGACACACACTAATGTGATTCACACAACTTTTTAGAAATATTTTTTAAAAGTATTTATTAGGCAAAAGTTGGCACTAAACAAATTTCGATATATACAATTATTGATTTTATAAAATTATGTGAGTGTTTTCACAAGGTTTTTTCACAAGTGCACTTTTCAACCAAAAAAGGAATCTTTTTTTTTAGTAAACCTTAACCAGGCAATTAGTTTGGTAATTAATTGAACTTAATGAGAAATTTCCTAGTTAAAGATGTTTATTTAACGAAAGTTATGCTACTATAGATGTTTATGATGCAGAACTTTGCAAAATAAAGTTTTTAGAGTAATTTTCCAAAAATAAACGTTGAATTTTTATTTAACTTCAATTAATATAGTTAATCTAGACTTTTAACTAATTTTATGAGGGGCCGTTTCAAAATTTTCTATTTCAATCTATATATATATTAAAGGAATAAAATTATCATATATAATTGGCATTGTGGTTAATCCAAGTGGCAAGCTAATAAATGCCAATATTATAAGGTAACTTTATTCTATATTTTACTATGTTAGTCAAATATATATATATATATATATATATATATATATATATATATATATATATATATATATATATAAATTGAATTTGAATTAAAAGATAATTTTAAATTTATAGATAAAGTTTTTAAAATTTGAATTAAAATAAAAAAAATTATCTTTTGTTATCATGTTATCATACTTAATTCGAATGATCATATGCAATCATATTAGGAACTTTTGTTATCTTTTTTAATTATTTAAATGCTACTTCGCCTCTAGCAAAAAAAATAACAACTGCATATAACTATAAAACTCTTTCACATTTAAAACCCTATAATTATAGTTCTTTAAAACACTATAGCTAGATTTGAATAAAGTGAATTTCTTTCAAAATAAATGTAATATATAGGCTACACGCCTATGTTTTGCAGATAAAAAAAAGAGTTTAAAAATCGAATAAAAGTTTACTTACATATATAATAAAGTAAACTTACATGCTGGAGAGAGAAATATCACAAAAATCAGTCAATATTCAAAAAAAATTATTTTTTTTCCTTTTGAAAAATGTTTGTTTGAAGAGTCAATTTGTATAAATGGACATCAAACAAAAAATAAAACGTTGGCTATACAATTGCTATCATATATTTTAATTTAGCACCTTCAGGAAATTGAAGGGTATAAGCTGAAACCTCTTCATTTAGCTGCAGTCAAGCCAACATTGCAAGGGTATAATATTTTTTTTTACTCTTTCCTAACTGACATTTTCTTCTCTAGACTGAGTTTCCCCCAGTGTCGTTGAACAATTTAGATTATGTGAAAGATTTTTTTCTCGAATTCAACAAGAGGGATGTTGATTTTCTAATTGATAGTTTCTATAGCGATTTTCAAGTGTAACATAAAGTATATTTTAAAAATATTGGTATGACGTGAATTGTTTTTTAAAAATGTAAACAAACTATTTCGAAATGGGATTATTTTTTAAAATATAATATAATTTTAAATATAAAAAGATAAGATATTTTTCAATGTTAGTAGAGAGCTTTTACAATTATTATAATAGAAGTCATATCATGGATAAACTCAAAAAATCGAAATCTTATGGAATATTTACATAAATATCTGGCCAAATTAATTATTTACTTTTTATAGCTAATATAAATAGACTATATACCGACAACACACGATTATACACATATTATATATAAATTACACATGCTTTGATTTTTAAATTCAAGTGGTTGGGCGAACACCCATTTAGGTTGATTAGAAAAAGTCAAAAGAAAATTATGAAAGAATTTCAACCAAAAACTAAAATATAAATAAAGTACGTATGTAGACAAATTCAATTAAAACTCATCCTTTTGTAGTGAAATAAATTATTTTTTTTGTAATAAAAGAAGAAATATAGCAAAAATTAGATAAAAGAAAATAAATATTGAAAAAAATATATGCAAAATCTAAAAGCCAGAAATAGGAGATGACAACGCATTTCTTCTTCTGTTTCATCTTTATTGAGTATAAAAATTTGAAAGATGATCTCATCGATTTTAAATATTTTTTTCAACTCAAATACATAGATTATAAGATACGGATATCCTAGAATATTTTTTTTTAATTTACATTGTATGTCATTTTTAAAAAATCACTATTACTAACAAACTACTATGATGTTCAAATTTGAATTCAAATACAATTTGAGTAGTTTGCAATGAGGTTAACCCAAATATGGTGTTGAGAAAAAATTATTTGGCAATTTTAAGACAGTATATGCCATGTTATATAATAACAATCAACTAATTTAACATTTAATGATTCAAAGAACAAAAAAATATGTATGCATATAGGGTATTCAAAATTCAAAATCTATGGCTAAAGATATCGATAAACTCAAAATGGATTCATATTGAAATAAAATTTCAACCAGCTAAAGAACCATTTAAATTTTTAGATAGTTGATTAAAGTAAATTTTAAATTAAGGATAATATCTTCACTTGCATCATTATAAAGATAATTATCATTGAAATATATATAAAGTTTTAGAAATTAAAATTTCAAAATAGAGACACTTTTAAAAAAATAATAATAACATACCAAATAAGAGTTCAAGTCCTAGTAAAAGAGTCGCGTCGTAACCAAAGAATCGTTCATATTGTGTCAACCTTTGTGCTTTGCCATAAATACTTATTATTTCACTTTGTGGCTATTTTTAGGTTCCAATGAAATCAATGAGAATGGTGCAAAAATAAAATTATCACTACGAGATTTGAAAAAAAGTTAATTTAGAACTAAAGGATAATTTTGAATTTATACATAAAGTTTTTGAATTTGAATTAAAATAAAATAAAATAAATCTTTTGTTATCATGTTATCATACTTAATTCGGCTAATGATCATGTGCAATCATGTTAGAAACTTTTGTTATCTTTTTTAATTATTTAAATACTACTTTACCTTTGGCATAAAAAAAACAGCATATAACTATAAAATCCTTTCACATTTAAAAATCCATAATTATAGTTCTTTAAAACACTATAGCTAGATTTGAATAAAGCGAATTTCTTTTAAAATAAATCTAATATATAAGGTACATGTCTATGTTTATCCAAATAACAAAAAAGAGTTTAAAAATCGAATAAAAGTTTGCTTACATATATAATGAAGTAAACCTACATGCTGGAGAAAGAAACATCACAAAAACCAGTCAATATTCAAAAAAGTTATTTTTTTCCTTTTTGAAGAATATTTGTTTAAAGAGTCAATTTGCATAAATGAACATCAAACAAATAACAAAACTTTGGCTATACAATTGTTATCATTAATTTCAATTTAGCACCTTCAAGGAATTGAAGGGTATAAGCTGAAACCTCTTCACTCCAATATTGCAAGGGTATAATATTTTTTTGTTGAAGAATATTAGTTTTGAATCATTAGATTTTGTGAAAGTTTTTTTTTTTTCTAATTCAACAAGAGGGATATTGGTTTCTAATTGATAGTTTCTATAGCGATTTTTAAGCGTAACAAAAAGTACTTTTTAAAATCTGTATATATAGGATATTCAAAATTCAAAATATGTGGTTAGAGATATCGATAAACTCAAAATGGAATCATACTGAAATAAAGTTTCACCGGCTAAAGAATCATTTAAATATTTAGATAGCCAATTAAAGTGAATTTTAAATTAAGGATAATATCTTCACTTGCATCATCATAAAGATAATCAGTATTGAAATATATATAAAGTTTTAGAAATTAAAATTTTAAAATAGAAATACTTTTTAAAAATAATAATAACATACCAATTAAGAGTTCAAGTCGTAGTAAACGAGTCACATCGTAACCAAAGAATCTTTCATATTGTGTCAACCTTTGTGCTTTACCATAAATACGAACTATTATTTCGCTTTGTGAAACTTTAGGTTCCAATGACACCAATGAGAATGATGCAAAAATAAATTATCAATACGAGATTAGAAAAAAATGTTAGTCTTTTTTCATGTTGTGTTTCTTAATTAATATCTAACGATTGTCTATAATTATCTAGAATGTTTAAATTTTAAGGTTATTTACATATAATTTAAATAACTCGGATATTTATCATGGTTAATGTCAAATATCAAAATGGAGTCATACTGGAAAACAAATTCACTGGCTAATTTTTTTTAATTTTTTTTAGATAGCCGACTAAAATGAGTTTTGAATTAAGGATAATATTTTCACTTACATTATTATAAAAATAATTATTATTGACAAATAAAATTTTAGAAACTGAAATTTTAAAATAAAGATATTTTTTGAAAGATATTAACACACCAAATAAGAGTTCAAGTAGTAGTAAAAGAGTCAAGTCGTATCCAAAGTGTCCTTCATAGTCTCAACGTTGGATTGTTTTGTCATAAGTATGAGTTATTATTTTGCTTCCTGACTATTTTTAAGATTCAATGACACCGGCAAGAATTGTACCCAAAAAGAAAATAGAATTATAACTAGGAGATTTGAGAAATGGTTAATATTTTTCATGTAGCGTTTCTTAATTAATTTTTAATGATTATTTATATTTATTGAGAAAGTTTAAATTTTAAGATTATTTACATATGATCCAAATAACTCAAATATTTGACATGATTAGTGTCCGCGCATCCGTACGAGTGCTAATACTAGTTTGTGAATACAGAAATCATCAACACTCGTTAACAGTGCACGAATATTTTTAAGTTCATGACCAGTTACTTATAAGTCATTTAATTCCCAATTTGCAAACATATACTAAGGTTACTTCCCAAATTGGTAGTTAGATAGTTATTTTATTTATACTGCTGAATTTATTAAGACTAAATTGATGTTAAAATTTTCATACAAACATATACTATAATCTTTTCGCATATTTCAACAAATATTGAATCTCAACTCCCACAAACTTTTCCTAACCCACAACTAGCATTTAATTTGCCCATGTCACAATCTTTGGTAGATTATTTGAATTCGACAATTCCCTTTTTCGGCCAACACGTGCGTGCGCACTAACACACACACACACACACATACACACACACACACACACACACATATATATATATATATATATATATATATATATATATATATATATATATATATATATATATATATATATATTTTTGTCCAACTAAGGTGAAGTTAGTTTATGTAACACTATCACACAAAGATAAAAACCTAAAAGGAAAATTGTGAAAAAATGATGTAACGCTAACTAACTTGTTTGGATAGTCGTTATATGTTGTATTATATCGCATTGTATTGTTACTTTAATTAAAATATTTGTTTTGATTGTTACTTAAATTTATTGTATCATATCGTTAAATTCATCGTTACGTAACGACAAAAAGTGTCACTTTATGGAACGACGAATTTGGTGTGATCGCGTCGTTACCTTACTCTTTTCTCTCATATTGCCCTTCTTTATTATTAAATAACCATATATTTATTCTTACCCTACTTTTTATATAATAATTCTACTATGTATCATATTTTTTCTTAATAATATTGCAAGTTTACTTTTTATATTATTGGTGCGTGACATCATGAAACAACGACAAACGATACAATCTATCAAAACATTATATTAATCAAACAATACAATATAATGCAATACAATACATTATGAAACTACATGTAATAACAATAAAGGGTCGTTTTGTTGGAGGGATTAGTAGAAAAAATGATTTCAGTATAAAACATGGTGTCGTTTATCCCTTTTTTGGGCTTGTGGTCAAGATATGTTAGTGATGAAATCAATTTATTTCTATGTCTGGCGTGAGTAATCAATTAGAATAAATTTTTATCAAGTATCAATTAGATTAGGGTCATTTTTATTTTTAATTCTTAAAAATATGTGAATTAAGCAACTTAGTTAGATATGATCTTAATTTAAATGTATTATTTATAACTGATCTTCCCCGATAGTACGTAAAATGAGGGAGAAAGATTTTGCATTTACTAAAGCCATAACTAATACTTGTATAATTTATACATAAATTTAGGTGTTATTTTGTACCTTATACAACATGGAACAACTAATTAACTACAGCAACAATAACAACAACTTAGTGGAATCCCATATATATTAGTGTTAACTATACATATGTATTAATTTCCATATAATAATAACTATATTAAAATTTTGGAATTTACATTCACTGACGCCGTAAATTTTTTTCACTATTTATGTATTTTAACTTTTCGTAATAATTAATTTGTCCGATTTTTTAAGTTATTATTTTCACTTTCTCCAAATGATTATTATTTGATATAATTATTCTTAAGTTACATGATAATGTTAGAATTTTTTTAGTATATAAAAGATAAACTCAATGATTTATATATAACTAATCTATAATACAAATGACTCCTAAGTCCTAACACCACGTTGACACTACTTCCTTCAACAAAAAGGAAAACGAAACTCACTCCAATTAAAAGACCAAAAAATTGTTTTAAAACAAAGAGAAAGTGTATACTATATGAATCATAATGATGTACTACGTCTATACGTTGTCGATATTCCGAGGACACATACGCACAAATCACTTTAGCAAACAACATACCAACAATATTTTATTATTTATGTAATTTAATAGTCCAATGTACAGTAACATTGTTTGAATATTTTAATTAAAAGACTAATAAAGTATAACAGGAAAAGAAAGTGTTGAATAGAAAAATTAAAAGGAAAAAGGAGGTGATTACAGGTGCATTATTCCAGTAGTAGTAGAACACAGCAAAGGAAAGACCCTCCTTAAAACGAGGTACTCCCCGACAATTTCGTCTCTCTCTCTCTACAAGACTCTTTCCTTTCTCCTTTAACCCCACCCCCCTTCACCCTATACCCCCATACCCACTGCCACCCTTGTATTCACTTCTCTCCATAGCTACTGCTTACCTATACATACATATTGCTTTTGTCCCTAATATTCTGTTTTGTGACAAATACTGAACTTGGTTCTTTAAAGTTTACTCTTTTTTCACTTTCAAGAATCTGAAGCTGTTTTTTTTTTGGTTCAAACCCTTGTTGGGTTTTCAATTCCTTAGCCTGAGGTATGTTTTTCAATCTTTTTCTTGGTTTTTGGTGCTGCCATGGAGTTTGTTGTGCAATGACAATTAAGCACATGGTGTTGTTGCGTGAGCTGATCAGATTTATTAATAGCTTTTTAGTTGTATTGATGCGAGTGTGTGCTTAATTAATTGTTATTTAAGTATGCATTTAATGTTTCAGTGTTGTAATCTTGAAAACAAATTCTCCAAGTAACGTTTTCCTGTTCATTTAATTTTCTCCCCTATTTTTCTGAATTCCTTTTAGTTTTTTGGATCCTGTTGAAAACATCAGTTTCTTTCATTAATACTTTGAATTCGTTATGGGGTCGTGATCTTATTTGTAAAACGTAGAAAAAAAGTAGAGCGTTAGGAATTTCACTGTCCTTTCTTTTATTTTTGTTTGGAATTACGAAGCTCTCAATTAAAATTATCTTTTTTGTAGAAAGACTGATGTTTTTTTTTCCTGGTTCAATCATAGATAAATATAGAACAATTCCTATTTGTTAGTTTAAAACTTAAGTTGTCGGTTGGACCTTTTTAGAGGAGTCTTGATGCCATGTGAACTACAATTGTTGTTCAGAGAAAAATTGTGCCATACATGAAAATCAAACAAGGTGGCAACTGGTAGTGGAGTTTGTCAACTTTGCAAAACTCCCGCGCGTCACTTTATTGTCATATTCTCTATTATATGCAAATTAGTCATCTTCCCAATTAGTCTTTTTCCGGTCGGTTTGTGGGTGGGGTTGGATGGAGGTGAGTGAATGATTTGCCTGGTAATAGTTGCCTACTGTCTGAACTTGCAACTACTTTGTTTTTGTTGATAACGGTGGTGTAGTTTCCGAATTCTAGTTCAAGGCAGGGCAGGACGGGACTCATGGGGGTTGGGGGGAGCCTCCCCCCAGGGAAAACGCGTCAATTTGGACACCTCGATTATTCCACATGTTATCTTCCACCCGGTAAATTTATCCACTAACACTTAGGCAGATGGAAAGAAGTTACCTAGCCTTTTTATCTTTGCTGGTTCTCCCATACTTTTGACCTACTTCATTCACTTAATTGCTGGTCTCCCATAGTTTTCACCCACGTCATTCACCGCTAGGCCACACCAAGCAACCAATAGGGACCCTAGAATGCAAAATGACCTGTCATTTCACGGCATATATCGCGTCCTGAGTCTTGATTATGTACTTGTGTGGGTGGTAACTCGTCATCTTATGACCTGTTCAGGTTTTAGAATGTTGGTGGCTAGAGCCTTTTTGGTTTGTCCATAAAAGGTACCATAAAAAAGACTATTTAGAGATTTTATGTGCTTTGGTAACAGGTTAAATAGGACGAGTGAGGAGAGCTACTAGGCCATCTTATGCAGATTTTAATATCTTCTAGTATTCCAACAACAACAACCCAGTGTAATCCCATAAGTGGGGTTCGAGGAGGTTAGGATGCACACAGCCTTACCCCTACCCTGGAAGGGCAGAGAGACTATTTTTGATAGACCCTTGGCTAAGAAATCATTTAGCATTCCAGTTGTGATCAAACTAACAGCTAGCACAACATTCTTTTCCTTATGTACGTTGTTTGCTAGATTGGGAATTCCTTTGGAGATCCTATACTAGAAACAATGTTTATCAGCTTATGGATTAAAGAAAGGAGATAATTGTCAATGTCTTTGTATATATTTTGCGTAGATTCTTTGTTAACATTAGTAGTTCATAAGTGTGTTTTTGGTGCAGCTTACAATGAGAGCTTTTTCGATTTTATATTCGCCCTCAACAGGCATTTAAGTTATGGCGGTGCTTCTGATGAAGAAGAGGAGTGTGTTCCTTGATGGGGTAGGTTAATGCATTGTGGTTAGGAATTACTATTGACCTGATTATCCGGGCAAATAATGCATATGTTTATTAAATGTAACTTGTAAAAAAATCGCAGGGAGCATGTGGAGTAAAGATGAGACAGCTACCGTTTATGTGGATCATCTGTATAGTTATGTTGTTTATTGTATATAGGACCACTAATTATCAGTATCAACAGACAGAGGTATGAGTGCTTGTACTTGTATTGATTTGCTAACATTTGCTACTTCTGTTTTTGATATTTGAACTGTTGAATGTGAAAGAATAAGAGATATGTTTCCTTTTATGAAATACAGAGAAGCTGGCTGATACATTTTTGGCATTTAAGTTTCTATTTTGACCTTCTAATTCTGCTTTACCTGAACCTTGATACAGTTTTGCTGATGAACATTTTCTCTTCCCTGTTTACCTTTTCAGATAGAGTCGAGGTTGGATCCATTTTATTCTTCGCAGGTAGTTATGTTTTTGTTTCGTACTTAACATTTTCTAGCTTTCTATACCTTACAGCACAAGGTAGTGGCAATAGGATTGGCTTTTCGAAGCCAAAAATTTTAATTCATCAATGGCATTTCTTGCTATCTAAATTGACTGATGCTGAACATAAATAAGCAACGGAGCACTGTAAGCGGTAGAGTGGCCTTGGCATGATCTGCTTAGGTTCAGCACCTAAAATAGAACTTTCTGGCTTTTGTGTGAACTAGCTTGCCCATATAAAATTCTCATGTCACTTGGATGCCATTTATTCTTTCAACCAGGACCCTAGTTTGGATATGAGAAGTTTGAACAGTTTGCCTCGTGGTATTATCCAAGCAAGATCAGATCTTGAGTTAAAGCCTCTGTGGTCAACAAGTAGTTCGAAGTCAAAGGCAAAGGTCTTACTCTACCCTTTCTATGAAAAATAGAGCAACCTTCTTTTGATACTGATATGTTATTTGTTACCATGCTTATCCAAGATATTAGACCATCTCTTCCCCTCGCTGGGTTGTCTATCACTCTTTCCTCCAGGCTGCATTCATCTAATTTGTGGCAATGTTGTGCCTCCATTTTCAGGCTAGCAATTCTAGCTGCCATAACTTGTTGGCAGTTCCAGTTGGCATTAATCAGAAGAGCAATGTTGATGCTCTGGTCCAAAAGGTATAACATCTAATTTAAGTTTCTTATGGACAGCAGTTATGTTTTAGTATTTTCTGACTTTACTACCTTGTTATTTATATCTGCAGCCTAATTTTGTGATATTCAGTTTCTTTCAGAGAATTTTACTGTCATTCTATTCCACTATGATGGTAATGTTGATGGGTGGGAGGACCTCCAATGGAGTAAAGATGCCATTCATATTGTTGCTCACAATCAGACGAAATGGTAAGGAACACACTCTATATTTTATAGTGGATTAAATTGACATGTGCAGTTTAAGGACAATAAAAGGAAAATTTTAAGCACTTGACTTGCAATTTTGCCGTGATTTAGAGGTGCCGTTCAACTGACGTGCAGTGTGATTCCAGTGAGAGCAGAGTAATCCTTAGGCCACTAGTTGCTGGAAATTAGTCTGTGCTGTTCATTAATATAAAACTTATTGTTTAGTAATCCAGAAAAAGTTGCTGGTAATTAGTCTGCATCATAATAACCATCCATGATACCTTGCGGCCCTTTGCTGAACAAATGATGACATATTGTTCTTTAATGTCCTAATATGGCCTCCTTTTTATGCAAAATTTTCTTCCTGTGGAGCTTTGCGTGTAGCTTGTATGGTTTATGCTAAATAATATCTCCCCATTGGTGTGCATTAATTTGATGCAGGTGGTTTGCAAAGAGATTTTTACATCCTGCAGTTGTTTCAATCTATGATTACATCTTCCTTTGGGATGAAGATTTGGGTGTGGAGAATTTCCATCCTGGAAGGTAGAATGATTAAACAAGTTTGCTGTTGGCCTTTTGTTTATCTTAATTTTTTTAAATCTACGAATAGATATATTTGATACAAGTCATTCTCTCCTGGTGAGTATTTTTAATAATGATCCTATGAACTTGTTGTATAGAAATAAGCAGAGATGTAATCATTTGATATCCAATATATGCACTTGACAAGTCAATTACTCCTGGAGGATTACTGTGAATAATGATTCCATGAACACCTTTTTTAAAGAAATAAGCAGATGTAACCATTTTAAACATAAATCAGTAGTGATTCTGTTTCTGTAATCCTGAATATTTTTCCTGTCTTCTTTTATTTCAAGCATTTGGCTATCAAAAATCATGACATGTTTCCCTGTCATTTAAGCTTTTAGGAGATGAACTGTTTGCAGTTGCTTCATTTAGTATCTACAGTTTATTGCATTTACATTATCAAGTCAATGGGTGTTTTCTGTTGCTTACTCTATTAACCATGCTTCCTTTTTTAGGGGGCTTCTTGCCCTAGAAGGATGGTTGTTACTTACATAATAACACCAATTTCTGTACGTCTCTTTGCTAATTGTAATTTTCGTTCAATTGCATCCTTTTGTTATTTAGGTACCTTGAAATTGTGAAATCTGAAGGACTGGAGATTTCTCAGCCTGCTTTAGACCCGAATTCTACTGGTATCCACCATAGAATCACAATACGAAGCAGAACAAACAGGTTCCACAGGTACGCCTGTCTGGTGATCCAACCGGTCACATTCAACCTTTTAATATACCTCAACAACAACAACAACAACACACACCCAGTGTATCCCCACAAGTGGGTTTTGGCTTTTAATCTGCCTCCTTAGGGTGAATACTGATGCACAATTTCTTCTTGCAGAAGGGTCTACGATATTAGAGGTAGTACAAAGTGTTCAGACGAAAGCGAAGGCCCCCCATGCAGCGGGTAAGCATAATTGCGATTATTGGATCAGACTGTTATTAGCCTTTGGGCATTCGTTGGTTAGGATAAGCGTTTGAGTTCAGTTCTTGATTTTCAAGTTGACCGGTGCATGGCAAGTTGACCCTTTGTTATATACTCTCTTCCTGCAATTTTGTTCTACAAAAAATATTTGGTGAATATTTAACTTCTCTTGTGTCTTGAGTTAGATGAGAATTCTTCCGGAAATTTTCTGTATTATGGCTTTAACAGAATGGGCTTGTTCACTGTCGTTTTACAGATTTGTGGAGGGAATGGCTCCGGTCTTTTCAAGATCTGCGTGGCTTTGTGCCTGGCATCTTATACAGGTAGAACTTGTTTTCTTTAGACCTTTTCCAAAGAATACGCTTAAGGATAACATAATTGGTAATAGGAATGTAAATTTGAGAAGGGTGTTGGATTTTGATACTTTATTATTTCGATTTGAAAGAAGCAGGCAAAGTATTCTAGAAGTGTTTGGATTTAGTGGCTGAGTGTTTGTTACTTTATCTTGTTGATCATCCCAATGAGTGGTAGCTTTTAAGAATTCTGGCAACTAAAGATTAGAATTCAATTATGTGTGTGTTCTATGTTACATTTTTCTTATTGGGGTGGGGAGCAGTGTTCTCTATGAGATGATGGCTATGTCTTGTTTGCATTGGAACTTAAACAGTTATTTAAATTGTTGTATCTTCTCATCTTATGATCATGTTTGTTTTCATTTTGGGTTGAAATGCTCTTATTCTGTTAATGTGCTTTAAGTTAAATTAGCAAAGCTCAACTAGGTACTTGGATTACTTTTCACTTGCACTTTTGGCATGTCACGAGAACACACTATCTGCTTGTTCACACCCCAAAATAAGTTCTGTTTCCGCTCTCGTACTGATTCATCATGTTTAATTAAGCTTATAATGGTTGCTCTTTCCTGTCAGAATGATCTTGTTCATGGGTGGGGAATGGACATGAAACTTGGTTATTGTGCACAGGTGAGTTTACTTCTTCGTGGCTGCTAAATTTGGTTTACTTCTTTTCGACTTGTTAATTTACAATATGGACCTTTCATCCATTCCTGTGAATGCTTTTATGTTCATTTCCTCTGATGGTAGACTAGCTTTCATGCGTGTCTTCTCTACAGTGTACATAGAAGTTCTGGAATTTAAATTGCTATACATTTCTCTTTCCACTCTGAAACTGTAGTTTCAAGTTTAATGTTCTTGAATCATTCCCAATTCATCGAACTCCTCAAAAAATCATCATCAGCTTATCTCTTTGTTAAATTTGGTAGTTGCCTTGTTTAGGTGTTACAAAACATTATTCTATGTTTATGTATTAGCTTGTAATGTTAGCTCTTTCAGTGTGGAAACAACCAATTGCTAGTCTTTGCTGGCTCTCTGAGATGAATAGCTGGGACTAGAGGTCCCGATAATTTTCTTTTATGGGGCGTAAATTTTAGTAAAGCTAAACAGCCCGACTGCTTAACATCGCTAGACTTTTTCTGTTCTCATATCACCTGATATGTCGACTTCTTCATCATGGCCACTTCCTCTAGACTTAGATGCTATTAGGCGTAGCAGAGATTGATTGGATACTTGATATGTAGATGTTGCTATTGTTGTCACCTTCAGGTGCCGTGGGGATGGGTTAATGTATTATTATTGCAGTTCAACTATTAGCTACTTGGGTTTTATGTATGCTGAGGTTGTATAGTAGAACTTTATTAATAGTTTCATCATTTTTTCTCTTGAAGTATGAGCTCATTAACAGCCCTAAATCTTCTTTTATTTAAATATTGTAGGGAGACCGATCCAAAAAGGTGGGAGTAGTTGACAGTGAATATGTAGTTCACCAGAGCATTCAAACTTTGGGTGGGCAGTCTTTGAAGAAGGTAATTTTCCGTTTCCATTCTTCAAGGCTAAAGGCTCATTTTTGTGATTCTCCTCTTTAATTGTCTCAAGTATATCAGATAAGGTGTACTTACAGTCTACTACAGATAGAGGCTATGGTGTAATTGTGTTGTTTGCTTCAATGTACCTCCGTTAACCATACTTTTGTCTTTGTGCAGGATTCAAACCCTGAAGAGTCTGTGAAGGTATATGCCATTCTACTCTGTGCTTCGGCAGTTTGATTTTCTCAATATATATATCCGCTGCTGATGTTTTTGCTAATTCTTGTCCTTGATTTTCATTCTCTTTTCCTTTGACCTACAGAGACACGTTGTTGACGTGAGATCTGAGGTGGGCGTCTTGCTTTATACAACTTGTGTATTTTTGTCCATTCAGTTATCTCTTCTGTATTTGATGACATTTCAAAGCTTTGCTTGTTTTAAGATGACATTTGTAAGCTTTGCATGGTATAGCATCCATTGCTCGTGTTGTCTGCATTACAATCTGCCTTCCATGATTTTACAGATTCGGAGACAATCAACGTATGAACTGCAAATATTCAAGGACCGGTGGGCACGAGCTGTGAAGGAGGACAAGAACTGGTCAGATCCATTTAAAACAAGGCAGAGACGTAGACAATGGTATAAACAAAGGAGAAAATCAAAGGTTAAGCGTCGATGAGGTTTAAAGGTTATCTGAAATTCAATCAATGGGCTAACAAAGACTAGAACAAATCGGTTATCGTCTGTTGCATTGTGGCATTCAATCACAACCAGTTCCTGTCAGATTCATACCTTGCAGTTTGTTCTTAAATTAGTCCCCATAATCCAATGATTAGTTCATTATTTGGATAGGTTTAGTTTCTCCTAGTTTTTGTGCTGAATGTATTTATTAATTTTCTTCTTTAACATTTATCTCTTTCATGTACATCATTTTTTTGTAACTAGGCTTGGTTGGTGACCTCATATTGCCGTTGGTTTTAATTTCCGTTTTCTTGTGTGGTAGGGAGGTTTTATTTCAAATCGTGAGCCTTGTCTTATGGGTGAATCTGATAACGTAGAGGGAAAAAAAAATCACAATATTGAATGAAAGTTGATAATTGAGATGGCAGAAAAGATTTATATCTGCAGTTAGAAGTTAAGTTGATATTCCCAACAACGTTGAAGGGAAAATAGCCTCATAAAAAAGACAAGGAAAAAAGTAATGAGAAAAAACACGAGGCGACAGCTGCCATAGTCAAAGATCATCTAGAGGGTAATCCTAAGATTGACGATGAAATCTGATTTTATTGATTTGTCATTCTAACGTGGGAATTGGGATGTACCGTTAATTACAACTATTGAATATGAAGTTCTAGATAGGAATGAATTCTGCTTTTTGACTCGTGATTTACTCTCGAAATTAGATATGGTTCGATAAAATCTTCGCGTCCTACTAATTCACTAGGTAGGCTCACCATATCAAGGGACAACAAAGGCTAAAACTTATTCAATTATGCTAAGTTGCTAACAAAGAATTATATTATGAATTACTAATTATTTGTCATAAGTATTACTCTATACCATTGTCTTTTTTGAGACATATTTTTAGAATACGAGTGTTTATTAAAGAACTGCAAAATAAATGGAGTTATTGAAATAAGTACTCTTTGAGGAAATGCACTAAAAACGAAGCCGAACTTTGGAAGTTCGATTGTTTTGTAATCTGTTTTCGGACAAATGAATTGTAAGAAGTATGGACAATAACACAGGCTGGCTTTGTCTTAAACATTGTGGTGGTTTGAATTTTCGTCAATCCCCCATTATTCGGTAGACTTGCCCTTTTTTTTTTCTCTGACTTTGCTGGAAATTTAGGAATGAAAAGCAGTTTACTTGAGTGTTTTCTACCACTTCATAAATTTCTTTGCTAAGTTAATAATATTCGGATCTTTAAAAACGAATGTCAATTTCTGAAGTCTGAATCTTCTTTTGTTTTCTTTTACTTTTTAAAGATAATTCGGACAAGAAGATGCTATGAATTGGAGAACTACGGGCCCATCAGCACCAAAAAGTTGGTGTATTTTGATAAGAAAACACTAATAATTTGAAAAACATTAAGCAATTAGCAATCTAGCTGATGCAATAAAATATTTTAACTTATCATACTTTGTAAATGCAGCAAGGTAACGGGGTGAGGCTTCATACACAAGTCATCCCCAAGAGAGGTAGTTTCAAGTATCTTGGATCTATAATATAAGGTAACAGAGAGATTGATGAAGATGTCATGCATCGTATTGGAGCATGATGGATGAAGTGGAGGCTCGCTTCCGGTGTCTTGTGTGATAAGAATATGCCGCTGAGACTTAAAGGTAAGTTCTACAAGGTTGTAGTTAGACGACTATATTGTATGGAGCAAAGTGTTGGCCGGTCAAGAACTCTCATACCCAGAAGCTAAAAGTAGCTGAGATGAGGATGTTGAGGTGGATGTGTGGGCATACCCGGTTGGATAAGATTAGGAATGAAGTTATTCGGGAAAAGGTGGGAGTGACCCTGTGGAGGATAAGATGCAGGAAGCGAGGTTGAGATGGTTGGGGCATGTTAAGAGGAGAAGTATAGAAGCCCCAATTAGAAGGTGCGAGCGGTTAGCCTCGGTGGGCAGCATGAGGGGTAGAGGTAGGCCTAAGAAGTCTTGGGGAGAAGTTATTAGGCAGGACATGGCATAGCTGGAGCTGATTGAGGACATGACCCTAAACATGAGGGTGTGAAGGTCAAAGATTAGAGTAGAAGGTTCGTAGGTAGTCGAGCATTTCTCCGTGTCTTACTCAGTTCGCTAGCAATAGTGCTAATATGATATCTTTTATTCATAGATGACTATTACTGCCTAGAGTTTAACTGCATTATTGGATTCGATCTTATTTCATCTTGCTGTTATTCCTACTTGTCGCAATTACCTTTTCTTTTTCGGTCGTTCTCTAGCCGAGAATCTATCGGAAACAACCTCTTTGCCCCTTCCAAGGGTAGGGGTAAGGTTGCGTACATCTTACTCTTCCCAGACCCCACTTTGTTAGAATAGCTGGCCCAAACCAAATAGGCTAAAAACCTTCCGAAGAAGAAATGGATCGAGGCCCACATACTTGACAATATTAAGTCTTGTAATATTATTGTAGAAATAGCCACAATTGTAATAGATAGCCATTTTTTATGGTTTTAGTATAAATAGATGAATAATGGTTAAGTTGTATAAGAGAGACATATTATCAATACACACATATTTTTCATCTCTGTCTTTTCTCTTTAGAATATTCGATCTAGGGTTTTCTATCAAAGAAAAATCATGGATTTTGGCTCGATTATTTCCATTCTAACATGGTATCAGAGCGAATCCTGCTGATTACTACTCTAATTTGAGTGTTCATCGGAGAAATTATCAGAAATTCTCGAGTTCTCTGGTTCCGACGAGTTCAGAAGGTTTTCGTTTTCTATTTGATTCAGATCCTTCGGCTGGGTTTTTCGTTCAAAGGTCTCATTCAACAATTTCTATGGAGATTCTGAGCCATTTTCATCGATCGATTTCACTGCAATTGCGCCATGAAGGTCAACTCGAAAATTAGGGATTTCTGTCATCATCAGTCTTAGCATGCGATGACATCCTTCTAGCCCTATCTTTTTGAGTTTTCTAGTTGATCGTTTTAGATATTTGCTTATAGAAACTATGACTTTAAGTAATGATTCAACTGAACCTCCTGGTGTTTCAACAACATCAGTCATCGATCCCTTTCACCCTCTCTATCTTCACCCTTCCGATACTCCAGGAACCATGTTAGTATTTGTGCCCTTCGCTGGCACATGATTTGGGAATTAGAAGGAAGGGATGCTAATTTCTCTGTCCGCAAAGAACAAAGTCCAGTTAATTGATGGATCTATAATTGAACCTATAACTAACTCTTTCCTATATCCTTATTGGCAGCGATGTAATAATATGGTTAAAGCATAGATAATGAATTCACTTTCTAAGGACATAGCTAAAACAATCCTTTAATATAAGACTGCTAGAGAAGCCTGGAATACCCTTGTGGAAAGATATGGTGTTGCCAATATTTCCCAATATTACAGTCTTCAACAATTCATTTCCTCTGCATCCCAAGGCTCATATGATATTGCCACATATTATACTAAACTCAAGGGGTACTGGGATGAATTATATACAATCTCTTTAGGGAAGCCTTGTACATGTGGTGCCATGCATGAATTCAATGAAGCACAAAAACTTATTCAGTTCCTATCAGGGTTAAATGAAACCTATTCTACTGTTAAGAGTAACATTTTAATGATAGGCCCTATTTCAAGTGTGGAAAAAACATATTCTATTCTGATTAGAGATGAGAAGCAAAGGGAAATTAATTCTGGTTCCCAACCTTTTTCTTCTGATTCCACTTCCTTTATAGCCAACTCCAACTCCAATTCTGGTTCTAATCAACCAAACACCACTAGAAATTGTACTCAAATGATGAATTTTGAACCCAGAAGATCCATACTCTCTTGCAAGTATTGCAAGAATCCTGGTCATACTGTAAACAAGTTATATAAGCTACATGGCTTCCCATCAGATTTTAAATTCACCAAAGGAAAAAGAGATGCTGCATGTGTTTAAGTTGAATCTACAGATCAAACTCCACCCAATCTTGATTCACCTCAAACTGAAGACATTCTGCATAGGGTTTTCAAGGAATAGTATGCTCATCTTATGTCTCTAATCCATCAGATGCAAATGTCTCTTTAAATCGCCAGTCTACTGTCACGACCCAAACTAACCCCTGTCGTGATGGCGCCTATCGTGGAACTAGGCAAGCCGATTCATTTCCAAAACAAATTGATATTTTCATTTCAAAGATAATTTAAATGTTATTTAACATAAAAACCTTCGTAAGGGAGTTCCAATCAAAATAAAAGTGAGGAAGGAAAAGCCCGACATCAGGGTGTCACTAGTCATGAGCATCTACTGCAATCTGTCTAACAATATCAAGGCTAACTCAGCCTGGAAAATAGCTAAATACAACTAGAGGAAGATAAGAGGAAGAAGAGCAGGGGCTGCGGTCGCCAAGCAGCTACCTTGTTATCCCCGAGAAATCTGCAACCAAAATAATCAACAATCACTACCATGTCCAGCTACATCTGGATCTGCACACAAGGTGCAGGGAGTAACGTGAGTACGCCAACTCAGTAAGTAACAACAATAAATAAAGATTGAGTAGTAGTGACGAGCAATAAAGCATATAACGTTCATATCAGGAAATCTCAGTAAAATGCCACATGTTTTTAAAATCAGGATTTGAATCAAAAGCGTTTAAACCCAGTTCCAGTAAAAATTATTTAAAGATATTTTTCAACAGTTTTCAAATAGAGGAAAAATGCAAAGGTGAGCAAAAATGATGAAATCATAAACAGTCCCTCGGACAAAACATCACTCATATACAGTCCATCGGGCAAACTTCAGAGTTACTCGTGCCACTCGGACATACCTCACAATCACTCTTGCTACTCGGGCATACCTCACAATCACTCATGCCTCCCAGTCACTCAGCACTCGGCACTCGCACTCAGTAGATACCTGCGCTCACTAGGGTGTGTACAGACTCCGGAAGGGCTCCTTCAGCCCAAGCGCTATAATCTGTACGGACAACTCACGTGCTGCACGGACCACTCACATGCTATAATAATAAAGTATGTTGCAGGCGGGCAGCCCCGATCCACACTCATTCTCACAATCAGGCCCTCGACCGATATCAAACATGCTACGGCGTGCAGCCCGATCCCATAAATATCCTCACAAATCAAGCCCTCGGCCTCACTTAGTCATAAACCTCTCAAGCCACTCGGGCATTTCAGTAAAACAGGGCATTCGGCCCAAAACATTTATATGCATCAAAATAGAGTCATAAAATTGAGTTATGCGGTAAACTAGTATAAACATGACTGAGTATAGATTTTCAATCGAAAACAATGAGAGGATAGTAAAAAAAGGCCCCTAAGGGTCCAAACAACACTGGCACAAGGCCCAAACATGGCATTCAACCCAATTTACAGAAACTCTTTCTAAAACATATAAGTATCATATAGTTTCAACAAAGTTTGCAACTTTACAGTTGCTACGGGACGGACCAAGTCACAATTCCTAACAGTGCACACCCACACGCCTGTCACTTAGCATGTGCATCACTAAAAATAGTAGAATGATACAAAATCCGGGGTTTCATACCCTCAAGACTAGATTTACAATCGTTACTTACCTCAAACCGGTCAAATCTCTATCCTGCAATGCTCTTGCCTCTGGACTCGGCCTCTAAATGCTCCAAATCTATTCACAATCAGTACAATACCATCAATATACGCTAATGGAATGAATTCCAATAGAAAAGCTACAAAATTAGACCAAAACCCAAAATTGGCTCAAACCCGGCCCCCGGGCCCACATCTCGAAATCCGACAAAATTTACAAAACTAGATATCCCATTCACTCACGAGTCTAACCATACTAAATTCATCAAAATCCGACATCGTTTGGTCCTTCAAATCCTTAAATTACTTCTCAAAAAATCCCAAGCCCTAACCCCTCATTTTCACTAATTACAATGACTAAACAACGGAAAATCACCATATAAACAAGTATTAGGACTCAAGCAACTTACCTCACTGATAGCCCTTAAATCACCCTTCAAAAATCACTCCAAAGGCTCCACAAACCGACTTGAAAATGGTGGAAATGAACTAAATTCGCGAAGGGTTCTATTTATGGTTTCTGCCCAGGTTTTCGCACCTGCGGGGTCTTTTTCCGCGCATGCGGGACCGCACTTACGGTCAAGGTGCCGCATCCGCAAACTCCACTTAATTCCCCAGCTTTCGCACCTGCGCTCCAGGCCTCGCAGGTGCGGCCAAATCCTTCACGCCTGCGCAAGCGTACCTGCGCTCTCATACTCCACTTCTGCGAAGCCTGCCCAGTATCCCCTTTCCGCATCTGCGCCCCAGGTTTCGCACCTGCGGGCTCGCAGATGCGACCTCCAACTCGCACCTGTGCAACCTACCTAGACCAGCATTGCCCGCACTTGCGAACTCCCCATGCGCACCAGCGG
The DNA here is from genome assembly GCF_000715075.1 of Nicotiana tabacum. Lineage (NCBI taxonomy): Eukaryota > Viridiplantae > Streptophyta > Magnoliopsida > Solanales > Solanaceae > Nicotiana > Nicotiana tabacum. Next base: position 111,596,619 of record NC_134096.1, on the reverse strand, counting down.
CCTCGCACCTGCAACTTTTTCTTCCACATGTGCGAAAATAGCAGTAGCAGCAGCTTCAACTGCATTTTCCAACTTCGACAAATCCGTTAACCACCCGGAATCACCCCGAGGCCCTCGGGACCTCAACCAAAAATACAAACAAGTCATATATCAACATCCAAACTTAGTCGAACCTTCGAATCACTCAAAACAACAACAAATCATCGAATTACCCTCGGATTCAAGCCTAAGAACTTTTAAATTTCTAAATTTAACAACTGATGCCGAAGCCAACCAAACCACGTCCGAATGACCTTAATTTTTTCACACACATTACAAATGACACTACGAACCTACTCCAACTTCCAGAATTCCATTCCGACCCCGATATTAAATTTTCCACTGCCGACCGAAATCGCCAAATTTCGCCAATTCAAGCCTAATTCTACCACGGACCTCCAAATCACATTCCGGATGCACTTCTAAGTTCAAAATTATCTAACTGAGCTAACGGAACCATCAGAATTCAAATTCGAGATCATTTACACATAGGCCAATATCCGGTTGACTTTTCCAACTTAATGTTTTGAATAAGAGACTAAGTGTCTCATTCCACTCCAAAACCACTCCGGGCTCAAACCAATTAACCTGGTATATTATAATAGAGCTTAAGAGCATAAAAGAAATAGAAATGGGGAAAATGGGACTATAATTCCCGAAATAACTGGCCGGGTCATTACATCTACCTCCCAAGACTCTCCAATCTATGCAAATTTTGCAGGTTGGTATGATAATCCTGTTAGTAGGTTATATGGTTATCTTGTATGTCATGCTAGTCATAACAATTTCAGCTCCTGGATCCTAGATTCAGGAGCAACCAATCACATGACACCTCATAAACACTTACTTCATAACATATAACCTTAATCTCTCCTTCTCTTGTCACTTTACCAAATGGTTATAAAGTAAAAGTTACTTCTTTTGGATATCTTTCTCTATCCTATAGTATCATTCTAACTAATGTACTATTAGTACCTTCCTTTCATTACAACTTAATTTCTACACATCAGCTTCTTTCTCAACTCAAATGCTATGCACTCCTTACTAATATTTCCTGTTGGTTATAGGGCCCTTCTCTGAAGAGGCCATTGAAAATTGTTAAGGTTGAACATGGACTGTACATTCTGAGATTGTCATCTCATTGTATTGCTGCAGCTGATGATACTTAAGTCAATGACTGTATAATTTCTTCTTTTCCTAAGTCTACTTCAACCTCTGTTTTTCCTACTCATAATTCTGTACTTGATACTTTTAATGTTATTCCAGTTACTTGTAATTCTAGTTCTATCAATAAAAATGATGTACTTTGGCATCAAAGAATGTGACATATGCCTTTTGTAAAAATGATTTCTATTCCTCATCTATCTAGCAAATTTTCTTCTAGACAATCTTTTACATGTACTATATGTCCAATGGTTAGACAACAAAGACTCTCATTTCCTGAAAGTTCATCACACTCTAACAGACCTTTTCAACTTGTCCACATTGACCTTTGGGGGCCTTACCACACTGACACATACAATGGTTTCAAATACTTTCTGACCATTGTAGATGACTACAACATGGTCACCTGGACACATCTTCTTTCTTTTAAAGGCAATGCCTTCTCTATTATCAAATCCTTTATTGCCATGGCGTCTACTCAATTTCATACTTCAATTGAAACCATCAGAACTGATAATGCATTTGAATTGGGATCTACTCATTCCCATGCTACATACCTCACTTCTCTTGGCATTTCTCACCAAACTTCTTGTCCACACACACCTCAACAAAATGACATAGTAGAAAGGAAACATAAGCATTTGTTAGAGACTGCTACGGCCCTTATATTTCAATCCAAACTGCCTACCAAATACTGGGGGAGTATGTACTTACTGCAACCTACCTCATCAACATATTTCCTTGTACTATTCTTTCTAACAAAATACCCTATAAAGTATTACTTGATCATCTTCCTACCTATGATCACCTCAGATCATTTGGATGCCTAGCATATGCCACTATTCCTCATCCTTCCAATGATAAACTACAATCTAGAGTTATCCCTTATGTGTTTCTAGGTTATGGTTTTGGTAAAAAGAGTTACAAGTTACTGAACTTAGGAACCAAATCTATATTCTATTCTAGGGATATCACCTTTGTTGAGCATATCTTTCCTTCTACCTCTACACCTTCTGGTTTCTTTCCTTCTTCTACTTCCTCCTTTTCTGATCACTTCACCCCTAATCATGCTCCTTCTTCACCCCATCATTCTCCTATTTCTTCCCTTGATCATGCTCATGTTCCTTCACTAATTATTGAACCACAAACACAAATTCCTCTTTCTGCTTCTTCATCTCCTCTTCCTTTGAGAAGATCCTCTAGGACTACAGTCACTCCTACTCATCTTAAGGACTACATCTGTTATCCTGTACCTCCAATTACTTCTGCAATCTTTTCATCATCTTCTCAATCTTCTTCTCCTACTCCTTTACTTGAGCCTTCTTTCTACCATCAAGCTTCCTCCAATCCTGCCTGGCAAGAGGCAATGTTGAAAGAATTTCAAGCTTTGGAGTCTAATCAAACATGGGATATTTTTCCTTTACCACCTGGCAAGAAGGCCATTCCTTGCAAATGGGTGTATAAGATTAAGTAAAAATTAGATGGTAGCATTGAGAGATACAAGGCTAGGTTGGTCATAAGGGGGGATACTCAACAGGCCGGTGTTGATTATTTTGAAACATTCTCACCAGTGGTCAAGTTCACTACTATTAAATGTCTTCTTGCCTTGGCTGCCAAACACTCCTGGCCTGTATACCAGCTTGATGTAAATAATGCATTCTTGCATGAGGATCTATTTGAGGAAGTCTACATGAAAGTTTCTCTTGGTCTCACTGTCTCTTCCTCTTCTTATGGCCCTCCTTTGATATGCAAACTCAAGAAGTCATTGTATAGTCTCAAGCAAGCATCAAGACAATAGTTTGCCAAATTATCCACTGTTCTAACTTCTATGGGGTATTCGTCCAGCCTAAATGACTATTCACTATTCACTAAAATCACTATTTCCTCTACTGTTTTTATTGTTATATATGTGGATGACATATTGTTGGTTGAAAATGATATTTTTGAGTTAGACTCTATCAAATCTTTCTTAGACCATCAATTCAAAATCAAAGATTTAGGATCTGTTCACTATTTTCTAGGTCTTGAGGTTTCCCACATACCTCAAGGTCTCCTTATTAATCAACATAAATATCTCAAGGAGCTCCTTATTGAGTTCCATTGTGACTCTGCTTCTTCTGTTGTTACACCATTGGACATGTCTATTAAGCTCACCCCCTCTTCTGGTGATCCTTTGGTTGATCCTTCTCCTTATAGAAGGCTCATAGGCAAACTGGATTTTCTGCAACACACCAGGCCTGATATCTCATTCTCTGTTCAGCACCTTAGTCAGTTCCTCAATGCTCCTCGAACTGCTCATATGCAGGCAGGTCTACATGTTTTGAGATACTTGGTTAAGGACCCTGCTAGAGGCCTTCTACTAAACAACAGTCAGAATTTTTCTGTTATTGCCTATTCAGACTCTGACTGGACAGGGTGTCATTCCTTTAGGAAGTATGTGCCTGGTTATTTTGTTACTCTTGGGGGCAGTCTTGTTACATGAAAGTCAAAGAAACAACCTACAATATCATTGTCATCTGCAGAAGCTGAATACATGGCCCTTAGGAAGACTGTTGGTGAACTTACTTGGCTTGTTAGGCTGTTAGCAAACTTGGGTCTCTCTATCTCTGCTCCTATTCCTTTGTATTGTGACAACAAATCAGCCATCAGTATTGCCAAAAACTCTGTTTCTCATGAGAGGACCAAGCATATTGAGCTTGATTGTCATTTTGTCCGAAAAAAGCTTGCTAGTGGTCTCATCTCTCTGCATTATATTTCTACTGAGTCTCAACTGGCAGACATTTTTACCAAACCTCCAAGTTCTCTTGTGCAAGCCGGGAGTGTTCTCACCCTCCAGCTTGAGGGGGTGGGGGTGGGGTGTTAGAATAGCTGTCCCAAACCATATAGGCCCAAAAGCTTCTGAAGAAGAAATGGATCCAGGCCCACATACTTGACAATATTAAGTCTTGTAATATTATTGTAGAAATAGCCACAACTGTAATAGATAGCCATTTTTTTTTTATGGTTTTAGTATGAATAAATGAATAATGGTTAAGTTGTATAAGAAAGACATATTATCAATACACACATATTTTTCATCCCTGTCTTTTCTCTTTAGAATATTTGATCTAGGGTTTTCTATCAAAGAAAAATCATGAATTTTGACTCGATTATCTCCATTCTAACATACTTGTGGGAAACTACTGGCTTTGTTGTTGTTGTTGTTATTGTTGTTGTTGTTATTATACTTTATAAATAGTTCCTGCTAAAAAATAGAAGCATATTACTATTTGTTCTCTTTCTCTTAGCTGGCCTTCTCACTCAAGTTTAGTAATGCAAGTAATTCTAGCACTAACAATAAAGTTTAATTTTTACTAAACATTAATTGTATTTTTAATTAGTAATATATACACAGTTTACTGTAGTTTGTATTCAATACTAGTATATTTTTAGTAATAATATGAGGGTGTTATATATTAAATATTAAAACCATGAATATTTCAAGAGGGGGAACAGCACAAAACCGAGAAGAGAAAAAAGTCTACTAAAATCAAAACTGACCAAAACCAAAACCAAAACCACCTTAATTTTACTTTTCTCTTTCTATCTCTATCTCTAGAATTGGAGTAGAACTTTTTCCTCTTCTTCTTGATTTTCTCGAATAATTTTTGGTCTTCTCAAGACACTTACCCTTTTTGCCTTCTCTGCTAAGCTTTTCTTCTATTTTTGCTACTATTCGGATCTCATCTTTAAAGCAAATTTCAGAGTTGGTTGAAATGGCGGGCCGTTATGATCGAAACCCTTTTGACGAAGAAGAAGAAGTTAATCCTTTTGCTGTAAGTTCCTTCTCTGTTTTGTGGTTTTATTTTGTAAAGTTTCTCTTTTCCCTTTGTGGAGTTTCCTATTTTGTTTCTATGCAAGTAAAGATTTCATTTTTCTGTAACTTGCTCAAGTTTTGAGTGAAGGGTCGGTACTTTACTTGTCTGTTTGGGGGGGGGGGTGTTGTAATTTGTGGTATGCTGTAACTTGTTTAAGTTTTGGGTGATAGGTATGTACGTTCAGTGGTTCCTTGAAAAGAGTATACCTTGAAGTTGACTTATGTTGAATTTGGTGTTTCGGTTTTCATATAATTTGGAGTTGAATTTTTAATTGTAGAAGTGCAGTTGCAGCTTATTAATTGCGGAAAAAGGTGTTCTTGGAGCTTCATATTTCCTATAGTTTGTTGGATCGACTAATTTTCCACCGTCTTGGTTTGTGTTATTGATTTTTGTGTAAGTCAACGTTTTCTTTTGGAAATATTGAAATATATGATAGGCTTGTTATATAATATGATTGGGGGAGTGGGGGGGTGGGGGCTGTTGGAGAATTGTTGAGTTTTGGTATTCTGAAGTATGAGGGGAAAATCTTTACTTTCCCTGAGTCAAACTCTTTATCTGCAATGTGGTTATTAACCGTGTCTGAACATTTTAAGACTTGAATGTCTAAAGGAAAATGGTTCCTCGTTTTAATCTTGGAATGTATTCCATTACGCAATTGGTAATTATTGTTTCTAATGGCAATAGATAAGGAATTGTGGACCATTCCATGGCTTAATGCTCATAGTGCTCTGTCAGATGTATGCAATTTAATATAACTTGGCAAAATAATTAGGGTAATAGAAGTGACAAGTGATTTTTTTTTGGTTATAGTGTAAAAGCTGGACACGTCTTGGAGAAAAAAATTCCATCATATTTGAATACGAGAACCCTCTAATCCATGATGTGTTCTTTGCATAAGATCTTTTGTCCATAGTTTCATGAGTATAGTGAATGATGACGCAGACTCATGTTAGGCAACATGTCCAGGATTTTTAATATTTTCTATTGATCTCATGTGAAGGAACATAAAATGACATCTATGTGTTCACGTTTCGGATAGTGTAATTCTTTTGATATAATTCTCTCAATTATCTTCTGAAATTTGCTGCAGGATGGTGGAGGCAGAGGGAAATCTTCAGGGCAATCAAAATTTAGTGGAGGTGCATTTAATATCACAGTAAGTTGGATATACTTTTCTCTATCATATCTCCTATTTCAGTCTGTTTACATCAAGGCCATAAAACCGGATTTCTATATTTTGGTAAAGAGATCAATATTTCTGCTTTTACAAATTGCTGTTATATCTGAACTAGGCATTTATTTATGCTTACGCTTCATATTCTGTAATCTTCCTTTTATTGGTATCTTGTTTTTTTTTTGGGGGGGGGGGGGTTAGTGGAAGTAAAGTAGAAAGGAAGGAAGAAGGGGTAAATAGTTGGATTGCATAACATGAGAACCTTTTAGATGTGTGTGTGTTCACTACAAATTTTCTTCTAATGATCAATTCTACTTTATATATCAAAGTTTTAGTTTACTTTGTTCTTGAGTTACATTTCTTCTGTTTAGTGCTTAGAATTGTTATGTAGTTGACATGTTTTGCAACTTTCTCTTGATACATTATATTACTAATTTTTTTTTTTTTAATCAACATTTCAGTCTGGAAGTGTGCCTCCAGCAACAAACTCCAGGCTTTCACCCCTTCCACCAGAGCCGGCTGACTTCTATGACCGCGATGCGCCAATTGATATTCCTCTTGATAGTGCTTCGGTAGTTGGAACTTTGTGATTTGTTGAATGTGCATGCTTATTCGTCATCGTTAAATAACTATGATGATTTTTAATTGAAGTTAGTCTGAATTGTAGGACTTGAAAAAGAAAGAAAAAGAATTACAGGCTAAGGAGAGTGAATTGCGACGAAGGGAACAGGTATTATAATGAAATTTTGAACTAATGTTAAATATTCACACCCTTCTTCATGGTGATGTATGTTTCTTGCTTTGTAAATTTCCTGTATAAGATGGTGAGGTTTGTTAGTTTCCCTCGGTAATCCACCACGAATTTTCTTTTCTTTTCCTCTTTCTTTTTTGTGCTTCCAAATTTTGTATTTTATTTTGGTTTATTTCTCTTCACTAGAGTTGCACTACTTATGTCACTGATGAACATGGACGAAGTGCAAACTTGTATGCAGTATATTCTCGAAATAACATAGGGGCATTCCTAGAGCATCTGTCCCAGAAATTGTGAGTCTACTGTTTGTGGTATAGTTATGCTTGCAGCCAAGGGGCTTCTCTCTGCCTTCCTCCTCTCATTGAAATGGTGTGATTGAGAGACTGGTTGGAGGCGTTTATTCTGATATCTGAAGATAGCTTCAACGCGCTTAATGAAAATTTAGGCGAGGGGGATAGGAGGTCTGTAGATGCTTCTATTACTTCCCAGTTTACAATGTGTTGTTGCTATCAGCTATCCTCTGAGGGCCCTTACTCTGACAATCAAATCCAGAAGTCCTTCTACTTGTTTTGAGCCAGAGGTTTTGGGTTAATTCGTCTGTGAACTTGTCACTAGTATTGCAGCCGTCTACTCTCTCTATCATTTGGAATGAATTGCCTTCTATTATGGCTCTTGGTGCCTATGTCTATTCTTTTCTCCTCTTCTCATTGAATAATTATTGATCTATTTAAGCTGAAAATGTCATTTCCCTCTACTTTCACCTTTGCTCTTCTTTGCTGGTGTATCAAAGTTATTTTCACTCATCTGGTTTCCCGTTGCTGTACAGGAACTAAAAAGGAGAGAAGATGCTGCAGCAAGAGGTGCTTTTTTGGGTTTTCTTTTAATCTTTTTGTGGGTCTTTTACCCTTTATCTTTCTTTTTGATCTTCTAGGATATTTCACTCTTGCAAAGGTTTATAGACATTTAAACTATTAAAATGAAGGGAGAAAACCATATACAATTTCTAACTGCATAGGAAGAAAGAAAGATAGCGGGACCTTCTTCCTCTATGTTCCTGATTGAGCCTTCAGATTTTGATCTAGGGCTACTTCTTTTTGCTTTTTTCTTCTTATACGTCTCATATGGTGTTGTCCATCATCCTTTCACATTTGATGTAATCAGTTGTTCAATGCAACTTTCAATTCTCTGACTTCGTGGAGTAACTTTCAAGTTCTTTAGAATATTGTATTTCAGATGGAACTTCTATCCTGTGATTTGTGCAGTATCTTACAAGATTAATTCCTATGTGAGTTGCAGCTGGCATTGTTATCGAGGAGAAAAATTGGCCTCCGTTCTTCCCAATTATCCATCATGATATTGCAAATGAAATACCAATTCATCTTCAAAAGCTACAATATGTTGCATTTACAACATTCTTGGGTATGTTAAGTATTGCTTACCATGTGTTTGGTTGTTCTACTTTGAAATACCGTGTATGATGCATTATTTATTTAGGTTTTGTTCTTATATAGCACTCCATTCGTCCAAAAATGATGGCGTTCGTGTAGGAGTGTCAATGCATCTAATAATTCGAACATCAATTCCTTTATTTCTTAAATTAATTCGAACTATTTTTCTTAAAGTACTATAAATCACTATTTTTTGTAGTTGAAAATCAGAAAAGTTTTGATAAAATCGTCAGAAAAATAGGACTCCTCAAATAGTAATAGTTTCAACCAATTGGGACAAAGGAAATAGTTCTTTTGACTTTATTCATTGCATTCTACAATTGGTTGGCTTTATTCAGTGTCAACCAATTGTTGCATGCTTTTCTTTTCGCACGTTTAGTAGGCTTGGGACCTAAAACCTTTGTTGTTTGTTTTTCTCTTTGATTGATTTTCTTCTCATCTTTCCTTTTTCATCCATCCTTGAAGCATATCCCGCGTCAACCAAAAGAGTATAAACTTCATTATGAGAAAATGAGGACCAAGAAAAGTCAGATCCACATTTAATGCATTTTTTGGAGACCTTCAATGAATTAGTACAATAATGTAGAAATTAAAAAGGCCCTATTTTAGTCCGCATAGAAAGAAAACTGATTTGGTAACCCTTTCACATTTTTCTTCCCTCTTTCTTTTGTACATGGACTCGGAAATGTGTACGTGTATCCAGTAACAGTATAAGTGTCCAGTAGATCTGCGGCAATTTTTCGCTAATTTCTAGTGTTTTTTGAATAGTCTTCCCGTAGTTATCAATAGCTATGCCAAACTTGATTGTACCGACAGACAAATAAGGGATCCATATGCATAGCTCCTTCTTTATAAACATCTTAACTGCATCTTTTCATGCATATTGCAAACTCAAACAAGCTTTTGTTAGTATTTAATTGTTTTGTTCGTTGAATAAAAATTCTTTGCATGTTATAACTTGATAGATCTATCTGGAATAAAAAATTTAAAGATTATTTTGATTACTTTTACTCATTTTATACTGTATACGAGTTTCTTGTTTATCTCTTGCTGATGAGATATATGCTGATTGTGAGCAGGACTTGTTGCATGCCTTTTGTGGAACATTGTAGCTACCACTACAGCATGGATTAAAGAAGGAGGTACATTGAATCAGCATGTTCCCTATCTCTACGTGTCTTTACTTATCCGATGGAGCCGGAGTACTAACTTTAGCTTTTGGCTTTAGATGTAAAGATCTGGTTCCTTTCTATCATTTACTTCATATCGGCGGTTCCTGGAGCCTATTTCATGTGGTATCGTCCTCTGTATCGCGCTTTTAGGTAATTTTCCTGTCTTTCGGAGAAGTGAATAGAGCTACTTCAGAAATCATCAGGCCAGTTTTGAATGGAAACAGTGTTTTTTTGTCAGTTGGTTTTTGTTATTGCCGAAGTATTATATTCTCAAAATTTTGTCAATGTGGCCTAAAAATATTCTTTACTTAAGATCTTACCGGTTGGTCGGTTAGGTCCATTTCCTGGATCACAGGCAAAATGTTGCCTGTGCCTTTTATCTCCCTGTTTGTGCTCTTTTTCTTTCCTCCCCTGCTAATGGAGATGCTACTTGGTCACAGAACTGAGGGTGCCATGAAGTTTGCGTGGTTTTTCTTGTTTTACATGGTAAGTTCCCTACATAATTGTCTTTCTCTTTTATATAAACTATTTTTTTGCCTCGTCATATGCCAAACGTGAATGACATAGGAATGGGTACTTCACAAGAATCCTTCAAAAAATACACACATGTACCTGAATCCATGTTACCAAGGTTTTCTTTGAAAGTGACTCAATTGTGCAGCTGTCTTAGACTTTGCTCTTTTACAGGTTCACATTATATTCTGTATCTTTGCTGCTGTTGCTCCTCCAGTAGTCTTCCGAGGAAAATCTCTTACGTAAGTTCCATATTGCATATGACTTCTTTATGAAAGTTCTAAAAGTTCTTCCTCTAAAGTTAATCGATTAGCTTCCTTCCGAATCCCATATAGGAGAAAATAAGGGAGGAAAAATGAGTTTCGGTAATAAATTTTCTCATTTTGAACTTGCTTTCCTGACATAGTAGCTAACTGTTAAAATGATCTGATGTTTGATTATTTATTGGAACAGAGGCATCCTGCCTGCAGTAGATCTCATCGGCAAAAATGTACTTGTTGGGGTGAGTTAAAGACTTGAGTAATAATCTAGTATCTCTATCATAATGCATAATATCTCTATCAAGCTACAAAAATTCTGCCTATTAACATGTATCTATTGTCTTTCCCTTCTTAGATTTTCTACTTCATCGGTTTCGGGCTTTTTTGTCTCGAGTCAGTGCTTAGCATTTGGGTTATCCAGGTCCGACTCATTTTCTATTTCTCGATGTTCCAGAATATTTTTTTACTCAAGCTCTGAATCTTACCTTTTGTTTACTTGTAATGTCAAAATGCAGCAAGTATACATGTATTTCCGAGGAAGTGGAAAAGCTGCACAGATGAAACAAGAAGCTGCTAGAGGGGCCTTGAGAGCAGCAATATAATAAAGGATTGATTTTGGAGAAGGATGTGATTTTGGAGAAGGATGTGATTTTGCATGCGCAGATATAGAAATTGGCGACTTCAGTTGGGCAGATATGTTTGTTTTCATTGATATGTTTTGGTTACCTCAGTTGCGCAGATATGCTTGTTTTAATATGTTGTAGTACTTCACTTAGGCAAATATGGTTGTTTCATATGTTTGTAGTGGTCATTTTTGTGATGTATGTTGATTTACTGCTACTTTGACCAAAGTGTTATCTGAAAAAAGATAGAATACATACCCCTTGTATTTCTGGGCACAATCTTTGCATGTTTTAATTTTTTTTTTTTTTCGGCGTTCGCATGTCTAGTTCGTTTGTGTCCCTGTTGGATTTAGAGTGTAGTGTTCGACAAATGTTCTTTGACGGCCTATAGGAAGTCACTGACCATGCGAATGTAGATTTACGGATAATATTTCGTTGAAGTAGAAAAAAGAGTTGTTGAATTTAAAGGTTACAAAAGAGTATTTGAAAGATAATGCTTCATCATATATTCAAGTGCTTAATTTAGTTGTGTATCAGAGCGATTTTTTGTTTTTGGTGATTTAAATAAAAATGAAAATATTTACGAAGCATGTTTCAGAGTTGAAAAACAGCACAATGAACATTGTGAAAAGAATATGATTAGGCACAAGCCGCACAACACACAAGTCATAAGTTCAAACCACTAAAAGTTTGATGGTCAAGGAAAGAAAAATAGAATAGGCACATTTACAGACCAATTAATTGGTTGAATGTTTGGCATAATAAGGCGATAGGCATCCAACACCTTGCCTTTTGTGTAGACATTTTAAAACATATTACGTATGTCCAGAAATAACATTAAGGCCATAATTAATGAGGAAATGAAGCATCAATTTACATTTCTAATTTTTGATAGGCAACGGGCAATGCAGTAGTCTTCGAGAGCAAGGAATATCTAATTTTTGGTCTATCCACAGTAATGTCTACGTTACATTTCTAACCTAAGTAAACTCAATTATCGATTGATGAAAAAATAAGAGTTAATACCCTAAAATCTCATTTTATTATTATATTTTTGTCAATTTTCTACTTAAACTATTCGGTGTCCCCAAAACTCCCATGAACTATATTGTCCTTCATATTAAAACCCCTCGTTGCTGACCTGACATAACGTGTGTAAACACTTGCTTGGGAGCGCGACATCTGAAAAAAGCCATCAAAATGGCTCACATGACAGAAAATAAGCTAATTAGCCTAACCCTCTTTCATATTTATTTATTTATTTAATAAATACTCCTTATTTCAGTTATATCCACCTTTCTTCCTCATTTTTTCACTATTCTTCCTTATTTTTTTTTTACCTTTCTGCTTTATTTTTCACCTTCTTTTTTAACCCTTTTTCTTCAATTCTCCGTATGAGTTTCCTCTGGAAAATTTTTCCCCTCTCTTGTTTCCTCTGAAATGATTTATTCTCTTTCTTGTTTTAGTCTTCTTTCATGTCTTACACATATTGTTGAAAGAATACCAATTTAAATCTTCTTATTAAACCCAATACCTTGTAGAGAATAAAGTTGAATCTCTTGAACCTTCTTTATGTAATCTGAAATTAGAGAATATAATTGTTGGTCAATTGATTTTTTATTTGCGAAATTTTATTTTATGTAATCTTTTTTATTTAATATAAGATAATTTTTAAGAAATGCTACACTATATGCCTTTATTTATATTTTTACTGCGCTGCTAAGTGAATATAAATAAGGACTTATTCAATTGGAGTTTAGCATTAAACACAATCACAATTAAATATAAAATTAACACAGTGTATTAGATATTATTTTGGCCAAAACTCCTAAAATTAGTCAATCATCCGAGAGTAATACATCATGAGTAAATTGTATAAAAAACTTTGTATAAGCCATAAGTTAATATAGTTAGACAGACGTACCTTTAAAAGTCCAATATGAGGTTTTAACATAGAGGGGGATATAGTTAATTAAGGGGGAGTTTTGAAGACATCAGATAGTTTGAGTAGGTAACTGACAAAAACATGAAAGTTTAGGCGGGTTTTAGGCTGAGTTAAATAGCCACGTGTAGTGCTACATGGTACATTTTTTTAGATAATTAGGAGCGTGTACTAAACGCGCCTCTATTAATACAATGAAGGATTTTTAATATGAAGGGCAATATAATTCAGGAGAATTTTGGGGACACCTAATAATTTAAGTAAGAAACTCATAAAAACATTATAATTTAGGGGGATTTTAGAGTATTAACTCAAAAAATAATACAATTCTCGATTAAACTAAAAATACATATCATTTTACCATAATTAAGTGATGAATATGTGTACAAAAGATAAATATCTTGTATTTTGATGTAAATATTGAATACGGATAAGCACGTTGCAAGTTGCAACCGATTTATATTTGGTTGAAGTCCCTTCTGGATTTGGATTTCTTAGTGTCATCCCCTTAGAATTGATATTTGCCCAACTGTCGGGTGAGAATCATCTTCTCCCAGCTTCAGTTTTACTTTAAAAATTTTGACTACATTTTCACCTAATCGTTTTACATTATGGGTGTTTTGGTACCAATTTTCTCATGTTTGGTTGGTTTAAATGGTTTGAAAAATATTTTTCTCCAATTGAAGGAAAAACATTTTCTAAACTCTTTTACAACTTTTCCCACCCTATTCCCCATTCCCACCAATCACCCCCGCCCCATCCCACCCAGTGGCGTAGGCAATATATTTTACAAGTGGTGTCAATATTTGAAGAAATGAACAAAAGAATATAATATTTTATAAGCAGTGTCATTTCTATATTTATACCCAATAATTTTATTTTTTTATATGTATATTTAGTAAAATTCTGGACCAAGCGGTGTCACGTGACACCGCTTGTCGGCCCTTGGGAAAGGGTGTGTCCGCCCCTGATTCCATCCTACCCCCAAACCACCCTACCCCACCCACCCCTACGCCCACTCACACCCATCCCCTACCCCCACTCTAAATAGAATTATTATTAAGAGAACATTTTTTTTTATGTTGTAGATAGAGTACTTTCTTTTTTATTTCAACAAAATGAATATTTTCTTTTTATTATGCAAAAAAAATATTTTTTTTATTTCTACAAAACATCTACTATCTTTACATGACGTAGAAAAAGTTTCTCTAATCCCACCAACCCACCCCTAACCCTACCCATCCCACCCCAACCTAAATAGAATATTATTAAGAGAATTTTCTTTTCATGTTGTAGGTATAATACTTTCTTTTTCATTTCAACAAAATAAATATTTTTTTTTTCATGAGGGGGGAGGGGCACAAAAAATATGGGAATTTTGAAAAAGGGGGTAAGGAGAGCAGCATAAAAAAATTATTTTCCTAAAAAAATATTTTCTACTCTCTAACCAAATATAAGAAAATATTTTCCGGAATTTTTTTTTCATCCACCAATCAAACAAGGGGAAATAAGTAATAAATCACTCATTTTCCAGAAAAAACCTTTTCCACGAAAAATATTTTCGTTCGAACATCCTATATCTCCAATGAGGAGGGTGCCATATATTAATGAAGCATTAATCTGATCATCAGATCTCCCACCGCCTCTTTATGTCAGCCACCTACATTAATGAGGTGACGAGAATAAAAAACATTTTCATTTGAGCCAAATCTACCAATTTATCACTGTACTTTAGAATTATTTTTAGATTTAGAAGTACAAGTACTGACCTAACATTCGAAAAATGCATTAAATTACATTTACCATCTCTCGTGGACTTAGCTTCCTATATCCTTCAAACAACAATAATTACATTCGATCGATCCCAAACATTAATTAGTCGTTTTAATAAACTAAATTTATTTTAAAATTGTATACGGGTAGAATCGAGCTCATTGCTCGATCGAGGTATCTGAAACAATGGGTCAAGGCTCGGCACCTACATAGGAGATCAAAGGTACTGATATAACTGAGCTCGATATCGAGGGTCGAAATTCGAACAAGACCATTAGATTTGCCCTTGAGTTTATCGGGGGCACGGCCGACCCCGCTTCTAATGGTCTCGAAGAAAAGCTTTACCTACTCACACGATAAGTATCCGTGATTCTCGCCATTGACTAATCATTATGACAGAAATTACGGAATTAAGTCAAAAAGGGAGCCAACAGTCTACATAATTTCTTATAAAATAATGTCTTAAAGGTTTTATCTCCCTGTATATATAAAGGGAATGGAGTAATTCATTAAACACGTGGTAACATACTTAAAAGAACAACATTTTATCTTTTTCAGCTTTGTTCATATTATTTTGGCTGCAATAATATTCTGGTATTATCTCTCATAAATTGAAAGGAGGCTAATCCTACGAGGCTTAAGTTATTCAATCTGCATGGTTTGTATTCATTTTTCTATTTATTCTTCCATATTAAATCTAATATCTCATCTTGTATCAAATTAGATCACGTATCCTTGAAACCACGTATAAATTCAATTGTTATCTGATTTTTGGGGTAAACAGTTTGGCGCCCACCGTGAGGGCTAAGGATAATAATGGTTATTTGATACAAATCTTCATAACACACACTACTTTACACTTGCTCTTTGAAGTATCTTTGATCTCAGGCCGAAAATGACAAACTCTTAACTGACACCTCTATATATCGACAACGAGGCTGGTCATCAAAGTGAGAATAACAACATGGCGCCCGCTAATGCGGGGCCACCCGCTGATGTCGTTAGGACTCAGACTGCAGATCCAACCGATGTAAATTCACATGTGGCCATCGACGCGAACTTGCAGACTGACCCTGAAAATAGCGTCCGTGGTGGAGCCCGATCTGCAACTCGAAACACATAGAACATTGAAGAAGACGGGATTAGCCTACACATGATCTTCGAAATGCTGCAAGCTCAATAGATGGCGATAGCTCAGCTGCAAAGCCAAACCCAGGCACCGAGCAGGGTTGAATCCGATCCACCTCAAGAAGTCACCCGCAGAACGGAACCGGCCGTGGTAAGGTCGAATGAACAAGAACCGGGGACTAACCTCGAAATTATAAAAATACTCGAGGAGATGACAAGGCGGATAAAGTCAGGGGAAAAGAGGATCGAAGCGAACGATAAAAGGGTTGAAACCTATAATTCCAGGGTAGATCAAATCCCAGGAGCGCCCCTGATATTGAAGGGACTAGATTCCAAGAAGTTCGTGCAAAAACCTTTTCCCCCAAGCGTGGCCCCAAAACCGATGAGTCAGGAACCAAAATATGGTTCTTTTGGACTCAAAGAACCAAAATATGTGAAAAAAATGATAGAGACCAAAATATATATAATGCCCTTTTAAAGGGCACTATACCTTAACGCCCGTTTGCCCGTTAAGGTATAACGCCCTTTTAAAAGGCGCTATATATATAACGTCTTTCCTTAACACGCTCTACGTATTATGTGGGCCCATCAATAATTCTTCTGGACTTAACTGACATAACAATAATTCAACTGGGTATAGCGCCCTTATTTAAAGCGCTATACCTAAAAATATTGTACCCCCGAATTGGTTTTTGCCTTATTTAAAGAGGTTAAATTTTTTCTAAAAATCCATTCACAAATATTCTCAAGTCTTCTGAAATATTTCTTCGTTAAGTTATTTTGCATTTTGTCATAATGTCTGAAGAACGAAGAATAAAGGTTTTATTATATTTTATATTGGGGGGGGTGAGGTTGTGGTGGCGAATAACTCAGTAACCTATAGTTTATCTCCACAGTGTCATGTTAAGTTGCCACTTACAATGGATTACGATACATTGGCATCGTTGTTATGTAAAAAAATGAGTGTGAGCAAACGTTCGATGAATCTTAAAGTAGCCGGAAGATATCCGTATTTTGTCACTCCGCAAGGGGTTGCTTGTTATGCTGAGTTTAACATCGAGGATGATGAAACTCTGAGGGATTTTTTGAGGACTCCGAATGAATACCGGGAATTTCTTATGATAAAAATGCTGGAAATGTACGTCAAGGTTGAAGACGTTCGCAATAATAAGGTTGCGCAAAGCAGAGATATCCCTCAGTCATCGGGTGGTTAGCATGCTCCACCCCCCATTAGACCAAGAGTGTATGAGTCCCACGTGTCGTTTCATTCAAGGGAGATTCCCTACCTTGATCATTTTCCAAGTATGCTGGATGTGGATGCCCTCACAAGGGATATTGATGAAATTCGGACAGCAATGTGGGATGAATCTATAGAAACAGTACTGTCAAAGGGCATGCTTTTTTCCGATAAAGCGCGCCTAACCAGGGCGGTGCTAATGTACAGCGTAAAAGAGTGTCGTGATATCACGGTACGCGAGTCATCTTCAGATGTATACAAGGTATTCTACCGTAGATGATTTACGGGTTGTAATTGGATACTGCGTGCGAGGAAGAAGAAAGCAAATATGTGGGTTGTGGGTAAATACATTGGCACCCACAATTGTGAAATAGACACATTCAGTGGGAATCATTTTAACTTGAATACTGACTTGATTTCTCTTGTCTTGATTCCACATATTGAAGCGTCCATAAGGTATAAGATCAAAGAGTGTATAACATCCATCCACCAGGAATATGGGTGCACCATTACCAAAAGAAAGGCATTTCTCGGGCACAAACATGCGTTTGAAATTGTTTATGGTAACTGGGATAAGTCCTTTGCATCTCTACCCAGGTACATGGCTTCATTGCAACACTTTAACCCCGGGACTGTTGTTGAATGGAAGCTTGAGCGGAGTCTGGGAATACCAGAACATATATTCAAATATGTGTTCTGGGCATTTAAACCAGCAATTGATGGTTTTCTGCATTACCAGCCGGTAATATCTATCGACGACACTCATGTCTATGGAAAGTATGGTATTAAGTTGTTGATCGCCGTTGCAGTAGATGCTAATGGAAGTATATTTCCTTTAGCTTTTGCTATTTGTGCCAATGAAAGCCAAGAGACGTGGACACTATTTTTGAACCACTTGAAAGAGCACGTTATCAAACAACGTTCAGGTATTTGTCTAATATCTGATCGGCATGGTAGTATTTTAAGTTCTGTACAGAATTTGCGTGCATGGCAGGAACCATATGCCTACCACCGTTACTGTGTGAGGCACCTGAAGGCCAATTTCCAGAAGGCATATCCCAACAAGGATTTGCATGATTTAATGTGGATGGCTGCAACTGATAACCAAGAGTGTAAATTCAGGAGGCGCATGGAATCTATCAGGCAGGAAGACGAGGGAGCATATCGTTGGTTGATGCGACATGAGCTTGACAAGTGGACTTTGCATGCGGATGGTGGCAGAAGATGGGGAATTCTGACTACAAATGTGTTAGAGTCTTTCAACGGGTTATTGAAGTCACACGTGGATTGCCTGTCACTGCCATGGTGCAGATGTCATTCAAGCAGATGGCAGAGAGGTTTGTTGAAAGGGCTAGAGGTGTATCGTCATTGATGGAAAGGGGTGTTGAATTTATGCCAATACCAATGAAAAGATTTGAGAAATACAGGCGGCGAGCAGATTGGCATTCATATTTATAGTATTGCAACGAGCGAAATATTTTTGAAGTTCGCATCGCTATCAACCAAAACCGGGGGAATAATACACACACCGTAAATGAAGCCAGAAGGTTAGGCTCTTGTGGGAAATGGTCCATCTACAACATGTCGTGCTCACATGCCATCAAATGCTTTCAACATATAGGTTTAGGGCCAACCAACTACGTTGATAAAGAATATAGTGTTGCTGCATATTTAAACACCTATAGTGGGCAGTTGCAGCCATTGGGTGCTGAGCATTATTAGCCGCCGGAACTATTTAAAATGGTGTGTAACAAGGACTATTTGCGCAAGCTGGTGGAAAAAGGAACGCGTATATAGAACCAAATGGATGTTGGTGATACCGTTTATGCGCGCAAATGTGGCATATGCTCGCAAACAGGACACGACCATCGTGGGTGGCGGTGGTAATCCAGCTCCTCGTGGAAGTTCATCTAATGTGCCCAACTATCAAGGATACATATAGTATTTTGTTTCCGTAATGTGGTTGTAATAAGTGTATGTACTTGTTTATCTTGTAGAATGTATGAAATAAAATTATGTTTTCATTGCTGTATTGTACCCGAAAGAATCTTTAACACGCGAAGCATAGCGCGGTGAAATGCTACGTTATGTGTGTTGTCTTGTCGACCTAAAAAGTTGCTCACCTGCAAAAGTTATCTTCTGAAAAAGCTGTTTTGTACCCGAAAGAATCTTTAACACGCGAAGCATAGCGCAGTGAAATACTACGTTATGTGTGTTGTCTTGCCTATAAATAACTAGCGCATTTTAGTTATTATCTGCGCTTAACCAAAACAAATAGCAAAACTTTCCATAATTTTTTTATTTTTCTTGCATTAACAAATGTCTGGACGTAATGACCAACCAAGGTGCTATTGTGGCAAACATGCAATTTTGAAGGCATGTTGGTTAGATGGTAATGTTGGGCGCAGATACTGGATATGTCAACAATTGTTTGGACGCAATGAGGGAAATCAATGTATGTTTGAGAAATGGTATGATGAACCCATTAACCAGGAATACTACAAATCATGTTTGCAGTATGTTTGGAATATGAACGGTGAATATCAACGCCAGATCTCTGAAATGCAACGAGAAATTGCAGTAGTGCAGGAGAAATTAAAAGAGGCGGAAGAAGAAAAAAACTATCTAGAAGAGAAATTTAAGTGGTTGGAGCAGAGAATAATAGGCGGTAGTAACTAAACAAACACGTGTATGTGTTGAGTGTAGCATTTTATCTTTATATTTTTCGTGTCATGTATTTTTATTAGTTATACTGAATTTAAATTATGTTAAGTTGCTATGTTTGTGTTTGTGTTGTAGTATTAAAATAACGAAGAACCGGAGAAATAAAAACATAATGCTCATCTAATATAAACAATAAAAATTGTTGCTATTATTTATTGAATGTCATATGTACATAAAATAAAAAAAAATCAATGTGTCCCACATCCTGTATGCTTTAAAGCAGTCGTTGGCTTGAGGCGCATCCCATCCCGCCCGGCTATACTATTAGGATTATCCTCATCACGTTACCTCTTTATCGGAGGATGCGTTGCAGCATGATCATCAGTAGGGCTGGCAGGCTCGGTAAAAGGGGTCGTCGGTCCAGCAGTAACCTACAGAATAATAAAATATTTTAGTATATGAAATATGTATTAGTAATGTACGTGTTAAGTCACATAAATTTAAATTGTCTTACCCTGGTCTCGTCAGGCTCCTGAATATAATCATCCGTTGCAGCCATGTCAGTATCGCACAAGGTGGCCTCCATGACGGGCGAGGATGAAGCCTTAAAAAAAATATTTAGATATTTATGACTAATCAATGAGATAAAAATAAATATAAATAATAGTAATACAAACAAACCTGCGCCTGTGAAAGATCCTCAACATCCCTCGATGATGAGCCATAACTCAGCCGGCGCCCACTATCCACATCTCGTATCGGACGATCATCAACAACGGTCGATGGGTTAGGAAAATACTGATCCCACTCCTTTCGCATAATGGCTGTGCCCGCGATCAATAATGGAGCTGACAGAGTCACCTGCAAAGTCCCCTTAGTAAGCTGAAGGCTAAATGACGGCATATCTCTAGGAGCATGGTCTGGCTCATGGTGGTCACCCGACTGATCAACTCCAACATCCTCAACAGGTGCCTCAACGGCCCCTTGCTTGGGACCACCTCCTCGCCGACCCCCATGACCTCGTGGGACACCCCTACCTCGTAGGACACCCCTACCTCGTAGGACATCCCTACCTCTCTGGTCACGCCTGCCACGTCGACCATGTTCCGGCTCCACTGGCGGCCCACGATGGTATTGCTTTGGTGCCACATACTCAGCCTCGTATCCTAAGCGCTCATCATCTCGGGCTCGCCTCAATGTCTGGGAAGCCAGATCGGTAACCTGCCGGCCATACTCGTGCAAAGCGGCTGCTCCCTCACCGGTATGCTGTTGCATCAGCAGTCCCAACTGGTGGAATAGATGTAGGCCAATAGCCTGCACAACATGTAAAATATAAATTACGGAACACTAGGTTAACATTATAAGTAAGTATACCAAATAACATACCAGTGCCTCATGCCTCCTAGCGTATGGAACGTACTGACCGCCAGCGCGATAAACGAGATTCCCGACAAAAAGTTGGGTAACACTGCGGTACCAGCCCATATACTCATGCTCACTATCCGTACGGTTTGGTGGAGAGGGTGGCGGAATCAGGTCATGTCACTGGTCCCAAATATCGATCTGCGCCTCTAGCCATGCCACATATGTCTGGTCAACCCTGGAACGATCATCCCGCTGGTAATGTGTCATATTCCAAGCGGGTTGTGGCGGTACAAGCTGCGGGCGACCAAACTGGCCAAGTACTTGCTCGGTGGCATGATGCTCGACAATATCGAGACACATCAACGGGACGAAAGAGCTCCACATAATTCGGCCGGTCGAGCAATAATCGGGCAAACCAGCTATTAGCTCGTCACTGTATGGCCTCCAAATGAATTATTAAGTAAAAATAGGAAACATGAGTATACACAACACATATAAAGCCAGGTCAAGTAAACTTAGGTATACATTTACCTGTGCGCCATCCAGCAAATCTAACAAATCCCTGCAATAGGGGAGATTATGTCGAGCCTGGTACTCCCGTCCATATCCTCGCCTATTAACCCACCTCCTATCTAAAGGGAGAAATGAAGGTGGTGCATCTAGAGCTAAGGGTAGTAGAGGTGGCTGCAACTGTAGGATCCGCTCCCAGGCCCAAATCTAATATACAACGTGGATGTAAAATTTAAGGTATATTTTTACTAGGTATGTTATAATGAAGAGAGTATTCGACTATGTTTTCACCTACAACAGCGGCAAAAATCCTGCAATGTCTCACTGGGTTCCTATGCTCGCCCGGCACATCTGCCTGTACAAGTTACCAAGAACAGCAACACCCCAGCTGTAATGATATAAATCATCTAGCCGCTCAAGATGATGAAGAAATCTCAAGCTAACTAGTTTCCCCGAAGTGTTCGGGAACAAATCCCCTCCAAACATAATTAGCAGCCGCAACCTCGTGTACCGGTGAATATGAAGCTCCGGTGTATCATATGTGATGTCAGTGTGCATCGCCTCCAAATGATGTCAGACGGGTGTCAACTGCAGACGACTAGCCCCAATCAATGCAGTCTCATCCGGTGGCTGGAAACCGGTGAGCCGTTGCAGCATCTCCAGGTACTGCAAACCCGTATACTCTTTGATGGCATTCGGCAAAGCAACAAGGTGTCCATCAACGGGCAGCCCATACAGGACCTCCACGTCCTGAAGCGTGATAGTGGCCTCGCTAATGGACAAATGGAATGTGTGCATCTCCGGTCGCCACCGTTCTATCAAGGCCGTGGTCAACGACCAATCCAGTTGTAGCCGGCCGATCTCCACAATCCTATAAAAACCCGTATCCTGGAGGCGTCTGACTATACATGGATAGAGAGGGTGGCCCCTAAGAAAGTCCCACATATCGTCTACTCTCCTGACGCGGAACGTCTGGGCCAGTAACTGTCCCTCCCATATGTAGGACGACATATGCTCGCCCTGTAGCAAGAGTAGCTCTAGCGTGGCAGGTCCAAGATGCAAAGGCGGAACCTCCATGTCGGCTACTGTAAATTGAACAATATTAATTACATTATTTTACTTTAATATGTTGGTTTTATTATTTTACATGTTAGTTTTATTATTTTATATGTTTGTTTGTTACTCACCATTTTTGACTATAATAAAATTAAATAATTAATTTTTATAATTATACAATATTTAATTATTAAATATTCACATATGGGTTCCGGGCTCGATATTTAAGGCCCAATAGCACCAAGGTATCCTGAATTCTTGTGTTCATGATGAGAAAATTTTCTCGATTTATCACTCAATAGGTCTGTTATTTTAAATGTAAGTTTATTATTTATATGTTAGTTTAATATTATATATGTTAGTTTTATTAATTTATATGTTAGTTTTATTATTTTATATGTTAGTTTTATTATTATATATTTTTGTTTATGACTCACTTATTTTTTACTATAATAAAATTAAATAATTATTTTTTATAACTATACAGGATTTAATTATTAAATATTCATATAACAATACTTAGTCCGGGAAATATTGTTGTTTTCTCATGTTATTTTCTTACGATCGTTGACTAGAATTGGACAAAGTTTGTGTTTGAACTATCAGCTTTTTTGACGTATTTTTGGGTATAAGAGATACTTAAATGATTAATTTCAATAACTACAAGGATACTACGCTAAAGGGCACTACATTTTACTACGCTAAAGGGCACTACATTACAAATACGAGCACTACATTAGGCTACAAAATATCACTACAGGGAACTATACTAACAATTTATCTATTTTACTAGTCTTTTAGCAAATAAATAATCCAAAGCGGATAACAAAAACAAATTAATTTAATAAAAAAATAATCACGAAAATACATATACCACAGTAAAAAGTAACTAATTAATATTTTTTAAATAACTAATAACAATTTCTCTAATTTACTAATTGTTTTAGCACACTAATACTATAGTCCGGATAAAAAATAACAAATTAGTTAAATCGCAAAACAATCGCAAAATAACATAGAGCACATTAAAAACAACTAATATGCATTTTTATACGAGTTTTAACAAAAACTAAGTCGGAATACCTCGATTTAAGATTTTTGGAAAGTTGAAGATTTGGTAATTTAGAGCCGAAACGAGCAACCCACTACTAGAATACGCCTTAGCTAGGATGTGAGACCAAGAATCTATACTTTTTGTGGGACCGGTGGGCTCCACTCGAGCTTTTTTTCGTTGACAATGGGGGGGGGGGAGGTGGAGTTTCTGGTTTGGTGGGGAAGGGAAGGGGACGGGTTTTTATGTCGGTATAATGCCTTTTATTAAGACGCTATACTATAGCGTCTTAATAAAATGCGCTATACCTTCCTGCTCTTTTCAGGTTTAACTATAGCGCCTTTTAAAAGGGCGCTATACCTTAACGGACAAACGGCCGTTAAGGTATAGCGCCCTTTAAAAGTGTGTTATATATATTTTGGTCACTATATTTTGTTTCCACACATTTTGGTTCTTTGAGTCCAAAAGAATCACATTTTGGTTCCGGACTCTTTATCCCCAAGAAATTTCGTATGCCCGAAATACCTAAGTAGAACGGAACGACCGATTCGAACGAGCATGTAACCTCTTATACATGTTCCATCAAAGGGAACGACTTAGAAGACGACGAAATCGAATCTGTTTTGCTGAAAACATTTGGGGAGACCCTATCAAAAGGAGCCATGATATGGTATCACAACTTACCTCATAATTCTATTGACTCATTTGCTATGCTTGCACACTCTTTCGTAAAAGCACATGACGGTGCCATCAAGGTCAAAATCAGGAAATCGGACCTTTTCAAAGTTAAACAGAAGGAGAACGAGATGCTCAGACAGTTCGTGTCCCGTTTTCAAATGGAACGAATGGATCTGCCGCCGGTCGCTGATGATTGGGCTGTTCAGGATTTCACTCATGGACTCATTATTCGAAGCTCGGTGGCTTTGCAGCAATTAAAGCAAAGCCTGATAGAATACCCTGCCGTTACCTGGACCGATGTGCACAATCGGTATCAATCAAAAATCAGAGTCAAAGATGATCAACTTGGAGCACCTTCGAAGTCTATATATCCCGCCAGGACTCTAGATAGATCCAAGAAGGACATCGATCGTGAACCAAGATCAAACGGGGATCGATATCGGACCTATAATGGAGATCGAAGGAGCAGTGGGTTGGTGCGGAACCCCGTGGGGCTCATTACCAAAAATGGCTTCGACAGGACCACAGGGCCTAAAGAAGCACCAAGGCTATTGGAGTACAACTTTAATGTCAATGCTGCCGCCATCGTATCTGCTATCAGGTGCAATCACCAAATGGCCTCGACCTCTACAATCCGATCCAGCTCAAAGGGACCCTAACCAGATGTGCAAATATCATGGCACTCACGGTCATAGAACGGAAGATTGTCGACAGCTGAGAGAAGAAGTAACCTGTTTATTCAACAATGGGCACCTTTGAGAATTTTTGAGAGATATAGCCAAGAACCACTTTAGAAACAGGGATTCTAACAAACCGACAGGACAAGAAGATACCAGACCTCAACACGTCATAAATATGATCATCGGTGGAATCAACATCCCACAAGGGCCAATGTTGAAATGCACCAGAATCTCCGTCACCAGGGAGAAACGAACTCGAGACTACATACCTGAATGAGCCTTATCCTTCAGCGATGAGGACGCAAAAGGGATCATACAATCTCATAATGATGCACTAGTAATATCTGTACTCATAAATAAAACTAGAATCAAACGTGTGTTAATTGATCCAGGTAGCTTGGCCAACATTATTCGATCGAAGGTCGTAGAATAGCTCGATCTACAAGACAAGATCGTGCCAGCAGTCCGAGTCTTAAACGGGTTCAACATGGCATGTGAAACCACCAAAGGGGAGAAAACGTTACCAGTCAACACCGCCGGAATCACACGAGAGGCCAAGTTTTATGTAATCGAAGGGGATATGAGGTACAACGCCCTTCTCGGAAGGCCATGGATCCACCACATGAGAGCAATACCCTCAACTCTTCACCACCACCACGAGTTCAACAACAACAACAACAACCCAATATAATCCCACTAGTGGGGTTTGGGGAGGGTAGTTTGTACGCAGACCTTACCCCTACCCTGAGGTAGAGAGACTGTTTCCGATAGACCCTCGACTCCCTCCCTCCAAGAACTCCCCACCTTGCTCTTGGGGTGACTCGAACTCACAACCTCTTGGTTGAAAGTGGAGGGGTGCTCACCACTAGATCAACCCACTCTTGTCACCCTCAACTCTTCACCAAGTGTTAAAATTCCTAGTCCCGGGGGGGGGGGGGGGGATCAAGACAATCTACGGGGAACAACCAGCCGCAAAAGAGATGTTTTCCATCGAAGAAGTGGTTCCGATATCAACGCTCACTACATCGAAGGAACCGAATTATGGCGTTGATCCAAAAGCCAAATAGCAATTACTGATTCCGGTAACGATCCGATCAGATAAGCAAAAGACATACGAAGACGACGATTATGGGGTTCCCCAATCTTTTATAATCCCCGATGACTCCGACGCAACCAAATCGATAGTCGAAGAGCTAGAATAGGTTGTATTAATCAAGCATTTGCCCGAACGAAAGGTAAACCTAGGCACGGGACTAACTCCCGAGCTAAGAAAAAAACTTATTCAATTTCTTATAGTCAACATAGATTATTTTGCTTGATCCCATCTTGATATGAAAGGGATCCCACCAGAAGTAACCACTCACAAACTAAGCATGGACCCAAAAATTAACCCGGTCAAGCAGAAGAAGAGGACCCGGTCTGAGGTCAAACATGCTTTCATCAAGGCCGAGGTATCTAAACTCCTAAAAATAGGGTCCATTCGAGAGGTTAAATACCCGGATTGGTTAGCAAATGTAGCGGTAGTCCCTAAAAAAGGGAATAAATTAAGAATGTGTGTAGATTACAAAGATTTGAATAAAGCATGTCCCAAAGACTCTTTTCCTTTGCTCAACATCGATCATATGATCGATGCCACGGCCAACCACGAGATCCTCAGTTTTCTCGATGCCTATTCCGAGTACAACCAAATACGGATGGACCCAGGTGATTAGGAAAAAACCTCCTTCATCACCAAAAATGGCACATACTGTTATAATGTAATGCCGTTTGGATTAAAAAATGCCGGTGCCACCTACCAACGCCTAGTAAATCGGATATTCGAAGAACAAATAGGAAAATCGATGGAAGTTTACATTGAAAATTTGTTGGTTAAATCCCTGCGAGCATAGGACCATTTAAAACATTTGCAGGAAACCTTCAGTATATTGAAGAAGTACAACATGAAGCTGAACCCGAAAAAATGCACGTTCGTAGTTGGGTCAGGTAAATTTCTCGGATTCATGGTATCCAACCGGGGAATCGAGATCAACCCCGACAAGATCAAAGTTATTGAAGATATCACGGTAGTGGACAATGTGAAGGCCGTGCAAAGGTTAACCGAGCGCATTGCCGCCTTGGGGCGATTCATCTCGAGGTCCTTATGGACCCCAGAATGTCAATTTTTGAAGAAGAAAAATAACTTCTCATGGACCCCGGAATGTCAACGAGCTCTAGAGGAGCTCAAAATATACTTATCAAGCCCACTGCTGCTTCACACACCAAAGACGGATGAACGACTATACTTATATTTGGCAGTATCAGAGATAACGGTAAGTGGAGTCCTAGTCCGTGAAGAACGAGGTATGCAATTTCCGATTTATTATGTTAGCCAGACCTTGGGTGAGGCCGAGACTAGATACTCCCACGTGGAAAAATTGGCGCTCGCTTTGCTAAGTGCCTCGAGGAAGCTAAAACCATACTTCTAATGTTACCCCATATGTGTCGTAACTACTTACCCGTTAAGGAACGTTATGCATAAACCCAAACTCTGGGGCCGATTGGCCAAATAGGCCGTAGAAGTAAGCGGGTACGATATTGAATATCAACCTCAGACCGCCATTAAGTCCCAAATATTGGCAGATTTCGTGGCCGATTTTACACCGGCCCTGATGCCCTAGGTCGAAAGAGAGTTATTGATTAACTCAGGGATACCTTCGGGAATCTGGACCCTCTTTACAGACGGGGCCTCGAACTCCAAAGGATCTAGACTTGGTATCATACTAAAGCCATCAGAAGGTAATATAATTAGACAATCTATTAAGAATGTGAAATTGACTAACAACGAGGCCGAATATGAGGCCATCATTATAGGCCTTGAATTAGCCAAAAGCTTGGGAGTAAAGGTGATCTCGAAGCCAAGTGCGACTCCCTCCTTGTGGTAAACCAAGTTAACGGAACATTTGAGGCTAGAGAAGAGCGAATGCAGAGATACTTAGACAAGTTACAAGTGACATTACATCGGTTCAAAGAGTGGACTTTGCAACATGTACCTCGGGATCAAAACAGCGAAGACGATGCCCTCGCTAACTTGGGATCGTTGGTCGAAGAAGACGAGCTTAAATCAGAAGAGGTCGTACAACTTATGAGATCGGTAGTGGAAGAAGGCCATGCCAAAATCAACTCGACGAGCTTAACTTGGGACTGGAGGAATATATCAGGACCGGAAATATACCATCGGACCCAAAAGAATTGAGGGCTCTGCGTACCAAGTCAGTCAAGTTTAGTTTATCTGAGGATGAAACCTTAGTCAGAAGAATATTTGATGGATCGATGGAAATATGATTAGGACCAGGGGATACCGAATACGTTTTGAGGGAAATCCACGAAGGTACCTGTGGAAATCACTCGGGCGCCGAATCATTGGTTCGAAAAATAATCAGAGTTGGTTACTACTGGATCAACATGGAAAAAGACGCAAAGGAGTTTGTTCGAAAATGCGATGTATGCCAAAGGCATGCCCCGATGATTCATCGGGCAGGAGAGCCGTTACATTCGATATTATCGAACGTTCATGAAATGGGGGATGGACATCGTCGGCCCCCTCCCTCGGGCACTCGGCAAGGCTCAGTTTATTTTATTTATGGCTGATTATTTCTCTAAGTGGGTGGAAGCACATGCATATGAAAAGATCATGGAAAAAGAAGTCACAATTCGGGATACCGGCCGAAATTATGTGCGACAACGGGAAATAATTTATTGGCAGGAAAGTAAATAAGTTTCTCAAAGACCATAAGATCAAAAGGATATTATTGACTCCCTGTCACCCTAGTGGGAATGGACAAGCTGAGTCTACCAACAAACCCATTCTCCAAAGCCTTAAAAAGAGGTTAACCGACGCAAAAGGAAAATGGAAGAAAATTCTACCTGAGGTCCTATGGGCATACCGCACAACCTCGAAATCCAGTACCGGGGCCACCCCGTTCTCTTTGGTTTATGGCACCGAAGCTTTAATACCGGTTGAGGTCGGGCAGCCAAGCATTAGATTCCGACATGCAACAAGGGAATCAAATGACGAGGCTATGAGTGCGAGCCTGGAACTATTAGATGAAAGGCGCGAAGCCGCCCTTGTCCATTTGGCCGCCCAAAAATAGCGGATCGAGAGATATTATAATCAAAGGGCCAACCTTCGATATTTTAATACTAGGGACTTAGTATTAAGAAAATTTACACTGAACAACCGAAACCCGAACGAAGGGAAACTGGGGCCGAACTAGGAAGGACCGTACCAAATTATCGGATCACCAGAAAAGGATCCTACAAGCTCGGAACAATGAACGACGAGCAATTACCAAACAACTGGAATATATCTCACTTAAAACGATATTATTACTAAGGTACTACCCCAATTCTTTTTTCTATTTTTTTTTTTACATTTCAGATTGACACTTGCAGGCAACTTACAAAGGATGATACGAGGTCCTAGGTCTGAAAACACTCGTTGCACTCTTTTTTCGTTGAACCGGTTTTATCCCAAATGGGGTTTTTTCCGGCAAGATTTTTAACGAGGCAACAAGTAAACAGTGTTAACTTAGAATGATCACGACAACATTCGAGGCCTCTCATCGGTCAACCTCGAACACTTGGGGGTAATATTCTCGGGTATCGGTTATTTTACAAGGCATTTCGACTTAAGGCATTTCGAGTTCGTGATTAAAGGGCTTCGATCAACGAGATTTATTGTGAGGGCCAAACGGTCAATTGAACCATGCCCACTCAAATCACTCGAGCCCTGGCACAAAACGTGTATACATGTACGACTATTATGCATAGGAATAAAAAATGAGACTCTTCTTTGCAGATAAACGTCTCGTCTTCAAAAATGTCACTTGCAATTTTTCAAAGAATTTCCTACACCCGATCCCCTTAAGATATCAAAGGCCACCTTATTCCGAGTTCGAACATTCACTGCACTCGGGGACTGTGAGCATGCCCGAACTCAACGGCTAAGGCCATTCCGAGTTAATAAAACTCGAGGGCATAAAGCTTATTTAGCATGCCCGAACTCAATGGCTAAGGACGTTCAGAGTTAATAAAACTCGAGGGCATAAAGCTTATTTGGCATGCCCGAACTCAACGGCTAAGACCATTCATAGTTAATAAAACTTGAGGGCATGAAGCTTATTTGGCATGCCCGAACCCAACAACTAAGTCCGTTCTGAGTTAATAAAACTCGAGGGCACAAAGCTTATTTGGCATTGCCCGAACTTAATGGCTAAAGCCATTTCGAGTTAACAAAACTCGAGGGAAAAAAGCTTATTTGGCATGCCCGAACTCAACGGCTAAGGCCATTCCGATTTAATAAAACTCGAGGGCACAAAGCTTATTTGGAATTTCCCAAATTTAACGGCTAAGGCCATTCCGAGTTAATAAAACTAGAGGGCATAAAGCTTATTTGGCATGCCCGAACTCAACAGCTAAGGCCGTTCCGAGTTAATAAAACTCGAGGGCATAAAGCTTATTTGGCATTCCGGAACTCAACGGCTAAAGCCATTCCGAGTTAATAAAACTCAAGGGCATAAAGCTTATTTGGC
Source organism: Nicotiana tabacum (assembly GCF_000715075.1). Lineage (NCBI taxonomy): Eukaryota > Viridiplantae > Streptophyta > Magnoliopsida > Solanales > Solanaceae > Nicotiana > Nicotiana tabacum. The sequence continues at coordinate 111,565,964 of NC_134096.1, read as the reverse complement.
ATGCCCGAACTCAACGGCTAAGGCCGTTCCGAGTTAATAAAACTCGAGGGCATAAAGCATATTTGGAATGCCCGAACTCAACGGCTAAGGCCATTCTGAGTTAATAAAATGCGAGGGCAAAAAGCTTATTTGGCATGTCCGAACTCAACGGCTAAGGTCGTTCCGAGTTAATAAAACTCGAGGGCATGAAGCTTATTTGGCATGCCCGAACCCAATGTCTAAGGCCGTTCCGAGTTAATAAAACTCGAGGGCACAAAGCTTATTTGGAATCACCCGAACTTAACAGCTAAGCCCATTCCGAGTTAATAAAACTCGAGGGCACAAAGATTATTTGGCATGCCCGAACTCAACGTTTAAGACCGTTTCGAGTTAATAAAACTCGAGGGCATAAAGCTTATTTGGCATGCCCGAACTCAACGGCTAAGGCCGTTCCGAGTTAATAAAACTCGAGGGCATAAATCTTATTTGGCATGCCCGAACTCAACGGCTAAGGCCATTCAGAGTTAATAAAACTCGAGGGCATGAAGCTTATTTGGCATGCCCGAACTCAACGACTAAGGCCGTTCCGATTTCATAAAACTCGAGGGCACAAAGCTTATTTGGCATCGCACGAACTTAACGGCTAAATCCATTCCGAGTTAATAAAACTCGAGGGCACAAAGCTTATTTGGCATTGCTCGAATTTAACGGCTAAGGCCATTCCGAGTTAATAAAACTCGAGGGCATGAAGCTTATTTCGCATTGCCCGAACTTTACGACAAAGACCATTCCGAGTTAATAAAACTCGAGGGCATGAAGCTTATCTGGCATTGCCCGAACTTAACGGCTAAGGCCATTCCGAGTTAATAACACTCGAGGACATAATGCTTATTATTAGGGAAAAATCTTCGGTAACACCGAGCCCCTACAAAGCCTTAACACAAAGTAAAGACAAGGTTTGTTCGAACCTTCGAACATAACCTAATCATTTTATGCTAAGGCATTTCGACCTTTGCGAATACAAATAAAGCAAGGGAAAGATTCAAAAAACTATGAAAAGCCTTTTATATATATATATATATATATATATTAAAATCTCTTTACAAAGGCTAAATAGACCCGTTACATGTTATACAAAGTGCCTTGACAAAAAAATAGTACAAAAATTTTAAATGGCCTAATCTTCACCGGGGGCTGCGTCATCACCTTCGGGACCTTCTTCATCACCGGACTCGCCCGACTCTTCAGATGCCTTAGAATCCTCCTTGCGAAAAGCTAGCCTCTGAGCATTGGTTTCACATGTCTTGGCGTTCTCGATTTTGGTCAATACGTCGAAATTCTGAGCATGGACTCCCTCGAGGGTCTCCCTTTGGGATTCCCACCTCGCATGCTTCACCATGTTTTTAGCCTGCTCTTGGATAGCCTCGACATCAACTTTGAGTTGGGCCACTTTTTTATTAGCTTCGCTCCGGGCCGTAATAACTTCTTACTTGGCAGCCTCGAGCTCGTTGGCCAGATTCTCTTGACTAGAAACTGCCGAGCTTAGCTGAGATTGGAGTCCCTTAATCATTTTGGCCTGTGCCGAGTTCTTCTCCTTTGCAGCCCGAAGCTGAGCCTCAACAGAAGCCAACTATGTCCGGGTAGCCTCTTTCTCCGAGGCTAAGCGATCTATATTTTTTCTTCCATTCTTCGGTCTCGACTTTGACATCATCCATCTCCTCTCGGAGTTGCTTGATCACATCAAGTTTTTTTTAAACCTGCGGGCAAGGATCATTATCTACTAAGTCTGACTAATCATCACTAACTTCAAAACTATTCTTACCTGCTTGATCAGGTCAGAATGTTCCCTACGAGCCGCCTCCAGCTCAGCTTAAGATTTTTCATTAAGGAGCTTATAAGCATCCCTTTTTTTAGCAAACTCCCGAGTCTCGGCCTCAAGACGCTTGAACTCTTCCCGATTTCGGATAAAGGCCTCGTGATGAAGCACCGAGGCCTGCAAACTCAAAGGAAGATGTTAGGATTATTCACTATTAAATCTAAGTATATAATAAAAGGACATTCGAAGTTACCCAATTCAGCGCCTGTTGAGCTTCGTTGAACAGGCAAGGTGCTTCCACCTCATTCATTTTTGCTTGATCCTCTTCGATCACCAAACATCGAAGGTAACTAGCGACCCCCACCGGGGCAGAGAGAACCCAGGCGTCCTTCGAAACGGACATGAAGATTGAACGTCTCTGAGTAGAATCGACACTCGGAGCGAGGAACTGGTTTATTTATTTTGGGCTCGAGGAAGACCCGTTATCTCCCGAGGACAGTATCTTCCTTGGTACCGGTAAATCACCCAAACCGGTAACATCATCAGAAGCAGTGGAATCTAAGTTGTCGAAGAAATTATTAAAAGAATCGACTGCTCCTTGGGCCCCTTCGTCGAGGTGACCTTTCAGCGCATGGGCCTCGTTTATTATGGAATTCGTAAACGAAGGCGACCCAGAAAGGTCAATCACCCCAATCGCCTCCTTGGGGGCATTATCTTCTGACCGAGATACACCGGTTACGTTTTCTTTTTCGACCTCGCTAGATCGAGGCAAATCGGTCACTTCGGCCACTGTTTCTTCTACGGCCTCCATGGCTCGAGGCATTTCGAAGCCGCTTCTCATGTGGGCCACTAATTCAGAATTTTCTTCTTCCTCGGACTCATCCCTCAACCGATTGAGTGAGTCCGATGAAAGTTCTCGGGCGCTGGTTTTCTTAGGTTTCTGCGCAGGTCGCTTCCTAGGTCTTTTCCTTTCAGGGGCCGAGGGACTTAGAGCTTTTCCTTTCCTCTTCTCTTTGCCCTGCTTTGAAGCAGGAGGATCGACGTGTATATCATCGTCAGCTGATGGAGGCCTCATCTCGACGTCCTTTCCTAAGCCTACAAAATGAAAATATAACGGATCAGGGACTGATGATGAATAAATGAGATCAGATGTACTATTAGGGAAAAACCCTTACCATGATTACGTGCTTCCCATCGGCCCTTCGAGAGCTCACGCCACAAGCGTTCGGTATAAGGTCTCTGTGTTGAAATACCCTCGACCCACTCTTTAAGTTAGGGAACGGGGTTCGACATCTGGACAACAACTGCATCACATATCATCAATGAGAAACCAAACAGAATGAAAAGCAACAAAAGGAATACTGAAGGTAAAGTTAAACTTACATTTTATGTTCCATTTCTCAGGGAACGTCATATCTGCAATCGGTATTAAGTCCGAGGTTCTCACTCGAACAAGTCTACCTAACCAGCCCCGGTCTCGATCCTCATCGATACTCGAGAACAAGGACTTGGTGGCTCGGCGTGCAAGCTTAATTAATCCTCCTCGGTAAAGTCGAGGGCTGTACAGGCGCATGAGATGGTCGATGGTGAATGGACATCCCTCGACCTTACTCACAAAGAATCGAAGCAGAATAATGATCCTCCAAAATGAAGAATGTATCTGCCCGAGCGTCACATCATACCTTTTGCAAAATGCTATGATAATCGGGTCTAGAGGATCCAACGTGAAAGGGTAAGTGTAAATACTTAAGAAACCATCCACGTATGTGGTAATTGATTCTTCAGGGGTAGGAACCACTACGTGTTTGCCTACCCAGTTGCAATCCTCTTTAACTTTATCGAGGATGCTGTCCGAAATCGTACACATATACCTCGAGACCGGTTCACATCGACCCGGTACCATGGGCGTATTCTCAACCTTGAAGTCAGCCACAGTAGGGTACCTAGTAGGAATATATGATCTCAGAGGAGGTTCCTCAATAACAATATTAGAAGTGTTTTCAGAAGGTCTTGAAGAAGAAGGTGTTTCTTTTTGGGGAACAAACTTTGAAGTTTTTGCCATTTTTACGAAGGAAAGATATTGTTGATAAGGGGAAACTTTGAGAAAACTAGAAGATGAAGTCATTAGAACGCAAGAAGTATTTGAGCGTAAAAGTTCTAACAAATGGATTAAAGGGTATTTATAGGTTCCTCAAGCGGTGGTTCATCTCTGGAGGTAGCCGACCGTCAACTGACATACATTTAATGCCTCGAAGACCGGACTGACGGGACATTTCCACTATTCTTATCACCTACGCCATGTACCCGTCATCATGATTTATCGAAGTAAGGACCGAGGGTTCATATCGTTTTTAATCACTTACTCTCCAAAAAATGAGGGGACTATCTGTATACGGGTAGAACCGAGCTCAATGCTCGATCGAGGCATCTGAAATAATATGTCAAGGCTCGACACCTACATAAGAGATCAAATGTACCGATATAACTGAGCTCGATATCGAGGGTCAAAGTTCGAACAAGATCATCAGATTTGCCCTCGAGCTTATTGGGGGCACGACCGACCCCGCTTCTAACGGCCTCAAAGAAGAGCTTTACCCACTCACACAACAAGTATCCATGATTCTCGCCATTGACCAATCATTATTATAGAAATTACGGAATTAAGTCAAAAGGGGAGCCAACGGTCTACATAATTTCTTATAAAATTATATCTTAAAGGTTTCATCTCCTTGTATATATAGAAGGAATGGAGTAATTCATAGGACATTGTAACATACTTAAAAGAACAACATACTATCTTTTTTCAACTTTATTCATATTATTTTGGTTGCAATAATATTCTGGCATTATCTCTCCTAAATTGAAAGGAGGCTAATCCTACGAGGCTTAAGTTATTCAATCTGTATGGTTTGTATTCATTTTTCTATTTCCATATTAAATGTAATATCTCATTTTGTATCAAATTAGATCACATATCCTTGAAACCACGTATAAATTCAATTGTTATCCGATCTTTGGGGTAAACAAAAATATTTGACATTTTAGAAAAATAAGGAGCACGTGTGCGTATTAATCACATTCATTTTCTTCAACATTTATATATTTATTGGTGGAGTTTTTTCCAAAAACCCGCGTAAGATAACTCATTTAGGATATCGAAAGAAAAAATTGCAATTAGCTGATAGATAAACAAAACATTGAGTACTTGTAAACAAGTACATTTTGCAAATAAAGCTAACATCCCAATCCCAAACATTAATTTCTCATCATTAATTCTACTACTATTATAACTGCAGAATTTAGCTGCATAACAAGGTCTTTCACATGACTCATCACAACCAAACACTAACACAGCCAAAAAAAAAAAAAAAAACCCCCTCTCACATATAATTATATAAAAGTAATACTTAGTAACTTACTATCTAAGGGCATGCTCATTCATGTTATTTATGTAACATTTTTCTTTAACAGTAAGCAACACATTTCTTCTTGCAATCCATTGTACAGCCACCAGATCCACCACCATAACCATACCCTTTTCCCTTACTGCTGTATGATTTGAAACATTTTGCTGGACACCTAAGTTTTTTCCCTAAACATGGACCTTTATCCTTACACACAACAGTTGGTCTTATAATTCCACCTTTTGCATATCCACCTTTTGGGCCTCCAATTCCACCTCCATATCCTCCTCCACCAAATCCAGGTATATTAAACCCACCTCCAGGCCCAAAAATCCCCCCAAACGGCCCACCATCGTTATCGTTTCCATTCCTGGCTCCGCCTCTAACTGTTTTCTTGGTTTTTTCGACGTTTTCGGGGGTGTGTCTAGTAGCAAAGGAGAAAGTGGCTGTGATGAGCAAGAAAGCTAATAGAGTGAAGATGGTTATGGAGTTTTTTGTCTTCATTTTTTGTTTTTTGGCTAGGAGAAAGAGAGTAGAAGAATGAGTATTTATTATGGGAAAGAGGTGGAAAAGCATTGAAGAAAGGGAGATAGTTATAAGTGGATGGCAGTTGGGGATGCTTGCATGAAGACTTTATAAGAGTAGGGTGGGTGGAATTTAATACACAGCATTATATTATGGATATCGAGTATCCCTGTTTTACTGTGTGTTTTTAATGTGTGTTATGAGGTGTCAACATGTACATATATTTGTGTAGATGTAAGGGACTTGCCATCGAGTCGTGTGATAGGACAGTTAGGTTTCTTAATCCTTAACTAAAGGTTTTGAATTCGCATTTTGAAAATTAAGATTTTTTCTAATGAGAAGTGTTTTACCCCATTATGAGTTTAGTCAACCTGAATCTGAATTAATTGGATTATTTAGAGATTTGGTATGAAGTAGGGGAATATAGATGTGGAGCCATGGTAGACGATAGGGATGAGAATTGAAGAACAGAGTGGACTCTAAATTTGACACATTGGTGATGGTTGTGAATAGACCTAATAATAGTGCTCTTTCCCTACGAAAGGTAGAGAGTTAATTTCACATTACTATTAGAATAGACAAAAATAAAATATGGTTGAAATGAGTCAAAATAAAGGTTGATTAAGAAACATATATTTGTAATTCTCTATATTATAACTTTTATATATGAACTGCCCCCTTCAAATTTGTCCCCAATCTGTTATTGTTCAGATAGTTAAGCAATTCTTTTGTACTAATTTTTTAATTATTTGTTAAATTTGGAAACACGTTAGGGTACTCTATATCCCCACCACCACCCCAAAAAAAGATGGTGGTTTAGGTTGGAACTCTTTGAATTTATTGTGGCCAGAAAAGCCAACTCACATGAAATTGTCCGAATGATACTTCAGTATTCCAAACTTTATCTGATGTAACAATACTTGTCATACATTATTGATTTACTATAAAGGCAGTTTCTTAACGAAGCAAATCCCTAAAAACAATAATTTAAAAGACAGAAAACGAAAAATATATCAAAAGAGATTTGAACCTATAAGGGATAATTTATTTCCTTTATTTGGTTTAAAACTGAGATATAAAAAGAAAAACTTGATAATTAAGAGAATCCAACACCCTAACTATTACATTCCCACTTCAAAATCATTATAACAAAGTGCAGTTTTTTTTTGGAATAGAAGAGAAAGAAAAGGGAAAAAAACAAAAGAAATAGCTACATTGAGATGTCATCTTCAGCTAGTGAACAAGCTGAGGACCTTTGTTTGGAAGAAACTGCAGGTTACCATTTGGTCAGGAAATGCTCCAAAAACCCATTGGTACCATACAACAGTAATATAGGTTTTATAGGAATATAGAATGAGCCCCAAAATTAATGCATCTATACTCTTATACCTTTGGCTTTCTATCAAACTTAAAGTCAACAGTCGAAATCCTTTTCCATTCATTCCTTTGGCTTTATTATTTGTTTTTTACCACTTGCTTCCTTTTTGTACAATTTGAATTTGAATGAGAGTCGAAATCCTACAAATAACATAAAAACACGAGTTAGCTTCTAAAGTTTGTAATGTTGTACAAGTGATGAAGTATATAAACCAAAGCTAGATGTGAGGTCATGGACTAGAACTGGAAATGTGAGTCTAATTGCATATTAGAATGTCAAGTGTGATATCGACTTGTTGTAATTATTATTTTTAGGAGTAAAAGTAAATCATTTGTAAATTTCTGCGGTGACAGTTCCATTAAGAAGTTACAATCCGAACTGAAATGTTCAATTATAGTTATAAGTTACAACGATCGAAAAGGAGGAAGATGTGATTTATTTATATTTGCAACTGATGAGATATTCAGGAAAATCCACTCACATGGTTCAAAAGATAAATATAATATCTTGGAATTTCCTTCAGAGAAATCAATCTGCCTAAAAGTTGATTTTACTGTACAGAATGAATTCATGGTTCAACAATCAGTACCCAAAATTGCAGTATAATGCTATGATTTATTTATATTTGCAACTGATGAGCCTTATGCACACCATTTGACAACATTTGGGCTGAACATTTTTTAAGTAACATACAGTAGGTTAAAGGCTAGAGGAGTTCCAGCTAGCATCTACAGCCCGGATGATCTTTTCGTGTAGTTTGGCTCCAGCGCAAGCAATTATACCTCGATCAAGTCCTTCTAAGTATACGCCTTTGGAGAAGTCTAGCGGCCGCCCTCCTGCATCTGTCACCACACCGCCGGCTTCTTCAATGATAAGAACACCAGCTGCATGATCCCATATTTTCTCCTTGTAACCAGCCCTTGCAAATTTCATGAATATCTCAGCATCTCCTCGAGCTATGGCTGCATACTTCACCATGCTATATACACGTAATGGCTGGTTCCTGCAGTTGATATGCTGTCAGCAAGCTTTAAAAGACATCTGAATGCATGAACATATTACTTAAAGATGCAGAGTAATTTCCGTGAACACATTTGTAGCTGTCACGGGTAAAGAGTAACAGGAAATAGAGTACAAACGCTCAGAGAACTTGAAAGCAATCGTAAATATAGCATCTTCAAAGCTTTGTGCGCAGTGTTGTCAAAGGCTCAATTAAGGCGCGCTTAAGCCTAGAAGCTCAAGGTAGGCGCTTCGCCTTACCTAGACTGCACTTCGGTGTTGGCAAGGCACTAAGGCGTGCGCCTCATTGCCCAAAAGTTCTATCTTGCTAAGAGCGGTACTAAGCAACTAAGTTGCTCCGACACGACAGTTTAGGTGCCGCATCCGTGTCGACACGACACTAATATGGGTGTGGGTATGGGATCCATTCCCGATGTGGTCAAACAATTTTGGGTACTTTGACCACGACAGACGGAAAAACTTCGAGATGAGATACAATTTGATTTCCGAAATCAGAACCAAAACTTGGGTAAATTTGAAGAAAATAGCATACCTTGTCTAGGAAATCAATCCTTTACTTATCTATAACTTGAGAATAAAAAAGAAATTCACAATTTACAAGCTATAAGTAAGTATTCAACAAAATTTCACATAATTTAGAGATATTTTTATATTTTTAAATTATTTTTAATCGGATCCTCGCACCCGTATCCGTACTAGGATTCGTATCCCCGAATTTTAGAATTTACATCTCGAATGATCTGACCTTTAGATCCGTACCCGTGTCGGACACCCGCACCCGTGTCCGAGCAACTTAGCTAAGCAATAGATATGATTGGCAAAAGGATATATGAATTGTTAAAGAAATTATTCCGAATGAAGTTGTTACTTTTTCTTGCATTACATATAATATAATAACTTTTATTGGTGTACCTTTTTTAACTAAAGTCCATACTTTAATTACGCTTAACGCTTAATGCCTCGATAGACCTAGAATGCTTTTTAACGCTTTTCGTCTTTGACAACACTATTTGTGCGTTGTCTTTAAGTCAAGGAGATTAGCTTTGGAATACAAGAGAGAATTCTGAGAGATACTTACCTAAGTCCAACACTATGGGCCAGTCCTGCTGTGAATGAATGGCTTGAATTTGCTATCTCAACTGGTTCACAAAAGGTAGCCAATGCTGGATTATCTATGGAGGAGACTTTGATTTGCTTTGCAGAGTTTGGCCACACAAAGTTCTTTTCTCCATACAGTAATGGTTGCATCCAAGCCTTGCCGCCACCTTTCCTTGCATAAAGTACAGAACCTCTATCCCCAGATACAGATGTTTGGGAGGTCAACCTAGATAAGATTCTCCGATAACCATTTTGATAACTAAGCCATTCCTTCTTCATAGGGTAATTTGGACACCCGAGAACCCCAAGCACAGGTTCTCCATCTTCTATCAATGCCAAAGCAATGGCATATTGATCTCCACGTACAAAACCCAATGTTCCATCAACAGGATCCAGTACCCAAAACTTGCTACCTCTGGCGCCGGCCAAGTTGCACCGACTTATGGCCGCAAGAACAGATTTAGCATCAAGATCAGTACCAGGACCTTTCAGTCCAAAACGGGGTGCATCTGCTAGACACTCATTCACGGTTCTCACTACTGCTTCTAACAGGCCAACCGAGCTAGGCTTCGAAAGAACTTCCACATCTTCTTCAGCAACAATAGCTACATTCTCACTGCCAAAAGCCTCGGATAGTACCCAGCTGACAATTGCTTGGACACTCCAATCTAACAAGATCAAGATTAGCTGATCTTAGCATTTTGAGAACAAAAAGAAGATGTTGCAGTTTTCCTCAAGAAAATGGCTAATGCACCATCATCTTGGAAATGCACTCTTGAAGTGTCAAAAAGCTTATGACACAAACCAGAGCATGGCATCAGCAAATGAAGCCTAATCTTTTCAAGTTCTTAGAGCATTGGACCACAATTGCAGCTTATGCTACAAGGATTCTTAAGTCGAACTAGTGTGACATGGGTTAGGAACTTCATGCAGAGTTTCAAACTACAATAAAAATTGACATGAAGTAGACGTATCCATACTGGGTACTTCCCCACTCTTATTAGAATCGCACCTTAAATGATTTCATGCAACACAGGTTGCAGCTTGAAAGTGACAGATGCATTTTTAGATATAAAGCAATTGATGCCCAAACATTAAATTTTCTGCAGTCTGAGCCTGGGATATTTTATAATTCTGATTCTAGAATTCTCTTATCAACATATCTCGTTTGAAAATTATGTTCTTCCATTGTCAGTGTGTCTAACTTTGATAGCATAAATTCAGTCTATCATCATCAGCAGATTTTCATACTATAATTCATAAGAAGATAAATAATAACAGTAATATTGAGTTTACTACTGTCTCTCTTAAATTTTTCATAGAACACATATTACTTCTTTGAGTTGAAGACAACTGGACTTAATAAGCAGCTATGATTATCAAACTGTTCCTTTCACGATGGCCACATTTGGAGAACATCTGGTTGCCTCAATGTTGTCTGGTGACTTTTTGATTTATGTTAGTTTCCTTGAAACTTGGTGAAGTGACAAGAGGATGACAAAAGAAAGAAGACAATCATATGCATTTATTCATGGATTTTGATAACTAAATGATCATATATGAGTATAGCACAACATTTTTGTTGTTCCTCTTTTGGCTCTTCTTAATATCTGTCGACATACGTATTTGGATGGATCGGCCAGTCACCATAGAGCGAAAGCTCTCAATGACCTTGTAACGTGAAGTTATACCTTTCGCTCAAAGACTGCTTTATTAAAAGTCTACAAGATGTACAACATAGACTGATACATAGTACCTAGCGCACTATGTTGTCTTGAATCTTGCTACATTGCAAGCTCTAAAACCAATATACTTGAAAATTAGACCGGTTTAGTATGCTTTGGCTTCTTTGCCTTGCTTTAAATTCCAGACAACTTCTAAAGCAGTACAGAAAACCAAAAACAGTATGTTCCATTCCACCAGGAAAAAACATGATTTGGCTAGAGTCCCAAAAAAATATTGAATGCAATTCAAATATGATCCTGAGCTTAGATAAAAAACAGTCACTAAATGGATGTGTCCCTTACCATCAATTTGAGAAAATGATACCGGAAAGTCATTTCTTTTTACCATAGTACATATGTAGCAATAGTTTTCATGAAACAGACCATCAAACTGTAACCATGCCAAAGTAATCCTCAGCAATTTGCATAATTTTACCACAAATTAAACACTAAAAGATCAACGTACCCCTATGCTCTATTGATTAGTATTTTCTCCCTGGATTAAATGTACCAAAATACTGTTATCTTCTCTAAGCATTGTATCCAAAGGTTGCATCTTTTAGCCATAATTAAGATGCTAAATGCCACTACAGAAAGTTAACCCCCTTTCAAATTGAACTATTATCATACTTAAAATTCATTTTCAAGTATCTATCAAAGAATCCAAATCAACAGCACCCAAAATGATTACTTAAAAAGACGCAACCTTTTCCCTTTTCCCAAATTCATCTCTACAACTCAATTCACAAGTACAATCCTAGAATTGTCCCACGCTCATTTCAAAAAATAAAACAATAAAATAAAAACGTAACAACACAAGATAAAAGGATAAGGCATGCCTAATTACAAGTTAGCAAAAGCATAAGAATGGAAAAAGAATTACCAGCAATTGTGACGGGGGAATTATCTTCCTTAGAATGGACTTGTTCAGAGGTTTTAGAGAGCAAATTATCTTGAACTCTCTGACAAAGCAAGCAAGCCATATGTACAGCTCTTACTGCAATTTCCAGTTCTTTACAATACCCCTCTGGAATATCAGTTGAGCTAACTTCCAATTTACAATCTTCATCCATTGTAGATAGAAAATTGGTTTGACTACAACACTGAGAAAGAGAAATGGTTTGGTTAGTAAAACCAAAGCGAGAATTTTTCTTCGAAGAGAAGGAGAGAGTTCCTAGTATTTGGTTTTTGGGAAAAACATCATTAAACTTCCTAGAATGGAATAAAGTATGCGGGACTTTGATTGGAAAACTAGTAGCAGTACAAGTATAAGACATAATTGTTGGGATTTTTATAGATCAAGAAAGTAACACGCAGCCACTGTCTCATTCGCAAAGCGCAGAGCATATATGTGGTGAATTTTTTGGTTTCAATGATTAGTCTTGAATAACAATGACTTTTTTAGCGGACTCAAATTGCTTATATATATAGTCATAGACTCCTGGGCCCGAGGCGTTTGAGATCACATCAACAGCACCCCCAAAACAAAGTTTTAGAAAGACATTTATGAGAATATCTTTAGAATTAAATTTAATAATATTTCATTTTGAACAAGGAATTTAACATCTTTTATATGTCCTTTTTTGCCCCTTCCCCATCCCATTTCCCGAAAAAAATTATTTGGTGTGTGACACTAGTCATGCGGAATCTCTTTTTTGTCTCACAATTTTGTGCACCATATTCCAATTTTATACAATTGCAGGAAAGCGTATTCTTTATTGGTCACAAGTCACAACCATCATAGATTCGGCAGTAAGAACTAACAAGGTCTGCATTTGATTACGCCTGTGATTTCTTTGGGTTGTCCACTCGGTCAGTAATACTAATTTTGTTAATCGTTTGTCTTTTCTATTGTGAGTAAATGAAATACGTGTTGGGTTTAAGTTTGCGGTTATAATAGAGTGAATGGAAAATGAAATTTTGAATTTCATTTTGACAAAGGGACATTATCCCATATTGGAGGAGTAAAAGAGTTTTGATACATACAATTGCACGTCTTCTAGTCCTTAAAGAGTTAAGAAGAAGGCATATCTCGCGCCGTCGTCGCTCGGCTTGGCTTTGGCTTCGGATTTGGTCAAATGATCTAATAGAATTTAAATTTGGCGGTTTGCATAAATGACCCATTTTGAGTTGCAGCCTTACATAAATACATGATCTTTCCCTCAGATTTTCCTTACGAAAATTCTGATTTTTCCGGGTTTGAAGTACCGCTACACCAGTGAGGGTAATCTGTTCTATCATGGGAGGAAATAATTTTAAATCTCGGTTACTAGGAGGAGATTAAGTTCCTTAAGGGAACACTGTAAATTCAGTGGGCTCGGATTAATTTCTATTTTTCTACATTTCTAGTTTTTACGTTGATACTGATTTTTTAATATATTTTCGAATACAGATTACTAACAAGCTTAAGGAACTTAATCCTTTTTTGTTTTCTGTATTCATCTTATATTGTGTTTGTGGGAGACTAATTCTAGTAATTTCTACTCTCATTTTGGACTTCGAATTTTCTACTCCTTGGTTGAGATTAAAGTCCTTGGGACTTTCTACTTAATTACGAGATTAAAATCTTTGTGTTTTTTTACTCGATGTGTATTCGGTTTGAAGATATAAAATCTTCATCATGGTATTTAATTTATTTATGTTAAAGTTTATTCGGTTCGAAGATTTTAAATACTTTACCGTTAATTAATTTTGTTTATGTTTTGTGACTAACAGAAATGATAGAAGAAGGAACCCCCGTGGTTGGCTCTACGAGCAATTTTTCTACTTCCAGTCGTTTTATGCTACCCCCGGATTCGGCGAAAAAGCTCGAAAAAAATTTCGGGCTTGATTTCAAATGTTGGTAACAAAAGATGTTCTTCTATTTGAATACTTTGAGTCTACATAAGTTCATCAAGGAGGACGTTCCGGTTTTATCGGAATTAACTCTTGAAAATGAACGTTATATTGTGACTGAGGCATGGAAGCACTCAGATTTCTTATGCAAGAATTACATTCTTAGCGGACTGGAGGATGATCCTTACAATATCTATAGTAATGTGAAAATTTTGAAAGAACTATGGGATGCATTGGAAAAGAAGTATAAAATCGAGGATGCCGGTTTGAAGAAGTTTGTTGCAACTAAATTTTTGGACTATAAGATAATAGACAACAAGCATGTCATTACACAAGTTCAAGAGCTGCAAGTTATAATTCATGATCTCCTTGTTGAAGGTATAATCCGAGTTAATGCTTCTGTTAAAAGTATTAATTTTGTTACTAATTACAAATTTTTTAATTGAAGGTTTGTTTATCAATGAGGCATTTCAAGTTGCAGCAATGATTGAGAAGTTGCCTCCTTTATGGAGGGACTTTAAGAACTACTTAAAACACAGTCGTAAGGAGATGAAACTCGAAAATCTCATTGTTCGATTGAGGATCGAAGAGCACAATAAAGCTGCAGAAAAGAAGACACGTGAAAACTCAATAATTATGGGAGCAAATATTGTTGAGACTGCTCCAACTAATCCGAAAAAGAGAAAGAAGTCTTCTGGACCAAAGAACTATCCCAGCAAGAAGAAATTCAAGAGAAACTGCCACAACTGTGGAAAGCTTGGACACAAAGCTGCAGAATGTTGTGTTTCAAAGAAAGAGAAGAAAAAGGGTCAAGCAAATATGGTTGAAACAAATGATGATGTTGATGACTTGTACGCTATGTTGTCTGATAACTTAGTGGAAAATTCTAAAGAGTGGTGGATTGATTGTGGAGCCACACACCATGTTTGTGCTGTTAAAGAAACATTTGCTATATGCTCCCGCTGGACCCGACGAGACCATTTTTATGGGAAATTCTGTAATGGCCAAATTTGAAGGTTATGGAAAGATATTCCTGAATATGACCTCTAGCAAGGTGGTGACTCTGAACAACGTTTGTCATGTTCCTGAAATAAGGAAGAACTTGTATTCTATTTCACTTTTCGTCAAAAACGATTTTAAATGTGTTTTTATTTTAGACAAAGTTGTAATAAGTAAGAACGGGGTGTACTTGAAAAAGGTTACCTTACTGAGAGCCTTTTCAAACTGAATGTAATAGTTGTTAACAATAATAAAATTTCAACTTCTTCTTACTTACTTACGTCAAATGATTTATGGCATTTACGTTTAGGACATGTCAATTATAGAACCTTGCGAAAAATAATTAATTTGGAAGTATTGCCTAAGTTTGAATGCGGCAAATCAAAATTTCAAATATGTGTGGAATCTAAGTATGGTAAACAACCTTATAAGTCAGTTGAAAAGAATTCAAATCCTTTAGACTTAATTCACATAGATATTTATGACATAAAGTCAATACCATCTCACGGTAGAAAGAAATTATTTCACAATTTTTATTGACGACAGTACTCGATGTTGCTATGTTTACTTACTTAATAGTAAAGATGAAGCAATCTATGCATTCAAGCAATACAAAAATAAAGTTGAAACACAATTTAACAAGAAAATCAAAATGAAAGAAGTGATAGAGGTAGTGAATACGAATCTCCTTTTGAAGAAATATGTTTAGAATATGAAATTATTTATCAAACAACGACCCTAATACGCCCCGATCTAATGGGATTGCTAAAAGAAAGAATCAATTATTAAAGGAGATGATGAACGCTTTGTTGATAAGTTCTGGTTTGTCACAGAACTTTGGAGGGGGGTGGGGGGTGGGGGAGCATTCTTACGGCTAACCGGACACTAAATCGAGTACCCCATAGCAAAACGCAATCCATTCTATATGAAAAATAGAAATGAAGGAAGCCCAACTTGAATTATTTTAAAATGTAGGAGTGTTTGGCAAAAGTGTAAGTTCCTAAACCCAAAAGGGTAAAGATAGGAGCGAAAATCGTTGATTGTGTTTTCCTAGGATATGCAACCAATAGTAAAGCATATTGATTTCTAGTTCATAAATCCGAAAATCCCAACATTCATAATAGTACAGTTATAGAATCAGATAATGCTGAATTCTTCGAAAATATATATCTGTATAAAAAGGAGTGTGAGTCGATTGGTGAAGGATCTAAACGACCTCGGGAAGAAACAAAAGAAAGTATGTATAATCAGGAGGATCCAAGACGTAGTAAACGTCAAAGAACGTCTACTTCATTTGGACCAGATTTTGTGACTTTCTTATTGAAAAATGAGCCTCGAACATTTAAAGAAGATATGTCTTCTTCCGAATTATTATTTTGGAAAGAGGCAATCAATAGTGAAAAAGAATCCATACTTAACAACCATACATGGGAATTGGTTGATCTTCTTCCAGGCAATAAATCGTTGGGTTCTAAATGGATTTTTTAGAGGAAAATAAAAGATGATAGTACTATTGACAAATATAAGGCAAGACTTGTGGTCAAAGGGTATAGACAACGAGAAGGTCTTGATTATTTTGATACATACTCTCCGGTTAGAAAAATTATGTCCATACGAACGTTAGTAGCATTAGCTGCGGTATATAGTCTTGAAATTCATCAAATGGACGTTAAAACGACATTCTTAAATGGAAATTTGGAAGAAGAAATTTACATGGAATAACCTGAAGGGTTTGTGGTTCCAAGTAAAGAAAAGAAGATATGTAGACTTATTAAGTCACTTTACGAACTAAAATAAGTACCTAAACAATAGCATGCGAAATTTGACCAAACAATATTGTCAAATGGTTTTAAGATAAATGAATGTGATAAGTGCATGTACATTAAAAATGTTCCAAATTACATAATCATTATTTTCTTATATATGGATGATATGCTGATAATAAGTAATGATATTGCCAACATAAATACGACTAAGCGTATGCTAACTAGCAAGTTTGATACGAAAGACTTGGGAGTTGCCGATTTAATTCTAGGTATTAAGATCCATAAGACTCCTCAAGGTCTGGCATTTTTGCAATCTCATTACATTAAAACAGTACTTGAAAAATTCAAGCACTTAGATTTTAAAGTGACAAAGACTCCAATTAACGTGAATCTTGCATCTGCAAAGAACAAAGGCCAAAGCATATCACAATTAGATTATGCTTGTGTGTTGGAATGTTTAATGTATATCGTGAATTGTACTCGACTATATATAGCTTGTGCTATAAGTAAATTGATTCGATATACGAGTAATCAAGGTCAATCTCATTGGATGGCGATGAAACGAGTTTTGGGATATATAAAATATACCCAAGACTTTACTTTGCTCTATAGTAATTATCCTGTGGTGATTGAGGGATACTGTAATGTAACTTGGATCACCGGTTCAACTGATTCTAAATCCACAAGTGAATATATATTCACTATTGGTGGAGGAGCGATATCTTGGAAGTCGTCCAAACAAACTTGTATTGCCCGCTTTACAATGGAGGCTGAGTTCATAGCCTTAGATAAAGCCGGTAAAGAAGCTGAATAGCTCTGAAATTTCTTGGAAGATATTCCCTTTGGGCCCAAACCGTTGGCATCAATATATATACATTGCGATAGTCAAGCGGCGATTGGAAGGACTGGGAGCGTTATGTATAACAGTAAATCTCGTCATATACGACGAAGACATAAAACCGTTAGGCAGATACTCTCTAGGGGGATTATTACAATTGACTACGTAAAGTCAAGCGATAATGTGTCAGATCCGCTTACAAAAGGCCTAACTAGAGAGGTATTTGAAAGATCATCAAGGGGAATGGGACTATGGCCGAGGACAAGTCATTGTGGTGATAACTTTACCTAGAAGACTGCATATCCCAAGATCTAGGTTCAAGGAGATCAAACAAAGTTATTAATGACGGTTCAACATTGTTAACTAAACTTTTTGGTCCATTCTCGTTATGAGACAATGTTCAGTACCAAGGATATAACATTAAAATATTTTAATGGTTTCTAAATTTGATACGGAGTATATCAAAGAGTGTATCTATGGGATGACACATTTAGGAATCACCTATGTAAGTATGAAGTGTTAGCCGCTTCAAGAAGAATTTTGTAAGGCTAGTTCTCTACGCACTTATGAAACTAGGCGGTGTTCATGGCTGAAACAAACACAATAATGAGAACCAAAGACGGTTAAGAGTTGATTGTGTGACTTATGGTTGTCTAGGTATACACCAAAGTTCGACGGTTCAAAGATATCAAATCTACTGATTGACCGAGTATATCCGACATAAGTTCACTACGGAAAGTTCAAAGGGAAACCTACTTATCTAGATGCGATTAATTCTTGCTTGTAAATCACATAGTTTTTCATACATATTCCCGTGACATAGACATTCCCCATTCATGTGGGGGATTGTTGGGTTTAAGCTTGTTAGAGCTTAAAACAAAGTGAATGAGAAATGTAGGGAAAATAAAAATTTGAATTTTTCTCTTTGACAAAGGGACATTGTCCCATATTAGAGGAGGAAAAGAGTTTTGATGGGTATATATACAATTGCACTTCTTCTAGCTCTTAAAGAGTTGAGAAGAATGCAAGTCTCGCGCCGTCGTCGTCGCTCGCTCGACTTCGGCTATTTATTTGTTAATATTAAGATTAATGTAATATTAATTTAATCCAAATTGCCCTTTTTTGTAACGGTAAATTATTTTTTCTCCGTTTTGAATTTCCCGTTAGAATTTAAATTTTGCGGTTTGCGTAAATGGTTATTTTATAAAACAGCCATTTTGAGTTGCAGCCTTACATGAAGAGTTGCAACTCTTCAGTATTACCCAATGTTTTGGCTATAAATACATGATCTTACCCTCGGGTTTTCTTTACAAAAATTCTGATTTCTCCTCCTTGGTTCTGCATTGTTTTAACAGAAAGAAAGCAGTAAGTGTGATTTGCTACCGACCTTTGAGTTCGTTGGTCACTGGGGTTTGAAGTACCGCTACACCAGTGAGAGTAATCCGTTCTATCCTGGGAGGAAATAATCCTAAACCTCGGGTACTAGAAGAAAATTAAGTTCCTTAAGGAAATACTGTGAATTCAGTGGACTCGGATTAATTTCTGTTCTTCTACATTTCTAGTTTTTACGTTGCTACTGATTTTTGAATATATTACTAACGATACATTACACCATAGTACTAACAAATCTCAATGTTAAAAACAAAACATTCTTAAATTGGAAAGTATTTCGGTTAGCCTGAATTTTTACGACTTATAGAAACAAAGTGATGTGTTTTCTGATATTATGATTATTTATCGTAGACTCGTGTACTCTCCATTGCTCCAAATAACCATTCTAGTTTAGTAATGTCTCTTGGAAGTAAAAACTGGATCTTGAATTCCAAACATTATGCCGTTTGAATTTAATTTATTTTTTTCGCCAATATTTTGGATTTTGAGAAGAAAAACGTTGTTAGATGTTTTTATTTTTAATCAGAACATTTTTTTTTTCATTTCCAGAAAATATCCGGTCGTTAATTTGGAGTTGGATACTCAATTTTTTTACATTCAAACCTCTCATAATAGCCTCATTTGTTCCGATATTTTTTTGGCTTTTATAGTGAATGTTTATCATATACTTATAACAGTATTTGACATTTAAATATTTTTTGGCTGTTATAGATAAAACTTATCCAAAAATCAATTATTTTTCTTTTTTTAATGTTACACATAAAAGATAAAAAAAAATCTTCAAATTTAAAATCTCATAGGATATGCATATTTCACTAGGTATATATAGAAGAAAGTTAATACATTATTAATAAATTCATAACTAAATGTACAAAGATTTAAACTCTAAGGCACACATTTTAAAATTACTAGGAAAATAAATGCTTTGAAGGTTGATGGAATAACTTTGTAATTGTAGCTGTTTCATAGATTTTATTCTCTTACTACCGATATAACGCTTGAATTGGCGAATATTCGTGTCTAAATTTTCAGCAAAAAGATATCCAATGGAACATATATCATGTGCATATCTTCAAATCTTATGTCTTATGCAAGATAGAAACTTTGTTCAATGAAAAAGATTGTGTGCATATTTTTAGAATTATTATTAGTAATCTTAAAGATTGTATATAGCTGTTATATAGGGATAATTTTACAAAGAGTGTTCTGTTATAAATATGGATGTTGTTGTTATAGGTAAAACTGTCACGACCCCAACTTTCCTCCGTAGGATGTCGTGACGACACCTAATCTCTAAGACCAGGTAAGCCTAACAACATGCGAATAAATGAAATAACAACTTTAAATCTCGAAGCATCAACTGAATAAAATGAAAACTACAGCTCAATATAAGTACAACTCCCAAAGCCCGGTAAGAAATACGTCACAAGCTCTAGATACAATGTTGCACAATCCTGTACATCACCCTCTATCCATAACATAAGAAACAAGGAAAAGACGGAATAGAGGGGACTCCAAGGCCTGCGGACGCGAGCAGGTGAACCTTGAAGTCTCCGATAAGCAAGTCACTCCACACACAAACACCGAGGCTAATAAAATGTACCTGGATCTGCACAAAATATGTGCAGAAGCGTAGTATGAGTACACTACAACGATATCCAGTAAGTGCCAAGCCTAACCTCGGTAGAGTAGTGACGAGATCAAATCAGGGCCCTACTGAGAGTAATAAGAAACAAGGCAGAAAGTATAATGATAAATTAAAAGGACAGGGAAGTGAAACAATAAGAATTTACGGAATGTAATAACATGGAATCAAAGAAAGCAAATACAACATGAAAGGGAGCATGAATCTTACAAGTTAAGGAAAACAACAACAAACAATGCATCAAATAAAGGAAATCAATAAGGGCACTCCCGAGGTACCGCCTCGTAGTCCCAAAAGTAAATATCTCACAATCTTTCCTTATACCACCCATGCGTATCAATAACCACAATGGCATGGCAGAAACCTCGTGCAAACAACAACAACCGCACGACAGAAACCTAGTGCAGCAATAACAACCGCACGGTAGAAACCTTATACCACAATAACAACTGCACGGTAGAAACCTCGTGCCACAATACCAACTGCACGACAGAAACCTCGTTCCACAATAACAACCGATCACCTCAACAAAAATCACGAAAACCAAAACTTAACAACTGAAATAATGATATTTAAAAGATAGCAATTTCAAGTAAAGGATCCTACAGTTTAATAACGATTATGGAATCAAGAAAAACAAGAAATTCAACTAAGCATGTAGTACAAGCTGTAAATAAGAGGTAAGGAAAATAGACATGTGAATTTAGGCTAAACATGATGAATATACATACTACGGTAACTCAGTTAAGGCATAAAAAGGAAACTACTTAGCTAAAATCGGAATTTTAATATTTAGCCCGTGTACGCACTCGTCACCTCACTTACTCGCCCCTCACATATCACAAATTGTCACAACAATACCAAATTCTAAGAAAAATTTCCCTCACATAAGGTTAGACAAGTCACTTACCTCAAACCACGCTCAATCAATCAATTAGAATGCCTTTCCCTCGATTTTCCAACTCCGAATGGCTTGAATCTAGCAAAAATAATTTCATACTATAAATATAACTATAGAAAACTAATTTAAATAATGAAATAATGATTTTAGCTTAGAATTAAAAAATTGCTCCAAAGAGTCAACCCGGGACCACTTCTCGGAACCCAACAACAGTCACAAAATCCAGAAGCCCATTCAACCACGAGTCCAACCATGCAACATTTACCAAAATCCGACACCAAATCGTCACTCAAATCCCCAATTTAAACTCTCCAAATCCCTAGCCTCAAACTCCAAAATTATACCTCAAAACCACACAATCTAGGTGGGAAAATCAATGGGAAAACATAATTATTGAGTAAAAATAACCACAAGTGACTTACCTCAAGAATCCCTTCGAAATCCCTCTCAAAAATTGCCTAATCCTGAGTTTGAAATGTTCAAAATGAAGAAAATCACGGAACCCTCGATTATAACCTCTCTGCCTAGCACTTTTCGCATTTGCGGCCTAAGAAGCACTTCTGCGATGCAGCACCTGCGGAAAAACTATCGCCGGCGCGGAAAACACTTAAGACCAGAGGTTTAGATTCTACGGTCAATAGCTCGCGCCTGCGAGCCCGCTTTCGCGAATGCAATGTCGCACCTGCGACTACTGGCGCCTCTGCGCACCTGCCATCGCATAAGTGAAGGCACTTCTGTGTATAAATTCTCGCTTCTGCGACCACTGCTGGGCAAGGCCAGCTTCGCATCTGCGACTCAAAGCTTGCTTATACGAGTCCTCACTTGCGTCCAATCCCACCGTAGGTGCGATGACACCAGAAGATGGGAGTTTCAGTAATTGCACAAGTCCAAAATGTGATCCGATCACGGTCCAACAAGTTCTAGAATATCATACGAACTTAGTCGAGCCTTCAAATCACATCAAACAATGCTAAAACCACGAATTGCGCATCGATTCAAGCCTAATAAACTTGTGAACTTCTATCTTCCACATCCGATGCCGACACCTATCAAATCATCGTCCGATTGACCTCAAATTTTGCACACAAGTCCTAAACGACATTACGGACCTTCCAACTTCCGGAATCGAAGTCCAACCCCGATATCAAAAAGTTCACTCCCGGTCAAACTTTTTAAAAATGTTTCAACTTTCGCCAATTTACACTGAAACGATCTACGGACCTCCAAATCAACATTCGGACACACTCCTAAGACCAAAATTACCATACAGAGCTATTGGAACTGACAAAACTCCATTATGTAGTCGTCTTCACTCAAGTCAAACTACGACCAACTCCTGCCACTTAAACTTCTAGTTTAGGGACTATGTGTCCCTTTTCACTCTGAAACAGAAAACCACCCCCCCGGCAAGTCATGTAGCCACAGTATAACACAGAGAAAGCAATAAATAGGGGGGTCGATGCTAATACACTCAAAACGACTGACCGGGTCATTACATCCTCTCCCTTTTAAAATAAACGTTCGTCTTCGAACGAGTATAGAGACATAGCTGAAGTGGTGAAAAGATGAGGATAACGGCTGCGCATATCATGCTCGGTCTCCCAAGTCACCTCCTCGATTGGCTGACCCCTCCACTGGACCTTAACTGACGCAATGTTCTTCGACCTGAACTTCTAGACCTACCTGTCCAAAATGGCTACCGGCTCCTCAACATAAAATAGATCGTTGTCCAACTAAACTGAGCTGAAGTCGAACACATGAGACGGATCACCGTGATACTTTTAAAGCATAGAAACATGGAACACTGGATGAACTGCAGCTAGACTAGGTGATAGTGCAAGTCTGTAGGCCACCTCTCCAACCCTCTCAAGAATCTCAAAAGGTCCGATATACCTAGGGCTCAACTTGTCCTCCCCAACCATGAATGCAACGTCGCGAACCTTCTGATCTGCATAACTCTTCTGTCTGGATTGGGATATACGAATTCGATCCTGAATCAATTTAACCTTTTCCAAGGCATCCTGAACTAAGTCTGTACCCAATAGTCTAGCCTCACCCGGCTCGAACCAACCCATTGGGGACCGACACCGTCTACCATATAAAGCCTCATACGGGGCCATCTAAATGCTCGACTGGTAGCTGTTGTTTTAGGCAAACTCCACAAGCGGCAAGAACTGATCCCAAGAACCCCTAAACTCCATCACACACACACACGAAGCATATCTTCCAATATCTTAATAGTGTGCTCGGACCGTCCGTCCGTTTGAGGGTGAAATGTTGTGCTCAACTCCACTCGACTACCCAAGTCATGTTGTATATCTCTCCGGAACCACAATGTAAACTGCATACCCTGGTCAAAGAGGATAGATACCGACACGGTATGAAGCATGACAATCTTGCGAATGTAAATCTGAGCCAGCTGCTCTGAAGAGTAAGTGGTCACCACTAGAATGAAATGAACCGACTTGGTCAGCCTATCCACAAATACCCAAACTGCATCGAACTTCCTCTGAGTCCGTGGGAGTTCAACAACAAAATCCATAGTGATCCGCTCCCATTTCCACTCGGAAATCTCTAGCTTCTAAAGCAATTCACCTGGCCGTTGATGCTCATACTTCACCTGTTAATAATTTAGGCACCGAGCCACATACTCCACTATGTCCTTCTTCATTATCCTCCACCAATAATGTTGCCTCAGGTCATGATACATCTTCGCGGCACCTGAATGAATGGAGTATCGCGAACTGTGAGCCTCCTGGAGAATCAACTCACGCAAGCCATCTATATTGGGCACACATAGCCTGCCCTGCATCCGTAATACACCGTTATCTCCAATAGTGACCTCCTTGGCATCGCCGTGTTGAACCATGTCCTAGAGGACGAGCAGGTGGGGGTCGTCATACTGACGCTCTCTGATACGATCATAAAGAGAAGACCGAGAAACCACACAAGCCAAAACTCGGCTCGACTCAGAAATATCCAATCTAATAAACTGGTTGGCCAAGGCCTGAACATCTAAGGCTAATGGTCTCTCTGCTACCGATAGATATGCTAAGCTACCCAAACTCTCCGCCTTGTGACTCAAGGCATCGACCACAGCATTGGCCTTCCCGGGATGATATAAAATGGTGATATCATAGTCCTTAAGCAACTCCAACCACCTCCGCTGACGCAAATTAAGATCCTTCTGTTTTGAACAGATATTATAGACTCTGGTGATAGTTGTAGACCTCATAAGGGACACCGTACAAGTAATGCCGCCAGATCTTCAAGGCATGAACAATAGATGCTAACTCGAGGTCATGGATATGATAGTTCTTCTCATTTAACTTCAGCTGTCTAGACGCGTAGGCAATCAACCTACCGTCATGCATCAACATCGCGCCGAGACCAATGCACGATGCATCACAATACACCGTATAGGACCCTGAACCAGTAGGCAGTACCAACACTGAGGCTGTAGTCAAGGCAGTATTGAGCTTTTGAATCTCCTCACACTCCTTGGTCCACCTGAACGGAGCACCCTTCTGGGTCAGCATGGTCATAAGTGTTTCAATAGACGAGAAACCCTTTACAAATCAACGGTAATACTCCGCCAAGCCAAGAAAACTCCAGATCTCCATAGCTGAGGACGGTCTGGGCCAACTTTGCACTGCTTCAATCTTCTTTGGATCTACCTTGATCCCCTCACTCGATACTACATGACCCAAAAATGCCACTGAATCTAACTAGAATTCACACTTCGAAAATTTTACATAACTTCTTTTTTCTCAAAGTCTGAAGCACAGTCCTCAGGTGCTGAAATACTTTGTTCATCAAGTGCATGAATGCTGCTGGGGCGTTGGTCATCCCAAAAGATATTACAAGGAACTCGTAATGACCATACCGAGTCCTAAAGGCAGTCTTTAGAATATCTGGCTCCTGAATCTTCAATTGATGATAGCCTGAACGCAAGTCAATTTTGGAAAACACTCTGGCACCCAGTAACTGATCAAATAGGTCATAAATATGAGGAAATGGATACCTATTCTTCATTGTAACCTTGTTCAACTGGCTATAATCAATACACATGCGTATAGAACCATCATTCTTCTTTACAAACAAGACTGCAACACCCCAACGCGACACACAGGGCCGAATGAAGCCCTTATCAAGCAGCTCCTGCAACTGCTCCTTTAACTCTTTCAACTCTGCTGGGACCATACGATTGGGTGGAATAGAAATGGGCTGAGTGCCCAGTAACAAATCAATACCAAAGTCGATATCCCTATCGGGCGGCATGCCCGAAAGATCCGCTAAAAATACATCTGGATAATCTCTCACTACCATAACTGACTCCATGGTAGGAGTATAAACACTGATATCCCTCACGAAAGCTAAATAAGCATTACACCCCTTCTCAACCATACACTGAGCCTTTAGAAATGAGATAACTCTGCTAGGAACATAATCTAAAGCACCTCTCCACTCTATCTGTGGTAATCCTGGTATAGCCAGCATCACGGTCTTGGCATGACAATCAAGAATAGCATGATAGGGCGTCAACCAGTCCATGCCCAAAATAATATCAAAGTCTACCATATTGAGTAACAATAAATTGGCTTTGGTCTCAAAACTATCGAGAACAACTAAACACAACCGATACACACAGCCAACAACAATAGAATATCTCACAGGTCTAGACACATAGACATGAGAACTCAAAGAACCACGGGATACACCCAAATACAGAGCAAAATAAGATGACACATATGAATAAGTGAATCCTGGGTCAAATAAGATTGATGTATCTCTATGACAGACCGGAACAATACATATGATGACAGAGTCGGATGCAACTGCCTCTGTCCTAGTAGGAAGAGCATAATATCTAGCCTGGCATCCCCCTCTAGGGCGACCTCTACTTGCTTGACCTTCACCTCAAGCTAGCTGTGCAGGTAGAGTGGTAGTTGGTGCTGTAACCATAGCGTGAGGACCTGGTGGAGCACGCGGTGCCTGGGTGGTCTGTGGAGGTGCACCCCTCCTGAGTCTGGAGCTCCCTCATCATATGATGAGTTTCAACACACTCAAAAAAAGCTCTCGGAGGACGTGGTTGTTGTGGCTAGCTCGGGCCTGATCGGCTGGATTGATCGCTGAAAGCACCACATGCAGGAGGTGCACTAGACGATGGCAGTGAATAATAGGGAGCCTGGGGCCTAGGAGTGGCCATAATACCACTAGCAGCTGGAAGTGTTGAATGAACATGGTAACTCACATAGCCCCTACCCTGACGAGCTGCAGCTGGGGCACGAGTACCACTATAAGTGTCGGACTCTCGAGACTTCTTGGCCTCTCTCTCCCAAGTCAACATGCCCTCCAATCTCCTAGCAATCCCCACCACCTTCTTGTATGCAATGTCCATCTCCAACTCTCGGGCCATGCTAAATCTGATACTGGGGTTGAGCCCCTCGATAAAACGATGGACCTGCTCTCTAACAGTAGCAACCAAGGCTGGTGCATGTCTAGCCAAATCACTAAATCGGACCGCATACTCCGACACGATCATAGAACCTTGGCGCAACTGCTCAAACTCTGCGCGCCATACATCTCTGAGACTCTAGGGAACATACTCCCTCAAGAACATATTTGAGAACTGAGTCCAAATTAGTGAAGCTGCCTCGGACGGACTACCCAACTCATATGCTCGCCACCACTGATAAGCCACTCCCCTAAGATGGAATGTAGTGAAAGCAACCCCACTAGACTCCGCAATACCCATAGCACAGAGGATACGGTGGCACTTCTCAAGAAAACCCTGGGCATCCTCGGACGCCAAGCCACTGAAAGTAGGAGGGTGGTACTTCTTGTACCTCTCGAGCTTGAGCTGCTCGTCCTCAAAAACTGCTGCCCTAACCTCGAGCTGAACTGGAGTGACCGTATGCACTGGTATGACCTCTGGGACCTGGTCAACCTGAACCCACTGCTCTGGGGTACGGACGGCAGTAGTTTGTTCTCTTCCCCCGACCTGAGATGTGGCAAGGGCAAGTGGTATCAACCCTGCCTGAGCCAAAGTGCCGAACATGCTCAAAAACTGGGCGAGAGCCTCCTGGAGAGTTGGTGCAGTAACATGCGTCTCATGTGCATGTCCTCTAACTGGAGCTACTGGTGGCTGCTCTGTAGCAGCTCGTGCGGGTGCTCTGGCTGCACCACGTGGCGTCCTCGGCCTCTACCCCAGCCCCGGCCTCTTGCGGCTCTAGTAGGGGGCGCGGGTGTCTGGTCATCTGATCTGGCTGTACGTGTCCTCACCATCTGTGAGAGAATAGAAAGACAGAAGTTTGGAATCCTGAAGTCAACAATTTCGCACGACAAGGAATCAAAAAAGTGAAGCTTTTCCTAACAGTTCCATAACCTCCCGAAGATAAGTACAGGCGTCTCCGTACCGATCCGCGAGACTCTACTAAACCTGTTTGTGACTCGTAACACCTATGAACCTAAAGCTCTGATACCAACTTGTCACAACCCCAACTTCTCTCCGTAGGATGTCGTGACGACACCTAGTCTCTAAGACTAGGTAAGCCTAACAACATGCGAATAACTGAAATAACAACTTTAAATCTCGAAGCATCAGCTGAATAAAATGAAAACTACAGCTCAATATAAGTACAACTCCCAAGACCCCATAAAAAATAAGTCACAAGCTGTAGATACAATGTTGCACAATCCTGTACATCACCCTCTATCCATAACATAAGAAACATGGAAAAGACGGAATAGAAGGGGACTCCGAGGCCCGCGGATGGGAGCAGGTGTACCTTGAAGTGTCCGATAAGCAAGTCATTCGACACACTAACACCGAGGATGATAAAATATACCTGGATCTGCACAAAACATGTGCAGAAGCGTAGTATGAGTACACCACAATGGTACCTAGTAAGTGCCAAGCCTAACCTCGGTAGAGTAGTGACGAGGTCAAGTCAGGGCCCTACTAGGAGTAATAAGAAACAAGGAAAAAAGTATAATGATAAAATAAAAGGACAGAGAAGTGAAACAATAAGAATTTAAGGAAGGTAACAACATGAAATCAAAGAAAGCAAATACAACACGAAAGGGAGCATGAATCTTACAAGTTAAGGATAACAACAACAAACAATGCATCAAATAGAGGAAATCAATAGGGGCACTCCCGAGGTACCGCCTCGTAGTCCCAAAAGTAAATATCTCACAATCTTTCCTTATACCACACATGCGCATCAATAATCACAACAGCATAACAGAAACCCTGTGCAAACAATAACAACCGCACGGCAGAAACCTCGTGCAATAATAACAACCACACGGCTGAAACCTCGTGCCACAATAACAATCGCACGGTAGAAACCTCGTGCCATAATAACAACCGCACGACGGAAACCTCATGACACAATAACAACCGATCACCTTGACAAAAATCACGAAATCAAAACTTAACAACTGAAACAATGATATTTCAAAGATAGTAGTTTCAAGTAAAGGATCCTACAGTTTAATAACGATTACGGACTGAAGAAAAATAGGAAATTCAACTAAGCATGTATTACAAGTTGCAAATAAGAGGTAAGGCAAATAAACATGTGAATATAGGCTAAATATGATGACTATACATGCTAAGGCAACTCAGTTAAGGCATAAAAAGGAAACTACTTAGCTAAAACCGGAATTTCAACATTTAGCCTGTGTACGCACTCGTCGCCTCGCGGACACGACCCATACATATCACAAATTGTCACAACAGTACCAAATCCTTAGAAAAATTTCTCCCACACAAGGTTAGACAAGTTACTTACCTCAAACCATGCTCAATCAATCAATTAGAAGGCCTTTCCCTCGATTTTCCAACTCCGAACGGCTCGAATCTAGCCAAAACAATTTCATACTAACTATAGGAAACTAATTTAAATAATGATTTTAGCTAAGACTTGAAAAATAGCTCCAAAAAGTTGATCGGGGCCCACATCTCAGAACCCAACAAAAGTCACAAAATTCGGAAGCCCATTTAACCACGAGTCCAACCATACCAAATTTACCAAAATCCGACACCAAATCGTCACTCAAATCCCCAATTTAAACTCTCCAAATCCCTAACCTCAAACTCCAAAATTACACCTCAAAACCACACAATCTATGTTGGAAAATCAATGGGGAAACTTAATTATTGAGTAAAAATAACCACAAGTGACTTACCTCAAGAATCCCTTCGAAATACCTCTCAAAAATCTTCTAATCGCGAGCTTGAAATGTTCAAAATGAAGAAAATCACGGAACCCTCGATTATAACCTCCCTGCCCAGCAATTTCCGCATCTGCGGCCCAAGAAGTGTTTCTGCGATGCCGTACCTGCGGAAAAACCATCGCAGGTCGGAAAACACTTAAGACTAGGGGTTCCGCTTCTGCGGTCAATGGCTCGTTTCTGCGGATGCAATGTCGCACCTGCGACCACTGGCGCTTCTGCGCACCTGCCATCGCAGAAGCGAAGGCGCTTCTGCAGATAGATTCCTGCTTCTGCGACCATAGCTGGGGAAGGCCAGCTTCATATCTGCGACTCAAAGATCACTTATGCGAGTCCGCACCTGCGGCCAATCCCACCGCATGTGCGATGACACTAGAAGTTGGGAGCTTCAGCAATTGCACAAGTCCAAAATGTGATTCGATCACGGTCTGAATCACACCCGAGGCCCCCGGGACCTCAACCAAAAATACCAACAAGTCCTAGAACATCATACGAACTTAGTCGAGTCTTCAAATCACATCAAACAACGCTAATACCATGAATTGCGCATCGATTCAAGCCTAATAAACTTGTGAACTTTTAACTTCCACATCCGATGCCGAAACCTATCAAATCACGTCCGATTGACCTCAAATTTTGCACACAAGTCCTAAACGACATTACAGACCTATTCCAACTTCCAAAATTGAAGTCCAACCTCGATATCAAAAAGTCCACTCCCGGTTAAACTTTTCCAAAATCTTCCAACTTTCCAACTTTCTTTAATTTATGCCAAATCGACCTACGGACCTCCAAATCAACATCCGGACATACTCCTAAGACCAAAATCACCCTACGAAGCTATTGGAACTAACAAAACTCTATGATGACCCAAAATATCATCTTTAAAGTTAATAATTAATTCTATGTTCTAAGACTCTGAAAAGCACTATTTATCATTACTCGACTTGCATGCGTAGTCCGTAAAAGTTTCTTAAAAGTTTTTATGTGAAAAATGGACTAAAATGTGAATTAGAGCTTTAAAACTCAACTGAGTTGACTTTGGTCAACATTTTGAGCAAGCAAACTCGGATCAGTGTTTTGACACTTTTGGTAGGTTCGTATTATGATTTGGGACTTGGGAATATGCCCGGAATCAAATTCCGAGGTCCCTAGCCCGAAATATGGAATTTTGATGAAAAATTAAAGGTTTTAAAAGCTTAAGTCAAATAGTGACAGGATGTTGAATTATGTGAAAATGACCCCGGAGTAGAATTTTGATGATTTCAATAGCTCAGTATGGTGATTTTGGACTTAGGAGTATGATTAGAATTTTATTTGGAAGTCCGTAGTGAAATTAGGCTTGAAATGGCTAAAATAGGAATTTAAGTTTAGAAATTTGACCGAGGAGTTGACTTTTTGATATCGGGGTCGGAATCTAGTTCCAAAACTTTTCATATCTCCCTTATGTCATTTATGACTTATGTGCAAAATTTGAGGTCAATCGGACTTAATTTGTTAGGTTTCGACGTCGAATGTAGAAGTTGGAAATTCTAAGTTTCATTAAGCTTGAATTGGAGCATGATTCGGTATTTTACCATTGTTTTATGTGATTTGAGGTTTCAAATAAGTACGTATGATGTTTTAGGACTTGTTGGTATATTTGGTTGAGGTCCCGAGGGCATCGGGTGAGTTTCAGATGGTTAACAGACCAAATATTGGATTTAAAAAGCTGCTGCAATTTTCCTCTTCTGCTGGATATTCTGGGCTGTGATCGAGCCTAGATATTGAGCCCAATGTTGACGGCCAGGGTCGAAGCCAGAGACGAGTCTCAGGATCGAGGCCATGATTGAAGGCCCAACCTCGATGCCATGATCGAATGCCCAGCCTCGATGCCATGATCGAAGGCCCATGCTCGAGGCCATGATCGAAGGACCATGCTCGATGCCATAATCGAGGCCATGATCGAGGTCCAGGATCGAGCCTGTAATCAAATCCACGATCGAGGCCGAGGCTCGAGGTCTATGATCGAAGCCACGATCGAGGCCCGGTTCCGAAGGCTGCCTGGGCAGATTTATAAAAGAGGGCATTCGTCTCATTCGCCATTTTTAACAAACTAGAGCTTGAGCAGAGACGATTTTTGAAAGATTTTCAAGGAAAGACATTGGGGTAAGTGATTCTAACTCGGATTTGGTCTATATACATAAATATATCAGTATTTTCACCATTTAATTAGTGTTTTGAGATTGAAATTTGGGAAAATTTTAGAAAAATCTCATAGAAATGAATTTTTGAGATTTCGGTATCGATTCGGAGACGGATTTTAGTGAAACTGGTATGGCTGGACTTGTAATAGAATGGGTTATCGGATTTTGTAAGTTTCACCGGATTTCGAGACGTGGCCCCCATGGGCTATATTTGAGTTAATTTCGGATTTTATTGTAAAATGCAGTATTTTCGTATGAAATTGATTCCTTTAATTTTTGTTGACTCTATCGAATTAATTATGACTAGATTCAAGTCGACCGGAGTCGAAAAATCGAGAAAAAGGCATATTACTTGATTAAATTGGAGCAAGTCGAGGTAAGTGACTTGTCTAACCTTGTGTGGGGGAAATTTTCCCTAGGATTGGTATTAATTGTAATGTAATGAAAGTTGTGTACACGAGGTGACGAGTGTGTACACGGGTTAAATGTGAAGGATTATATTTTTAAATTGTGTATATCATTGTTGTATATTAATTAAATTATTAAATCTTGTTATATGCTCCATCATTGATTTGATTTATATACTTTAAAATTTGCTTGGCCTTTTTCCTGCTAATTATTTTACCTATTTAGTTGGAACTTGGTTTCTTTTATTCTGTGCATTAGTTGAAGGTTGATTTTCTTTAAAATAAATATTATTAATATGAATTATTTGACATTTTAAATTTGGTATTGAAGCAACATATTAAAGATTTTAAAATATTATTTTGCTGAATTATTTATTGCTGAATATTTTTGTAAGATTTTCGTACTCATTGTGATGGAGCCGTGAGCTCTTTATTGTGGAAAAATATTATTGACGATTTATTTTGGTATGATCCGTGAGCTTTTTATTGTGGAAAACATTGTTGTTGAATTATTTTGGCAAGTTAAATTATTTGAGCACTTGAGGTACAAATTGTGATATATTGTGATATTGATACGCATGTGGTGGTATAAGGTCTGGGTATTGAAACGCATGCGATGAGATAAGGGTGGTTTGATATGCGTGGCTAGTAGGGGTAACTTATAGAAGTCATGCGGTGTGATAAGAATGGCTAAAACGCGAGATGCTATTTCGGGAAAAATATTTTCTTTAAAATAAATTGTGAAGGCTCTTGTGGTGAGATAAGAAAATGAGATATTGTTAATTTATTTATGATTTGGGACTACGAGGCGGTACCTCGGGAGTGCCCTTGTTGATGTTGATTTATGGCCGTAGTTGCCTTTGATTTTGTTATGATTTTTTCTTAAAGTTGAAAAGAAATTTTGTTTTGTTCCACGAGGTATTATTTGCCATTATTCGTGTAATCAAATGGTGACCTACTACTTGATTCATTTCCATTGTCAATTTATTTTATTATATTGTGAAATATTTTACTATGTCATTTATTATTATTTTTCAGTAGGGCCTGACCTGACCTCGTCACTACTCTACCGTGGTTAGGCTTGGCACTTACTGGGTACCGCTGTGGTGTACTCATACTACGCTTTTGCATATCTTTTTGTGCAGATTCAGGTACTTTTTACCAACCCAGACATCAGTGAGTACATGTGTATGGAGACTTCGAGGTATATCTGCCAGCATTATAAGACTCCGGAGTCCCCTTTTATTCTTGTTATGTTGTTTTCTTATTTTCTTATACTCTGTTATATAGAGACATTGAGGATAAATTCTTAAAAGCTTGTGACTTATTTCTACCGGGTTTTGGGAGTTGTAATTATTTGAATTGTAGTTTATTTATTTCAGATATTTATGATTATTCCGCATTGATAGGCTTACATAGTCTTAGAGACTAGGTGCCATCACGACCTCCTACTGAGGGAATTTGGGGTCGTGACAAGTTGGTATCAGAGCTCTAGGTTCATAGGTGTTATGAGTCACAAGCAGGTTTAGTATAGTCTTGCGGATCGGTATGGAGACATCTGTACGTATCTTCAAGAGGCTATGGAACTGTTTGGAAAATATTCACTTCTTTGATTTCTTATTATGCGCAATTATTGAATTCAAAGTTCTAAACCATTATCTTTCTTTTCTCTCATAGATGGTGAGGACACACACAACTGGATTCGATGATCAGACACCCGTGCCCCCTGTTGGAGCCGCAAGAGGCCGGGGTCGGGGCAGAGGCCAAGCCAGAGGCCGAGGAAGACCACGTGGTGCAGCCAGAGCACCTGCACGAGCTGCTGCAGCAGAGCCACCAGTAGCTCTAGTTGGAGAGCAGGCACCAGAGATGCCTGCTACTAGTCCTACACTTCAGGAGACTCTTGACCAGTTTTTGAGCATGTTTGGCACTCTAGCTCATGCAGGGTTAATTCCACTTGCTCCTGCCACATCTTAGGCCGGGGGAGGAGCACAGATTCCCGCCACCCGTACTCTAGAGACACGGGCCCAAGTTGACCATGCCCCAGAGGTTATACCATTGCAGCCAATTGTCCCAGTTCGGCCTGAGATTAGGACAACAGTTTCAGAGGGGTAGCAGCTCAGGCTCGAGAGGTACAAGAAGTACCACCCTCCCACTTTCAGCGGTTTAGCTTCAGAGGATGCTCAGGGTTTTCAGGAGGAATGACACTGTATCCTTCGTACTATGGGTATTGTGGATTCTAGTGGGGTTTCTTTCACGGCATTCTAGTTACGAGGAGCACCCTACCAGTGGTGGCGGGCATATGAGTTGGATAGTCCGACTGAGGCAACTTCACTCACTTGGACGCAATTTTTAGATATGTTCTTAAGGGAGTATGTTCCTCAAAGTCTTAGAGATGCATGGCGTGTAGAGTTTGAGCAGCTGCGCCAGGGTTCTATGAACGTGTCAGAGTATGAGGTTTCATTCTGTGATTTGGCTAGGCATGCACCAGTATTAGTTGCTACTGTTCGAGAGAGGTTCGCAGATTTATTGAGGGTCTCCACCCTAGTATCAGATACAGTATGGCCCGAAAGTTAGAGATGGACATCACATACCAACATGTGGTGTCAATTGCTAGGAGATTGGAAGGTATGCGGATTCGGGAGAGGGAAGAGAGGGAAGCTAAGAGACCCCAGGATTCTGGCACATATAATAATTCTCGTGCCCCAGTTGCAGCCCGTCATGGTATAGGTTATGTGAGCCGTCCTATTTATTCAGCACTTCCAATTTCCAGTGGTGTTCCGGATACTCCCAGACCTCAGGTTCCATATTATGCACCGCCAGTGTCTACTGTACCTCATGTACGGGGTGATTTCAGAGGACAGTCTAGTCGATCATGCCCGAGCCAGTCCCAGCAGCCACGTCCTCCGAGGGCTTATTTTGAGTGTGGTGACACTCGTCATATTATTAGAGATTTCCCCAGATTTAGGAGGGGTGCACCTCCACAGATTTCTCAGGCCCCACCTATTCTACAGGGCCCTCAGGCTTCTCAGGCCATGATTACTGCACCAGTTGCCGCTCCACCTGCACAGCCAGCTAGAGGTGGAGGTCGGGCAGGTAGAGGTCGCCCTAGAGGGGGAGGCCAGGCCAGATATTATGCCCTTCCTGCTAGGACAGATGCCGTTGCATCTGATTATATTATCACATGTATTATTTCGGTCTGTCATAGAGATATATCAGTCTTATTTGATCCAGGCTCCACTTAATCTTATGTGTCATCTTATTTTGCCCCGTATTTGGGCGTATCACGTGATTCCTTGAGTTCTTCTGTTTATGTATCTACACTCGTGGGTGAATCTATTATTGTGGACCACGTGTATCGGTCGTCTTTAATTGTTATCAGTGATTTTGAGACCAGATCTGATTTATTATTACTCAGTATGGTGGATTTTGATATAATTTTGGGCATGGACTAGTTGTCGCCCTATCATGTCATTCTTGATTGTTATGCCAAGACAGTGACGTTGGCTATGCCAGGTCTACCGTGGCTAGAGTGGAGAGGTACCTAGGATCATGTTCCTAGCAGGGTTGTTTCATTTCTTAAAGCTCAACGAATGGTTGAGAATGGGTGTGATGCGTATCTGGCCTATGTGAGAGATGTTAGTATTGATACTTCTACCATAGAGTCAGTTCCTATAGTAAGGAATTTTCCTGATGTATTTCCAGTGGACCTCCCGAGTATGCCACCTGACAGGGATATTGATTTTGGTATTGATTTGTTATCGGGTACTCAGCCCATTTCTATTCCACCATATCATATGGCCCCAGCAGAGTTGAAAGAATTAAAAGAACAATTATAGGAATTGCTGGATAAGGGATTCATTCGGCCCAATGTATTGCCTTGGGGTGCTCCTGTCTTATTTATAAAGTAGAAGGATAGTTCTATGCGGATGTGTATTGATTACCGCCAACTGAACAAGGTTACAGTGAAGAACATGTATCAATTGCCACATATTGATGACCTATTTGATCACCTTCAGGGTGCCAGAGTGTTCTCTAAGATCGACTCACATTCAGGCTATCATCAGTTGATGATTCGGGAGCCAGATATCCCGAAGACTTCTTTCAGGACTCGGTACGGTCATTACGAGTTCCTTGTGATGTCTTTTGGGCTGACCAACGCCCCAACAACATTTATGCACTTAATGAATAGTGTATTTCAGCCCTATCTTGATTCTTTCGTCATTGTGTTTATTGACCACATTCTAGTGTATTCCCGGAGTCGGGAAGATCATGAACAACACATGAGGACTGTGCTTCAGACTCTGAGAGAAAAGAAGTTATATGCAAAATTTTCAAAGTGTGAATTGTGGCTTGATTCGGTGGGAATTTTGGGCCATATAGTTTCGTGCGAGGGGATCAAGGTAGATCCGAAGAAGATTGAAGCAGTGCAGAGTTGGTCCAGACCATCCTCAGTTACGTAAATCAGGAGTTTTCTTGGTTTGGCAGGGTATTATCGCCGATTTGTAAAGGGTTTCTCTTCTATTGCTGCATCTATGACCAAATTGACCCAGAAGGGTGCTCCGTTCAGGTGGACTGAGGAATGTGAGGAGAGCTTCCAAAAGCTCAAGACAGCTTTGACTACATCCCCAGTATTGGTATTACCTACAGGTTCAGGGTCGTATACTGTTCATTGTGTCGCGTCACGTATTTGCCTCGGCGCAATGTTGATGCAAGATGGTAGGGTGATTGCCTACACGTCAAGATAGTTAAAGGTGCATGAGAAGAATTATCGTGTACATGACCTTGAGTTAGCAGCTATTGTTCATGCCTTGAAGATTTGGCTGCATTATTTGTACGGTGTCTATTGTGAGGTTTATACCAACCACCGGAGTCTACAACATCTCTTTAAACAGAAGGATCTTAATTTGCGGTAGCGGAGATAGTTGTAGTTGCT
This sequence comes from Nicotiana tabacum, assembly GCF_000715075.1. Classification (NCBI taxonomy): domain Eukaryota; kingdom Viridiplantae; phylum Streptophyta; class Magnoliopsida; order Solanales; family Solanaceae; genus Nicotiana; species Nicotiana tabacum. The sequence goes on along the minus strand of NC_134096.1, from coordinate 111,528,874 downwards.
TAAGGATTATGATATCACCATTCTCTGTCATCCCGGGAAGGCCAATATAGTGGCCGATGCCTTGAGTCGTAAGGCGGAGAGTTTGGGCAGCTTAGCATATTTACCGGTAGCAGAGAGGCCTTTAGCCTTAGATGTTCAGGCCTTGGCCAACCAGTTTGTCAGGTTGGATATTTCCGAGCCGAGCCGAGTTTTGGCTTGTGTGGTTTCTCAGTCTTCTCTTTATGATCGGATCAGAGAACGTCAGTACGATGACCCCCATCTGCTTGTCCTTAAGGATACAGTTCAACACGGTGATGCCAAGAAAGTCACTATTGGAGATGACTGTGTATTACGGATGCAGGGCAGGCTATGTGAGTCTAATGTAGATGGTTTGTGTGAGTTGATTCTCCAAGAGGCTCACAGTTCACGGTACTCCATTCATCTGGGTGCTGCGAAGATGTATCAGGACTTGAGACATCACTATTGGTGGAGGCGGATGAGGAAAGACATAGTGGAATATGTAGCTCGGTGTCTAAATTGCCAACAAGTGAAATATGAGCATCAACGACCGGGTGGATTACTTCAGAAGTTAGAGATTCCAGAATGGAAATGGGAGCGGATCACTATGGATTTCGTTGTTGGACTTCCACGGACTCAGCGAAGGTTTGATGCAGTTTGGGTGATTGTGGATAGGTTGACCAAGTCAGCTCATTTCGTTCCTGTGATGACTACCTACTCTTCCGAGCAGTTGGCTCGAATCTATATTCGTGAGATTGTCAGACTTCACGGCGTACCAGAATCTATCATCTCTGACTGGGGTACACAGTTTACCTCACGATTTTGGAGGGTTGTACAATGAGAGTTGGGTACTCGTGTGGATTTGAGTACAACATTTCACCCTCAGATAGATGGGCAGTCTGAACGTACTATTCAGATACTAGAGGATATGCTTTGTGTGTGTGATAGATTTTGGGGGTGCTTAGGACCAGTTCTTACCACTTGCTGAGTTTGCGTACAACAACAGTTACCAATCGAGCATTCAGATGGCTCCGTATGAGGCCTTGTATGGTAGGCGGTGCCGGTTTCCAGTGGGTTGGTTCGAACCGGGCGAGGCTAGGCTATTGGGTACAGACTTGGTTCAGGATGCCATGGAAAAGGTTAAGTTGATTCAGGATCGACTTCGTACAACCCAATCTAGACATAAGAGTTATGCGGATTGGAAGGTTCATGATGTTGCATTCATGGTTGGTGAGCGGGTCCTGCTCCGGGTTTCGCCTATGAAGGGGGTAATGAGGTTCGGGAAGAAGGGCAAGTTGAGCCCTAGGTATATTGGACCTTTTGAGATTCTTGAGAGAGTTGGAGAGGTAGCTTACAGACTTGCACTACCACCTAGTCTCTCTGCAGTTCATCCGGTATTCCATGTTTCTATGCTTCGAAAATATCACGGTGATCCGTCTCATGTGTTAGACTTCAATTCGGTTCAGTTGGACAAGGATCTATCTTATGTTGAGGAACCAGTGGCTATTTTAGATAGGCAGGTTTGAAAGATGAGGTCAAAGAATATTGCTTCAATGAAGGTTCAGTGGAGGGGTCATCCGGTCGAGGAGGCGACTTGGGAGACCGAGCATGATATGCGCAGCTGTTATCCACACTTATTCACCAGCTCAGGTACTTTTTCTAACTCCGTTCGAGGACGAACATTTATTTTAGAGGTGGAGAATGTGATGACCCAAAATATCATCTTTAAAGTTAATAATTAATTCTATGTTCTAAGACTCCGAAAAGCACTATTTATCATTACTCGACTTGCGTGCGTAGTCCGTAAAATTTTTCGGAAAGTTTTTATGTGAAAAATGAATTAAAATGTGAATTAGAGGTTTAAAACTCAACTGAGTTGACTTTGGTTAACATTTTGAGCAACCAAACTCGGATCAGTGTTTTGACACTTTCGGTAGGTCCGTATCATGATTTGGGACTTGGGCATATGCCCGGAATCAAATTCCGAGGTCCCTACCCCGAAATATGGAATTTTGATGAAAAATTAAAGGTTTTAAAAGCTTAAGTCAAATAGTGACCGGATGTTGAATTATGTGAAAACGATCCCGGAATAGAATTTTGATGATTCCAACAGCTCTGTATGGTGATTTTGGACTTAGGAGCATGATCGAAATTTTATTTGGAAGTCCGTAGTGAAATTAGGCTTGAAATGGCTAAAATAGGAATTTAAGTTTAGAAGTTTGACCGGGGAGTTAACTTTTTGATATCGGGGTCGGAATCCAGTTCCAAAACTTTTCATATCTCCGTTATGTCATTTATGACTTGTGTGCAAAATTTGAGGTCAATCGGACCTGATTTGATAGGTTTCGACATCGAATGTAGAAGTTGAAAATTCTAAGTTTCATTAAGCTTGAATTGGAGCATGATTCGCAATTTTACCATCGTTTTATGTGATTTGAGGTTTCAAATAAGTACATATGATGTTTTAGGACTTGTTGGTATATTTGGTTGAGGTCTCGAGGGCATCGGGTGAGTTTCGGATGGTTAACGGACCAAAAATTGGACTTAAAAAGCTGCTGCAGTTTTCCTCTTCTGCTAGATATTCTGGGCTGTGATCGAGCCCAAGATCAAGCCTAGATATCGAGCCCAGGGCCGACGGCTAGGGTCAAAGCCAGAGACGAGGCTGAGGATCGAGGCCATGATCGAAGACCCAGCCTCGATGCCATGATCGAGACCATGACCGGAGGCCCAGGCTCGAGGCCATGATCGAAGGACCACGCTCGATGCCATAATCGAGGCCATGATCGAGGTCCAGGATCGAGCCTGTGATCAAAGCCACGATCGAGGCCTAGGCTCGAGGGCCATGATCGAGGCCCGGTTCCGAAGGCTGCCTGGGCAGATTTATAAAAGAGGACATTCGTCCCATTCGCCATTTTTAACAAACTAGAGCTTGAGCAGAGATGATTTTTGATAGATTTTCAAGGAAAGACATTGGGGTAAGTGATTCTAACTCGGATTTGGTCTATATACATAAATATATCAGTATTTTCACCATTTAATTAGTGTTTTGAGATTGAAATTTGGCAAAATTTTAGAAAAATCTCATAGAAACGAATTTTTGAGATTTCGGTATCGATTTGGAGACGTATTTTAGTGAAACTCGTATGGATGGACTCGTAATTTAATGGGTTATCGGATTTTGTAAGTTTCGCCGGATTTCGAGACGTGGGCCCCATGGGCTATATTTGAGTTAATTTCGGATTTTATTGTAAAATATAGTATTTTCGTATGAAATTGATTCCTTTAATTTTTGTTGACTGTATCGAATTAATTATGACTAGATTCAAGTCGATCGGAGTCGGAAAATTGAGAAAAAGGCATATTACTTGATTAAATTGGAGCAAGTCGAGGTAAGTGACTTGTCTAACCTTGTGTGGGGAAAATTTCCCCTAGGATTGGTATTAATTGTAATGTAATGAAAATTGTGTACACGAGGTGACGAGTGTGTACACGGATTAAATGTGAAGGATTATATTTTTAAATTGTGTATATCATTGTTGTATATTAATTAAATTATTAAATCTTGTTATATGCTCCATCATTGATTTGATTTATATACTTTAAAATTTGCATGGCCTTTTTCCTGCTAATTGTTTTGCCTATTTAGTTGGAACTTGGTTTCTTTTATTCTGTGCATTAGTTGAAGGTTGATTTTCTTTAAAATAAATATTATTAATATGAATTTGACATTTTAAATTTGGTATTGAAGCAACATATTAAAGATTTTGAAATATTATTTTGCTGAATTATTTATTGCTGAATATTTTTGTAAGATTTTCGTACTCATTGTGATGGAGCCATGAGCTCTTTATTTTGGAAAAATATTATTGACGATTTATTTTGGTATGAGCCGTGAGCTTTTTATTGTGGAAAACATTGTTGTTGAATTATTTTGGCAAGTTAAATTATTTGAGCACTTGAGGTACAAATTGTGATATATTGTGATATTGATACGCATGTGGTGGTATAAGGTCTGGGTACTGAAATACATGCGGTGATATAAGGGTGGTTTGATACGCGTGGCTAGTAGGGGTAACTTATAGAAGTCATGCGGTGTGATAAGGATGGCTAAAACGCGAGATGCTATTTCGGGAAAAATATTTTCTTTAAAATAAATTGTGAAAGCTCTTGTGGTGAGATAAGAAAATGAGATATTGTGAATTTATTTATGATTTGGGACTACGAGGCGGTACCTCGGGAGTGCCCTTGTTGATGTTGATTTATGGGCGTAGTTGCCTTTGATTTTGTTGTGATTTTTTCTTAAAGTTGAAAAGAAATTTTGTTTTGTTCCACGAGGTATTATTTGCCATTATTCGTGTAATTAAATGGTGACCTACTACTTGATTCATTTCCATTGTCATTTTATTTTATTATATTGTGAAACATTTTACTATGTCATTTATTATTATTTTCCAGTAGGGCCTGACCTGACCTCGTCACTACTCTACCGAGGTTAGGCTTGGTACTTACTGGTACTGCTGTGGAGTACTCATACTATGCTTTTGCATATCTTTTTGTGCAGATCCAGGTACTTTTTACGAGCCCAGACATCAGTGAGTACCTGTGTATGGAGACTTCGAGGTATATCTGCCAGCATTATAAGACTTCGGAGTCCCCTTTTATTCTTGTTATGTTGTTTTCTTATTTTCTTATACTCTGTTATATAGAGACATTGAGGATAAATTCTTAAAAGCTTATGACTTATTTCTACCGGGTTTTGGGAGTTGTAATTATTTGAATTGTAGTTTATTTATTTCAGATATTTATGATTATTCCGCATTGATAGGCTTACATAGTCTTAGAGACTAGGTGCCATCACGACCTCCTACTGAGGGAATTTGGGGTCGTGACAAGTTGGTATCAGAGCTCTAGGTTCATAGGTGTTATGAGTCACAAGAAGGTTTAGTAGAGTCTTGCGGATCGGTACGGAGACTTCTGTACTTATCTTCAAGAGGCTATGGATCTGTTAGGAAAATATTCACTTCATTGATTCCTTATCGTGCGCAATTATTGAATTCAAAGTTCTAAACCATTATCTTTATTTTCTCTCATAGATGGTGAGGACACACACAACTGGATCCGATGATAAGACATCCGTTCCCCCTGTTTGAGCCACAAGAGGCTGGGGTCGGGGCAGAGGCCAAGCCAGAGGCCGAGGAAAATCATGTGGTGCAGCCAGAGCACCTGCATGAGCTGCTGCAGTAGAGCCACCAGTAGCTTTAGTTGGAGAGCAATCACCTGAGATGCCTGCTACTACTCCTACACTTCAGGAGACTCTTGCCCAGTTTTTGAGCATATTTGGCACTCTAGTTCATGCAGGGTTAATTCCACTTGCTCCTGCCACATCTCAGGCCGGGGGAGGAGCAGAGACTCCCGCCACCCGTACTCTAGAGCCACGGGCCCAAGTTGACCATGCCCCATAGGTTATACCAGTGCAGCCAATTATCCCAGTTCGGCCTGAGATTAGGACAACAGTTTCAGAGGGGGAGCAGCTCAGGCTCGAGAGGTACAAAAAGTACCACCCTCCCACTTTCAGCTGTTTAGCTTTAGAGGATGCTCATGGTTTTCTGGAGGAATGTCACCGTATCCTTCGTACTATGGGTATTGTGGATTCTAGTGGGGTTTCTTTCATGGCATTCTAGTTACGAGGAGCAGCTTACCAGTGGTGGCGGGCATATGAGTTGGATAGTCCGACTGAGGCAGCTTCACTCACTTGGACTCAATTTTCAGATATGTTCTTAAGGGAGTATGTTCCTCAAAGTCTTAGAGATGCATGGCGTGTAGAGTTTGAGCAGCTGCGCCAGGGTTCTATGAACGTGTCAGAGTATGAGGTTTCATTCTGTGATTTGGCTAGGCATGCACCAGTATTAGTTGCTACTGTTCGAGAGAGGTTCGCAGATTTATTGAGGGTCTCCACCCTAGTATCATATACAGTATGGCCCGAAAGTTAGAGATGGACATCACATACCAACATGTGGTGTCAATTGCTAGGAGATTGGAAGGTATGCGGATTCGGGAGAGGGAAGAGAGGGAAGCTAAGAGACCCCGGGATTTTCGCACATATAATAATTCTCGTGCCCCAGTTGCAGCCCGTCATGGTATAGGTTATGTGAGCCGTCCTATTCATTCAGTACTTCCAGCTTTCAGTAGTGTTCCGGATACTCCCAGACCTCAGGTTCTATACTATGCACCGCCAGTGTCTATTGTACCTCCTGTACGGGGTTCTTTCAGCGGACAGTCTAGTCGATCAGGCCCGAGCCAGTCCCAGCAGCCACGTCCTCCGAGGGCTTGTTTTGTGTGTGGTGACACTCGTCATATTATGAGAGATTTCCCCAGATTTAGGAGGGGTGCACCTCCACAGATTTCTCAGGCCCCACCTATTCCACAGGGCCCTCAGGCTTCTCAGGCCATGATTACTGCACTAGTTGCCGCTCCACCTGCACAGCCAGCTAGAGGTGGAGGTCGGGCAGGTAGAGGTCGCCCTAGAGGGGGAGGCCAGGCCAGATATTATGCCCTTCCTGCTAGGACAGATGCCGTTGCATCTGATTATATTATCACATGTATTATTTCGGTCTGTCATAGAGATATATCAGTCTTATTTGATCCAGGCTCCACTTATTCTTATGTGTCATCTTATTTTGCCCCGTATTTGGGCGTATCACGTGATTCCTTGAGTTCTTCTGTTTATATATCTACACCCGTGGGTGAATCGATTATTGTGGACCGCGTGTATCGATCGTGTTTAATTGTTATCAGTGATTTTGAGACCAGATCTGATTTATTATTACTCAGTATGGTGGATTTCGATATAATTTTGGGCATGGACTAGTTATCGCCCTATCATGTCATTCTTGATTGTTATGCCAAGTCAGTGACGTTGGCTATGCCAGGTCTACCGTGGCTAGAGTGGAGAGGTACCTAGGATCATGTTCCTAGCAGGGTTGTTTCATTTCTTAAAGCTCAACGAATGGTTGAGAATGGGTGTGATGCGTATCTGGCCTATGTGAGAGATGTTAGTATTGATACTTCTACCGTAGAGTCAGTTCCTATAGTAAGGGATTTTCCTGATGTATTTCCAGTGGACCTCCCGGGTATGCCACCTGACAGGGATATTGATTTTGGTATTGATTTGTTATCGGGTACTCAGCCCATTTCTATTCCACCATATCGTATGGCCCCAGCAGAGTTGAAAGAATTAAAAGAACAATTACAGGAATTGCTGGATAAGGGCTTCATTCGGCTCAGTGTATCGCCTTGGGGTGCTCTTGTCTTATTTGTAAAGAAGAAGGATGGTTCTATGCGGATGTGTATTGATTACCACCAACTGAACAAGGTTACATTGAAGAACATGTATCAAGTTAATAATTAATTCTATGTTCTAAGACTCCAAAAAGTACTATTTATCATTACTCGACTTGCGTGCGTAGTCTGTAAAAATTTTCGGAAAGTTTTTACGTGAAAAATGGATTAAAATATGAATTAGAGCTTTAAAACTCAACTGAGTTGACTTTGGTCAACATTTTGAGCAAACAGACTCGGATCAGTATTTTGACAGTTTCGGTAGGTCCGTATCGTGATTTGGGACTTGGGCGTATGCCTGGAATCAAATTCCGAGGTCCCTAGCCCGAGATATGGATTTTTGATAAAAAATTAAAGGTTTTAAAAGCTTAAGTCAAATAGTGACCGAATGTCGAATTATGTGCAAACAATCTCGGAATAGAATTTTGATGATTCCAACTGCTCCGTATGGTAATTTTGGTCTTAGGAGCATGATCGGAATTTTATTTGGAAGTCTATAGTGAAATTAGGCTTGAAATGGCTAAAATAAGAATTTAAATTTGAAAGTTTAACCGGGAGTTGACTTTTTGATTTCGGGGTCGGAATCCAGTTCCAAAATTTTTTATAGTTCCGTTATGTTATTTATGACTTGTGTGCAAAATTTGAGGTCAATCGGACTTGATTTGATAGGTTTCAACATCGAATGTAGAAGTTGGAAATTCTAAGTTTCATTAAGCTTGACTTGGAGCATGATTCGCGATTTTAGCGTCGTTTTATGTGATTTGAGGTTTCAAATAAGTTCGTATGATGTTTTAGGACTTGTTGGTATATTTGGTTGAGGTCCTAAGGGCCTCGAGTTTCGGATGGTTAACGGATCAAAAATTAGACTTAAAAAGCTGCTGCAATTTTCCTCTTATGCTGGATATTCTGGGCTGTGATCGAGCCCAAGATCGAGCCTAGGGTCGACGGCCAGGGTCGAAGCTAGAGACGAGGCTCAGGATCGATGCCATGATCGAGGCCCTGATCGAAGGCCCAACCTCGATGCCATGATCGAAGGCCCAGCCTTGATGCCATGATCGAGGCCATGATCGAAAGCCCAGGCTCGAGGCCATAACCGAAGGACCAGGCTCGATGCCATAATCGAGGTCATGAATGAGGTCCTGGCTCGAGCCTGTGATCGAAGCCACGATCGAGGCCTAGGCTCGAGGGCCATGATCGAAGCCACGATCGAGGCCCAGTTCCGAAGGCTGCCTGGGCAGATTTATAAAAGAGGGCAGTCGTCCCATTCGCCATTTTTAAAAAACTGGAGCTTGAGTAGAGGCGATTTTTGATAAATTTTCAAGGAAAGACATTGGGGTAAGTGATTCTAACTCGGATTTGGTTTATATACACAAATATATCATTATTTTCACTATTTAATTAGTGTTTTGAGATTGAAATTTGGAAAAATTTTAGAAATTTCATAGAAATGAATTTTTGAGATTTCGGTGTTGATTCAGAGTCGGATTTGAGTGAAACTAGTATGGTTGGACTCGTAATTGAATGGGTTGTCGGATTTTGTAAGTTTCGCCGAATTTCGAGACGTGGCCCCCATGGACAATATTTTAGTTAATTTCGGATTTTATTGAAAAATATAGTATTTTCTTATGAAATTGACTCCTTTAATTTTTGTTGACTGTATCGAATTAATTATGACTAGATTCGAGTCGATCGGGGTCGAAAAATTGAGAAAAAGGCATATTACTTGATTAAATTGGAGCAAGTGGAGGTAAGTGACTTGTCTAACCTTGTGTGAGGGAAATTTCCCCTAGGATTGGTATTAATTGTAATGTGATGAAAGTTGTGTACACGAGGTGACGAGTGTGTACACGGGTTAAATGTGAAGGATTATGTTTTTAAATTGTGTAGATCACTGTTGCATATTAATTAAATTATTAAATCTTGTTATATGCTCCATCATTGATTTGATTTATATACTTCAAATTTTCTTGGCCTTTTTTCTGCTAATTGTTTTACCTGTTTAGTTGGAACTTGGTTTCTTTTATTCTGTGCATTATTTGAAGGTTGATTTTCTTTAAAATAAATATTATTAATATGAAGTATTTTACATTTTAAATTTGGTAATGAAGCAACATATTAAAGATTTTAAAATATTATTTTGCTGAATTATTTATTGCTGAATATTTTTGTAAGATTTTCGTACTCATTGTGATGGAGCCGTGAGCTCTTTATTGTGAAAACATATTATTGATGATTTATTTTGGCATGAGCTGTGAGCTTTTTATTGTGAAAAAAATTACTGTTGAATTATTTTGGCAAGTTAAATTATTTGAGCACTTGAGGTACAAATTATGATATATTGTGATATTGATACGCATGCGGTGGTATAAGGTCTGAGTATTGAAATGCATGCGGTGAGATAAGGGTGGTTTGATACGCGTGGCTAGTAGGGGGAACTACCAGAAGTCATGCGGTGTGATAAGGATGGCTAAAACGCGGGATGCTATTTCGGAAAAAATATTTTCTTTAAAATAAATTGTGAAGGCTCCCGCGGTGAGATAAGAAAATGAGATATTGTGAATTTATTTATGATTTGGGACTACGAGGCGGTACCTCGGGAGTGCCCTTGTTGATATTGATTTATGGCCGTAGTTGCCTTTGATTTTGTTGTGATTTTTTCTTAAAGTTGAAAAGAAATTTTGTTTTGTTCCACGAGGTATTATTTGCCATTATTTGTGTAATTAAATGGTGACCTACTGCTTGATTCATTTTTATTGTTATTTTATTTTATTATATTGTGAAAGATTTTACTTTACCATGCTATTATTATTTTCCAGTAGGGCCTGACCTGACCTCATCACTACTCTACTGAGGTTAGGCTTGGCACTTACTGGGTACCGCTGTGGTGTACTCATACTACGCTTCTGCACATCTTTTTGTGCAGATCCAGATACTTCTTACTAGCCCAGACATCAGTGAGTACCTGTGTACGGAGATTTCGAGGTATATCTGCCAGCGTCCGCAAGCTCCGGTGTCCCCTCCTATTCTTGTTATGTTGTTTTCTTATTTTCTTAGACTCTGTTATATAGAGACATTGATGATAAATTCTTAAAAGCTTGTGACTTATTTCTACCGGGTTTTGGGAGTTGTATTTATTTGAATTGTAGTTTATTTATTTCAAATATTTATGATTATTCCGCATTGATAGGCTTATCTAGTCTTACAGACTAGGTGCCATCACGACCTCATACGGAGAAAATTTGGGATCGTGACAAACTCCATTCTGGAGTCGTCTTCACCCAAGTCATACTACGGTCAACTCCTACGACTTAAACTTCTAGTTTAGGGACTACGTGTCCCATTTCACTCCGAAACCAAAAACCAAACCTCCCGGCAAGTTACGTAGTCACATTATAATAGAGAAAGCAATAAATAGGGGGGTCGGGGCTAATACACTCAAAACGACCGGCATGGTCGTTACAAAAAAGCTATTGTAGAGAGTTAAAATATAACTTAAAAAATCGATTCTAAGAAAAATTTAATTTTTATAGTGAATGACTGTTATAAAAGAGTGTTGTTATTGAGAGATTTGATTATATATTCTAAGAAAGACGTCTTTTTCACTATAATTAGGCGCATACCAAACCAATGACCTAAACAAGAGTGTGTGCGTGTGAGTGTGGGAAAGGAGATGATAAGAAGTAGACAAATATATTGATATGATGTAATGCTTTATCTACAAGGAGAAGCAATATACTAATGATTAATTCAATTGTTTATGAAAGCTAAAGGACGGGCACGGGCTACTAATAAGGAAGCTGGAGTATAATCCTTACCCTATTCAGGATAACAATGAAGATTAATTCAACGCAAGAATTCACCAATATCTTGATCCTTATTCGTTTTAACGTAACCCCTTGCACATTGAGAGTAACGTTAAAAATTATGTACATAACAAATGACTTATTGCTGATTTCAAAATGACACATTGCTGCTCAAAGGCGAAGAATTCATGAGCTTATAATTTGGTTTATCACTTATATTTATGCTCCTCCGGTTATCTAATTAATTATTTAGAGTTATCACGTACTTCCTCCATTCGTTTTACATGATTTCTAACCTTTTTAACATGTTCCAAAAGAAAGTATTAATTTTTTTTCACAATTACCCTTGTCTATTAAATGGTTGAACGAATTTTAAGAAGTCTTTTAAGGAGAGATAAAGAATCTTTCAGTGAAATACTCACTTAATTAATGTTTTAAAGTAAGATTAAAAATAAAAAATAAAAACGGAATGGAGGGAGTAACTTTTTAAAATTTAAAAGGTTTTATTCTAGAAGTTGTGGTCAGTATTACCTAATCTCTTCGGTTATTTCGAATCCAAACATTGTTTTTCCATAAATAGGTTAACTGTTGCTAGGAATAAATCCAAAAATTAATCATAAACATATGGAATAATATCTTTGCACTTATCCAATAACCTTTCCGTTTTATCAATATTAACTATCAGCTTTTGTCTTGGAGCATAAATATGGATGATTGTGCACATAATTGTCCAAAGTTACTCTAATCATATGAGAAAGTAACTAATTCCGATGCTGCATGATACATTGCTTTGTTAAACATATCGTCATTCTAACCATTTGTTCTTAACCATTCAAAAAAGAAGAGAAGAAGAAAAGTGATCTGGTTAAGTGGGTCAGACTCAGAGACGGCTGAGACCAATCTAACATAGAAAAATGTGATTGGCTGGCTGCTGATCTTAAGATCGACCCTATATAAGAAAGGAGTATGACTTGTTAATTAGCTCAGGATGATGTGCTCAAATGTTACGAGTCTTACAAGCTTTCAGAAAAAGTAATTAGAAAAAAAAGGCAAAAAGTCAATATCGGCCAGATCGGTCCAAAATATTTGCATTCATTGGTAAAAAAAATACATAAAATATAGTACATATTATATGTATAAAATACATATATATACAAAACAATATACGTTCTATCAACTATTATTTTTGGAACGGTCAAAATTATACATTTCCAAAAAAAAATAACTCTACTAATAGTTCCTTCCCCACCAAAATGTTCTAACATTTTGCTTTAAGAGCATACGATAACATGTTAGTTAATTATTTTTATTATATTGTCAATTGATATTTATCAAGCGATTTTTTGTAAAAGCCTAATAAGTGACGTGGTTACACATACAAAAATTACTCTGTCAATGCATAAAATTAAATCATTTATATAAAAAGATTAATTAATAGTATATCACTGAAGATTTCAAAAGTTGATGATATTGATCATTGGAAGGTACAAGCTTAATAACATCCTAGTACTTTGTCCGAGCTCACTGCTCCTAATTTAGAAAGCTCGAGGTGGCTGCCTTTTTCTTGGCTTCGACCTAACTCCTTTAAATGGTCGATATTAGTAAGGGAGGATTTTTCTTTTTCCCCCGCTAAAGTAACGGAGGATAACAATCTTATTTGTTCCGGATTTTTTTGGTTATTATCGTGAAATATATATATATATATATATATATATATATATATATATAGGGGCGGATTTAAAATTGGGGCCTAAAGCCAAACTTCAATAAGATGCCTTAATTTTTTCGTTAAATAAAACCTTTAATAAATATGATTAATAACTCTTATAATTGATTTCTTCTAAACAAAAATTCTTTCCAATTCATACTATAGCTAATCCACTTTGGTTATCCAAAAAGGTAATCAATCCATTTAGTCATTGTTGATCTTAAATAAAAATTATTAATTTTAATTTTGAAAAAGTAGTTTTCGCTGAGGCAACTGTTATATGAATTGTTAGTTGGAAAAGAATGATTTTTTTTATTTGATTGAATATATCAATTAAAGTATTAGTTTCTACACTACTTTTTCCTAACACTTTTAATTTGGAAAATAAGTCTTAGCCATCAATATCATAGATGTTTTAAAGAACATTCAAGGTTAAAAAGCTTTGGAGCAAAAAAATAATGGAAATTTTGAACAATGGAATGTAAGAGTAGATATCTTTATATCTAAATAGCCTTTCGCTGCTTGAATATACTTGTTACGAAGCTTGAAAACTAATAGGAAAAAAAATCAAGAAAAGAGGTAAGAAAATATTTTAAGCACTCTAGTTTTTACGAATTAAACATGGAAAAAAAGAATATAAAAATATAATACATATTCTTTGAAGAGAAAGCTAAAAAAAATATAAAATTGATATAGCCCGTTGATGAGGTAGTTGTCAAAATGTAAATAAGGCAAGTAAATCCCCAAAAGATACATTTACCAAAAGGACGATACCATTTTCCAATATATGTTCAACGTCTCACATTTTCTTTGTAATGAAAATAAATTTCACTTTCTCCTTCAAAACATTCATTTTGTTTAATGAAAATTAACATATACATTTATTATTAAAAAATTTGGGCCCCTAAAAATATGGGACCTAAAACACTCGCTTGAGCTGCTTCACCCTTTAGCATATATATATATATATATATATATATATATATATATATATATATATATATATATATAGAGAGAGAGAGAGAGAGAGAGAGAGAGAGAGAGAGAGAGAGAGAGAGAGAGAGAGGGTAAGGTCTCCATACACACTACCCTCCACAGACCCCATTTATGGGAATATATTGAATTTTTTATTATTGTTGTAGGCAATTATGTAACATTTCCGAGAAAATTGTTCAATATAATATTTTTATAATTTGAATAGAAAAAAAAATGATCTTATAAAAATCTCTTATGTTTTATTTCTAAATTTTGAAAAATAAGGATCTCTTGAAATTGTGGCGGACACCAAATTTTAATGTCGTGTGCGCTCACCAAAAAGAGCTCGTAGAGGAGAAATAGGACAGACTTGTTACAGAGACTACGAAGTTTCATATGCTCTAGGAACGTGCGGTTTGGGGAAATTGGAAAAAAAGAGTAAGAAAGGGACAAAAAGTCATTAAAAGAAAGAAGAAGAAGAAAATTCGTAAATGGGCAATATTTGGTTCATTACCAAAAACTAATTGTGACGGAGAATCTATACTATATTAAAAGTATGAAGGCACTTAGCGAAATGTCGTTCGCCTTTTTTACCCTTTTAAATATAGATTTCGCACTAGACAAAAATGTAATTTAAGTTTTTCTCTAATTTTTAGGAGTTCTAAATCAATTAAACTTTTAAATATTAAATCTTTTCATTATCTGAATATGTAGAAAGTTCCAAAGCAAAATCGAGTAGAACTTTACTTTATATAAACTCTTTCCTTATTTTGACAAGCTAACATAATTATAACCTTCCATGTTAATTTTTCAATATTAATTTTCAGAATAGACAAATAAAGAAAAGAAAATGAAAAAGAAAAGAAGAACAGAAACAAACAGGTTTGCCTGTTTTAACTCCTTCGGAATTGCACTTTTTTACTTATTCATTTTTTTGTTTTCTTCTCTTTCTTCTCGCTTATTATTGTTATTTCTTTTTGTCATTGATTTTACAAAACTTAATTTAAGTGAAAAGTTAAAGAAAAGAATATCAATATTAAGAGTTTTACATATACATATACTTTCGGAATTCACTTACTTTATTTTCTTTTTACGTAAACATTGATAGTTAAAAGGGAAAAGGTCCAAAAATGACCTTGTGGTATACGAAATGGATCAATTATAACCCCCGTTTAAGTTTGAATTCAAAAATGACCCTGCCATTATAAAATGGGTCTAATAATGCCCTTGTGTTATTCAAAATGGATCAATAATGCCCTGGAATACCACAAGGTCATTTTTGGATTCAAATTTAAACGGGGGTTATAATTGATCCATTTCGAATATCACAAGGTCATTTTTGGGCCTTTTTCCTAGTTAAAATAATTTCAACGAAAAATAAAACTACGTAATAAAATATATTTATACTATTAACTAAATAATGGAGTACAACAGAAATGACAACTTAGTCAAACGATAACTTTTTACTATTATGATAAATAGATTAAAAGTATTGTTATAAAAAATTAAAATAAAGGTGATAAATATAATATCGTAAATCACAAGGGAGGTTAGTGTTACAAAGTCAAATATGAGAGGATATCTCTAAAATTATCTCTTTTTTATTAGTTATTAATTATTTAAATTATATAGAAAGTCTTAATATTTAAGAATTTAAAATCAATTAAAAGTTTAATTACTTAAAATAGTATTATAATTTTTATTTGAATAATTATTTCATAACTACAATTGCTTCCATGTTATCCATGTAAAGTATATATAAAAACTATAATACATTTTTATTTTATAGTTGAACTACTTACCTAAGAGAGAGAGAAATGGTTGGCAGAATCAATAACAATAATATTTATGCAAATACAAAAATTCGAAAATAAAATAACAAATCGATTTTTTACCCTTCATAAATAAAATTCTTAATGGATAAAATTATATTACAGTTAAATTTATAAAACATTAAATGGACTAATATTTAGAATTTGAATCAACAAGAAAATAAATTATTTCCTCTACTATTGAAAATTAATTGTTAAGTTTTTGATTAACTAATAAGCGAAAAATCCTAATCAAATCTTTTTCAAAGTTCATCATATAAATAATTTATTTTTAAGCTTGCAAAACTCTTAGAATATATAAATTTATTTGTCACGACCCAATTTCCCTTCCGTGCGATGTCGTGACGGCACCTTGTGATGACCCAAAATGTCATCTTTAAATTTAATAATTAATTTTGTGTTCTAAGACCTCGAAAAATACTATTTATCATTCTTCGACTTGCGTGCGCAGTCCGTAAAATTTTCCGGAAAGTTTTCAGGTGAAAAATGGATTAAAATGTGAATTAGAGGTTTAAAACTCAACCGAGTTGACTTGGTCAACATTTTTAGCAAACGGACTCGGATCAGTGTTTTGACAGTTCTGGTAGGTCCGTATCATGAATTGGGACTTGGGCGTATGCCCGGAATCAAAATCGAGGTCCTTGACAAAATCGAGGTCCCTGACAAAATCGAGGTCCCTCACAAATCAAGCTCCTTGACAAAATCGAGCTCCATGACAAAATCGAGGTCCCTGACAAAATCGAGGTCCCTGACAAATCTGTAAGTTATAAAAACAGGGGACTTCGTCTCATTTTCCTTTTTGACGAATTGGAGCTTGAGGAGAGGCGATTTTGATATATTTTCAAGGAAAAATATTTGGGTAAGTGATTCTAACTCGGATTTGGTCAATATATACGAATACATCATTGTTTTTACCATTTAATTAGTGTTTTGAGATAGAAATTTGGAAATTTTTTAGAAATCTCATAGAAATGAATTTTTGAGATTTCGGTGTCGATCCGGAGTCCGATTAGAGTAAAACTGGTATGGTTGGACTCGTAATTGAATGTGTTATCAGATTTTGTAAGTTTCGCCAGATTCTGAGACGTGGGCCCCACAGATAATTTTTGAGCTAATTTCGGATTTTATTGAAAAGTGTAATATTTTCTTATGAAATTGATTCCTATAAATTGTTTTGACTGTATCGAATTAATTATGACTAGATACGAGTCGATCAGAGTCGAAAAAATCGAGAAAAAAGTGTCACGACCCCAAATTCCCTCCGTAAGATGTCGTGATGGCACCTAGTCTCTAAGACTAGGTAAGCCTATCAATGCGGAATAATAATAAATATCTGAAATAAATAAACTACAATTCAAACAATTTCAACTCCCAAAACCCGATAGAAATAAGTCACAAGCTTCTAAGAATTTATTCTCAATGTCTCTATATGTCAAGGTCTAGATAAAATATAAGGAAGCAACATAAAATGATAGAAGGGGACTCCGGAGTCTGCGGACGCTGGCAGATATACCTCTAAGTCTCCGTGCGCAGGTAACTTACTGACGTCTAGGCTGGTAAAATATACCTGGATCTGCACAAAAAGATGTGCAGAAGCGTAGTATGAGTACACCACAACGGTACCCAGTAAGTGCCAAGCCTAACCTCAGTAGAGTAGTGACGAGGTCAGGTGAGGCCCTACTGGAATATAATAATGGCATGGTAAAATGTTTATCAATGTAGTAAAATAAAATGACATTGGAAATGAATCAAATAGTATGTCACATTTAATGACACCAAATAATTGCAAATAATATCTCGTGGAATCAAAACAAAATTTCCTTCAACTTTATGAAAATCACAACAATTAATCGAAAGCAACTATGGCCATGAATCAATATCAACAAGGGTACTACCGAGGTACCGCCTCGTAGTCCCAAGTTATAAATAATTCACAATATCTCATTTCCTTATATCACCGCGGGAGCCTTCACAATTTACTAGCCACGCGTATCAAGCCACCCTTATCTCACCGCATGCGTTTCAACACCCAGACCTTATACCACTGCATGCGTATCAATATCACAATATATCACAATTTACACTTCAAGTGCTCAAATAATTTAACTTGCCAAAATAATTCAACAACAGTATTTTTTCACAATAAAGAGCTCACGACTCATGCCAAAATAAATCATCAATAATATTTTTCTACATAAAAGAGCCCACGGCTCATGTCAAAATAATTCAACAATAATATTTTTTCATAATAAAGAGTTCACTGCTCCATCACAATGAGAACGAAAATCTTATAAAAATATTCAGGAGTAAATAATTCAGAAAAATAATATTTTAAAATCTTTAATATGTTGCTTCAATATCAAGTTTAAAAATGTCAAATACTTCATATTAATAATATTTAATTTAAAAAAAATCAACCTTCAAATAATGCACAGAATAAAAGAAACCAAGTTTCAACTAAACAAAAAAAATAATTAGCCGGAAAAGGTCAAACAAATTTAAAATATAAACATTAAATCAATAATGAAGAATATAACAAAATAAAATAATTTAATTAATGCGCAACAGTGATCTATACAATTTAAAATATAATCATTCACATTTAGCACGTGTACACACTCGTCACCTCGTGTACATGACTTTTCACACATTACAATATATCATTACCTCGACTTGCTCCAATTTAACCAAGTATTATGCTTTTTGTGATGACCCAAACTGTCATCTTTAAATTTAATAATTAATTTTATATTCTAAGACCTCGAAAAGCACTATTTATCATTCCTGGACTTGCATGCGCAGTCCGTAAAATTTTCCGGAAAGTTTTCAGGTGAAAAATGAATTAAAATGTGAATTAGAGCTTTAAAACTCAATTGAGTTGACTTTGGTCAATATTTTGAGCAAACGGACTCGGATCAATGTTTTGATAATTTTGTAGGTCCGTATCATGATTTGGGACTTAGGCGTATGCCCGGAATTAAATTCTGAGGTCCCTAGCCCGAGATATGGAATTTTGATAAAAAATTAAAAGTTTAAGTTCAAATAGTGACTGGATGTCAAATTATGTGCAAACGACCCCGGAATAGAATTTTGATGATTCCAACAGCTCCGTATGGTGATTTTGGACTTAGGAGCATGATCGGAATTTTATTTGGAAGTCCGTAGTGGAATTAGGCTTGAAATGCCAAAAGTTGAAATTTTGGGAAGTTTGACCGGGGGGTTGACTTTTTGATATCGAGGTCGGAATCGATTCTGGAAATTAGAATATGTCTGTTATGTCATTTATGACTTGTGTGCAAAATTTGAAGTCATTCCGAATTGATTTGATGTGTTTCGGCACAAGATATAGAATTTGAAAGTTCAAAGAACATAGATTTTGATTTGAGGTGCGATTCGTCGTTTTGATGTTGTTTGATGTAGTTTGAAGACTCGACTAAGTTCGTATTGTATTTTGGGACATGTTGGTATAATTGGTTAGGGTCCCGAGGGTCTCGGGTGGATTTCGGAAGGTAAACGGAATGGATTTCGGACAAAGAAGGCTGCTGGAAATTTCGCCAGAAAGTTTTGGTGCGTGAAGCCAAATTTGGAAGCTGTATCGCGTAATCTATAAGGTATTAGAAAATTTTCAAAACATAAAAGTTGTATTTCTCTGATTCTAGTTTCCAGAAAGTTAAACCATTCATCATTTGGACATTTGTACATAAAGTTATGATGGATTGAATGAAGGCTGGTAGAGCAGTTTTGCCAGAAATTTTGCCAGCTTTGCCACCGGGTTTTGGGAGTTGAAATTGTTTGAATTGCAGTTTATTTATTTCAGATATTTATTATTATTCTGAATTGATAGGCTTACCTAGTCTTAGAGACTAGGTGCCATCACAACATCCTACGGAGGGAATTTGGGGTCGTGACAAGTTGGTATCAGGGCTCTAGGTTCATAGGTGTCATGAGTCACAAACAGGTTTAGTAGAGTCTTGCAGATCGGTACGGAGATGTCTGTACTTATCTTCGAGAGGCTATGGAACTGTTAGGAAATATTCACTTCTTTGACTCCTTATCGTGCGGCATTGATTTAGCTTGAAACATGTATCTTATATTCCTTTGTATCCACTCGTATATGACATTGCGCACTCGGTATCAGTTATGCGTCGACGGTTTGTGATGCCGCAGATGGACTATGAGGGAGCCAGAGATGCTCAAACATTGCCTCAATGTGTGGTTCCGACTGAAGATGCAGACGTATTGAGAGATCACCTAGTGAATCATGTGGGGGTGCAACGGACGTTGGCGTCTGGTTGATTTATACAAGCTGTGAAGGTTATTATTGTGGATCATCAGACGTTGTGACCTATGACTTCGCGCCGAGTGGGGGAGTCCACTACCAATGGGTGGATTGCGGGGTCATGTATTATATCCGTTTTGGCCTGAAATGTATATATGTGGTACTGAAAGGTTCCCTAAAATTTACACATGTTTAAGACCTGAGATTTTGTAGAGGATAAGGTTGGGACTTGCGGTATGTCCGCCTCCTTAATAACCATATACTTCAATACCAAAGGAGTTATAGAAACAACTCTAAATTTGTAGAAGGTCTACTCAGCGTGGACGTCACTGTTGCGGATTTTGGGGTGCTTCGGAGGAAGTACACTTGTTGAAGAGAGTCTGGACTATGTGGTTCGTGACAAGATTTTTCTGTATGGAGCTCTACTTTTGTGATCGTTGTGTATAAATAGGGGTAAGGGTTATCCCAAAGAAGAAATCGAAGAGTATGTTAAGAAATTGGTCAGCTCAACAGTGTTGAGTCAGCATAACAAAGGAAGAAATTTGCCTTGGGAGAGATAATTCTCTACCAGTGTTCGTGGCAAGCCTATGAAGAGGGCAGACCAGCCAATGCAACACCGCCCACTTGGCTCAGTTCTCAGAAACGCTTTTGAAAGAGTTTGTTTCCCGAACTCTCCGTAATGCGTGGCGCATAGGGTTTGAATGGTTGCGTCATGTCACTATTGGCGGTGTCAGAATATGCCATCAAGTTCAATAAGTTAGCCCGTCATACTCCTACTTTGCTTCCTACAGCCACGGGGCGAGTCCAAAGACTCATTAAAGGACTCAATTATGATCGTAAAATTTTGTACGACTCGGGAGCTACAAACTGATACTTCATTTCTGCTAGTTGTACAAATTACCAAGATATTAGAATGTGTTAGGGGTGAGGAAAAAGGAAACTAAGGAGACCAAGACGTCTCGAGGTTCTGGGGGATTCAGTAGATTCTACTGTACAAGTATAAATCATTATGGCGGGGGCTCGGGCAGTCTGCCAGTCCAGTCCGCACATCGGATTACTCGGGGTGCTCCAGTAAGTTCTTTTAATGCACCACCGACATGAGTTCCTACAATGGTTATTCCAGTTATCTGGCACAAACTCAATATGAGCAGCCTAACCCACAAAAGGGTTGTTATGAATACGGTGATACTAGGCACATCATGAGAAAATTATCCCAAACTTGGGAGAGACTTATTTCATCAAAGCACTCAGGCTACGTGCCCCATTGCAATTACTACACCACCCACACGACCAGTTAGGGGTGAAGGACAGACGGGTAGACGGCGTCCTAGGGGTGGAGACCCAACCGTTGATATATTTATTTTATGGTATGGCGAAGGTCGCTAAATCAGTTGGTGTCGTTATAGGTACGACCTTGATATAATATAAAGGAATAATTTTCTTAACTTGATTCGGTTCTGAGTATCGAGACGAGTCCTCCTATTGTGCTCCACTAATGAGTGAGTTTCATAATTCTATAATCTACTTATGTGTTTACTCCTGTTGGGAGATTCCATGGAAATAACTACTCCTATCATTCCATGTTGGTCACTAATAAGACCTGTGAGGCTAAATGTGGTTTTCTGTTACTCATTTCGGTAAGTTTTGATGTAATTTACAGATAATTAATTAAAAATTATGAATTATACGCCCTACCGATGTGGGGTTCATTATGTGTTGTGATTTTCTTTTTTAACGGAAATTATTTAGAAGAAGCATATGAAAAGTTTCAATTGGCACGATGTGCATATTACTTGTGATTCAGAACTGAGAACGAGGTCCTCACATTTTTATATAAATTGATACGTTTAAATCGGGCTACGAGCTGCGGTGGAAGTTATATAAGGACGAGATCCTTATGAGAAAAATTCTTGTGTTTAAGTTCTCCCTTGTGAAATTAAATTTGTCCTATAGTACTAATAGGGAGTCATGCCTGTTAGGCTTATTTGAAAATTCTATATGAAATTCTCTGTGCATACTTGCCAATTTTGTGTTGTAATTATTGAGTTTTAACCTACGAAGTAGGTTCCCGCCTAGGTGACGTTAAATGTGACTCATTAATTTGGGTAAATAATTATGAGGTCTTCATGCCTCGTATCTTGTTATCAGTATTGTGAAGGTTTAAAACGAGATTTTTATTAACATGAAGTTAATTAACGATTTTGTAATTGATTATGAACAACTATTAAAACCAGATTGACCTAGAAATGTGCTCCGTTCATATGGACCGAGGAATGTGAGGAGAGCTTTCAAAATCTCAAGACAGCTTTGACTACAGCCCCAATGTTGGTATTACCTACAGGTTCAGGGTCTTATATTATGTATTGTGATGCGTCGCGTATTGACCTCAGCACAATGTTGATGCAAGACGGTAGGGTGATTGCCTACGTGTCCAGACAGCTAAAGGTATATGAGAAGAATTATCTTGTACACAACCTTGAGTTAGCAACTATTGTTCATGCCTTAAATATTTGGCGGCATTACTTGTACGGTGTCCATTGCGAGGTCTACACCGATCACCGAAGTCTACAACATCTGTTTAAACAGAAGGATCTTAATTTGCGGCATCAGAGATAGTTGGAGTTACTTAAGGATTATGATATCACCATTCTCTATCATCTTGGGAAGGCCAATGCAGTGACCGATGCCTTGAGTCGTAAGGCGGAGAGTTTAGGCAGCTTAGCATATTTACCAGTAGCAGAGAGGCCTTTGGCCTTGGATGTTCAGGCCTTGGCCAATCAGTTTGTCAGATTGGATGTTTCTGAGCCGAGTCGATTTTTGGCTTATGTGGTTTCTCAGTCTTCTCTTTATGACTGTATCAGGCAAAGTCAGTATGATGACCCCCATCTGCTTATCCTTAAGGACACAGTTCAGCACGGCGATGCCAAGGAAGTCATTATTGGAGATGAAGATGTATTACAGATGCAGGGCAGGCTATGTGTGCTAAATGTAGATGGTTTGCGTGACTTGATTTTCCAGGAGGCCCACAGTTCGTGGTAATCCATTCATCCGGGTACTGCAAAGATGTATCAAGACTTGAGACAACACTATTAGTGGAGGCGAATGAAGAAAGACATAGTGGAATATGTAGTTCAGTGCCTAAATTGTCAGCAGGTGAAATATGAGCATCAACGACCGGGTGAATTGATTCAGAAGTTGGAAATTCCAGAATGGAAATGGGAGCGGATCACTATGGATTTCATTGTTGGGCTCCCACGGACTCGGAGGAAGTTCGATGCAGTTTGAGTGATTGTGGATAGATTGACCAAGTCAGCTCATTTCATTCCTGTGATTACTACTTACTCTTCAGAGCAGCTGGCTCAGGTATATATTCACGAGATTGTCAGACTTCACGGTGTACCGATATCTATCATCTCTGACCGGGGTACATAGTTTACCTTACGGTTTTGAAGGGCTGTAGATCGAGAGTTGGGTAATCGTGTGGAGTTGAGTATAACATTTCACCCTCAGACGTACGGGCAATCCGAACGCACTATTCAGATACTGGAGGATATGCTTCATGCGTGTGTGATAGATTTTGGGGGTGCTTGGGATCAGTTCTTACCAGTTGCGGAGTTTGCTTACAACAACAGTTGCCAGTCAAGAATTCAGATGGCTCCGTACGAGGCGTTGCATGGTAGGCGTTGCCGGTCCCCAGTGGGTTGGTTCGAACTGGGCGAGGCTAGGATATTGGGTACAAACTTGGTTCAGGATGCCTTGGAAAAGGTTAAGTTGATTCAGGATTGACTTCGTATAGCCCAATCTAGACAGAAGAGTTATGCGAATCGGAAGGTTCGTGATGTTGCATTCATGGTTGGTGAGCGGGTATTGCTCCGGGTTTTGCCTATGAAGGGTGTGATGAGGTTCAGGAAGAAGGGCAAGTTGAGCCCTAGGTATATTGGGCCTTTTGAGATTCTTGAGAGAGAGTTGGAGATGTGGCTTACAAACTTGCACTACCACCTAGTCTCTCTGCGGTTCATCCGGTATTCCATGTTTCCATGCTTCGAAAATATCACGGCGATCCATCTCATGTGTTAGACTTCAGTTCGGTTCAGTTGGACAAGGATCTATCTTATGTTGAGGAACCAGATGTTATTTTGGATAGGCATGTTCGAAAGCTGAGGTCAAAGAACATTGCTTCCGTGAAGGTTCAGTGGAGGGGTCATCCGGTCGAAGAGGCGACTTGGGAGACCGAGCATAATATGCGCAGTTGTTATCCACACTTATTCACCAGCTTAGGTACTTTTTCTAACTCCGTTCGAGGACGAACGTTTGTTTTAGAGGTGGAGAATGTGATGTCCTAAAATATCATCTTTAAATTTAATAATTAATTTTGTGTTCTAAGACCTCAAAAAGCACTATTTATCATTCCTCGACTTACGTGCACAGTTCGTAAAATTTTCCAGAAAGTTTTGAGGTAAAAAATGGATTAAATGTGAATTAGAGCTTTAAAACTCAAATGAGTTGACTTTGGTCAATAGTTTGAGCAAACGGACTCGGATTAGTATTTTGACAGTTCCGGTAGGTCCGTATCATGATTTGGGACTTAGGCGTATGCCCAGAATCAAATTCTGAGGTCCCTAGCCCGAGATATGGAATTTTGATAAAAAAAATTAAAAGTTTAAGTTCAAATAGTGACCGGATGTCAAATTATATGCAAACAACCCCGGAATAGAATTTGATGATTCTAGCAGCTCCGTATGGTGATTTTGGACTTAGGAGCGTGATCGAAATTTTATTTGGAAATCCGTAGTGGAATTAGGCTTGAAATGCCAAAAGTTAATTTTTTGGGAAGTTTGACTGGGGGGGTTGACTTTTTGGTATCGAGGTCGGAATCCGATTATGAAAATTAGAATAGGTCTGTTATGTCATTTATGACTTGTGTGCAAAATTTGAAGTCATTCTGAATTGATTTGATATGTTTCAGCACAAGATATATAATTTGAAAGTTCAAAATTCATAGATTTTGATTTGAGGTGCGATTCATCGTTTTGATGTTGTTTGATATGGTTTGAAGCCTCGACTAAGTTCGTATGGTATTTTGGGATATGTTGGAATAATTGGTTAAGGTCCCGAGGGTCTCGGGTGGATTTCGGAAGGTAAACGGAATGGATTTCGGACAAAGAGTGCTGGAAATTTCTGTTGCAGAAATTTCGCCATAAATTTCTGGTCCGTGGAGCCAACTTTGGAAGCTTATATCTCGCATTTCATAAGGAATCAAAATATTTTCAAAACATGAAAGTTGTAGTGGTTTGATTCTAGTTTCCATAAAGTTAATCCACTCATCATTTGGACATTTGTAGATAAAGTTATGATCAATTGAAGGAAGGATGGTAGAGCAATTTCTAGTGAACTTTTAGTGACGGAATATGGACTTTTAGTGACGGATGGGCAGAAACTTAAGGACCAAAAATGGTCATTTCCTTCATTTCATTTTGGATTTTTGAAGCACGGTTCTTGGGCGATTTTTAGGCTATTTTCACGGAAAAACATTGGGGTAAATGTTCCTTATCCTATATTATTTATATTTCATGATTCCATACTCATTTACATCATGAATCCGTGAATTTATGGAAGAAAAATCAAGATTTTTGCAAAATCTTCCAAAAACGAAAATTTAAGACTTGGAGGTCGAGTTATTATCGAAATTTGATAAAATTGGTATGGGTGGACTCGTAATTGAATGGGTTGTCGGATTTTATAAGTTTCGCCGGATTCCGATATGTGGACCCCACTTTTGAGCTAATTTCGGATTTTATTAAAAAATGTAATATTTTCTTATGAAATTGATTACTATAATTTTTGTTGACTGTATCGAATTAATTATTACTAGATACGAGTCGATCGGAGTCAAAAAAATCGAGGAAAAGGCATAATACTTGGTTAAATTGAAACAAGTCGAGGTAAGTGACTTATCTAACCTTGTGTGGGGGTTCCCCTAGGATTGATAATTGTAATGTGTGAAAAGTCGTGTACACGAGGTGACGAGTGTGTACACGGGCTAAATGTGAAAGATTATGTTTTAAATTGTGTAGATCACTGTTGCACATTAATTAAATTATTTTATTTTATTATATTCTTCATTATTGATTTAATGTTTATATTTTTAAATTTGCTTGACCTTTTTCTGCTCATTATTTTATCTGTTTAGTTGGAACTTAGTTTCTTTTATTCTGTGCATTATTTGAAGGTTGATTTTCTTTAAATTAAATATTATTAATATGAAGTATTTGACATTTTTAAACTTGATATTGAAGCAACGTATTAAAGATTTTGAAATATTATTTTCCTGAATTATTTACTCGTGAATATTTTTGTAAGATTTTCGTACTCATTGTGATGGAGCAGTGAGCTCTTTATTGTGGAAAAATATTATTATTGAATTATTTTAGCATGAGCCGTGAGCTATTTATTGTGGAAAAATATTATTGTTGAATTATTTTGGCAAGTTAAATTATTTGAGCACTTGAGGTACAAATTGTGATATATTGTGATATTGATACGCATGCGGTGGTATAAGGTCTGGGTATTGAAACGCATGCGGTGAGATAAGGGTGGCTTGATACGTGTGGCTAGTAGGGGGAACTACTAGAAGTGATGCGGTGTGATAAGGATGGCTAAAACGCGGGATGTTATTTCGGAAAAAATATTTTCTTTTAAATAAATTGTGAAGGCTCCCGCGGTGAGATAAGGAAATGAGATATTGTGAATTTATTTATGATTTGGGACTACGAGGTGGTACCTCGGGAGTGCCCTTGTTGATATTGATTTATGGACGCAGTTGCCTTTGATTATTGTTGTGATTTTCTTAAAGTTGAAAAGAATTCTGTTTTGTTTCCACGAGGTATTTATTTGCCATTATTTGATGTAATTAAATGTGACATACCACTTGATTCATTTCCATTGTCATTTTATCTTATAGTATTGTTTAAACATTTTACCATGCCATTATTTATTCTTTAGTAGGGCCTTACCTGACCTCGTCACTACTCTACCGAGGTTAGGCTTGGCACTTACTGGGTACCGCTGTGGTGTACTTATGCTACGCTTCTGCACATTATTTTGTGCAGATCCAGGTACATCTTATCAGACCACGCATCAGTAAACTAGCTGTACGAGGAGATTTCGAGGTATATCTGCCAGCGTCCGTAGAGTCCGGAGTCCCCTTCTATCTTACTATGTTGTCTTCCTTATTTGCTTTAGACTCTGATGTATAGAGACATAGAGAATAAATTCTTAGAAGATTCTGACTTATTTCTACCGGGTTTTGGGAGTTGAAATTGTTTGAATTGTAGTTTATTTATTTCAGATATTTATTATTATTCTGCATTGATAGGCTTACCTAGTCTTAGAGACTAGGTACCTTCACGACATCCTACGGAGGGAATTTGGGGTCGTGACAACTACACTTCTGCACATCTTTTTGTGCAGATCCAGGTACATCTTATCAGACCACGCATCAGTAAATTAGCTATATGAGGAGACTTCGAGGTATATCTGCCAGCGTCCGCAGACTCCGCAGTCCCCTTCTATCTTACTATGTTGTATTCCTTATTTGCTTTAGACTCTGATGTATAGAGACATAGAGAATAAATTCTTAGAAGCTTGTGACTTATTTCTATTGGATTTTCGGAGTTGAAATTATTTGAATTGTAGTTTGTTTATTTAAGATATTTATTATTATTCAGCATTGATAGGATTACCTAGTCTTAGAGACTAGGTACCATCACGACATCCTACAGAGGGAATTTGGGGTCGTGACACACTTAGTCTCTACAACTAGGTAAGCCTAACATTTTTCGGAATAATAAAATATAAATATAAATTTAACCAACTATTAAAAAATACACAACAAATCCCAAAACCCGGAACATCGTGAATCACAAACTACAGAAGGAAAAATCTAGTGTCTCTATATATCAGAGTCTAACAAGGAAAAATACAGAAGATAATGGACATGAGAAAGAGTAGAAGGGGACTCCGAGGTCTGTGGACGCGGAAGATATACCTTGAAATATCCAAAGCTGTCCCAGCTCACTGATAGTGCGGCCGATAAGGTGCAGCTGGATATGCACACATAAAACATGTGCAGAGAGTAGCATAAGTACACCATAATCGGTACCCCGTAAGTGCCAAGCCTAACCTCGATCGAGTAGTGACGAGGTCAAGTCAGGGCCCTACTGGTAAATATATAATAAAATAATATAGAGTGTAATACCGCAATAAAATAAAGCCTGAAATTTAACAACAATGAAATCATAGAAGGTAACAGCTCAGTACACAGAAACACAACATGGAATCTCCCGAGATATCATCTCGTAGTCCCAAACGTAAATGTGCAGGGGGATCTCCCGGAATACCGTTCGGTAGTCCCAAAATAAATGTGCAGGAGGGATCTCCCGGAATACCGTTTCGTAGTCCCAAAGTAAATATGCAAGACAGGGGGAACTTCCGGAATACCGTTCCGTAGTCCCAAAGTAAATATGCAGTACATGGAGATCTCCCGGAATACCATTTCGTAATCCCAAAGTAAATATGTAGTACAGGGGGATCTCCCGAAATACTGTTTCGTAGTCCCAAAGTAAATATGCAGCGCGAATGATAGAAATACAACTACATTACGAAATCCTTACAATTTAGACTAAGTACCAGTCAGGGAAGAAGCAGAAAATTCATTAAGCATGCTGCACATAATTCACATAAATAATTAAGACACGTAGACATGTTGTATTAGACTAAACATGATAGCTACACATATTGAAATAACTCAATTAAGAATGAAAATAGATTAGTACTCATTAAAATAGTATAACTCAAAATAACAGGAAGACATGTTGCTGCTCGGTAAGAAAATCGGGTTTTTTCCACAACTAGCCCGTGTACGTACTCATCACCTCACGTACACGGTGCTCACATAGCACAATAGTTCCAAATCTTAAGGGGATTTCCCCCACACGAAGTCAGGCAAGCCACTTACCTCGAACCAAGCTCAATTAATCAGTCACAATGCCTTTTTCACGAATATCCGGCTCCGAATGGCCCAAATCTAGCCAAAAGCAATTACATATCATAAATACAATAATAATAGACTCATCTAATTAACGAAATCAATATTTTAACGGAAATTCCGAAATTAACTCAAAATCGCTCAGAACCCGACAAAAGTTACAGAATATGAACGCCCATCCAACCACGAGTCCAACCATACAAATTTCACCAAAAATTCGACATCAACTCGAACCTCAAATCTTCAATTAAAGTCTATGAAGATTTCTACCATTTTCAACCCAATCTTTACCCATTTGAACTTAACAATCTTTCTACAACCTTATTGGTATGTATACATAATACTCTTACACCCAAGAATCATACTATTAATCACCCAACTTTACTCCAAACCCAAAATTGAAGAATTAAGGAAAGAAATTCTTACCTCTTTGAAGCCCTAGCAAGATCCTTGTGAAATCTTCTAACCTTGAACAAGAAATTGATGGATAAATGACTAAGTTTTCACTTTTTCTCTCTAAAATATCATATGAAACACTTCAAAATGACCCCCAATAGTGTTTTATAAGAATGGGGTCGGGTTTATAAAACCAGAAAAATGAGGCTCCGGAACAGGTTCTGCGGTCGTATATGCGACCGCATAATAGTTATGCGGACCGCATATCGGTCGCATAATCGGTGTCCAATACTGGCAAACATCTGTATGTGTATGCGGTCACTATGCGACCCGCATACCAGTTCTGTGGTCGCATAGTGAACGCAGAATCGTTATGCGGTGGCATAGTCAACCGCAGATTTTATCCAAACTGGTCCTCTTCTGCCTCACTTTTGCGGCCATTATGCGACCCGCAGAGTGAATATGCGGTCGCATAATGGACCGAAGAAATGTATTTTTCCGCCAAAAAATTTCCTTTACTTTCCGATGCATTGTTCAACCCAAAAAGTCCGAGAAAAATCCTTAATTTTCCTTAGCAAAAATTCTCCGGGTCACTACACATACGTCAACATCTGATCAACCTTTTCAACTAAATTTCGAAACCTTGGAACTAGGTGTTCCAAATCATTCAAAAAACTCACCGGACCCGAACCAATTACCCCCGGCAAGTCACATAACAAATGTAAAGCATAAATTGAGCAGTAAATAGGAAAACAGGGTTATAATACTCAAAACGACCGGCCGGGTCGTTACATTATTTCCATAAGAGAAGCATTACCGTAAAAGAATTCAAAATTATAGTTAAATTGATTATAATATAACTTTAAGAGTAAAATTGGTAAGAGATACAATTTTGAAGCAATAAGAATGAAATACTAGAAGATAGAATGTATCTTAGTGAGGTATCATTAACTATTTATCTTTTCCTTTGCATTCATATCAACAAATGACAATTTCCTACATCATTTTTAGACTCATTTTCACTTAGCAATATTTTTCTTGGAGCTACATTGCCAATCTTTTCATTTTCATATCTTTAAGAGACAAAAGTTTACTTTTTTAAATTTCGCAAGAAATTCCTACATAAGTTCTCAAAAATCATAATAAAGCGTTGATGACATTTTTAAAACATAATATTTTACTTTATCTAACTAGCTAAGTATGATCAATATTCGTTTTCAGGAACTTATATATCTTTTTAATTTTTATTTTATAACTCAAATACATTGTTTATATAATTTTTAAAAATTATGTTCTCATTAATATGAAATACACGCGCAAAACGCGTACCCTACTAGAAGTAATAATAGTAATAATGTATTTATAAATACGTATAGAATATATAAATAGTGTATTTGGTATTTTGTATTATTTTCTACAAGCATAATGTATAATTATGTGAATGACAGATAAAACAAACGAATTATAAAGATTATAATTATGTGATTCCACACAGCTGTTTGTTGAACAAGTTTTATTCCAAAAAGATCTAATAATGGACTATAAATTAAAATAATTTTTTAATATTTATGATTTTAAAATTACCTAATTTTCTTTTTAATTTTTCTATTTGAATTATGTAGGACTCCTAATATTAGAAATTTAAAATTGAAAAAGATTTTGCTTAACTATCTATTTATCTATCTAGCTAGCTAGCTATACTATATTAAAGGCTTTCATTTAATTTTATTTTATAATTGAGGGCACATTAATATAATATTTATGTAATTTTTAAGAATTTTATATTCATTTTCATGGATACACCCAAATCAAACCTTTTTCAAAATTCATCATATAAATAATTTATTTTTAAGCTTACAAAACTCTTAGAATATATAAATTTATTTCCATAAGAGAAGCATTACCATGAAAGAAATCAAAAATATAGTTAAATTGATTATAATATAACTTTAAGAGTAAAATTGGTAAGAGATACAATTTTGAAGCAATAAGAATGACATACTAGGAATGTATGTTAGTGAGGTATCATTAACTATTTTTCTTTTTCTTTGCATTCATATCAACAAATGACAATTCCCTACATCATTTTTAGGCTCATTTTCACTTAGCAATATTTTCTAGGAGCTACATTGTCAATCTTTTTATTCTCACACTAAAACTCGTCTTAGTATACATGCGTTGCGCGTGTGCCTAGCGTCAATCAGTATCATATGTGTACAGAAAGAACATGTAAATTGCGTTTTAAAATATGTGTCTAGAGTCAATTAGTAAATAACATGCAAAGATTTTTAAAATGACTACACTAAGTTAATATTAAACAATAAGTAACTTAACATATAAAAACAATATAAGGAGTTGTCATTTGTTAAAGTGAGTACGAAAAGAAAATTAATGACAATTCACTTAGTATTATTTTAATTTGTTTTATCCTTATTGCATAAAATTTGAATTTGCACCAATTTGGCCTGCCCGTGCTTCGTCGAGTTGTACCATAAATTTTAAAAAAAAGATGACTGGCTTGTTTTTTTTTTTTGCAAATTAATTAATTTACAGATATGAGAATATATATATACTATATTAAAAGTATGAAAGCCATTAGCGAAATATCGTTCGCTTTTTTTACCCTTTAAAAATAGAGCTAACACTGGATAAAATAGTCATTTGATTATTTTTCTAATATTTAGAAATAGTCATTTAATTAATTCCCTAACATTTAGGAGTTTGCATAATAATTATTTTCCTTGTTTGAACTGTATTAAATATTCTAACATTTAAAACTTTAAAATCATTAATATTTTACCTTATGTAAATTTTATACTTAAATTATATATAAATAAAAAATAAAATAAATAAAGGAGATAAGAACATTAAAGAAAGAGGAAGTACGTTTGGCTTTGGATAATATGGAAGTTTCTTTAAATTTCTTTAAAACTTGTATACGTTCTGATTTCTTTGAAACTCTTCTACATTAGAATATTTAAAAATATATAGAAGACTATTCCACTAATAATAGTATTCTATATTATATTAGTTTTCAAAGCTTTTAAATTAGTAATTACAATTGTTTGGAACATTGAGCATAAATTAATAACAAACTCCAAAATTATCAATTATTCCAACAAGATAATTTATGAGATCTTTTAACTTCTCTAGATCATACTATATTATAAGCATGAACATTATTAGGTGAAGTTAGTTTACTAAAATCCCCCTCAAAAACTGAATGACCTAATAACCCTTGTAATGACCTGACCAGTCGTTTTAAAAGTTGTAGTCCAATTTCTCTATTTACTGCTCATTCTGTGCTTTATAGCTATTATGTGACTTGCCGGGGTAGTCAGTTTGGGTACGGAGAGATTTTAGATTGAATTGGAACACTTAGTTCCAAAGTTTAAAACTTAAGTTGAAAATGTTGGCTGGATGTCGATCTATGTGTAAACGATCCCGAAATAGAATTTTGATGATTCCAATAGCTCTGTATGGTGATTTTGGATTTAGAAGCGTGATCAGAATTTTATTTGGAACTCCGTAATTAAATTAGGCTTGAAATGACTAAAATAGGAATTTAAGTTTGGAAGTTTGACTGGGGAGTTGACTTTTTAATATCGGGGTCAGAATCTAGTTTCGAAAATTGTTATAGCTCCGTTATGTTATTTATGACTTGTGTGTAAAATTTGAGGTCAATCGGACTTGATTTGATAGGTTTCGGCATCGAATGTAGAAGTTGGAAATTCTTAAGTTTCGTTAAGCTTGAATTGGGGTGTGATTTATAATTTTAGCATTGTTTGATGTGATTTGAGGGCTCGACTAAGTTCGTATGGTATTTTAGAATTTGTTGGTATGTTTGGTTGAGGTCCCGGGGGCCTCGGGTGAGTTTCGGATGCCGAACGGATCGATTTTTGGACTTTGGAGGTTGCTGAAGTTTTCTGGTGTCTGAGTTCTGGTTTTCTTATACGCGATCGCGTGGGGTGATCCGCGATCGCGTAAACTAGCTGGGCGAGAGGATGGAATTGTTCTTCGTGTTCGCGGACAGGGGCATGCGAATGCGTAGTGAAGTGAGGTGGTGCTTCGCGAACGCATAGACAAGGTCGCGTTCGCGTAGGGTTAAGTGGACCAAAGCTGGACCTCGCGCTTTGCTCATCGCGAACGTGTGTGGACGTTCGCGATCGCATGAGTCTGAGAGTCAGATCATCGCGTTCGCGTAGTGTTTTACGCGTTCGCGTAGAGTTAATCCCTGGGGCAGCAAAGTTGTTCTTTGCGATCGCGTGGCTATTTACGCGATCACGATTAAGGAAATGTCTGATTAGTATTAAAGTTTCCAAAAATGGGGGTTTTGACATTTTATCAAAAACTTGAGTTGGAGCTCGGATTTAGACGAGATTTTGAGGGAGTTTCAGAGGTATCGATTGGGTAATGATTCTAAGCTCCATTTTTGATTATATTCCACTAATCTGTCATTAATTTCCTCTTTAATTTCGGATTTTGGGGTTGAAATTGGAAAAAATTGGAAGAACTTCTTCAACAAAGATTTCGAGTTTTGAAAGGGGATTTGTGATCGGATTTGAGTAATTTTTATATGATTGGACTCGTGAGTGAATGGGTGTTCATATTTCGTAACTTTCGCCGGATTCCGAGACGTGGGCCCCACAAGCGATTTTTGAGTTAATTTCGAATTTTATTGAAAAATATAATATTTTCTTATGAAATTGATTCCTATAATTTTTGTTGACTGTATCGAATTATTTTGGCTTGATTCGAGACATTCAGAGTTGGATAATCGAGGAAAAGGACTACTAGTGGATTAAATTGGAGCAAGTCGAGGTAAGTGACTTGTCTAATCTTCTATGGGGAAAATTTTCCCTAGGATTGGTATTGATGTGATAATTGTAATGTGTTGAAAGTCGTGTACACGAGGTGATGAGTGTGTACACGGGCTAAATATGGAAGATTATATCTTTAAATTGTGTAGAGCAATGTTGCGTATTAATTAAATTATTTTATTCTCTTATATTCATCATCATTAATATATTTTTATATTTTTAAATTTGCCTGACCTATTCCTGCTAAGTATTTTACCTGTTTAGTTGAAACTCTATTTTATTTTGTTCTGTGCATTACTTGAAGGATGGATTTCTTAATTTAAATATTATTAAAAATGAAGTATTTTACATTTAAAAATTTGATATTTAGACAAGGCGTAAATTTGTGAAATATTATTTTGCTGAATATTTTATGAGATTTTCGTACTCATTGTGATGGAGCCGTGAGCTCTTTATTATGAAAAATATTGTTGTTGATTTATTTTGGCATGAGCCGTGAGCTCTTTATTGTGGAGAAATATTGCTATTGATTTATTTTGGCAAGTTGAAATATTTGGACACTTGAGGTGCAAATTGTGATATACTGTGATATTGATACGTATGCGGTGGTATAAGGTCTGAGTGTTGAAACACATGCGGTGAGATAAGGGTGGCTTGATACGCGTGGCTAGTAGGGGAACTACTAGAAGTCATGCGGTGGGATAAGGGTGGCTAAAACGCGAGATGCTATTTCGGGAAAAATATTTTCTTTAAGAAAATGAGATATTGTGAAATTATTTATTATTTGGGACTACGAGGCGGTACCTCCGGAGTTCGCTTGTTGATATTTATTTATGGCCGCAGTTCCCTTTGATTATTGTTGTGTTTTTCTTAAAGTTGAAAATTCTATTTTTTTTTTCGCGAGGTATTATTTGCCCTTATTCTGTGTAGTTAAATGGTGACATACTATTTACCCGATTCATTTCCATTGTCATTTTATTGTTACTATATTGTTAAATATGTCACCATGTCTTTTATTATTCCAGTAGGGCCTGAACTGACCTCGTCACTACTCTACCGAGGTTAGGCTTGACACTTATTGGGTACCGATGTGGTGTACTTATACTACACTTCTGAATATCGTTTTGTGGAGATCCAGGTACTCCCTATCAGACCAGGCATCAGTGAGCTACCTGTGTACGGAGACTTCGAGGTATATCTGTCAGCGTTCGCAGTGTCACGACCCAAAATCAACCGTCGTGATGGCGCCTATCGTGAACTAGGCCAGACTCAACTCAACAACCCACCACCAACAACAATAAGTTATGAAAATATTAACGGAAGCATTTAACATTAAAGAAAAACTGTTTAAAACATACGAAAATCCCAAAATGATACAATCCAGCCCAAAGCCAAGGTGTCACTGAGTACATGAGCGTCTAGATCAAAATTACAGTCTACTACAGTGTCTAGAGATATAAACTGAAAGTACGACAAAGATAAAGAAGGAGAGTCAAGGCCCGGGAATGCAGTGCAGCTACCTTGATAGTCTCCAAAACTCTAGGATCCTCAATCAGCAACCGTCGCTACGACTGGTATCGCCTGGATCTGCACACAAGGTGCAGGGAGTAACGTGAGTACACCAACTCACTAAGTAACAAGTCCAAACAATACCGGCACAAAACCTAAACATGATATCTGGCATGATTTACAACTCAACTACTTTATCACATGATGAAAACATAGATATCGACAGGATAGAGTCACTAAACGGTGCCATGGAATCACCCAGGTCACAATTTTCACGCTGCACGCCCGCACGCCCGTTACTTGGCATATGCTTCACCTCAATACCAATCATATAGCATATAATTTAGGGTCTCGAACCCTCAGAACCAAGTTTGAAAATGTTACTTACCTCAAACCAAGCAAAGTCCTACTCTGGAATGCCCTAGGCCAGCCTCATCCTGAATCTAGCCACAAGTAATACAATACGATCAATATAGTCTAAAGGAATCAACCCCGCAAGAAAAAATACCAAATTATAGCCAAAATCCAAAATCGACTCAAACCCGCCCCCCCGGGCCCACATCTCGAAATCCAACAAAATCACAAAACCCGAAAGCCCATTCACTCACGAGTCTAGTCATACCAAATTTACCAAAATCCAACATCATTTGGTTCCTCAAATCCTCAAATCACACTCTCCAAAATCCCAAGCCCTAACCCCCTATTTTCACTCCTAAATCCTACTAATTGGATGAAAAAACAACGGGAAAATACCATAGCTAGGAGTATTAGAGCTCAGGCAACTTACCTCTGTGAAAACCCATGAATCCCCTTCAAAAAGCACTCCAAAAGCTCCAAGGTCCGACTTGAAAATGGTAGAAATGAGCAAAAATTCGCGAAGTCTTCTATTTATAGGTTCTGCCCAGGCTTTTCGCACCTGCAGCTCAAAATACGCACATGCGGTGCCGCTTTTGCGCAAAATATACGCATCTGCAAAAATTCACTTAAATCCTCATCTCCGCACCTGCGCTCCCTATCCACTTCTGCGACCTCGTAGGTGCGGAAAAGACCTCGCACCTGCGGCCACTGCCAGACCTCCTCTCTTCCGCTTCTGCGGGAAACTACCCGCTCCTGCGGGCTTGCAGATGCGCACACCCACTCGCACCTATAGTTTTCCCCAATCCAACACACTTCCGCACCTGCATCAATCCCTCCGCACCTGCGGCGATACCCTCGCAAGTGCGATTACACCAGCAACAGGCCAACTTCAACAATTCTCCAAACTTCAAACTTGATCCGTTAACCACTCGAAACACGCCCGAGGCACTCGAGACCTCAACAAAACATGTCAACAAGTCATATAACCTCATACGAACTTAGTCGAACCTTCAAATTACTCAAAATAACATCAAAACACCAAATTACCCTCAGATTCAAGTCTAAGAACTTCTAAACTTCCAAGTTCCGCAAACGACGCCGAAACCTACCAAACCACATCCTCAAATTTTACACACACATCACAAATGACACTACGAACCTACTCCAACTTCTGGAAATCCATTTCGACCCCGATATCAAATTTTCCACTGCCGACCAAAATCGCCAAATTTTCAACTTTCGCTAATTCATGCTTAAATTCCACTACGAACCTCCAAATCACATTCCGAACATGCTCCAAAGTCCAAAATTACCTAATGGAGCTAACGGAACCGTCTAAATTCCAATCCGAACCAACTAACCCGATATATCATAATATAACTGAAGAACACAAAAGAAGCAGAAATGGGAGAAACAGGGCTATAACTCTCAAAATGACCGGTCGGGTCGTTACATCCTCCCCCTCTTAAACAAATGTTCGTCCTCGAACGGGTCTAGAAACATACATGGAGTCTCAAATAGGTGTGGATACCTACTACGCATCTCTCGTTTGGTCTCCCAGATGGCCTCCTCCACAGGCTAACCTCTCCACTGCACCTTCACTGAAGCTATATCCTTTGACCTCAACTTCCAAACCTGCCGCCTAAAAATGACCACCGGCTCCAAATCATAAGTCATATCACTATCCAACTGAACCGAGTTGTAGTCCAAAACATGGGACGGATCTCCAATATACTTCTGGAGCATAGAAACATGAAACACTGGATGCACACTCGACAAGCTGGGTGGCAAGGCAAGCTTATAAGCCACCTCTCTTATCCTCTGAAGCACCTCAAAAGGCCCAATGAACCGGGGCTCAACTTGCCGCTCTTCCCAAACTACATAACACCCTTCATGGGTGATACCTTCAGCAACACCTTCTCCCCAACCATGAAAAACACATCACAGACCTTCCTATACGCATAGCTCTTCTTCCTAGACTGCGTCGTGCGAAGCCGCTCCTGGATCGATTTCACCTTGTCTAATGCATCCTGGACCAAGTCTGTACCCAAGAGCCTAGCCTCACCAGGCTTGAACCATCCTACTGGAGATCTAAACCTCCTCCCATATAAAGCCTCGTATGGATCCATCTGAATGCTCGACTGATAACTGTTGTAATATGCAAACTCTGCGAGCGACAGCAACTGGTCTTATGAACCCCCAAAGTCAATGACACAAGCGCATAACATGTCCTCTAATATCTGGATAGTGTGCTCGGATTGTCTGTCCGTCTTAGGGTGAAAAGTTGTGCTCAACTCAACCTGAGTACCCAACTCTCGCTGCACGGCCCTCCAAAACTGCGATGTAACCTGAGTGCCCCTATTTGAAATGCTGGAAAGTGGGACACCATGCAGGCGAACAATCTCTCGGATGTAAATCTCAGCCAACCGCTCTGAAGTGTAAGTAGTGCCAACTGGAATGAAGTGCGTGGACTTGGTAAGCCGATCCACAATAACCCAAATAGCATTGTACTTCCTCGAAGTCTGTGGGAGCCCAACTACGAAGTCCATGGTGATCCGCTCCCACTTCCACTCTGGGATCTCTAACCTCTGAAGCAAGCCACCTAGTATCTGATGTTCATACTTAACCTGCTGACAATTGAGACACCGAGCCACAAACCCAACTATATCCTTCTTCATCCGCCTCCACCAATAGTGCTGTCTCAAATCCTGGTACATCTTTGCGGCACCCGGATGGATGGAATACCGCGAGCCCATCTACATTAGGTACATATCCGGTCCTGCATCCTTAACACACCGTCATCACCAATATTCACATCCCTAGCATCACCTCGCTGAACCCTGTCCTGAAGAACGAGTAGGTAGGGGTCATCATAGTGACGCCTGGAGACCACACAAGCCAATACCCGACTCGACTCCAAAATATCCAACCTGACAAGTTGGCCAGCTAAGGCATGAACATCCAATGCCAAAGGTCTCTCTACTACTGGAAGATATGCTAAACTCTCCAAACTCTCCGCCCGACGACTCAAAGCATCGGCCACCATATTGGCCTTCCCCAGATGGTACAAAATAGTGATATCATAGTCCTTGAAAAGCTCCAACTATCTCCGCTGGCGTAAATTAAGATCTTTCTCCTTTAACAGATGTTGCAAACTCCGGTGATCAGTATAAATCTCATAATGAACCTCGTACAGATAGTGTCGCCAAATCTTTAGGGCTGAACAATAGCTGCGAACTCAACATCATGGACAAGATAGTTCTTCTCATGAGTCTTCAACTGGCGCGAGGCATAGGCATTCACCCTACCCTCCTGCATCAGAACACATCCAATACCTATCCTCGAGGCATCACAATACACGGTGTAAGAACCTAAAGCTGATGGCAGAACTAACACTGGAGTTGTAGTCAAGGCAGTCTTGAGCTTCTGAAAGCTCTCCTCACACTCATCCGACCACCTGAATAGAGCACCCTTTTGGGTCAATTTGGTCAAGGGTGATGCAATAGATGAGAATCCCTCTACAAAGAGACAGTAATGTAATCTTCGTGGCTGAGGACGGTCTAGGCCAACTCTGCACCGCTTCTGTCTTCTTTGGATCCACCTGAATACCCTCACTGGACACCACGTGCCCCAAGAATGCTACTGAACCGAGACAAAACTCACACTTGGAGAACTTTGCATAAAGCTTCTCCTCCCTCAATCTCTGCAATACAATCCTCAGATGCTGAGCATGCTCCTCCTGGCTACG
Source organism: Nicotiana tabacum (assembly GCF_000715075.1). NCBI lineage: Eukaryota > Viridiplantae > Streptophyta > Magnoliopsida > Solanales > Solanaceae > Nicotiana > Nicotiana tabacum. The sequence goes on along the minus strand of NC_134096.1, from coordinate 111,489,066 downwards.
AGAGTACACCAGGATGTCATTAATGAATACAATAACGAACGAGTCAAGATAAGGCTGGAATACACTGTTCATCAAATGCATGAATGTTGTTGGGGCGTTAGTTAGCCCAAAAGACATCACAAGGAACTCACAATGGCCATATCGGATCCTGAAAGCTGTCTTAAGAATATCCGAATCCCGAATCTTCAGTTGGTGATACCCATACCTCAAATCAATCTTGGAGAACACCCTCGCCCCCTGAAGCTGGTCAAATAGATCATCAATACGTGGCAAAGGATACTTGTTCTTGACCGTGACCTTGTTCAACTGCCTGTAGTCAATGCACATCCTTATAGAACCATCTTTCTTCTTTACAAATAGAACTGGTGCACCTTAAGGTGACACACTAGGCCGAATAAACCCCTTATCATCAAGTAGTTCCTGAAGCTGTCCCTTCAACTCCTCCGGTGCCATACGATATGGTGGAATAGAAATGGGCTAAGTGCCCGTCACCAAATCAATACCGAAGTCAATATCCCTATCAGGCGGCATGCCCGACAGGTCTGCAGGAAACATATTCGGAAAATGACGTACCACTGGAACAAAATCAATGGCAGGAGTCTCTGCACTAACATCCCTCACAAAAGCCAAATAGGATAGACAACCCTTCTCAACCATACGTCGAGCCTTCAAATATGAAATCACCCTACTATGTACATACTCTATAGAACCGTTCGACTCAACCCTTGGCAACCCTGGCATCGCCAACGTCACGGTCTTAGTGTGACAATCTAAATCAATATGACATGGAGACAACCAATCCATACCCAATATCACATCAAAATCGATCATACTGAGCAGCAAAAGATCCACTCTGGTTTCCAGACCCCCAATGGTCACCACACATGACCGATATACGCGGTCCACAATATTAGTATCACCCACAGGAGTAGATACATGAACAGATGAAACTAAAGACTCATGGGGCATATCCAAAAAATGAGTGAAATACGAGGAAACATATGAATAAGTGGACCGAGGGTCAAATAATACCGAGGCATCTAGATGGAAAACCAAAACAATACCTGTAATCACAGCATCTGAAGCAATGGCATCTGGTCTGGTTAGGAGGGCATAGAAACGGGCATGGTTGCCCCCTTATAGGCCTCCCCCTCTCGGACAACCCCTAGTTGACTGAGCTCCACCCCTAGCTGGCTGGGCGGGTGGTGGAGGAACTGGTGCTGAAGTCGAAGGCTGACTCCTCTGCTGAGATGAACCTCCCATTAGGCAGGGACAAAACCTCTTGATATGACCCAAATCCCCACACTCAAAGCAACCTCTACCGGCAACTAGGGACTGAAGGGAACCCCGGGCACTGGAATAACCGCTAGAAGGTCCTGACATAGATGAACCTTGAGCTGATGGTGCATGCGACGAACTCTGAGTTGGTAGCGCACCGAATGATGTATGGCCCTGCTGATAACCATTGGCCACATAACCGGATGATGTACCTCGGTGCACTAGGTGGGCCGTCTGAGCATGCCTGAAAGGACGACCTCTACCGTGCTATAACTGACCCCCAGAAGGAGCACCACTAAATCCTCCCTATCCACGAGGCCTCTAGGCCTCCCTATCAACCCTCTCCTGACTGCGAACCATCTCAATCTGACGAGCAATGTTGACAACCTCATCAAAAGTAGCACCATACACTCTCTCTCTGGTCATAAGCAATCGCAGCTGATAAGTGAGGCCATCTATAAACCTCTTGATCCTCTCTCTATCTGTGGGAACCAACCAGATAGCATGATGAGCCAACTCCGAGAATCGCATCTCATACTACGTCATAGACATATCACCCTGATGAAGCTGCTCAAACTGTCTGCGTAGCTCCTCTCTGCAGGACTGAGGCACGAACTTCTCCAGAAAGATCACGGAGAACTGCTGCCAGGTAAGGGGCACTGCGCCGATCAGCCTACGCCTCTCATATGCCTCCCACCAATTGAATGCAGCGCCAGATAACTGAAAGGTAGTGAACGAGACCCACTGGTCTCCAGAATACCTGCTGTACGGAGTATCCTCTAACACCTGTCCAAGAAACCCTATGCATCCTCTCCCTCTGCACTACTGAGAGATGGAGGCTGGAGTCTCCCAAACCTCTCCAATCTTCGCTGCTCATCCTCAGGCATAGCAGGAACTACATAGTCCTGAGCAACTGCAACCGGCTAGGCTGGTGGTTCCCCTAGTGTCTAGAATCCATGTACACCTACTCTGGTGTGCAGCAACGGGAGTTTAAGAACCTCCCCTGGCCTGAGAAGTGGCTGCTGCGGCCGGAATAGAAACCGTCTGAGCAAGACTGGTACACGAGATCAGAATCTAGTGTCTGAGCTGGTGCATCAACAACTGGAATCTGGTCCTAATCTGGGGAAACTGGTGGATCTGCAGGTACTATCCCAGTTGTTGTGCGGGCTGTACCTCTGCCCCTACCGCGCCCTTGGCTTATCGCAGCCATCGCTGGTGGTACTGGTGGCTGTCCATCCTGCCCGGTAGTACAAGTCCTCACCATCTATAAGAGAATGAAACAACAGATGTTTAGTTACTAGAATCAACAGATTCGCACGACAAGAATTCAAGAATATGGAGTTTTCTAAGGGTTCTGCAGCCTCTCGAAGATAAGTACAAATATCTCCGTACCGATCCGCAAGACACTACTAAACCCACTCATGACTCGTGAGACCTATGTAACCTAGGCTCTGATACCAACTTGTCACAACCCAAAATCAACAGTCGTGATGGTGCCTATTGTGGAACTAGGCCAGCCTCAACTCAACAACCCAACACCAACAACAATAAGTTTGAAAATATTAACGGAAGCATTTAACATTAAAGAAAAACTGTTTAAAACATACGAAAATCCCAAAGTAATACAATCCAGCCCAAAACCAGGGTGTCACTGAGTACATGAGCTTCTAGATCAGAAATACAGTCTACTACAGTGCCTAGAGATATAAATTGAAAGTATGACAGAGATAAAGAAGGAGAGTCAAGGCCCGCGAACGTAGTGCAGCTACCTTGATAGTCTCCAAAACTCTAGGATCCTCAATCAGCAACCGCCGCTATGACCGGTATCGCCCGGATCTGCACACGAGGTATAGGGAGTAATGTGAGTACACCAACTTAGTAAGTAACAAGTCCAAACTTTGGACTGAAAGGTAGTGACGAACTCAACCTCAACAGGTATAACAGAAATAAATGTGCAGAAACGTAGGCATGCTTTCACGTCAAATATACAGCTCAAACAGTAAAGGAAATACATATCTGAATAGTGTAAGGTATACAACTCAGCTATCTCTACATGCCAATGCACAGACTGTATGAAATTCACCATGTGCTCCACTCTCAAGTATTCAACCACTCGGTACTATATACGGTCATCCGGCCCAGGTAAATCCATCCCGGAACATATACAACACTGACTATAAGTCACCAGTACCGAGGAAAAAGGGTAATCTAAACCTGTGGAGAAATCCATCTCCAAGTATCAAGTACTTCGGACAAATCCATGTCCAGGGAAATCCATCTCTCAATAATATAATCCGCGCTCACTGGGGGTGTGTTACAGACTCTGGAGGGACTCCTACAGCCCAAGCGCTATCATAATCATCAATATAACCACTGCGGCGTGCAGCCCGATCCCATAACTGTCACTCATAACCAGGCACTCGGCCTCACTCACTCATTAACATCTCCAGTCTCACCACAGGCTCACAATGTCATGAAAATAACCCGAAACAATGATATGATGAATCGATAAATAACTGAGACCGAGATATGATATAAAAATACATGATCATGACTGGGTATGGAATAGTAACTGAACTAGTGAGATGACATCAAGAAACGACCTCTAAGGGTCCAAACAATACCGGCACAAAGCCTAAACATGATATCTAAGCATGATTTACAACTCAACTACTTTATCACATGATGAAAACATGGATATCGATAGGATAGAGTCACTACACAGTGCCATGGAATCACCCAGGTCACAATTCTCACGGTGCACTCCCGCATGCCCATCACTTGGCATATGCGTCACCTCAATACCAATCACATAGCATATAATTTGGGGTCTCGAACCCTCAGAACCAAGTTTGAAAATGTTACTTACCTCAAACCAAGCAAAGTCCTACTCCGGAATGCCCTTGCCTCTCAATTCGGCCTCCGGACGTCCCGAATCTAGCCACAAGTAATACAATACAATCAATATAGGCTAAAGGAATCAATTCCGCAAGAAAAATACCAAATTATAGCCAAAATCCGAAATCGACTCAAACCCGGCCCTCCGGGGCCACGTCTCGGAATCCAACAAAAATCACAAAACCCGAAATCCCATTCACTTACGAGTCTAATCATACCAAATTTACCAAAATCCGACATCATTTGGTCCCTCAAATCCTCATATCACACTCTCCAAAATCTCAAGCCCTAACCCCTATTTTCACTCCTAAATCCCACTAATTAGATGAGAAAACAACGGGAAAACACCATAGCTAGGAGTATTAGAGCTCAAGCAACTTACCTCTATGAAAACCCTTGAATCCCCTTCAAATATCACTCCAAAAGCTCCAAGGTCCGACTTGAAAATGGTGTAAATGAGCAAAGATTCGCGAAGTCTTCTATTTATAGGTTCTGCCCAGGCTTTTCGCACCTGCGACTCAAAATGCGCACCTGCGGTGCCGCTTTTGCGCAAAATCTACACATCTGCGAAAATTCACTTAAATCCCCATCTCCGCACCTGCGCTCCATATCCGCTTCTGCGACCTCGCAGGTGTGGAAAAGACCTCGCACCTGCGGCCACTGCCAGACCTCCTCTCTTCCGCTACTGCGGGCAACTACATGCTCCTGCGGGCTCGCAGATGCGCACGCCCACTCGCACCTGCGGTTTTCCCCAATCCAACACACTTCTGCACCTGCGTCAATCCCACTGCACCTGCGGCGTCACACCTACGGCGATACCCTCGCAGGTTCGATTACACCAGCAACAGGCCAACTTCAGCAATTCTCCAAACTTCAAACTTGATCCGTTAACTACCCGAAACACATCCGAGGCCCTCGGGACCTCAACTAAATATGCCAACAAGTCATATAACCTCATACGAACTTAGTTGAACCTTCGAATCACTCAAAACAACATCAAAACACCAAATTACCCTCGGATTCAAGCCTAAGAACTTCTAAACTTCCAAGTTTCGCAAACGACTCCGAAACCTACCAAACCACGTCTGAATGACCTCAAATTTTACACGCACATCACAAATGACACTACAAACCTACTTCAACTTCTGGAAATCCATTTCGACCCCGATATCAAATTTTTCACTGTCGACCAAAATCGCCAAATTTTTAACTTTCGCCAATTCAAGTTTAAATTCAAATACGGACCTCCAAATCACATTCCGAACACGCTTCTAAGTCCAAAATCACCTAGCGGAGCTAACAGAACCATCAAAATTTCAATCCGAATCAACTAACCCGGTATATCATAATATAACTGAAGAATACAAAAGAAGTAGAAATGGGGGAAACGGGGCTATAACTCTCAAAACGACCGGTCGGGTCGTTACACGCAGCCTCCGGAGTTTCCTTCTATCCTTATTATGTTGTTTTGTCTATTCACATTAGTCTCTGATGTATAAATATATTCATACTACTTCTTTAGAGCTTGTGACTTGTATTTCACTGGGTTTTGGGAATTTCTTTATGTAGTGAGATGTTGAGATTTTAAAAGTTTTAATTGTTATTTTAATTATTCCGCATATTGATAGGCTTGCCATCACGACATCCTACAGAGGGAAATTTGGGGTCGTGACAATCCTTTACCTTAAAATAATATTATTTTAATTTTATTTGAAATGCTGCTATGTGAAAAATTGGAGTTGGCCATTTAATTGGGATCCTATTAAATGGTAAATTATAGATGCAATTAACATGCAAATGTGTGAATTGAAAAATGAAGCTGGACATTTAATTAGGATCCTATTAAATGGTAAAACTGTAGCTGTTATGTGAATTTGTGAACGGATAAAATGTAAATTAAAATTGGCCATTTAATTTGATACTATTAAATGGCAGGGTATAACTATTGCACATGTGAATTGAAAAGCATTTTTTAGCACGACCAAAGCACTTTCACCTGCTGTGAATTGATTGAAAAATGAAGTTTGACATTTAATTGGGATCTTATCAAACGGTACCTTTTCTTAAAAATAATACCATGCTAGAAATATTTTTTCAGTTTTGTTTTTTCCATCTTCCACCGTAGATGTAATGCAGGCAATCAGCACATTTCAGTTTTCTTTCTTTAATCTTCTATGACAATAGAAATATTTTTGCAGTCTTTTTACATTCTTTAATTCACACTATAAAAGTGTAATTCACACTATAAAAGTGCACATCAAATTATCTAACCACTGTATCAGTTGCAAAACGAGGGCATCATGTAGCTTTTTTCCTTTGAACAAGATACCAAAGCCTCAAAGTAAGACATTGAAAGACTAAAATAACCTTATAAAATTAAAAACATAATATTCTAAAAAAATTATTCCTATATAAACCAAACAATATGACCCTTAAATGGTATAAAAGGATCCGAAGAATTTGAAAAGTTGCTTGATTAATTCATCAATTATAGACTAATTTCATTCAAATAATTTAATACTACATCAAATTCATCTACTTAATGCAATTTATATATAACTGATCGTCCATTCATATATATCTTTTCATTTCTCTTTTCCTAAAATCACTATATAACTATTTGATTTATCAAGGTAAGATAAAATAAAGGAATCATTTGTGAGAGTGAAAAGTTTGAAGCATTTTAAATTTTTGCGGGGCTGATTGAAAATTAAAGATTAATTATGTTGACACAACGCTAAAAGGTGGAAAGAGGATAAAACCAGGTACAACTTATAGGTAAATTATATTAGTTAATTAGAAATCAAAAATGTCAAGAACTCTCTTATATCTCCACTCTTCTTTAAACTCTACTATAGTTATGACAAATGAAGCTAAAGAAATAGTAAGCAAGAAACATGAGGGGGTGGGATCGGAGAGGAGAGTGGACCAGTGGAATAGGTTAAATATGAAAATACGTGTTTGTGTAAATAGAGGATTGCGTATTTATCACTTCTTAAAAATAAAATTCAATGCATAATGTACGCTGAACTTATTTTGAATGTTTAGGAACAGTTGTATATATTTAAAATTTTAAATCCAAATCTGAATTATGAAATTTTATTTAGTGAAAACTAATAAATATCTTTTTCTTATAATAATGTGCAACATTGCAACATATATGATATATGTTCTTGTAATGACCCGACTTATTATTTTGAACATTTACGCTCCTTCCAACTATTTGAAGTCTTGAATAGCTTCATATGATGTATTATGACGCGTGTGAATCGTCAGTTTTAATTTTCAAGTATTTCGGGATTAGTTCGAAAGAATAAATTCCATGTTAGAAGCCTTAAGTTGAAAAGAGTTGACCGGAGTTTGACTTTTGAGCAGAACGACTCTGGAATGGGATTTTTATAGTGTCAATAGCTTCGTATGGAGATTTCAGACTTAGGCGTATGTACGGATTTGGATTTGGAAGTCCGTAGGAGAATTCGACACATTTTGGGGAAAGTTGGAAAATGGAAGATTTTAAGAAAAATGTCGACTGAGAGTTGACCTTGATGTATCGGGCTTGGACTTCAATTCCGAAAATTTGAATAGCTTCGTTATGTCATTTACGACTTGTGTGCAAAATTTAAATTCATTCCGGATCGATTTGTTATGTTTCGACATAAGACCTAACTTAGAACGAGATTATCTACATATATATAAGGTGTTATGTGATGCACAACCTATCAAATAAAAGATCTTCGAGTCTAGTTTCTAACGCTTCAAACCGTTCGTCATTTGGACATTTCTACAAGAAGTTATGACCAAATTATCAAAGGCTGGCCGAGGAGACTGCGGATGCGAAGCATCCGGAGCCGCATCCGAAAAAGGAGCTGGCAGTGAAGTGCTGCCATAGCATCCGGGGCAGCATCCGAAACCCAAAAATCTGGGCCTATAGATACAATTTCGGGGTTCATTTTTTCCACTTCATTTGGACGAATTTTGGAGTACTTCTTCACTCTCTCAAGACCACCAACTCCTCTCTTCTTCAAGGCAAGCAATCCCCATTATCTTGATGTGAAATTCCATTATTTCTACACTAGTATTGATGAAATCTACACATAAAATACTTAGATCTTCAAGAAATTTTTTCAAGAACTCAAAGGAGGGTTTTGCAAGATTTCTTCCAAAAAGGTAATCCTACACCCTTAGACTTACATGTATGGATATATTATGGGAATATGAGTATCAATTAAGTATTAGAACTTATGGTATGGCGATTGGAAGCCATATGTTCCCAATTTAAATACATAACCATTGTAGAGATTGAAAGGTGATTATTTGATGGAATTTTGTTGGTTGGGTGCGGATGGATGGTCATGTATGTGATGTTGGAAGTTATGAATTGTTTAAGAATGATGGTGGGATAAATTATTGGTAAATGATAGTAGTTGGATGAACTAATTCTATGGTTAAGATATGTAGAGATTCATGCCTACAAGGTGTTTGATAAAATACCTAAATGACCAAAAATCTGGAAACTTGTTTACTAATATTGGTGCAATTGTTTTGCATTGTTGTAGATTGAAATTTGTTTAGTGTGGTGGACCATCGTAGTATTATTAAGGGGTGAATTTCAGATTTGAGCCATCCGAAGGTGGCTTCACTCACGAAGATCATTTAAAACATTAACTTAGTTTCGTCGAGGTAAGTGTCTTGCTTTACCTCGAGTGGGGGAATTACCCCTCAGGCATTGAGTATTATGTGCAATTTGTGTAATTGAAATCCATGTACGCGAGGTGACGAGTACGTACTTGGTTTATATGTGCAAATTTCATTGATTAAAATTATTATAAGCCCTTATGTATCAAATTGGAAATTATTGGCAATTATTAAATCCTCTATTTGTCATGCCTAGATCCTTGTTTGTTGAAATTATTTTTATATGATGATTTGGTATGATTGCCACCTTGATTTTTATGTGAAATATTATTTTGTCGAGTTGTTCACTTCCGGATATTTTGTTAATATTTTTGTGCATATTATGGTCGAGTCGTGGGCTCCGTATTGTAGAAAATAATGTATTGTTGATTTCTGTGACAAGTTGTAATATTTGGGCACTCGATGTGCAATTTGTGATATGTTGTAAGATTTGAGCACTCGATATGCAATCTGTGATATGTTGTAAGATTTGAGCACCTGATGTGCAAATGTGATATGTTGTAAGATTTGAGCACCTAATGTGCAATCTGTGATATGTTGTAAGATTTGAGCACTTGATGTACTATTTGTGAAATGCTGTAATATTTGGGCACTTGAGGTGCAAGTTATATTATGTTGTGATATTTGGACACTTGAGGTGCGATTTGTGAAATATTGTGATATTGATACGCATGCGGTGAGATAAGGGTGGCTTGAAATGCGTGGCTAGTAGGGGAACTACTAGAAGTCATTGCGGTGATATAAGGTCAGGGTGATGAAACGCATGTGGTGAGATAAGGGTGGCTTGAAACGCGTGGCTAGTAGGGGAACTACTAGAAGTTATGCGGTGAGATAAGGGTGGCTTGAAACGCGTGGCTAGTAGGGGAACTACTAGAAGTCATGTGGTGTGATAAGGGTGGCTAAAACGCGGGATGCTATTTCGGAAAAATGATTTCTTTAAAACTTTTAATGTGAAGGCTCCCGCAGTGATATAAGTAAATGAGATATTGTGAATTTATTTATGATTTGGGACTACGAGGCGGTACCTCGGGAGTGCCCTGTTGATATTTCTTTATTTATGTTCTTGCCTTGGGTGATTTGGTTTTATTTAATATGTAAATTCTTGTCTTCTTCCGTGGTGTACTAGTTGACTTTATTATTATGTGTTTTGTGCTCCTAGTTGTATTGTGTAGACTTTGGCTTTTTAGCACGAGACTCTGAAGAAGTATATTTCTGGTTTTCTTACTGATTTGCGATGATTGAGTTGATTTAAATAAAAGGAATTATTATTATGTTTTTAAATTAAATAGTTTTACAACCAAATCAGTAGTTTATCTGATGCTTTGATATAAGTGCAAAGTTATTTTCTTCACCCAAATGATTTATAAAAATAAATTCAATTCTTTGTTGATTTCTTAATTGATTTAAAAACTTTTAAACTCACTTTAGTGGAAATAAATTGATCATGTGGATCTTATATACATTGAGAATATTGGCATGTGAATTGTGGTTGTGATATGAAATGTGGGCATGAGGTGCTGTGATTAAATGATAATGATATTTGGCACGTGAGTTGTCCGTGCAGGTGAGATATGAAATGAGGGCACGATGTGCCGGGGAAATATAATGATTTAATTATGGGCATGAAGTGCCGTGGAGATATGAAAAATGGGCTGAGACCCGTATTTATGAAAAATATAAAAATGGGCTAAGACCCGTATTTTTTTTATGATTATGAAATGAGGTGTCATATGGTGACTTTTTAAATTGAAGAATTATATTCAAAATATTTATTTGGAAGGATTTTTATTTAGAAAGTATTATATGAAAGAATTGTATTTGAAAGATAATTATTTGAGGAAAATTATATTTGAAAGAGAGTTAATTGGTAGAATTATATGTGAAGGATATTTAATTGAAGTACTTGATTTAACTGAGTGTAATTGTATTTATTAATTATTGAGCGATATTAAATGGTGATCTTATTATCTTACTGTGCATATCATTGGTTGTTTTATGTTGCCTTGTTGTGATATCACTGGTTGAATTGTTGTTATCATTGTTAGTTATTTTCCAGTACTATTGTATACTGCTATATTGCACAGGGTATTAGACTAGTGAGTGTCTTGACTGTACCTCATCTCTACTCCATTGAGGTTAGTCTTGATACTTACTGGGCACCGCTGTGGTGTGCTCACTCTACACTTCTGCACATTTTTGTGCAGAGCCAGGTATTGAAGATAACAGAATTGAGCAGAGTTAAAGCGGGGTCTTAAGGATTCAAGGTAGAGCTGCTTGGTCGTCACAGTTTCTTGGAGTCCTTTCATTTCATTGTACTGTTAACTTGTAATCAAACAGTATTGTATATTCGGTTCTCGTGATCATTCTATGTATTCAGTTAGAGTTCGTGACTAAGTACTACCAGTCTTGGGAGGTTGTATATTGTATTTATTTTCGCAGTTAGTTTTGGTTACTTATTTAATTAAAAAAAAATGGCTTCAAAAATATAATGGAAATCGGCTTACCTAGTCTTAGAGACTAGGTGCCATCACGACGCCTGTGGTGGGATTTTGGGTCGTGACAAGTTGGTATCAGAGCTCTAGGTTCATAGGTTCTACGAGTCACGAACGAGTCTAGTAGAGTCTTGCGGATCGGTACGGAGACGTCTGTACTTATCTTCGAGAGGCTACAGAATTGTTAGGAAATTTCCATTTCTTTCACTCCTATCATGCGGAATTTGTTGAATTCGGAATTCGTGCCCTTGTATCTCTATTCTCTCACAGATGGTGAGGACACATGCTATCGGGTTAGCTGAACAGGCATCTGCATATACTGCTAGGGCTGCAAGAGGCCGGGGCTGAGTTAGAGGTCGAGGAAGGGCACGTGCTGCGACTGGAGCACCTATCAGAGCAACAATTGAGGAGCCATTAGTAGCTCCAGTTGGGGGACAGGTACCAAAAGCACCTATTGTTACCCCCGTACTTTAGGAGACTTTAGCACAGTTCCTGAGTATGTTTGGTACATTAACTCGGGCGGGATTAATTTCTGTTACACCGAATATTTCGCAGATTGGGGGAGTAGCTCAGACTCCTACCACAATTCCAGAGCAACAAGTTCACGTTGGTCAGATTCCGGTTATAATACCGGTACAACCTGTTATTCCGGTTCGGCCTGAGGTCAGGCCCGAGGCATCAACTTGAAAGGTTTAAGAAATATGATCCACCAACTTTTCAGTGGTACACATACACAGGATGCCCAAGAATTTCTAGAAAATTGTCACCGTATTCTCCGCACCATGGGTATTCTGGAGGTGAGCGGAGTTGCCTTTACTACATTTCAACTGTTAGGCGCAGCGTATAGGTGGAGGCAAATCTACGAAGAAGGTAGACCAGCCGATGCCGCACCACCAACTTGGGCTCAATTTTTGGAAATGTTCTTGAAAGAATTTGTTCCCCCGACTCTCCGAGATGTGTGGCACACAGAGTTTGAACGGTTACGTCAGGGCACTATGATAGTGTCAAAATATGCTATCAGGTTCAGTGAGTTAGCCCGTCATGCACCTATCTTAGTTCCTACAATCAGAGAGCGAGTCCACAGATTCATTGAGGGGCTCGAATATGATATTAAAATATGCATGGCTCGAGAATTGCAAACTGATACTCCATTTCAACAAGTAGTGGAGATTGCAAGAAAGATTGAGAGTGTATTAGGAGAGGAAAGGGAGTCTAAGGAGGCCAAAAGGTCTCGAAGATCTGGAGGATTCATTGGATTTTACTCTCCAGTTCGGACCCATTATAGCGGAGTCTCGAGCAGTCGGCCAGCTCAGTCCACACATCATATTAATCGGAGTGAGTCAGTAAGATCTTACGATGCACCACCGACACGAGATTCTTACAGTGGTTATTCCAGTTATCTGGCACAGACTCAGTACGAGCAGCCGTGACCTCATAGGGGTTGTTATGAGTGTGGTGATACTAGGCACATCATGAGAGATTATCCATACTTAGGAGGGGTGGATTTAATCAGAGCACTCAAGCTATGAGCTTTATTCCAGTTAATACTCCACATACACAGTCAGTTAGAGGTGAAGGACAGGCGGGTAGTGGGCGCCTAAGAGGTGGAGGCCCGACCCATTGATATAATCGACATGATTTGGCTGAGGCCGATACACCAGATGGTGTTGTTACAGTTATGATCCTGATTCAGTTAAAAAGGATATTTTCCTTTAATTTGATTCGGTTCTGAATATTGAGGTGAGACCTCCTATTATGCTCCGCTTATGGGTGAGCTTAGTAATATTTGTGACCCACTTCTATGTTTATCCCTGTTGGGAGATTTGAAGATGTGAGCCCGTGTCTGTCATTAATTTTGTACACCATTGAGGGCTATAAGTCCAAAAGTAATTTTTATTATTTATTACAGTGGGTTTAATGTGTTTCGGAATAATTGATTTCAATTTTTATGAATTATACGCCCTACCGATATGAGGGTTTATTATGTGTTATGAAAACTGTTTATGAAATATATTGAATAGAAGAAAGAAAGGAAATTGAAATTTCAGTTGGCACAATATGAAAAATACTTGTGATTCAGAGTTGAGGACGAGATCCTCGCATTTTATATATGATGTGAAATATTTAAACTGGGCTACAAGTCACGGAGGAAGTTATATAAGGACGAGGTCCTTGTGGTGAAATATTTATGAGTTTAAAATTTTCCCTATGGGAAATTTAATTTGTACCATAATATTAATAGGGAGTCATGCCTGTTAGGCTTATCTGGTAGTTCTTGTATATTTTTTGTGCATATTCAGCCATTTTTGTGCTGTAAATATTGAGTTTTAACCTATGAGACCAGTGGCCAGGTGGCGTTAAATATGACTCATTAATCCGAGTAAGTAATCATGAGGTCTTCATGCCTCACATTATGTTGTCAGTGTTGTAAAAATTCGAAATGAGGTGATGGTTAATATGAGATTAATTGATGATGCTGGAATTAATTATGAACAGCTTTTAAGACCAGAGATGTGGTGATGAGCACACATATGATGTGTTTCATGTCCTGATATCATTATGATAATGCAGTGCTTGTGATGCTGAGATTGGTGTTATTGATATATACCTTGTGGTATTTTGTTGGATTGTGGATGTGTTGTTAGGAGTTGTTTTAATGTTACTCTGACAGGTGGATAGGCCCAATTACAGGGGAGACTCTACCAAAATTTTTGAAAAATTTGGGAGTTAGTAAAATTTGGAGGATTAGGATTTGCAAAGGAAGAGGTAAGTTATGTTATGTGTTTGAGGGCGAATGATCCTAAGCGGGGAAGAATGTAACACCACAGAAAAAGTTTTGAAGTACTTCAACACTATCAAGAAAATTAAAGTGTGCATAGGCACGAGTTTCTATAGCCAGTTGAGACTAATACCGTGCGTTGTTGTGGAAAAAAAAATTAGACCTTTGGTAATGTTGGAGTGTAAGAAATTGATCTTACAGTTTACAAATATGGATAAAAGGAATAATCTCAATTGAGATGGTGTTGTCGGGCTTATCTCGAATGCGGTAACGTGGGATCAACCGCGAATATATGTGGAAAAGTAAAATCATCAAATTGGTAACCTTCGAATAAGTCTTAGCACATTCGAGGACGAACGTTTGTTTAAGAGGTGGAGAATGTAATGACCCGACTTATTATTTTGAACATTTATGCTCCTTCCAACTATTTGAAGTCTTGAATAGCTTCATATGATGTATTATGACGCGTGTGAATTGACGGTTTTAATTTTCAAGTGTTTCGGGATTAGTTCGAAAGAATAAATTCCATGTTAGAAGCCTTAAGTTGAAAAGAGTTGACCGGAGTTTGACTTTTGAGCAGAACGACTATGGAATGGGATTTTTATAGTGTTAATAGCTTCGTATGGAGATTTCAGACTTAGGCGTATGTACGGATTTGGATTTGGAAGTCCGTAGGAGAATTCGACGCATTTTGGGGAAAGTTGGAAAATGGAAGATTTTAAGAAAAATGTCGACTGAGAGTTGACCTTGATGTATCGGGCTTGGACTTCAATTCCGGAAATTTGAATAGCTTCGTTATGTCATTTACGACTTGTGTGCAAAATTTGAAGTCATTCCGGATCGATTTGTTATGTTTCGGCATAAGACCTAACTTAGAACGAGATTATCTACATATATATAAGGTGTTATGTGACGCACAACCTATCAAATAAAAGATCTTCGAGTCTAGTTTCTAACGCTTTAAACCGTTCGTCATTTGGACATTTCTACAAGAGGTTATGACCAAATTATCAAAGGCTGGCCGAGGAGACTGCGGATGCAAAGCATCCGGAGCCGCATCCGAAAAAGGGGCTGGCAGTGAAGTGCTGCCATAGCATCCGGGGCAGCATCCGAAACCCAAAAATCTGGGCCTATAGATACAATTTCGGGGTTCATTTTTCCCACTTCATTTGGACGAATTTTGGAGCACTTCTTCACTCTCTCAAGACCACCAACTCCTCTCTTCTTCAAGGTAAGCAATCCCCATTATCTTGATGTGAAATTCCATTATTTCTACACTAGTATTGATGAAATCTATACATTCTTCAAGAAATTTTTTCAAGAACTCAAAGGAGGGTTTTGCAAGATTTCTTCCAAAAAGGTAATCCTACACCCTTAGACTTACATATATGGATATATTATGGGAATATGAGTATCAATTAAGTATTAGAACTTATGGTATGGCGATTGGAAGCCATATGTTCCCAATTTAAATACATAACCATTGTAGAGATTGAAAGGTGATTATTTGATGAAATTTTGTTGGTTGGGTGCGGATGGATGGTCATGTATGTGATGTTGGAAGTTATGAATTGTTTAAGAATGATGGTGGGATAAATTATTGGTAAATGGTAGTAGTTGGATGAACTAATTCTATGGTTAAGATATGTAGAGATTCATGCCTACTAGGTGTTTGATAAAATACCTAAATGACCAAAAATCTGGAAACTTGTTTACTAATATTGGTGCAATTGTTTTGCATTGTTGTAGATTGAAATTCGTTTATTGTGGTGGACCATCGTAGTATTATTAAGGGGTGAATTTCAGATTTGAGCCGTCCGAAGGTGGCTTCACTCACGAAGATCATTTAAAACATTGACTTAGCTTCGTCGAGGTAAGTGTCTTGCTTAATCTCGAGTGGGGGAATTACCCCTTAGGCATTGAGTATTATGTGCAATTTGTGTAATTGAAATCCATGTACGCGAGGTGACGAGTACGTACTTGGTTTATATATGCAAATTTTATTGATTAAAATTATTATACGCCCTTATGTATCAAATTGAAAATTATTGGCAATTATTAAATCCTCTATTTGTCATGCCTAGATCCTTGTTTGTTGAAATTGTTTTTACATGATGATTTGGTATGATTGCCACCTTGATTTTTATGTGAAATATTATTTTGTCGAGTTGTTCGCTTCCGGATATTTTGTTAATATTTTTGTGCACATTATGGTCGAGCCGTGGGCTCCTTATTGTGAAAAATAATGTATTGTTGATTTCTGTGGCAAGTTGTAATATTTGGGCACTCGATGTGCAATTTGTGATATGTTGTAAGATTTGAGCACCTGATGTGCAATCTGTGATATGTTGTAAGATTTGAGCACTCGATGTACAATTTGTGATATGTTGTAAGATTTGAGCACCTGATGTGCAAATGTGATATGTTGTAAGATTTGAGCACCTGATGTGCAATCTGTGATATGTTGTAAGATTTGAGCACTTGATGTACAATTTGTGAAATGCTGTAAATTTGGACACTTGAGGTGCAAGTTATATTATGTTGTGATATTTGGGCACTTGAGGTGCGATTTGTGAAATATTGTGATATTGATACGCATGCGGTGAGATAAGGGTGGCTTGAAACGCGTGGCTAGTAGGGAAACTACTAGAAGTCATTGCGGTGATTTAAGGTCAGGGTGATGAAACGCATGCGGTGAGATAAGGGTGGCTTGAAACGCGTGGCTAGTAGGGAAACTACTAGAAGTCATGCGGTGAGATAAGGGTGGCTTGAAACGCGTGGCTAGTAGGGGGACTACTAGAAGTCAAGCGGTGTGATAAGGGTGGCTAAAACGCGGGATGCTATTTCCGGAAAATAATTTCTTTAAAAATTTTAATGTGAAGGCTCCCGCGGTGATATAAGTAAATGAGATATTGTGAATTTATTTATGATTTGGGACTACGAGGCGGTACCTCGGGAGTGCCCTGTTGATATTTCTTTATTCATGTTCTTGCCTTGGGTGATTTGGTTTTATTTAATATGTAAATTCTTGTCTTCTTTCGTGGTGTACTAGTTGACTTTATTATTATGTGTTTTGTGATCCTAGTTATATTGTGTAGACTTTGGCTTTTTAGCACGAGACTCTGAAGAAGTATATTTCTGGTTTTCTTACTGATTTGCGATGATTGAGTTGATTTAAATAAAAGGAATTATTATTATGTTTTTAAATTAAATAGTTTTACAACCAAATCAGTAGTTTATCTGATGCTTTGATATAAGTGCAAAGTTATTTTCTTCACCCAAATAATTTATAAAAATAAATTCAATTCTTTGTTGATTTCTTAATTGATTTAAAAACTTTTAAACTCACTTTAGTGGAAATAAATTGATCATGTGGATCTTATATACATTGAGAATATTGGCATGTGAATTGTGGTTGTGATATGAAATGTGGGCATGATGTGCTGTGATTAAATGATAATGATATTTGGCACGTGAGTTGTCCGTGCATGTGAGATATGAAATGAGGGCACGATGTGCCGGGAAAATATAATGATTTAATTATGGGCATGAAGTGCCGTGGAGATATGAAAAATGAGCTGAGACCCGTATTTATGAAAAATATGAAAATGGGGTAAGACCCGTATTATTTTTTATGATTATGAAATGAGGTGTCACATGGTGACTTTTTAAATTGAAGAATTATATTCAAAATATTTATTTGGAAGGATTTTTATTTAGAAAGTATTATATGAAAGAATTGTATTTGAAAGATAATTATTTGAGAAAAATTATATTTGAAAGAGAGTTAATTGGTAGAATTATATGTGAAGGATATTTAATTGAAGTACTTGATTTAACTGAGTGTAATTGTATTTATTAATTGTTGAGCGATATTAAATGGTGATCTTATTGTCTTACTGTGCATATCATTGGTTGTTTTATGTTGCCTTGTTGTGATATCACTGGTTGAGTTGTTGTTATCATTGTTAGTTATTTTTCAGTACTATTGTATACATCTATATTGCACAGGGTATTAGACTAGTGAGTGTCTTGACTGTACCTCGTTTCTACTCCATTGAGGTTAGTCTTGATACTTACTGGGCACTGCTGTGGTGTGCTCGTTCTACACTTCTGCACATTTTTGTGCAGAGCCAGGTATTGAAGATAACAGACTTGAGCAGAGTTAAAGCGGGGTCTTAAGGATTCAAGGTAGAGCTGCTTGGTCGTCGCAGTTCCTTGGAGTCCTTTCATTTCATTGTACTGTTAACTTGTAATCAAACAGTATTGTATATTCGGTTCTTGTGATCATTCTATGTATTCAGTTAGAGTTCGTGACTAAGTACTACCAGTCGTGGGAGGTTGTATATTGTAATTATTTCCGCTGTTAGTTTTGGTTATTTATTTAATTCAAAAAAAAAATGGCTTCAAAAATGTAATGGAAATCGGCTTACCTAGTCTTAGAGACTAGGTGCCATCACGACGCATGTAGTGGGATTTTGGGTCGTGACAGTTCTATGTCGAAATGATTCAAATTGTTACCAGTCGAGAGAAGTAGTTCTAATATCACAGGAAGGAAATTAGTTATATAACAGTTTAGTTCGATGGAATATATTAGATTGGAGACATATCTAGAGAACAAAATAATTGGACACGCGCGTTGCACGTGTAGTCCCATATCAGTAAATAAATACAAAATTTTAAAAATTACATAAATATTATTAGATGATGTGTTTGAGCTATAAAATAAAAATTAACAAAAATATAAATTCCCTTAATTGATGAATATTTATTCACTTCCTTGTTATATTTAAGTACATATAAAAAGTTAAAGCTCATTCATGTGAGAGAAAATATGACATTCAGATTATCAAAATTCTCTTATTCAAGATGACTGAAAATATCCTAGGAAGCCTAAAAAGAAGAACTTAAATCAAATTAGTTTTATAACATTAGTGAAAGTACATATAACTCGAGGCATAGATTTTGCTATTCAGATGACCAAATCGCATTCAAAATAATTGAAATATCCTTGTCACGATCCGAAATTTCCACCTTCGGGATCGTGATGACGCCTAACATTTCACTTGTTAGGCAAGCCAACGTAAAAATAATCTTAACTATTTTTAAGCAAATTTAATTAAATAGAAGTTAAATTACTGAAATAAAATGCGAAAGACCATAAATTCCGAATTATCAAAATACATCCCCGAATCTGGTGTCATAAGTGCACGAGCTACCAGGATAATACAAATAAAGGTCTGAATAAAATTCAAGTTGTTTGAAAGATGAGACACAACTAAGATAAGATAGAAGGGGACTTCAGAACCGTGGACGTTGTGCAGTTATACCTCAAGTCTCCTCTGGGTAGTTGAATCCGAGCAAGTCTATGGTACGCCGCTAGGACCAACTCCAAAATCTGCATAATAAGTGCAGAGTGTAGTATCAGTACAACTGACCCCATGTACTGTAAGTGTTGAGCCTAACCTCGACGAAATAGTGATGAGGCTATGACAAGACACGTACGTAAACCACCTGTACAAGTATATACAAATACAAAGTAACAATAATACAATAAATAACAATTTATAAATTGGGAGGGAACATGCGAAGGGGAATGATATAATAATTTCAGCAGGAGAAATATCACTTAGCAGCCATTTAATTTATCAATAATAAAATGAGCAATTGATAATATGAAAAGGGCACGACACCACCCTTCGTGCTTTTATTCTCATTTGGCATGGCATCACCCTTCGTGCTTTTACTCCTTTTGAAAATGAAACAGCATCACCCTTCGTGCTTTTACACTCACAAATGGCACGACAACACCTTTTGTGCTTTTACACTCACTAATGGCACGACAACACCCTTCGTATTTTTACACTCTTCCTTACCATGACAATGATATTATAAATAATAAAAAATGGCACGGCATCACTCTTCGTGCTTTTACACTCTTCCTTACCATGAAAATAATAATATAAATTTGGAAGAGTATTTAAATGTGGGGATATACACTTATCAATCAATTCAATACCAGAATACCGACTTCACCTTCCAAAATATTCAACAATAATTAAATGAATAATAATTTCACGAATAGTGATCAAATAATTAATAATAAACTTAAACAAGAATGTCTTAATTAAATAGGTAATTATTCATAATAAACAAATTCCACCCGCATGCTTTGACTCAACCACAACGCATAAGTACTCGTCACCTCACATATACGTTGTACCCGTATATTAAATCACGAAGCATATAGACAAATAAGTCTTACTCCCTCAAGTCAAGGTTAACCACGACACTTACCTCGCTTTGCAACCAAATTCAAGAATCCAATAATACACCTTTGCCTTGCGAATTCGTGTCCGAAATCCTCAAATCTAGTCATAAATAATTCAATATACTCAATACGAATCATAGGAATTAATTCCATATGAATTTACTAATTTTTCAAATAAAAATCTGAAATTCATCTAAACAATCGACAGTGGGGCCCACGTCTCGAATCCCGGAAAAACTCACGAAATCCGAACACGTTCCGATACGAGTTCAACCATACAAAAATTATCAAATTCCGATATCGGATTGACTTTCAAATCTTCATTTTACATTTTTGGAAGATTTTATAAAAATATGATTTTTCTTCCATAAATTCACGGATTCATGAAGTAAATGAGTATGGAATCATGAAATATAATCAATATAGGATGAGGAACACTTACCCCAATATTTCCCCGTGAAAATCGCCCAAAAGTCGTTTTACCCAAGCTCAAAATCGAAAATGGTGGAAAATGGGGTGAAACGCCATTTCCAGAACTTAAGTTCTGTTTGCCCAGATTTTTACTCATCGCGATCGCGGGAATTCATTCGCGATCACGTAGAACAATTTCTGCCCATCCAATTTACTCTTCGCGATCGCGGATAATTCTTTGCGATCGCGAATAATGTTTTGGTTGCCCAGAATTTTAACTCTACGCGATCGCAAAATAGTCATGCAATCGCGGAGAACATTTTCTCAACCTTACGCGATCGCGTACTGACTTTTGCGATCGCGTAGCACAAATGGCGTGCCCAGATTCTGCCTTCAGTCCTTCTACGCGGACGCGATCCACTCTACGTGTTCGCGGTGCACTGGGAGCTAACCGTACGCGATCGCGTGCCTATCTTCGCGAACACGAAGGGTAAAACTCACGGCTCAAAATTTCCTCTTCGCGATCGCGAAGCACCATGCACCAGATGACAGCAGAAGCTCAAAAAAACCAGATTTTTCCAAAGTTCAAATAGCCCGTAGGTTATTCGAAACTCACCCGAGCCCTCGGAGCTCTAAACCGTACATGCACACAAGTCCAAAAATATCATACGAACTCGCTCGCGCGAACAACACACCAAAATAACGCCTAGAACTACGAATCGGACACCAAATCAAATGAAATTTTAAAAAAAACTTTAAAACTTCTATTTTCACAACCGAACGTCCGAATCATGTCAAATCAACTCCGTTTCTCACCAAATTCGACAGACCAGTCCTAAATGACATAACTGGCTTATGAAAATTTCCAGAACTCGAATCCGACCCCGATATCAATAAAAGTCAGTTTTTGGTCAAACTTTGAAATCTTTAAGCCTTTAGGCTTTTAATTTTCGCCATTGGCAATAATTCAAGTTAGGGACCTCCAAATTAAATTTCGGGCATACGCCCAAGTCCCAAATCACGATACGGACCTATCGGAACTGTCAAAACACTGATTCGAGTCCGTTTGCTCAAAATGTTGACCAAAATTAACTCAGTTGAGTTTTAAGGCTCTATTTTACATTTTAATCTATTTTTACATAAATACTATTCAAAAGATTATACAGACTGTGCATGCAAGTCGAGGAATGATAAATAGTGCTTTTCGAGGTCTTAGAACACAGAATTAATTATTAAATTTAAAGATGACCTTTTGAGTCATCACATTCTCCACCTCTAAAACAAACGTTCGTCCTCGAACGGAATTAGACAAAGTACGTGAGCTGGTGAAAAGGTGTGGATATTTACTCCGCATGTCTGACTCGGACTACCAGGTAGTTGTCTCAATTGGTTGATCTCTCCATTGTACCTGAATTGAAGGATAACTCTTAAACCTCAATTGCCGGACCTGCCGGGCTAGAATAGCTACTGACTCCTCTTCGTAAGTCAAATCTTTGTCCAATTGGACTGAGCTGAAATGTAACACATGGGACGGATCGCCATGATATTTCCAGAGCATAGACACATGGAACACCGGATGAACCGCTGATAAACTAGGTGGTAATACAAGCCTGTAGGCTACTTCGCCCACCTTTTCAAGAGTTTCGAAGGGTCCTATATACCTAGGGCTTAACTTTTCCTTCTTTCCAAACCTCAGTAAACCTTTCATAGGTGAAACCCGGAGCAATACTCTTTCTCCAACCATGAATGAAATATCAAGAACTTTATGGTCGGCATAACTCTTTTGCCTAGACTGAGCTGTGCGAAGTCGATCCTGAATAACCTTGACCTTATCCGAGGCATCCTGTACCAAATCGGTACCCAACAACCGAGCCTCTCCCTGTTCAAACCATCCAACTGGCGAACGACATCGCCTTCCGTATAATGCCTCATATGGAGCCATCCGAATGCTTGACTGGTAGCTATTATTATAAGCAAACTCCGCAAGTGGCAAGAACTGGTTCCAAGAACCCCCAAAGTCTATAACACAAGCGCGAAGCATATCTTCCAATATCTGAATGGTGCGCTCTGACTGTCCGTCTGTCTGTGGATGAATTGTTGTACTCAACTCAACCCGCGTGCCTAACTCACATTTTACAGCCCTCCAGAAGTGTGAAGTGAACTTCGTACCTCGATCAGAAATGATAGACATAGGCACACTGTGAAGGCGGACAATCTTACGAATGTAAATTTCAGCTAACCGCTCTGAAGAATAGGTAACTGCCACTGGAGTGAAATGTGCTGACTTGGTCAACCTGTCCACAATGACCCAAACTGCGTCAAATTTTCTCTGAGTCCGTGGAAGCCCAACAATAAAATCCATAGTGATACGCTCCCACTTCCACTCAGGAATATTTTAACTTCTGAAGCAAACCACCAGGTCTCTGATGCTCGTACTTAACTTGCTAACAATTCAGACACTGAGCTACATATGCAACTATATTAAACTTTCAATTGCCGTGATGCGTATGCAATCACCCTGCCATCTTGCATTAATACTACACCAAGCCCAATGTGAGATGCATTACAATATACTATATAAGATCCTGAACCTGTGGGTAATACCAACACTGGCGCCGTAGTCAAAGCAGTCTTGAGCTTATGAAAGCTCAACTCACACTCGTCTGACCATCTGAATGGGGCACCTTTCTGGGTTAGTTTGTTCAATGGGCTTGCTACAGACGAAAACCTTTCCACGAACCGGCGATAATAACCTGCCAAACCCAGAAAACTCCGGATCTTTGTAACTGAAGTAGGTCTAGGCCAATTCTGAACAGCTTCAATCTTCTTAGAATCCACTTTTATGCCTTCTGCCGATACAACATGCCCCAAAAAGGCAACTGAGTCTAACCAAAATTCACATTTTGAAAATTTGGCATATAACTGATTATTCCTCAAAGTCTGAAGCACACTCCGAAGATGTTGCTCATGCTCCTCTCGACTGCTGGAGTAAATCAAGATATCATCAATACAACCACAAAAGAATCCAAATAGGGCTTGAACACCCGATTCATCAAATCCATAAATGCTGCTGGGGCATTTGTCAGCCCAAATGACATCACTAGGAATTCGTAATTCCCATACTGAGTCTGAAAAGCTGTCTTAGGGACATCAGATGCCCTAATCTTCAACTGATGGTAACTAGACCTCAAGTCGATCTTTGAAAGCAGCTTGGCACCCTGAAGCTGATCAAATAAGTCATCAATTCTTGGTAGTGGATAGTTGTTCTTGATAGTAGCCTTGTTCAACTGCCGATAGTCTATACACATTCGCATTGAACCATCTTTCTTCTTTACAAATAGTACTAGTGCACCCCAGGGCGAGACAATGGGTCTAATAAATCCCTGATCAAGCAAGTCTTGTAATTGATCCTTCAATTCTTTCAACTCCGGCGGGGCCATACGGTATGGTGGGATAGAAATGGGTTGGGTGCCCGGAGCCAAATCAATACAGAAATTAATATCTTTGTCATGTGGCATCCTCGACAAATCTGCAGAAAATATATCTGGAAACTCACGGACAACTAGGACTAAATCCATAGAAGGAACATCCGCATTGGGATTGCGAATATAAGCCAAATAAGCTAGACACCCCTTCTCAACCATACACTGAGCTTTCACATAAGAGATAACCTTGATGATAGAATGACCAGGAGTTCCTTTCCACTCTAACCGAGGTAACCCCGACATGACTAGGGTCACTGTCTTGGCATGACAATCCAATATAGCATGATAAGGTGACACCAATCCATACCCAAAATGACATTAAAATCTACTATATCAAGAAGTAGAAGATCCACACTAGTCTCAAGACTACCAATAGTAACCACACACGAACGATAGACATGGTCTACTACAACAGAGTCTCCCACCGGTGTAGATACACACACATAAGCACTCAGAGAATCACAAGGCACAACCAAATATGAAGCAAAATAGGAGGACACATAGGAATAAGTAGATTCTGGATCAAATAAAACTGAAGCATCTCTATGGCAAACTGGAATAATTCCTGTGATCACAGCATCAGATGACTTGGCCTCAGGCCTAGCTGGAAAAGCATAAAATCGGGGCTGGGCCCCACCACTCTGAACTGCATCCCTGAGACGACCTCTAACTGGCTGGCCTCTACCTCTAACAGCCTGACCTCAACCTCTGATGGTCTAACCTCCACCTCTAGTTGCCTGACCCCTACTTCTAGCTGGCTGAGCAGGCGGTGAAGCAATCGGTGCTGGAATCATAGCATGAGATCCCTGCTGCTGCATACTGCCTTGAGACTTGGGGCAAAATCTAGCAATTTGCCTTGGATCACCACAAGTATAACAAGACCTCGGCTTCTGTGACTGCTGACACTGAAATTGTCCCTATCGACCTGAGTAACCACCCTGAAAACTCTGGATCGGAGGTGCACTGATAGGAGCTGGTAGTGTACTGTAGGATGCCTAGAGTGCTGAATGAAATGGCCTGGGAGGATGACCCCTACCAAAATTACCCCTGCCTCCAGACGAGGCACCACTAAACCCACCGAACTGACGAGGCCTCTTATCAGGCCCCTGCCCTTTCTCCTGTGCAAGAACCATCTCGATCCTCCTAGCAACATTAGCAGCCGCCTGAAAAGAAATCTCACTTCCAATCTCCTTGTCCATATGAAGCCTAATAGGGTGAGTAAGTCCCTCAATAAACCTCCTCACTCTTTCTCCCTCGGTTAGAAGTAAAAGGAGAGCATGACGGGCTAGATCCACAAAACGGGACTCATACTGAGTAACGGTCATACTGCCCTGCTGTAGATGCTCAAATTGCCTGCGGTAATCCTCTCTCAATGTGATAGGGAGGAATTTCTCTAGAAATAGCCGTGACAACTACTCCAAGGTCAATGCAGGCGATCCAACTGGTCTGGTCAATGTATAATCTCTCCACAACCTCTTGGCAGAACCAGTCATCTGAAATACAGCAAAATCGACCCCATTGGTCTCAACTATACCCATGTTCCGCAGTGCCTCATGGCATCGGTCAAGATAGTCTTATGGGTCCTCAGAAGGTGTACCACTAAAGTGAACTGGAAAAAGCTTAGTAAACTTATCCAATCTCAATAAGGCCTCAGAAGACATGGCGGGTCTACCATCGGTCTGTGCCGCAATAACTGGATGAACTACCCCAATTAGCGGGGTTGCTGGAGCCTGATTCTGGGGAGCCATCTGCTCCGGAGCGGGAGTAGTAGGAGTTTGTGCTGAAAAATGGATTAAAATATGAATTAGAGCTTTAAAACTCAATTGAGTTGACTTTGGTCAACATTTTGAGTAAACAAACTTGGATCAGTATTTTGACAGTTCCGGTAGGTCCGTATTGCGATTTGGGACTTAGGCGTATGCCTAGAATCAAATTTCGAGGTCCCTAGCCCGAGATATAGAATTTTGATGAAAAATTAAAAGTTTAAGTTCAAATAGTGATCAGATGTCAAATTATGTACAAACGACCCTGAAATAGAATTTTGATGATTCCAACAGCTCCGTATGGTGATTTTAGCTTAGGAGCGTGATCGAAATTTTATTTGGAAGTTCGTAGTGGAATTAGGATTGAAATGCCAAAAGTTGAATATTTGGAAAGTTTGACTGGGGGGTTGACTTTTTGATATCGAGGTCGGAATCTGATTCTGAAAATTGGAATAGGACTGTTAGGTTATTTATGACTTGTGTGCAAAATTTGAAGTCATTTCGAATTGATTTGATATATTTCGGCACAAGATATAAAATTTAAAAGTTCAAAGTTCATCGATTTTGATTTGAGGTGTGATTCGTCGTTTTGATGTTGTTTGATGTGGTTTGAAGCCTCGGCTAACTTCGTATTGTATTTTGGGACATGTTGGAATAATTGGTTAAGCTCCCGAGGGTCTCGGGTAGATTTCGGAAGGTAAACTGAATGGATTTCGGAGAAAGAGGGTTGCTGGAAATTTCTATTGCAGAAGTGGAGCCAACTTTAGAAGCTTATATCTCGCAATTCATAAGGAATCGGAAAATGTTCAAACCATAAAAGTTGTAGTCGTATGATTCTAGTTTCCAGAAAGTTAAACCATTCATTATTTGGACATTTGTACAGAAAGTAATGATGGATTGAATGAAAGCTGGTAGAGCAATTTTGCTATGCGTGGCACCAACTTTGGAAGCTTATATTTCGCAATTCATAAGGTATCAGAAAAGTTTCAAAACATGAAAGTTGTAGTTGTTTGATTCTAGTTTCCAGAAAGTTAAACCATTCATCATTTGGACATTTTTTCATAATGTTATGATCAATTGAAGGAAGGCTGGTACAAGCAAGTTCTGGTGGACTTTTAGTGACGGAAAATGGACCTTTAGTGACGGATGGGCAGAAATTTAAGGACCAAAAATGGTCATTTCCTTCATTTCGTTTTGGATTTTTGGAGCACGGTTCTTGGGCGACTTTTGGGCAATTTTCACGGAAAAATATTGGGGTAAGTATTCCTTATCCTATAGTGATTATATTTCATGATTCCATACTCATTTACATCATGAATCCGTGGATTTATGGAAGAAAAATTAAGATTTTTGCAAAATCTTCCAAAAACAAAAATTTAAGATTTAGAGGTCGAGTTGTTATCGAAATTTGGTAAAATTGGTATGGGTGGACTCGTAATTGAATGGGTTGTCGGATTTTGTATGTTTCTCCGGATTCCGAGATGTGGGCCCCACGGGCAAAATTTGAGCTAATTTTAGATTTTATTGAAAAATGTAATATTGTTTTATGAAATTTATTACTATAATTTTTGTTGACTGTATCGAATTAATTATGACTAGATACGAGTCGATCGGAGTCGGAAAATCGAGGAAAAAGCATAATACTTGGTTAAATTGGAGCAAGTCGAGGCAAGTGACTTGTCTAACCTTGTGTGGGGAAAATTTCTCCTAGGATTGGTATTGATGTGATTATTGAAATGTATTGAAAGTCGTGTACACGAGGTGACGAGTGTGTACACGGTCTAAATGTGAAAGATTATATTTTTAAATTGTGTAGATCACTGTTGGACATTTATTAAATTATTTTATCTTGTTATATTCTTCATAATTGATCTGAGATATATACTTCAAATTTGTTTGACTTTTTTCTGCTAATTGTTTTACCTGTTTAGTTGAAACTTGGTTTCTTTTATTATGTGAATTATTTGAAGGTTGATTTTATTTAAATTAAATATTATTCATATGAAATATTTGACATTTTTAAACTTGATATTGAAGCAACGTATTAAAGATTTTAAAATATTATTTTCCTGAATTATTTACTCCTGAATATTTTTGTAAGATTTTCGTACTCATTGTGATGGAGTAGTGAGCTCTTTATTGTGGAAAAATATTATTGTTGAATTATTTTGACATGAGCCATGAGCTTTTTATTATGGAAAAATATTGTTGTTGAATTATTTTGGCAAGTTAAATTATTTGAGCACCTGAGGTGCAAATTGTGAGATATTGTGATATTGATACGCTTGCAGTGGTATAAGGTCTGGGTATTGAAACGCATGCGGTGAGATAAGGGTGACTTGATACGCGTGGCTAGTAGGGGGAACTACTAGAAGTCATGTGGTGTGATAAGGATAGCTAAACGCGGGATGCTATTTCGGGAAAAATATTTTCTTTAAAATAAATTGTGAAGGCTCCCGCGGTGAGATAAGGAAATGAGATATTGTGAATTTGTTTATGATTTGGGACTACGAGGCGGTACCTCGAGAGTGTCCTTGTTGATATTGATTTATGGCCGCAGTTGCCTTTGATTATTGTTGTGATTTTCTTAAAGTTGAAAAGAATTCTGTTTTGTTTCCACGAGGTATTTATTTGCCATTATTTTATGTAATTAAATGTGACATACTACTTGATTCATTTTCATTGTCATTTTATCTTATAATATTGTTTAAACATTTTACCATGCCATTATTTATTCTCCAGTAGGGCCTGACCTGACCTCGTCACTACTCTACCGAGGTTAGGCTTGGCACTTACTGGGTACCACTGTGGTGTACTCATACTACGCTTCTGCACATTTTTTTGTGCAGATCCAGGTACATCTTATCAGACCACGCATCAGTAAACTAGCTGTACGAGGAGACTTCGAGGTATATCTGCTAGCGTCCGCAGACTCCGGAGTCCCCTTCTATCTTACTATGTTGTCTTCCTTATTTGCTTTAGACTCTGATGTATAGAGACATAGAGAATAAATTCTTAGAAGCTTGTGACTTATTTCTACCGGGTTTTGGGAGTTGAAATTGTTTGAATTGTAGTTTATTTATTTCAGATATTTATTATTATTTCGCATTGATAGGCTTACCTCGTCTTAGAGACTAGGTGCTATCACGACATCCTACGGAGGGAATTTGGGGTCGTGACACCTCCTCCTGAAGATCCGCCTGAGGTTCTACAATAGGTGCTGCTGCTCGAGCTCTAGGCTGATCTCTACCTCTTCCTCGACCTCTAGCACGACCTCAGCCTCGACCTCTACCCCTGGCCATAGTTGCCACCGGGGGCTCTGGTCCCTGTCCTTCGATAGATGTATTATGTGTTCTCGCTATCTATGAGAGAATAAGAATAGAATGGCTCAATTATCGATGATAGAATAAAATCGCACGACAGGATAAGAAAGAAGTGATATTGTTCCTAGACTTCATAGCCTCTGAAAGATAAGTACAAACGTCTCCGTACCGATCCTTCAGACTCTACTACGTTTGCTCGTGACTCATTGGACCTATGTAACCTAGTGCTCTGATACCAACTTTCACGACTCGAAATTTCCACCTTCAAGATCGTGATGGCGCCTAACATTTCACTTGTTAGGCAAGCCAACGTAAAAAATAATCTTAACTATTTTAAGCAAATTTAATTAAATAGCAGTCAAATTACTGAAATAAAGTGCGGAGGACCATAAATACCGAATTATCAAAATACATCCCCGAATCTGGTGTCACAAGTGCACAAGCTACTAGGATAATACAAATAAAGGTCTGAATAAAATTCAAGTTGTTTGAAAGATAAGACACAACTAAGGTAAGATAGAAGGTGACTTCAGAACTGTGGACGCTGTGCAGTAATGCCTCAAGTCTCCTCTGGGTAGTTGAATTCGAGCAAGTCTATGGTACGCCGATGGGACCAACTACAAAATCTGCACAATAAGTGCAAAGTGTAGTATCAGTATAACCGACCCCATGTATTGGTAAGTGCCGAGCCTAACCTCGACGAAGTAGTGACGAGACTATGACAAGACACGTACGTAAACCACCTGTACAAGTATATACAAATACAAAGTAACAATAATACAATAAATAACAATTTATAAATTGGGAGGGAACATGCGAAGGGGAATGATATAATAATTTCAGCAGGAGAAGTATCACTTAGCAGCCATTTAATTTATCAATAATAAAATGAGCAACTGATAATATGAAAAGGGCACGACACCACCCTTCGTGCTTTTACTCTCATTTGGTACGGCATCACCCTTCGTGCTTTTACTCTTTTTGAAAATGACACGGCATCACCATTCGTGCTTTTACACTCACAAATGCCACAGAAACACCCTTCGTGCTTTTACACTCACAAATGGTACGACAACACCCTTAGTGCTTTTACACTCTTCCTTACCATGACAATGATATTATAAATAATAAAAAATGGCATGGCATCACCCTTCGTATTTTTACACTCTTCCTTACCATGAAAATAATAATATAAATTTGGAAGAGTATTTAAATGCGGGGATATGCACTTATCAATCAATTCAATACCAGAATACCGACTTCACCTTCCGAAATATTCAATAATAATTAAATGAATAATAATTTCACGAATAGTGATCAAATAATCAATAATAAACTGAAACAAGAATGTCTTAATTAAATAGGCAATTATTCATAATAAACAAATTCCACCTGCATGCTTTGACTCAACCACAACGCATAAGTACTCGTCACCTCACATATACGTTGTACCCGTACATTAAATCACGTAACAAATAGACAAATAAGTCCTACTCCCTCAAGTCAAGGTTAACCACGATACTTACCTCGCTTTGCAACCAAATTCAAGAATCCAATAGTACACCTTTGCCTCGCGAATTCGTGTCCGAAATCCTCACATCTAGTCATAAACAATTCAATATACTCAATACGAATCGTAGGAATTAATTCCATATGGATTTATTGATTTTCCGGATAAAAATCCGAAATTCATCTCAAAAATTGACAGTGGGGCCCACGTCTCGAATCCCAAAAAAACTCACGAAATTCGAACACGTTCCGATACGAGTTCAACCATACAAAAATTATCAAATTCCGACATCGGATTGGCTTATAAAAATCTGATTTTTCTTCCATAAATTCACGGATTCATGAAGTAAATGAGTATGGAATCATGAAATATAATCAATATAGGATGAGGAACACTTACCCCAATGTTTTCCCGTAAAAATCACCCAAAAATCGTTTTACCCGAGCTCAAAATCGAAAATGGTGAAAAATGGGGCGAAATTCCATTTCCAGAACTTAAGTTCTGTTTGCCCAGATTTTTACTCATCGCGATCGCGGGAATTCATTCGCCATCGTGTAGAACAATTTCTGCCTATCCATTTTACTCTTCGCGATCGCGGATAATTCTTTGCGATCCCGAATTATGTTTTGGTTGCCCAGAATTTTAACTCTATGCTATCACGTAAATAGTCATGCGATCGGTGAGAACATTTTCTCAACCTTATGCGATCGCGTACTGACTTTTGCCATCGCGTAGCACAAATGGCGTTCCCAGCTTCTGCCTTCATTCCTTCTACGCGGACGCGATCCACTCTACGCGTTCGTGGTGCACTAGGAGCTAACCGTCCGTGATTGCGTGCCTATCTTCGCGAACATGAAGGGTAAAACTCACGGCTCAAAATTTCCTCTTCGCGATCGCGAAGCACCATGCACCAGATGACAGCAGAAGCTCAAACAAACCAGATTTTTCCAAAGTTAAAATGGTCCGTAGGCTATCCGAAACTCACCCGAGCCCTCGGGGCTCTAAACCATACATGCACACAAGTCCAAAAATATCATACGAACTCGCTTGCAGGAACAAAACACCAAAATAACGCCTAGAACTACGAATCAGACACCAAATCAAATGAAATTTTCAAGAAAACTTTAAAACTTCTATTTTCACAACCGAATATCCGAATCATGTCAAATCAACTCCGTTTCTCACCAAATTCGACAGACAAGTCCTAAATGACATAACCTACTTATGAAAATTTCCAGAACTCGAATTCGATCCCGATATCAATAAAAGTCAATTTTTGGTCAAACTTTGAAATCTTTAAGCCTTTAGGCTTCTAGGTTTCGCCAACTGGCGATAATTCAAGCTAGGGTCCTTCAAATTATATTCCGGGCATATGCCAAAGTCCCAAATCATGATACAGACCTATCAGAACTGTCAAAATACTGATCCGAGTTTTTTTGCTCAAAATGTTGACCAAAGTCAACTCAGTTGAGTTTTAAGGCTCTATTTCACATTTTAATCCATTTTTTACATAAACACTTTCCGAAAAATTATACGGACTGTGCATGCAAGTCGAGGAATGATGAATAGTGCTTTTTGAGGTCTTACAACACAGAATTTATTATTAAATTTAAAGATGACCTTTTGGGTCATCACATTCTCCACCTCCTAAACAAACGTTCTTCCTCGAACGGAATTAGAAAAAGTACCTGAGCTGGTGAAAAGGTGTGGATATTTACTCCGCATGTCCGACTCAAACTCCCAGGTAGCTGTCTCAATTGGTTGACCTCTCCATTGCACCCGAACGGAAGGATAACTCTTAGACCTCAACTGTCGGACCTGCCGGGCAAGAATAGCTACTGGCTCGTCTTCATAAGTCAAATCTTTATCCAATTGGACTGAGCTGAAATCTAACACATGGGACGGATCACCATGATATTTCCGGAGCATAGACACATGGAACACTGGATGAACCGCTGATAAACTAGGTGGTAATGCAAGCTTGTAGGCTACTTCGCCCACCCTTTCAAGAATTTCGAAGGGTCTTATATAACTAGGGCTCAACTTGCCCTTCTTTCCGAACCTCATTAAACCTTTCATAGGTGAAACCCGGAGCAATACTCTTTCTCCAACCATGAATGCAATATCACTAATATGATGACCCAAAATGTGATCTTTAAATTTAATAAGTAATTCTATGTTCTAAGACCTCGAAAAGCACCATGTATAATTCCTCGACTTGCATGCCCAGTCCGTACAATTTTTTGAAAAGTTTTTATGTGAAAAATAGATTAAAATGTAAAATAGAGCTTTAAAAACTCAACTGAGTTGACTTTAGTCAACATTTTGAGCAAACGGATCCGGATAAGTGTTTTGACAATTCCGGTAGGTCCGTATCGTGATTTGGTACTTGGGCGTATGCCCAGAATCGAATTCTGAGATCCCTAGCTCGAGATATGGAATTTTGATGAAATTTAAAAGCTTGAAAGCTTAATGATTTTTAAGAAATGACTGATGTTGGATTTATTGACCTCAGGTCCGTATTTTGGTTTCGGAGCCCGGTATAGGTCCACTATAATATTTATGACTTGTCTGCCAAATTTGGTGAGAATTGGAGTTGATTTGACGTGATTCGGACGTCTGGTTGTAAAAATATAAGTTTTAAAGTTTTCTTGGAAATTTCCTTTGATTTGGTGTCCGATTCATAGTTCTTGGTGTTATTTTGGCAATTTGATCGTGCGATCAAGTTCGTATGATGTTTTAGGACTTGGGTGCATGCTTGGTTTGGAGCCCCGAGGGCTCGGGTTGGTTTCGGGTGGTTAACGGATGTTCGCGAAGGTACTCTCGCGAATGCGAAGAGCAAATTGGAGCTGGCACATTTTGTGCTTCGCGTTTGCGACAGAATGACCGCTTTCTTGAAGGCTTGAGGTTCAAAGCTTCGTGTTCGCGACCGAAGCCTCGCGTTCGCGAAGGGAAAGAGGCTGGCCATGATTATTGCCTTCGCGTTCGCGAAGGGCATCTCGCTTTCGCGAAGGCCAAGCTAGGCAAGCTTCGCGTTCGCGAAGTGTAAAATGGGACAGCACAAATTTGTGCTACGCGAACGCGAGGCACTGACCGCATTCGCGAAGGGTAAAAGTCCCAGAAAGTTCTGGAAAATGGGATTCGTCCCATTTTCAACCCTTTTCCATTTTTGAGCTCGGGTAAGGCGAATTTTGGGCGATTTTCACGGGAAAACATTGGGTTAAGTGTTCCTTATCCTATATTGATTATATTTCATGATTTCATACTCATTTATATCATGAATCCATGAATTTATGGAAGAAAAATCAGATTTTTATAAAATCTTCCAAAAACGAAAATTTAAGATTTGAAGGTCCATTTGACATCGGAATTGGATAATTTTTGTATGGTTGGACTCGTCTCGGAATGAGTGTTCATATTTCGTAAGTTTTTTCGGGATTTCAGATGTGGGTCCCATTGCCGAATATTTTAATGAATTTCGAATTTTTATCCGGAAAATTTGTAAATTCATATGGAATTAATTCCTATGATTCGTATTGAGTATATCAAATTGTTTGTGAATAGATTTGAAGATTTTGGAGACAAATTTAAAAGGAAAAGTTGTGGTCGAGTAATTGATTGGAATTTGCAAAGCGAGGTAAGTGTCGTGGTTAACCTTGACTTGAGGGAATAGAACCCTTAAATTATTTGTTATGTGCAATGCATGTGAACGACGTATAGGTGAGGTGACGAGTGTCTATACGTCGTCAAATTAATTGTTTGCCTGCTTACTTGAAAAAAAATCATAAATTATTTTAAATCATAAATTAGTTATTATAATAATTGTTTCTCTCCTATTCTTTCTCAAATATTAATTCTTGAATTCCTGCATTAATTGTTACATGCTATTTGAATTATGTGTTTTAATTATTACTTGACATTTAACATATTAAATATTAAACTGCCTATTTTCTCCCTGATTTTCATAATAATTTGTTATTTGTCATTGTTTATTTCATAATTAAATCATAATTATTGTATGCTTGTTGTCTTATAATTTTATATTAATTGTTGTATTTGTTGGGAAAATTTTGTGTTTAAGAATTGATTGAAATGGATATATATGAGGATCGGGTTGCACGCCGCAACAGACTTATTAAAAAGTCCATATTGGAGGATCGGGTTGCACGCCGCAACAGACTTATTAAAAAGTCCATATTGGAGGATCGGGTTGCATGCCGCAACAGACTTATTAAAAGTCAATATTGGGGGATCGGATTGCACGTCGCAACAGACTTATTAAAAAGTCTATATATACTTGATTGAAATAAATATATGACAGACTTGATTAAAAGGAATATATTATGAGAGCGGGTTGCACGCTGCAACAGAATCGAATGTGAATGTATTGTGAGAGCGGGTTGCACGCTGTAACAGAATTGATGGAAATGATAATCGGTTTTGTGTCACGACCCAAACTAACCCCTGTCGTGATGGCGCCTATCATGGAACTAGGAAAGCCAACTCATTTCTAAAACAAACCGATATTTTCATTTCAAAGATAATTCCAATGTTATTTAACATAAAAACTTTCGTAAAGGAGTTCAAATCAAAATAAAAGTACGGAAGAAAAAGCCCGATATCAGGGTGTCACTAGTCATGAGCATCTACTACAAACTGTCTAACAATATCAAGGCTAACTCAACCTGGAAAATGACTAAATACAACTTGAGGAAGATAAGAGGGAGAAGAGCAGGGGCTGCGATCGCCAAACAGCTACCTTGCTATCTCCAAGAAAATCTGCAACCAGAACAATCAATAACCGCTACCGTGTCCAGCTACACCTGAATCTGCACACAAGGTGCAGGGAGTAACGTGAGTACACCAACTCAGTAAGTAACAACAATAAATAAAGACTGAGCAGTAGTGACGAGCAATAAAGCATATAACATTCATATCGGGAAATCTCAGTAAAATATCACATACTTTTAAAATCAGGGTTTGAATCAAAATATCTCGTTTAACCCAGTTCCAGTAAAAATTATTTAGAGATACTTTTCAACAGTTTTCAAACAGAGAAAGAATGCAAAGGTGAGAAAAACTGCTGAAATCATAAACAGACCCTCGGGCAAAACATCACTCATATACAGCCCCTCGGGCAAACCTCACAGTCACTCGTGCCACTCGGGCATACCTCACAATCACTCTTGCCACTTGGGCACACCTCACAATCACTCTTGCCATTCGGGCATACCTCATAATCACTCATGCCTCCCAGTCACTCAGCACTCGGCACTCGCACTCAGTAGGTACCTGCGCTCACTAGGGGTGTGTACAAACTCCAGAGGGACTCATTCAGCCCAAGCGCTATAATATTCACGGACAACTCATGTGTTGCACGGACAAATCACGTGCTATAATAATAAAGGATGCTGCAGGCGAGCAGCCCCGATCCACACTCATCCTCACAAATCAGGCCCTCGGACTCACTCAGTCATAAACCTCTCAAGCCACTCGGGCATTCGACCCAAAATGTTTATATGCATCAAAATAGAGTCATAAGACTGAGTTATGTGGTAAACAAGTATAAACATGACTGAGTATAGATTTTCAATCGAAAACAATGAGAGGATAGTAAGAAACAACCCCTAAGGGTCCAAACAGCACTGGCGCAAGGCCCAAACATGGCATTCAGCCCAATTTACAGAAACTCTTTCTAAAACATATATGTATCATATAGTTTCAACAAAATATGCAACTTTACAGTTGCTACGGGATGGA
Organism: Nicotiana tabacum; assembly: GCF_000715075.1. Taxonomy (NCBI): domain Eukaryota; kingdom Viridiplantae; phylum Streptophyta; class Magnoliopsida; order Solanales; family Solanaceae; genus Nicotiana; species Nicotiana tabacum. The sequence goes on along the minus strand of NC_134096.1, from coordinate 111,452,401 downwards.
CCAAGTCACCAATCCCCAACGGTGCATGCCCACACGCCCGTCACCTAGTATGTGCGTCACCTCAAAGTAGTAAAATGATACGAAATCCGGGGTTTCATACCCTCAGGATTAGATTTACAATCGTTACTTACCTCAAGCCGTGAAATTCTTATTCTGCAATGTTCTTTCCTCGTGAATTGGTCTCCAAACGCCTTGAATCTGGTCATAAATAATTCGTTTCAGTCAATAAAATTCATTGGAATTAATCCCATAAGAAAATAATGATTTTCCATAAAAAATCGAAAATTAGCTCAAATATCGCCCGTGGGGCCCACACCTCGAAACTCGACAAAAGTTACAAAATCCGGAAGCCCATTCAACCACGAGTCTAACCATACCAATTTTACCAAACTCCGACCTCAACTCGACACTCAAATCTTCAATTTAAACCAAGAGGGTTTTCAAATTTTCCCAACTCAATTCACCAATTAAATGATAAAAACAACCATGGATTCGGGTAATTTAACCAATATTGAATTAAGAACACTTACCCCGTTGTTTCCTCCGAAAATCACCCAAAATTGCCTCAAATCCGAGCTCCAAATCGTCAAAAACTGAAAATGGGACGAAGTCCCATTTTCTGAACTTAAACTCTCTGCCCATACATTTTCTCTACGCGATCGCGAACATTCCCACGCGATCGCGAAGAACAATTTCCATCGCCTAGATTTTACTCTACGCGATCGCGCATTTCCCCACGCAATCGCGATGCACAACATCACAGACATACACGATCGTGGACTAGTCCACGCGATCGCGAAGAACAAAATGTGTGACGTGTACTCTGCTCCACTTACTCTATGTGAACGAGACCTTCGTCACGCGTTCACGAGTCACAAAATTCCAGAGCTACGCGATCGCATCACGCTTCACGCGATCATGAAGCACAAATTGCCACTGCCTCACATTAACCCTACGCGATCACAGATATCCCCACGCGATCGCGTAGAACCAAAATCCTCACTGACCAACTAAGCTTACGCGATCGCAAACGCATTCACGCGATCGCGTAAAAGGAAAACATTATCAGATATCAGAAAATTCCAGCAGCTATTCAAGTCGAAATATTTGATCTGTTAACCATCCAAAACTCACCTGAGCCCCTCGGGACCTCGACCAAATATACCAAAAAGTCCTAAAATATCATACGGACTTATTCGAACCCTCAAATCACCTCAAACAATACTAAAATCATGAATTACACCCCAATTCAAGCCTAATAAACTTTGAAATTTCTAATATCTACAAACGACTCTGGAACCTATCAAATCACCTCCGATTGATCTCAAATTTTGCACACAAGTCATAAATGACATAACAGAGGTATTCCAATTTTCAAAATCAAATTCCGACCCCGATATCAAAAAGTCAACCCCTCGATCAAACTTCTCAAAAATTAAACTTTCGGCACTTCAAGCCTAAATCCTCTACAGACTTCCCAATAATATTCTGGACATGCTCCTAAGCCCAAAATCACCATACGGAGCTATTGAAATTATCATAATTCCAATCCGAGATCGTTTACACGTAGGTCAACATCCAGTTGACCTTTCCAACTTAAGTTTCTACTTAAGAGACTAAGTGTCTCAATTCACTCTGAAACCACACCGGTCTCGAACCAACTAACCCGATATAACATAATATAGCTGAATAACACAAAAAGAAGTTGAAATGGGGAAAACGGGGCTATAACTCTCTAAACAACCAGCCGGGTCGTTACATCCTCCCTCTCTTAAACATCCGTTCGTCCTCGAACGGGTCTAGAAACATACTTGAAGTCTCGAATAGGCGTAGATATCTGCTCCGCATCTCCCTCTCGGTCTCCCAGGTGGCCTCCTCCACAGGCTGACCTCTCCATTGCACCTTCACTGAAGCTATATCCTTTGACCTCAACCTTCGAACCTGCCGATCCAAAATAGCCATCGGCTCTACATCATAAGTCATATCACCCTCAAAGTGAACCATGCTGAAATCCAAAACATGGGACGGATCCCCAATATACTTCCGGAGCATGGAAACATGAAACACTAGATGCACACTCGATAAGCTGGGTGGCAAGGCAATATTATAAGCCACTTTCCCTATCCTCTGAAGCACCTCAAAAGGCCCAATGAACCGGGGGCTCAACTTGCCCCTCTTCCCAAACCTCATAACACCCTTCATGGGTGATACCTTCAGCAAAATCTTCTCCCCAACCATAAAAGACACATCACAGACCTTCCTATACGCGTAGCTCTTCTGCCTAGACTGCGCCGTGCGAAGCCGCTCCTTAATCAATTTCACCTTATTAATGCGTCCTGGACCAAGTCTTTACCTAAGAGCCTAGTCTCACCCGGCTCAAACCATCCAATCGGAGATCTACACCTCCTCCCATATAAATCCTCGTACGGAGCCATCTAAATATTCGACTGATAATTGTTGTTATATGCAAACTCCGCGAGTGGCAGAAACTGGTCCCATAAACCCCCAAAGTCAATGACACAAGCACACAACATGTCCTCCAACATCTGAATAGTGCGTTCGTACTGCCCGTCCGTCTGAGGGTGAAAAGTTGTGCTCAACTCAACCTGAGTACCCAACTCTCGCTGCACGGCCCTCCAAAACTGCGATGTGAACTGAGTACCCCTATCTGAAATGATGGAAACTGGGACACCATGCAGGCAAACGATCTCTAGGATGTAAATCTCAGCCAACCACTCTGAAGAGTAAGTAGTACCAACTGGAATGAAGTGCACAGACTTGGTCAGCCGATCCACAATAACCCAAATAGCATCAAACTTCCTCAAAGTCCGTGGGAGCCCAACTACAAAGTCCATGGTGATCCTCTCCCACTTCCACTCTGGGATCTCTAATCTCTAAAGCAAGTCACCCGGTCTCTGATGCTCATACTTAACCTGCTGACAGTTGAGGCACTGAGCCATAAACCCAAATATATCCTTCTTCATCCGCCTCCACCAATAGTGCTGCCTCAAATCCTGGTACATCTTCGTGGCACCCGGATGAATGGAATACCGCGAGTTGTGGGCCTCCTCAAGAATCAACTCTCAAAGCCCATCTATATTAGGCACACATATTCGGCCCTGCATTCTCAACACGCCGTCATCACCAATAGTCACATCCCAAGCATCACCTCTCTGAACCCTGCCCTGAAGAATAAGCAAGTGGGGGTCATCATACTGACGCTCCCTGATACGGTCATAAAGAGAAGACCTGGAGACCACACAAGCCAATACCCGACTAGGATCTGAAATATCCAATCTGACAAGCTATCCCACTAAGGCCTGAACATCCAATGCCAAAGGTCTCTCTGCTGCTGGAAGATATGCTAAACTCCCCAAACTCTCTATCCAGCGACTCAAAGCATCGACCACCACATTGGCCTTCCTCGGATGGTACAAAATAGTGATATCATAGTCCTTAAGAAGCTCCAACCATCTCCGCTGACGCAAATTAAGATCCTTCTAATTTAACAGATACTGCAGACTCCGGTGATCAGTATAGATCTCACAATGAACCCCATACAAATAATGATGCCAAATCTTCAAGGCGTGAACAATGGCTGCTAACTCAAGATCATGGACAGGATAGTTCTTCTCATGGGTATTCAACTTGTGCGAGGCATAGGCAATCACCCTACCTTCCTGCATCAAAACACAACCAATGCCTATCCTAGAGGCATCACAATACACTGTGTAAGAACCTGAAGCTGATGGCAGAACTAACACTGGAGTTGTGGTCAAAGCAGTCTTACGCTTCTGAAAGCTCTCCTCACACCCATCCGATCACCTGAATGGAGCACCCTTTTGGGTCAATTTGATCAAGGGCGATGCAATAGATGAAATCCCTCCACAAAGCGACGGTAGTAACCCGCCAAACCAAGAAAGCTCCTAATCTTCGTGGCTGAGGACGGTCTGGGCTAACTCTGCACCACCTCTATCTTCTTCGGATCCACCTAAATACCCTCACTGGACACCACGTTCCTCAAGAATGTTACCGAGCTGAGCCAAAACTCACACTTAGAGAACTATGCATAAAGCTTCTCCTCCCTCAATTTATGTAATACAATCCTCAAATGTTGAGCGTGCTTCTCCTGGCTACAAGAGTACACCAGGATGTCATCAATGAATACAATGACGAATGAGTCCAAATAGGGCTGGAATACACTGTTCATCAAATGCATAAACGCTGCTGGGGAATTGGTCAGCCCAAAAGACATCACCAAGAACTCATGCCATATCGAGTCCTAAAAGCTGTCTTAAGAATATCTGAATCCCGAATCTTCAGCTCGTGATAACTAGACCTCAAATCAATCTTGGAGAACACCCTCTCTCCCTGAAGCTGGTCGAATAAATCATTAATACGAGGCAAAGGATACTTGTTCTTGACTGTGACCTTGTTCAACTGCTTGTAATCAATAACATTCTCATGGAACCATCCTTCTTTTTCACAAATAGAATCGGTGCACCCCAAGGTGACACACTAGGCCGAATAAACCCCTTATCAAGGAGTTCCTGAAGCTGTTCTTTCAATTCCTTCAACTCCGCTGGTGCCATACGATACAGTGGAATAGAGATGGGCTGAGTGCCCGGCACCAAATCAATTCCAAAGTCAATATCCCTGTCAGGCGGCATGCCCGACAGGTCTGCAGGAAACACATTCGGAAAATCACGTACCACCGGAACAGAATCGGTGACTGGAGTCTCTGCACTAACATCCCTCACAAAAGACAAATAAGATAGGCAACCCTTCTCAACCATGCGCTGAGCCTTCAAATATGAAATCACCCTACTTGGTACATAATCTACAGAACCGCTCCACTCAACCCACGGAATTCCTGGCATAGTCAATGTCACCTTCTTAGCGTGACAATCTAGAACAGCATGACATGGAGATAACCAATCCATACCCAATATCACGTCAAAGTTGACCATACTGAGCAGCAAAAGGTCCACTTAGGTCTCCAGACCCCCAATAGTCACCACATATGACCGATATACGCGGTCCATAATAATAGTATCACCCACATGAGTAGATACATGAACAGAAGAAACTAGAGACTCACGGGGCATATCCAGAAAATGGGCAAAATACGAGAAAACATATGAATACGTGGAACCAGGGTCAAATAATATTGAGGCATCTCTGTGACAAACTGAGACAATACATGTAATCACAGCATCTGAAGCAATAGCATCTGGTCTGGCAGGGAGGGCATAGAAAAGGGCCTGGCCACCCACTGATCTGTCTTCCCCTCTAGGGCGACCCCTAGCTGACTAACCTCCACCCCGAGCTGACAGGGTGGGTGGTGAGGTAACTGGTGCTGTAGTCGGAGGTCGACTCCTCTGTTGAGATAGACCTCCATGACGACGAGGACACTGCCTCCACATATGCCCAAGCTCCCCATACTCAAAACAACTCCCTGGTGTTGGCAACGAAAACTGAAGGGAACCCCTAGCACCGGGATAACTGGTAGAAGAACCTGGCATGGAAGAGCCCTGAACAGGTGGAGCATGGGACGAACTCTGAACTGGAAGGGCACTAAGTGATGAGTGGCCCTGATGAAAACTGTGAGAACCATGGCCAGATAATGCACCACGGTGAAATGGCTGAGCTGACTGAGCCTGTCTGAAATGACGACCTCTACCGTGATGGAACTGACCCCCAAAAGGAGCACCGCTGAATCCACCCTGACCACGAGGCCTCTTGACCTCCCCCTCAACCCTCTCCTGACCACAAACCATCTCAATCTACCGAGCAATGTTGACAACCTCATCAAAGGTAGCACCCGAAACCCGCTCCCTGGTCATGAGCAACTGTAGCTGATAAGTGAGGCCATCAATAAACCTCATGATCCTCTCTCTGTCTGTGGGAACCAACCAGATAGCATGATGGGCCAACTCAACGAATCGCATCTCATACTGTGTCATAAACATATCACCCTGGCGAAGCCGCTCAAACTGTCTACGCAGCTCCTCTCTGCCGGATCGAGGCACGAACTTCTCCAAAAAGACCACGGAGAAATGCTGCCAAGTAAGGGGTGCTGTGCCAATAGGCCTACACCTCTCGTAAGTCTCCCATCATCTGAGTGCAGCCCCATAAAATTGAAAGGTAGTGAATGAGACCCCACAAGTCTCCAGAATACCAGCAGTACGGAGTATCTTCTGACACTTGTCCAAAAACTCCTGAGCATCCTCTCTCTTTGTGCCACTGAAAGGTGGTGGCTGGAGTCTCCCAAACCTCTCCAACCTACACTGATCATCCTCAGGTATAGCAGGAACCACAGAATCCTGAGCAACTGCAACCGGCTGGGCTGGTGGTGCCTCCGGTGTTTGAAGTCCCTGAATAACCTGCTCGGGTGTGCGAGCAATGGGAGTCTGAGTGCCTCCCCTGGCCTGAGAAGTGGTTGCAGCCGTCGAAATAGAGACCGCCTGAGCAAGCCCGGTGCATGCTATCAGAATCTGAGTTAGGGCCTCCTGAAGACTTGGAATCACAATAGGCACAGGTGGTGCCTGAGCTAGTGCATCAACAACTGGAACCTGGTCCTGATCTGGGACAACCGGTGGATCTGCAGGTACTGCCCCAGCTGATGTACAGGCTGCACCTCTGCCCCTACCACGGCTTCTACCACGTCCTCGGCCTCTCGCGGCCCTGGCTGGTGGTACTGGTGGCTGGCCCTCCTGACCGGTAGCACGAGTCCTCACCATCTATGAGAGAATGAAACAACAGATGTTTAGTTACTAGAATCAACAGATTCGCACGAGAAGAATTCAAGAATGGAGTTTCCTAAAGGTTCTGTAGTCTCTCAAAGATAAGTACAGACGTCTCCGTACCGATCCGCATGACTCTACTAAACCCGCTCATGACTCGTGAGACCTTTGTAACCTAGGCTCTAATACCAATCTGTCATGACCCAAACTAACCCCTGTCATGATGGCGCCTATCGTGGAACTAGGCAAACCGACTCATTTCAAAAATAAACCGATATTTTCATTTCAAAGATAATTCCAATGTTATTTCACATAAAAACCTTCGTAAAGGAGTTCAAATCAAAATAAAAGTGCAGAAAGAAAAGCGCGACATCGGGGTGTCACTAGTCATGAGCATCTACTTCAAACTGTCTAACAATATCAAGGCTAACTTAGCCTAGAAAATGACTAAATACAACTAGAGGAAGATAAGAGGGAGAAGAGCAGGGGCTACGATCGTCAAACAGCTACCTTGCTATCTCCAAGAAATTCTGCAACCAGAACAATCAATAACCGCTACCGTGCCCAGCTACACCTGAATCTGCACACAAGGTGCAGGGAGTAACGTGAGTACACCAAATCAGTAAATAACAATAATAAATAAATACTGAGAAGTAGTGACGGGCAATAAAGCATATAACATTCATATCGGGAAATCTCAGTAAAATACCACATGCTTTTAAAATCAGGGTTTGAATCAAAACATCTCGTTTAACCTAGTTCCAGTAAAAATCATTTAGAGATACTTTTCAATAGTTTTCAGATAAAGGAAGAATGCAAAGGTGAGCAAAAATGATGAAATCATAAACAGCCCCTCGGGCAAATCATCACTTATATACAGCCCCTCGGGCAAACCTCACAGTCACTCGTGCCACTCGGGCATACCTCACAATCACTCTTGCTACTTGGACATACTTCACAATCACTCTTGCCACTCGGGCATACCTCACAATCACTCATGCCTCCCAGTCACTCAGCACTCTGCACTCGCACTCAGTAGGTACCTGCGCTCACTGGGGGTGTGTACAAACTCTAGAGGGGCTTCTTCAGCCCAAGCGCTATAGTCTGCACGGACAACTCACGTGCTGCATGGACAACTCACGTGCTATAATAATAAAGTATGTTGTAGGCGGGCAGCCCCGATCCACACTCATCCTCACAAATCAGGCCCTCGGCCTCACTCAGTCATAAACCTCTCAAGCCACTCGGGCATTTCAGTAAAACAGGGCATTCGGCCCAAAACATTTATATGCATCAAAATAGAGTCATAAAACTGAGTTATGCGGTAAACAAGTATAAACATGACTGAGTATAGATTTTCAATCGAAAACAATGAGAGGATAGTAAGAAACAGCCCCAAAGGGTCAAAACAGCACTAGCGCAAGGCCTAAACATGCCATTCAGCCCAATTTACAGAAACTCTTTCTAAAACATATATGTATCATATAGTTTCAACAAAATATGCAACTTTACAATTGCTACGGGACGGACCAAGTCACCAATCCCCAATGGTGCACGCCCACACGCCCGTCACCTAGAATGTGCGTCACCTCAAAGTAGTAAAATGATACGAAATCCGAGGTTTCATACCCTCAGGACTAGATTTACAATCGTTACTTACCTCAAGCCGTGAAATTCTTATTCTGCAATGTCCTTTCCTCATGAATTGGTCTCCAAACACCTCGAATCTGGTCATAAATAATTCGTTTCAGTCAATAAAATTTATTGGAATTAATCCATAAGAAAATAATGATTTTCCATAAAAATCCAAAAATTAGCTCAAAAATCGTTGTGGGACCCACGCCTCGAAACTCGACAAAGGTTACAAAATCCGGAAGCCCATTAAACCACGAGTCTAACCATACCAATTTTACCAAAATCTGACCTCAACTCGACTCTCAAATCTTCAATTTAAACCAAGAGGGTTTTCAAATTTTTTGAACTCAATTCACCAATTAAATGATAAAAACAACCATGGATTCAGGTAATTTAACCAATATTAAGTTAAGAACACTTACCTCGTTGTTTTCTCTGAAAATCACCCAAAATCGCCACAAATCCGAGATCCAAATCTTCCAAAACTGAAAATGGGACGAAGTCCCATTTTCCGAACTTAAACTCTCTGCCCAGACATTTGCTCTACGCGATCGCGAACATTCCCACGTGATCGCGAAGAACAATTTCCATCGCCCAGATTTTACTCTACGCGATCGTAGATTTTCCCACGCAATCGCGATGCACAATATCACAGACATACGCGATCGCAGACTAGTCCATGCGATCACGAAGAACAAAATGCGTGACTTCTACTCCACTCCACTTACTCTACGCGAACGCGACCTTCGTCACGCGTTCGCGAGTCACAAAATTTCAGAGCTACGCGATCGCATCACGCTTCACGCGATCGTAGATATCCCCACTCAATCGCGTAGAACAAAAATCCTCACTGACCAACTAAGCCTACGCGATCGCAAACGCATTCATGCGATCGCGTAGAAGAAAAACATTATCAGATATCGGAAAATTCCAGCATTTATTCAAGTCCAAAGTTTTGATCCGTTAACCATCCAAAACTCACCCGAGCCCCTCGGGACCTCGACCAAATATACCAACAAGTCCTAAAACATCATACAGACTTAGTTGAACCCTCAAATCACCTCAAACAACGCTAAAATCATGAATTACACCCCAATTCAATCCTAATGAACTTTGAAATTTCTAATTTCTACAAATGACTCCGGAACCTATCAAATCATGTCCGATTGACCTCAAATTTTGCACACAAGTCATAAATGACATAACAGAGGTATTCCAGTTTTCAGAATCAGATTCCGACCCCGATATCATAAAGTCAACCCCCCGGTCAAACTTCTCAAAAATTAAACTTTCGGCATTTCAAGCCTAATTCCTCTACGGACTTCCAAATAATATTCTGGACATGCTTCTAAGCCCAAAATCACCATACAGAGCTATTGAAATTATCAGAATTTGAATATGAGATCGTTTACACATAGGTCAACATCCGGTTGACCTTTCCAACTTAAGTTTCTACTTAAGAGACTAAGTATCTCAATTCACTCTGAAACCACTCCGGTCTCGAACCAACTAACCCGATATAACATAATACAGCTGAATAACAAAAAAAGTAGAAATGGAGAAAACGGGGCTACAACTCTCGAAACGATCGGCCGGGTCGTTACATTATGACTGCTGAGTTGGCTTCAATTATTATAAATGAGTTACCTGATTTATTTCTATTATTGTTGTTGTTACTAATATTGCGTACATGTAATGTAAGTGACCCGTCTTAGTCTCGTCACTACTTCGTCGAGGTTAGGCTCAGCACTTACCGGTACATGGGGTCGGTTGTATTGATACTACACTCTGCACTTCTTGTGCAGATTTCGGAGTTGGTCCCAGCGGCATGCCATAGACTTGCTCGGATTTCAGCTACTCGGAGGAGACTTGAGATATAACTGCATGGCGTCCGTAGTTCTTAAGTCCCCGTCTATTTTACTTTAGCTGTGTGTTTATTTCCAGACAACTTTATTTTATTCAGACCTTTATTTGTATTATTCTAGAAGCTCGTGCACTTGTGACACCAATTCTGGGATGGTATTTAGACACTGTTATTTTTTTATGGATTATTCACTACATTTCAGACTTTACTTCCGCATTTGTTTCTTTGTTATTAATAAATTTTAAAAAAATATTTTAAAATGGATAATATTATCCTAACGTTGGCTTGCCTAGCAAGTGAAATATTAGGCGCCATCACGGTCCGAAGGTGGAAATTTCGGGTCGTGACATCGAACTTTATGGTCGGCATAACTTTTTTGCCTAGATTGAGATATGCGAAGTTGATCCTGAATAACCTTGACCTTATCCGAGGCATCCTGTACCAAATCGGTACCCAACAACCGAGCCTCTCCCGGTTCAAACAATCCAACTGGCGAACGACATCGCCTTCCGTATAATGTCTCATATGGAGCCATCTGAATGCTCGACTAGTAGCTATTATTATAAGCAAACTCTGCAAGTAGCAAGAACTGGTCCCAAGAACCCCCAAAGTCTATAACACAAGCGCGAAGCATATCTTCCAATATCTGAATGGTGCGCTCTGACTGTCCGTCTGTCTGTGGATGAAATGCTGTACTCAACTCAACCCGCGTGCCTAACTCACGCTGTACAACCCTCCAGAAGTGTAAAGTGAACTGCGCACCTTGATCAAGATTGATATAAACGTGCACACCGTGAAGGCGGATAATCTCACGAATGTAAATTTTAGCTAACTGCTCTGAAGAATAGGTAACTGCCAATGGAATGAAATGTGCTGACTTGGTCAACCTGGCCACAATGACCCAAACTGCGTCAAATTTTCTCTGAGTTCATGGAAGCCCAACAATAAAATCCATAGTGATACGCTCCCACTTACACTCAGGAATTTCTAACTTCTGAAGCAAACCACCAGTTCTCTGATGCTCATACTTAACTTGCTGGCAATTCAGACACCGAGCTACATATGCAACTATATCCTTCTTCATTCTCCTCCACCATTAATGTTGCCGCAAATCTTGATACATTTTGACGGCACATGGATGAATAGAATACCTGGAACTATGGGATTCTTCCAGAATTAATTCATGATCGCGGAGAGCATTTTCTCAACCTTACGCGATCGCGGACTGACTTTTGCGATCGCGTAGCACAAATGGCGTGCCCAGCTTTTGCCTTCATTTCTTTTACGCGGACGTGATCCACTCTATGTGTTCGCGGTGCAGTTGGAGCTAACCGTCCGCGATCGCGTGCCTATCTTCGCGAACGCGAAGGGTAAAACTCACGGCTCAAAATTTCCTCTTCGCGATCGCGAAGCACCATGCACCAGATGACAGCAGAAGCTCAAAAAACCAGATTTTTCCAAAGTTCAAATGGTCCGTAGGCTATCCGAAACTCACCCGAGCCCTCGGGGATCTAAACCATACATGCACACAAGTCCAAAAATATCATACGAACTCGTTCGCACGAACAAAATACTAAAATAAAGCCTATCACTACGAATCAGACATCAAATCAAATGATATTTTCAAGAAAACATTAAAACTTCTATTTTCACAACCGTACGTCTGAATCATGTCAAATCAACTCCGTTTCTCACCAAATTGACAGACAAGTCCTAAATGACATTATACAGAAAGTTATGACTATTATACTAGAGGTTGTCTGGAAGAGTTGGGCACTTATTCTTCGCGATCGCGAAAGGCAAATTTTGGGCTGAGAAAAGTTGTGCTTCGCGATCGCGAAGCATTTTCCGCGATCGCGAAAAGTAAATACCTGGGCAGTAGCTATATTTCGAGGTTTCAGCTATTTTTTAATATATTTGGAGCTATGGAGCTTGGATTGAAGCGAATTTTGAGGTGATTTTCACCATATGGATTGGGGTAAGTGTTATATATCCTAAAGTGTTTATATTTCATGAATCTATGATTATATCCATCGTTTAATTCGTATTTTTATGGAAGAAATCAAGATTTTGGCAAAATCTTCCAAAAATAAAAATTTAAGATTTGGAGGTCGAATTGTTATCGGAATTGGATAAAATTGGTATGGTTGAACTCGTATCGGAATGGGTATTCGAATTTCATAAAAATTATGTCGGGTTCTGAGAGGCGGGCCCCGCGTTGTCTTTTGTTGACTTTTTTAGAATAAATTTCTAAGTCGATATTTTATTATCCAGAATTGTTTCCAATGAATTTTAATGAAGTGTTACAATTAATTTGGATAGATTTGAGCGGTCCAAAGGTCAATTCAAGCAAGAAGGCAATTTTGGAATATCGGCATAACTTCGAAAATGTAAGTATCTTGCCTAACTTTGAGTGGGGAAAATTCCCCGTAGGCATTGAGTCTTATGTGCAATTTGTGTAATTGAAAACCATGTACGCGAGGTGACGAGTAGGTACTTGGTTTATATGTGTAAATTATATTGGTTAAAATCCTTAGACGCCCTTATGTATTAAATTGGAAATTATTGGCACTTATTAAATCCTTTAATTGTCTTGCCTGAATTCTTGTTTTGTTGGAGTTGTTTTTATATGATGATTTGGTGTGATTGCCACCTTGATTTTTATGTGAAATATTATTTTGTTGAGTTTTTCACTCCCGGATATATTGGTTAAGCTTTTGTGCACATTATGGTCGAGCCATGGACTCCTTATTGTAGAAAATAATGTAATGTTAAATTTTGTGGCAAATTTTAATATTTGAGTACTTGATGTGCAATTTGTGATAAATTGTAATATTTGAGCACTTGATGTGCAAATTTGTGATATGTTGTAATATTTGAGCACTTGAGGTGCAATTTATGAGATATGATATTGGCACGTTATATTGTTGGGAAGTTTTGTTCGAGAGTTTGCACGAGGTTTCTGTCGTGCTATTATTACTATTAATTTATGCACATGCTGCATGACAAGGCGGGCTATATATATATGGGGGGGGGGTTGCGCATGTGGCGAGATAAGGTGGAAATATTATTATGCGCGTGTGGTGAGACAAGATGGGCATTTACTTTATTATTGCACACATGGCGAGACAAGGTGGGCTATGTCGGGAATTGAATTGTGATGATTTGTCACAGCCTTGGGTCATTTTTTTTTGTTGCATATTTACTTTGGGACTACGAGGCGGTACCTTGGGAGATCCCCATGTCTTGCATATTTACTTTGGGCCTTCGAGGCGGTACCTCGGGAGATCCCCCTGTCTTGCATATTTACTTTTGGGACTACGAGACGGTGCCTCGGGAGATCCTCTGTTGAGCATTTACTTTTGGGACTACGAGACGGTATCTCAGGAGTGCCCTTTTGTAGACATCTCACTATGGTTGCACTTGTCTTTAGTTATTTTATATTTCCGTGATAGGTCAATCCTTATGATCTGCCGTGATATATTATTTGATTTTACTATGCGTTTGTATTCTTTGTTGTATTATGTTGGCTTGGGCTTTTTTTTTAGTACGAGACTCTGAAGGTTTATATTCCTGTTTTTTTTACCGGTTTTTGATGACTGGGTTGTTTTAAATAAAAGAAGTTACTATTATGTTTTAAACTAATAAGTTTTACATCCGAAGCAATAGATTATCTGATGTTTTATTTAAATTGAAATGTCATTTTTCTTTACTCAAACTATTTCTAAAATAAGCTCATTTCTTTGTTGAATTCTTACATGGTTTTAAAAATTGTAACCTTACTTTATTGAAAATAAATTAATCCTGTGGATCTTATGTATTGAATTATTTGGCACGAGAGTTGTTCGTGCGGTTGTGATTAGAGATATGGGCACGAGGTGCCGTGAGAATATGAAAGGGGGTCGAGAACCGTATTTTATGATTATGATATGAGATATTTATTTGAAGAGTTTTATATCCGAATTAAACGATGAATATAATCATAGATTCATGAAATATAAACACTTTAGGATATAGAACACTTATCCCAATCCATACGGTGAAAATCGCCTAAACAATCGCTTTAATCCGAGCTCCATAGTTCCAAATATGTTAAAAATGGCTGAAACCTCAAAATATAGCTACTGCGACCCCCCTTCATATTCTCACGGTACCTCGTGCCCATATCTCTAATCACAACCGCACGAACAACTCCCGTGCCAAATATTTCAATACATAAGATCCGCACGATTAATTTTATTTTCAATAAATTAAGGTTACAATTTTTAAAACCAAGTAAGAATTCAACAAAGAAATGAGCTTATTTTAGAAATAGTTTGAGTAAAGAAAAATGACATTTCAATTTAAATAAAACATCAGATAATCTTTTGCTTCGGATGTAAAACTTATTAGTTTAAATTATAATAGTAACTTATTTTATTTAAAACAACTCATTCATAAAGAACCGGTAAAAACCATGAATATAAATCTTCAGAGTCTCGTACTAAAAAAAAAATCCAAGCCAACACAATACAACAAAGAATACAAACGCATAGTAAAATCAAATAATACATCACGGCAGATCACAAGAATCGACCTATCACAAAAATACAAAATAATTAAAGACAAGTGCAACCGTAGAGAGATGTCAACAAAATAGCACTCCTGAGATACCGTCTCGTAGTCCCAAAAGTAAATGCTCAACAGAGGATCTCCCAAGGCACCGTCTCGTAGTCCCAAAAGTAAATATGCGAGACACGGGGATCTCTCGAAGTACCGCCTCGTAGTCCCAAAGTAAATATGCAAGACAGGGGGATCTCTCGAGGTACCTCCTTGTTGTCCCAAAGTAAATATGCAACAAACAACAATGCCCCCAGACTATGATAAATCATCACAATTCAATTCCCGACATAGCCCACCTTGTCTCGACATGCGTGCAATAATAAAGTAAATGCTTGCCTTGCCTCGCCACATACACACACACACACACACACACACACACACACACACACACACACACACACACACACACACACACACACATATATATATATATATATATATATATATATATATATATATATATATATATATATATATATATATATATATATATATATATATATATATAATGTGTGTGTATCATATCTCATAAATTGTACTTTAAGTGCTCAAATATTATATCATATCACAGATTTGCACATCAAGTGCTCAAATATTATAATTTATCACAAATTGCACATCAAGTACTCAAATATTATAATTTGCCACAAAATTTAATAATACATTATTTTTCACAATAAGGAGCCCATGGCTCGACCATAATGTGCACAAAATCTTAACAAATATATCCGGGAGTGAACAACTCAACAAAATAATATTTCACATAAAAATCAAGGTGGCAATCACACCAAATCATCATATAAAAACAAATCCAACAAAATAAGAATTTAGGCAAGACAATTAAAGGATTTAATAAGTGCCAATAATTTCCAATTTAATACATAAGGGCGTCTAAGGATTTTAACCAATGTAATTTGCATATATAAACCAAGTACGTACTCGTCACCTCGCGTACATGGTTTTCAATTACACAAATTGCACATAAGACTCAATGCCTAAGGAGAATTTCACCCACTCAAAGTTAGGCAAGATACTTACCTTTTTGAAGTTATGCCGATATTCCAAAATCGCCTTCTTACTTGAATTGACCTCCGGACCGTTCAAATCTATCCAAATTAATTGTAACACGTCATTAAAATTCAGCGAAAATAATTTCAGATAATAAAACATCGACTTAGAAATTTATCCTAAAAAAGTCAACAAAAGTCAACACGGGCCCCACCTCTCGGAACCCGACATAATTTTTACGAAATCCGAATACCCATTCCGATACGAGTTCAACCATATCAATTTTATCCAATTCCGATAACAAGTCGACCTCCAAATCTTAAATTTTCGTTTTTTGAAGATTTTGCCAAAATCTTGATTTCTTCCATAAAAATTCGAATTAAACGATGAATATAGTCATAGATTCATGAAATATAAACACTTTAGGATATAGAACACTTACCCCAATCCATATAAAACTCTTCCAAATAAAACTCTTCCAAATAAATATCTCATATTATAATCATAAAATACGGTTCTCGACCCCCTTTCATATTCTCACGGCACCTCGTGCCCATATCTCTAATCACAACCGCACGAACAACTCTCGTTCCAAATATTTCAATACATAAGCTCTGCACGATTAATTTTATTTTCAATAAAGTAAGGTTACAATTTTTAAAACCAAGTAAGAATTCAACAAAGAAATGAGCTTATTTTAGAAATAGTTTGAGTAAAGAAAAATGACATTTCAATTTAAATAAAAGATCAGATAATCTTTTTCTTCGGATGTAAAACTTATTAGTTTAAATTATAATAGTAACTTCTTTTATTTAAAACAACTCAGTCATAAAAAACCGGTAAAAACCCATGAATATAAATCTTCAGAGTCTCGTACTAAAAAAAAAAGCCCAAGCCAACACAATACAACAAAGAATACAAACGCATAGTAAAATCAAATAATACATCACGGCAGATCACAAGGATCGACCTATCACGGAAATACAAAATAACTAAAGACAAGTGCAATCGTAGAGAGATGTCAGCAAAAGGGCACTGCTGAGATACCGTCTCGTAGTCCCAAAAGTAAATGCTCAACAGAGGATCTCCCGAGGCACCGTCTCGTAGTCCCAAAGTAATTATGCAAGACAGGGGGATCTCCCGAGGTACCGCCTCGAAGTCCCAAAGTAAATATGAAAGAAAGGGGAATCTCCCGAGATACAGCTTCGTTGTCCCAAAGTAAATATGCAACAAACAAAAATGCCCCCAGGCCACAAATCATCACAATTCAATTCCCGACATAGCCCACTTTGTCTCGCCATGCGTGCAATAATAAAATAAATGCCTCACACACACACACACACACACACACACACACACACACACACACACACACACACACACACACACACACACACACACACACACACACACACACACACACACATATATATATATATATATATATATATATATATATATATATATATATATATATATATATATATAACATGCCAATATCATATCTCATAAATTTCACCTCAAGTGCTCAAATATTATATCATATCACAGATTTGCACATCAGGTGCTCAAATATTATAATTTATCACAAATTGCACATCAAGTGCTCAAATATTACAATTTGCCACAAAATTTAACAATACATTATTTTTCACAATAAGGAGCCCATGACTCGACCATAATGTGCACAAAATCTTAAAAAATATATTCGGGAGTGAACAACTCAACAAAATAATATTTCACATAAAAATCAAGGTGGCAATCACACCAAATCATCATATAAAAACAAATCCAACAAAACAAGAATTTAGGCAAGACAATTAAAGGATTTAATAAGTGCCAATAATTTCCAATTTATTACATAAGGGCGTCTAAGGTTTTTAACCAATGTAATTTGCATATATAAACCAAGTACGTACTCGTCACCTCGCGTACATGGTTTTCAATTACACAAATTGTACATAAGACTCAATGCCTAAGGAGAATTTCACCCACTCAAAGTTAGGCAAGATACTTACCTTTTTGAAGTTATGCCGATATTTCAAAATCGCCCTCTTACTTGAATTGAACTCCGGACCGCTCAAATCTATCCAAATTAATTGTAACAGTTCATTAAAATTCATCGGAAACAATTCCAGATAATAAAACGTCGACTTAGAAATTTATCCTAAAAAGGTCAACAAAAGTCAACACAGGGCTCGCCTCTCGGAACCCGACATAATTTTTACGAAATCTGAACACCCATTCCGATACGAGTTCAACCATACCAATTTTATCCAATTCCGATAACAACTCGACCTCCAAATCTTAAACTTTCATTTTTGGAAGATTTTGCCAAAATCTTGATTTCTTCCATAAAAATCCGAATTAAACGATGAATATAATCATAGATTTATGAAATATAAACACTTTAGGATATAGAACACTTACCCCAATCCATATGGTGAAAATCGCCTCAAAAATCACTTCAATCCAAGCTCCATAGCTCCAAATATGTTAAAAAATAGCTGAAACCTTGAAATATAGCTATTGCCCAGGTATTTACTTTTTGCGATCACGAAAAATGCTTCGCGATCGCGAAACACAACTTTTCTCAGCCCAAAATTTGCCTTTCGCGATCGCGAAGAACAAGTTCCCAGCTCTTCCAGACAACCAATTGTATAATGGTCATAAGGTTTTGTACAAAACTCCAAATTATAAATGGTTTAACTTTCTGAAAACTAGACACCAAGGGCTACAACTTTCATGTTTTGCTCATCTCCCAGTTCCTTATACACTATGAGATATAAGCTTTCAAAGTTGGGTCCGTGCGGCAGGAGATTCCTCTACGCGATCGCGAAAAGGCTTCCACGATCGCGATTCACAGTGTTGAAACAACAAAATTGCTCTTCGCGATCGCGACCTTTTGTCCACGATCGCGATGCATACCTCTGTGGCCAAAAACCAACAACTAAAAATGGCATAGAAATGGTCCGAACCCACCCCGAAACTTACCCGAGTCACTCAGTACCCCGTTCGAGTATACCAAACGAACTTAGTCGAAACCTTAAATCACATCAAACAATGGTAAAACCACAAATCATACCCCAATTCAAGCTAAATGAAACTAAGAAATTTCAACTTATACATTCGACGCCGAAATCTATCAAACCAAATCCGATTGACCTCAAATTTTGCACACAAGTCATAAATGACACGTGATGACCCAAAAGGGTCATCTTATGTTTTAGAACTCGAATCTGCATTTTTAAGCCTTAAAATATCTCATTTTTACCCTCTTCAATTTGTGTGCGCAGTCCGGGCAGGTTTCCGGAAAGCTTTTATGTTGAAACTAATGAAAATAAGAATTTTTGCCTTAAAAGTTTATTTTAGTTGACTTCGGTCAACATTTTTAGTAAACGGGCCCAGATCCATGCTTTGAAGGTCCTGGTAGGTTCGTATCGAATTATGGGACCTGGGCATATTCCCGAAATCAAATTCGGAGGTCCCTAACTTGAGTTATGAATTTTTGATGAAAATTAAAAGTTTGGAAATTATTTGTTTTTAAGAATTGATTGATATTTGGCATTGTTAGTATCGGGTTCAGATTTTGGTTCCGGAGCTCGGTACAGGTTCAATATGATATTTAAGACCTTTCTGTGAAATTTGGTGAGAAACGGAGTTGATTTGACGTGATTCGAACGTCCAGTTGAGAAAATAGAAACTTTTAAGTGTTCTTGAGAGTTTCATTTGAATTGGTGCTAAATTTGTAGTTCTAGGTGTTATTTTGGTGATTTGATCATGCGAGCAAGTCCGTATGATATTTTTAGACTTGTGTCCATGTTTGGTTTGGAGCCCCGAGGGCTCGGGTGAGTTTTGGATAGGCCACGGGATGTTTTGGACTTGGGAAATATCTGGTTTTCTACAGATTCTGGTGTCTGGCATATCCTTCGTCGCATTTGCGAAGGTCTTCTCACGAACGCGAAGAGTAAACTGGTGAGGCTAAGACTTCTTCTTCGCGAACGCGAAGTCCTGGTCGTGAACGCGAAGTGATGGGGGATTTACCCTTCGCGAACGCGACCGGCTAATCGTGAACGCGAAGCACTTGGGGACCTGGGGGTGGGTTGTTCGTTCCTTCATCGCGAACGTGAAGGCCAGGGGGGAGTAACCATCACAAACGCGAGCAGTGTCTCGCGAACGCGAAGGCTTGGCAGCCAGTAACCTTCGCGAACGCGATACACAATGTCGCCCAGTGCATAAAACAGAATCAAACACGGGTTTAAGGCATTTCTTCAACATTTTTCAAGAACCAAACGGGTAAAGGCGATTTTCAAGAGTCATTTTCTTCCCCAAAGTGTTGGTAAGTGATTCTAAACCATTTTCTTTCAATTACCCATTACATTTCTTGAATTTTCAACCTAAAATCTAGAGTTTTCATGGTAGAATTAGGGGTTAGGGTAGAAACTAGGAATTTTGAAAATTTGGGGATTTAGACCTCAATTTGAGGTCGGATTCCAAAACCAATTATATATTCGGGCTCGGGGGTGAATGGATAAATGGATTTTGGTCCGAACCTCAGGTTTTGACCAAGCGGGCCCGAGGTCGATTTTTTGACTTTTTGGAGGAAAATTTGGGAAGTTTAATTTATGCAATATAATTGATTCCTTTAGCAATATTTGATATTATTGAGTCATTTTTGAATAGATACGAGTGGTTTGGAGGTGAATTCCAAAGGAAAAGCTGTGATTGAGAATTAAGTCGCTTTCAGAGCGAGGTAAGTGTTGTGTCTAACCCTGACTTGAGGGAATTAGGAACCTTAGATTACTTGCTAAGTGACATTCATGTGAGTGGCGTATATGTGAGGTGACGAGTACTTATGCGCCGCCAATTTACCTATTTTCCATGTTTCTCTGTTTTTCTTATATTGTCTCATTCCTATGCCTAATTGTTACGTGTTATACTAGTGTTGTTCAATTTATCGTTCTTATCATGTTTACGGATCTTCTAGTGATAATTGAGGTTCTATTTCAAAGTTGAGATTGATATTATGGAACCAAATGTTGAAGTAAGGTTTGTACTTGTTATTTTATCTCCCTGTTGTTATTTATGTATTGCATTATGGTAAGGGAGAGTGTTAATGCACGAAGGGTGATGCCGTGCCATATTGTGAGTGTTAATGCACGAAGGGGGACGCCGTGACATATTGTGAGTGTTAATGCACGAAGGGTGATGTCGTGCCATAATATGAAAATTAATGCACGAAGGGTGATGCCGTGCCGTTTTTATTTATTTTATGCTGAGATTCAGAGTAAAAGCATGAAGGGTGATGCCGTGCATTTTTTATAACTGTGTTCACTATTCATGTTGATTCATGGTATGTTGACTGCTCCGGTGATCATTCTGTTGTAGTTCTTTATCTTGTATTCCCCTCAGTATGATCCCCTCCCGCCATTTCCTATTTAGTTCTTCATTTCTGTTATGTATATATAGACTGTTAAATTGTACAGGTTGATTTGTAGGTGCCTTACCTTAGCCTCGTCACTACTTCATCGAGGTTAGGCTCGACACTTACCAGTACATGGGGTCGGTTGTACTGATACTGCACTCTACACTTTCTATGCAGATTTTGATACCGGCTCGGATTGATCGAGATTTTGCTATTGGTCCACTGTCCGGAGACTCAAGGTAGATCTGTCGGCGTTCAAAGACCTTGAAGTCCCCGTCTATCTTTTTTTGTTCTCCTGTTTCTTTTATTCAGACAGTTGTATTTCTTTCAGACTATTACTTGTAGTAAATTCTAGAATGCTCGTGAATTACGACTCCGGATCCGGGTGGTAGTAATTAATACAGTCTTATGATATTCCGTACTTATTATATGTCATCTTAGTCAATTATTGTTAATTAGTGAATGGGAAAAAGGAATTGGTTTAATGATTCTCTAACGTTGGCTTGCCTAGCAAGTGAAATGTTAGGTGCCATCATAGTCCCGTCGGTGGGAAATTTCGGGTCATGACAGTTGGTATTAGAGCACTAGGTTGCCTAGGTCTCACGATTCACGAGCAAGCTTAGTACAGTCTGGATGATCGGTACGGAGACGTCTGTGCTTATCTTCCAAAGACTATGAAGTTTAGGAATAAGTTTCACTTCTATTCTTCTCTGTCGTGCGATTTTGCTGTCTCAATTCTGATTGAACTCTTCTACTCTTATTCTCTCGCAGATGGCGAGAACACGTACCACTTCCTCAGCTGAGCAGCAGCCAGAGTCTCCAGTGACAGCTCCTATGCGAGGCAGAGGCCGTGCCAGAGGCCGAGGCAGGGGCAGGGTTCAGCCTTGGGCCCGAGCAGCAGCCCCAACAATGGAGCCTCAGATAGAGCTTGACGACGAGGTTCCAGCCCAGACTACTACTGCCAGACCAGCTCAGGTTCCGGAGGGGTTCATTGCTACCCCAGTACTTCAGGACGCTTTGGTCCGTTTGGTGGGCCTTATGGAGAGTGTGGCCCAGACTGGCACATTTCCCATGGCACCAACAGTCTCTCAGGCTGGAAGAGGAGCCCAGACACCAACCACTCCCGCTCCGGAGCAGATAGCTCCCCAGTATCAGGCTCCAGCAGCTCAGCCAGCCGGATTAGTTCAACCGGTTATTGCAGCACAGGTCGAAGATGGGCCAGCTATGTCTTCTGAGGCTTTATGGAGATTGGACAGGTTTACCAAGCTCTTTCCTATTCACTTCAGTGGTGCTCCTTCAGAGGATCCCCAGGAGTATCTTGACAGCTGTCACGAGGGTTTACGGAACATGGGTATAGTGAAGACCAATAGGGTAGATTTTGTTGCATTTCGGATGACTGGTTCCGCCAAGAAATGGTGGAGAGATTACTTGTTGAACAGACAAGCTGGGTCGCCTGCTCTTACATGGGACCAGTTCTCTCAGCTCTTCATAGAGAAGTTTCTGCCTATCACATTGAGAGAGGATCGTCGCCGTTAGTTTGAGCGTCTCTAGCAGGGCAGTATGATTGTTACTCAGTATGAGACCCGTTTTGTGGATTTGGCCCGTCATGCCATTCTTCTGCTTCCCACCGAGAGAGAGGGGGTGAGGAGGTTTATTAATGAACTTGCTCAGCCTATCAGATTGCAGATGGCTAAGGAGACTAGGAGTGCGATTTCTTTTCAGGCGGCTTCTAACGTCGCCAGACGAGTCAAAATGGTTCTTACTCAGGGAGGTCAAGGGTCTGATAAGAGACCCCGTCATTCCGGTGAGTTCAGTGGTGCCTCATCTAGAGGCAGGAGTAATTTTGGTAGAGGCCATCCTCCCAGGCCGTTTCATTCAGCGCTCCAGGCATCCCACGGTGCCTTAGGTGGTCGTGACCCTTAGATGCATTATTCCGACCAGCTAGCCTACGGTACACCACTAGCTCCTATTAGTGCACCTCCACTCCAGAGTTATCAGGGTGGTTATTCAGGTCGACAGGGCCAGTTTCAAGGTCAGCAGTCACAGCAGCCGAGGTTATGTTATACTTATGGTGATCCGAGGTACATCGCTAGATTTTTCCCTTGAGCAACGGGCAGCTCACAGCATCAGAGTTCACGTGCCATGGTCCCGGTACCAGTTGCTGCACCACCTACTCAGCCAGCCAGAGGCAGGTGCCAGGCATCCAGAGGTAGAGGCCAAACTATTAGAGGTGGAGGTCATGCCATTAAAGGTGGAGACCAGCCAGCTAGAGGTCGTCCCAGGGACGTAGTTCAGGGTGGTGGGGCCCAGCCCCGGTGTTATGCTTTCCCAGCCAGTCCTGAGGCTGAGTCATCTGACGTTGTTATCACAGGTACTGTTTCAGTTTGCAGTAGAGATGCTTCAGTTCTATTTGATCCGAGATCTACTTACTCGTGTGTGTCATCCTATTTTGCTTCCTATTTGGTTGTGCCACGTGATTATTTGAGTGCTCCTGTGTATGCGTCCACACCAGTGAGAGATGCTATTATTGTAGATCGTGTTTATCGTTCGTGTGTGGTCACCACTGGGAGTCTTAAGACTCGTGTAGATCTTCTATTTCTCAACATGGTTGATTTTGATGTCATACTGGGTATGTATTGGCTGTCACCTTATCATGCTATATTAGATTGTCACCTTAGCCGTCCATTTTGATGTCACATTAGATGTCATCAGAATGGCCAAGACGGTGACCTTAGTCTTGCAGGGGTTGCCTCAATTAGAGTGGAGAGGGAATCTTGGCCATTCTGCCAGCAGGGTTATCTCTTATGTGAAGGCTCGACATGAGGTCGAGAAGGGATGTCTAGCTTATTTGGCTTATGTCCGCGATTCTAGTGCGGAGGTTCCTTCAATAGATTTGGTACCAGTTGTTCGTGAGTTTTCAGAGGTGTTTCCTGCAGACCTGCCGGGGATATCACCCGATAGGGATATTGATTTCTGCATTGATTTGGCTTCGGGCACTCAGCCTATTTCCATTTCGCCATATCGTATGGCCCCGCCAGAGTTGAAAGAATTGAAGGAGCAGTTGCAAGATTTGCTTAATAAGGGGTTCATTAGACCTAGTGTCTCGCCCTGGGGTACACCTGTGTTGTTTGTGAAGAAGAAAGATGGATCGATGAGGATGTGTATAGATTATTGGTAGTTGAACAAAGTCACCATCAAGAACAAATATCCATTGCCGAGGATTGATGATTTATTTGATCAGCTTCAGGGTGCCAAGGTGTTTTCAAAGATTAATTTGAGATCTGGCTATCATCAGTTGAGGATTAGGGCATCCGATGTTCCTAAGACATCTTTTTGGACTCGGTATGGGCATTATGAGTTTCTAGTGATGTCATTTGGGCTGACAAATGCCCCAACAACATTCATGGATTTGATGAACCGGGTGTTCAAACCCTACTCGGATTCCTTTATGGTTGTGTTTATTGATGATATCTTGATCTACTCCCACAGTCGAGAGGAGCATGAGCAGCACCTTCGGATCGTTCTTCAGACTCTAAAAGACAACCAGTTATATGCTAAGTTCTCAAAATGCGAGTTTTGGTTGAGTTCAGTTGCTTTCTTGGGTCACATTGTATCAGCAGAGGGTATTCAGGTGGATCCTAAGAAGATTAAGGTAGTCCAGAACTGGCCTAGACCCATATCAGCTACAGAGATCCGTAGTTTCCTGGGTTTGGCGGGCTTTTACTATCGATTTGTGGAGGGATTTTCATCCATAGCAGCCCCATTGACCAGATTTACCAAGAAGGGTGCCCCGTTCAGGTGGTCAGATGAGTGTGAAGCAAGCTTTCAGAATTTCAAGACTGCTTTGACCACGGCACCGGTACTGGTGTTACCCACAGGTTCAGGATCTTATACAGTATATTGTGACACATCTCATATTGGTCTGGGTGTGGTATTGATGCAGGGTGGCAAGGTTATTGCATATTCTTTGCGGCAACTGAAGGTTCACGAGATGAATTACATTGTTCATGATCTAGAGCTGGCAGCCACTGTTCACGCGCTGAAGATTTGGAGGCACTATCTTTATGGCGTGCCATGTGAGGTATTCACTGATCATCGGAGCTTGCAGTATTTGTTCAAGCAGAAGGAACTCAATTTGAGGCAGGGGAGGTGGCTGGAGCTATTGAAAGACTATGATATCACCATATTGTATCATCCCGGGAAGGCCAATGTGGTGGCCGATGCTTTGAGTAGAAAGTCAGTCAGTATGGGTAGCCTTGCATATATTCCAGCTGGTGAGAGATCTCTTGCATTGGATGTTCAGGCCTTAGCCAACCAGTTCGTGAGGTTAGATGTTTCTGAGCCCAGCCGTGTTCTAGCTTGTACAGTTGCTCGGTCTTCTTTGCTTGAGCGCATCAAAGATCGGCAGGATGACGATCCAAATTTACTTGTCATTAGAGACACAGTGCGGCACGGTGATGCCAAGTAGGTTACTATTGGAGATGACAGAGTTTTGAGGATACATGGTCGTGTTTGTGTGCCTAATATGGATGGACTTTGTGAGTTGATCCTTGAGGAGTGCCACAATTCTCGAAATTCTATTCATCTGGGCACCACCAAGATGTATCAGGACTTGAGGCATCATTATTGGTAGAGGCGAATGAAGAAGGACATAGTTGCCTATGTAGCTCGGTGCCTAAATTGCCAGCAGGTAAAGTGTGAGCATCAGAGACCTGGTGGTTTACTTCAGAGGTTAGATATTCCTGAGTGGAAGTGGGAGCGTATCACTATGGATTTTGTTGTTGGACTCCCACGGACTCAGAGGAAGTTCGATGCAGTTTGGGTCATTGTGGACAGGCTGACTAAATCAACGCATTTCATTCCTGTGCCAGTTACCTATTCCTCGGAGCGGTTGGCAGAGATTTACATCCGGGAGATCGTCTGTCTTCACGGTGTGCCTGTGTCTATCATTTCTGATCGAGCAACGCAGTTTACCTCGCACTTTTGGAGGGCAGTTCAGCGTGAGTTGGGTACGCGGGTTGAGTTGAGCGAAGCATTTCATCCTCAGACGGACGGGCAGTCCGAGCGTACTATTCAGATCTTGGAGGATATGCTCCGCGCTTGTGTTATAGACTTCGGAGGATCGTAGGATCAGTTATTGCCCCTTGCAGAGTTCGCCTACAACAATAGCTACATGTCGAGCATTCAGATGGCTCCCTATGAGGCATTATATGGTAGGCGGTGTCGGTCACCAGTTGGGTGCTTCGAGGCGGGAGAGGCTCGGTTGTTGGGCACAGACTTAGTACAGGATGCCTTGGATAAGGTCAAGATTATTCAGGACCGACTTCGCACAACTCAGTCCAAGCAGAAGAGTTATGCCGACCGTAGAGCTTGTGATGTTGCATTCATGGTCGGAAAGAGAGTGTTACTTCGGATATCACCCATGAAGGGTGTAATGAGGTTCGGAAAGAAAGGCAAGTTGATCCCTAGGTATATCAGACCTTTTGAGATTCTAGAGAGAGTGGGAGAGGTGGCTTACAGGCTTGCGTTACCACCTAGTTTAGCAGCTGTTCATCCGGTATTCCATATGTCCATGCTTCGAAAGTGTCACGGCGATCCGTCCCATGTGTTAGATTTCAGCTCTGTCCAATTGAACAAGGATTTGACTTACGAGGAGGAGCCGGTGGCAATTCTAGCTCGGCAAGTTCGCCAGTTGAGATCAAAGAGTTACCCTTCAGTTCGAGTGCAGTGGAGCGGTCAGCCTATTGAGGAAGCTACTTGGGAGTCCGAGTCCGATATGCGGAGTAGATATCCCCACCTTTTCACCAGCCCAGGTACTTTTCTATGTCCGTTCGAGAACGAACAATTGTTTTAGAGGTGGAGAATGTGATGACCCAAAAGGGTCATCTTATGTTTTAGAACTCGAATCTGCGTTCTTAAGCCTTAAAAATCTAATTTTCACCCTCCTCGATTTGCGTGCACAGTCCGGGCAAGTTTTCAAAAATCTTTTATGTTGAAAACTAATGAAAATAAAAAATTTTGCCTTAAAGGTTGATTTTAGTTGACTTCGGTCAACATTTTTGGTAAATGGGCCCGGATCCGTGCTTTGACGGTCCCGGTAGGTCCGTATCAAATTATGGGACCTGGGCGTATACCCGAAATCGAATTTAGAGGTCCCTAGCTTGAGTTATGAATTTTTGATGAAAATTAAAAGTTTGAAAATTATTTATTTTTAAGAATTGATTGATATTTGTCAATGTTAGTATCGGGTCCGTATTTTGGTTCTGGACCCCGGTACAGGTTCAATATGATATTTAAGACCTGCCTGTGAAATTTGGTGAGAAACGGAGTTGATTTGACATGATTCGGACGTCCAGTTGAGAAAATAAAAACTTTAAAGTGTTCTTGAAAATTTCATTTGAATTGGTGCTAAATTCGTAGTTCTAGGTGGTATTTTGGCAATTTGATCACTCGAGCAAGTCCGTATGATGTTTTTAGACTTGTGTGCATGTTTGGTTTGGAGCCCCGAGGGCTCACGTGAGTTTCGGATAGGCCACGGGATGTTTTGGACTTGGGAAAAATCTGGTTTTCTGTAGATTCTGGTGTCTGGCATATCCTTCTTCGCGTTCGCGAAGGTCCTCTCGCAAACGCGAATAGTAAACTAGTGAGGATGAGACTTCGTCTTCGCAAACGCGAAGTGATGGGGGATTTACCCTTCGCGAACGCGACCGGCTCATCGCGAACGCGAAGCACTTAGGGACCTGGGGGTGGGTTGGTCGTTCCTTCATCGCGAACGCGAGCAATGCCTCACGAACGCGAAGGCCAAGGGGAGTAACCATCGCAAACGCGAGCAGTGTCTCACGAACGCGAAGGCTTGGCAGCCAGTACCCTTTGCGAATGCGATAGTGGCCCCGCGAACTCGATGCACATTGTCGCCCAGTGCATAAAACAGAAACAAACACGGGTTTAAGCCATTTCTTCAACATTTTTCAAGAACCAAATGGGTAGAGACGATTTTCAAGAGTCATTTTCTTCCCCAAAGTGTTGGTAAGTGGTTCTAAACCATTTTCTTTGAATTACCCATTACCTTTCTTGAATTATCAACCTAAAATCTAGAGTTTTCATGGTAGAATTAGGGGTTAGGGTAGAAACTAGGAATTTTGAAAATTGGGGGATTTAGACCTCAATTTGAGGTCGGATTCAAAAACCAATTATATATTCGGGCTCGGGGGTGAATGGGTAAATGGATTTTGGTCTGAACCTCGGGTTTTGACAAAATGGGCCCGGGTTGATTTTTTGACTTTTTGGAGAAAAATTTGGAAAATTTAATTTATGCAATATAATTGATTCCTTTAGCAATATTTGATATTATTGAGTCATTTTTGAATAGATACGAGTGGTTTGGAGGTGAATTCCAAAGGAAAAGCTGTGATTGAGAATTAAGTGGCTTTCGTAGCGAGGTAAGTGTTGTGTCTAATCCTGACTTGAGAGAATTAGGAACCTTAGATTACTTGCTAAGTGACATTCATGTGAGTGGCGTATATGTGAGGTGACGAGTACTTATGTGCCGCCAATTTACCTATTTTCCATGTTTCTCTGTTTTTCTTATATTGTCTCATTCCTATGCCTAATTGTTACGTGTTATACTAGTGTTGTTCAATTTATCGTTCTTATCATGTTTACGGATCTTCTAGTGATAATTGAGGTTCTATTTCAAAGTTGAGATTGATATTATGGAACCAAATGTTGAAGTAAGGTTTGTACTTGTTATTTTATCTCCCTGTTGTTATTTATGTATTGCATTATGGTAAGGGAGAGTGTTAATGCACGAAGGGTGATGCCGTGCCATATTGTGAGTGTTAATGCACGAAGGGGGACGCCGTGACATATTGTGAGTGTTAATGCACGAAGGGTGATGTCGTGCCATGATATGAAAATTAATGCACGAAGGGTGATGCCGTGCCGTTTTTATTTATTTTATGCTGAGATTCAGAGTAAAAGCATGAAGGGTGATGCCGTGCATTTTTTATAACTGTGTTCACTATTCATGTTGATTCATGGTATGTTGACTGCTCCGGTGATCATTCTGTTGTAGTTCATATCTTGTATTCCCCTCAGTATGATCCCCTCCCGCCATTTCCTATTTAGTTCTTCATTTCTGTTATGTATATATACACTGTTAAATTGTACGGGTTGATTTGTAGGTGTCTTGCCTTAGCCTCGTCACTACTTCGTCGAGGTTAGGCTCGACACTTACCAGTACATGGGGTTGGTTGTACTGATACTGCACTCTACACTTTCTATGCAGATTTTGATACCGGCTCGGGTTGATCGAGATTTTGCTATTGGTCCGCTGTCCGGAGACTCAAGGTAGATCTGTCGGCGTTCAAAGACCTTGAAGTCCTCGTCTATCTTTTTTTGTTCTCCTGTTTCTTTCATTCAGACAGTTGTATTTCTTTCAGACTATTACTTGTAGTAAATTCTAGAATGCTCGTGAATTGCGACTCCAGATCCGGGTGGCAGTAATTAATACAGTCTTATGATATTTCGTACTTATTATAAGTCATCTTAGTTAATTATTGTTAATTAGTGGATGAAAAAAAGGAATTGGTTTAATGATTCTCTAACGTTGGCTTGCCTAGCAAGTGAAATGTTAGGCGCCATCACAGTCCCGTTGGTGGAAACTTTCGGGTCGTGACATGACATAACGGACCTATAAAAATTTTCAAAACTGAATTCCTACCCCGATATCAAAAAGTCAACTCCCCGGTCAAACTTCCAACTTAAACCTCCTATATTCGCCATTTCAAGCCTAATTTAACTACGGGCTTCCAAATAGTTTTTCGGACACACTCCTAAGTCCAAAATCACCATACGAAACTATTGGAATAATCAAAACTCTATTCCGAGGTCGTTTACTCAAAAGTCCAACTCTGGTCAACTCTTTTCATTTTAGCTTCTAAATAAGAATTGTTCTTTTAATTTAATTCTGAATTTTCCGTAAATCAAACTCGATCACACCCGCGGATCATAATACATATTACTAAACTGCTCGAGTCCTTTAGTCGCTGAACGGGGCGTAAATTCTTAAAACGATAAGTCGGGTCGTTACAACAATACAACAGGTAACAACCATCCAAACAAGCCGTAAGAAGATGAAATTGAAATCAAATAAATCATATTACATAAGTGAAACTATATATAATTTGAGTAATAGAATATATGCTATTTAGGTGATCAAATTCGTACACCAAATAAATAATTGATTGCTACATTCTAAGAAGAAAAGAAAACAAAGATGGATAGTTAAACTACAGTTATTTGCACACCAAATAAAATAAAATAAAGTAAGACAAAAAGAATAACTGCATCTCAAATAAATGAATAACATTGAACAAACTAAAATGATAGATAAATAGTTAGTACAAAAGAACTCTTTCGCCTTTGGATCTGCTACTAAGGACGAGAAAAGGTTAGTTGTGATAATATCAAGACAAGAATAAAAAAAATCAGTTTCTAACCTTCTTAACAGACGATTATGCAAGCAATCTTGTAAAACTGTAATGATCATGGACATTTGCAAATCCCAAAAGCATTGCACGTTGCTAATGGCACGTAACGATTTAGGCAATTATGTATATGAAGCAACATGTAATTTAACTAATGAGAGAATTATATAGAATATAACAATCATTCAATGCCGGAAAATATCATTACATTAGCATAAGATATGAATTTAAAATGATTAGACAACATCATCAAACCTGCATAAACGATCACTTTAGTCGGGTTAGTTAGATAATATAATTATATACTTATAGTATAGATATGTATTGTGATGATTTCTTACCTAGGACTTCTTTATAGACGATGTTCTTTGTGTATGTTCCTTTCTGATGCTTTGGTTGTTCCGTCATGACCAAAACTTTTATTGTTGATAAAGATATTTCTCTTAAAAATGCAACATATAGTTGTCCGTGCGAGGAAATATGTTGCGACAGATACAATCTAACATTTGGAGTTGTTTGCCCTTATAATTTATTTATTGTCTCTAGTCGTAAAAATTCTTGTGAAAGAAAATTGATGTATGTTTGTAAATTTTGTATATTGCATTATTTTGCGTACCTTTGTGACGAAATAGGCATACTTGTGAAAAGTGGAATTTTGCATATTCCTAAGTGTAACGACCCGACCTATCGTTTTACTTTCTAGAATCATGTTTCCCTAAATAAGACTCCTCGTATGCGCTTTTACTGTTTTATGACTTGCGGGGGTGGTTAGTTTGAGATTCGGAAGGGTGCGGGTTAAAATCGGGACAATTGGTTTCTTAAGTTGGCCTTAAAAGGCCAAGTTTGACTTCGGTCAATATTTTGAGTAAACGACCTTGGAATCGGTATTTGATGATCCCAATAGGTTTGTATGATGATTTTGAACTTGGGCGTATGCTCGGACAAGGTTTTGGATGATCTGGGAGCGTTTAGGCGCCTAATAGTGAAGGTTGGTTCTTTGAAGATTTAGAAGTTCTTTAAATTTGGTTTGGAGCGGGTTTTGCTAATATCGAGGTCCAAATGGAATTTCAAGATCAGGAATAGTTCTGTAATATCATTTAAGACTTGCACGCAAAATTTGGTGTCATTCTGAATAGTCTAAGTATGATTCGGCACATTCGGATTCGGCACATTCGGAGCAATTTGGAAAACTTGAAGTGCATATTTTGATTCAATTTGTTTTGGGGTGAGATTCTTAGATTCGTTGTTGATTTTCGCATTTCGAGAGTTTGAGCAGGTTTGTATCACGTCTTCAGACTTGTTGGTGCCTTTGGATGGGGTCCCGAGTGGCTTGAGTAAGTTTCAGACCCCTTGGAACAAAGTTAGAAAAACCAGAAAATTCCAGTTCTGATTTTCTTCTTCGCGAACACGGAAGGCCTCTTGCGTTCGCGTAGAAGGAATTGGGGTTGGGGGATTTTGTGCTACGCGTTCGCGATAGCTAGTCCACGTTCGTGAAGGTCTAGGATCGGTGATCTTCGCGTTCGCATGAGGCAACTCGCGTTCGCGTAGAGGAGTCTGGGCTGGGCTTGGGCCGTTAATTGTTCTTCGCGTTCGCGGAGCAGCCCTCGCGTTCGCAAAGGGTAGGCCAAGCCAGCCTACACGTTCGTGATGCCTTGGACGCGTTCGCGATGTGTTGTCTTGGGGACCAGAGTCATTTGCCTTCGCGAACGCGAGGCCCCATCCGCGTTCGCGAAGAAGGAGGCAGCTGGGCAGTGAAGGTTTAAAACGGGACTTAGGTGTTTTGGGGGGTCATTTATTACACTCTTGGGCGATTTGAGAGCTTTTAAGAAGGGGATTTCAACCTAGCTTTGTAAGGTAAGTAATTCCTACCCAATGTAGGTTTAATACATAGATTACGGGTGAATTGTAACATGAAAAGTTGTAGAAATCATGGGTTTAGATGAAAAATCTAGGTTTTGATAAAAAAGAAAATGAGATTTTACCATGAAAATGGTTATGGAACTTAGTGAAAATTATATATTTATGTTCCTAAGGGTATCAGTAACGACTTTCTTCAAAAATTTCGGGAATCCGGGCACGTGGGCCCGGGGGTGAATTTTAGGAATCTTGCATTTAGAGTTGGGTAATCACTTTAATAGTTGGGATATGAACTTTTGAGCATAAATTGATTAATTTATATAATATTTGACTAATTTCGAGTCGTTTGGCACCGAATTTGGAGGTTTGAGCATGACCTTGGACCGGAAAGTAGGCCTTGAGATGAGGTAAGTCTTTTTTCTAACCTTGTAAGAGGGAATTAACCCCATAGGTGAACTTAATCAATATGTACTTCTATTTGTGGGGGCTACGTATGCACGATGTGACGAGAGTTCATGTGTAGCTACTATTCATACTTATGTCCGGGTAGATTTAGGCTTACACCATGCTTTGTTGATACCGTTGCTTGTTTATGCTTACTAGTTGTTGGATTGAAGTAGAAGTTGAGGGTTTCAATATTTAAAACTCCAAGTTGAAGTTCGTATTTTTAGAAAGGAATTGAGAAATACTACGATGAATTGAGAAATTTTATGTTCAACCACTTCGCAAATATATTCCGCGAGGGGGTTAAACTTTCACTACTCTCATGGGAGCGGACCATTCGCCTCGGCATGATTTATTAATATATTATATGGTTCGGCCGTTCGACCCTCGGTAATGCACAATATATTATTATGTATATTTGGATCGGGCCGTACGTCTTCGGCATAACTCGTGCGTAGTGATACCGAAATCCCTTTTTATATTTAATAATAAATCACGGACTTGAAAAGTGAAAGGAATATATGAGAGAAATGGTTTGATTCTTTCTTGAAAGAAGGATTTGCTTACTTACTTCTTGTTTTGAACGCTATTATCATCGTATATTACACGTTTAATTAGAACTTCACATTATTATATTTTTTGGCCCTTAGTAAGTGTCGAAGTCGACCCCTCGTCACTACTTCTTCGAGGTTAGACTAGATACTTACTGGGTACATGTTGTTTCTGTACTCACGTTATACTTCTACACTTGATGTGCAGGATCTGAGGCAGGTGCATATGGTTACCTGTAACGACCTGGCCGGTCGTTTTGAGAGTTAGAGCCCCGAACCCCTATTAACTGCTTTCCGCATATCTATTTCTGTTATTGTGACTTGCCGGGATGATTGATTTTGAGTTTCGGAGTATTTTGGGACACTTAGTCCCTAAATGAGAGCTTACGTCTTACAATTTGGACCGTAGTTGTAACTGTATGAAAACGGTTCCGGAATGGAATTTCGTCGATTCCGATAGCTCCGTTGGGTGATTTTGGGCTTAGGAGCGTGTGTGGAATGTGTTTTGGGGTCCCGTAGCTCATTTAGGCTTGAAAATGGTGAAAGTTAAAATTTTAGAGTTTTGGACCGGTAGTGGAAATTTTGATATCGGGGTCGGAATCTAATTTAGTAAGTTGGAGTAGGTCTGTAGTGTTGAATATGACTTGTGTGTAAAATTTGGGGTCAATCTGACATGGTTTGGTTGGTTTCGGCATCGGTTGTCGAATTTGGAAGTTTCAAGTTCTTTAAGTTTGAATCGGAGGATGATTTGTAATTTTACCATTGTTTGATGTGATTTGAGGATTCGACTAAGTTCGTATGGTGCTTTAGGACTTGTTGGCATGTTTGATTGAGGTCCCGGAGGCCTCGGGTGTGTTTCGGATGCTCAACGGGTCATATTTGGACTTAGAGAAGTAGCAGATTTTTCTGTTTTTTGTTGCAGAAGCTTGTTCTTCGCGTTCGTGAATAAAAGCTCGCGTTAGCGAAGGTGTGGTCAATTGAAGCATCGCGAACGCGAGGAGTAGGACACGTTCGCGAAGAGTGTTTTCTGCGTGTGAGGTTTTGTTCTTCGCGTTCGCGAAGGAGAGGACGCGAACGCGAAGGTATGGTCTGTGTGTGCATCGCGAACGTGTGAGTGGTGTCGCGTTCGCGAAGAAGAGTGAGGCTTTTGGGGACCCCAGGTCCTTGTTATACGCATTCGCGAGGTGGTGGTCGCCTTTGCGAAGATTTGAGCTGGTAAATCTTCGCGTTCGCGAAGCCGTGGTCGCGTTCGCAAAGGGTTAAATTTGTGGGCAATCGAGTTGTGCTTCGCGAAAGCGAGGGACCTGTCGCGTTCGTGAAGAAGAGAGGTCTGGACAGAAAGTTTAAGTTCAGAAAATGGGACTTTGTCCCATTTTTCATTTTTAACGATTTGGAGCTCGGATTGAGGCGATTTTTGGGAGATTTTCAGAGGAAACAACGGGGTAAGTGTTCTTAACTCAATATTGGTTAAATTACCCGAATCCATGGTTGTTTTTATCATTTAATTGGTAAATTAAGTTGGGAAAGTTGAAAACCCTCTTGGATGAATTTGAGGATTTGAGGGCCGAATTGTTATCGGAATTTAGTAATTTTGGTATGGTTAGACTCGTGGTGGAATGGGCGTTCCTATTTTGTAACTTTTATCCAATTCCGAGACGTGGGCCCCACGGACAATTTTTAAGTTAATTTCGGAATTTTCGTTAAAGTGTTGATTTCATTAATTAGATGAGTCTATTTTAGTTGTATTTATGATATGTAATTGCTTTTGGCTAGATTTGGGCCATTAGGAGCCGGATATTCGTGGGAAAGGCATTGTGACCGATTGATTGAGTTTGGTTCGAGGTAAGTGGCTTGCCTAACTTTGTCTGGGGAAAATCCCCTTAAGATTTAGAATTATTGTGCTATGTGAGCACCGTGTACATGAGGTGACGAGTACGTACACGGGCTAGTTGTGGTAAAACCCGATTTTCTTACCGAGCAGCAATATATTTTCCTGTTATATTGAGTTATACCATTTTAATGAGTACTAATCTATTTTCATTCTTAATTGAGTTATTCCAGTATGTGTAGCTATCATGTTTAGTCTAATACAACTTGTCTACGTGTCTTAATTGTTTATGTGAATTATGTGCAGCATGCTTAGTGAATTTCATGCTTCTTCCCTGACTGGTACTTAGTCTAAATTGTAAACATTTGGTGATGTAGTTGTATTTCTATCATTCGCGTTGCATATTTACTTTGGGACTACGGAACGGTATTCCGGGAGATCCCCTTGTGCTGCATATTTACTTTGGGACTACGGAACGATATTCCGGGAGATCCCCCTGTACTGCATATTTACTTTGGGACTACAGAACGGTATTCCGGGAGATCCCCCTGTACTGTATATTTACTTTGGGACTACGGAACGGTATTTCGGGAGATCCCCCTGTACTGCATATTTACTTTGGGGGACTACATAACGGTATTCTGGGAGATCCCCCTTGTCTTGCATATTTACTTTGGGACTACGGAACGGTATTCTGGGAGATCCCCCTACACATTTATATTTGGGACTACGAGACGGTATCTCGGGAGATCCCCTGTTGTATTTCTGTATACTGAGTTGTTACCTTCTATGATTTCATTGTTGTTAAATTTCAGCCTTTATTTTGTTGCGGTATTACATTCTCTATTGTTTTATTATATATTTACCATTAGGGCCCTGACCTGACCTTATCACTACTCGACCAAGGTTAGGCTTGGCACTTACTGGGTACCGATTGTGGTGTACTCATGCTACTCTCTACACATGTTTTTCGTGTGCAGATCCAGGTGCACCTTATCAGCCGCACTATCAGTGAGCCGGGACAGCTTTGGAGACTTCAAAGTATATCTGCCGCGTCCGCAGACCTCGGAGTCCCCTTCTACTCTTTTTTTGCATGTCCATTATCTTCTATATTTTTCCTTGTTAGACTCTGATGTATAAAGACACTAGATTTTTCCTTCTGTAGTTTGTGATTCACGATATTCCGGGTTTTGGGATTTGTTATGTATTTTTGAATAGTTAGTTAAATTTTTATTTTTATTTCATTATTCTGTAAAATGTTAGGCTTACTTAGTTGTAGAGACTATGTGCCGTCACGACATCACACGGAGGGGAAATTGGGTCGTGGTATTACCAGTCCGGCACGCCTTGACTTCTAGCTCGAGACTACACGGTGAACTGCCCTTCCGAGCCGTTCAACAACAATAGGAGTCTCTCTTTTGGATTTATATTTCTGTCTATTTCTTTGAGACAGTAGACTAGTATTCTTTTGTATATTCTTCTAGTAGCCCATACACTTGTGACACCAGGTCCTGGCACACACACTAGTAGACTTGTAACTTTGGATTTATTGTCATGACTTCGATTTTCTCTCAGTTGCTTTTGTTTAATTACTTTCCAGTAGTAAATTTCTAAAACTTTTATCAATGAGGAAAGCTATTCACTTTGCAAACATATTAAAAGTGAAAACTACTAGATTTATCAGTGTTGGCTTGCCTAACAACGGTGTTGGGCGCCATTACGGCCTATGATAAAATTGGATTGTGACGATATAGTATCAGAGCCCTAGGTTCACGTAGGTCTCACAAGTTATGGGCAGACCTAATAGAGTCTTGCGGATCGATG
The DNA here is from genome assembly GCF_000715075.1 of Nicotiana tabacum. Lineage (NCBI taxonomy): Eukaryota > Viridiplantae > Streptophyta > Magnoliopsida > Solanales > Solanaceae > Nicotiana > Nicotiana tabacum. The sequence goes on along the minus strand of NC_134096.1, from coordinate 111,415,129 downwards.
TGGAGACGTCCGTGCTTATCTTCGAGAGGCTATAGGGTGTTAGGAAACTACTATTTATTCATCTCCTATCGTGCAGTTGTTGGTATACTAAGTTCCTTTCTCTCATTCTCTCACAGATGGTGAGAACGCGTACGGCGGACATTCCAGATTCGGGAGAAGTTGCTCCCCCCATTGCTAGAGGACGAGGCAGGGGCCGGCGGAGGGCACCTGCCCGAGGTAGGGGACGGGGGCATCCCAGAGCTTCCCTAGTTGCACCACCAGCAGATCCAGTGGAGGATCCCATCATTGAGGAGAAGAGCGAGGTGCCTGCAGCAGAGTCAGCACCGGGCTTTCAGGAGGTCATGGGCCGTATGCTGCAGTTCATGGATTCTATGACCCAGGCTGGTTTATTTCTAGCAGACCCAGCCACATCTCAGGCGGGAGGGGGAGCACAGACCCCTACTGCTCAGACACCTGGGCATGCAGATGCCGTATATCGGACCCCGGGTACACTACTCGTGGGCGGGGCCCAGCCAATTACAGCGGCCATACCTGAGCCTAGACCAGCTGCGGCCGGTGAGCCGCATAAGCTTTTGGACAGATGGACTAGGCTTTACCCTCCGGTATTTGGGGGTGAGCGATATGAGGATCCCCAAGACTTTATTGATAGGTGCAGGGACAGACTGCACAACATAAGCATATTGGAGTCTCACGGGGTGGATTTCACTACCTTTCAGTTGGAGGGCAGCGCACGTAGGTGGTGGAAGGCTTATCTTCTTGGCAGAACATCAGATTCTCCTCCTATGACTTGGGATCAGTTCACATGCCTATTACTGGGCAGGTATATTCCACCCTCCTAGAGGGAAGAGTTGCGGTGTCAGTTTGAACGGCTCGAGCAGGGTCAGATGTCAGTGACCGAGTATGAGGCACGATTTTCTGAGTTGTCCCGCCATGCACTTATGATACTTCTTATTGAGGCGGAGTGAGTGCGGAGGTTCGTTACGGGGCTGCACTCTAGTGTTCAGGCTAGCATGGCTCGGGAGGTTGGGATGGGGACTCCCTATCAGGTAGTAGTGGAGATCGCTCGCAGGATTGAGGGTTACCGTCAGAAGGGTAGAGAGCAGATGCAGCGGGACAAGAGGTCTCATTTTTCTGGAGAGTTCAGAGGTGCCCCAACTAGGGGCAGAGGTCATTTTGGGAGGGTTCAGCCCAGCATGCCCCCATATTCAGCACCACCACCTCCTCGAGGTATTCCAGCGCGACCCTATTTCAATGCTATGCCGGAGAGTTCTTACCGGCCGCCGGCTATTTAGGGTTCTTCCAGTGGGTACTCCGGTTATCACGGTTCTTCCCGTGCCTACTTCAGTGCCATTCCAAAGATTTCATATCACCCACCAGCTATCCAGGGTTCTTCCGGTGGGTATTCAGGCCATCATGGTCGGACTTTAGGGCAGAAATCCACCTCTCTGAGAGGTTGTTATGAGTACGGGGATCCTAGTCACATGAAGAGGCATTGCCCCAGGCTTCGGGGCAAGGCAGTGCAGTAGGGTCAGCAGCCCATGATTGCATCTCCAGTAGCCACACCGGCCATCTGGTCGCCCAGAGGCAGAAGGCAGATGGGTAGGGGCCGTCCTAGAGGTTGAGGTCAGGCACGCGGAGGCTAGCCAGGTGGCGCTCCAGCCAGATTTTATGCTTTTCCGGCTAGACTAGATATAGTGGCCTCAAATGCCGTGATCACATGTATTATCTCTGTTTGCGGTAGAGATGCTTCAGTATTATTTGATACAGGGTCTACCTATTCGTATGTGTCATCTCTGTTTGCTCGCTTTTTGGATATTCCTCGTGAGTCCTTGGGTACTCTTGTCTATGTGTCCACTCTTGTGGGCGATTCTGTTGTTGTGGACCGGATCTATCGGTCCTGTGTGGTCACATTCTGTGGTTACGAGACTAGAGCAGATCTTCTGTTGCTTGACATGACCAACTTTGAGGTCATCCTGGGCATGGACTGGCTATCCCCATATCACGCCATCCTTGATTTCCATGACAAGACTGTTACCTTAGCGATGCCAGAGTTGCCGAGGTTGGAGTGAAAAGGCTCATCTACATCTAGTCGGGTCATCTCTTTTTCGAAGGCTCGACATATGGTCGAGAAGGGTTGCGTGGCTTATCTAGCCTCTGTTCGGGATACCACCGCAGAGTCTCCGACGATTGATTCAGTGCCAGTAGTCCGGGAGTTCTCCGATGTATTTCCTTCTGATCTTCCAGGCATGCCACCGGATCGTGATATCAATTTCTGTATTGACTTGGCTCTAAGTACTCATCCTATATCTATCCAACCATACCGTATGACTCTAAAAGAATTGAAGGAGTTAAAGTAACAACTTGAGGAGTTGTTAGCAAAGGGGTTCGTCAGGCCGAGTGTATCACCTTGGGGTGCACCGGTATTATTTGTGAAGAAGAAAGATGGGACTATGCGGATGTGCATTGATTACCGCCAGTTGAACAAAGTCACCATTAAGAACAAGTACCCGTTGCCGCGTATTGATAATTTGTTTGACCAGTTGTAGGGTACTAGGGTGTTTTCTAAGAATGACTTGAGATAGGGATACTAGTAGTTGAAGATTCGGGACTCAGATGTTCCGAAGACTGCCTTCCGTACTAGATATGGCCATTATGAGTTTCTAGTAATGTCCTTCAGCTTGACCAATGACCCAGCGGCGTTTATGGATTTGATGAACATGGTGTTCATGCCTTATATTGATTCCTTTGTTATTGTCTTCATTGATGACATCTTGATTTACTCGCGTAGCATGGAGGAGCACGAGCAGCATTTGAGAGTAGTGCTCCAGACCTTGCGGGAACAGAAGCTATATGCTAAGTTCTCCAAGTGTGAATTTTGGTTAGATTCTGTGACATTCTTGGGACATGTGGTATCAGGCAAGGGCATTAAGGTGGATCCCAAGAAGATTGAGGTAGTTCAGAGTTGGCCTCGTCCTAATTCGGCGATTGAGATCGGGAGTTTCTTAGGGTTAGCAGGTTATTATCTCCGGTTTGTGGAGGGCTTCTCATCTATTGCAGCACCTTTTATTAGATTGACCCAGAAGGGTGCTCAGTTTCGTTGGTCCGATGATTGTGAGGCGAGCTTCCAGAAGCTCAAGACGGCTTTGACCACAGCATCAGTCCTTGTGTTGCCTTCCGGTTCGGGGATATATACTGTGTATTGTGATGCTTCACGTGTTGGCTTGGGTTGTGTATTGATGCAAGGGGAGCGAGTTATTGCATATGCTTCACGTCAGCTGAAGCCCCATGAGAAGGATTATTCGGTTCACAATTTGGAGTTGGCCGCGATTGTTCATGCTCTTAAGATCTGGAGGCATTATCTATATGGGGTGTCTTGTGAGATTTACACCGATCATCGCAATTTGCAGCATTTTTTCAAGCAATGGGATCTCAATTTGAGGAAGCGTAGGTGGCTTGAGTTACTGAAGGATTATGACATCACCATTCTTTATTATCCGTGCAAGGCGAATGTAGTCGCGGATGCCTTGAGCAAGAAGGCAGAGAGTATGGTTAGTTTGGCATTCATTTTAGTAGAGGAGAGACCACTAGCCTTGGACATTCAGTCCTTGGCTAACAGACTTGTGAGGTTGGATATTTCAGAGCCCAGCCGAGTTCTTGCTTGCGTCATTGCCCAGTCCTCACTATTGGAGCAAATCAAGGCTCGACAGTTTAATGATCCGCACTTGATGGTTCTCAGGGAGACGGTACTACAGGGTAGTGCCAAGGAGGTTTCTATTGGTGAGGATGGTGTTTTGTGACTCCAAGGTCATCTGTGTGTTCCTAATATTGATGGCCTGAGGGAGAGGATTCTAGAAGAGGCGTACATCTCTCGATATTCCATTCATCCAGGCATTACGAAGATGTATCGTGACCTGAGGCAGCATTATTGGTGGCGGCGGATGAAGAAAGACATATTTGAGTATGTAGCTAGATGCTTAAATTGCCAGCGGGTTAAGTATGAGCACCAAAGACCAGGAGGCCTACTCCAGTAGATGACTATACCCGAGTGGAAGTGGGAGCACATCACTATGGACTTCGTAGTTGGGTCGCCGCAGACTTTGCGGAGGTTTGATGTAGTTTGGGTTATTGTAGACAGATTGACCAAGTCGGCACACTTTATTCCTATGATGACTACATATACTTCAGAGAGATTGTCCCAGATTTATATCCAGGAGATAGTTCGGTTGCATGGTGTGCCCGTTTCCATCATTTCAGACAGAGGTCCTCAGTTTACATCACATTTTTGGAGAGCGGTACAGAGTGAGTTGGGGACCCGCGTAGAACTCAGCACAACATTTCATCCACAGACCGACGGTCAGTCGGAGCGGACAGCTCAGATATTGGAGGACATGCTCAGAGCATATGTGACTGACTTTGGAGGGCAGTGGGATCGAATCTTTCCTTTGGCTGAGTTTGCTTACAACAACAGCTATCAGTCTAGCATCGAGATGGCTCCATTTGAGGCTTTATATGGTCGGCGGTGTCGTTCTCCCATTGGGTGGTTTGAGCCTGGCGAGGCTAGGTTGCATGGTACTGATTTAGTGAAGGATGCCTTGGGAAAGGTAAAGTCGATTCAGAAGCGACTTCGCGTAGCACAGTCCCGACATAAGAGTTACGCAGATCAGAGGGCGCGTGATTTATCGTTTATGGTGGGCGAGAAAGTTCTCTTGAAAGTCTCGCCGATAAAGGGAATCATGAGGTTTGTGTAACGACCTGACCAGTTGTTTTGGGCATTTATGCTCCTTTCTACAATTTAAGTCTTGAATACCTTCATACGATGTATTATGACTTGTGTGAATTGTCGGTTTTGGTTTTCAGGTATTTCGGAGTTAGTTTGGAAGAATGAAATCCAAGGCTTAAAGCTTAGGTTAAAATGGTTACCGGATGTTGACTTATGTGTAAATGACCCCGGAATAGAGTTTTGATGATTCCAATAACTCCATATGGTGATTTTGGACTTAGGAACGTGTCCGGAAAATTATTTGGAAGCTCGTAGCTAAATTAGGCTTAAAATGGCTAAAATAGAAATTTAAGTTTAGAAGTTTGACCAGGGAGGTGACTTTTTGATATCGGGGTCAGAATCTGATTATGGAAATTGGAATAGGTCTGTTATGTCATTTATGACTTGTGTGCAAAATTTGAGGTCAATCGGACTTGATTCGATAGGTTTCGGCATCGAATGTAGAAGTTGGAATTTTTTAGTTTCATTAAGCTTGAATTGGGGCATGATTCGTGGTTTTAGCATTGTATGATGTGATTTGAGGCTTTGGCTAAGTTCGTATGATGTTTTAGGACTTGTTGGTATATTTGGTTGAGGTCCCGAGGGGCTCGGGTGAGTTTCGGGGTGGTTTCGGACCATTTCTAGGCCATTTTTAATTGCTAGTTTTTGTCTACAGAGGTGTGAATCGCGATCGCGAACATTTGGTCGCGTTTGCGAAGAGCAAACAATAGTTTGGGGCCTTGTGAATCGCGATCGCGGAAGCTCTTTCGCGATCGCGTAGAACAAAATCTCTACTGCACTGACCCGACTTTGGAAGCCTATATCTCGCAATCTATAAGGAATTTGGAGATGATCCAAAAATAAAAGTTGTAGCCCTTGATGTGTAGATTTCAGAAAGTCAAACCATTTGTTAATTTGAGTTTTTTTTACAAAATGTTATGACCATTATACTAGAGGCTATCTGGAAGAGTTGGGGAGTTTGTTCTTCGCGATCGCGATTGGTTTTCCGCGATCGCGAAGGGCAAATTTTGGGCTGAAAATTTTTGTGCTTCGCGATCGCGAAGAGTAAATGTCTGGGCAGAAGCTATATTTCAAGGTTTCGGCCATTTTAACACATTTGGAGCTTTGGAGCTCGGATTGAAGCGATTTTTGAGGCGGATTTTACCATATGGATTGGGGTAAGTGATTCTAACTCTGTTTTGGTTAAATTACACGAATCTATTATTATTTTTATCAACAAATTAATGTTTTGGGTTGAAAATAGTAGAAAAATTCATAGACTTTAATTGAGGATTTGAAGGCCGAGTTGTGGTCGAATTTGAGTAATTTTGGTATGGTTGGACTCGTGGTTGAATGGGGGTTCAGATTTTGTGAGTTTTATCAGATTCTGAAATGTGGACCCCATTAGCAATTTTTGAGTGTAATTTCAAATTTTGTGGGAAAATTAGTATTTTCATATGGAATTAATTCCTATAATTTGTATTGAGTGAATCAAATTAATTGTGACTAGATTCGAGCCGTTCGGAAGTTGCTATGCGCAGAATGAAATTTCTGGAGCATTGTTTAGCTTGCCCGATATTGGACTCGTCTTGTTCGAGTTAAGTAACTCTTCTAATATTGGAGCTGAGGGTATGAACCCTGAATATACGTATTATGTGAATTGTTTCGAGGTGACGCACATGCTAGGTGACGGGTGTGTGGGAGTGCACTATAGAAATTGTGACATAATTAGTTTCGTGAAATGTTGTAGTCAAACAATCTTGGCATTTTCTATGTAGTTTTATGTGTTAAAGAAATTGAGCTGAGAATCATATTAAAAAAATCATGTTGAGGCTATATGCCGGTATTATTGAGACCCACAGAGGTCATATTGTTGTTGAATTTTTTGTTTAAAATGAAATTTCATACCCAGTCATATTCATTCATTACATATCATCTCTCAGTCTCTGTTGCTATATATTGATTCATCATATCATCATTTTGGGCTAGTTTCATGACATTGTGAGCCCGAGAGACTGGAAAGATTGATGACTGAGTGAGGCCGAGGGTCTGATTATGAGGATAATTATGGGATCGGGCTACATGCCGCAGCAAGCCATATTGGCTTTATATACTTTATTATTATGGGATCGGGCTGCACGCCGCAGCAGGCCAGATTGGCTTATTATAGCACGTGAGTTATCCGTGTAGATACAGATATTAATACTATAGCACGTGAGTTGTCCGTGCAACACGTGAGTTATCCGTGCAGATTATAGTGCTTGGGCTGAAGGAGCCCCTCCGGAGTCTATACACACCCCCAGTGAGCGTAGGTACCTACTGAGTGCGAGTGCCGAGCGATTGGGAGGACTGAGTGACTGTGATGACTGAGTGACTGTGAGGACTGAGTGACTGTGAGGACTGAGTGATTGGGAGGACTGAGTGAAATGATACTCTGAGAGTATGCATATGATTTTATCACTGAGTTGCATCGCAGTGACATGCACATTTGACACACAGGCATAGAGATGCATTTTTCTCATGTTGTACGGTATCACATCATTCATGACTTCTCACACATTTTGGCATATGGACATAGTGATGCATTTTCACTAGTCATATAGAAAGAAAATGAGACATATTATTTATTATTAAAAGGATTTTTGGAAAAATTATTGTTTTCAAACTTACTTATATTTTTGGCAACTTCGGTGAACGATTTGGGTTTTCACTGATATACTTGAACGACAGAACTATTTTCAGAAATCAAGATTAAGCTGAGCATTTTATCTTTGAGTTACTTCTTTTATTACTTGCGTTATGTTGTTATGAACTGATATTGGTTATTGGAGTTGACTCTGACCTTGGTACCAGCTCGTCACTACTTTCAACCTAAGGTTAGGTTTGTTACTTATTGAGTACATGGGGTTGGTTGTACTCATACTACACTTCTGCACCTTGCGTGCAGATATTGGATGTTGATGTTGCTGTGATTGACGGGAGCTGGATTTGAAGACATACCTGCGTTCTGGTTGTAGCTGCCTCTTGTTCATGGTAGCCTTAGATTTATAAAAATATGTTTGTGTATATTTCGAACAAATGATGTATTTATTTCATACCAGCTTTGTAATTTCTAATTTTAGAAGCTTATGATTTGTACTACCAGTCCTTGGGGAGTGAATTAGAGTCAGTTAAATATTAATTGAATCGGATTATTGTTATTGGGCTTACATAGAGGGTGAGGTTAGGTGCCATCACGTCTCGCCGATGAAGGGAATCGTGACATTTGGGAAGAAGGGCGAGTTGAGCCCAAGGTTTATAGGCCCATTTGAGGTGTTGAGGCGAGTTGGGGAGGTTGTGTATGAGCTTGCTTTGCCTCCCAGTCTATCGGGAGTTCATCCAATTTTCCATGTGTCTATGCTCCGGAGGTATCATCCCGACTAGTCACATGTGTTGGACTTCAGCACGATTCAGCTAGATGAGAGTCTGGGTTATGAAGAGGAGCCAGTTGCCATTGTTGATAGGCAGGATCGCCAATTGAGATCCAAGAGGATTTCTACGGTAAAGGTTCAATGGAGTGGCCAACCAGTCAAGGAGGCGACTTTGGAGTCCGAGGAGGACATACAGAGAAGATATCCACACTTATTCAGCACTCCAGGTATGAATCTAAACCCATTCGAGGGCGAACGTTTGTTTAAGAGGTGGAGAATGTAACCACCCGATCGGTTGTTTTGCTTTCTAGAACCTCTTTTCCCTAAATAAGACTCCCCGTATGTGCTTTTACTATTTTATGACTTGCGGGGGTGGTTAGTTTGAGATTCGAAAGGGTGCGGGTTGAAATCGGGACAATTGGTTCCTTAAGTTGAGCCAAGTTTGATTTAGGTCAACATTTTGAATAAACGACCTCGGAATAGGGATTTGATGGTCCCAATAGGTTTGTATGATGATTTGGAACTTGGGCGTATGCTCGGACCGGGTTTTGGATGATCTGGGAGCGTTTTGGCGCCTAATAGTGAATGTTGGTTCTTTGAAGATTTAGAAGTTCTTTAAATTTGGTTTGGAGCAGGTTTTGGTGATATCGAGGTCCAAATGGAATTCTGAGATCGGGAATAGTTCCTTAATGCAATTTAAAACTTGCACGCAAAATTTGGTGTCATTCTGAGTAGTCTAAGTATGATTCGGCGCTTTCAGAGTAATTTGGAAAACTTGAAGTGCATATTTTGATTCAATTTGGTTTTGGGTTGCGATTCTTTGTTCCGTTGTTGATTTTGGCGTTTCGAGAGTTCGAGCAGGTCCGTATCATATTTTTAGACTTGTTGGTGCCTTTGGACGGGGTCCCGAGTGGCTCGGGCGAGTTTCGGACCCCTCAGAGCAAAGTTAGAAAAACCAAAAAATTCCAGTTCTGGTTTCCTTCTTCGCGAACGCGGAAGGCCTCTTGCGTTCACGTAGAAGGAATTGGGGATGGGGGATTTTGTGCTACGCGTTCATGATAGTTAGTATGCGTTCGCGAAGGTCTGAGACCGGTGACCTTCGTGTTCGCGTGAGGCAACTCGCGTTCGCATAGAGGAGTCTGGGCTGGGCTTGGGCCGCTAATTGTTCTTCGCGTTCACAGAGCAGCCCTCGCCTCCGCGAAGGGTAGGCCAAGCCAGCCTACGCGTTTGCGATGCCTTGGATGCGTTCGCGTTGTGTTGTCTCGGGGGCCAGAGCCGTTTGCCTTCGCGAACGCGAGGCCCCTTCCGCGTTTGCGAAGAAGGAGGCAGCTGGGCAGTGAAGTTTTAAAACGGGACTTAGGCGTTTTGGGGGGTCATTTATTACACTCTTGGGCGATTTGAGAGCTTTTAAGGAGGGGATTTCGACCTAGCTTTGTAAGGTAAGTAATTCCTACCTAATGTGAGTTTAATACATAGATTATGGGTTGATTTTAACATAAAAATTTATAGAAATAATGGGTTTAGATGAAAAACCTAGGTTTTGATAAAACAAAATGAGATTTTACCACGAAAATGGTTATGGAACTTAGTGAAAATCATATATTTATGTTCATAAGGGTATGGATAACGACTTTCTTCGAAAATTTCCGGAATCCGGGCACGTGGACCCTGGGGTGAATTTTAGGAATCTTGCATTTAGAGTTGGGTAATCACTTTAATAGTTGGGATATGAACTTTTGAGCATAAATTGATTAATTTATATAATATTTGACTAGTTTCGAGTCGTTTGGAGCCAAATTTGAGGTTTGAGCACAACCTTAGACCAGAAAGTAGGCATTGAGACGAGGTAAGTCTCTTTTCTAATCTTGTAAGAGGGAATTAACCCCATAGGTGAACTTAATTAAAATATACTTCTATTTTTGGGGGCTACGTACGCACGATGTGACGAGAGTCCGTGCGTAGCTACTATTCATGCTTATGTCCGGATAGATTTAGGCTTACACCATGCTTTGTTGATACCGTTGCTTGTTTATGCACTACTACAAAAAAGACTTTTAGCGGCAATAAGGCAATTGTTGCTAATAAATTCTTTAAGCTGAAAAATTAGCGGCACATGAACATTAGCCAGTAAAAGATATCCTTTTACCGGCAATAAAAATATAATTACCACTAAAAATTACTAATTGAACTTAATTTTTTATTATTTTAACTTTTTCCTCCCCACAAAAAGAAAAACATCCTTCCCTCCAAATATTTTGGACGAGATTTATCGTTCCCTCCAATTAGAAACGTGTAGGAACTAGGAAAACATATTTCCCTTTAATAGAAAGGGATACCGTCAATTGAATAGGAAAACCTAAATTGCTGCTGCGTCAATTCCAGTTACCTCGTCGTCGATTCTTTTCCAGGTAAGTTCTCTCGTTCCTGTAACCTTCTCTTCTTCCCCTGTTAATTTCTCTTCTTCCCCTGTTAAATTGGTTGCTTGCAATCGTTTTGCAATAGATTTTTGATTGATGCTGCTCGATTTTTTATATGGATTGATCGATTTACAGTGGATTGATGCTGCTCGATTGTTTATTTGGATTGATGTACAATGGATTGATGCTTGATGCTGCTCGATTGATTATATGGATTGTTTTACAGTGGATTGATGCTGCTCGATTGTTTATATAGATTTATTTACAATTGATTGATAATGCTTGATTGTTTAAATTGGCGTTGCCTTTTCCAACAAACTCTCGTTTGATCACTTTGATAGTGTTTGAAGACATTGATTCATCCCAACTCTGAAACGGCAACCTTATTGTCTATTGCATAGTACAATGATGCGGTTTTAAATATTGTAATAAGCAAACAGAGTGTTTACTGAAAGAAAACAAACATCTGTGACAGAGTATTATAAGTGTAAAGCACAAGACGACACGTTTGGACATGATCTGCTTCCTTTTCTAGTTGCATTTTAGGCTACTCTTCAGTCTTCAGGAAGCAATTGTAGAAAGCAAAATAGTTAAGAGGCTTTGGTCTTTTATATTACAGTTAGGTGCGTAATGGTATTTTGTATCCGAAAGGCTGACTATAAATTAATCCAAACTGGAACTTTGTCACTGTCGACTAAGCAACTTGTCTTGTAGTATTTTTGTTTCTTTTCTGTCATCATGGTAAGGAATGACGACTTATTCGAATTCATATAATGACAACCTTTAACATAAAATATCTTACAAGCAGTAAACTTATGGGTCTCGAGGTATGGGAACATTTCTCAATTTAGAAAGCTCTTCTAAAGTATAATGGAGCAGCAAATTTAATGGCATATTATTTCTGATCGTTCTTTTAGTCTCAGCTAAAAGATCCTAGTTTTAGGCGCCACGTTTTGGTTCAAAGTCTCATTCTGTTTGACTATTTGAAGGTAATGATATGCATTTTGTTAGCTCGGAGCTCGATGTGCGAGTGGATCTTTTAGTAATAATATGACCTTAAATACTATGAATGAACTACAACAATTTGGATACTTATCTATGACCGCATGCTCATTCCATTGGCATCTAAAATCAAAGGAAGACAAGTAAGGCTTAGACCTATAGAAAGAATAGGAATTGGCATATTCATCTCTTGCATATCCATGTTAGTCTCTGGTATCGTGGAACATGTTCAAACAAGAAGAGCAATAAGCCAAGGGCTGTTGAACAACCCAACGGGTTGGTAGCAATGTCCGCAATGTGGCTCATTATACAACATAGTTTAAATGGTATAGCTGAGGCATTCAGTGCAATTGGCCAAACAGAGTTCTATTACTCTGAGCTGCCTAAGAATATCTGCTCTGTTTGGATTAGGAGCGGCTGCAGCAAATCTGTTGGCAAGCGTGATCTTTAGCTTTGTGGATAAACTTACTAAAGGAGAAGGGAAAGAAATTTGGATTTCAAGCAATATCAACAAGGGTCATTATGAGAATTACTACTGGCTTCTTGCTATTATGACAGCTTTAAATCTGGTGTATTTTATGGTTTGTAGCTGGGCATACGGACCAACAGTTGACGTTGATATCACCAAGAGAATGTTAGAGGGCAGTGATGATGAGATGCCAAAGGAGAATGTGTCTACGCGTTAGGCTACTTACTGGAGTATTATTTATTGTATACATAGTATTTAGACAGAATCATATATTACCAAATGCGTTTATATTACTATAGTTAGTCTGTTATAATGTTGTAACTTTGACTAAGTAACAAAAAAATAAAATAAAATCTAGAAAGGGTAAGGATTTGATCACCAACTGAAGTATGAAAGGTTGATACATATAATGGTTGAGTTGATTTCATTTTGTTTTCTCAACTATACTTGGGTAGCATATGGTTTAAATCTCAATTCTCGTGTAACTCATTACCATATCACCTTTTAAATAATACTATTAATTTGTAGCATATGAATGAACTACAACTTAGTAATAATTTGTGAAAGTATAGCTTTTTCTGTTTTTGCTAAGTCGTTTGTGATATCTGGCTGCTGTTAGATTGATAGTCGATTGATTGAATTGTTTCCTCCTCTGTTCTGGTATTGTTTTGTGAATTGGTTCCTCTGTATGTTTTCTAAGGCTACTTTTCATCATCTAAAAGCTCAATAGCCAATAGGACTCTCAACCACAATAATTCATTCGTTTGTTAAGAAACAACTTAGGTTGTTAGCAATATATAGAATCCTTCGACAGTCAGTACCCATTAGTTTCTTGGTAGTTATAGTCAGAATGTCCAGCCTTAAAAATTTGTATAATTTATAAGTTTAATAATTCCATTGTTAAAATTTTTATGAACCAATATAGTAAAAATTGGCAAGTTGTCTTTGGCTAGATTTCTTCCTCATTTCCATGTTTATACTATGATGACTATGATCTGTTTATAAATTGCAAAATATTCCATATCGATTGAGCCCCCTATGTAGTAGCCCCATATCACTGCAATCATCGTCTTATTATTAAAAAAGTTTACACCCTTTTAGGCTTTGCATAATCTGTTGAATTTTTCAAGTTTATTTACTCTGTCACTTTCTTGTCATGTTTGGTTTAAGTAGTCTTTAACTTAAACTTTAGATGGATGATTTTATCGCAATTATATTGGCTTTTTAATTTATAATTGTATACTTTTAATATATAAACTAACTTATATTCTATTTAGCTTTAGAACTAGTTAAACTGACGCTCAATAAACAAAAGAGCTAAAACTAAATTGGTAAAAATGGAGTATATATCTGGATATTCAACAAATATGAGTAGTAAGTTTTGAAAATTTTAAAATATATGATATATGGTTCTTCTATAAAATATAACTTTAATAATTCTATTCTTAAAAGATTTATGAACCAATTGTTAAAATAGTTTAACTGTTTAATAGTTTAATTGTTAAAATGATAGTTTTAGTAGATTTATGTTTGATAGTTTCAATTGTTAAAATGATATCTTTGAGCTATGGAATTACCTACTAATAGGATGGTTATTTTATTTTGAACTATCTTTTTGATTAATTTCTCCTTTTTACTAACAAATATGTAGCTCTTGCAGTAATTACATAAAAGAAAGGAATATCTTGAATGTCATGGACAATCCTAGAAATAAAAGATGTATTGTGATAGAGTTAGTAAAGAATATTTGGATGGAGTAGAGGATTTTTTAAATCATGCCTTTTCTGGAAAACAACCTGGAGAAAAAATTGCATGTCCTTGTACGGAGTGTGTGTCTATCCATCAAGTAAATCGGGCTACAACATATGATCATCTTGTGATTAATGGTATTATACCGTCATATGATACTTGATTTTGTCATGGGGAGTCTCTAACGGGATCAAACAATGCTGGAGAAAATAACCGCAACCAGTCAACTCTAGGGGCGATGATATGCGAGGAATGATACATGATGCATTTGGAGGTGTTACACAGTTCATGGATACTGACATTAGTGAAAGTGGTGGCAAGTAGCAAAACGTACAAGAGAATACTGCTCATCCATCTGGAAATCAATCTCATCCAGAGGTGGATAAATTTGAACGGCTCATGAAGGAGGCAAATGAAGAACTATATCCTGGATGTAAGAAGTTTAGCAAACTGTCCTTTTTGCTGCATATGTATCATATAAAATGCATGTTCAAATGGTCAAATGAATCTTTTAATTCTTTGCCTGTACTATTGAAAGATGCGCTTCCTGAAGGAGAAAAATTACCTCCTTCTTTCTATGAGACCAAAAAGATAGTTGAAGGCTTGGGCTTAAAGTATGAAAAAATTCATGCTTGTCCTAACGATTGCATGCTTTTTAGGAAAGAGTTTGCTAATAAGAATGTTAATAAATGCAAAGTTTGTGGGGCTTCTAGATGGAAAAATGATGCTAGAAAAATTCCAGCCAAGGTTCTAAGATATTTTCCTTTAAAACCAAGGGTACAGAGATTGTTTATGTCTTCAGAAGCTTCTAAAGCAATGCAATGACATCATGAAGAGCGCAACAAAGATGGAGTTCTACGGCATCCTGCAGATTCTGAAGCTTGAAAAAATTTTGATAGTAAATATAACGAATTTGCTGGAGATCCTCGCAATGTGCGCCTAGGATTAACTTCTGATGGGTTTAATCCATTTGGCACAATGCGAACTGTACACAGTACATGGCCAGTGATTTTAATGCCATATAATCTTCCACCATGGATGTGCATGAAACAAGAGTTCTTCATTTTGTCCTTACTTATTCCTGGACCAAAAGCTCCTGGCAATAATATTGATGTCTTTTTGCAACCTTTAATAAAAGAGTTAAATGAATTATGGGATGATGGGACAGAAACATATGATGCCTCTGCTAAGGAGATATTTCAAATTCGAGCAGCTCTCATGTGGACTATAAATGATTTTCCAGCATATGGTACTCTCTCTGGATGGTGCACTTATGGTCGGTTTGCATGCCCTTCTTGTAACATAAACACTCAATTTAGAAGGCTCACACACGGCAGAAAGTTTTGTTACATGGGGCATCGACGCTTCTTGAAGTCAGGACACAAATATCGGAATGATGCAAAATCGTTTGATGGTACTAAAGAAACAAGACTTGCACCTTGTCCAGTATCTGGGTCAATAGTGTTGAATCAAGTTAAAGATATAAAATTTACTCTCGGCCAGTCGAGTGAAGCAGTAAGTGGAGTGATGAAAAACACATGGAGAAAGAGGAGTATTTTTTTCGATCTTCCTTATTGGAAGTCTAACTTTGTGCGCCATAATCTTGATGTGATGCACATAGAAAAGAATGTGTGTGATAACTTAATTTATACATTATTGGATCTTGGTAAAAAGTCTAAAGATAACTTAGAAGCTCGATTGGACTTGAAGGAGATGAAAATAAGACCTAGTTTATGGCCTCAATATCGAGCTAGTGGGAAAGCATATCTTCCTCCTACTTCACAATGTCTCAAAAAGAAAAAGAGTTGTTTTATGAAGTACTACAAAATGCCAAGTTTCCAGATGGTTATGCGTCTAATATCTCACGCTGCATTCGCAAACGAAAGATATATGGGTTAAAAACTCATGATTGTCATGTTATAATGCAAGAACTTCTTCCCCTTGCCTTGCGGAGATCAGTAGATAAAAGAGTTAGTTCCATTTTAATTGAACTATGCACATTCTTTCGTGTTCTGTGTAGCAAAGAACTAAAAGTAGAAGAGTTAAAGTTACTTGAAGAAAAAATTTCAGAAACTTTGTCTACTATGGAGAAACTTTTCCTCCCAGGATTCTTTACTGTTATGATACATTTGGTAATTCACTTGGCAACTGAGGCTAAACATGCGGGGCCGGTACATTGTCGCTGGATGTACCCAATTGAGAGATATGAAGAATAACACTGAAACTTAATTATATATATTTAGTTGTTAAATATTATAATATCAAACTAATACCATTATTTTATTCCATAGGTATTTGGGTACTTTAAAATCATATGTTCGTAATCGTGCATGTCCAGAAGGTTCGATAGCATAAGCATACATAGCAAATGAGTGTATGGCATTTTGCTCACGATATTTGGAAGGTGGAGATTCAAGGTCTTATTGTTCATGAAAATGATTGAACATGAGATTAGTAAAGAAAAATGTCTTTTTCCAACTGTTGGGGAGTCGTACGGTGGAGTAGATGTATTTGAGTTGGATGAGAAAACAAGGTTGCAAGCACATCGACATGTGCTTTTCAATTGCGAGTAAGAAGTGGTTGAGAATTATAAAAAGTAAGTGTTATATCTATTATTTAATATATGTATATTACTTAATTGATAACAAAATTAATATATGCGAGTTACATGAATAGGAAACATATTGCTGAAATCAAGAGATCACATCGTAAGCGTCGTTTGACTCAACATCAACTTGATCGTGTGCATTTCGATACATTTCATGAGTGGTTCAAGGAGCAAGTAAGTAGTAGGACTAAGTCAATGGGTTACGTTAAATTATTGTCCTTGTACAAATATCCATATTTATAGTTGTATCTTTTATTTAGTTAGATAAAGGAGCTTGAAGCCACATCTAACATCTTAAAGAATGTTAAAGTACTTGCACAAGGGTCGAGTTACATTGCGAAAAGATTTCATGCGTTCGATGTAAATAACGGGTATCGATTTCGAACGAAGCAAAGTGAAGAATTTAAGGTGACACAAAATAGTAGTATTATGGTCGTTTCAAAGACTGAAAGTTATGCAAGTACAAGTGACAATACTCCAAAGTCTGCAAATATCACATATTATGGCAGATTGAATGATATTGTGGAGTTAAACTACTATGAAGAATTTAAGGTTGTCTTATTTAAGTGTGATTGGGTTGATGTAACCAAAGGTAGAGGAGTTAAGGAAGATAACTTGGGTTTCACACTTGTGAATTTCTCACGCCTAACAGACTTTGGCGATCGAGAATGTCATGAGCCCTTTATTTTTGCAGAGCAAGCTCAACAAGTAATATTTGTACAAGATCCTAAAGATCATGAATAGTTTGTCCCTAGGTTAATTAAACCTCGAGATATTTTTAATATGGGAGAGAAAATAGTTTGCAGTTTGAGTCATCAATGCAGAGTGATGCCACTGACTTGGCTCTCTTAGAAAATACTCGTGTTCCAGAAGATGAGTATAATGATTGGGTAAGAGGTTGTGTCGATGGGATAGTAATTGATACAAACATACATTCTCAAGATTCTCCAAATGATGGTAAAGCTAGTGTTGAGGGAGGAAATGACAATGAAAATGAATATGATCCTGAATAAGATAAGTGAAACTTATAGAATATTTTTCTTGCAAGTGTTATTTAAGAACTTCTTGTGATTTTTTTACTGCAGAAATTTGAATAAATATACTTTTTTTGCTTTCAATTTGAGTCATTTTATAGAAGACACATGTTAGTCGGCTATGGATTTTCCATGTTTGTATTGGTTGATTTGAGTCAATTCTTTGTGCTTTCTTTTACTTATATTTTGCTGATTGTAGCCATTGTATTGCAATATGCTAAGGTGTTATTATCGTTGGACAATAGTTTTTTCTGGTGCATCAATACTTTTTATCTCTTTAACTATCTCTGTCGCAAGGCTTTATTTGTGTGCACGAATTGCTATTCATTTTTTTCACAGCTTGAGATGAGGGCGATGTTTCCTCCTATTTTGCGTGTGACCTGCTGATTGATTGGAGTTAATTTGGTACAAGTATAACTTAATGCATCTAGATAATTTCTTTATTTTGGAAAAGGAACTATGCAAACTAGAGGTCACAATCGATTGATAATTGAACAAGATTATGATGAAGATGTGAGACCTTATATTGCGCACTTGATGGATGGTCAAAACTACTCTAGAGCCCAGCCATATATTGAGCAGTTGATGGATAGTCAGAACTACTCTGACGCCCAAGCAGATGATGGTCAATCTAATGAGTTGAATAATTCTGATGGTGGCACTGAGATTCAACATAATGACGATTCAGGTAATGCTTCTTTATTAGATATTATATTAGATGATGGCTTTCATTTGCTATATTATAAATAAGCAGTTGAATCAACAAATGGTAATTATTGTTAGTAGTAAACTATCATGACCCAAAATCTCACCTTCGTGATGGCACCTATCTCAATACTAGGCAAGCCAAAAATCTTAATAAACCACAATTTCTCTCAAGTTTGAAAATATAATATTTAAATATAATACAAACACTTCCCAAAACTTGGTGTCACTGAGTACATGATCATTTAATATGAATACAAGTCTGAAAAATATAGTCTATAATAGTATGAGACCAAATACAGTAAACAAAGAGATAGAGAAGGAGAGACAAGGTCTGCGGAATACGGCAGCTACCTCAAAATCTCCTGAAAATCAACCACTCGAAAGGATCAATACCCGCTATGTCAGGAAATACCTGGATCTGCACATGAAGTGCAGGGTGTAGTATGAGTACAACCAACTCAGCAAGTAATAATAATAAATAAGGAACTGAAGATAGTAACGAGCTACACAGTTATGGTTCATTTTCAGTAATCCCAACAAAGAATAGACATGCTATCAAATCTGGCAATTTAATGTCAAATTAATTTTTATACAGTTCCTGTTCATGTAATCCGTATATCAACAATCTTTTAGAAATTTCACAACAATGACAGATAGCAACTAAGTGCAACAACAAATAGAAATCAAGTACAACCTCTCAGGACAACAATCACACACTGGGCTCCCAGCCCTCATCACTCACTCAATGGGTACCCGCGCTCACTTGGGGTGTACAGACCCCGGAAGGGCTCCTACAGCCTAAGCGCTATAATCTGCACGGATAACTCACGTGCTGCACGGACAACTTACGTGCCAAAATATAAATATCTGGATCCGCACAGCCAACTTACGTGCCACAATATAAATATCTGGATCCGCACGGCCAACTCACGTGCTATAGTATAATATAAGGATATGCACGGCCAACTCACGTGCTATAGTATTAATATCTCACAATCAGGCCCTCGACCTCACTCAGTCATAAATCTCTCCAGTCTCTCGGGCTCTCAATAATCATAAAATCAGCCCAAACAACAATGATATGATGTATCAATAATAATAACAGAGACTGAGATAAAATATGCAAGTAAAAACTGAGACTGAGTACATATAGCTTTTAGCAGGCAATTCAACAAGTACGCGATTTCTGTGGGTCCCAACAGTACTATCACATAGCCTAAGCATGATTTCTAACATGATTTACAGTCAAATTTTGTCAACACATAAAGAGCATATAGCTAACAACAAATTATTCAACTTTACAGTTTCTCAAGACGGACCAAGTCACAATCCCCTCGGTGCACGCCCACACGCCCGTCATCTAGCATGTGCGTCACCTCCAAAATAATCACATGATACCAAAATCTGGGATTTAATACCCTCAGGACCAGATTTAAAACTGTTACTTACTTCAAGCCGTAAAATTCTTATTCTGCAATGCCCTTTCCTCGTGAATTGGTCTCCAAACGCCTCGAATTTGGTCATAAATAATTCATTTCAGTCAATAAAATTCATTGGAATTAATTCCATAAGAAAATAATAATTTTCCATAAAAATCCGAAAATTAGCTCAAAAATCGCCCGTGGGGCCCACGTCTCGGAACTCGACAAAAGTTATAAAATCCGAAAGCCCATTCAACCACGAGTCTACCCATACCAATTTTACCAAAATCCGACCTCAACTCGACCCTCAAATCTACAAATCTTATTTCCAAAATTCTAAGTTCTAATCTCCGATTTACACCTCAAAATCATGTAATCTAGTTAGATTATTCGATGATAATTCAATATTATGGAGTAGAAATGATCACAAGGTACTTATATCAAGTTTTTCTTGAAAATATATCAAAAATCGCCTCTCCTCAAGCTCCAATTTGTCAAAAAAGGCAAATGGGACGAAGTCCCTGTTTTTATAATTCTGCCCAGACATCCTCGTTTCAGCCTCGATCTTGGTCTTCGATCGAGGACCTCGATCCTGGTTCTCGATCCTGGCCCTCGATTATGACTTCGACCCGACCTTCGACCGTGACCCTCGACCCTGGGCTCGATCATGCCTTCGATTGTGGCCCTCGACTCTGGGATCGATCATTCCTTCGATCGTGGCCCTCGACTCTGGGCTCGATCATGCCTTCGATCGTGGCCCTCGACCCTGAGCTCGATCTGGGCTTCGGTCGTGGCCCTTGAACCTAAGCTCGATCTGGGCTCACATCTAGGCTTGATTTCTGGGCAGAAGCAATTTCCAACAGAAGGAAATTGCAGTAGATGTTCTAATTCAATATTTGATCGGTTAACCATCCGAAACTCACCCGAGGCCCTCGGGACCTCAACCAAATATACCAACAAGTCCTTAAACATCATACGAACTTAGTCGAATCCTCAAATCACCTCAAACAATGCTAAAACCATGAATTACACCCCAATTCAAGCCTAATGAACTTTGAAATTTCTAATTTCTACAAACAACTCCGGAACCTATCAAATCACGTCCGATTGACCTCAAATTTTGCACACAAGTCCTAAATGAAATAACAGAGGTATTTCAATTTTCAGATTCGGATTCCGACCCCGATATAAAAAAGTCAACCCCCGGTCAAACTTCTCAAAAATAAAACTTTCGGCATTTCAAGCCTAATTCCTCTACGGACTTCCAAATAATATTCCGGACACGATCCTAAGCCCAAAATCACCATACGGAGCTATTGGAATCATAAAAATTCAAATCCGAGGTCGTTTACACATAGGTCTATATCCGGTCCACTTTTCTAACTTAATTTTTTAATTTTGAGACTAAGTGTCTCATTTCACTCTGAGTTCCTTCCGGACTCGAACCCACTAACCCGATATAACATAATATAGCTGAAAACACAAAAATAAGTAGGAATGGGGAAAACGAGGTTATAACTCTCGAAACGACCGGCCGGGTCGTTACATCCTCCCTCTCTTAAACATTCGTTCGTCCTCGAATGGGTCTAGAAATATACCTGAAGTCTCGAATAGGCGTGGATATCTGCTCCGCATCTCCCGCTCGGTCTCCCAGGTGGCCTCCTCCATAGGCTGACCTCTCCATTGCACCTTCATTGAAGCTATATCCTTTAACCTCAACCTTCGAACCTACCGATCTAAAATAGCCACCAGCTCCACATCATAAGTCATATCACCCTCCAATTGGACCGTGCTGAAATCCAAAACCTGGGACGGATCTCCAATATACTTCCGGAGCATGGAAACATGAAACACTGGATGCACACTCAATAAGCTGGGTGGCAAGGCAAGCTTATAAGCCACCTTTCCTATCCTCTGAAGCACCTCAAAAGGCCCAATGAACTGGGGGCTCAACTTGCCCCTCTTCCCAAACCTCATAACACCCTTCATGGGTGATACCTTCAGCAAAACCTTCTCCCCAACCATAAAAGACACATCATGGACCTTCCTATCCGCGTAGCTCTTCTGCCTGGACTGCGCCGTGCGAAGCCGCTCCTGAATTAATTTCACCTTATCGAATGCGTCCTGGACCAAGTCTGTACCTAAGAGCCTAGCCTCACCCCGTTCAAACCATCCAACCGGAGATCTACACCTCCTCCCATACAAAGCCTCGTACGGAGCCATCTGAATACTCGACTCATAACTGTTGTTATATGTGAACTCCGCGAGTGGCAGAAACTGGTCCCATGAACCCCCCAAAGTCAATGACACAAGCACGTGACATGTCCTCCAATATCTGAATAGTGCTCTCGGACTGCCCGTCCGTCTGAGGGTGAAAAGTTGTGCTTAACTCAACCTGAGTACCTAACTCTCGCTGCACGGCCCTCTAAAACTGCGATGTGAACTGAGTACCCCTATCTGAAATGATGGAAACTAGGACACCATGTAGGCGAACGATCTCTCGGATGTAAATTTCAGCCAACCGCTCTGAAGAGTAAGTAGTACTAAATGGAATGAATTGCGCGGACTTGGTCAGCCAATCCACAATAACCCAAATAGCGTCGAACTTCCTCGAAGTCCGTAGGAGCCCAACTACAAAGTCCATAGTGATCCGCTCCCACTTCCACTTTGGGATCTCTAACCTATGAAGCAAGCCACCCGGTCTCTGATGCTCATACTTAACCTGCAGACAGTTTAGACACCGAGCCACAAACCCAACTATATCATTCTTCATCTGCCTCCACCAATAGTGCTGCCTCAAAATCCCGGTACATCTTCGCGACACCCGGATGGATGGAATACTGCGAGCTGTGGGCCTCCTCAAGAATCAGCTCTCGAAGCCCATCTACATTAGGCACACATATTCGGCCCTACATTTTCAACACCCCGTCATCACCTAATAGTCATATCCCTAGCATCACCTCTCCGAACCCTGTCCTGAAGAACGAGCAAGTGAGGGTCATCATACTGATGCTCCCTGATATGGTCATAAAGAGAAGACCTGGAGACCACACAAGCCAATACCAACTAGGCTCCGAAATATCCAATATGACAAGCTGGTCTGCTAAGGTATGAACATCTAATGCCAAAGGTCTCTCTACTGCTGGAAGATATGCTAAACTCCCCAAACTCTCTGCCCGGCAACTCAAAGCATCGGCCACCACATTGGCCTTCCCCGGATGGTACATCCTTCAACAATAGTAGTATGGAGCTAATCAATCCGGCTCGGTGTAGAATACACATCCTAATTGGGCCTACCAATGGGTTCCGAATCAACTATGGTCAGCCACCAATAGATAAACAACCTCCGAAAGTCCACAATGAAGGAATCATAACACCTTCTATCATCTGGCTAGCTCCGGCCACAATTTCACAGTCCACACCCATGAAACAATCTGCTCATGAGAACTCCCAATCTTCAATTCCATAGAACACATGAATCACCCTATTTGATTCCACCTCCACCACCCGAATGCCTAACACCTCTCTCATACTCAATCCTCCCACGAGAAATACTTTGAAACTTCTTCCGTGCCAAAAATTTGAATATCAACAATCGATCAACCAGGAGAGTGCTGCAATACCAGCAAAGTACCCATAAATCAAAACACACTGCCCCTTCTGAAATGTACACTCTCATCAAGCCATACCAGATAGTAATATCATTTACCTAGTCATCGGAAACCGTTCATGCTGCCTAAGAATTTATGTCCTTCCCTTCAAAACTGAACTGTGACCTGGTACATGTAAATCCTATTCCCGCACAACACACCACATCTGTTATGCCATCATGTGACAAGCATAAGAATTCCATTATCAACTCTGAGTCACTAGCAAATTACATACCTTATTAGTCAGAAACCTCTTTCTTGCGTCTTTCTAGGAGAGAATCATAACACACAACACACTCCGTATATCAGTTGAAATTATCCGGTTTAAACCATGGTAGAACTCATCATGAACATTTTGAAATCCATTTGCATATAATCAAGCTATCTGAACCGAATTCCTCTAACTTCACCAAGCCACATAGGTTGCCAAATCCGGGAGCAATTACACGAAGCACCTGTAGATACTAGCCGCGTCATAAGTACACAAATAACCGATCATACCCATTACTGTGCTACCCCAACCTGCTTCCAAACTGTCCTATTTCCCCAAGTCCTTTCCAAATTGCCTTCAAATTGCTATTTTATTTCCTTATTAGAACACTTCTATCCTTATCTAAAATTGGTCCCCACGAACTCTAGCATAGAATCACACCGCCCTAAGGCTTATAAGCTGCCAAATATCCTTTTTATGTATTCCAAAGGTTCCACAACCAAACATGCTTACTCCGAAGAGACTTTATAGGAACCTAAAACCATTTCCTTCACCTTCTTGATACTGAAATGTATAATTCACAATGATATGAGATGCAACGAGTCTCAACACCGTTCAATGCAACTACCAGTTTTCTAGCCATATTTATAAATCTTGAATCCAATGTAACCATTCTCGAATTAACCGACCAAACGGACTGAAACGACATGTGCCCTATTAGCACATCAACACCCAAGGGAATAAAGAGTAACCCTCACTCCTACGCAACCGAGCAAATTCCCGCTCCATGTACACTACATTCTCTGTGAATAAAAACTCAATTAGTTTTATGGTCATCACATAACCATAGGGTGTAATACAACTTGTGTCCAGAAGTTCCTTTACCCGAGTCATCCTCGATCTCGACCTCTGCAAGTCATAACTGATTCACCGGTATACCCCAAACCGAAACTAATACGACCCATAACCGTGCAATCAACTCGTCGATAGCAGACTCCCCCACTTAGCCTTAAGCTGCAATTATATAAAATTAGAACCCGTAAGGATTTCTCCTTCTCAATTACCAAGGTCTCGCACCGTTAACCTGCCAGACTTCTCGAAGTCTTTTATTAAGCCTTTCATGAACATTCTGAATCTCCATTCAAAATTACACACGCGACCTCCCACCGGGTAGCTAGTAGTATTCCTCACAAAAGCTTCATCAACATCACGCCATCGCTAGCTGCACACAGGAGATAACCCACATGTGGAATTCCTTACCGACATCTCCCAATGTCACTGCACTGAGTGCAACGACCACGAAATTCGTAAATTCTCCTGAGTTCATGCTCGCCCACCATTATATAAGTCTGCACTTTCCCTATTGACATCAACTGTACGTCAACAATACCTTCCGAACTCAAGTCATATTGCACTTGACACAATAATCAGATCTTCACGCCTCTATTCATTTCAAACATACTCCCTTTTTTTTTGTACACTAACCATCACTCCAAATAGAGTATGCAGGCTGATTCACATATTAACACGATTCCAAACCATTCTACACTTCCTCAAGGCGCACGACTACCCTACTAGTGAATTCATATGCTAAGTTGCCACTCTTACTTCGGTTAAAGCATCTCCTTTAAGAAACTCCTCAACCTCTACTTCTTCTACTTGACCTGCTAGTACTTCAACCACCGCAAAACACTTCCCGTCATGTCTTCCCTCATACTTTGCTACCCAACTGCTGCATCAAATCGAAATGTATTTCTGTCGCCCCTGAACAAATAAAATGTTACCGACTCTAAGTCTCTTCAAAGATTATCTTTCCCGAGCCATCAACATCAAAATACCCATTCGCAACCACCATTACTACACAACCACTTACTCCTCTTGAGTTCAAACTCATTGACAGACATGAGAATTTAATTTGCCCCAAATATTAACAACGTGAAAGATCCTTCAAAACATTCACACTCGAGACGCTACGTCGCATCAACACGAAAATCAAGCACCCAATGGCCTTCCTTTACATTTAAAGAAAACACTTCTCATCACGTTCACATAGTCTTAACACTTCCCGCAGTTACATTATACTCACCACAAAGCCATTCCACTGCTCATCGAGCCACAATTCAACTTGTAGGGATATTATCGGACATATGAGTCCAAATGCATAGGTTACAACTGAATCTACCGAGCCAAAACTACGGTTTAAACCTGGTCTCAAGTCCTTCAGACTAGCCCATCACCAAAACACATAATACACATCTCGAACCTCGTTCATAGAAGCACAAACCAGTGATGCACAACAGATACCGAGCGCTCATGTGCGCATACGAGATACGTGGAAAGAATTCAAAGAGTTATGTCTCAAGCTGAATCATTTTCGCATGATAGAATACAAGAACGTGAAATTTTCCTAAGGGTTCTGCAGCCTCCTGAAGATAAGTACAGACGTCTCTGTACCGATCCGCAAGACTCTACTAAACCCGCTCATGACTCGTGAGACCTATGTAACCTAGGCTCTGATACCAATCTGTCACGACCCAAAACTAACCCCTATCGTGATGACGCCTATCGTGGAACTAGGCAAGCCGACTCATTTCCAAAACAAACCGATATTTTTATTTCAAAGATAATTTCAAGGTTATTTAACATAAAACCTCCATTTAAAGAGTTCAAATCAAAGAAAAACAGAAGTGCAGAAAAGAAAAGCCCGACATCGGGGTGTCACTAGTCATGAGCATATACTACAATCTGTCTAACAATATCAAGGCTAACTCAGCCCGAAAAATAGCTAAATACAACTAGAGGATGATAAGAGGGAGAAGAGTAGGGGCTGCGATCGCCAAACAGCTACCTTGCTATCTCCAAGAAAATCTGCAACCATAACACTCAATAACCGCTACCGTGTCTAGCTACACCTGGATTTGCACACGAGGTGCAAGGAGTAACGTGAGTACGCCAACTCAGTAAGTAACAACAATAAATAAAGACTGGGCAGTAGTGACGAGCAATAAAGCATATAACGTTCATTTCAGGAAATCTCAGTAAAATACCACATGCTCTTAAAAATCAGGATTTGAATCAAACATCTCGTTTAAACCCAGTTCCAGTAAAAATCATTTAAAGACATTTTTCCAACAACTTTTCAAACAAAGGCTCAATGCAAAGGTGAGAAAAAATGATGAAATCATAAACAACCCCTCAGGCAAAACATCACTCATATACAGCCCCTCGGGCAAACCTCACAGTCACTCGTGCCACTCGGGCATACCTCACAATCACTCTTGCCACTCGGGCATACCTCATAATCACTCTTGCTACTCGGGCATACCTCACAATCACTATTGCCTCTCAGTCACTCAGCACTTGGCACTCGCACTCAGTAGGTACCTGCGCTCACTGGGGGTGTGTACAGACTCCGGAGGGGCTCCTTCATCCCAAGCGCTATAATCTGCACGGACAACACATGTGCGATAATAATGAAGTATGCTGCAGGCGGGCAGCCCCGATCCACACTCATCCTCACAAATCAAGCCACTCAGGCATTTCAGTAAAACAGGGCATTCGGCCCAAAACATTTATATGCATCAAAATAGAGTCATAAAACTGAGTTATGCGGTAAACAAGTATAAACATGACTGAGTATAGATTTTCAATCAAAAGCAGTGAGAGGATGGTAAGAAACAGCCCCTAAGGGTCCAAACAGCATTGGCGCAAGGCCCAAACATGGCATTTAGCCCAATTTACAGAAAATCTTTCTAAAACATATTAGTATCAATGGTTTCAACAAAGTATGCAACTTTAGAGTTGCTACGGGGCGGACCAAGTCACAAATCCCCAACAGTGCACGCCCACACACCCGTCACCTAGCATGTGCGTCACTAAAAATAGTAGAATGATACAAAAATTCGGGGTTTCATACCCTCAGGACTAGATTTATAATCGTTACTTACCTCAAAACGTGAAACTTTTTTTTACTCTATTATGCCTTTTCCTCGTGAATTGGTCTCCAAACGCCTCGAATCTGGTCATAAATAATTCGTTTCAGTCAATAAAATTCATTGGAATTTATTCCACAAGATAATAATGATTTTTCCATAAAAATCCAAAAATTAGCTCAAAGATCGCCCGTGGGGCCCACGTCTCGAAACTCGACAAAAGTTACAAAATCTGAAAACCCATTCAACCACGAGTCTACCTATACCAATTTTACCAAAATCCGACCTCAACTCGACCCTCAAATCTACAAATCTTATTTCCAAATTTCTAAGTTCAAATCTCCGATTTACACCTCAAAATCATGTAATCTAGTCGGATTATTCGATGATAATTCAATATTATGGAGTAGAAATGATCACAAGGGACTTACCTCAAGTTTTTCTTGAAAATATATCAAAAATCGCCTCTCCTCAAGCTCCAATTTGTCAAAAATGGCAAATGGGACGAAGTCCCTGTTTTTATAATTCTGCCCAGACATCCTTGGTTCAGCCTCGATCTTGGTCTTCGATCGAGGACCTCGATCCTGGCCCTCGATTATGAGTTCGACCCGACCTTCGACCGTGACCCTCGACCCTGGGCTCGATCATGACTTCGATCGTGGCCCTCGACTCTGGGCTCGATCTGGGCTCACATCTGGGCTCGATTTCTGGGCAGAATCAATTTCCAATAGAAGGAAATTGTAGCAGCTGTTCTAGTTCAATTTTTGATCCGTTAACCATCCGAAACTTACCCGAGGCCCTCGGGACCTCAACCAAATATACCAACAAGTCCTAAAACATCATACGAACTTAGTCGAATCCTCAAATCACCTCAAACAACGGTAAAACCATGAATTACACCCCAATTCAAGCCTAATGAACTTTGAAATTTCTAATTTCTACAAACAACTCCGGAACCTATCAAATCACGTTCGATTGACCTCAAATTTTGCACACAAGTCCTAAATGACATAACAGAGGTATTCCAATTTTAAGAATTGGATTCCGGCCCCGATATCAAAAAGTCAACTCCCCGGTCAAACTTCTCAAAAATAAAACTTTCGGCATTTCAAGCCGAATTCCTCTACGGACTTCCAAATAATATTCCGGACACGCTCCTAAGCCCAAAATCACCATACAGAGCTATTGGAATCATAAGAATTCAGATCTGAGGTCGTTTACACATAGTCCATATCCGGTCCACTTTTCTAACTCAAATTTTTAATTATGAGACTAAGTGCCTCATTTCACTCTGAGTTTCTTTCGGACTCAAACTCGCTAACCCGATATAACATAATATAGCTGAAAACACAAAAAGTAGGAATGGGGAAAACGAGGTTATAACTCTCGAAACGACCCTGGGCTCGATCATGCCTTCGATCGTGGCCCTCGACTCTGGGCTCGATCATGCCTTCGATCGTGGCCCTCGACTCTAGGCTCGATCATGCCTTTGATCGTGGCCCTCGACCCTGAGCTCGATCTAGGCTTCGATCATAGCCCTCGACCCTGAGCTCGATCTGGGCTCACATCTGGGCTCGATTTCTGGGTAGAAGCAATTTCCAATAGAAGGAAATTGCACCAGCTGTTCTAGTTCAATTTTTGTTCCGTTAACCATCCGAAACTCACCCGAGGCCCTCGGGACCTCAACCAAATATACCAACAAGTCCTAAAACATCATATGAACTTAGTTGAATCCTCAAATCACCTCAAACAATGATAAAACCATGAATTACACCCCAATTCAAGCCTAATGAACTTTGAAATTTCTAATTTCTACAAATAACTCCGGAACCTATCAAATCACGTGCGATTGACCTCAAATTTTTCACACAAGTCCTAAATGACATAACAGAGGTATTTCAATTTTCAGAATCGGATTCTGACCTCGATATCAAAAAGTCAACCCCCCGGTCAAACTTCTCAAAAATAAAACTTTCGGCATTTCAGGCCTAATTCCTCTACGGACTTCCAAATAATATTCCGGACACGCTCCTAAGCCCAAAATCACCATACGGAGCTATTGGAATCATAAAAATTCAAATCTGAGGTCGTTTACACATAGGTCCATATCCGGTCCACTTTTCTAACTCAAATTTTCAATTATGAGACTAAGTGTCTCATTTCACTCCGAGTTCCTCCCGGACTCGAACCCAGTAACCCGATATAACATAATATAGCTGAAAACACAAAAAGAAGTAGGAATGGGGAAAACGAGGTTATAACTCTCAAAACGACCGGCCGTGTCGTTACATAATAATAACTCCAGTCAACATATAATGAACTCAATCCGCATTCATCCTGAGTGGCCTTGTATCACGAGACCATGCTGTCTCAAATCCCACGAACCATCTCATACCCTCCTTGTGCGCATATTCGCATCTTCAACTGGTACACCCATTTTGAAAATTCCTATATGAGTCCGAAGCTATTTTCTCTCATTCCTTCAATACTACACCGCAGATCAAAGGTAACATAGAACACTCCATGCCCCTTTTCATAATCTGCAAAGCTCGATACTCAACCATACTACTGGCTCGAAATCCTTAGGCATCGCACTCTGAAAATTTTTCACTAGAATCATTGTTGCGAGTCACCCACTCTGACCTGGTCCCGAATATAATCAACTCCAAGGATCTGCTAGCATATGAACACCCTCTCAATAAGCACCTGACTGAATCGCTTTCCTTATACATCACATCTACATGAAACATAAACTCTGAGTCTTCCCAAAGCCTGAACATGAATCGATAAGGCCAGTTATACCACACATTCCTCAAATTCTTTGCCCAAATCACCACTGATGACCCTCTTCCTTAGTCATAATATCCCACCAATATGCTGATAACTAGAAATCTCGCAATTAGCCGACCATGCAATCCAACTGTAGGTGGTAAAAGAACTCTCCCACTTAGCTTGAAGCTACCATTGCATAACTTTAGAACCCGCCAAGATTCTTTCTTCATCGTTGAACTGATCTTGCACAACCAACTCGCCAAATTCCTAGAAATCCTTCCATTTGACCTTTCATGAACACTCTGAATCACTAATCACATCCACATATTCGACCTCTTGCCGGATTTCTAGCACCCCCAAGATTTCTTCTTCGCGAACGCGGGAATTCCTTCGCGTTCGCGAAGAAGGAAACCAGACACCAGAATCCAGCAGTTCCAAACAGCTCCAATTTGGTTTGAAACCACCCCGAAACACACCCGAGGCCCCCGAGATCCCATCCAATCACATAACCCAGTCCCACAATATAACATGGACCTGCTCGAGGCCTCAAGTCACATCAAACAATATCAAAATCATGAATCACTCCCCAATTCGAACTTAATGAACTTTAGAATTTCAAACTTCCTCATTCGATGTCGAAACCTATCAAATCACGCCCGATTGCCCTCAAATTTTGCACACAAGTCACGTTTGACATTACGGACCTACTCCAACTTCTAGAATCAAATTCTGACCCCGATATCAAAAAGTCCACTTCCAGTCAAACTTCTCAAAAACCTTCAAATTTCTAACTTTAGCCAAATGACTCCAAAATGACCTACGAATCTCTGAATCCACTTCCGGTCACGCTCCCAATACCATAATCACCATATGGATATATTACCAGACTCGGAATCCCAAACGGACATTGATAACATTGTGTAACGACCCGACCGATTATTTTGAGCATTTGCACTTTGCTCGGTTGTTTGAGGGCATGAGTAGCTCCGTATGATGTATTATGACTTATGTGGATTGTCGGTTTTAGTTTTCAGGTTATTCGGAATTGATTTGGAAGAATGATTCTTAGCTAGAAGCTTTAAATTTGAAAGGTTTGACCAAGTTTGGCTTTTTAGTATTTGACCTCGGATGGGATTTCTAATGGTTCTATTAGCTCCGTTGGGCGATTTTGGAGTTAGGAGTGCGTCCGGATTGTGGTTTGGAGGTTCGTAGTAGAATTTGGCTTGAAATGGCGAAAGTTGAAATTTTGGAAAGTTTGACCGAGAGTGAACATTTTGATATCGGGATCGGATTCCCATTCCGGAAGTTGGAGCAGGTCCGTAATGTCAAATGCGACTTGTGTACAAAATTTGAGGTCAATCGGACGTGATTTGATAGGTTTCGGCATCGGTTGTGGAAGTTAAAGTTTCAAAGTTCAATGATTTCGAATTAAGGTATGATTCGTCGTTTCAATGTTGTTATGTGTGTTTAGAGGCCTCGAGTAGGTCAGTGTTTTGTTATGGGACTTGTTGGTATATTTGGATGGGGTCCCGAGTGACTCGGGTGAGTTTCGGACGAGGTTCGGATCATTTTCACTCCATGTTGCATAGCTGAAGATTTGCTGGTTCTGATGTGACCACACCTGCAGAGTGTTGGGTGCAGGTACGGAGCCGCAAAAGTGGCAGTGTCATCACAGAAGCGAGAAAGGGCACTGGGCGTGAGGATCGTAGGTGCGGGTGTTTGGACGCACCTGTGCAATCGCAGATGCGGTTCAAGTGAGCAGAAGCGTGATCGCAGAAGCGGCTTAAGGACCGCAGGTGCGAGGTTTTGCTGAGTGAGGCTGTTTCGCAGAAGCGAGGAATCACCGCAGAAGTGGTGGTCGCAGATGCGACAATTTGACCGCAAATGCGGAAAGTGCTGGGCAAAATTATAAAAATCGAGGGTTTTGTTCTTTCTTAATATTTTGAGATATGGGACTCGGATTAAAGCAATTTTTGAAGCAAATTTTATCACAAGGATTGGGGTAATGTTCACTACTCAACTTTGATTACATTTCATGAATGTATCTTCATTTTTGGCTATTGGTTGAGGAATTTTAAAGAGGAAATTGGGGGTTTTGGCTTAAAATTTCATAATATGAATTTTTGAGTTTTAAACACCGATTTAGAGTCGATTTTAGTGAAACAATATGGTTTGACTCGTAATTGAATGGGTTGTCGGATTTTGTGAGTTTTGTCGAGTTTCGAGGCGTGGGCACGAGTACCATTTTTGGAGGGATTTGAGATTTGACTTCGGATTCGATCTTTATCATTTGGAATTGTTTCCTTGGGCTTTATTTGATGTATTTGAGTTGATTTTGGCTAGTTTTTAGCCGTTCGGAGGTCGCTACGCGCGTGATGGCATTCTTGGAACATTGCTTGGCTTGCTCGGTATTAGAATTGGCTTGTTCGAGGTAAGTAACTCTTCTAAACTTAGTGCTGAGGGCATGAAACCCCGCATTACGTGTTATGTGATTGGTATTGGTGTGTGAGCGTGCACCCTGTAAATTGGAACTCTATTGTTCCCATGGCACTGTATAGTGGCCCCTATTTTGTTGATATTTGTGTTTTCACCATGTGATAAAGTAACTGAGCCGTCAATCGTCAATCATGCTAGATATCATGTTTAGGCTTTATGCTGATATTGTTTGTACCCATAGTGGTCGTTTCTTGCTGTCATCTCACTGATTTTCATTGATATTTCATGCTCAGTCATATTCATGCATTCATATCATATCTCAGTCTCAGTTGTTGTTTATTGATAAATCATATCATTATTGTCGGGCTAGTTTCATGACATTGTGAGCCCATGAGTGAGACTGGAAAGATTGATGATTGAGTGAGGCTAAGAGCCTGATTATGAGTGACAGGTATTTGGATCGAGATGCACGCCGCAACAGTATTTGGATCGGACTGCACGCCGCAACAGTATTTGGATCGGGCTGCACGCCATAGCAATATTGGATCGGGTTGCGTGCTGCAGTAGTATTGGATCGGGTTGCACGCCGTAGTAGTATTAGGTTGGGCTGCACACCGCAGCAATATAGCGCTTGGGCTGAAGGAGCCCCTCCGTAGTCTATACACCCCCAGTGAGCGCAGTCGACTATATATATATGTGGATCGGGCTGCATGTCGCAGCAGTTATTATACAGCGCTTAATGATTTAGTGTGCTGAGTATTGAGCCTAGCGAAAGAGGATGCGAGGCAGTGAGATTGAGTACTCTGAGAGTGTGAGTACATGATTCATCTTTGAGATACATGGCATTTACATGCACACATGACATACAGGCATAGAGATGCATCTTTCCTCATGCTATATAGTATCACGTCATTCATGACTTATTATACACATTGATATGTGGGTACAGAGAGGTATTTTATACTTGTTATTTGGAAAGAAAATAAAACATTTTATTTATCGTGGAAAGGATATTTGGAAAATTACAGTTTTCAAACTTACTCGTACTTCTGGCATTTTCGGTAAGAGATCTGGGATTTTCTTTCACTGAGATATTTTAAAAGCATGACAATTTTCTGGAACTGTGAACGAGCTGAGTATTTTTACTTTTGGGATATCTCTTTTATACTTGCATTTATGTTGTTATGAACTGTTGTGGAATATTGGTATTGGACCCGACTCGGTGTTAGCTTGTCACTACTTTCAACCTAAGGTTAGGTCTGTTACTTACTCAGTACATGGGGTCGGTTGTACTGATACTACACTTCTGCTGTCACGACCCCAAATTAACCCTCCGTAAGGTGTCGTGATGGCACATAGTCTTTACGACTAGGTAAGCCTACTATTGCGAAAACTATAAAAGAAACACAACATTTTAAGGATAAACAACATATTATAAATAGCCAAGATTAGTACCACTCGGCATATACAAAATAATTTTCCAAGACCCGGAATATCACTAAGTCACAAGCTGCTATAATCTATGTAGCTCTATACAAAAGTCTGAGGATAATAAAGAAAGTATCTAGGCGAGGGAGTAGAAGGGGAATCCGAAGATTTGCAGACGCAAGCAGAAGTACCTTGAAGTCTCCTAGAATCAGCAGCACGTACTAACCCCGAGGCTGATAGCTCGCACCTGGATCTGCACACGAAAACATGTGCAGGGAAGGGCATGAGTACACCACAATGGTACCCAGTAAGTGCCAAGCCTAACCTCGGTCGAGTAGTGACGAGGTCAGGTCAAGGCGCTACCGGAGTAAATATAATAAATTAAACAGTAAAAGATATAAGTAGAATTTACGGTAACACAGTTAAAGAAATTTTCGAAAATTTAACAGTTAAGGGAGCCCTCGTCTCAAAACAAGGTAAACACAGTGGGAAATCTCTCGGGATACCGTCCCGTAGTTTCAAATGAATATGAAGTACATGGGGATCTCCCGGAATATGTCTGTAGTCCCAAAGTAAATATGCAGTGCTGGGGGATCTCCCGGAATACGTCCGTAGTCCCAAATTTAATATGCAGTACAGGGGGATCTCTCGGAATACGTCCGTAGTCCCAATTTAAATATGCTGTACAGGGGGATCTCCCGAAATACGCCCGTAGTCCCAATTTAAATATGCAGTACAGGGGGATCTCCCGGAATACGTCCGTAGTCCCAATTTAAATATGCAGTACAGGGGGATCTCCCGAAATACGTCTGTAGTCCTAATTTAAATATGCAGTATAGGGGGATCTCCCGGAATACGTCCGTAGTCCCAATTTAAATATGCAGTACAGGGGGATCTCCCGAAATACGTCTGCAGTCCCAATTTAAATATGCAACGCAAGATGAAATGACAGGTATGACATCGAGTTTTACAGTTTATACTGGACACATATAAGGAAAATAAGGACTTAGCTAAACATGACGCACAGAATGTCAATTAGGCAGTTAAAATACGTAAGCATGCTTTTCTAGTCTAAACTACACAATTAAACATATTAGTACAATTAATA
This sequence comes from Nicotiana tabacum, assembly GCF_000715075.1. Classification (NCBI taxonomy): domain Eukaryota; kingdom Viridiplantae; phylum Streptophyta; class Magnoliopsida; order Solanales; family Solanaceae; genus Nicotiana; species Nicotiana tabacum. The sequence continues at coordinate 111,380,015 of NC_134096.1, read as the reverse complement.
AGAGAAGCAATTTATGATTTAAAAAAGTTAAACATGATTTTTGCAATAATAGCCCTTGTACGTACTCATCACCTCACGTACACGGCGCCCACACACCAAATAATATCAAGATATCCTAAGGGGAAAGTCCCCAATACAAGGTTAGGCAAGCCACTTACCGCGAACCGCTCAAATCAACCTGATATCACGTTCTTGCCACGAGTATCCGACTCCAAATGGCCCGAATATATTCAAAACAGTACAATACCATCTATACGCGCTAATGGAATGAACCCTACAAGAAAAACTACAAAACTAGGCCAAAACCCAAAATTGGCTCAAACTCGGCCCCAGGGGCCCACGTCTCGAAACCCGATAAAATTCACGAAATTAGAAAGCTCATTCACTCACGAGTCTAACCATATCAAATTTACTAAAATCCGACACCAAATGGTCCTCCTACTTATATTACTCGTTGAAAAGATAGAACTATATCTGTTGTCGATGAACTTTAGGAGCGCTTCACATTCATTCCCCTCGGGATTTGTCTCTAATTTCTCCATCTTTTTACTTATTGTTGTTGTTGTCAACAAATATAGAATTTTTACGTCAAGGTTTTATATTTATATTGATTTTTAAAAAGTTAATACTAATTAATATTAAAGTATACGCGCAACGCGCTTGCCCAGAACTAGTATTATCAAATGTAGCTGAATATAATCGAGATTCTTGACTATAATTATGTCTTTTAAAAGGGCATTTTAATTATAGACTTTATTTATGATATAAAGTAATTCTTAAACTTTTGAAATTTACAAAGAATTATCATTTCTTTTTTTCATGGATAATTTTTCACCTAATCGACTATTTACTATTTGAAAAACAATTATTATCGAATAAAAATATAATTGCAATTAAATACTTAAAATTTGGTATGAGCTAGCTAATTAGTATTATTTAAATACTAATTTCACTTGAAAAATGATACTTCCAAACTAAATACACACTTCCCTTTCTAACTTCGGTCATTCTTTGAAATACATTTTAAGTTGAATTATTTGACCGGTGATTGAGTATTTTCGTGGAGCAGTTTCATTTTTTATTAGTTATATACGACCAACATTCATTATTTTCAAGAACTTATATTTTTATTTTATATCTCAAAGATAAATTTTAAATAAATTTTTTATTGAATTAAGTACACGCGCAAAACACGTACACTTTAGTATATAAATCTAAATAAATTATAGATTTATAACCGGTCATAAAATTAAAACTAATTAATTCTATATGATTTAATTATTTTAGAAAAAATAAGAAATACAAATAGCAAAAGACCTTTTGTGAAAAATATCTTTTGATCCAATGGGTATATATATAATAATATCCCCAGTACCCTTTAGTAGAACACAACTTTTATTAAGCTTATGTACACAAATTTAAATACATATTCTAATTAACACTGTGATTATATATAAATTATTTCAATATCCACAATTATTATATTGTTTTACTTAATATCAAATTCTGAAAATTCTTTTAAAATAATAATTAACAATTGCATGTCAAGTATACATAGTTTAATAATATTTATATAACTTTTTAAAGTTTTATACGTATTGATGGGATACACGCGCATAGCGCATACCTTAAAATGTACTAATATTCATCAGTTCGGGTAAATAATTTTCATTATCTAATGAAAAATGATTGTTATAAAATTACTTTGATACTATTTCACATTTTTCATTATAAATATTTTAAGGAGTGTTAGTTTTAAAGGATGGTGCAAAAATTTATGTCTTATAATATAAAATTTTGCTAATCACTATAATTGTATTGCGCACTAAAATAATTTATTATATTTTGAAATTTATATCCCATTAATTGAATTTAGAGTGGTTGTAAATAAACTATTACTTATAAGAAAATCTACAAACAAACCATTATTTGATATTAATATGTAAATTTGTAAATAAACATTCATTTGATATTATAATTTGTTTTTGTAAAATACAGTTAAATACTAGAAAAATTGAAAAATTGGTGGTCTATGTATGTTCAACTCATGCAAATTAATTATGGTATATTGTGACATCAATGTATTTTTTAATTTTTTCAATCCTTATTTTTAATTGAAAAATAATATTTTTTCATAACTACAAACAAACCATTATCTAATATTTATATGTTTTACCTTATATATGAATTTTATACAATTGAATATTTTTTATCTCAAAAAAATTGTATAGTCATGCTAATTTTTAAGTGAACAATTATGATGTAAAAAAAATAAAAAAAATAAAAAATTAAATAAATAGGAAGTAGTTTGCTTTGTCCCTTATTCAAACCGGTATTTAACCTATAAATGCTACGAGTATTCTATGTGAGATTGGTTCATTGGCTATTAATTTTATTCTTCGATCAATAATTTGCTTAGATATAAATATTAATATAGATTTTAAAACATTATTAGAAAAAATAATTACGAAAATATTTCATAATAGCAAGAGAAAGAGAAAGAGAAAAGTGATTGACAAAAGTCATTTACTAATGCTACGACAAACATAAAGTGCAAAAGTTCGATTTTTATCATTTGACAATGGATAAAATTATAGTTATGATTAAACATTTATTTGTGCTATGAACTAATATTAATAATTTAAATCCTCAAAAATAAATTATTTCTATTAGTTATTGAAAAAGATAATTAAGTATTTGAATTGACTTTTTTTCCCCCGGATTTGAATTAATTAACTAGAAAAATAATTCAATTTTATTCTTTTCCAAATCCATCATATAGGTAAAATTATTTTTCAAGTTTAAACAAATCTTAGAGTACATAAATTATTTTCAGAAAAATACCATCGACGATAAAAGAAATCAGAATATAAAATAAAATTTAATTATAATATTAAGAATTAAATTGGTTAAATGCAAACTTAAAGAAATAAGGACCAAATAGTAGAAGCCATACTGTATTTATAAAGAGATATCAGGTAAGATACAATTTTATATATTTGTTAATCATATTATAAGATATGTATAATTATAAAATAATGTATAACTAATTTAATTAAATTCATCATCTATGGATATTCAGAAGATATTTAATACAATTACTATGAGAAAAACTATTTTTATCATTTAAACCTATATTGTATTTTATTTTAATGTCAATGTATATATTTTTAATTGATAGACACTATACACACGTACAACGTACGTATACTAAAACTAGTAAAGAGAAATGAAGGGAAAAATGGTTAAAATGGCATGACGTAGCCATTTTTACGGCTGGGTATCCAAAAATAACCACCATCGCTAATGTAATCGATTTCTAGCCGTTTTAACTTAAAATATATTATTAAATGAATAATTGCCCCTGTCCTTTTTAACAGCCTGTTTTAGTTACTTTTCATTTTTAATCGCTCTTCTCTTTATTTTTACATCATTGTACGGATTTCGCTTTCTTGAGAGCGGTTTCTTCGAATTTAGTCTGGGTGTAGGTTCAATTTTCTTCAAATTTGTCTGGGTAAGTGTTATTTTTACAATAATATATTTGAATTTTCGTTGTTATTGTTGTTTCGTTAGTTTTAAGTTTGATTTTCCGTACTGTTAGTTTTAAATATTTGTGATATTTTAATATTTATGATTTTTTTATCTGTTCAGTAGTTCATCTTATTTCTGAAAATTGTCACTCTGTTATTAGTTTTATGTTGTAATGTAATGACCCAACCGGTCATTTTAACTTTTAGAACCTCGTTCCCTAAAATAAAACTTTCCGTATGTGCTTGTAATGATTTATGACTTGCGGGGATGGTTGGTTCGGGATTTGGAAGTGTTTTGGGTGAAACCGGAACACTTGGTTCCTTAAGTTGGCCTTAAAGAGTTAAGTTTGACTTCGGTCAATATTTTGAGAAAATGACCCCGGAATAGAATTTTGATGATTCCAACAGCTCCATATGGTGAGTTTGGACTTAGGAGCGTGTTCGGAACCTTATTTTGAAGTCTGTAGTTAAATTAGGCTTGAAATGACTAAAAACAAAAATTTAAGTTTGAAAATTTGACCAATAAGTTGACTATTTTCTACCGGAGTCGGAATCCAGTTCCGAAAATTTTCATAGCTCCGTTATGTCATTTATGACTTGTGTGTAAAATTTGAGGTCAATCGGAGTCAATTTGATAGGTTCCGACATCGAATGTAGAAGTTGAAAACTCTTAGTTTCATTAAGCTTGAATTGGGGTATGATTTATGGTTTTAGCGTTGTTTGATATGATTTAGAGGTTCGACTAAGTTCGTGTGATATTTTAGGACTTGTTGGTATATTTGGTTGAGGTCCCGAGGGCCTCGGGTGAGTTTCGGATGGTTAACAGATCAAAAGTTGGACTGAAAAAGCTGCTGCAATTTTTCCTTCTGCTGTATATTCTGGGCTGTGATCGAGCCCCAGATCGAACCCAGATACCGAGCCCCAGATCGAACCCAGAAATCGAGCCCACGATCGAGGCCTGAGTCGAAGCCAGGGACGAGGCTCAGTATCGAAGCCACGATCGAAGGTCCAGCTCGAGGGCCATGATCGAAGGCAAGGCTCGAGGGCCAGGATCAAGACCCAAGATCGAACTTGATCGAGGCCATGATCGAGTCCCATGCTCGAGGCCTGATCGAGGCCATGACCAAGTCCCAAGCTCGAGGCCATGATCGGGACCATGACCGAAGGCTACCTGGGCAGTTTATAAAAGAGGACATTCGTCCCATTTGCCATTTTTGACGAATTTGAGCTTGAGCAGAGGCGACTTTTGTCAGTTTTTCAAGGGAAAAATATTGGGGTAAGTGATTCTAACTCGGATTTGGTCTAAATATACAAGTATATCATTGCTTTCACCATAAATTAGTATTTTAAGATTTAAATTTGGGAAACTTTTATTAATCTCATATAAACGATTTTTTTTGAGATTTCGGTATCGATTCGGAGTCGGATTTGAGTGAAACTGGTATGGTTGGACTCATAATTGAATGGGTCATCGGATTTCATAATTTTTGCCGGATTCCGAGATGTGGGACCCATGGATGAATTTTTAATTAATTTCGGGATTTTTATTTAAAATGTAGTATTTTCTTATAGAATTGATTCCTATAATTTTTAGTGATTGTATCGAATTATTTTGGCTAGATTCGAGTCCGATAAAGTTGGATAATCATGGAAAATGCCTTATAGTGGATTAAATTGGAGCAATACGGGGTAAGTCTCTTGTCTAATCTTGTGAGGGAGAAATTACCTCATAGGTGATTAAAATTAAATAATTGTTGCTAATTGTAGGGCTACGTACGCACGAGAAGACGAGAGTCCGTGTGTAGCTACTATTAATGCTAAAGTTTGGATAGTTTAGGACTCAAAGCATGCATTACTTGTGTAAATAGTATTCTTTGATTAATTAATATTAATTTATATATATGAATATATTGTGAATTGTTAGATAAAGATATTAAAGGATGGAAATCTTATAGGCTTGATTTTCTGTTTAAATCAATTAATTGTTAAAAGAAATTGTTCTCCTCCCGAGTTTATCTTATAATAAATATACTCTCCTTCCGGAGGCACATAAGAAAATGTCCTCCTTTCTTGTGGAGCGGGCCGAACGCCTCGGCAAGATAAATGCATCTATGGATCGCGACGTACGTTCCTCGGCAGTGTACAAGACACTCTGGATCGGGCCGTACGTCCTCGGCAGAAATTGTGCTTAATAATAATAATTACACGATACTTTAATAATTTATTTCAGCTTGTGAAGCTAATTAATAAATTGGAAAATCCTTGAAATTTAATGAATTATTATTCTTGCTTGTTTAGGAATTAATTGTTACTCCTATAAATGAGATTTAATTGATAAATTGGAAATTTTTTGAATTGAAGGAATTTAATTAATATATTGAAAATTGTTACATTTAAAGGAATTTGATTATTTTTGCTGATTAAATAAATTATTGTAAATTCTGTAAATCATGCTGATTTAAATATCCTAGTTTTATTTCAGTTATTATTATTGACCCATAGTGAGTGTCAAAGTCGGTCATCTCGTCTCTACCACTTCGAGATTAGGCTTGATACTTACTGTGTACACGTTGTTTACGTACTCATACTACACTTGCTGCACTTTTTGTGCAGGATCTGAGACAGGTACTAGTGGAGGACCTATCATCACATACCCACGTCATCTCGAGGTATAGTGGTGAGCTCCCTTTCTGAGCCGTTCTGCAGCTACCAGTGTCTCTTCTTATATTTACATTCTGTCTATTTCATTTCAGACAGTATTTGGAGTTTTGTATAATCTACTAGATGCTCATGCACTTGTGACATCAGTTCTTGGCACACATACATTGGTAGAGTTTGGGTTTATATTTTCTTGGTTTTAAATTTTATCAATGTATGCTTAATTTATTAGTTGGCTTGCCTAGCTGTAGTGTTGGGTGCCATCACGACCTACAGGTGAAATTGGGTCGTGACAACATGGTATTAGAGCACTAGGTTCACGTAGGTCTCACAAGTTATGAGCAGACCTAATAGAGTCTTGCGGATCGGTACAGAGACGTCTGTACTTATCTTTGAGTGGCTATAGGGTGTTAGGAAATTACCTTTCTTCACATTCCATCGTGCAATTAATGTAGCACTAAAAATCCTTCTCTTATTTTCTCACAGATGGTGAGAACGCGCTCGAATGAAGTTCCAGACCAGGGAAGAGCTACTCCCCCAGTTGTTAGAGGCCGAGACAGAGGCCGAGGGAGGGCTCCAGCCCGTGGTAGAGGGCGAGACCATCCCAGGACTATTCCAGTTATGCCGCCAGTGGATCCAGTAGAGAATCCCATTATTTAGGAGCAGGGTGAGGTGCATGTGGCAGAGCCAGCTCCGGTGGACTTCACATCTGCACTGGAATTTCAGGATGTCATGGGTCGTATACTATGATTCATGGACAATATGACTCAGGACGGTTTATTTCCGGCAGACCCAGCCACATCTCAAGCGGGCGGGGGAGCACAGACCCCTACCGCGCAGGCTCATGGACAGGCAGCTGCTGTATATCAGACCCAGGGTGCACTACCCGTGGGTGGAGCCCAGCCAGTGGCAGCAGCTACACCTGAGCCCAGGCCAGTTGTAGCCGCCGATCCTCAAAAACTATTGGATAGATGGACTAGACTACATCCTCCTGTCTTCGGGGGTGAGCGACATGAGGATCCATAGGATTTCATTTTTTGTTGCAAGGATAAACTGTACAACATGAGGATATTGGAATCCCATGGGGTTGATTTCGCTACTTTTCAGCTAGAGGGTAGAGCCCGTAGATGGTGGCAGTCTTATGCTCTTGGCAGACCAGTAGATTCTCCTCCCATGACTTGGGATAGGTTCACCCGTATCTTCTTGGACAGGTATATTCCACCCTCCTAGAGGGAAGAGTTGCAATTTCAGTTTGAGCAGCTCCAGCAGGGTCAGATGTCAGTGACTGATTATGAGGCGAGGTTTTCTGAATTATCTCGCCATGCACTAATGATACTCTTTACTGAGGCGGAGAGAGTGCGAAGGTTTGTAGCCGGTTTACATACTGGTATTCAGGCCACTATGGCTCGAGAGGTTGAGATGGGTACTTCTTATGAGCGAGTTGTGGAGATAGCCCGGAGGATTGAGGGTGTATGTCAGCGGAGCCGAGAGCAGATTATGAGAGATAAGCGGTTCAGGTACTCTGGAGAGTTCAGAGGTGCTCCGTTCGAGGGCAGAGGTCAGTTCGTGAGGGGGCAGTCCAGCAGACCCCCATATCCAGCACCATCACCTCCTCGAGGTGCTCCAGTGTGACCTTATCTCAGTGATATCCTGGAGAGTTCTTAACGCCCACCAGCTATTCAGGGTCCTCCCAGTGGGTATTCACGTCCCCAGGGCCAGACACTTAATCAGCAGCCCATCGCACCGAAGAGTTGTTACGAGTGCGGGGATCCCAGTCACATGCGGAGGTTTTGCCCCAGGCTTCGGGGTAGACCAGTACAGCAGGGTCAGCAGCCTATGCTTACCAGACCAGTTGCTCCACCAGTAGTCCAACCACCCAGAGGTGGAGGACATGTGGGTAGGGGCCGTCCTAGAGGTGGAGGTCAGCCAGGCGGAGGCCAGACAGTTGGTGCTCCAGCTTGGTTCTATGCTTTTCCGGCTAGACCAGATGCAGAGGCCTCAGATGCCGTGATTACAGGTATTATTTCTATTTGTGGCAAAGATGCCTCAGTATTATTTGATCCAGGATCTACGTATTCATATGTGTCATCTCTATTTGCTCCATTCCTGGGTGTTTCTCGTGAGTCCTTGAGTACTCCTGTTTATGTGTCCACTCCTGTGGGCGATTCTGTTGTTGTGAACCGGATCTATCGGTCCTGTATTATTACATTCTGTGGTTATGAAACTAGAGCAGATCTCTTATTGCTTGAGATGACCGATTTTGAAATTATTCTGGGCATGGACTGGTTATCTCCATATCATGCTATTCTAGATTGTCATGCCAAGACTGTTACCTTGGCTATTCCAGCATTGCCTAAGCTGGAGTGGAAGGGTTTTCCTGTTAGTTCATTTAATCAGGTTATTTCTTTTATAAAGGCTCAACACAGGGTTGAGAAGGGTTATTTGGCTTATTTAGCCTATGTTCGGGATACTACTGCAGAGACTCCGACTATTGATTCAGTGCCTGTAGTTCGGGAGTTCCTCGATGTATTTTCGTAAGATCTTCCAGGTATGCCACCTGATCGTGATATTGATTTCTGTATTGACTTGGCTTCAGATACCCAGCCTATATCTATCCCACCGTATCGCATGGCTCCGAAAGAATTGAAAGAACAACTTGAAGAGTTACTAGCCAAAGGGTTCGTCAGACCGAGTGTATCACCTTGGGGTTCACCAGTATTATTTGTGAAAAAGAAGGATGGAATAATGCGGATGTGTATTGATTATCGCCAATTGAACAAAGTCACTATTAAGAACAAGTACCCGTTGCCGCGTATTGATGATCTATTTGACCAGTTGCAGGGTGCTAGGGTATTCTCTAAGATCGACTTGAGGTCGGGGTACCATCAGTTGAAGATTCGGGATTCGGATATTCCGAAGACTGCTTTTCGGACTAGATATGGTCATTATGAGTTTCTGGTGATGTCCTTTGGTTTAACTAATGCCCCGGCAGCGTTTATGGATATGATGAACAGAGTAGTCATGCCATATATTGATTCGTTTGTCATTGTCTTCATTGATGACATCTTAATCTATTCGCGCAGTAAGGAGGAACATGAGCAGCATATGAGAGTAGTGCTTCAGACATTGCGGGAACAAAAGCTATATGCTAAGTTCTCTAAATGTGAGTTTTGTCTAGATTCTGTAGCATTTTTGGGACATATTGTATCGGGCGAAGGTATTAAAGTTGATCCCAAAAAGATTGAGGCAGTTCAGAATTGGCATCGTCCCACTTCGGCGACTGAGATCAGGAGTTTTCTGGGTTTAGCAGGTTATTATCGTCAGTTCGTGGAAGGTTTTTCATCTATTGCAGCACCTTTGACCAAATTAACCCAGAAGGGTGTTCAGTTCCGATGGTCCAATGATTGTGAGTCAAGCTTTCAGAAGCTCAAGACAGCACTGACTACAGCACCTGTGTTAGTGTTACCATCTGGTTCAGGAATATATACAGTGTATTGTGATGCGTCACGCATTGGCTTGGGTTGTGTATTGATGCAGGAAAGGCGAGTTATTGCATATGCTTCACGTCAGCTGAAGCCCCACGAGAAGAATTATCCAGTACATGATTTGGAGTTAGCTGTGATTGTTCACGCTCTAAAGATTTGGAGGCATTATCTTTATGGGGTGTCTTGTGAAGTTTACACTGATCATCGCAGTTTGCAGCATTTGTTCAAGCAGAGGGATCTAAATTTGAGGCAGCGCAGATGGCTGGAGTTACTAAAATATTATGATATTACTATCTTGTATCATTCGGGCAAAGCAAATGTGGTTGCAGATGCCTTGAGCAGGAAGGCAGAGAGTATGGGTAGTTTGACTTTCATTTCAGCAGAGGAAAGGCCATTAGCTTCGGATATTCAGTCCTTGGCTAACAAACTTGTGAGGCTGGATATTTCAGAGCCCAGCCGAGTTCTTGCATGTGTGGTGGCCCAATCTTCACTATTTGAGCAGATCAAGGCTCGCCAGTATGATGACCCATACTTGATGGTTCTTCGTGAAATGTTACTACGAGGTGGTGCCAAGGAAGTTACTATTAGAGCGGATGGTGTTCTGCGACTCCGGGATCGTCTATGTGTTCCTAATGTGGATGGACTGAGGAAAAAGATCTTGGAAAAGGCACACAGTTCTCGGTATTCTATTCATCTAGGTGCTACTAAGATGTATCGTGACTTGAGGCAACATTATTGGTGGCGACAAATGAAAAAGTACATAGTTGAGTATGTATCTACGTGTCTAAATTGCCAGCAAGTTAAATATGAGCACCAGAGGCCAGGTGGCCTACTTCAGCAGATGACTATACCAGAGTGGAAATGGGAACGGATTACTATGGACTTTGAAGTTGGGTTGCCGCGGACCTTGAGGAAGTTTGATGCAGTTTGGGTCATTGTTGACAGGTTGACTAAGTCGGCACATTTTATTCCTGTTGTGACTACGTATACTTCAGAGAGGTTGGCCCAGATTTATATTCAGGAGATAGTTCGGTTGCACGGTGTGCCAATTTCCATCATATCAGATAGAGGCCCTCAATTTACTTCACATTTTTGGAGAGCAATACAGAGTGAATTAGGGACCCGTGTAGAGCTCAGCACATGCTTTCATCCGCAGACCGATGGATAGTCAGAGAGGACAATTCAGATTTTGGAGGATATGCTCAGGGCATGTGTGATCGACTTTGGAGGTCAGTGGGATCGTTTCATGCTTTGGCCGAGTTTTCTTATAATAACAGTTACCAATCCAGCATCGAGATGGCTCCATTTGAGGCTTTATATGGTCGGCGATGTCGTTCACCTATCGGATGGTTTGAGCCAGGTGAGGCTAAGTTATATGGTACCGATTTGGTAAGGGATGCCTTGGAAAAGGTAAAGTTTATTTAGGAGCGACTTCATACAGCACAGTCTAGACAAAAGAGTTACGCGGATCAGAAAGCGCATGATATATCATTTATGGTAGGTGAAAAAGTTCTCTTGAAGGTTTCGCCGATGAAGGGAATTATGAGATTCGGGAAGAAGGGCAAGTTGAGCCCAAGGTTTATAGGCCCATTTGAGGTGTTGAAACGAGTTGGGGAGGTTGCTTATGAGCTTGCATTTCCTCCCAGCCTATCGGGAGTTCATCCGGTTTTCCATGTATCTATGCTCCGGAAGTATCATGCTGACCTATCACATGTGTTAGACTTTAGCACAGTTCAGCTAGATAATAGCTTGGGTTATGAAGAGGAGCCAATTGTCATTGTTGATAAACAGGTTCGCCAGTTGAGGTCCAAGAGGATTTCTACAGTAAAAGTCCAGTGGAGGGGCCAACCAGTCGGGGAATCAACTTGGGAGGCCGAGGAAGGCATGCAGAGCAGATATCCACACTTATTCAGCACTCCAGGTACAATTCTAAACCCGTTCGAGGACGAACGTTTGTTTAAGAGGTGGAGAATGTAATGACCCAATCGGTCATTTTAACTTTTAGAACCCCGTTCCTTAAAATACAACTTCCCGTATGTGCTTGTAATGATTTATGACTTGCGGGGATGGTTGGTTCGGGATTTGTAAGTGTTTGGGGTGAAACCGGAACACTTGGTTCCTTAAGTTGGCCTTAAAGTGCTAAGTTTGACTTCGGTCAACATTTTGAGAAAACGACCCCGGAATAGAATTTTGATGATTCCAACAGCTCCCTATGGTGATTTTGGACTTAGGAGCGTGTTCAAAACCTTATTTGGAAGTCCGTAGTTAAATAAGGCTTGAAATGGCTAAAAATAAGAATTTAAGTTTGGAAGTTTGACCTATGAGTTGACTTTTTGATACCGGAGTCGGAATCCAGTTCCAAAAATTTTCATAGCTCCGTTATGTCATTTATGACTTGTGTGTAAAATTTGAGGTCAATCGGAGTCGATTTGATAGGTTCCGACATCGAATGTAGAAGTTGAAAACTCTTAGTTTCATTAAGCTTGAATTGGGGTATGATTCATGGTTTTAGCATTGTTTGATGTGATTTAGAGGTTCAACTAAGTTCGTATGATGTTTTAGGACTTGTTGGTATATTTGGTTGAGGTCCCGAGGGCCTCGAGTGAGTTTCGGATGGTTAACGGATCAAAAGTTGGACTGAAAAAGCTGCTGCAATTTTCCCTTCTGCTGTATATTCTAGGCTGTGATCGAGCCCCAGATCGAACCCAGATACCGAGCCCCAGATCAAACCCAGAAATCGAGCCCACGATCGAGGCCTGAGTCAAAGCCAGGGACAAGGCTCAGTATCGAAGCCACGATCGAAGGTCCAGCTCGAAGGCCAGGAACAAGACCCAAGATCGAACTTGATCGAGGCCATGACTGAGTCCCAGGCTCGAGGCCTGATCAAGGCCATGACCAAGTCCCAAGCTCGAGGCCATGATCGAGGCCATGACCGAAGGCTGCCTGGGCAGTTTATAAAAGAGGACATTCGTCCCATTTGCCATTTTTGACGAAATTGAGCTTGAGCAGAGGCGACTTTTGTCAGTTTTTCAAGGGAAAAATATTGGGGTAAGTGATTCTAACTCGGATTTAGTCTACATATACAAGTATATCATTGTTTTCACCATAAATTAGTATTTTGAGATTTAAATTTGGGAAATTTTTATTAATCTCATATAAACGAATTTTTTTGAGATTTCGGTATCGATTCGGAGTCGGATTTGAGTGAAACTGGTATGGTTGGACTCATAATTGAATGGGTCATCTGATTTCATAATTTTCTCCGGATTCCGAGATGTGGGACCCATGGATGAATTTTTAATTAATTTCGGTATTTTTATTAAAAATATAGTATTTTCTTATAGAATTGATTCCTATAAATTTTAGTGATTGTATCGAGTTATTTTGGCTAGATTCGAGTCAGACAGAGTTGGATAATCGTGGAAAAGGCCTTATAGTGGATTAAATTGGAGCAAGATGGGGTAAGTCTCTTGTCTAATCTAGTGAGGGGGAAATTACCTCATAGGTGATTAAAATTAAATAATTGTTGCTAATTGTGGGGGCTACGTACGCACGAGGTGACGAGAGTCCGTGCGTAGCTACTATTAATGCTAAAGTCCGGGTAGTTTAGGACTCAAAGCATGCATTACTTGTGTAAATAGTATTCTTTGATTAATTAATATTAATTTATATATATGAATATATTGTGAATTGTTAGATAAAGATATTAAAGGATGGAAATCTTATAGGCTTGATTTTCTGTTTAAATCAATTAATTGTTAAAAAAATTGTTCTCCTCCCGAATTTATCTTATAATAAATATACTCTCCTTCCGGAGGCACATAAGAAAATATCCTCCTTTCTTGTGGAGCGGGCCGAACGCCTCGGCAGGATAGATGCATCTATGGATCGCACCGCACGTCCCTCGGTAGTATACACGACACTCTTGATCGGGCCGTACGTCCTTGGCAGAAGTCGTGCTTAATAATAATAATTACACGATACTTTAATAATTTATTTCAGCTTGTGAAGCTAATTAATAAATTGGAAAATCCTTGGAATTTAATGAATTATTATTCTTGCTTGTTTATGAATTAATTGTTACTCCTATAAATGAGATTTAATTGATAAATTGGAAATTATTTGAATTGAAGGAATTTAATTAATATATTAAGAATTGTTACATTTGAAGGAATTTGATTATTTTTGCTGATTAAATAAATTATTGTAAATTCTGTAAATCATGCTGATTTAAATATCCTAGTTTTATTTCAGTTATTATTATTGACCCATAGTGAGTGTCAAAGTTGGCCATCTCGTCTCTACCACTTCGAGATTAGGCTTGATACTTGCTGGGTACACGTTGTTTACGTACTCATACTACACTTGCTGCACTTTTTGTGCACGATCTGAGACGGGTACTAGTGGAGGACCTATCATCACATACCCACGTCATCCCGAGGCATAGTGGTGAGCTCCCTTTCTGAGCCGTTCTGCAGCTACCAGTGTCTCTTCTTATATTTACATTCTGTCTATTTCATTTCAGACAGTATATGGAGTTTTGTATAATCTACTAGATGCTCATGCACTTGTGACACCAGGTCTTGGCACACACACATTGGTAGAGTTTGGGTTTATATTTTTTTGGTTTTAAATTTTATCAATGTATGCTTAATTTATTAGTTGGCTTGTCTAGCTGTAGTTTTGGGCGTCATCACGACCTACAGGTAAAATTGGGTCGTGACATGTAATATTGTAATCGTTGCTTAATTTATTTTGATAAGTACATTATATGTTGTATGAGCTTTATTATATACTGGAGTTCTTTTATTTTGAAAATACTGCTTTTTAGTGATAATTTTTAGCATTTTTTTTTTTTTTTGTCTTTTGTTTTTTGCATGCTGTATTTGATTATGTTTTAATGATAAACAAAAAAAGTATTTGTTTATGGAGTTTTATTTTTGTAATAAATTTGGTGTAGTATATTTATACGGGAAATCTGTCTTCTAAAGGCTTGTTTCCCAGTATTTTATAGTGGATGGTTTTTGATTATGTTTTTTGTTTATGGAATTTTGTAATAATTTTTATCCAGTATATTATACGGGAAGTCTGTCATCTGAATGTTTGTCCTCCAGTATGTTATACTGGATGATTATTATAATATATTTGAGTTTTGTTTGATTCTAGTATATTTTACGGGAATTCTGTCTTCTGAAGGTGTCACGACCCCAAATTGTCCCTCCGTAAAGTGTCGTGATGGCACCTAGTCCTTACGACTAGGTAAGCCTAATATTCCGAAAATATAAAGAAACACAACATTTTAAAGATAAACAACATATTATAAATAGCCAAGAGTAGTGCCACTCCGCATATACAAAATAATTTCCCAAGACCCGAAATATCACTAAGTCACAAGCTGCTATAATCTATGTAGCTCTATACAAAAGTCTGAGGATAATAAAGAAAGTATCTCGGCGAGGGAGTAGAAGGGGACTCCGAAGATCTGCGGACGCAAGCAGAAGTACCTTGAAGTCTCCTAGAATCAGCAGCACGTACTAACCCCGAGGTTGATAGCTCGCACCTGGATCTGCACACGAAAACATGTGCAGGGAAAGGCATGAGTACACCACAATGGTACCCAGTAAGTGCCAAGCCTAACCTCGGTCGAGTAGTGACGAGGTCAGGTCAAGGCCCTACCGGAGTAAATATAATAAATTAAACAGTAAAATATATAAGTGAAATTTACGGTAACATAGTTAGAGAAATTCTCAAAAATTTAACAGTTAAGGGAGCCCTCGACTCAAAACAAGGTAAACACAGTGGGAAAATCTCTCGGGATACCGTCCCGTAGTTTCAAATGAATATGCAGTATAGGGGGATCTCCCGGAATACGTCTGTAGTCCCAAAGTAAATATGCAGTACAAGGGGATCTCCCGGAATACGTCCGTAGTCCCAATATAAATATGCAGTACAGGGGAATCTCCTGGAATACGTCCGTAGTCCCAAAGTAAATATGCAGTATAGGGGGATCTCCTTGGATACGTCTGTAGTCCCAAAGTAAATATGCAGTACATGGGGATCTCCCAGAATACGTTCGTAGTCCCAAAGTAAATATGCAACGCAAGATGAAATGACAGGTATGACATCGAGTTATACAGTTTATACTGGACACATATAAGGCAAATGAGGACTTAGCTAAACATGACGCACAGAATGTCAATTAGGCAGTTAAAACACGTAAACATGCTTTTCTAGTCTAAACTACACAATTAAACATATTAGTACGACTTAATAAGAGAAACAATTTATGATTTAAAAAGGTTAAACAGGAATTTTGCAATAATAGCCCGTGTACGTACTCGTCACCTCACGTACACGGCGCCCACACACCAAATAATATCAAGATATCCTAAGGGGGAAGTCCCCAACACAAGGTTAGGCAAGCCACTTATCTCGAAACTCTCAAATCACCTCGATAACACGTTCTTGCCACGAGTATCCGACTCCAAATGGCCCGAATCTATTCAAATAAATTGCATAATGTAAATATAACTACGAGTAACTAATTTAGATAATTAATTCGAAGCTAAAGCGTGAAATTAGGAAAAACACCCAAAACGTCACCCCGGGCCCACGTCTCGGAATCGAGTAAAAGTCAAAAAATACGAACACCCATTTACTCACGAGTTTACTCATACCAAAATTGCTCAAATCCAATACCAAAATCTCGATCAAAATCCCAAAATTCGGCCTAAGAATCTTTCTCAATTTTTCACCCCAAATCCGAAATTAAATGATGAAATCAACCATAGTTTAGTGGAATATAACTATAAAGGAGTTAGGAATCATTACCCAAAAACTTCCTCCGAAAATCTCTTCAAATTTCGCCTTCTACCGAGCTCTCAATCAAATTTTTGTGTTATGAACTCAACCCTCATTTTTGAACCTTAAATTCTGCCCAGGTGCGTTCTTCTTCGCGAACGCAACACCACGATGAACAATCTTCCACTGGCCCAGAATTCCTCCTTCGCAAACGCGAGAGGACTCTCGCGAATGCGTACCTTCCACTGACGGACCCTTCACGAATGCGGGAACCTCTTCGCGAACGCGTAGGCTTAATGCCCGAAGCTTCCTCTGCCTCGTTCCTTTACGCGAACGCGAGGACCATATCGCGAACGCGAGGACCATATCGCGAATGCGTAGGCTTAAGGTCCCACACCTTCGCGAACGCGGGAACAACATCGCGAACGTGAAGAACAACTTCGCTGCCTTTCCTAGATGCACTACGCGGTCGCGACGCACCTCTCGCGAACACGATGAAGGATTTTTCTGCAATAAAACACCAGAAATCTGCCACTTGTCTAAGTCCAAAGATGACTCGTTGAGCATCCGAAATACACCCGAGGCCCGCGGGACCTCGATCAAACATACCAACCGATCCTAAAACACCATACAAACTTAGTCGAGCTCTCAAATCCCATCAAACAACGCTAAAATCACGAATCACCCTCCAATTCAAACTTAAAGAACTTGAAACTTTAAAATTCTACAACCGATGCCGAAATCTATCAAATCACGTCCAATTGACCTCAAATTTTGCGCACAAGTCATAATCAACATTACGGACCTACTCCAACTTCCAGAATTAAAAAACGACCCCGATATCAAAAATTCCACTACCGGCCCAAAACTCTAAAAATTTGACTTTCGCCATTTCAAGTCTAAATGAGCTATGAACTTCCAAAACACAATCCGGGCACGCTCCTAAACCCAAAATCACCTAACGGAGCTAACGGAACCGACATAATTCCATTCTGGAGTCGTCTTCACATAGTTCCGACTACCGTCCAAATCCTAAGGCTTAAGCTCTCATTTAGGGACTAAGTGTCGCAAAATACTCCAAAACTCAAAACCAATCATCCCGGCAAGTCACAATAGCAGAAAAAGATTTGGGAAAAGCAGTTAATAGGGGATCGGGGCTATTACTCTCAAAACGACCAGCCGGGTCGTTACAAAAGGCTTGTTTCCCTGTATTTTATACTGGATGGTTTTTGATTATGTTTTTTTGTTTATGGAGTTTTGTAATAATTTTTGTCCAGTATATTATATGGGAAGTCTATCATATAAATGTTTGTCTTCCAGTATGTTATACTGGATGATTATTATAATATATTTGAATTTTGTTTTATTCCAGTATATTTTACGGGAAGCCTGTCTTCTGAAGGCTTGTTTCCCAGTATTTTATACTTGATGGTTTTTTATTTTGTTTTTTGTTTATGGAGTTTTGTAATAATTTTTGTCCAGTATATTATACGGGAAGTCTGTCATCTGATTGTTTGTCCTCCAGTATGTTATATTGGATGATTATTATAATATATTTGAGTTTTGTTTGATTCCAGTATATTATACGGAAATTCTACCGTCTGTAAGCTTGTTGTCCAGTATGTTATACTGGATAAGTTCTGTTTAGACTAGAGTTTTGTTTTATTTGTGATTACTTTTTTTGAATGATTATTTGTATTTTTTTTATTATGCTCTTTGATTATGTTTCTTCTTTATACCCCAGTATTTGTTTCTGGAGTTTCATTGTTTCTAATTAATTTTATCCAGTATATTGTACTGGAAGACTGCCATATGTAGGCTTTGTTGTCCAGTACTTTATACTGGATGAGTTTTATTTATACTTTAGTTCTGTTTTATATACTGGATTCTTATCGTGTTTAGTAATCTAATTTGTAATATGTTTTGTTTTCATGATTTTATAGAAATGGAATCTTCAAGTAGTATATTGAAGGTACGTATTCCTGAAATGTTCCAGTTTTTATCTTAAAATTATATGAAATATTGCTTATATGTGTTGTATTTTAATTTTAGGAGGGAGATATATTTTATGACTTTAAGGAATGGTTTCCGGCTGATTGTTATTGGAAAGGCGATCGAAATTTTAAACAAATTATATCATCCTTTTTATCCGGAACTCAAATGGATGTGTTGAAGAATAGTGTTTTTGGTATGTTTTTAGAGTTGAATGAAGTGAGTCACTCTGGGAAGTTGACTCATTGTATGTTGTTGTCTCAACTTTTCTACAAGGATAGAAGCAAAATGGTTTTTAAAGTTTTTGGGCATGATGTAGCATTTATAGAAGAAGATTTCCACACTATTACCGGACTTAATATTGAGGCATCCGATTATAGTTTCGTGGACTCTAGAGTGAACCGTTTGAAGGAACGATATTTTTCTGAAGTGAAAATGGGTTTGAAGATAGAGACCTTGTATAAATTTATGCAAAAGCGGTCTCGATTGCGTGGTGGTACAGGAGATGATGTATGTGTTGATGTCGAGGTTTGTGATGAAGATGCAGTAAAGCTTGCTTAGATTTATTTATTAGAAGCAGTTCTATTGGGTAAATTTGAAGGTAGAAATATAAGTGATCGTTGTATGAAAGTCATAGACGATAAAGACCTTTCCGTTTCTTTTCCATGGGGTAGTTTCATTTTTGATGAGTTTATTTATAATTTATCTCATCTTCTAATAACTGAGTCAGTGAAAAAGAAACCAATTGGTAGGATCCCATCTTATACGTCGCTTGAATTCCCATTTTTGTTCAACGTATGGATAATGGAAGTCTTTAATGATTTCCGTCAATTTTCAAAATATGAGGATCGGGGGCCAATTAAGATGTTGTCTTACTCAAGCATTGGATGTCCAAAATATGAGACACTTTTGCATGATTTCTTTACAAATGCAAATGTAAGTTAATAGTATTTGACCTTTTATCATATTTCTTTCCTCATATATTTTTTTTAATCTAATTGTTTATTTAATAGAAGTTTAAGGATTTCAAGGTGAATCCATTATATCTTCTCCAATATTCATCAAAAGTTAATGTTAGTGACATTGTGAATGTAAGTTGTTAATTCTCTGATTTTAATTAGTCTTGCTTTTAATTAATTTCAACTATTGTATACTAGATTTTGGTTCTGATAACTTGCATTTCAAATTTTGGTTGTTGTATATTATTCTGGGAGTCTGTTCTTAAAAGCATTATAACCCATGTTGTCGAATCACCTACAAAATTTACTTGCCCTTCATATGTTTTCAACCAAAAGTCCCTTGTGTAATAGGCGGAGCAGAAAGCCGATTTCTTTTGATATATACTGTCAAATGCAGCAATTGCATGTTCACAGGGTATCTCATCTAGCTGAAATTCAGAACAATCCCATGCTCTTTTGTCTAGATCAACAATAAATTTCATACCCCCTTCTTTAACATTGAATTTGAATTGATCAATGGGCAATACTCTAAATATAAAAGCTGGTTTAATTTTGTCTTCCAATGTTGCTTCTGCCCAGTTTGATAATTCACGGAATATTCCTTCTACTGTTGTCCTTCTTTCATAGAACCAGACTTGTAATTTTTCTTGTATGAAATCTATCATTGTTAAAAGTATCAATTCTCTTGCACGTCTCAAAACATTATTCATTAACTCAACAATATTTGTTGTTAGCATATCATATCGTCGTCTTGGACAATGCGAACGACCCCATCTTCCTGGTAGTTCATCCATCAAATAGTCGAATGTTTTCTTATCAACAACAGTTATTTGGGACATAAAGTCATCAAATTCTGATTGAATGTATACTCTTGCAGCACTTTGAAACAGGTTTATTACAGTGTTTCTCACTCTTCTTTGCTTCAGATTCGTCTCTAAGTGATATATGCAAATACCATGGTAGTGTCACGACCCAAATTTTCCATCCGTATAACGTCGTGACGGCACCTAGTCTCTACGACTAGGTAAGCCTAACATTTGCGGAATAATAAAATAAAAACATAATTTTAACACTTAACCGTTCAAAAATACACAGCAAATCCCAAAACCCGGAACATCATGAATCACAAACTACAGAAGAAAAAATCTAGTGTCTCTATACATCAGAATCTAACAAGGAAAATACAGAAGATAATGGACATGAGAAAGAGTAGAAGGGGACTCCGAGGTCTGCGAACGCGGCAGATATACCTTGAAGTCTCCAAAGCTGTCCCGCTCACTGATCATGCGGCTCATAAGGTGCATCTAGATCTGCACACAAAAACATGTGCAGAGAGTAGCACGAATACACCACAATCGGTACCCAGTAAGTGTCAAGCCTAATCTCGGTCAAGTAGTGATGAGGTCAGGTCAGGGCCCTACTGGCAAATATATAATAAAAATAATATAGAGTGTAATACCGTAATAAAATAAAGGCTAGAATTTAACAACAATGAAATCATAGAAGGTAACAACTCATTACACAGAAATCACAACAGGGGATCTCCCGAGACCCCATCTCATAGTCCCAAACGTAAATGTGCAGGGGGATCTCCCGGAATACCGTTCCGTAGTCTAAAAGTAAATATGCAGTGCAAGGGGATCTCCCGGAATACCGTTTCATAGTCCCAAAGTAAATATGCAGTACAGGGGGAATCTCCCGAAATACCGTTCCGTATTCCCAAAGTAAATATGCAGTACAAGGGGGATCTCCCGGAATACCATTCTGTAGTCTCAAAGTAAATATGCAGCGCGAGTGATAGAAATACAACTACATCACGAAATTCTTACAATTTATACTGAGTACCAGTCAGGGAAGAAGCAGGAAATTCACTAAGCATGCTGCACAGAATTCACATAAATAATTAAAACACGTAGACATGTTGTATTAGACTAAACATGATAGCTACACATATTGGAATAACTCAATTAAGAATGAAAATAGATTAGTACTCATTAAAATGGTATAACTCAAAATAACAGGAAAACATGTTGCTGCTCGGTAAGAAAATCGGGTTTTACCACAACTAGCCCGTGTACGTACTCGTCACCTCACGTACACGGCGCTCACATATCATAATAGTTCCAAATCTTAAGGGGATTTCCCCCACACAAAGTTAGGCAAGCCACTTACCTCGAACCAAGCTCAATCAATAGGTCGCAATGCCTTTCCCACGAATATCCGGCTCCGAATGGCCCAAATCTAGCCAAAAGAAATTACATATCATAAATACAACAATAATAGACTCTTCTAATTAACAAAATCAACATTTTAACGAAAATTCTGAAATTAACTCAAAAATCGATCGTGGGAGCCACGTCTCGGAATCGGGTAAAAGTCATAAAATACGAAAGCCCGTTCACTCACGAGTCTAACCATATCAAATTTACTAAATCTCCGACCACAAAACTCCTTCAAAACTCGAAATCTTTGTTGAAGAAGTTCTTCCAAATTTTCCCCAATTTCAACCCCAAAAATCTGAAATTAAAGATGAAATAAATGATAGATTAGTGGGATCTAACCATAAAGGAGTTAAGAATCGTTACCCAATCGACATCTTTGAAAATCCCTCAAAATCTCGTCCAAATCCGAGCTCCATATCTCATGTTTTTGGTAAAATGGCAAAACCCCTATTTTTGGAAACTTTAACACTGCCCAGCGATTCCTTAATCGCGATCACGGAAATAGCCTCACAATCGCGAAGAACAACTTTGCTGCCCCAGAAATTACTCTACGCGATCGCGTAAAACACCACGCAAACGCGATGCTCTGGCTCCCATACTCATGTGATCGCGAACATCCGTACGTGTTCGTGATGAGCAAAGCGCGTGGTCCAGCTTTGGTACACTTAACCCTACGCGATCTCGACCCTGTCTCTGCGTTCGTGAAGCACCACCTCACATCACTATGCGTTCGTATGCCCATGTCCGCGAACGTGAAGAACAATTCCATCCTCTGCCCAGCTAAGCCTACGTGATCGCGGATCACCCCACGCGATCGCGTATAAGGAAACCAGAACTCAGACACCAGAAAACTTCAGCAACCTCCTAAGTCCAAAAATCGATCTGTTGGGCGTCCGAAACTCACCCGAGACCCCCGGGACCTCGACCAAACATACCAACCAATCCTAAAACACCATACGAACTTAGTCGAGCTCTCAAATCACATCAAACAACGCTAAAATCATGAATCACCCTCTAATTCAAACTTAAAGAACTTGAAACTTCAAAATTTCACAACTGATGCCGAAACCTATCAAATCACGTCCGATTGACCTCAAATTTTTCGCACAAGTCATAATCAATATTACGGACCTACTCCAACTTCCGGAATCAGAAAACGACCCCGATATCAAAACTTTCACTACCGGTCCAAAACTCCAAAAAATCGACTTTCGCCATTTCAAGCCTAAATGAGCTACGGACCTCCAAAACACAATCCGGACACGCCCCTAAACCCAAAATTACCTAACGGAGCTAACAGAACTGATAAAAATCCATTCCGTAGTCGTCTTCATATAGTTCCGACTACAGTCCAAATCCTAAGGCTAAGCTCTCATTTACGGACTAAGTGTCCCAAAATACTCTGAAACTCAAAATCAGTCATCCAGGCAAGTCACAATAGCATAAATAGATATGGGGAAAGCAGTTAATAGAGGTTCAGGGCTCTAACTCTCAAAATGACCGGCCGGGTCATTACAGGTAGTACTCAGGGAAAACTTTTGCAATTCCATTTGCAATGGCCTTGTGTCGATTTGACAAAAATATTAAATCTTTACGAATGCCAATTGCTTTTCTTAATTCTCTGAAGTACCATTCATATTATTTGTTATTCTCTGAATCCGCTACCCCAAATGCTATAGGGAAAATTTGGTTATTTGCATACTTTGTAACTGCCACTAATAGAACACCTCTATATTTATTTTTTAGAAATGTTCCATCAACATCAATAAGTGGTCTACAATACTTCCACCCATAAATTGACGCCACATACATAAAAAAATATGTAAATAAACCTGTTACATTGAAAAGTAAATAAAATTTAGTTTTACGATATGACAAGCTGAATACTAAAGGATATTAGCATATATGATGCCACAAACGCAAGATATTTACTTGTTTTCTGCATCTCTCTTAATACTAGTATATGATCCTAGATTTTTTTGTTCGATCATATACAAATATGACGGCAGCTGCTCATAATTTTATTCTGTTGTGCCTCTTAATAAAGATATCCCTTTTTGAATAGCACACCATGCTTTTCATAACCAACATCTATTTCATGTTATCTTCTCATTTTTGAAATCACAAATTTAGGCTTTACTTCAGTAGCTATGTCTCTTAAGTTGTCAATCATATAATCTCTAATCACATTTGAAGTTGCTCGTCTTTGATGTGACTTTCTAATGTGAACAGAGCATTCATGTGTTCTCTGAAATTTAACTATTTTAAAAAGTGTTGATTCCTTAATTCTTGAACCTCGAACAGTCCAACCACACTTTTCATCAGCACATACCAAAGAGTATCTTGTATTACTTGATATTTTAACATAGAACTCAAAGTGTTCCTTTATTGCTGCTAAGCAAAAATATCTATTCATAGCATTTTTGTCGTGAAAAACAGACTCCAGTTTTACATCATCCAATGATGCATTTTCCTTTAGTATTATTGATGGGAATTCTTTTACCTTTCCTTTTGCTTTCCTTTTTCTCCCTTAAATTGTGTTTAGTGTTTTAAAGTGTTGATCTTCTATAGGAATTACACTCTCATTTTGCATTGTAATTTCATAAATTGGAATGTCTTGCTCTTCTGGTATTTCAGAAATCACCATCAGTTGCTCTTCTGGAACATATGTGCTTGCCTTCAATAATTGTTGATTGTCAATCTCCATTATTGTATTATCTTCTTGTTGTTGATCTCTAATAAAGTTTTCAGAAAGTATTTCTGATATATCAACAACAAATTTGGAACCTTTGTAGTATGGATCGCTTCTTAAAAGCATTATACAGGAAGTAAGTTTTTCATCTGTTGTCACATGTATTCCCTTGCCAGTACCTAGATTGATATTAAGCCATACCGTTGCTTCATACTTCTTGATGTCGAACTCCATAACTTGAAAAATCTTATTCATGAATTCGTCAAATGAAGTCCCATCATTTATAAGCAGAAGCTTCGTTTTATGATCTAAATACTTGTAATCTGGTGTCCATTTTCCATCGAAAGCAATAATCAAGAAATTTGTGTGCATCCTGCATTTAATGTACACAAACTCAAAATTTTATGGGTTTTATATATCAATTCAGAAAGCTCCAGTCTATTATTTGAATCACAGATATTTTCAGTATAATAAGCTAGACGATTCTGAGTTTTTAATATTAATTAAGAGAAGTCCAGCATTTTATACTAGGGTTAACTTTTGCACCATTTGGTGAATTTTTTTCTGGTTTTAAATTAAAGATCCCTCCAGTATTATATGCTGCATAGTTTGTATATTTTACATAAGTAATCATAAAAGTTTAGCATTTTATTCACAATATTAGGGAAAACTTAAAAATTTAGATGAGTTTGTTCTGCTTTGAATCACAGATACTTCCAGTATAATCTACTGGATTTTTTGCGTTTTTCATATTAAATGAAGAAAAGTGCAGTATTTTATACTGGTGTTTTGTTCTATACCATTTTATTCATAATTTTTTGTATTAGTTTGAATGAAAGATACTTTCAGTATAATACATTGGAATTTTATGAGTTTTACATATTAATTCAGAAAGCTCCAGCGTATTATACTTGTGTTTTGTGTAACACCATTTTATGCAGTATTTTTTAATGCTTTAAATTAAAGATACCTCCAGTATTATATGCTGGAGACTTTATAGTTTTGACATATGTAATCAAAAAAAGTCCAGCATTTTATTCAAGACCTTATGGGAACCTTAAAAACTTAGATGTGCTATTCTTATTTGAATCACAGATACTTCCAGTATAATCAGCTGGAAGTTTCTGAGTTTTAAATATTAATTAACAAATGTCCAGCATATTATACTGGCGTTTTGTTCTGCACCATTTTATATTATTTTTTGTGATTTTGAATTAAAGATATCTCCAATACTATAGCATATGTTATTTTTTTAAAGAACAACATAAATTACTTGAAATTAAATTATATTTATATATTATACAATTAAGAACAGAATAAACGTTTCTCATATAAAATTTATAATAATATCAAAACAATGCAGATTAACGCATTGAGAAAATTCTAGATTATCACAGATGAAAACATTGAGATGAAACCAGAAAATTAGAAGAATCAGAAAAATAATTGAGAGCTTACTTCAATCTGTAGATTACGCCGCAAGATTCTACTGAAAACAGAGTGTGAGGTCGTGTTGCGTAAATTTATAAATAGAGTAGGGGTAATTTAGTTAATAACACATTTCCGTACTAATTTAGTGGCTAAATAAGGTTGACTTTTGTTTATGTGGCTAAATTTGATTGACCATGCGTAAAAATGGCTAGTAATGAATTTTCCGCGAAAAAATGCATCAGCTTGGCAGAACAATTGTATGAAGCAGGTTTAATCCCGCACAGCAGGCTTTTGACAGCCCAGTAGTAATCGCCTAAAGCCCAGTCCTTTGACAACTAATATGGGCTTTAGCTGCCCAAATTGAGGCAAGAAATTACACCCAATAACCTTAAAAAAGGGATGGTCTTAATTTTTTGACCCTCGCTTGCTCCATTGGGAAAATCTTTGAAGCCAAAAGTCAAAAGTGTTGCCCATGGAGAAAACGAGAGGCAACACTTGTTAAACTTGAAGTTCTAACCATAAAGCAAACGAGGTCAAAAAATCGGCACTGAAGTATTCTATTTGTGCAAATCACCCAATTTTGAGACATCTTCTTGGGCCTTGCCCCGTAAATAACTAGTACTACAATCTTAATTCACTCGCCAATACGATGTTTTAGCGGGAGAATAAGGTTTCAGTTTTCACTTTGCTCAATTTTACAAAAATTTTACAAAACACAAAAGCTCGGGACATTTAAAAAAGTTAACTTGCAAAAGCAGATAAAAAAGATACTCTCTCCGTTCACTTTTACTTTACATGTATACTAAAAATAAATTTTCATTTTTACTTGTCACTTTACGTATATCAAGAAAAAATAATTTTTTTTTCCTGTTATACCCACAATATTTATTATTCATTTCAAATTATTTTCTCAAATCCAATAAAATATGCATCAATTAATATGGGTATCATGGTAAATTATGCACTTCATTTATTATTTCTTAAGGGACGTGAAAAGTCAAAACGTCCAAGTAAAAGTGAACGGATAAAGTATTTATCATTAAGATTTTCCTGTAATACCTTATAATTATTGATCTCCTGATTAGGTAAATGTATGTTACGCCCTCAATACATCGAATTAAGATTCCCGTCATAAAATAGTCATGAAAATTCTCCAAGTTTGGTAATAAAATTTTATTAATTACCAAAAATAAAAAATAGTCATGAAAATTTGCAATGAGGCAAAAGTTTCAAACTGTTGCGCCAATATCAATTTATTAATTAGCAACTTGTCTGTACTCTGTAAATATGATACTTCTGCCTTATTAGCAATGCTCTGCTGGCCGCTTATGACTTGTTGGAGGTTACCTATAAGTAAACTGTATAATTGACTAAAAAATTCATTTGTTCAATCTTCATGATAAATTTTGTCCAAAAAACTTAGACAAAGGAACTATAAATTAAAGTACCTAAGATCACAATCTAATTCCACTACACTGTGGGTCCAAGAAGAAATAAATAAAAAGGAAATAGTCTTTTTCAGGGAAGCCTCATCCAATTTATTTTCTTTAACAACAACAACAACCACCCAGTAAAATTCCACTAATGGAGTTTGGGGAGGGTAGTGTGTACGCAGACCTTACCCCTACCCCGAAGGAGTAGAGAGATTGTTTCCGAAAGACCCTCGGCTCAAAAAAACAAAAAGACAAAAGGGACAAAAAGGGAGACAATATTAGTATCACAACAACAATCATATGATAAATAGGAACACCATGAAATCCAGAAGAAAGATGCAAAGTAAAGGGAAACAATATTAGTAAATATTAGTATCACCACAACAGTTATAAGAAAAATAGGAACCTCATGAAATCTAGAAGAAAGATGTAAAGCAAAAGCGATAGCTAGTAAATAGGACCTGCACTGAAAAGAGAAATAGTAAGCCACAACATTCCCACTAGTTATCTTAGAAAAAAACCCTATATGGCTAGTCCCATCATATTACGAAGTAAGGCACGACTCAACTACCTCCTAACCTACAACCCTAATACTCGACCTCCACATCTTCCTATCAAATGTCATGTCCTCGGAAATCTGGAGCCTCGTCATATCCTGCCTGATCACCTCTCCCCAATACTTTTTTGGCCGTCCTCTACCTCTTCTCGTGCCCTCCGTAACTAGCTGCTCACACCTCCATACCGGAGCATCTGGGCTTCTCCTCTGAACATGTCTGAACCATCTAAGCCTCGCTTCCCGCATCTTGTCATCAATGGGAGCCACATGCACCTTCTCCCAAATATCATCATTCCTAATCTTATCTATCTTAGTGTGCCCGCACATCCACCGTAACATCTTCATTTCTACTACTTTCATCTTCTGAATATGTGAGTTCTTAACAGGCCAACACTCAGCCCCATACATCATCGCAGGTTTAACCACCGCTTTATAAAACTTACCTTTGAGTATCGATGGCACTCTCTTGTCACACAGGACTCCAGATGCTAACCTCCACTTCATCCATCCTACCCGAATACGGTGTGTGACATCCTCGTCGATCTCCCCTCCCCCATGATAACCGAACCAAGGTACTTGAAGCTGCCTCTACTCGAGATGACCTGCGAATCAAGCCTCACATTCACGCCCACTTCCCCTGGCTCAGCGCTGAACTTACACTCCAGGTATTCCGTCTTCATCCTGCTCAGCTTGAAACCCTTAGACTCAAGAGCATGTCTCCGAATCTCCAGCCTCTCGTTAACACCGGCTCGCGACTCATCAATCAGAATTATATCATCGATAAATAGCATGCACCGAGAGACTGGAGGTTTGGAAAGTGGCAACTAAGTCTTTATTCATTGTACTTCCTAAATAAGTTGTTACTACTACAATGATGCAGGAATCGAATCTTGTCTGCCATTCTTTGTAACTTATGTTAGTCAACATTTCTCTATTTTAGAAAGGAAAAAAAAACACAATGGAGTAATATAAAGACAACAAAAAGTAGAAGTTCCAAGATATCAAATCTAGTTTGCCTGCTATATTTTATTGACATTCTAAATAATGCATGATTAAAATACCTGTACCTTTTTTAGTTTGATACAAGACATGTTTTGGAAGCTTCTGGGTAGTGGAACTTTCTCTGGTCATATTTGCCTCCTAGACAAGGTCGTGCCAACAAGATTGGAGGCTAAAGCTAAATTCAGAGGTAAGAATATCAACGATAATTTTTTAATGAAAAAATATAAAATAAAAGTAAAATAATAAAATCGGTTTAAGAATTTAAAAAGTTGATATACAACAACATATTCAGTAAAAATTCACAAAGTAGGGTCTGGGAAGGTAGAGTGTACACAAACCTTACCTCTACCTTAAAGGTAAAGAGGTTATTTCTGAAAGACTATCGGCTCAAGAAAAAATATAGCAAAAAATAGGTCAGATAAGGACAATTAATTCAATGCAGCATGAAATCAAAAGTAACGAAAGTAAATAAGTCATGATAAAGCAGTCTAAAAAGGAGCAGTAGCTATCAAAGATAAGTAAGATAATCGAAGTATAAGAAACAATAGGTAGTAGCAGAAATCAAAGGGTAAGAAACTACAGAACAAGATAAGTTGATATAATGATATCGAAAAGTATTGCATTACTTCAATATAATGATTGCTTGTTGTAATGCTTGATAGTTTGAAGAAGACAACTTGTAAGTCGCGATAAGTTGTCGATTGAGAGACTTTTCAATATTGAGAATAAGAATAGTAAAAGAAAGAATAAAAAAGGTAAATAAATAAATAATAATGTGGGTCTGTATTAGTTGTTAGGATATAAATGAGGCAAAAAAATAGATACCCTATCCATGTAAGGAAACAATTCATTAAAAATTATTCAATTCTCTAATTATTACAACGATCCTTACATTAAAGTCAAAAATTCTTTTTTTAATTTAAATGTACACATATTTTTTTAATAATACATATACAATACATCTTTAAAGAAAAGATAGGGCTCCAAAAATATTAGGGCCACAAGCGATTGTTTTACCGGCCTTATAGTCGAGCCACCCATGCTCCTAGAAATTCATATAGGAATTAGGAAAACAGAAAAAGACACTTTTAGGGTGTGTTTGGTACGAAGGAAAACGTTTTCCAAAAAATATTTTCCAATTTTCCCATGTTTGATTGGCTTAAATATTTTGAAAAATATTTTTCTCATCAACTCATTTTCCTCCAACTCCAATTGGAGGAAAATATTTTCCCTATCAAGAGAAGAGAAAATATTTTCCAACATTCCCCACCCTATTCTCCATCCTCACCAACCCAACCCCGCCCTCCATCCACCCTACCCCCATCCACCCTACCCCCAACCCCTCCCTCGCCCTCATCCCCAACCTAAATAAAAATATTATTAATAGTATTTTCTTTCCATGTTATAGATAGATTTTGTTTTTCATTTCAACAAATGAGTATTTTCTTTATGATATAAAAAAGTATTTTTTTATTTTAACAAAAAAAGTACTTTCTTTTCATGATGTAGAAAAAATATTTTCTTTCATTTCAACAAAAAGAGTTTTTCTTTTCATGATAAGAAAAAATATTTTCTTTCATTTCAACAAAAAGAGTTTTTCTTTTCATGATGTAGAAAAAATATTTTCTTTCATTTCAACAAAATGAATATTTTCTTTTCATGATGTAGAAAAGTATTTTCTTTCATTTTAACAAAATGTGTATTTTTTTCATGATATAGAAAAAATATTTTTTTTCATTTCAACAAAATGAGTATTTTCTTTTCATGATGCAGAAAAAGTATTTTTTTTTATTTCAATAAAATGGGTACTTTATTTTCATGTTGTAACAAGAATACTTTCTTTTTCAACCAAAAAAGAGTATTTTTTTTTAGTTATGGAGCGAATTCAACGTTGTTTTTGCGTAAAAAAAAAGTAAAGCATCACATTAGTTCCTTTGGATTTGTGTGAATTTTTAGAAGAATAATTAAATTCAAGATGAAAATAGAATCCTGAAAACGTTGGGTATTTGTTTGGGGGGAGGGGGGCAAGGAAAACATGGGGACTTGGGGAGGGGGTGAGGAGAGTAGCATAAAAAAATATTTTTTACTCTCTAACCAAACACTAAAAAATATTTTTCGGAAAAAGTTTTTCACTCATCAACCAAACAAGGAAAAATAAGTGATAAAACCATTAATTTTTCGGGAAAACATTTTCTAGGAATTTTCTTTCGTACAAAACACACCCTTAGTTCGGTGTGGAGAAACCTTAATTCAAATAAAAACAAGAATGTGAAACCTGCCAAGTCAAGATGTAGACAAGTTAAAATTGTTCGGTGTAACAAGAAGGGAGGGGAGGGGATCTCTATTAAGAAAAAGTGGGGCATGTTATTAATTGAGACATGTGGTATTTTATTTGGGTAAAAAAGTTATAAAAATTAAAAGTCCAAAAATTAAGTCTGTTAGTCGAAAAGGGTATAAGTGAGCCAAATTGGTCACGATATAGGTAGTTTTGATACCAACTTTTAATGAAGGATATAATTGTTCTATATCGAATAATATAAGAATAATTTTGACCCTTTAATTTTCTGTAACTATTTTTAACATGGAACAAAAAACAAATTCTATCAGTTGTTTCAAAAGCATCTAAGCAAGCGAATGTTACAAAGAACACATAGTCGGAAAGGGAACAAACTGATGCAGAAATAATAGATCAAATGAAGTGGTTCTAAATCAAATACATATAGAACTGCAAGACGATTTCAAGTTAAGTATATACAAGTTAAGTCCTCGCAATTTATAAATTTAAAAACCTTTTAAAACCAAACAAAGAGAAGAAATATTTATCGGAAGAAAAAGGAAAGGAGGAAAGAAAGTAACAAAAGGAACTAGATTATAAAGTTCGGGTTGCCCAGTTGGTTTGGAGGGCGGTCATCCATACAGATGACCTGAGATCGGTTCCCCCCTCAATGCATTCTGGGTTGAGCATGTCGCACAGGGTTTGCCTAGTGCGGCTTACATCGATCCCCTGTGTGATTTGCAAGCTCTTACACATGAAGAGGTTTACCCAGTGCGCACAAAGCGCTCACCCAAAGAGCAGAGATTGTAGCGATGACGGATTTCCCTTTTACCAAAAAAAAAAAAAAGTTGATAAATAATTTCACGATTTTGCTGAGCAAACGAATAAGAGAAACACGTGATACTCATGTCACTTGTGTCACTATTGAATCACATAAACTAATGTCCCAAATATTACCCAAAATAGAAAGAAGATTTCATACAAAAAATATCAATTGAGTCAATTTCATTTTTAGGAAAGTTTGAGATATCTAAGTCATGCAATAAGAAAAAGAATGTGATGAAAGTAAAATAGAACCTACTTTGAGAATTGATCCACGATCGTCTCACGACAGAGAACGAGGAAATGATATCTCATATCCATCTATAATTATTAATAGGTGTATAAAAGAATCTACTTTTATCAGTATGATCGCATTTTTAATTATTATATGCCAAATATTTTTAGGAAAATTACCAATTATGTCCATTTATAAGTAGTTTATTACAAAAATTGGTCAATTCATAAAATATTATTAATATTAGCCAATTAGCTTTTTGTAGTCAAAAAAGGGTTAAATTTTTGTTTTCTTTTGAGCGGGTATCATTAGAATAGAATGGGTACATCTTAAAAAGTTTGAATCTCAGTTTTGGGATGATTTGGTGGAGTTTTGAGGTTGTTTGAATTGAAAATCCGAAGTAGAAGATGAACATGAAAAAAATGATATGTGTATCACATATATATCATATCTATCTACAATATATTAAAAACAGGAAATCCTTTAGTTAAAAGTTAGATTACTATTTTACCCGTCTCTTAATAAATGTCTACGAAATTGCCCTTCTCTTAAAAAATCGCTTTTTAAAAAACCAAAAAAAAAAAACTCTGATTAACTCCACGACTGAATTGAACATATTCCCAAAGATTAACGATCATATTCCCAACAGTTGCACCCGTTGATTTGTTATCTTTAAAAGTATAATCTTGTGGTAATTTTCTCACAATATTTCCTCTTCTCTACTAAAGCAACATGTATGGAATCCAAACTCTCGTTCAGCAAATTCTTATGTTTTTCACTTAGTATTCTCCTATTTATAGTTTTTCCCCAATCTCCTTGCTTTACAGATGTTCGTCGCCATCATAATTTCATCCATATATTTTCCTTCATAAATCGTAGCCTATATTTATCTCTCGCGAATTCGACTTGTAAGTCTCTTTGTTTTGTTTACCCCAATATTTTATTATATTTATACCTTAACTATTTTCTCAATCTTTGTTTACAATAATTATTGTGTGCTTTGTTCTATGAAATAATTGTAATTTGAAAATGAGTTTTAATTTCCATCGCTCCATTAATTGTTTACTTTAATTTGAGTTTTTCAATTTACTTTTCTATGTTTCTCAATTCCCTTTCTTAACTGATATTGCTTCATAATTTCTTCTTTAATTTCTGATTTAAATGGTTAGCATGCTAATCCCCAATCAAGGAAACTCTGTTTGTGGTGTGTTCATGGAGAAAAATGGGTTAAAAATCCTTAGCAATGATTATGGTGGGACAAATAGCTAATTATTGGAAGAAATATTTCCGGATGAAGGAGCGGCATAAGAGATCCGCCGGAAATATTTGGGCTTTAAATTTTTATATGTGTTTGGCTAGTTTTAATAAGTTTATGATTAATGGCTAGAGATTGGTAAGCAGTGGCGGACCCACCTGGTGTCAAAGGGGTCCAGTTAAACCCGTTTCATCAAAATATTATACTGTATATATTGATAAATTATATTTAAAAGGGAAAAATTATAGTATAAAATATAGTTTGAACCCGCTTTAGCTCAAACTGCTCACTGTGTAGGTGGTCGAGCGGGTTCAACATTTGTGAAGGATGCTGAGATCGAATGCCATTTTGGGGCGTTTTCCAATTAATTTTTTTAATCCGTACTTGGACTGGTGTGTGTGCAACGTAAGGCCAAAACAATCTTTGTCTCAAATTAAACATCATCTTGCCAGTGGCGGATGTAGCAACCCATAATTTTTGATGCGGAGTAAAATTTATATGTAAAAATTTATTAAAATTATAAAAATAGTAGATATGAACCCATAACTTTAAAAATATAATGGGTTCAATGCTAAAAACTTTAAAAGTTGAACCCATAGAATTTAAATTTTGAATCCGCCTTTGCATCTTGCTCTTCAATATTTGAATGTTCTCTTTTATATACAAATAGCAACTTATTAATAACAAGGAAAACTCTAAAATTATTTAAATATCTTAGTTAATAAATATTTGTTAAATTAGAATAATTTTTGATGTAAAATTTGTTAAACTAAATAGACAAATTTCTTAAAATAGAGATAGATAATCCTTTTTAACCTTCATAAAATATTTTTAGGTTTGTTAAAATTATAGAGTGCCAACTTTAAAATGACTTCATTTTGAGATTGTATTAAAAACAAAAAAGGATAATAAAATGATCAAACCCTACTTGTCATATCCAACACCATTTACTAGATATGTTCGTCTTTGACTGAACCCGCTTACGCAAAATTTTGGGTCTGTCACTGTTGGTAAGTTAGGACTTATTTGAGATATTTCTGTAAAATTTCCATGATTGTGGTTCATACACCTTATAACTAACAATTAATAAAAATATTTTTACGCATAAATAATAGTTTTCTTAATAAAAATACGTATGTCTCAACACCACTTGAAAGTTCAATTTTGATAATAGACCAATACTACTTATGCAAAACTTGATTTACACAATACAAACTTCCATCTGCCATTTTCTTTTAACTTTATCTTTATATTTTATGGAGAAAAAACCAAATAAGGTCAAGTTTGACGCTTGAACGTTGTACACAGCAAGTCGTGTAACAGTTGATTGTAAGGGAAACGCAACACTAAAAAATACTTATAGTGTATGTGTATGGCATAGGTGTGGACGCATCTTTTTCAAATTCCAAGGAAACATACGTGTGAAAACCTACCAAGTCAAGATCTAGTCAAACCTAATGCTCCAAATTTATGCATGTTATACATAAGAATGATAGCTGTCGTCCGAATATACTTGAGCTTATTTTATGCAACAAACAGATTAAAACATTTTATTATTAGCATTCCAGATCGCCACAAATAATGGAAGTATTTTAAATAATAAATAATTTGTAAGAACAGTCATAGCTTTAAAAGAAAAGATGACTATGTACTAATGTGAGTCAAACAGTCAAACATGTACTGCTAATATTGTCAAAATCCTTATCAAATCCAAAGAGAATATAAATCTTGAGTCAATTAGTAAGTGAAACTTGATTTGCGACAGTTGGAAAATTAGATCGATTCAATCTTTCACCAATCCTAAGCTTAGTCTTTAAATTAAAAACCATGTTAGTTTCGATGTAATCTATATCTCTCTCTCTATATATATATACATACTAAAGGAATAAAGTTACCATATATAATTAGTATTGTGGTTAAACCAAGTTGCAAGCTATTAAAAAATCACTTGGCATTCTTAAAATGAGATCTGAGGAGATTTTAAAATAAGAAAATAGAACTTTATATGAAATCCAATTTAATGAAAATCTTAGTTTTTCTTAAATTTAGTTTTGACTCTTATATGGCCATCTTCAATTCAATTTGTTATGGATCTTTAATTGTTTCATATCCGGCTAAGTAGTTTATTTTGTCCCGATAAATCTTATATTTATTAAAGAAATAAAGTTACCATATATAATTAGCATTATGGTTAAGCCAAGTGGCAAGCTATTAAAAAGCCACTTGGCATTTTAAAAGTGAGTTTAGGAGGATATTTTCAAATAAGAAAATATAACTGATATGGAATCCAATTTAATGAAAATCTTAGTTTTTTTAATTTAGTTTTGACCTTATATGGCAATCTTCAATTCAATTTTGTTATGGATCTTTAATTGTTTCATATCCAGCTAAGTAGTTTCTTTTGTCCCATACAAATATGCAAAAAAGGAAAAGTATGAATTTGTAAACATAACTCTCTCTCTCTCTCTCTCTCTCTCTCTCTCTCTCTCTCTCTCTCTCTCTCTCTCTCTCTCTCTCTCTCTCTGATGACCCAAAAGAGTCATCTTTAAATTTAATAATTATTATGTGTTCTAAAACCTAAAAAATACTATTTATCATTCCTCGACTTGCGTGCGCAGTCAGTATAATTTTTCGTAAAGTGTTTATATGAAAAATTGATTAAAATGTGAAATAGAGCTTTAAAACTCAACTGAGTTGACTTTGGTCAATATTTTGAACAAACAAACTCGGATCAGTATTTTGACAGTTCCGGTAGGTCCGTATCGTGATTTGGGACTCGGGCGCATGCCCGAAATTTAATTTGGAGGTCCCTAGCTCAAGTTATAGCCATTTAACGGAAACTGAAAATTTAAAGGCTAAAGATTTTCAAAGTTGACCATGGATTTGACTTTTTGATATCGGGGTCAGATTTCGAGAGTTGGAGTAGGTCCGTAATGTTGATTATGACTTGTGTGCAAAATTTGAGGTCAATCGAACGTGATTTGATAGGTTTCGGCATCAGTTGTAGAAGTTTGAAGATTTAAGTTCATTAAGCTTGAATTGGTGTGCGATTCGTATTTTTTTTGTTGTTTGATGTGGTTAGAGGGCTCGACCAAGTTCGTATGGTGTTTTAGGACTTGATGGTATCTTTGGTTGAGGTCCCAAATGGCTCGGGTGAGTTTTGAACGAGTTCGGGCTTTTCGGCACTCTAATGTTGTTCTGGGGTCTTTGGAAATGCGGACTGCGCATTTTCGGAGTGCTGAGGCAAAGGGGAAGTGCGGACCTCAAGGGAATTGTGCGGACCGCACAATATTGTGTGCGACCGCACTTCAGGAATTTTCAGATTCGCTGGTCCGACTTCGGAAGCTTATATCTTTTGATCTACAAGGAATTTTAAGATGATTCAAAAACAAAAGTTGTAGCACTTCGTGTATAGTTTCCATAAAGGTAAATAAGTCATCATTTGGACATTTGTAGAAAAAGTTATGGTAAAATACTAAAGCCTGGCAGTGCAGTCACTAAGAGTGCAACCGCACAATTTTTTGTGCGACTGCAAAAGTTGGGATGTGCGGCCGCACTTGAAATTTTGCGGACCGCACATTGGAAGTTCAAAGGATGTACTATATAACCGAGGTTTAGGTTATTATTTTATTTTTGGACTTTGGGAGCTCGGTTTGAGATAATTTTTCGCGAATTTTTTAAGAAATTTATCGGGGTAAGTGCTTCTAACTCGGATTTGGTTATTATACATGAATATATCACTGATTTCATCATTTAATTAGTACTTTGAGATGAAAATTTGGAAAAATTTATAGAAACTTCATAAAGTACAAATTGAGGATTTGAAGGTCCAGTTGTGATCAGAATTGGCTAATTTTGGTATGGTTGGACTCGTGAGTGAATGAGTGTTCATATTTTATGACTTTTACCCGATTCCGAGATGTGGGCCCGAGAGACTTTTTGGGGCGATTTTCTAATTTCTTGCCTTAGCTTTGATTTCATTAATTAGATTAGTTTCTTATAGTTATATTTATGATATGTAATTGATTTTGGCTAGATTTGGGCCATTCAGAGTCGGATATTCGTGAAAAAAGTATTGTTACAGATTGATTTAAGCTTGGTTCGAGGTAAGTGGCTTGCCTAACCTTGTGTGGGGGAAATTCCCTTAGGATTTGGTACTGTTTGATATGTGAGCGCCGTGTACGTGAGGTGACGAGTACGTACATGAGCTAATTTTTGTAAAAACCCGATTTTTACTAAGTAATAACCTGTTTTTCCTTCTTAATTGAGTTTTATCAACATGTGTAGTATCCTGCTAGACTAAAATAGCATGCCTACTTGCCTTAATTGTTTATCTGAATTCCGTGCAGCATGTTTAGTGAATTTTTCTATTTTTCCTTTACTTGCACTTAGTCTAATTTGTAAGATTTAGTGTTGTAGTTGTCGAGTTCTATTGTTTGAGCTGCATATTTACTTTGGGACTACGGAACTGTATTCCGGGAGATCCCCATGTCTTGCATATTTACTTTGGGACTATGGAACGGTATTCCGGGAGATCCTCTATCTTGCATATTTACTTTGGGACTACGGAACGGTATTCCAAGAGATCCCCCTGTCTTGCATATTTACTTTGGGACTACGGAACGGTAATACGGGAGATCCTCCTGTCTTGTATATTTACTTTGGGACTACGAAACGGTATTCCGGGAGATCCCCCTGTCTTGCATATTTACTTTGAGACTACGGAACGGTATTCCGGGAAATCCCCCTGTATATTTATGTTTGGGACTACGAGACTGTATCTCCGGAGATCCCCTTTTGCATTTATGTGTACTGAGCTATTACCTTCTATGAATTCTTTCTTGTTAAATTTTAGTCTTTATTTTACTGCGATATTTCATTCTTGCCTTGGTTTATTATTATTTATACCAGTAGGGTCCTGACCTGACCTCGTCACTACTCGACCAAGGTTAGGCTTAGCACTTACTGGGTACCGATTGTGGTGTACTCATGCTACTTTTCTGCACATATTTTCGTGTGCAGATCCAGATGCTCCTTATCAGCCGCACTATCAGTAAGCCGAAACAGCTTTGGAGACTTCAAGGTATATCTGCCGCATCCGCAGACCTCGGAGTTCCCTTCTACTCTTTCCCATGTCCATTATCTTCTGTATTTTTTTTTTGGTTAGACTCTGATGTGTAGAGACACTAGATTTTTCCTTCTGGAGTTTGTGATTCACGATGTTCCGGATTTTAGAATTTTCTGTGTATTTTTGAATAGTTGGTTATTGTACATGCCAAGCAACATGATACCCAGTTATGTTGCTATTTCTACAGTTAGTTGTTAAATTTAAGCTTTCATTTTATTATTCCGCAAATGTTAGGCTTACCTAGTCGAAGAGACTAGGTGCCATCACGACGTCATACGGAGGGAATATTGGATCGTGACAAGTTGGTATCAGAGCTCTAGGTTCATAGGTGTCGTGAGTCACAAGCCGATTTATTAGAGTCTCGCAGATCGGTACAGAGACGTCTATACTTATTCTTGGGAGGCTATGAAACTGTTAGGAAAATGTTCATTTCTTTCAATCCTTATCGTGCGACATTGATTTAGCTTGAAACGTATATCTCATATTCCTTTGCATCCACTCGTGTATGATATTGCACACTCGGTATCAATTGTGTGTCTATGGTTCGTGATGTCACGGATGGACTACGAGGGAGCCAGAGATACTCAAGCATTGCCTCAACATGTGGTTCCGACTAAAGATGCAGACGTATTGAGAGATCACCCAGTGAATCATGTGGGGGTGCGACGGATCTTGGCATATGGTTGATTTATACGAGCTGGGGGGGAGGGGGGTTAATATTGTAGATCATCGGACATTGTGACCTATAACTTCGCGTTGAGTGGGGTAGTCCACTATCAATGAATGGATTGTAGGGTCATGTGCTATATCAGTTTCAGTCTGAAATGTATATATTTGGTAATGAAAGTTTTCAAAATTTACACATGTTTAAGGCCTGAGATGTTGTAGAGGATAAGGTTAGGACTTGCAGTATGTCTTTCTCCTTAATAATCCTATACTTCAGTACCAAAGGAGTTAGAGACACTACTTTAAATTTACAGAAGGTCTACTCAGCGTGGACGTCACGGTTGCGGATTTTGGGGTGCTTCGGAGGAAGTACATTGGTTGACGAGATTCTGGACTATGTGGTTCGTGCCAAGATTTGTCTGTGTGGAGCTCTAATTTTGTGATCGTTCGGTATAAATAGGGGCAATGGTTACCCCAAAGAAGAATCGAAGAGTTTGTTTCCCGAACTCTCCGTAATACGTGGCGCATAGGGTTCGAACAGTTGCGTCAGGTCACTATGACGGTGTCAGAATATGCCATCAGGTTCAATAAGATAGCCCATCATACTCCTACTATGGTTCCTACCGCTAGAGAGCGAGTCCACAGACTCATTAAGGACTCAATTATGATCGCAAAAGTTTGTATGACTCGGGAGCTATCGGCTGATACTTCATTTTCACTAGTGGTACAAATTGCCAATATATTAGAACGTGTTCGGGGTGAACTAAGGAGACCAAGAGGTCTCGAGGTTCTGGAGGATTCAATGGATTCTACTCTGCAAGTATGAATCATTATGGCTTGGCTTGGGCAGTCGGCCAGCCCAGTTCGCACATCAGATTACTCGAGGTGCTCCAGTAAGTTCTTTTAATACACCACTGACATGAGTTTCCTACAATGGTTATTTTAGTTATCTGGCAGAGACTCAGTATGAGTAGCCAAACCCACAAAAGGGTTGTTATGAATGCGGTGATATTAGGCACATCATGAGAAAATTGTCCCAGACTTGGGAGAGACATATTTCATCAAAGCACTCAGGCTACGTGCCCCATTGCAGTTACTACACCACCCACACGACCAGTTAGGGGTGGAGAACAGACGGGTAGAAGGCGTCTTAGAGGTGGAGGCCCAGCCGTTGATATATTTGTTTTATGGTATGGTGGAGGTCGCTACATCAGATAGTGTCGTTACAGGTACGACCTCGATTTAATATAAAAGGAATTATTTCCTTAACTTGATCCGGTTCTT
Organism: Nicotiana tabacum; assembly: GCF_000715075.1. Taxonomy (NCBI): domain Eukaryota; kingdom Viridiplantae; phylum Streptophyta; class Magnoliopsida; order Solanales; family Solanaceae; genus Nicotiana; species Nicotiana tabacum. The sequence continues at coordinate 111,339,589 of NC_134096.1, read as the reverse complement.
AGTATCGAGACGAGTCCTCCTATTGTGCTCCACTTATGAATGAGCTTCGTAATTCTATAATCTACTTATGTGTTTACTCCTGTTGGGAGGTTCTATGGAGATAACTATGCCTATCATTCCATGTTGGACTCTAATAAGAGCTGTGAGGCTAAATGTGGCTTTCTCTGTTACTCATTTCGGTAAGTTTTGATGTAATTTACGGATAATTAATTACAAATTATGAATTATATGCCCTACCAGTGTGGGGTTCATTATGTGTTGTGATTTTATTTAACAGAAATTATTTAAAAGGAGAAAATGGAAAGTTTCGGTTGGCACGATGTGCATATTACTTGTGATTCAGAACTGAGGGCGAGATCCTCGCATTTTAAAATAAATTGATATATTTAAACCGGGCTACGAGCTGTGGTGGAAGTTATATAAGGACGAGATTCTTGTGATAAAAATTCTTGTGTTTAAATTCTCCCTTGTGAAATTAAATTTGTACTATAGTACTAATAGGGAGTCATGCCTGTTAGGCTTATTTGAAAATTTTTATATGAAATTCTCTGTCCATACTTGCCAAATTCGTGTGGCAATATTGAGTTTTAACCTACGAGGTAGGTGCCCGCCCAGGTGGCGTTAAATGTGACTCGTTAATTCGGCTAAATAATTATGAGTTCTTCATGCCTCGCATCTCGTTATCAGCACTCTAAAGGTTTGAAATGATATTTTTGTTAACATGAAGTTAATTGACAATTCTGTAATTGATTATGAACAACTATTAAGACCAGATTGACCCAGAAGGGTGCTACGTTCAGGAGGACAGAAGAGTGTGAGGAGAGCTTTCAAAAGCTCAAGACAACTTTGACTACAACCCCAATATTGGTATTTCGTACAGGTTCAAGGTCTTATGCGGTGTATTGTGATGCATCTAGTATTAGACTTGGTGTAGTATTAATGTAAGATGGTAAAGTGATTGCTTATGCGGCGCGACAGTTAAAAGTCCATGAGAAAAATTATCCTGTTCATGACTTTGAATTGGCAACCATTGTTCATGCGCTGAAGATTTGGAGACACTACCTCTACGACATGACTTGTGAAGTATTCACAGATCATCGTAGTCTATAGTATCTATTCAGACAAAAAAATCTTAATTTGAGGCAGAGAAGATGGTTGGAGTTGGTGAAAGACTATGATATCACCATTTTGTATCACCCTGGAAAGGCCAATGTGGTAGCTGATACTTTGAGTAGAAAGGCTGTGAGTATGGGCAGCCTTGCGTATATTCCAGTTGGTGAGAGGCCGCTAGCTGCAGATTTTTAGACTTTGGCCAATCAGTTTGTGAGGTTGGATGTTTCAGAGCCCAGTCGGGTTCTAGCTTGTACAGTCGCTCGGCCTTATTTATATGAGCATATCAGAGAGCGACAGTAGAATGATCCTAGTTTGCTTGTCTTTAAGGACACGGTGCAGCACGGTGGCACCAAGCAGGTTGTTGTGGGAGATGATGGAGTTTTGCCGATGCAGGCTCGTATATGTGTTCCTAATGTGAATGGGCTTTGTGAATTAATTCTTGAAGAGGCCCACAGTTCCTGGTATTCTATTCATCCGGGTGCCGCAAAAAATGTATCAAGATTTACGACAACATTATTGGTGGAGGAGAATAAAGAAGGATATAGTTGCATATGTAGCTCGATGTCTAAATTGTCAATAAGTCAAGTACGAGCATCAAAGACCTGGTGGTTTGCTTCAGAAGTTAGAAATTTCTTAATGGAAGTAGGAGTGTATCACTATGGATTTTGTTGTTGGGCTTCCACGGACTCAAAGAAAATTCGATGCAGTTTGGGTCATTGCGGACAGGTTGACCAAGTCAGCACATTTTATTCCAGTGGAAATTACCTATTCTTCAGAGCGGTTAGGTGAAATTTATATTCGTGAGATTTTCCGCCTTCACGGTGTACCCGTGTTTATTATTTCAGATCGAGGTACGCAATTTACCTCCCACTTTTGGAGGGTTGTACAACATGAGTTAGGCACGCGGGTTGAATTGAGTATAATATTTCATCCACAAACAGACGGACAGTCACATCGCACTATTCAGATATTGGAAGATGTGCTTCGCACTTGTGTTATAGACTTTGGAGGTTCTTGGGATCAGTTCTTGCCACTTGTGGAGTTTACCTATAATAATAGCTACTAGTCGAGCATTCAGATGGCTCCATATAAGGCATTGTACATAAGAGGCTCTATTGTTGGGTACCGATTTGGTACAGGATGCCTTGGCTAAGGTCAAAATTATTCAAGATCGGCTTCGCACAGCTCAGTCTAGGAAAAAGAGTTATGCCGACCGTAAAGTTTGTGATGTTGCATTCATGGTTAGAGAAGGAGTATTGCTCCAGGTTTCACCTATGAAGGGTGTAATGAGGTTCGGTAAGAAGGGAAAGTTGAGTCCTAGGTATATAGGACCCTTCGAAATTCTTGAAAGGGTGGGCGAAGTAGCCTATAGGTTTGCATTACCACCTAGTTTATCAGCAGTTCATTCGGTGTTCCATGTGTCTATGCTCCAAGAATATCATGGTGATCCGTCCCATGTGTTAGATTTCAGCTCAGTCCAATTGGACAAGGATATGACTTATGAGGAGGAGCCGGTAGCTATTCTAGGCCGACAGGTCCGACAGTTAAGGTCTAAGAGTTATCCTTCAGTTCGGGATCAATGGAGAGATCAACCAATTGAGACAGCTACATAGGAGTTCGTGTCGGGCATGCGGAGTAACTATACACACATTTTTACCAGCTCAGGTACTTTTCTAATTCCGTTCGAGGACGAACGTTTGTTTTAGAGGTGGAGAATGTGATGACCCAAAAGGGTCATCTTTTAATTTAATATTTAATTATGAGTTCTAAGTCCTTTAAAATACTATTTATCATTCATCGGCTTGCGTACGCAGTCCGTATAATTTTTCGTAAAATGTTATATAAAAAATTGATTAAAATATGAAATAGAGCTTTAAAACTCAACTGAGTTGACTTTGGTCAACATTTTGAACAAACAAATCCGGATCAGTGTTTTGACAGTTCCAGTAGGTCTGTATCGTGATTTGGGACTCGGGCGCATGCTCGAAGTTTAATTTGGAGGTCCCTAGCTCAAGTTATGGCTATTTAACGGAAACTGAAAATTTAAAGGCTAAAGATTTTCAAAGTTGACCATGGATTTGACTTTTTGATATCGGGGTCGGATTCTGATTCCGGAAGTTGGAGTAGGTCCGTAATGTTGATTATGACTATTTGCAAAATTTGAGGTCAATCGGACGTGATTTGATAGGTTTCGGTATCAGTTGTAGAAGTTTGAAGATTTAAGTTCATTAAGCTTGAATTATTGTGCGATTCGTGTTTTTTTTGTTTGATGTGGTTAGAGGGCTCGACCAAGTTCGTATGGTATTTTAAGACTTGATGGTATCTTTGGTTGAGGTCCCGAATAGCTCGGGTGAGTTTCGAGGTGAATTTTGAGCGAGTTCGGGCTTTTCGACACTCTAATGTTGTTCTGGGATCTTTGGAAGAGCGAACCGTGTATTTTCGGAGTGCTGAGGCAAAGGGGAAGTGCGGACCTCAAGGGAATTGTGCAGACCGCACAATTTTGTGTGCGGCCGCACTTCAGGCCGCACTTCAGGAATTCTCAGATTCACTGGTCCGACTTCGGAAGCTTATATCTTTTGATCTACAAGGAATTTTGAGATGATTCAAAAACAAAAGTTGTAGCCCTTCGTGTATAGTTTCCAGAAAGGTAAAGAAGTTATCATTTGGACATCTGTAGATAAAGGTATGGCCAAAATACTAAAGTCTGACAGTGCAGTCACCAAGAGTGAGGCCGCACAATTTTTTGTGCGACCGCAGAAGCTGGGATGTACGGCCGCACTTGGAATTTTGCGGACCGCAGATTGGGAGTTTAGAGGATGTACTATATAACCGAGATTTAGGTTATTATTTTATTTTTGGACTTTGGGAGCTCGGTTTGAGACGATTTTTTGTGGGATTTTCAAGAAATTTATCGGGGTAAGTTTTTCTAACTCGGATTTGGTTAATATACATGAATATATAACTAATTTGATCTTTTAATTAGTACTTTGAGATGAAAATTTGGGAAAATTTTTAGAAACTTCATAAAGTACAAATTGAGGATTTGAAGGTCTAGTTGTGATCGGAATTGGCTAATTTTGGTATGGTTGGACTCGTGAGTGAATGGGTGTTCATATTTTATGACTTTTATCTGATTCCGAGACGTGGGCCCGGGGAGACTGTTTGGGACGATTTTCTAATTTCTTGCCTTAGCTTGGATTTCATTAATTAGATTAGTTTCTTATAGGTATATTTAAGATATGTAATTGATTTTGGCTAGATTTGGGCCATTCAGAGTTGGATATTCGTGGAAAAAGTATTGTTACGGATTGATTTGAGCTTGGTTCGAGGTAAGTGGCTTGTCTAACCTTGTGTGAAAAAAATCCCCTTAGGATTTGGTATTGTTTGATATGTGAGCGTCGTGTACGTGAGGTGACGAGTACATACACGAGCTAATTTTTGTAAAAACCCGATTTCTACTAAGTTATACCCTGTTTTTCCTTCTTAATTGAGTCTTATCAACATGTGTAGTATTCTGCTAGACTAAAATAGCATGCCTACTTGCCTTAATTGTTTATCTGAATTCTGTGCAGCATGTTTAGTGGATTTTCCTATTTTTTCTTAACTTGTACTTAGTCTAATTTGTAAGATTTCGTATTGTAGTTGTCGAGTTCTATTGTTTGAGTTGCATATTTACTTTGGGACTAAAGAACGGTATTTCGTGATATCCCCCTGTCTTGTATATTTACTTTGGGACTACGGAACGGTATTCCGGGAGATCCCTCTATCTTGCATATTTACTTTGGGACTACAGAACGGTATTCTGGGAGATCCCCCTGTCTTGTATATTTACTTTGGGACTACGAAACGGTATTCCGGAAGATATTCCTGCACATTTACGTTTGGGACTACGAGACGGTATCTCGGGAGATCCCCTGTTGTATTTCTGTGTACTGAGCTGTTACCTTCTATGAATTCTTTCTTGTTAAATTTTAATCTTTATTTTACTGCGATATTTCATTCTTTCCTTGCTTTAGTATTATTTGTACCAGTAAGATTCTGACCTGACCTCGTCACTACTCGACCGAGGTTAGGCTTGGCACTTACTGGGTACCGATTGTAGTGTACTCATGCTACTCTTCTGCACATATTTTCGTGTACAGATCCAGGTGCTCCATATCAGCCATACTATCAGTGAGCCGGGACATCTTTGGAGACTTTAAGGTATATCTGTCGCGTCCGTAGACCTCGGAGTCTCCTTCTACTCTTTCCCATGTCCATTATCTTCTGTATTTTTCTTTTGTTAGACTCTGATGTGTAGAGACACTAGATTTTTCCTTCTGAAGTTTGTGATTCACGATATTTCGGATTTTGGGATTTTCTGTGTATTTTTAAATAGTTGGTTATTGTACATGCCAAGCGGCATGGTACCCAGTTATGTTACTATTGCTACAATTAGGTATTAAATTTATGTTTTCATTTCATTATTCCGCAAATGTTAAGCTTACGTAGTCGAAGAGACTAGGTACCGTCACGAAGTCATACGGAGGAAATTGGGCCGTGACACTCTCTCTCTCTCTCTCTCTCTCTCTCTCTCTCTCTCTCTCTCTCTCTCTCTCTCCATATATATATATATATATATATATATATATATATATATATATATATATATATATATATATATATATTAAAGGAATAAAGTTATCATATATAATTAGCATTGCGGTTAAGCCAAGTGGCAAGCTATTAAAAAGTCACTTGGCATTCTTAAAGTGAGTTAAGGGGGAGATTTTCAAATAAGAAAATAGAACTTATATGGAATCCAATTTAATAAAAATCTTAGTTTTTCTTAATCTATATCTATATATATTAAAGGAATAAAGTTATCATATATAATTAGCATTGTGGTTAAGCCAAGTGGCAAGCTATTTTTGATTCTTATTTGGCAATCTTCAATTCAATTTGTTATGGATCTTTAATTGTTTCATATCCGGCTAAGTAGTTTCTGTTGTCCCGACAAATCTTATATTTATTAAAAAAATAAAGTTACCATATATAATTAGCATTATGGTTAAGCCAAGTGGCAAGCTATTAAAAAGCCACTTGGCATTTTTAAAGTGAGTTTAGGGGGAGATTTTCAAATAAGAAAATATAACTGATATGGAATCCAATTTAATGGAAATCTTAGATTTTTTAATTTAGTTTTGACCTTATATTAAAATCTTCAATTCAATTTTATTATGGATCTTTAATTGTTTCATATCCAGCTAAGTAGTTTCTTCTGTCCCGACAAACATGCAAAAAAGGAAAAGTATGAATTTATTAAGATAATTAAAAGATGTATCAATTTCCTATAAAGATGCAGATGTCATATAGAATACCATAATTATGGCCAAAAAAAAGAAGAAGAGAAGACAAATCCATCAAAACATTCATGGATATAAAAGCTATAGGAATTATAACAAAAAGGAAGACGAAATAAATAAAACTATATGAACTGTTAAAAAAAAGAGAGTAAATTACTCTTCCACAAAGTAAATAACGAAAATTTAAAATCAAATTAAAACTCAATATTCTATATTGAAAATAAAGGAGAACATAAATTTATGTTTGAAATAACTCCATATGCGTTAAGCTATATGTTTAAGATTTATATAATAATAATAATAATAATAATAATAATAATAATAATAATAATAATAATAATAATAATAATAATAATAATAATAATAATAATAACAACAACAACAACAACAACAACAACAACAACAACAACAACAACAACAACAACAACAACAACAACAACAACAACAACAACAACAACAACAACAACAACAACAACAACAACAACAATAATAATAATAATAATAATAATAATAATAGTAGTAGTAGTAGTAGTTTATATTCTTCTATCTATTTATTTTGTTAAACAAAATCAAACAAAAACTTATCCAAGCATTTGAATTGAAAAAAAAAACCCAAAGACGAAAAAATACCTTGAGATTTTGGTAAAGTATAAGTATGAGCATATGCACTTTTATTTTTTATTTATTATTAAATTAAATACTAGATGAAATAATTATATCAAATTTTATAATAAGGGAAATAATATAGAAAGAGGAGGTGGAGATAGTGTGAGAAAATTTATACTTTGAGTAATGTAAAAAATAAAATAAAGATAATAAATAAATAATACTCAAAAAATATTATTGATAAGTTTAAACATTAATGGAAAATTTTCAAATAAGAAAATATAACTAATATGGAATCCAATTTAATGAAAATCTTAGTTTTTTTTTAAATTTAGTTTTGACCTTATATGGCAATCTTCAATTCAATTTTGTTATGGATCTTTAATTGTTTCATATCCAGCTAAGTAGTTTCTTTTGTCCCGACAAATATGTAAAAAAGGAAAAGTATGAATTTATTAAGATAATTAAAAGATGTATCAATTTCCTAAAAAAATGCAGATGTCATATAGAATACTATAATTATGCCCCCCCAAAAAAGAGAGAAGACAGATCCATCAAAACATTCATGGATATAAAAGCTATAGGAATTATAACAAAAAGGAAGACGAAATAAATAAAGCTATATGAACTGTTAAAAAAAGAGAGTAAATTACTCTTCCACACAGTAAATAACAAAAATTTAAATTAAAATTGAAACTCAATATTCTATATTGAAAATAATGGAGAACATAAATTTACGCTTGAAATAACTCCATATGCGTTAAGCTATATTGTAACGACCCGGCCGGTCGTTTTAAAAATTTAAGTCATATTCGGCTGCATAAGGCCCTGAGCAGCTTTGTATTATGTGTATTGACTTGCGTGCGTGGTTGAATTCAGTTACCGGATGATTCGGAGTGATTTGGGACACTTAGTCCCTAAAACGAAAGGTTACGTCTTAGGATTTTGACCGTAGTTAGAATTGTGTGAAGATGACTCCGGAATGGAGTTCCGGTGGTTCCTCAGCTCTGTTGGGTGATTTTGGACTTAGGAGCGTGTCCGGACGGTGAATTTGAGGTCTGTAGCTGATTTAGGCTTGAAATGGTGAAAGTTGAATTTTCAGATATTTTGACCGGAAGTGGACGTTTTGATATCGGGGTCGGATTCTGATTCCGGAAGTTGGAGTAGGTCCGTAAGATTGAATATGACTTGTGTGCAAAATTTGGGGTCAATCGGATGTGGTTTGGTAGGTTTCGGCATTAGTTGTAGAAATTAAAAGTTTCAAGTTCATCAAGTTTGAATCGGAGGGTGAATTGTGTTTTTACATTGTTTGATGTGATTTGAGACCTCGAGTGAGTCCGTGTTAGATTATGAAACTTGTTGGTCAGCTTGGACGGGGTCCCGAAGGCCCCGGGTGTGTTTCGGACGAGTTTCGAATGTTTTTCATGGTTTTGAACAGGTTAGGTTCTGGTGTTTTCGCACCTGTGACACTTTGGAGCGAAGGTGTGGCTCCGCTTCTGCGTGAGCCTGGTCGCTTCTGCGGTCAAAGTGGCCAGGAGGCTCGCTCTCTTCTGCGGAGGCCAGCACGTATGTGCGGAGGCCGCTTTTGCGGTCCAGCGATCGCATCTGCGAAGAAGCTCGCTTCTGCGGAGCTGCTGGTGCGGCTTTGATTCCGCAGATGCGGATCCAGGCCTGGCTAGCTGAGTTCGCAGATGCGAACGATTTCTCGCAAATGCGAGAGCGCAGATGCGCTTCCTTGTCAGCAAATGCGGAAGTCCTGGGCAGAATCATATAAGTCGAAGGTTTGGCCATTTTCTTCATATTTTGAGTTTTAGACTTCAGTTTTGGGAGCTTCTTTGTGGGTTTTTCAAGCAAATCGATTGGGTAAGTGTTCTTCACCTAGAATTTATTATATTCCATAATTTTATCTTTATTTTTATCATTTAATTTGTGTTTTGAGTTGAGAAAAATGGAGGTTTTTGAAGAAAATTTTCAAAATGAAAAATAATGATTTGAGGGATGAATTGGTATCGGAATTTGATAATTTTAGTATGGTTGAACTCGTATCGGAATGGGTATTTGAGTTTTGTGAAATTTATCGGGTTCCGAGGTGCGGGCCCGGGAGTCAACTTTTGGGTCGATATTTAGATTTTGATAAAGATTGAATCTTTATGATCCAGAATAGTTTCTTATGAGTTTTATTTGTGCTTTGAAGTTATTTTGATTAGATTTGAGCTGTCTGGAGGCCATTTCACAGAGAAGTTCTTTTTTGAGTATCGGTCTGTCTTCTTTGAGGTAAGTATCTTGCTTAACCTTGTGTGGGGGAACTACCCCTTAGGATTTGAGTCTTCTATGTTGATTGTAGTCCGTGTACGTGAGGTGAAGAGTACGTGCTCAGACTTATTTGTTAAAATTGGCCTTTTAGGGTTCCTAGGTCCTTGTATTCATTGAATATGCAGTTGTACTTGTTATGATTACGTTCCTTAATTACTAGTTTCACCTTTACCTGCTTAATTAGAATCAATTGCTTCATGATCCACTCTTACTGTTTACTTGATTCATATGTGCCTTAATTGAAATTGCTATCTGTTCCATTGCCATGTTATCTTTTCCCTAACTGCGTATCTTTATTTGAAGTTGTAGTTGTCCCTTTTTGTAAATGTTCACCCTTAATTAAGGTTATGGTGATTTTCTCGCTGCCCACTTTTATTTGAATTGATTATATCTCTTCCGTAATTGTCCAAACTTAAAAGGAGCTTAGATATCCTATGCCTTAGTGGACTTTCCCTTATTTAGAATTATTTGACTCGCGTTAGTTCTTGTTTTTGAACCGTATATTGTGGGATCATTGTTACATATTATTTTCTTCCCTGTTGAGCTGTTCTTATTACGCCTAGTATTCTTTATTATGGCTATTTCTTGCGATCGAAGGTTTTTGAGTAGATTTACTTGCCGTACCTTATATTATTGTCATTGTTGATGTTATACTTATTGTTGTGATGCACGAGATTTCTGTCGTACCATGCGGTTATTGTTATTGTGATGCACGAGGTTTCTGCCATACCGTGCGGTTGTTGTTATTATGATGCATGAGGTTTCTGCCGTGCGAGTGTTATTGGGTTGCACGAGGTTTCAGTCGTGCTATTGTTACTATTGATATTTGCACATGCGGCGTGACAAGACGGGATATATATATGTGGGTTGCGCATATGGCGAGACAAGGTGGGAACATTATCATGCACGTGTGGCAAGACAAGGCAGGCATTTATTTTACTATTGCACACGTGGCAAGACAAGGTAGGCTATATCAGAGATTGATTTGTGATGGCCTGGGGGCATTCTTGTTGTTGATATTTGTGTAGTGGTACACTTACCTGTGTGAGCTTTATCTTGTGAAGGTTGTGAGAAAACATTCTACGTGCTGTCCATTCTTTTCCCTTATGCTCACTAGCTGGTATGAACTATGTTAGGACACTTGTACAAGCATACATATAGTTAAGCACTCTTATCGGATAAGAGGTCTTCTTGATATTGTTGAGTATAGATGTACACCCTTGCTTACTTGCCTTCTAAGTAAGAATGGCTCTATTTGGCACGCGAGTCGTCAGTGCGGTTATGAGGTGTAATGAGGGCACATGATGCCAAGTGTTAAGGTTCAGGTATTGAAACCTGTGAGTTATGATTTGTCCGAGGTTCGGTACCTCGTGGATTTTATTGAGTGAAACTTGATGTGAAAACGGTCGTTGTGGTTGAGTGATTACTTGTCCTTTCTGTATCTGTGATTTCAGATTTATGTTGTGTTTCCGTTCATCCTTCCGTGTCATTATTTTGGTATTCCGCCGATACTTGTTGTTGTTCTTTCGTATTGCAATTACTGTATTGTTAGACATATCGCGTAGTTTTTTATGTAGATATTATACTCTGTTATTTCTATACTTATACTTTGTTCAGGTTATTTAGTCCAGTAGGTATCTTGACTGTACCTCGTCACTACTCAATTGAGGTTAGTCTTGATACTCGCTTGGTACCGCCGTGATGTATTCATACTACACTTCTGCACATTTTTGTGCAGATCCAAGTATTTCGAAGTCAGTTGATCATGTCGCGTATTGATGATTTATTTGACCAGCTTCAGGGAGCGAGGGTATTCTCCAAAATTGATTTGATATCCGGGTATCACCAGTTAAAAATTCGGGACTCGGATATTCTAAGGACGACATTCAGGACCCGCTATGGTCACTATGAATTTCTCGTGATGTCTTTTGGGCTGACCAATGCCCCAGCAGCATTTCTGCACTTGATGAATAGTGTATTCCAGCCGTATCTTGATTTGTTTGTCATAGTATTTATTGATGATATCCTGGTGTACTCATGTAGCCAGGAGGAACATGCACAACATTTGAGTATTGTACTACAGAGACTGAGTGAGGAGAAACTTTATGCCAAATTCTCCAAGTGTGGGTTCTGGCTTAGTTCAGTGGCATTCTTGGGACACATAGTGTCCAATGAAGGAATTAAGGTGGATCCGAAGAAAATATAGGCATTTCAGAGTTGGCACAGGCCATCTTCAGCTACTGAGATTTAGAGTTTTCTTGGCTTAGCTGGTTATTATCGTCACTTTGTGGAGGACTTCTCGTCTATTGCATTGCCCTTGACTAAATTGACCCAAAAGGGTGCTCCATTCAGGTGGTCGGATGAGTGTGAAGAGAGCTTTTAGAAGCTCAAGATTGCCTTGACCACAGTTCCATTTCTAGTTTTGCCTTCAACTTCAGGATTTTATACCGTGTATTGTGATGCTTCTCGGATTGGTATTGGGTGTGTCTTAATGCAGGAGGGTAGAGTGATTGCTTATGCTTCACGCCAGTTGAATTCATATGAAAATAACTACCATGTCCATGATTTAGAATTGGCAGCCATTGTTCATGCATTGAAGATTTGGAGGCACTATCTCTATGGTGTGTTTTGTGAGATATTTACGGATCATCGAAGTCTTCAGCACTTATTCAAACAGAAGGATCTAAATTTGAGGCAACGGAGATGGTTGGAGCTGCTAAAGGACTATGATATCACTATTTTGTATCATCTTGGGAAGGCCAATGTGGTGGCCGATGCCTTGAGTAGAAAGGCGGTGAGTATGGGTAGCCTTGCATCCATTCCTGTTGGTGAAAAGCCTTTTACAGTTGATGTTTAGACCTTGGCTAATCAGTTCATGAGGTTAGATGTTTCAGAGCCCAGTCGGGTTCTAGCCTGTGTGATTTCACGGTTTTCCTTATATGACCATATCAGAGAGTGCCAGTATGGTGATCCCTATTTGCTTGTCCTGAAGGACACATTTCAGCACGATGATGCCAAAGATGTTACTATTGGAGATGATGGGATGTTGAGGATGCAGGGCCAGATTTGTGTGCCAAATGTAGATGAGCTGCGTGAATTGATTCTTGAAGAAGCCCACAGTTTGCGATATTCCATTTATCCGGGTACCGCAACGATATATCAGGACTTGAGACAGCACTATTGGTGGAGAAAAATGAAGAAAGATATAGTTGGGTTTTTAGCTCGGTGTTTAAATTGCCAACAGGTGAAATACGAGCATCAGAGACCGGGCAGATTGCTTCAGAAACTTGAAATTCTGAAATGGAAGTGGGAGTATATTACCATAGACTTTGTAGTTGGACTCCCATGGACTTTGAGGAAGTTTGATGATGTTTGGGTAATTGTAGATCGGTTAACCAAGTCCGTGCATTTTATTCCAGTTGGTGCTACTTATTCTTCGGAGCGGTTGGATGATATTTATATCTGCGAGATTGTTCGCCTTTACGGTGTGCCAGTGTTCATCATTTCGGATATGGGCACGTAGTTTACATCACAATTTTGGAGAGCAGTGCAGCGAGAGTTAGGCACGCAGGTTCAATTGAGTACAACATTTCACCCTCAGACGGACGGACAATCCGAGCGTACTATTCAGATATTGGAAGATATGCTACGCGTTTGTGTTATAGATTTTGGGGGTTCTTGGGATCAGTTTCTGCCACTGGCAGAGTTTTCCTATAATAATAGCTACCAATCGAGCATTCAGATAGCTCCGTATGAGGCTTTATATGGGAGACTGTTCGGTCTCCGGTGGGTTGGTTTGAGCCGGGTAAGGCTAGACTATTGGGTACTGATTTAGTTCAGGGTGCTTTGGAAAAAGTTAAATTGATTCAGGAACGACTTCGCACAGCATAGTCTAAACAGAAGAGTTATGCCGACCGGAAGGTTCGCGATGTTGCTTACATGGTAGGAGAGAAGGTACTACTCCGAGTTTCGCCTATGAAGGGTGGTATGAGGTTTGGAAAGAAGGGCAAGTTGAGTCCTAGGTATATTGGACCTTTTGAAATACTTAAGAAGATAGGAAGGGAAGCTAATGAACTTGCATTACCACCTAATCTATCAGGAGTTCATCCAGTGTTTCATGTATCTATGCTCCAGAAGTATGTCGGGGATCCATCTCATGTTTTGGATTTCAGCACAGTGCAATTGGATGGTAATTTGACTTATGATGTGGAGCCGGTAGCCATTTTAGACCAGCAGGTTCGAAAGTTGAGATAAAAGAACATAACTTAAGTGAAAGTGCAGTGGAGAGGCCAACAAGTCAGAGAAGCTACTTGGGAGACTGAGCGGGAGATGCAGAGCAAATATCCACATCTATTTGAGGCTCCAGGTATGATTCTAAACCCGATCGAGGACAAATGTTTGTTTAAGAGGGGGAGAATGTAACGACCTGGCCAGTCATTTTGAGTATTACAACCCCGTTTCCCTCATTTACTGCTCATTTTGTGCTTTACAGTTATTATGTGACTTGCGGGAGTATTTGGTTCGGGTCCAGTGAGGTTTTAGAATGAATTGAGACACTTAGTCTCAAGGATGAAAACTTAAGTTGAAAAGGTTGACCATATGTTGACTTATATGTAAACAACTCCGAAATAGAGTTTGGATGATTCCAGTAGCTCTGCATGGTAATTTTGGACTTAGGAGTGGGTCCTAAAAATTATTTGGAAGTCCATAGTTAAATTAGGCTTAAAATGGAGAAAAAAGGAATTTAAGTTGGAAGTTTGACCGGGGAGTTGACTTTTTGATAATGGATTCGAAATCTGATTCTGGAAATTGGAATAGGTCTATTATGTCACTTATGACTTATATGCAAAATTTGAGGTCAATCGGACTTGATTCGATAGGTTTCAGCATCGAATATAGAAGTTGAAAATTCTTAGTTTCATTAAACTTGAATTGGGATATGAATCGTGGTTTTAGCGTTGTTTGATATGAATTGAGGTTTTGACTAAGTTCGTATGATGTTTTAGGACTTGTTGGTGTATTTGGTTGAGGTCCCGGGGGCTTCGGATGAGTTTCGGATGGTTAACGGACTAAATTTTAGACTTGGAAGAAATCTGAAAATTTCTGCCATCTGATGCAATTGCACCTGCGGAATTTGATTCCGTAGGTGCGAGCTCGCAGAAGTGTGTGCTTCATCGAAGAAGCGACCAGGCATGGGTTGAGGCAGAGGTTGCAGAAGTGAGAAGATGGTCCGCAGAAGTGGCGTCGCATCTGCGACTGTGCGGCCACAGAAGCGCAAAGGCCGCAGAAGCGGCTTGCTCATAGCAGAAGCGAGATGGCGACTGCGAAAGCGAAGGGAGGCCACCCTTGGCAAACCACAGAAGTGGTTGGTTTCTCGTATCTACGAGACCGCAGAAGCGGCTAAGTGAGTCGCAGGTGCGGAACCCCTGAACAATATACATTTCGAGGGGGTTCCGAATTTTGCCATTTTTGGACATTTCCAACATAGTTTTTGGGTGATTTTCATAGGGAATTTACGGGAAAACTTGAGATAAGTCACTTATGATCACTGTTAGTCAATAATATTGGATTATCATTGGCAATTTCGACTAGATTACGTATTTTTAAGGTGAAATTAAACGATTTGGGCCTAGGTTTTCAAAATAAGAATTTAAGATTTGGAGGTCGAGTTGATGTCGGAATTTGATAAATTTGGTATGGTTGGGCTCGTGGTTGAATGGGCGTCCATATTTTATAACTTTTGTCGGGTCCCGAGACGTGGGCCCTACGGGCGATGTTTGAGTTAAATTAATTGTGACTACATACGAGGCTTTTAGAGGCAAATTCGTGAGGCAAAGGCATATCGGAATAAAAAATTATGCGATTTTGAGGTAAGTAACATTTCTAAACTTGGTTCTGAGGGTATGAATCCCTGAATTTTGTGTTATATCAATTGTTGGAGGTGACGCACATGCTAGGTGACGAGTGTGTGAGCGTGCACCATAGAAATTGTGACTTAAATAAATTCTGTGGAGTTGTAAAATTAAAAGAATCATGTTATTATCCGAATATTCTCCACGTGTTAGAGAAATTAAGTTGAAACTCGTATTAAAGATCACGTTTAGGCTACGTGCCTATATTTTGGGACCCATAGGGTCGTGTTGTTGTTGAATTTAATTATTTTAAAATGTACATTTCATATAAGTCATGTTCATAAATTATAAGAATATTTATGGGATCGGGGCTGCCCGACTGCAGCAGGCCATATCGGCTTTATATATATTATTATTATATGGATTGGGGCTGCCCGCCTACAGCAGGACATATCGACTTTATATCACGCTTGGGCTGAAGGAGCCCCTCCGGAGTCTGCACACCCCCACAGTGAGCGTAGATAATTTATATTCGGGATGGACTTTCGAGGGCATGGACTTGCCTTACTTATTTATATTTGTGATGAATTTTCCTGGACATGGATTTTGTCCGAATCATTATAATTTGGGGATAAATTTATCCATGGGTTGGATTTGGCCTTATACGGTACTGAGTCACTGACTGTCAGTTGATGTATATATATATAGGATGAAACTTTCCTGGGCTGGATGGGCCATGTACAGTACTGAGTGACCGAGTAATTTGTGATCGTGAGTACACGAGATTTTCCTACTGAGATGTCATATTCCTCATATTATTCAGTATTGATCTATTTTACTTGTACTGAGGTTAACTGTTGAACTTGAAAGCATGCCTACATTTCTGTACTATTATTTCTATACTGGACTGTACCTGCTGAGCTTGTCACTACTTTTAGCCCAGAGGTTAGTCTTGTTACTTATTGAGTTGGTTGCACTCATACTATACTCTGCACCTTGTTTGCAGATCTAGGTGCTTCCAGACACGGCGATTGTTAGATCTCAGAGTATTATCAGTTGGAGACTATCAAGGTAACTGTTTGGCGTCCGCTGACCTTGACTCTCTTCCTTTCAGTTATTGTATTGTTATATATTTTCAGACAGTATTTTTATCAGTCAGACTTTGTTATCATTTAGATGCTCATGTACTCAGTGACACCGGGTTTTGGGAGTATTTTATATCCGTATTTGTCAGGTTTTCTATTGCATTCAAACATTATATTTTCAAACTTAAAAGATATTGTGTTTTATTGAGGTTGTCGACTTGCCTATTATTGAGATAGACACCATCACAACATGCGGATTTTGGGTCATGACATCGACATAATTCTAAGAAACAAATAAAAATAAAAAATTTTATGTAGTAATTTTAATAAAATATTAAAAGTCAACTTTCATACTAAATACAAAAAGGAATGAGAATTTAATTTAATTGCTTATTGACAGTGATACTAAAATATAATTATTATATTTATTAGTAGATTTATAACATATAACAAACGAATTTCTCTATTTAAACTTTGAACTAATTCAACACCACGCATTTAGAAAAAAGAATATGACAATATTCATATTATAGATAAACGCTAAATAAAAAAAATTAAAATATTATAGAACAAAAACTAATGTATAAAGAGAAAATGAAGATAATATAATTTTATCCATACTTTAAATTTATTTGACAAAAATAAGTAAGTAAATAATACTCAAAAATATTATTGAAAAATTTGAACAACGAGAGAATTCTAAGAAATAGTCATACTTGATAAAGTCAAGTTAAATTTTATGAGTAATACATAATTATATCCATTTTATTATATTAATGTGGTAAGTTACTAATAGTTTTATGTCATAATTTGATAATACTAAGTAACAGATAATACAATTTGAATAAGCAAAGAACAAAAAAATATAAATGTTAGAAAAAATATAGAAATATAAGACTTATAAGTAGAATTATGATGAGAAAATTCGTACATATACTCATAAATAGAAATTATAATAAATAAAGAGTCATAAAGGAAGAATATTAAAGAAACAAAGAATTCCAAGCGATAAAGTAAAATGTATATATTAATTAATTTATTTCTAATGGAAATTTTAGTTATTAAATAGAAGAATATAACTCATAATTCCATAGTGAAAAATAATTAAAAAATAAATTAATATTAGAATATTTATACATAAGATAAGAATATTATATAAATAACACAAAATAAAAATTATTAAAAATATTAGTATATTTTTTTAAAACATTAAAAGGCTAATATTTTTATATTTTTGACGAATTTAAAATTTTAATTTAACCAAAAAAAAGATATTAAATAATTTTAATTATTAGTAGAATGCAAAATGAGAAAATTAATCGAATATTACAGTAGAAAAGAATGTATAAAAAGAGAGAGATAAAGATAATATTAGAATATTTATTATTTAAATTAATTAATAAAAATGAGAGGTAAGTAAATAATACTCAAAAAATATATTGTTAAATTTAGACAATAAAGAATTTTAAACAGTAAAAATAATAAAAATATTTTCAGAGTAAGAGATTATATATCTATGTTATATTATAGATAATAATGACAAAATATTAAGCCAATTTATAAGTTAATAAAAAGTTACATTAGTAAATATTTATTAGTAAGTACTTGCTAATTTAATAAAAAATAAAATAAAATAAAATAATTTATTTAATTACCATATAATGTGTATCCTTTAATAATATAAATTTTGTTATATTTTTGTACACTATATTAAAAAATAAAATAGCAACTAAAATTTATTAAAATAATATGATATATCAGATCATAATTTCATAAGATTCTTAAATAAATTATTATAATATTAGTTAATATGATGACGAAATGACCATTTAATTAAAAAACGAAATATCAAAATTGATAGTCATTATTGGCAAAGCATCTGATAGATGAACAAATTAATCGGGATAATTAAACGAAAAGCGAGTCTTAATTCAATGCACGAGTCCATAATAATTTTGGTGTTGAAAACAAAAGATAAGAAAATGACAGAAAGCCATCTGGCCCAGTTTTCCTTTTCAATGATAACTTTACTTTAGCTAAATGGATTTGGTATCATTAAATTAAATTCCCACGTGATCCTTATGCAACACGGGAACTAAAATATTGTTTTCCGATTACTCTAATGCCTTTTTCTTTTGCTTCCACCAAACGTATCGGTATATGCATAATTGGCAATGTGCCCACCACTTATCAACTTGCGATTAAAACATGTTAGGTTAGGTTAATTCATTATCTTTCCGAAACATAACTTACCCTACCTCTCTTTTATATGGAAAAAAAGCCAAAGAAAAAGAAACGAATGGAAAAGAAATAAAGAAAGTGACAGAACTAATAGGATGTCACACTTGCTACTATTTGTCACTTGAAGTGACATTTCATAGGTATTTGGATTGACTTTTAAAATATAGATTAATATTTAATTTTTAGTTTTTGACTTATTTTTATATTTTGTTAAAAATAAATATTTTTAAATATTTTTTATTATTGTCAAACATCACAAAAACTAGAAAAATATTTAAAAATTAATAAACACTTAAAATAAGTCAATTCAAACTTCATAATTTCCCTCTTGTTTAAGCATTCCATTATTTTATGAATTGTTCCTATGTTTTGTAATCTGTTCCATTCATGAAGAATAAGAATAGCTAAATTAAAACACCATTTAGGGCACAGCAGCATGTAGAAAGAATATTCTTTTCTTTTGGGTTTAAACAACAATGCAAGTGAAAAGACAATGTGAACACAATAAGGTCGATATCACAACGAATATGTCAACAGTAGCTCTAATAATGAAGATAAAGACAAGCAATGGCTTAACATGGTAAATTTCTTCAAAACTAGGGGCTATTACCAATCACTCAACTATATATATACTGATCACGGGACCATTCGTTTCACTCCCAACAATTAAGCAAAGCAAACACACAGCGCCTAGCAACTGCAGTAGTCAGTTAACATCAACGTTGCCAGAGAAACCGCCGGCGACCGACTGATCAATAAAACATATCGGAGAATTTCAAATATGGCCGGAGCAAGAAAAGAGATAGTGATGAACGAAGGAAATTACATGATGTCAAGAAGGGTAGAATATGGGAGACCAATTCCAAAGAGAGGACAAGTGAAGGTGACTATAGTGTTGGGATTAGCTCACTCTTTATCTTCTATTTTCTCTATCGGCGGCCGTTCTCAGTCTTGCCGGATAACAACCCATCTCTCCTGAGCGAGTGAAGAAGAGATAGTACCCAGTTTTGGTAAATTTAGAGAGTGTTGGAGGGTATTATTGTCCTTTAATTAATTCATTAGGATCCTGAGCTTGGTCTTTTTTCTATTTGTACATGATTTGTGATTTCACTCATTCCGGCTCCCATTGTATAGTTCTCGAAATTGGAAGTTAATTTTCAATCCTCTTCCTGAGATAAACTATTGAATTTCTGAAATATCGAAACTTCTCAAAGACGCCGATTCCCGTAAAATTGAGCTAATTCCTCATATCGTCACTCTAACTAAGTAAAATTCGATAGTCTATTCACATATTTTATTTTTGTATCAATAAAATTATTCAACGTATAAAACATTTCTGACCCAGTACGATTAAACCCACCTGTTATTATTCAATACCAAAACAAAATTGTTCCCAAAAGAATTTATAAGTAGCATATACTTATGAACTGTTAAATTGTGTGCAAATAAAACAATTTATCAACTAGAAAAAATGATAATTGTGCAAGTGACGGAAGCATTAATTCACAGACATGATCATTTTCGATTAGTGCTGAGTTAGATAATATATGCAGGCAGTTTTACATAAGTAGTAGTATTCTGATAATACTTACTTTGCTGCCACACTGCAGGCAGTTTTACATTTGTCATAAATCCCAAATAGCCACTGGCATACTAATATTATAAACCTCACATCGATCACCAGGTTTCGACAGTATTAAAAGCCATAGCTATGTATGGATAAATGAGTATAGAAATGTTAGGCTAAAGAAAGACATTATGAGTAATGTGTTACTATCTCAAGTTGCAGCACAACTAAAGTTACACATACATTTGGAATAAATAAATACCTTGAACTAAAATTAAAGTATAACCTGCGCTGTTCCAATCCTCGCACCCATAATAAGCCATGTATATGTCGGATAATCAAACTTCTGCCACAGTTTTTCCATATATGCCATTAATTTGACAAGATCAATTTTCCTATGTGAACTAGTACTGCCCTAGCTAGTGACACGATTTTTGCTGCTGAAGTTATATGTAATACAGCCCTAGTTGAGAATAAAAGGGACACATAAGTTAATGGGGCTGTGGTCTCCATTGGCTACAACAACCATGGTTTTGGAACTTCTGCAGTTTAAATTCCATATATACCAAGTGTACTGTGTCCAAAAATTAAAGAGGAAAAGCTAGCCAATATTTCAGTAACCATTTATAGAGTGATACTAACTTTTTCTGGGTCCATTTAGAGCACGTGCAGCATGTGCCATGGAATCCAAATACGCGTGTGTAAAAAAATAAACAGACGAGATACAATAAGAATTTACTAGAAGTATAGAAGTACCAGTAAAAAATTTCTCACATGTGTGCCTCAATTCTTACAGCCCCTTCCTCTTTTAACGCCACGTTTAAAAAATAGAAATGATCTAGGTGTGGGGACAACTTTTTCAAACGAAAATAGACGTGTGATAGCTTAGCAAGTCAAGATCTAGTCATGCGAATGCTCCAAATTTCTGCATATTATTAGTAATTCCCACCGCGGGGGGTGAATAGTCTTAAAAAGGCTGAAACCCCACACACAAAAACAAAAATTCCATTATAGCATATAAAGTAGTATTACTTGTTTTGTCATATTTTTGCACTCTAGCTACTATGAGCTCACTGTATCTGCTTAAGCTTACCTTAAGCAATTAAGTAAATTGCATGTTATTATTAGCATAATAGCATTCCAGATCGCCACTTACTAGTTAAGTGAAAACGAAAATGTGTGTGTTTGTGTGTAAAATTTGAAGAAGATAACTGAGAATGAAAGATTGAATTATGCAATAATAAAAAAAATATTTGCCAATAATGAAAATTTAAGTTGTGAGAATAGAGAAATTTTTAATAGGATCAGTATTTCATCACATTCTGGGTGAATTAAAATAATTTCAGAGAATGACTGATACCATAAAGCATTTTACATTTAAAAAGACAAGATAAATTGATAGTCATAGGAGACAGAGCATCTGATACATTGAACATTTACTGTGCATAATCTTAATTCAATGCACGAGGTCGTAGTGTTAGTTATGGAAATAAAAGATAAGACAATGAAAGAAAGCCGTCTTGGCCCAAATTGATCTTTTAAACAAATAATGTGTGCTTTTGCTAATATTAATCCCCACGTGATTTTTATACCACATGACTATAAAAATATTGCTTTTCAGATAACTTTAGTGGCGTCTTTTCTTTTGCTTCCACCGAACATAATCTTTATGCTTAATTGGCAATGTGCCCTCCACTATATACAGCTTGCACTTAAATAATTTAGTTTTGCTTAAAGACATAACTACCCCTACTTCCTTTTCATTTCCTTTAAAGTAGAAGGAAAAAAAAGCAAAGTACAAATTTCTATATTATGTAAACTTACTTTATACAGTGAAAAGATAACGTGAAAACTGCATGACGACAAGGTCAATATGGTCAAGAATACGTCAAAAGTACTTGATGGCTCTAATAATGGAGGATAAAGATAAGGAATGGCATAAAATGTAAATTTGTTTCAAAACCAGGGCTATTATTAACCTCTTACTTAGATAAATACAGGCCATATACATTCTCCGAGCAAAGCAAACCCAAGCTATTAAGCAACATCCGACAACTCAGTCCCTCCGCCGCCAACATTACCTGAAAAAACCGCCGGCGACCCAGTAGTCAGTACATCACTACCAGTAGAAATACACCGGATAATTTCAATTATGGCTGGAGCAAGAAAAGAGATAATGATGAATGGAGGAAACATGATATCAAGAAGAGTAGAATATGGGCGACCAATTCCAAAGAGAGGGCAAGTGAAGGTGACAATAGTGTTGGGATTAGCTCACTCTTTGTCTTCTATTTTCTCCACCGGTGGCCGTTCTCAGTCTTGCCGGAGAACAACCCATCTCCCCTGAGCGAGTGAAGAGAGAATATCCAGTTTTGGTAAATTTAGGGAGTGTTAGATGGTATTGGTGTCCTTCTAGAGGATCTTAAGCTTGGTCTTTATTTTGTTCTGTACATACTTTTCTGTATTTTTCTAGTTCTGTCCTGTATAATTTTGGAGGTTAGTTTTCAATCATCTTCCAGAGGGCTGAGCTTCCTTTTGTTTTAAAATCCATTCTCCATTGATTAATGATTCATTCTATCAACTTTATTTTAGAGAATAGAGCGAGAACATCATAAACGGCATACTTTTCTGCAACTAATTTGTACATAAGAGAGACCAGAAAGGAATTACAAAGCGACAGGCGAAATTGCATGTTGCCTATTGAACTTGTATCCATTTTTAAAGCCGATAGACTAACTTGCAGCTTTACGATTTGAACACTTACTACTTGATAAATTGGGTATTATAAACGCCTCCACCAACGCGTGCGTGATACTCAACTACGCTGACAAAGATGACATGTCACATTTTAAACCTTTTATTATTTTGACACGTGTATTGAGTATGTCCCATTTTATAAGAATTAATTTATCAAAATTTAAAATTCTTTATCCTACTCTTCTTCTCCCATAAGCATTCTTTCATCACTGTGGGAATACAGCCGAAAAACCTTCAAATTTAATTTGACGACAAAATCTCTTAAAGCTATTGTCATTTAAATGACTTTCTGAAAATCCTCCTTCATTACTTCTCCCCCATAATAGTCTCCTCACTTAGACCACCATATAAAGATTGACAGAAAAATACTAGTGCTTCACTTTTTTA
Source organism: Nicotiana tabacum (assembly GCF_000715075.1). Taxonomy (NCBI): domain Eukaryota; kingdom Viridiplantae; phylum Streptophyta; class Magnoliopsida; order Solanales; family Solanaceae; genus Nicotiana; species Nicotiana tabacum. The sequence continues at coordinate 111,316,323 of NC_134096.1, read as the reverse complement.
ACACCGACAATAAATTAGATCAGAGAATATGAACGACATATTACCGAAAAAAAGAAGTCACCAGAAAAATTGAGTTCCTATCCTTTCTGATTATCCCTTTTTTCCTTCTCAAAATTTTCACTCTTAAAACCGTCCAACGACCAGATCTAAAAAGAAAGATGCTAGACGAAATGCTTTAGCCGATCATTTTCTCCGATAGTATTATCGAAAAAATCCAAATCTCAATTTACACAACAGAGAAATTACCAAAAAGGCAAAAGTGTTTTGAATTTTTTTTCCGAATTCTTGATTTCAAGCCTTTTAACAGAGACCCATGTTACTGAATTCAAGAACTCAAATCACTTTGTGAATTACAAAGTTGAGAACTTTATTAATAAGAGGAAAAAAGAGAAGAAAGTGACAAAAAAAAGAATTATACTAAACAAGTGTCTTTAAATCTTGATTTGATGAGTATCCATTGAATTATTCATATCCTGATGCTGAAACAGAAGTTGGACGAAGGATGGGATGAAAGAGAGAAGAGAGTGAAAGAGGTGTAGCTGGGACCTAAGGGAGGGGTGACGGGAGAAACAAGGGTTCTTTTGCTTTTCAATTAGATTAATTACTGAAATTAACGTTTAATCGGAAGAGGAACATTAACTTCAAGTGTAGTCTGATTATCTATTGAATTCGTGAGAATCAACAGTATTATAGAGTGAACTAAATCAAGAATTAGATTTCGAGTCAATTATCTTGCACCTGTCTAGTCAATTACCCTTATTTCTCTCATTAATATTTCTTCATTGTTCATCTGTTGTCTTTTATGATCAATTGCTAATTGCTTATTTTTAGTAGTTAATTGTAGTTGATAATCATCAAATCAAGTATTAATTTTCCTGGATAGTAATCAACTGAAGATTATTCAAACATTGTTTAAATCCAATCCATGTGGAGACGATAATTAAACTGTACTATCTTTGACTAGCGAACAATAATTTTGTGTTGTATTTTGCGCTCGTCAAATTTTGGCACCATTTTTGGGGATTGACAATCAGTAGTGTTTAAAATAATTTTTAGTACTAATTCAGGAACCAATTTTTACCTTAGTGTATTCACGTCTTCTCACTTGTGTGTAGGATACAAGTTTGATTTCTCTGGTGTATAACTCGATCTTTTTCAAAGGAAGTGATACCCTACGAACCAGAGTTGGAGAAACACATGCGACAACTAAGAAAAGAAAGAGAATTAACAAAAAATTTCTTGGGTCATACTTCGACTCGAGATAACATGGCAAACAAAGAGATTGATGGAGTAGACTTAGCTGCAAGAGAGGCAACAAAACAAGAAGCTGCACGGATAGCAGTTGAAGCAGTCCTCAAAGCTACTGAGGACACTATCGAAGATGGTAGGGTTCGAAGATTCAATCTAAACCGACCCTTGGTTGAAGACTAGTTCGAGAATGCAGCACACATTCCTGGAAGATCATTGAGTGACTATGCTAGACCAGTCTACAATCAAGGACTGTCAAGTGTCAGACCTCCACCCATAACAGCAAACAACTTCGAGTTAAAGCAAGGCTTGCTTCAAACCATCCAAAACAATTGTATCTTCAGAGGGAAGGTGAATGAAAATCCTAACACTCACTTGATGGACTTTGATGAAATCATGAACACCTTCCAATACAATAGAGTATCAGATGATGCGGTCTACTTAAGGGCATTCCCCTTTTCATTGAAAAATGACACGAAGCACTGGCTTTATAGTTTACCCACATGTTCGATCAGGACATGGGAAGATATGACCAAAACATTTCTTGACAAGTACTTCTCAGCTATAAAAATAGGGAAATTCAGAAGGGATATCCATAATTTCTTCCAGAAGGAGACAAAAACAATTTTCGAAACTTGGGAAAGATTCAAGAAGATAGTCAGAAGTGTCAACACAACAGAATTGATTTGTGGATGCAACTCTAGGATTTTTGGGATGGACTGACACCTTCCTCACGACGAACTCTGAATACTGCATGTGGAGGTTCACTAATAAAGAAAACTCCGGAAGAGATTGTTTTAATCCTTGATGAATTATTTGAGGTTGTTAACCAGTGGCCGGTTGAGAGTAATGACAGAAGAAAATCAGTTGGGGTTCACCAGGTGGACTCTACCACATCCATGCAAGCCCAACTAGACACCATGGCGAAAGAGATAAGAAAGCTGACATTGGCCAAAGTACAGAGTGAGCCACAAGCAGCATTTGACTTCTGTGGAATGAGACACCCTACACATGAATGTCAAGCTTTAGTTGAGAAAGTCGACGCTATGGGGAATTATAATAGAGGAAACTACCAAGGTGGGAACAACTATAATGCTATGGGTCAAAGACATCCATGTTTTCATGGAGTTCACTTAGTGGGAGTTTGAATTCATGGCAGCAAAATAATCCTAGACCCCAGGGTCAAGGACCTCCAGGTTTTCAGAACCAGTAGAGGCAGCAATATCACCCATAGTAGTCAAATTAGTCTAGTATGGAAGATCTCATGAAGGCGTTCATCAAGAAAACAGATGAAAAATTTGAGACTCAGGGCACAACCATCTGAAATTTAGAAAGACAAATGAGACATATTGCAAATATATTATCGGAGAGGGCTCTTGTAACTCTACCCCTTGACACTGAAAAAAACCCAAAGGAAACAATCAAAGCTGTATCTCTAAGAAGTGGCAAAACATTGTCTGACCTAGTGATGAAAACTAGACCCAAGGTGTTGAACAAGCAGGCTGAGACATTGGAAAAGCAATAGAGTAAAGAGCAAAAAGGCCAGAACAGTAGGGTACAAAAGGAGATTAAAGAAAGTAGACATATGCCAGCCCTACCATTACCTCAAAAGATCAAGCGGGAAAAACTTGACAAGTATTTTGGGCGGTTCTTGGAGATGCTCAAGCAACTTTTTGTGAACATTCCATTCATAGAGATACTCACTCAGATTATGCTAAATTCTTGAAGAAAATCCTGTCCAGCAAGAGGAAATTAGAGGAGACAACAATGGTCAGGCTGAATGCCCACTGCAATGCCATATTGCAAAATAAAATTCCTCAAAAGTGTGGGGATTCAGGAAGCTTCACCATACCATAGTCGTTGGGGAGCGAGAAATTCGACAAGGCCCTCTGTGATTCTGGTGCTTCCCTAAATGTAATGCCTTTGTCTGTGTTTAGGAAACTGAAAGGTGAGCTTGGAGTGATCAAACCAATATCGGTGTCCCTACAATTGGCTGACCAGACCCCCATTTTGCCTGAGGGAATCATTGAGGACATTCTAGGTACGGGTGGACAAGTTTGTGTTCCCCGTAGACTTTATTGTGGTAGACATGGAGGTGAACAAGGAGGTGCCTCTAATTCTAAGGAGGCCATTTTTATGTACAGGCAGAGCTATCCTTGATATCTACGAGGGGAAGTTTATGCTCAGAGTAGGCAATGAGAAAGTGGTGTTCCAGATAAAGAGGATGATGAAATACCCTAGTGATGAGGCGTCTGCCAACTCATGCTTCAAGCTAGATGTGGTAGGGGAATTGGCTGAAAAATACAAGCTTGAAAAGCTTGTGAGGGATACTCTAGAGAGGTGTATTACTCAGTCTAGAACAATGGAGGATGGAGATCCTGAAATAAAAAAGAGACTGAAGCTCTTGAAACTGAGGATCAAGTGGTGGATCAGGAGGAACTAAAAGAGGAGGCTTCTAAGCCTAGTGTGAAATTGAAAGTCCTCCCTACTCACTTGAAATATGCTTTTTCTTGAAACTAACAATTTTTCTATGATTATTTCTGCTTACTTGACAGGTACACAGGAGCAAAAGCTGGTGGAGCTGCTGAAAAAGTACAAGAAGGCCATTGGCTGGAGTATAACTGATATTCAAGAAATCAGTACAACTATTTGCATGGACAAAATTCAGCTGGAAGAAAATAGCAAGCCAGTGGTGCAGCCCCAATGCAAGTTGAACAAAATTTTGGAGGAGGTAGTGCACAGGGAGATCATTAAATTGTTAGATGCGGGAGTGATTTTACCCATCTATGGTAGCCAATGGATTAGTCCAGTGCAAGTTGTACCTAAGAAAGGGGGCATGGCGGTGGTGAAGAATGAAGATAATGAATTGATCCCAACAAGAACAGTCATTGGGTGGAGAATGTGCATTGATTATAGAAGGTTGAATGATGCAACAAGGAAAGACCACTTCCCACTTTCCTTCATTGATCAGATGCTCGAGAAAGTGGCTAGACATATATGCTATTATTTCTTGGATGGGTACTCAGGCTACAATCAGATACCCATTGCCCCAGAAGATGTTGAGAAGACTACATTCACTTGCCCGTCAGGAATTTTTTCTTACAAGAGGATGCCATTTTGGTTGTGTAATGCACCAACCACTTTTCAGAGGTGCATGATGTCTATATTCTCCGATCTCAACGGGAAGTGTCTAGAGGTATTCATGGATTATTTTACCCTCTTTGGTGATGACTTTGAGGATTGCTTGAAGAATTTAGAGCTTGTGCTTGAACGTTGCGAAGCCACTCACTTGGTTCTTAATTGGGAGAAGTACCACTTCATGGTGAAAGAGGGAATTGTCCTGGGCCACAAAGCGACTGCACATGGTATTGAAGTTGATAGAGCTAAGGTTGATGTAATTGCTAGGCTCCCTCCACCGACTTCTGTGAAGAGCATAAGGAGTTTCTTGGGACATGCTGGGTTCTATAAGAGGTTCATCAAAAACTTTTCCAGCATTACCAAGCTGTTGACTGCATTGCTAGTGAAAGATGTCAAGTTTGTTTTCACTGTGGAGTGATTAAGAGCATTCAAATTGATAAAGGAAAATCTTGTAAGTGCTCCTATTATGGTGACACCTGATTGGAGCCAGCCATTTGAGATAATGTGTGATGCCAGTGATGTAGCTGTGGGGGCAGTTCTGGGGCAAAGATGCCAGTTACGATGTTTACGCCCATCTACTATGCAAGCAGGACATTGAATGATGCTCAAGTCAACTATGCCACTACTGAGAAAGAGTTCTTTGCGATGGTCTTTGATTTCGACAAGTTTAGATCATATCTTGTGGGGAGTAAAATGATTGTACATACTGATCACTCAGCCTTGAAATACCTTTTGAGTAAAAAATAGCCAAGCCACGTCTAACACGATGGGTGTTATTTCTCCAAGAGTTTGACTTGGAGATCAAATATAGGAAGGGAACAGAAAATCAAGTCGAATATCATCTATCTCGACTTGAGAGACCTCCGATTGAAACAGTTGAAATAAGGGAGAGTTCCCTAATGAGCAGATTTTCTCCATTGCTGCGGTCTTCAAAAGTCTGCCTTGGTTTGCCGATGTAGCCAAAAGTTTGGCTAGTGGATGGCTGGCTCGTGACCTCTCTCATTATCAAAGAATGAAGCTTCAAGGTGAGGTAAAAAGTTATTTTTGAAATGACCATTTCTTGTCTAAACTGTGTGCAAATGGTGTGATTCGAAGATGTGTGCCTGAAGGAGAGATGGCAAGCATTCTGTCTCATTGCTATGATGGAGAAGCTGGAGGACACTAAGGTGGAAATTGCACTGCAGCAAAGGTCATGGAAGCCAGTTTCTATTGGCCTACTTTGTACAAAGACGCACGAGCATATGTTGCTACATGTGACAAGTGTCAAAGGACATGTAATATTAGCAAGAGGGATGAAATGCCTCTCAACTCCATTATGTTATGTGAAATTTTTGATGTTTAGGGCATTGACTTCATGGGCCCGTTCCGATCGTTGCATTCTTATGAGTATATCCTAGTATTCGTTGACTACGTCTCTAAATGGGTCGAAGAAATACCTACTAGAAAAAATGATGCTCGGGTGGTGTGTGAGTTCTTACAGAAGAACATCTTCACCCGCTTTGGGATACCTCGAGTGATTATCAGTGACAATGGGTCACACTTTGTGAACAAGCAGTTTGCTGCATTGCTGTCCAAGTATGAGGTCACATTCAAAACATGAACCTCGTGCCATGACCAAATTCGTGGGCAAGTTGAAGTGGCTAACCATGAACTTAAACGAATTCTTGAAAATACGATTAGTGCTTCTCATAAGGATTGGTCTGTAAAGTTGGATGAAGCTCTATGGGCATATAGAACTGCATTCAAAATGACCATAGGGACTTCACCATTCAAACTATTATATGGAAAATCGTGTCATCTACATGTTGAGATAGAACATAAGTCTTATTGGGCAATTAAGATGCTTAATCTTGATATTAGTCTTGCAGGTGAACACAGGTTGGCGCAGATGAATGAATTAGAGGAGTTTAGACTGGACGCGTATGAAAATACGCGAAGTTCCAAGGAAAAGACAAAGAGGTGGCATGATCGTCTGATTAAGCCAAAGGAGTTTCATGAAGGGGACAGAGTCTTACTATACAATAGTAGACTTAGGTTGTTCCCCGAAAAATTCAAGTCAAGATGGGCAGGTCCGAATGTGGTGAAACCTGTCTCGCTGTATGACGCCATTGAGATCCAAAATGAGGAAGGGAATGAAAGCTTTAAGGTGAATGGGCACATGTTGAAATCGTACAATTTTAGAGGATTTGACAAGCAATCCTTTAGCATCGTGATCAAATAAGCCTAAGTGACGGAGTCAAGTTGACGACTATAACTCAGAACTACTTCTAACCATTTTTCTTGCTTTTGTAGAATAGTTAGATAATTGTAGTGTAGGATTATTAGAGTTTAGGAGTTTTGATAATTATTTGAATAGGTATGAGCATGAATTGGACAAAACATAAGTACACAATAGAGTTGGGGTGCAACATGTAGGCTAAAACATGAAAAAATCAGAACTCTAAGAAAAATGGCCTAGCGCGGCGCAGGGTATGTCTGTCAGAATTCAAGTCTCTAAATATCCCCATTACCGCGCCGCATGGGGCGCCGCACCCAACGATGCGGAAGTGCAAATATTTTAGGCCAGTTTAAAAAAAATAGAAAAAGTTAAAAAATATAACGGGCACCCAGGTATACAGGCTCATCCCCCCTCTCCCATATCTCTCATTGTCTCTTCTCAAACTTTCCTCTCTCACTCACCCCCAAATCCCTCATTCTTCTTCTTCTTCAAATTTCTTCCCTTCAAATTCTCCTATCACTTCCATCCATCTTCAAGGTGAGTTCCCCCTCTCATCTCTTATCTTTATTTTAGTATTTAATTGAAGTATTTAGGTAGTTTTAGTTTAGTTTAACCTAATCCTAGGTAGTTGTAGTTTTGCTACAACAAATTTAGTTACTTTGCTTATTATGGCTGAAAATTGTGCTTAACTTGTGGGTTTTCATTGTTCTTATCATTGTGGATGATGTTTTGGTGTATTTTGATGGTGTTGGAATAATTTTATGATGAAGTTTGACGGAGGTGCCTATGGGGCCGAAAATTGGAGGAACTTTTGTGCAAATTTGGAGCACTTTGTGCCATTGTTACATTGTGGTGGTGTTGTGATTGTTGTTGGGTGGTTGATTGATATATTTGTGTAGTGATTTTAGACAAATTGAATTTAAAATTATGAGTTAAATTTGGTGACTACCATGCGTTTGATAAAATGCCCCAATGATATAGAACGTGAAATTGTGGCTGAATTGGAGGATAATTGTTATGAGATAATGTGCTGCTTGATGATAAGTGTAGGGTGGGAGGTCATGTTCTTATGTTGTGAAGCTTTAACGTGTTAGCCCCGAGTGCTAATCGATTGACCACCCCATGCTAATGTGTTTCTAGGTGCTAATTGGGGTGTCTGATTTATGATAAGTACTTGTGTAGTGTTGTATTATAACTTCTTAATTTTGTTAGTGGTAAATTGGTATAACTTCTTAATTTTCTTTTCTTAGTTACTAGTTAACTTCCTAATTTTGTATTTTACACTAGTGTAGTCCATGGTTCTGTTGTTGTTATATTATGTTGGTGGTAGGGTGGGCTGTCGATTACTCGTGGCATACTTTCAATTGGGTAGTCTGAGTCCCCGATATACATTGTACTTGTTAACATGCCAATAACATAAGTGTGGGGTGGTTACCCTGTTTGGTCTTGCTTGTTGTTTTAAGTGTTGTGGCTAATTGTGTTCGTCTTGTGCAGGTATAATGTCTCTTTGTCCTAGTAAACGTGCTAACATAGGTTCCTCCGAGGTTGCCTCTAGTAGCCGTATAGGAGGTAGGCGGGAACCTCCCCCCGCCCCGGTGGAAGAGGAAGTGAAGCACATTAATCCAGATGCGGTTGTAGTACCGGACTGCAAGTATGGCATTCGGGTTGTGCCAACTCATGCTAGGATGTAGTACCGGACCTTTGTTCCGGCGGTGAGCCCCGACCCGGAAGTTAGTATTGATGATGGCAAGCTAGCCAGGAAGTATTCAGGTATTTACAACAACATCAGATACCTGAGTTTTGAAAGCTTGTTCCGTCTCGGTGAGTCGGTGAACATCCTGGCAGTCTGAGGCCAGTTTGGATGCGGTGTATGAGGTGCAGGTGAGAGGCAAGGTGATCCCTTTTTCCTCACAGGTGATAAATCATATTAGGGGGGTTCACAGAGCACTCTCATAAGTTGTTGCAGAGGTTACTACGTCGGCCCCCTATCCTGATATTAGGCGCCAACTGTGTGATGCTAATTCTTCTGCCACGTGGACGCAAGATTCTAATGAGTTCCACAAAGACATAAAAAAGAGCAATTTTCTGTGTCCTGCCATGGTCATTCCCCGGTTGACTAATGCAAAGATCATGCCTATCCAAAACGACATTGATGTCTCCAGGTTGAAGGTGTGTCTCATTTATGCCATCTTGACTCGGATGAAGTTTGATCTGGGCCAAATCATGCCTGAGCACATGGATTGAGTACGACCACTTGGGGCCCGCCACCTGTATTTACCGAGCATGATCACTCAGCTTCTGCGGACGTACCATGTGGAGGAGGAATTCCATTATGATCGGACGATTTCGGTGATGCAGTCTCTTAAGGCCTTTGATGTCACAGCTATGACAGACATCCCCTCGGCTGATGTTGTTCTTGTAGATTAGAGATTTCTTTGTGTTGAGGAGACACTGCAACTGCTATTTACTGATATGCACCTTTGCGCTGCTCGGAGTGAGAATAACTTGGCAGAGCTGCAGGAGGACCACCCCCTCTCCGCGGTCACTCAGCAGTGGTTAGGCTTGGAAGACGGAGCACATATGCCACCGGATGAGGACGTAAACTTTGTTCCCTCCGATGATGAGGAGTACCTGCGCACTTTTGAGGGTGTTGATGAGGAGTAGGCCAAGGGCCTTAGGGAGTTACCTTTTCACTCTTGTTTTTATTGTTTTGCATTGGGGACAATGCAATTTCTTAAGTGTGGGGTGGAGTGCTCCTATTTGTTTGTATTTGTATTGATTTTCTATTTGCCAGTTGGCTTTGTTTGATTTATTTATTGCTTTTTAGACAATATGGTCTGTAAATTATAACTCTGAATTCTATCGGCATGTAATAGTTAGTAATTAATTGATTGGTTTTGACTCTTCCCGATGATGGATTTTGTCGACTGGTTTCTTGAGGGATTTGAAGTCGAACGAGAAAAATACAAAAAATCAAAAAATTTGAAAATCCAAAAATATGTCTTTTATTTTTATTTTATTTTATTTTACTTTCTTAGGTAGTGTAATAATTCTGCTTTGGTTTTTCTTTGTGTCGCAGTTCTTTTCCAAGGGTTTTACTTGAACCAGGTGTAGTTAGTTTTTATTTAGGAATATATACTCTTGAGTCATAGCGCTAATTTGAGGCAATTTTCCTTGACTGCATATGCCTTGAGAGTGGTAAGTGCCTTAGTTATGACGCCTACGCTCAGTTCTTGACTCTTATATTAGTGCCTTAAATTGGTTGATTATGACTTTGCTTAACTGCTTTGATTAGAGAGTCGGGATAGATCCGATCCTAAGTGAGTTATGTGCCAATGTGTGAGTGTGGTTTTTGTTGATATTTTGTGCATGCCCGTTTATGTCTAGAACTTGCCCCGTATAGTTGCAAAGCGAGATAGTAGTCTTGTTCAGTCTAGGAAGTGATATATGCATTTCTTTGTGAGTTAATTATATGTTTGTGACCCGCCTAATTGTTTGGTATCCTAGTTAGCCCTTTTGAGCCTGTAATCCTGTTTTCTTTGGCAACCACACTACAAGCCTGACCCCGTTGTCTCAATTGACTATCTGTTTGAACTGTTAACCTCTCTTGAGCACTTGATATATTTATAATCTTGTTAAAAGCTAAGTGGAGGTATGGTTGAGTTTTTGAATGGAACCATGAAAAGGAGAAAGGTGCACTGCTTGAAAAAATTGTGAGAGCCACTTGTAGGGAATTGAAAGAAAAAAAAGAAGAGAAAATCAGAATCTAGAAAAAGAAAAAATATTGGTGTTTGTATATATTATAAAGAAAATTATTCCTTACTAGGGGTAAATATTGCTTTGTCTACGCTTAAAGAAATTGGGAGCTTGGTGTTAATATGATGTGAAGGCTGGGGTTTGGTTCAATATAAGTGTGGGGTCTGAAATTATGAAATTGTATGTATTAAAGTGTCCAGGGAGGTGTAGCCACTATATCCATATGTATTCTACCTGTCCCGCAGCCTACATTACAACTAAAATAAAGTCCTACTTGATCCTTGACTGAATGAGCTCAATTAGTAGAATATTACACTAGGGGCAGGCCTATGGTACGTCTTCTGTGGCACAAGCATTTTGATTCTGAGAGTGAGTGAATTCTGTCTATCTTGAGTTCCTATTTGTTTGTGAATTTTATTTTGTGTGGAACTACTCTCTATTTTTTTTTGTGTGAGGGCACATGACTTGTGAAAGAAAGATAATGACTTTGACTTCTACATTAGAGTAAGTAAGCAGGTTGTGAAAATATGCGTGGTGCTTTTGAGTCGAGTCTTGAGGCTAGGATGTTATGATATGGTGCTTAGTCTATTTTAAATATTCTTGGCATGATGTGTTAGGAAAATTATTTGATGAAGAGGTCGTCCTTATGTGAAGTGTAGCTTGATTGCTCGAGGACGAGCAATAGTCTAAATGTGGGGTGTTGATGGTAGTCTAGAAACCCGTATTTTAGCCGTAGTATTTCACTCTAATTACTGCATTTTACATGTGTTTGAGCTTAAATGATAGAGAATTACACTTATTACGTGTTTTATGCCTTGCAAGAAATGATCTCGAGCTATTAAGGTAATTTGGAGCTAAATCGAACAAGTTGGAGCTTTGAAGTATGAGTAGAAGCCCAAGAAATTAAGCCGGGATCATGTTCGGGGGTCGAGGACCAAGTCTGGATGTCAAAAGTGGATGAAATAATTTACTCTGAGAAAAAGACATAGCCGCGCCGCATGGGGCACTGCGAGGTGCGGTGCGACAGTGTTAATTGGGTCTGACAGGCATTTTGCATGCTCTATGAATATCTTCACAAGCGAGCCGCATGGCACGGCGTGCCTGTACTAATTTGATAGAGTAATTTCCTGTTTTGGCTAGGAAAGGGTAGTTTTGTCTAGGCTTGTTTCTATATGGTATAAATACACCAAAAACATGATTTTTAGAGGACTTTTGACCTATGAAAGATTGGAGAACCACCCAAGGCAAGAAGACTCAAGAATTCATCAAGATTTTAACCAACGATTGGTGCAATATGGGAGTTTGTATCGAATCATTATCATTAGGGATGGGTGTTCGGTACTTCGGTACGTTATTTATGAATTACAGTTCGGTACTTCGATATATCAATTGTGCATACCAAATACCGTACCAAAGTAGTTCAGTACGATTCGATATTTTTTAATTTGGTTCGGTACGATTCAGTACAATTTCGGTATCGCACCGTCTGTCCGTCCCTATTAATGATACAGTTATAAGTTATAACACTCTCACAGTCCCACTCTATGACATAACACTTAATTTGCACATAACAATGAATGTATCTATTAACGCAAGGTACTGCAGAATAACTAGTTTCTCACTTCTCAGTTTCTGAAGCAATGCAGAAACCATAGAACTACTACTATATGCAGAAGCCAGAAAGTCAGAAACCATATGCAGAAATATGAAGAGGTAAATCATATTATCCTAGAAAACATAGAAAACATAGAACCACTATATGCAGAAACCATAGAAAACATAGAACTACTATATGTAGAAACCATAGAACTCCCACTTAAATAAATAATTTAATGAACAAGACCAATTAAAAATAAATAGAACACTTGGTACTAAAACAAAATCAATTAAGAATAGAACACTTAACCCAATTAGTTTTACCATACAGAAAAACAGAACACTTAAGTCTAAACACAGTCCAAGACTCCAGGTCGACTCCTCTGTTAGACTGTTACAGTGAAACAACAGTGCAAAATACCACAATGCAACAATAATAAGGCAGTCTAATAAAAGCAAAATAACATAGATTGTCTCAATTCACTGAATTCAACTTAAATAAGAATTTTTGGAAGACACTCAAGACAAGCCCTGACGTGTTCCTTAAACCATATGTGCCATCCCTCTTTGGATGAACATTGAAGACTCGACCACAGTGCTTGAACTCTACTTTGCGAACTTCTTCGTTATCTTCTACCACCTCAAAGTGTTCCCAAACAGGTGAGCATGCTTTAGGAGCACGGGGCATGATTGAACTTGAAACTAACAAAACATGAATAAAATCATAAGTTAGAATATAATTTTTTGATGATAAAAGAACAAAACTACAAAAGTATATCACCAAACAAATAGAGTATTTAACTTACCACTCAAGTTGCAACTATACATCAAGAATGCCAGTAGTGCTTCCATTATTTTCCATATCTAAAGATAATTCGACCAAATATGTCATACAAATGAAAAATCATGATATATTATTTTGAACTAAAATACACACAAAATATTAAAGCTTACCAAGTTCGAGTTCCTCAAGATACTTCAAGTCTTCTTCAACACTAATAGGATTCTTCTCTTCTCTAAACCAATCTTGAACACAAATAAGAGCTTGCACACATTTAGGAGTCAATGAACTCCTAAATGAATCAAGAATACGGCCACTGGTGCTAAATGCGCATTTCGATGCCACACTAGAAATTGGAATGGCCAACACATCACGAGCCAACTCCGAAAGAATAGGAAATCTAGGAGCATGTGTTTTCTACCAACTTAAGGTATCAAATTCTTCACTAAAAGGTTCTTGTTCTTCACTAATGTATTTATCCAACTCTGGTTTAGAAACCCCACCTCCATTGTCTTCCTTTTGTTTCTTCAAGTGAAGCTTCGTCCTTATTAATGATGCCGTTATAACACTCCCACTAGATGTATTAGATGTGTTATCAAATGAAGTAGATCTAGATGGATATTGAGGACAAGATCCTGTTGAATAATTTTTTAGATACTCTTGAAACAAAGAATTCATATAAGCATACACCTCACCATTTATTTTCTTCCCTTTTTCCTCCCCAAAGGATTCATCAAGTGCAAGGATAACATGTTCGAACTTGTTACGTGGATCCAAGATAGAAGCAATAAAAATTATTTTATTCATCTTTTCAGGCTCACCCCAATACTTATTGAACTTTTCTTGCATACGCTAAGCCATTTTTCTCAAATGCTCATCCTCACTAATTAAACACATTTTCAAATGACAATAAAGTTTAGATACTGTGATGACCCAAAGGGTGGTCATCTTAAAATTTAATAATTATTTCTGTATTTTGAAACCTCAAATAGCACTATTCATCATTCCTCGACTTGCGTGCACAGTCCGTAAATTTTTTCGGAAAGTTTTTATGTGAAAAATTGATTAAAATGTGAAATAGAGCTTTAAAACTCAATTGGGTTGACTTTGATCAATATTTTGAGCAAAAGAATCCGGATCAGTATTTTGACAGTTCCGGTAGGTCCGTATCATGATTTGGGGCTTGGATGTATGTCCGAAATCAAATTCGGAGGTCCCTAGCTCGAGTTATCGCATGTTTTCAAAATTTTTGAGTTTAAAGGCTAAATGACTTTAAAGAATTGACCAATGTTTGACTTTGTTGATACCAGATCCGTATTTTAGTTTCGGAACCCGGTATAGCTCCATTACTATATTTATGACTTGTTTGCCAAATTTGGTGAGAAACGGAGTTGATTTTACGTGATTCAGACGTCCGGTTGTTAAAATACAAATTCTAAAGTTTTTTTAAAAATTTCATTTGATGTGGAGTACGATTCGTAGTTCTAGGCATTATTTTGGTGTTTTGATCATGTGGGCAAGTTCATATGATGTTTTTGGACTTGTGTACATGTTTGGTTTGGAGCCCTAAGGGCTCGGGTGAATTTCGGATAGCCTGCGGGTGGTTTGGAACTTAGAAAATCTGGTTTTTACTTAGCTCCAACTATCATCTGGTTTCCTTCTTCGCGTTCGCGAAGGCACAACCGCGGACGCGAAGAGTGAACGGGCTGGGTGGGATTTTACCCTACGCAAACACGAAGGGCTGTACGTGAACGCGAAGTAGAGGGGGGATACCCTTCGCGAGCACGATAGTGTATCGCGAACGCGTAGCTTATGGGACCTGGGGGAGGGGAACTGAGTAATACTCTTCGCAAACGAGGAACAGGGCTCGCAAATACGTAGGCTGGTGGGTGAAAGCCTTCGCGAACATGAAGGGTATCTCGCAAACGCGAAGGCCACTTGGGCTGTTGCACATCGCGAACGCGACAGGCCCTTCGCAAATGCGAAGAAGGCCTGATGCCCAATAATTAAAACAGACACAAACGAGATTTTTCCCATTTTTCACAAACCCTCAATTAGAACTCGGTTTAGGGGCGATTTCAAAGGAGTTTATCACGATTTCGAACTGGGTAAGTGTTCTTTATCATATACTTATTATATTTCATAAATCTAAGTCTATATTCATCATTTATTTCGGTTTTATATGGAAGAAATTAGAATTTTTGTAAAACTTTTCAAAAACGAAAATTTAAGATTTGAAGATCTATTTGACATCGAAATTTGGTAATTTTTGTATGGTTGGACTCATCTCGGAACGAGTGTTCGGATTTCATAATTTTTTTCGAGATTCGAGACGTGGGCCTCCTTGTTGAGTTTTGAGATGAATTTTGGATTTTAATCCGGAAAATTAGTAAATTCATATGGAATTAATTCCTACGATTTGTATTGAGTATATTGAATTGTTTATGACTAGATTTGAGGATTTCAGACAGGAATACGCGAGGCAAAGGTTTATTGGATTCTTGAATTTGGTTGCAAAATAAGGTAAGTGTCATGGTTAACCTTGACTTGAGGGAGTGAGACTTATTTGTCTATTTCCTACGTGACTTAATGTGAGGGTACAACGTATATGTGAGGTGACGAGTACTTATGCGTTGTGGTTGTGTCAAAGTATGCGGGTGAAATTTGTTTAT
Source organism: Nicotiana tabacum (assembly GCF_000715075.1). Lineage (NCBI taxonomy): Eukaryota > Viridiplantae > Streptophyta > Magnoliopsida > Solanales > Solanaceae > Nicotiana > Nicotiana tabacum. The sequence continues at coordinate 111,300,914 of NC_134096.1, read as the reverse complement.
CGAGAATAATTGCCTATTTAATTAAGATATTCCTGCTTGAGTTTATTATTGATTATTTGATCATTATTCATGAAATTATTATTCATTTAATTATTGTTGAATATTTTGAAAGGTGAAGTCGGTATTCTGGTACTGAATTGATTGATGAGTGTATATCCCCGCATTTAAATACTCTTCCGAATTTATATTATTATTGTCATGGTAGGGAAGAGTGTAAAAGTACGAAGGGTGATGCCGTGCCATTTTTATTATTTACACTAGCATTGTCATGGTGAGAAAGAGTGCAAAAGCACGAAGGGTGTTGTTGTGCCATTTGTTAGTGTAAAAGTACGAAGGGTGATGCTGTGTCATTTTCAGAGAGTGTAAAAGCACGAAGGGTGATGCCGTGCCAAAAGAGAGTTAAAGCACGAAGGGTGATATCGTGCCAATTATTATTATTTATTTATCAGTTTATGGGAGGAATGAGAGTAAAAGCACGAAGGATGGTGCCGAGCCATTTTCATATTATCAATTGCTCATTTTATTGTTGATGAATTAATTGGCTGTTACGTGACACTCCTCATGCTGAAATTTCTATATCATTCCCCTTCGCATGTTCCCTCCCAAATTTATATTTGTTATTTATTGTGTTATTGTTGCTTCGTATTTGTATATACTTGTACAAGTTATTTACATACGTGTCTTGTCATAGCCTCGTCACTATTTCATCGAGGTTAGGCTCGACACTTACTGAGTACATGGGGTCGGTTGTACTCATACTACACTCTGCACTTTTTGTACAGATTTTGGAGTTGGTCCCCACGGCGTACCATAGACGTGCTCAGATTCTGCTACTCCGAGGAGACTTGAGGTATAACTGCACATCGTTCGCAGTTCTGAAGTCCTCTTCTATCTTATTTTAGCTGTGTATTATCTTTCAAATAGCTTGAATTTTATTCAGACCTTTATTTGTATTATTCTAGTCTCTCGTGCACTTGTGACACCCGATTCGGGGATGTATTTTGATAATTCGGTAATTATGGTCTTCCGCACTTTATTTCAGTAATTGACTTCTATTTAATTTAATTTGCTTAAAAATAGTTAAGATTATTTTAACGTTGGCTTGCCTAGTAAGTGAAATGTTAGGTGCCATCACGGTCCTGAAGGTGGGAATTTCGGGTCGTGACAGTTGGTATCAGATCCCTAGGTTACTTAGGTCTCACGAGTCACGAGTAAGCTTAGTAGAGTCTGAAGGATCGGTACGGAGATGTCTGTACTTATCTTTCAGAGGCTATGAAGTTTACAAACAATATCACTTCTTTCGTAATCTGTTATGCGATCTTATTCTATCATCGATTATTGAACCATTCTATTCTTATTCTCTCGCAGATGGTGAGAACACGTAATACATCTACTGATGGACAGGGACCAGAGCCCCCGGTAGCAACTATGACTAGGGGTAGAGGTCAAGGCTGAGGTCGTGCTAGAGGCCGAGGCAAAGGCAGAGGTAGAGCTCAGTCTAGAGCTCGAGCAGTAGCACCTATTGTAGAACCTCAGGTGGATCTTCAGGAGGAGGTTCTACTTCAGACTGTACCAGTTGGACCAATTTAGGTCCCGGAAGGATTCATAGCTACTCCAATGCTTCAGGACGCCCTTGTCCGTTTGGTGAGCCTTATGGAGGGCGTGGCCCAGAATGGTACATTTCCAGTGGCACCCGCCATCTCACAGGCTGGGGGAGGGGCACAAACTCCCACTACTCCCGCTCCGGAGCAGATGGCTCCCCAGTATCAGGCTCCAGCTGCCCCGCCAGTTGGGGTAGTTCAACCAGTTGTTGCGGCACAGGCCGGTGATAGGGCTGCCATGTCTTCTGAGGCCTTATTAAGAGTGGATAAATTTACTAAGCTCTTTCCAGTTCATTTTAGTGGTACACCTTTTGAGGGCCCACAATATTATCTTGACCGTTGCTATGAGGTGCTGCGGAACATGGGTATAGTTGAGACCAATGGGGTCGATTTTGCTGTATTTCAGATGACGGGTTCTGCTAAGAGGTGGTGGAGAGATTTTATGCTGACCAGACCAGCTGGGTCGCCTACACTGACTTGGGAGCAGTTCTCACGGCTATTTCTAGAGAAGTTTCTCCCTATCACATTGAGAGAGGATTTCCGCAGGCAGTTTGAGGGTCTCCAGTAGGGCAGTATGATTGTTACTCAGTACGAGACCCATTTTGTGGATCTAGCCCATCATGCTCTCTTTTTACTTCCTACCGAGGGAGAGAGAGTGAGGAGGTTTATTGAGGGACTTACTTACCCTATTTGGCTTTAGATGGCCAAGGAGACTGGAAGTGAGATTTCTTTTCAGGGGGCTGCTAATGTTGCTAGGAGGATCGAGATGGTTCTTGCACATGAGAGAGGGCAGGGGTATGATAAGAGGCCTCATCAGTTCGGTGGGTTCAATGGTGCCTCATCTGGAGGCAAGGGTAATTTTGGTAGGGGTCATCCTCCCAGGTCGTTTCATTCAGAGCTCCAGGCATCCTACAGTGCACCACCAGCTCCTATCAGTGCACTTCCGATCCAGAGTTTTCAGGGTGGTTACTCAGGTCGACAGGGATAATTTCAGGGTCAGCAGTCGCAGCAGTCACAACAGTCGAGGTCCTGTTATTCTTGTGGTGATCTGAGGCACATTGCTAGATTCTGCCCAGGTCTCAGGGCAGCATGCAACAGCATGGTTCTCATGCTATGATTCCTGCACCGGTTGCTTCACCGCCTGCTCAGCCAGCTAGAGGTAGGGGTCAAGAAGCTAGAGGTGGAGGTCAGGACGTTAGAGGTGGAGGCCAGCTAGTTAGAGGCCATCCCAGGGACGCAGTTCAGAGTGGTGGGGCCCAACCCCAATTTTATGCTTTTTCAGTTAGGCCTGAGGCCAAATCATCCGATGCCGTGATTACAGGTATCGTTCCAGTTTTCCATAGAGATGCTTAGGTTCTATTTGATCCAGGATATATGTGTCCTCTTATTTTGGTTCATATCTGGTGATCCTCTTATTTTGCTTCATATCTGGTGATGCCTCGTGATTCTCTGAGTGCTCTTGTGTGTGTGTCCACTCCAGTGGGAGATTCTATCGTGGTAGATCATGTCTATCATTCGTGTGTGGTTACTAATGGTAGCCTTGAGACTAGTGTGGATCATCTAATTCTTGATATGGTAGATTTTGATGTCATCTTGGGTATGGATTGACTGTCACCTTATCATGTTATATTGGATTGTCATACCAAGACGATGACCCTAGCCATGCCGGGGTTACCTCAGTTAGAGTGGAAAGGAACTCCTGGTCATTCTACCAGCAGGGTTATTTCTTATATGAAGGCTTGGCGTATGGTCGAGAAAGGGTGTCTAGCCTATTTGGATTATATTTGCAATCCCAGTGCGGATGTTCCTTTTATGGACTCAGTACTAGTTGTTCATGAATTTCCAGAAGTATTTCCTGTAGATTTGCTGGGGATGCCACCCGACAGAGATATTGACTTCTGTATTGATTTAGCTCCAAGCACTCAGCCCATTTCTATCCCACCATACCGTATAGCCCCGCCGGAGTTGAAAGAATTGAAGGAGAAGTTACAAGACTTGCTTGATCAGGGATTCATTAGACCCAGTGTCTCGCCCTGGGGTGCACCAGTATTATTTGTAAAGAAGAAAGATAGTTCTATGAGGATGTGTATAGATTATCAGCAATTGAATATGGCCACTATCAAAAACAGATATCCATTGCCAAGAATTGATGACTTATTCGATCAGCTTCAGGGTGCCAAGGTATTTTCGAAGATTGATTTGAGGTCTGGTTACCGTCAGTTGAAGATTAGGGCATCTGATGTCCCTAAGACAGCTTTTCGGACTCGGTATGGGCATTACGAATTCCTAGTGATGTCATTTGGGCTGACAATTGCCCCAGCAACATTTATGGATTTGATGAATTGGGTGTTCAAGACTTCTTTGGATTCCTTTGTGGTTGTGTTCATTGATGATATCTTGATTTACTCCAGCAGTCGAGAGGAGCATGAGCAGCATCTTCGGAGTGTGCTTCAGACTTTGAAAAATAATCAGTTATACGCCAAATTTTCAAAATGTAAATTTTGGTTAGACTCAGTTGTCTTTTTGGGGCATGTTGTATCGGCAGAAGGTATAAAGGTGGATCCTAAGAAGATTGAGGTTGTTCAGAATTGGCCTAGACCTACTTCAGTTACAGAGATACGGAGTTTCCTGGGTTTGGCAGGTTATTATCGTCGGTTCGTGGAGGAGTTTTCATCTATAGAAAGCCCATTGACCAGACTAACCCAGAAAGGTGTTCCATTCAGTTGGTCAAACGAGTGTGAGTTGAGCTTTCAGAAGCTCAAGACTGATTTGACTACGACGCCAATATTGTTATTACCCACAGGTTCAGGATCTTATACGGTGTATTGTGATGCATCTCGCGTTAGGCTTGGTGCAGTATTGATGCAAGATGGCAGGGTGATTGCATATGCGTTGCGGCAGTTGAAAGTTCACGAGAAGAATTATCCTATTCATGACTTAGAATTGGCAGCCATTGTTCATGCGCTGAAGATTTGGAGGCATTACCTCTACGGTGTCTCGTGTGAGGTATTTACTGATCATCGTAGCCTTCAGTATCTGTTCAAACAAAAAGATCTTACTTTGAGGCAGAGAAGATGGTTGGAGTTGTTGAAAGACTATGATATCACCATTTTATCACCCCGGAAAGGCCAATGTGGTGTCCGATGCTTTGAGTAGAAATGCTGTGAGTATGGGCAGTCTTGCATATATTCCGGTGGGTGAGAGATCGTTAGCAGCAGATGTTTAGACTTTGGCTAATCAGTTCGTGAGGTTAGATGTTTCAGAACCCAGTCGGGTTCTAGCTTGCACAGTCGCTCGGTCTTCTTTATATGAGTGCATCAGAGAGCGACAGTATGATGATCCTCATTTACTTGTCCTTAAGGACATGGTGTGGCACAGTGATGCCAAATAGGTTACTGTGGGGGAAGATGGAGTTCTGCAAATGCATGGTCATATTTGTGTGCCTAATGTTGACGAGCTTCGTGAATTAATTCTTCAAGAGGCACATAGTTCCTGGTATTCTATTCATCCAGGTGCAGCCAAAATGTATCAATATTTACGGAAACATTATTGGTGGAGGAGAATGAAGAAGGATATAGGTGAATATTTAGCTCGGTGTCTAAATTGTCAACAAGTCAAGTACGAGCATCAGAGACCTGATGGTTTGCTTCAGAAGTAAGAAATTCCTTAGTGGAAGTGGGAGCGTATCACTATGGATTTTGTTGTTTGGCTCCCACGGACTCAGAGAAAATTTGACGCAGTTTGGGTCACTGTGGACATGTTGATCAAGTGAGCACATTTCATTCTAGTGGCAGTTACCTATTCTTCAGAGCGGTTAGCTAAAATTTACTTTCGTGAGATTATCCGCCTTCACGGTGTGCCCATGTCTATTATTTCAGATTGAGGTACACAGTTTTCCTCACACTTCTGGAGGGCTGTACATAGTGAGTTAGGCACGCAGGTTGAGTTGAGTACTACATTTCATCTACAGACAGACGGACAGTCAGAGTGCACTATTCAGATATTGGAAGATATGCTTCGCGCCTGTGTTATAGACTTTGGAGGTTCTTGGGATCAGTTCTTGCCACTTGAGGAGGTTGCCTATAATAATAGCTACCAGTTGTCACACCCCTTTTTACCCCTCCAAAAGATATATGTGTTTTATGGATTGTTGTGGGTTAAAGAGTTTTTCCAATTAAAGTGACAAACTTGAGTAGGGATTATTTTATTTACAGAGTCGCCACTTGGAATTGAGTTTTTGGGTGTTCCAAGTCACCTTTTATTTGAATCCCTAGTCAAAGGAAAGTTTGACTCTATTATTATTGGTGTGCGAAAATAAAGCTCGAGTAAGGAATTCTGTTGACCAGGGAGAAGGTGTAAGGCATTTCCCGAATCCCGTGGTTCTAGCACGGTCGCTTTATTAACTATATTTGGCTTATATTATTTTTGGATAAACCGTGTTTTATTGGTTTTCATGTTTTATCTATCCGCTTTTATTGGTTGATTATTCGTAATTAAGGAATTATCTTGAAACGAACCATATGTGTGTATTCATTTGTTTGGTGTCACGCGTACGTGTACACAATTAAGAACACTTTATTATTATTGAGATTGTTTCATCAAAGTTGGGCGGACACATACCTTGCCTTTATTTTTGAAAATCGTAACTATGTCACGCGGACGTATACATAATCACGATAATAGATTTAGTAGCGCCTAAAGCATACTATCGCATTCCATAGTCATTTCTTAAGTTTGAGATAATTGTGAGGCATGATTATGAAATTATTGTGGAAAAATAGTATGATCTTATTGATGAAATTATTTGTCTAATGTCAAATAACACTAAGCAAGGAGTCGGAGATCACTACATTCTAGCAATATTACTGGAGTTATTAATTGGACTAGATTATGAAAATATTGGATCAGCATGTTATCCATTTCTATGGACCCCACATAATTGAATTCCTTCGACCCACATACTTTCAAAACCAAGTATTCTTAAGCCAAAATCTGATTTCAGTCTTGTATCCAGTAACTCAAATGAGCCCAACTTCAAATTAAATCACACGACACACTTCAATTTTACAAGAAAAAGACACTGACCCACCAGTAAAACACCAAACCAATCTTCGTGAATTCTAAACCAAGTCCAGTTACAATGAAACCTTATTCACCTGGTTTATTTAACAAATAACTAGAAACACACAAATGGAATCTAAATCCATAACTATTACCACTAGATTGCAGTTGTAAAGCTAATAAAGAGAAACTAGAATAGCATCACAATAGTTTTTCAAACTAAGAACAAATCAAACCATAAACATATAAGCAGTGCACCAGTAGTGTAAGCTCAACAACATTAAACATCACGCCATGCATGAAATAAATATCAAAAGTAGAAATGGACCTTAAGTGAAGTAATTCCAGATTTGCAATACATAGAGAAACTCTATAAAGTTCCAATAGCAGCTACTACAGCAACACTAGACCCATGATTGAAAACCTTGTTGGAACCACGAACGGATCTACGAACTACGACCTTGGCGGCGACCTCGGACTCGACTGAACGGGAAGACAAAGTTGGACCTTTGCCGCGTTTATTGGTGTATTTCAGAGGGTTAATGGTGCCGCATTTTTTATTTCTTTGGGGCTGGAATTTGCTGGTGTTTGATGCTATTTTATGGCTATATTTGGCTGATTCTTTGAGCTTTATGTGGTGGTGATTTCAGCTATTTTTTCAGATGAATTTTGGGTGTTAAAGGAGCTGATCCGTGGGGGAAAAGTTGCTGCAATTTCGACTATTTTAATGAAGTTTTTGGCTGGATTTACTATGACTGAAACTGCTAGTTTGGATGGTGTTCTTAGGTGGTGTTGGTGACTGGATTTTGGCTGGTTTTTTGGAATGTTTTTGAAGCTGGAATCCGTGACCACCCATGGGGTGTTCATGGATGATCTTTTTATGTAGGAGGAGACATGTGGGGGGAGGGGGGGGATTTTCTGAGTGGGGACAAGCATGGTGACAAGGTAAAGTAGAGTGGGGACAAATTGTGGGGGACAAGTATGGGGGACAAAGAAAAGTGGGGTGGGGACACGCGTGGGATGATGGAAGCAGAAAATATGGAGTGAGAAGTGAGGTATTGGTGAGATGAGTGGGAAAAAATTCAAGCATGGTCAAAAATTAGGTGTTCACAACATTCCCCTCTTTGCTTGGAAACATGAAGAGTTTTCAGGCAAAGAAAAGATGAGCTATATGACTAATTTTTGGCCATACCATTATTCAAAAGGGAAGAGATAAGAGAAAAGAGTGTGACCGAGTCTTAGTTATGGACAACCTACATATCCCAAGTTATAAGAGAATCAAGTCGTGTGTAGCTTAAGAAGAGTGATAGAATGATGAGCTGGAGAGTCGAGCGAGGTTCCTTCGAGGCTCCGGTCTGTGGTTCTGTTATTACATCAAAATCAAAAGAAACTAAACAGACCTATCATCTATGAGTTACAAGATTCCTATTTATAAGTATTCTAAAACTTGGTCTTGAGTCTTGATTGATTATTCATGCAGACTCTGATCTGAACCTTGATGCTTGCTAGCTGCAGGTGCTAGTTCATCTACGACTTCTTCTGAGCAAAATGGGAAATGTAAAGCTCGTAACTTCAGTCATGTCTTGAGCAGTCCATATCTTTTCCATCTGCTTCTTCATTTGGATTCACTTCTTTTCCTTTCTTTTCTTTATTCTGGATTGAGAATTCTTCTTTTGGTCATCTTGAACCTTGTGCCTCGAGGTAAAACCTGCTCAGACACTAAAACAAAAGAACAAACAAAATTTTTCTGCGCCAGTTTTCACTAAGAAAATTTTGTGAGTTATTGTAACAAAATTCTAAACTACTTATTTATTGAAAGCAATAAATAAAAAAAAAATCGGGAATGTTGTATCCTGAAAAGATCATGATGATTTTTGTGTTTTTTTTGGATAGCATTCCTTTATTGTCCCAAAAGAATGTCTCAACTAAGGATTGGTGTACCTTATGTTGGGAAAATGTGGCCAGAGAATGGGATACCCTATATTGGCAATGATATCAGGGAGTGGTGTACCCTGCATTTAAGATCAAATCAACTAGGGAGTGGTGTACCCTATGTTGGAGAACACAGCTAGGGATTGGTGTACCCTATACTGGTAAGCAGATCAGGGATTGGTGCACCCTATACTGGTAAGGAAATGTAATCAGGGGTTGGTACCCTATACTGGTTTACTGAAAAGGAAATATAACTAGGGGTTGGTGCCCTGTATTACTGAAAAGGAAATGTAACCAGGGGTTGGCGCCATGTATTACTGAAAAGAAAATATAATCAGGGGTTGGCGCCCTGTATTACTGAAAAGGAAATGTAATCAGGGGTTGTCGCCCTGTATTACTGAAAAGGAAATATAACCAGGGGTTGGCGCCCTGTATTACTGAAAAGGAAATGTAACCAGGGGTTGGCACCCTGTATTACTGAAAAGGAAATGTAACCAGGGGTTGTCGCCCTGTATTACTGAAAAGGAAATGTAATCGTATTACTGAAAAGGAAATGTAACCAGGGGTTGGCGCCCTGCATTATTGAAAAGGAAATGTAACCAGGGGTTGGCGCCCTGTATTACTGAAAAGGAAATGTAACCAGGGGTTGGCACCCTGTATTACTGAAAAGGAAATGTAACCAGGGGTTGTCGCCCTGTATTACTGAAAGGAAATGTAATCGTATTACTGAAAAGGAAATGTAACCAGGGGTTGGCGCCCTGTATTACTGAAAAGAAAATGTAATTAGGGGTTGGTTCCCTGTATTACTGAAAAGGAAATGTAACCAGGGGTTAGTGCCCTGTATTATTGAAAAGGAAATGTAACTAGGGGTTTGGCGCCCTGTATTACTGAAAAAATGCAGAATCCCCTTGGCGAAAAGGTTCTACCTGGGTTAAGCTACGTAAAACAACCTAAGCAAAGAGTACTTCTACCCGGAACTATGAGCTGGATCCCCCTAGGCGAAAAGGTTCTACCTGGGTTAAGCTACGTAAAACAACCTGAGCAAAGAGTACTTCTACCCAAAAATTATGAGCTGGATCCCCCTAGGCAAAAAGGTTCTACCTGGGTTAAGCTATGAAAAACAAACTGAACAAAGAGTACTTCTACCCGGAAACTATGAGCTGGATCCCCCAGGCAAAAAGGTTCTACCTGGGTTAAGCTACGAAAAACAGCATGGGCGAAGAGTACTTCTACCCGGAACTATGAGCTGAATCCCCCTAGGCGAAAAGGTTCTACCTGGGTTAAGCTACAAAAATAATCTGTAATAGTGATGCATGCTGAAAATAAAAGAAAATAGAGATTTTGCGAAACTCACCTTTGGTGACATTCGTTCTTTAGGAATCTCCATTCTGCACTGCTTTGTTCCTGCTGCAAACAAAGAAAAATTATGAGTTTTAAAAAGTGCTGGTCGGTTTGTGGCCTTGATGTCTTTGTACCCATCTTCTTTTGATGATGATTTCAACCTACTAGATGTTTCCTTAATACCACTTGCATTTCTGGCCCCGGAGAGCCTTTGACTTCACAAACTTTTACATGACGGTTGGTCGCGTGGGACTTAACCTTTTCAACTTTATTTTGCCTTTGTAGCATTTCACTTTCGACTTCTTTCCTCCAAAACTTTCAATTTCAAAGCATTGGGGAACCTTTGGCTTTTCAAACTTTGCCAAATGGTTAGCCACTTGGGACTTAATCTATTCAACTTCATTTTTCCTTGTAGGTGCTTTCTATTTGATTTCCTCCTTACAAGAGTTTTTGATTTCTAAGCATCGGTCGCCATGGCCAGTCGGGGTCGACTTGATGCCCCTGCCGAGTCTGGGTGCCTTTTTTGCATATTAGCTTGTATCATACGAGAGCCCTATAAATATGTCTTGCCATCCCTTCTTTGCCTTAGTTTTTGGAACAGAGTTAGACCGAAATGGATTCAAAGAACAACAAACAATGGAATGGACAATGAATATAGACAAGAGGTATCCCTTTCGGGGAAAGGAAAGGACTTATCTGAAGTACATGCGAACTTAAATGAACATGACATACCTTTTGGACTGGATGCTTGATCTGTGTAAACCGTCCGACTCTTAGAAATTCATCACAACTTTTGTCTCGAAATCGAGAAACCTTGCCCAGGATTATGTCGATGCCAATCGTTGTGAGGATCCTTTTTTCGATCAGTGGCGCCCTTTGTGGGTTTTCACCACTTGACCTCTCTTTTCTCACCATCGCCTTATAGTGCCCTTTGCGAGTTTTCACTAACAAGACTCTCTCATTTTAATTTCTCTGCTTACCATCGCCTTACGGTACCCGTGAGGGTTTTCACCAATAAGACCCTCTCATTTTATTTCTAATTTGATTGCATCAGATCCAAGTAACTGTATCCTCCCATTTTGAACCTCTTTGCTGATTGATCGGAAGGACTTGAAAAGGATTTTGGGTAAAAAGGATTTGGATTGAATTACAACTTTGGAACCTCTCAGGCGAAACCATCACCGAACCATTGTAACACCTGCCCTAGTTTTAACTTTTGGGGGAATGTGGATTTTTATTATGGTGTGACTGAACCCCAGAGCGAGGCTGCCTACGTATCCTTTCGGAATCAAGTCGAACGTAGTTCAAGGAACTTTGTTTTTTATATTTTTCTTTCGCTTTTTTCTTCTGTTTTGTTTTCTTTTCTCTTTCCTTTTCCTTTCCTTTTTTCCTCTTTTTTTCATTTCATTTTCTTTTTGTCTTTTCTTCTTCTCTATTTTTTTTTCATTTTTCATTTAAATGTTTTTTCAATAATAACTTCCAAGTTCCAAAGAGGGTAAAAAAATAAGATCTGGCTCAAAGGGTTTGCAAAGGGTTGAATATTTGGATAGTGAGAAAGAAAACCTTCTTCATCCCAACCGGAAAACATTAATTCTATATAGAGGATCAAGCATAGTACCTTTTGACTGCACTTGCATTGACAGTTGTTTTAGAGACATTTCCTTCGATGTTTCCCAGGTACAACGCTCTCTTTTGGCAATATTCTTATTATAATGTATGGACCTTTCCAATCTGGAGCCAATTTCCCTTAGTTGTTCCGATTCTTTATTTTATTTTGGCAATACTCTTGAATCATTATTTCAAAGTCTGACAGCATTTTAGGATATGGGCATGAAGTCCGCAAGCATGTCATGTCATTAAAATCTGCATTAACAGAACTGAAAGAGAATAACAAAAGTGACAAGATTAAGAAAAGAGACATTCCTGGACAACGAAATATTAATTTCATTTGATTTTTATTTTATTTTTTTGATTTTTTTTCTTTTGAATTTTAAAGATAGAAGGGTTTACATTGGAAAGTAAGACAATAAATTAAAATATTCGGATCACACCCTGGGATAATCCGAACACGAAAAGGATAGCAAGACTGGCTACCGAGACTCCCGTCTGATGGGGGTCTTTCAGGCTTGGCGACTTTTTTTTTTTTTTGCTTTTCTTCTGTCTCGGCAATGGACTTTAGTGCCGGATCAAATTCCTCATCTTCATAGATCATTCTGAATACTGGCCCATTGGTGTGAGTAGGCAGAGTATTATTCATCATATTAGGGGCCTCTTCATCCCTAAGCATTATTGCCTTGAGCTCGATGAGATCTTCCACTGCTCTCTTAAGAGTTCAACAGTCTTCCGTATCATGTCCCACTGCTCTAGAGTGGTATTCACATCTAGCATTAGCCCGGTGCAAGGGGGACTCGGGCCTTGGCCTGTTCGGGGCCACTGGCTGCAGTAGACCTAAACTGATTAGCTTTTGGAACAAGCTCGAGTATGATTCACCAATAGGGGTGAATGTTTTTTTAAGCAACTATACCACTCGACAGCACTTGCCTAGTGGCTAATATATAAATAAAATCCCAAAATGGGTCCAAAGCTTACAAGATGTTTAAACCAAAATAGAAGGCATGGAGCTACTAGCAATTAAAAAGATAGAAAGGCTAAAATCTAATGAACTAGCTATTGCAACATAATAAGTTGAATGCTTCCTTCTCCTATCAGTGCATGTGAATCCAATTGTCATAGATAAATACCAAGCAGCACCTATTAAGGTCTCACCAGGCACCAGGGTATACTGTCCATAGGCTAAAATGAATTCCAAACATCTCCACCACAGAGTTGAAGCCAGCATAGTCTTCCAAGTGTAGCTACTATATGATCTCCATATGCAGTGGACTGATTTTGTCCAAGTATTAATCATGTGCTGACTCATCAAAATTAATGTGTAGAAGAGGAGCCTGGCTTTAGGCAGGCTTTGCAGGGCAAATGCCAGGCTTGAACTGGCTTTAGGCAGGCTTTGCAAGGCAAAAGCCAGGCTTGAGCTGGCTTTAGGCAGGCTTTGCAAGGCAAAAGCCAGGCTTGAGCTGGCTTTAGGAAGGCTTTGCAAGGCAAAATCTAGGCATGAGCTGGCTTTAGGCCGGCTTTTCAAGGCAAAAGCCAGGAATGAGCTGGCTTTAAGCAGGATTTGCAAGGCAAAGGCCAGGCTTTGAAACTGTGCCTTTTTGTGATCTTGTAAGCTCAGATCCTTCCCTACTAGAACCTTTAATGTAGACATCATTCTAAACATTGCTAAACCATCCTCAGATTGAGCATGAAAGCATGATAATACCACTGAGAAATGATTCAACAATCTCCAGAAATACCATATGATGAGTTCAACATTTTCCTTAGCATTTGGACATATCAGAAGTAGGATAAATTGTACCATCCTACACCTGCTTATCGCATTTTTTCTATACACTATCGAAGCACCCCTAGAATGAGCATGAGACCATACTAATACCATTGGAAAGTACCTTAATAGCATACTGAATGAGACAAAAAAACATGTAGGTTTGTGCAGAGTCCAATCCTGTGAAGCCATCGGTCTGGGGTTCTTCTCTTTGCTATCCTAACCCTAAGGTTAGGTGATTGATATTTGTATAGATTGATCAACCTCCTCCCTGCACTAGGAAATTCAGAGAATGAATGAAACTCAGATGTACCTGCAAAAGAAAACACAATGTTAGCTATAAAGTCTGCCACTGAGTTGCCTTCTCTGAACACATGTTGAAAGATCATATTGAAGTTGTCCTTCATCTCTATAATTTTCTTCACATCCTGTGCAATTACCCAAGGAGGATCCCATTCCCCTTCTATCACCTTCTTCATCACCAATGAATCAGTCTCCAATATGAGAGGGTGAAGATCATGCTCCACACAGTATTCCAACCCTTGAAGAATAGCCTTAGCTTCAGCTACCACATTAGTTGTCACTCCCAGGTCTACTGCCCTAGCATACACCACATCACCTTCATCATCCCTCACACAAAAGCCTAGGGAGCTAGGTCCAGGATTGCCCTTTGAGGCTCCATCAGTATTACATTTGTACAAACCATGAAAAGGAAGCTGCTATGTTAATCTTGTAGTAATAAATATAGGTTTATATGCTTCAAAGTATTGAATCATGTCTGGCCATAACAATGGAATATTAGGCATCCAAGCATACCTCACCCTTGCCAGTTGATTCAATGTCCTATTTATCTCATGAATCACCCTATTTGTGGACACTGAACCCCCATGTTTACCTGTATTTCTTCTCTTCCAAAGCTCTCAAGTGATGATAGTTGGTACTGCTTGAAATAGTGGCTTTAATTTTGGACAACACTGAGCATACCACCAATGCCTTATAATCTGCTTCAATTGAATCAATTGTACAGTAATTCCAGCAGCCCCCATGAACAAGTTCCATACCTTAGATGCAGTAGGACTTGTGATAAATATATGCTTAATAGATTCCTCTTGGGGCTGCTGACAACATCAACACCTAGACATCACCATTTGCCCTTGCCTCCTCCACATGTCATCAGTGGCTATTTTCTGCCTCCACAATCTCCACAAGAAGAAGGATATCTTGAATGGCAAACCTTTAATCCACATTAACTTAAATTCCTGATTAGGATCAGTCCTATGCCTTAATATTTGCCAGGCACTGCTAACACTGAACTTGCCTGAAGGAGTTGGCATCCAGTATGGCCTATCCCAATATCCCTCACTTCCTTCACAATGCACATTTAGCCTTATATGTTCAGCAATTTCCTCATTGAAAGTTTGATCTAGCAACTGATCATCCCTTGCTTCCCCTTGCCGCAATTCTGCCACCTACTGAAGATCTTCATTGATTGGAAAGTCTTCAGGTAATACGTGATAAAGTGCACCCAATCCAGTCCAATTTTCGTGCCAAATATTAGTGGTTCCACTCTTCAATTCCCATATGATCTCATGTTCTACTTCTTCCATAGCATTCAACATTTATCTCCAAACATGAGACCCTCCCCTAAAATTCACCACTGTTGGTAGCTCCTTCTTGCAATACTTATTCCACAAGAAATTAGACCACAAAGATTTTGTGGTCCTAAACCTCCACCATAGTTTAGCAAACAGTGCCCTTGAGACATCATGTATGGACCTAAAACCTAGGCCCCCTTCCTCTTTAGGAAGGCATAGATTTTTCCATGAAGCCTAGTGTCTGCTTCTCCCTTCTTCCTTTGTGCTCCAAAAGAACCTAGCAAAAGTCTTATGTAGATGCTCCAGGATGTTGTTTGGTGGATCAAGGACTGATAACATATGAACTGGCATACTTTGCAACACATTAGAGATAAGTGTTGCCTTTCCTCCAAATGACAACAGCTTTTCTTTCCATGAATGCAATTTAGCCTTCACCTTCTTGATAAGATCCTCATAATAGTCCTTCCTCCTTCTAGTGTAAAAAATAGGACACCCTAGATATATGAAGGGGAATTTACCTCTTGCAAATCCTGTAATAGCTCCAACTGCCTGAAACAATCCATTAGCAACCTTTGAATGCATGTAGTATGAACTCTTATCTTTGTTGATCATCTGACCTGATATCTTCTCATAGTTCCCCAACACTGCCATAATCTTACTCAAGGAGGGAGGATGAGCAGATGACTTGTCTTCAAAGAGCTTATTCAAAGACCTGGAAAGTACCTCAGCTGACAGAATGAATAATGCTGGAGATAGGGGATCCCCTTGTTTCACACCCCTTGTAGACTTAAAAAACCCTGAGGACTGCCCATTCACCAATACTGAGTGCCAGTTATTTGACAATAAGTTCCACACCATGTTGATGAAATGCTCATAAAATCCCATCTTCCTTAGCACATGCAATAAGTACTTCCATGAAACCCTATCATAGGCCTTAGCCATATCAAGCTTGATCACCATATTAGTTGTCTTTCCCTTTAACCTTATGTCAGTGACAATTTCTTGAGTAAATAAGATGTTCTCAAATATACTCCTACCCTTTACAAATCCGGATTGATTAGGAGATATTAGAGATGGCAGAAAACTCTCAACTGTAGGTTTCTCGGGCAACAACACTAGATTGGTGTGAGTGATGGATTTAGGCAATGCAGCTTATCCATAGAAGTGTAGCACCATGTTGTGAATATCAGCACCTATAACATCCCAGCATGTTTGATAAAACAGTCCAGTGAATCCATAAGGACCAGTAGCACTCTCCCTACTAAGCTCAAAAACTGCTGCCCTTACTTCTTCAATTGTTGGCAATCTGCTAAGTTCTAAATTTTGATCCATAGTGACCATTGAAGGTACATTATTGAGCAAGGAAAATTCAGAAGCATCACCTTCATTTTCGAACTATTTTTGATAGAAGTCCACTGCTACTGTAGCCAATTGCTCCTGGTCTTCCATCCATACCCACTGTCACTTTTGATCCTCTTCAATTACAATTTCTTTCTTTTGCCATTGACATGATTGTGAAAGAAACTTGTATTCCTATCTCCTTCAGCAAACCAATTCATCCCAGCTTTTTGCTTCCAATACTGCTCCTCAATACTCAAGTATTTCTTCAATTCAGATTGAGCCTTTTGAAGCACAATCCTATTCTCAGTTGTAGGCTCTTCTTCAAACAACATCTCCTTCACCCTAACAATGTCCTCCAAAATAGCCAATTGCTTGAAGATATCACCAAATATTTCCCTACTCCATTTTGAAAGTGCTGCCTTCACCCTCTTGATATTCTGCTTGAACATAAAAAACAAATCCCCTATGAAATCAGCTTCCCAATTCTGCCTCACCACATCCATGAATGTATCATGCTTTGTCCAAAAGTTCAAGAACCTGAAAGGCTTAACAAAATTGGTTGTCTTCTCCCCACATGTTTTTAGTAATGGTGCATGATCTGATCCAGTTCTGATTAGATGCTCAACTTCAATAGTTGGCAACATGTTATGAAATGGAAAATTCACAAAACTCCTATCCAATCTCTTGAATATACACTCAGCATTGGATCTCCCATTCCACCATGTAAATGGACTTCCTTTGTACCCTTGCTCAAACAAACCACAAGAGTTTACACAAAATGCAAAATTCTCATATTCAGGAGGGTGTACTGGAAGTCCCCCTATTTTCTTATCTTCATGCAATACCACATTGAAATCCCCTCCTACCAACCATGGTAATTCCATATCACTTGCTAATAAATACAAGTGATCCCATAATTCCAACCTCTCCATTGCTGAACATTTTGCATAAACAAATGTCATCATCATGTGCTGCCCCAGGTCATGGTGAAACACTCTCACAGTCACCTGCTACTCAGTATCCTCCACTAATTCCCATTCCACCACTGCATCGAAGAACAACCATATTTGCCCATTAATATTTGCATAAGCAGTCTCCATATTCAACCTCCTTCTATATCTATCAATGAGTCCCTTCTTTTGAAAAGGCTCCATCAATGCAACTACACAAAAATTATACTCCCTATTCATGTTGATCACCCTAGGAAAGGCCTGTTGTGTATTCACAGACCTTATGTTCCATATTAATGTTTTGATCATCATCATTTAGATAGAGGTGAATTGATTCTTTCCGGGGAGGCATTTGTTTTTTGAATTTGTTTTTTCATATCTTGATTTCTTTTTCTTTCTCTTTTTGTTGTTTTTCGCTCTTTGTTTTTCTCTGTTATTTGTTTTCACTCTTTTCTTTATTTTTCACTCAATTTTGTTTTTGGTTTATTTTTTCACCCAATTTGTTTATGGTTATGATCGAATCCGATTGGGATTGCCTACGTATCATGACGCCGCATGAATCAGATAATTACGTAGTTCAGGAATAAAGTAAATAAACTTACTTTTTTTTCCCTTTATTTGTTTTCATTTACAAACTGACCACAAAAGCTCCTAACAAGGAAATTATTTTTGAATTTTGATTTTTTTGGGGGGAATTTTTGAAAGGAAGATTCTTTAAGAATAAAGAAAATATTCTTGGATTTTGATATTTTTATATATTGTTTTATAATTTTATATTTTTTTGGGAATTTTCGAAAGAATGACTTCTAAAGAAGAAAGAAAATATTTTTTATTTGATTTTTTTTTTTGAATGAAAGACTTCGGAAAAGAAGAAAAATATTTTTGGATTTGATTTTCTTTTTGAATTTTCTAAGGAAAGGATTCTAAGAAAGAATTAAGGAAAGGGAAAATATTTTTGGATTTTATTTTATTGAAAATTGGGGCCGGAACCAATGAGGTTTGCCTTTGTAACTCACATCCAGTGAAAATCAGACCCGCGTAGTTCGGTCAAATCAGGAATAAAGTAAAATAAACTAACTATTTTTGTTTTACTCATATACAAATAATCCCATAAAAGCTGCTAACAAGGAAAATATTTCGGATTTTTTTTTTTTTTAGAATTTTATTTTTTTGTTGAAAGAAAACTTCTAAAAAAAGTTTTTTTTTATTTTACTTTTCTTTTTTTAATCTTCGAAAAAAATACTTTTTAAAAAAAGAACGAAAATATTTTTTTTTTTTTTTGTAAATTTAAAAAGACAGAAAATACTTTTTTGGATTTTTTTTGAATTTTGGGAGAAATACTTTTTTTTTTAAAAAAGGAAGAATATATTTTTGGAATTTTGGATTTGACTTACCAAAGAAAGACTTCTAAAGAAGGAATTAAAGAAAAATATATTTTTAAATTTTTGAAAATTTTGGGCCTAAACCGATGAGGTTTGCCTACGTATCTCACATCTTGTGAGAATCAGACCCGCGTTGTTCGGTCAAATCAGGAATAAAGTAAAATAAACTAACTCTTTTTTTTAGCCATATACAAATAATCCCATAAAAGCTGCTAACAAGGAAAATATTTCGATTTTTTTTTGTTTTTTGGAATTTTGTTATTTTGTTGAAAGAAAACTTCTAAAGACAGATTTTTTTATTTTACTTTTCTTTTGTTTTTGGAATCTTCGAAAAACATACTTTTTAAAAAAAAGAACGAAAATATTTTGGATTTTCAATTTTTTTTCTAAATTTAAAAAGACAGAAAATATTTTTTTGTATTTTGATTTTTTTTTGAATTTTGGGAGAAAGACTTTTTTTTTAAAAAAAAGGAAGAATATATTTTTTTAATTTTGGATTTGACTTACCAAAGAAAGACTTCTAAAGAAAGAATTAAAGAAAAATATTTTTTTGGATTTTTGAAAATTGGGGGACGGAATCGATGAGGTTTGCCTACGTATCTCATATACGGTGAGAATCAGATCCGCGTAGTTCGGTTAAAATAAAAATAATTTTGAAAATTATGATTTTACACATTAGAACCCTTCAAAACTTTTTTTTTCTTTAAAAAAAAATGGAAACTTTATTAAAACGTGGAGGAAATTTTCTCTTTCTCTCTCCTATGTTTAACCAATCTATCCTAAAGTCGGTCAACATTTGAGTAAAGCCTACCAAGTAATATTACATATAGCATAGAAAAATGAACATGCTGGTTTGAAAAATTGGTACATGTCCTAGACGGGCCCGACCCCTATGTCGAGTCCCGCTAAATCCAATGCACATGATGCAAATAAAGCGTAGCATACTAGGGATATTCATTGCTTGTGGCTTGTTCTTCTAAGTTTCAAATCCTAAAGGAGATGGTATCTAGATCTGGCTTACCTGGGCGGATAACCCGAATCGAGGAGCGTCAAGCGTCACCAGTAGTAGAACAACACTGGCTAGCTAACGACTCTCCCGACTAAACATGTGTGACTAAATCATTCACCAGAAGCTGGTAGGCTAACTGCTTTATCTCAAGACAGAAATTTTATGATGCTGGTAGGCAAACACAACATAACTAACTATCAGAAGACTCAGAGGGGTGCGAAAGAGGATAGAATTTATATATAGAGTTCAATAATATTAAAGCGTTAAAAAGTGGACAAGTAGCACATTAGGCCCAAATAAATTACAATATATACAAAAAATAATAATGCCAAAAAAATTAATATACAAGCTCGAATTCTTGAGAGTTCCCTAGTAGAGTCGCCAGAGGTATCACACCCCTCCCTCCCCCCCCCCCAAAAAAAAATATATATGTATTTTATGGATTGTTGTGGGTTAAAGAGTTTTTCCAATTAAAGTGACAAACTTGAGTAGGGAGTATTTTATTTACAGAGTCGCCATTTGGAATTGAGTTTTTGGGTGTTCCAAGTCACCTTTTATTTGAATCCCTAGTCAAAGGAAAGTTTGACTCTATTATTATTGGTCTCCGAAAACAAAGCTCGAGTAAGGAATTCTGTTGACCGGGGAGAAGGTGTAAGGCATTCCCCGAATCCTGTGGTTCTAGCACGGTCGCTTTATTAACTATATTTGGCTTATATTATTTTTGGATAAACTATGTTTTATTGGTTTACATGTTTTATCTATCCGCTTTTATTGATTGATTATTCGTAATTAAGGAATTATCTTGAAACGAACTATGTGTGTGCAGTCGTTTGTTTGGTGTCATGTGTACGTGTACACAATTAACAACACTTTATTATTATTGAGATTGTTTCGTCAAAGTTGCGCGGACGCATACCTTGCCTTTATTTTTGGAAATCGTAACTATGTCACGCAGACATATACATAATCACGATAATAGATTTAAGAGCGCGCCTAAAGCATACTATCACATTCAATAGTCATTTCTTAAGTTTGAGATAATTGTGAGGCATGAGTATGAAATTATTGTGGAAAAATATTATGGTCTTATTGATGAAATTAATTGTCTAATGTCAAATAACACTAAGCAAGGAGTCGGAGAACACTACATTCTAGCAACATTACTGGAGTTATTAATTGGACTAGATTATGAAAATATTGGGTCAGCATGTTATCCATTTCTACGGACCCCACATAATTGAATTCCTTCGGCCCACATACTTTCAAAACCAAGCAAGTATTCTTAAGTCAAAATCTGATTTTAGTCTTGTATCCAGTAACTCAAATGAGCCCAACTTCAAATTAAATCACACGACACACTTCAATTTTACAAGAAAAGGCGTTGACCCACCAGTAAAACACCAAACCAATCTTCGTGAATTCTAAACCAAGTTCAATTACAATGAAACCTTATTCACCTGATTTATTTAACAAACAACTAGAAACACACAAATGGAATCTAAAGCCATAACTATTACCACTAGATTGCAGTTGTAAAGCTAATAAAGAGAAACTGGAATAGCATCACAATAGTTTTTCAAACTAAGAACAAATCAAACCATAAACATATAAGCAGTGCACCAGTAGTGTAAGCTCAACAACATTAAACATCACGCCATGCATGAAATAAAGATCAAAAGTAGAAATGGACCTTAAGTGAAGTAATTTCAGATTTGCAATACATAGAGAAACTCTATAAAGTTCCAATAGCAGCTACTACAGCAACACTATACCCATGATTGAAAACAGTTTATCAGCAATGCACCTACAGGCTTGCACACCACCTGTTTATCAGCAGCAGTTCATCCGGTGTTCCATGTGTCTATGCTCCGGAAATATCATGGTGATCCGTCCCATGTATTAGATTTCAGCTCAGTCCAATTGGATAAAGATTTGACTTATGAAGAGGAGCCGGTAGCTATTCTAGCTCGGCAGGTCCGACAGTTGAGGTCTAAGAGTTATCCTTCAGTTCGGGTGTAATGGAGAGGTCAGCAGGTAGAAGCATCTACCTGGGAGTCCGAGTCGGACATGCGGACTAAATATCCACACCTCTCCACCAGCTCAAGTACTTTTCTAATTCCGTTCGAGGACGAATGTTTGTTTTAGAGGTGGAGAATGTGATGACCCAAAGGGTCATCTTTAAATTTAATAATGATTTCTGTATTCTGAAACCTCAAATAGCACTATTCATCATTCCTCGACTTGTGTGTGCAGTCCGTAAATTTTTCTGGAAAGTGTTTATGTGAAAAATTGATTAAAATGTGAAATAAAGCTTTAAAACTCAATTGGGTTGACTTTGGTCAATATTTTGAACAAACGGACCCGGATTATTATTTTGATAGTTCTGGTAGGTTCGTATCTTGATTTGGGAATTGGGCATATGCCCAGAATCAAATTCGGAGTTCCCTAGCTCGAGTTATCGCATGTTGTCGAAATTTATAGTTTAAAGGCTTAGTGACTTTAAAGAATTGACCAATGTTTGACTTTGTTGATACCGGGTCCGTATTTTGGTTCCGGAACCTAGTATAGCTCAATTACTATATTTATGACTTGTTTGCCAAATTTAATGAGAAACGGAGTTGGTTTGACGTGATTCGGGCGTCCAGTTGTTAAAATAGAAATTCTAAAGTTTTCTTAAAGATTTCATTTGATGTGGAGTTCGATTTGTAGTTCTAGGCATTATTTTGGTGTTTTGATTGCACGAGAAAGTTCGTATGAAGTTTTTGGACTTGTGTACATGTTTGGTTTGGAGCCTCGAGGGCTTGGGAAAATTTTGAATAGGCTACGGGTGGTTTGGAACTTAGAAAATCTAGTTTTTACTTATCTTCAGCTGTCATCTGGTTTCCTTCTTCGCGTTTGCAAAGGCACAACTGCAAACGCGAAGAGTGAACGGGCTGGGTGGGATTTTACCCTATGCGAACGCGAAGTGTAACGACCCAACCAGTCGTTTTGAGCTCTAGCGTGCCATTCAGCGGTTTGAGACTCTGGGCAGCTTCACTTCAGGTACTATGACTTGTACGCATGGTGGAATTCAATTTCAGGAAGTTCGGAGTTGATTTGGAAACAACATTCTAATTTCGGAAACTTTAAGTTGGAAGAATTTGACTAAGGTTTGATTTTTGAGTAAACGACCTCGGAATCGGGATTTGAAGGTTCCAACGGGTTCGTATGATGATTTTGGACCCGGGAGCGTTTCAGTGCCTATTGTGGAAAGTTGGCATTTTGGAAGGATGTCATAAATATGGGTTGAAGTGCATTTCAATTTTATCTATGTCTGATTGGGATTCCGACCCTATGAGTAGCTCCGTATGGTGATTTTGGACTTAGGGGTGCGTCCGGAAGTGGATTTGGAGGTTCGTAGGTCGTTTCGGGGTCATTTGGCAAAAAATGTAAAATTTAAAGGTTTTTCGAAAGTTTGACTAGGAGTGGACTTTTTGATATCGGGGTCGGATTCCATTTCTGAAAGTTGGAGTAGGTCCGTAATGTCAATTATAACTTGTGTGCAAAATTTGAGGTCAATCGAACGTGATTTGATAGGTTTCGGCATCGAAGGTAGAAGTTTGAAGTTCTAAAGTTCATTAAGCTTGAATTGGGGTGTGATTCATGATTTGGTGATGTTTGATGTGATTTGAGGCCTCGAGCAGGTCCGTGTTATGTTATGGGACTGGTTGGTGTGATTGGACAGGGTCAGGGGACCTTAGGTGTGTTTCGGGGTGGTTTCAGATCAATTTGAGCTGTTTTGGAACTGCTGTTGCTGGTATCTGGTTTCCTTCTTCGCGAACGCGAAGGGAGTCCCGCGTTCGCGAAGAGGAACTTTGAGGTTGCTGGGATTTGTCCTTCGCGAACGCGAGGCAGATGACGCGAACGCGAGGCAGAAGCTGGGAAGGCCTTTGCGAACGCGACCAAGGCTACGCGAATGCGAAGAAGAGAGAGGGAGCAGGGGCCTGGAGTCATTTAGCCTTCGCGAACGCGAAGCTTCAACCGCGAACGCGAAGCAGTAGAGCCTGAAGGCATAACGAATGCGAGGCTTTGGTCGTGAACGCGAAGAAGGGGCGACTGTGCTGGGCAGAATGTTTTAAAAAGCGGAATTTAGCCCATTTCACTCATTTCTCTCTTGGTTGGGCGATATTTGGAGCTTTTGAAGAGGAGATGTTTATCATCTATGTCAAGGTAAGTGATTCCCATCTATTGCAAGTTAAATACTTGGATTATATGCAGATTTTAACATGGAAATTCATGGAAAATTAGTGAAAATTTGGGATTTTGGTAGAAAACCTTGAAATTTATATTTTTGGATTTTGACCATGCATTTCGGCATGGAATTGAGAGTAAATTATATATTTGAGTTCGTGATGCCATGGTTAATGTTTATCTTCAAAAAAATTTGGAATCCGGGCACGTGGGCCGGGGGGTAATTTTTATTGACTTTTCGAGTTGGAAATTGTTGAAAATTGAATTATAATAAGTATTAGAGTATATATTTATGGATTTGCACCTTTATTGACTAGTTTTGGAGCCATGACCATTGGTTTCAGTTGTTGGAAAGGCTTTGGAGCTGGTTATGGAATTTCGGAGCGAGGTAAGTCTCCTTTCTAACCTTGTAAGAGGGAATGAACCCCATAGGTGAATCAAATTATTATGTGTTTTTATTTGTGGGGGCTACGTACGCACGAGGTGATGAGAGTCAGTGTGTAGCTACTATTATGCTTATGTCCGGGTAGTTTAGGACCTATATCATGTTGTACTTGCGATGTTTGCGCCCTACTACCTAATTTAATTGTTAAAAATATTTAGAAACTCAATAAATGAATTGTAAAAAGGTTAAACTTTATTTACTTGACCGTTAAATGAGAATTTAAAGTTCTTGGAATATTTGCCACTTAATAAATCTTGAATTGGTTATTTAATGTATTTTCTCTTTTGTGGAGCGGGTCGAACGCCTCAGTAGCAGATAGATGCATCTATGGTTCGAGCCGTTCGACCCTCGACAGTGCACAATTTAAATATTTATGTTGGATTGGATCGTACGGCCTCAGCATGATTTGCGCCGGATATATCTTTGGAATTGAAAATAATTGATATTTCTTTCATTGGCCAGAGATACAAAAATGTTAAATGACGAAAATAAATTTGGAAAGTTCCTATTAACAAAAGAATTGTTTACTTACTTCATATTATTGAGTTTACAACCGTTCTATACAATCCACGCTTAATTATAATATCTGTATTTTATTGTTAGCCCTTAGTAAGTGTCGGAATCGACCCCTCGTCACTACTTCTTCGAGGTTAGGCGGGATACTTACTGGGTACGCGTTGATTTACGTACTCATACTACACTTGCTGCACATTTTTGTGCAGGTACATATATGTCTAGTGGCCTTGTGTGCGCAGAGGCACAGTTATTGCGGGGACTTAGGTGAGCTGCATTCTATACCCCGATCCGCAACCAACAGAGTCTCCTTTAGAGTATTTATATTTTTTTTTCCTGTCCAAATTTGTATTCCAGACAGATGCTGTATTTTATTTTACTTCCTAGTTAATGCTCATGCACTTGTGACACCGGGTTTTGGGGTGATTATGGGTTGTTTGGTATTGAAATTGTGAAAATATTTTCATTTACTCTGTAAAGTCCATCTTTTATTATTAAATTGAAGGAAATCGTGATTCTAAAAACTAAAATGTGTAATTAAGTTAATTAATTATTGTTGTCTTGCCTGATAATGGTGTTAGGCACCATCACGACCTATAATGGATTTTGGGTCATGACAACATGGTATCCGAGCACTAGGTTCACTTAGGTCTCACGAGTCATGAGCGAGTCTTGTAGAGTCTCGCGGATCGGTTCGGAGACATCTGTACTTATCTTCGAGAGGCTACCGGACTATTAGGAGCACTTCCCTTCTTGATTCCTCATCGTGCGATTTGATTCCTTTGAGGATTATGCCTTCATTTCCTTCCTATCCAATCTTATGCGACGTAAAGCACTTGTTATAAATTTGGAAATTGAGAAATTTTAATGGTACTGTAGATGTGGTGCGAGATGTTTCTCCATGCGTATTTGATTAGGCTATTGTCGTTGCCTTGCAGAAGGTCGTTCTGCCTTTTTATCTCAGTATCAGCATTGCCTATGGTTTGAGATTTGGCACTGATTGTTATGATGATTCGTGCGTTGCTATCCCATAGTATTGGTGTAATGGTAGGGTGCTTATCTATGGATCGCGAAAATAAATGTCTTGATAGAAGGACTTCTCATTTCACGACTTAGAGGTTCAGCATTTAGTTCCGACGGAGGAGAGACAATCGGACTACGAACGTTCAGGTTTGGGTTGATGGAGTAACGAGACTGGATATTTTGAGCGCGGCTGAATTTTCATCGTCCTAGATTGGATGCGTTAAGTTTGCCGGTGTTGTGGTCTTCTTCAATTTGCCTTCGGGGTGGGGTATTGTAAAATGGTGTCGGAGAAGCGGTTGTCATAAATAACAGGGTGTAGTGATTTCAGAATCGAATCGGTGTTTGTAGTGTTGATGGCTCGAGCAAGATGATCTTTAGAAAGGTTTAAAGTTGGTAGCGATTGATTGGTTCAAGTGCTACAGAGATAGATTTTGATTTAAGGCAACAACTGGGCAGCGAAGGATTAGCAAGGACATGTGGGAGGTTTCTTGCTGTGGTTAAAATTGTAGAAGGCCAAGTGTGAGAAACCGAAGGCGTGTAGTTGCTTAAAGGAGAGGGTTTGACCAAAGTGGGAGAGTGGTAGAGCAACATACGGTTTCTGTGGTGGGATAGCCATACGTCTTGGGGGAAGTTTAAGTGATTTGGGATTCATGGTGGATAGTGACTAGGCCTACGGTCTTAATTTGGAATATTGGTTGTTATATTGAGGAAGATTGGGTGTGACAGGAGGGAGTTGCTTAATATGAAGAGGGATGCAACATGACTTTGGATTGGAATGTATCGTCGCACCTTTAGTTGATGTCAATGGGGAGTGAATGGACTTGCACAACTGGTGAATGAGCACAAGCTCACGGTGGTTTATTGATTTCGTAGTAATTATACTCGGTGCAGCGCTGTTGGAAGATGTCAGCATGTAATTTCCACATGTGGGTTATCTCCTGTGAGCAGGTTAGTGGTGGTGTGGTGTTAACGAAGCCTCTAAGAAGAATTTTACTGGCTATCCGGTACGAGGTCGAATATGTAAATGTGGCTAGTGATTTAGAGCGTTCATGAAATGGTTAACATAAGGATTTCGAGGAATTTGGTGGGTCGATTATGCAAAATCATGTCAATAGGGGATAAGGAGTCTCGGTGGGTTCCAAAGTTATGCAATGGTAGCTCCAAGCTAAGTGGGAGAGCCCCGCCACCAATAATTGGATTGCATGGTTATCTACTTGTTAGGTCTCTGGTTATCGGCATATTGGTGGGTTATTACGACTAAAGAAAGATAACATCAATGGTAATTTGATCAAAGGATTTGAGGAAAGTGTGCTATAATTGGCCTTATCAATTCATGTTCAGGATTTGGGAAGACTTAGAGTCTATGCTTTGTGTAGATGTGATGTACAAAGAAAGAGAGTCAGCCGAGTACTTCTTTGAGAAGGTGTGCATGTGCTAGCAGGGCCTTGGAGTTTGATCATAATCGGGAACAAGTCAGAGTGTGTGACTCTCAACAATAGTTCTAGTGGGTTAAAAAAGAAATTCAAAGTGCGGTGCCTAAAGATTTTGAGCCAGTAGTATGGTTAGGTATTGAGCTTTTGCGGTGGATTATGAAAAGTGGCTTGGAGTGTTCTACATTATCTTCGTTTTGCAGTGTGACATTGGAGGAATGGTAGAAAATAACTTTGGATTCATAGAGGGATTTCCAGAATGGGTATACAATTAAAGATGCGAATATGCGCATAAGGAGGGTATGAGATGGTTCGTGGGTTTTGGAGACAACGTGGTCTCGTGAAATAAGGTCACCCAGGATGAGTGCAGATTTGGGTTCATGATGCCTTGAATGGAGCTATTATTATTTCTAGGGCAAGTCCCTAGTAAATTAGAAGAAGTGGTTCGGTTGGTAATGGTTGAATCAGCACGGTTATGGCAGTGACCAGTTTCTCCAGCGTGAAGTTATACATGTAGTTTGTGGTTGTACACTTGGGCTTGAGCGCCCCCACAACTTGGTTGATTTGGGAGGTATTCGATTTGTATGGCTTTGTTATGTAAAGGGATTTCCAGAAGAATTATGGTAGTTTAGATCACGACATGATGTTGTATTTTCTGCGGTTTGGGAACTTAGTTGCGTGTTGCATTGGTTCTTCTGAAATGAGCTAAGTAAAAGGTTTCTATATGATGAAATGTTTATTTTATTAGTGGATCAGGGGTTATTAGGGAATTCTTGTACTCTCACGTATTGGCACGTTAGGTGCAGTAAGCAGCATGAGAAATTGGAAGTTGAGGATCAAGGCTACAATTGATGTCGACAAAAATGTCAAGGGTTCGGATGAGCGGGGAAGAATTCAGATGTTTAGAGTAAGATGGTATTGTCTATAGCGTCACCTGAGATCGGTGTCATGTGGAAGAGGCTTTGTGTATTGACTTGTAGATTTTGAATCACTCTACAGAATTAGAACGGCTGGTGGTACGGATGTGTGGACCTTGCTACCTGAGCAGAATGGTCATGGGAGCATGTCCCATGGGAAGATTTGTATAAGTGTGACATGTCAGTCACTTGATTGTTAAAGATTGAGACCGAATGTGGAGGTCAGGGTAATATCGCAAGTGCGAGAGTGTATGCCTGAGAGGCATTCTATTCCTTGGGCTGTGGACCATGTGAGTTCATTTCGGATTTAACGGCTATTCTTATGTGTCGTGAATAGGTCATCGTGGATCATTGAAGGGTTATTAGCCTAGTGCGGTATGATCTGAATCGGCTTGAGGTCCGTGGATGGATCTAAATGTGAATATGGGCTCTATATCGGGCCGGATGTGTTCATTTCATCATAGTGTTATTTCTGGAGGGGTCTTCGGGCCTTGGATGATATTTCTGTTGTCGGCCTTCCGTGTAGACTCTATTGCGCCATGTGGGTTGTAAGGCGGTTTGATTATTCGCACTCATATTGAGATCCCGTATAAATTGTGGTGTTATGTGAGCAGGATGGCTTTCGAGATGCAGATCATATATTGCACCTTAGTTGTGCTTGAGTTTTATAGCGCGTGACGCTACCCGCCTCCCCAGGATTTGTATTATGCACTTGGCATGCTTATGGTTGATATTTAGGCATTTCGTGAGTATAAGAGTTACGTCTCGATGTGTGTTTTCTTTAGATTATTATGTGTGGATCAGGTGGCACGCTGCCACGAGTATATGGTTGGATCGGGTGGCATGCTGCCACGGATATGTTGTTTGGATCGGGTGGCACGCCACCACGGGTATCATGGCTGGATCTGGTTGCATGCCGCAATGGTATCATGTGTGGATCGGGTTGCACGCTGCAACAGTGTGATATTGATTACAGTTTCCCATATCTATTATTATGTGTTTTGCTTCTCAATTCCTGAGGAAGGTTCATAACATCTTCTCGGTTGTTTAAATTAGTTACGTGGGTTGAGTAGATCTTTCCAAAGTTCGTTTCCTTATGTATCACATTTGAGTTTGTAGCGTGTTGGCACATTGTTGCATCATAAGACTTTTGGCAGTGTCTGAGGTGGCTTATTGTCTGAGCAGCTTGTACTGGGTGAGACGAGATTATCGGACCTAGGATCAATGCGATAAGATTTATATGAAGCATATTAAAGAGTAAATATTGTTATTCAGTCCAGAATGAGGTAATGGTTCTTGTCAGGAGGAGAGACTCCATAAATTGTAATTCGGCAGGTGGCTATGAGTTCTACACATCTTCTCTGTCGTGGCATTTCAAGAGTTGGAACAAGACTTATAGGTGTCATGAGGTGTGTCGTGAGCATTTCGGCTATTGTTGTCAGAGGATGTTATTATGGCATGTGAATAATGCGGTGCATGGTGTGAATTCAGTGAGAGTATACAATCATGTATTGGTATATCGTATAATGATTGAAATGATGTTCGTATGTTGGAAGCAGGCCTAGTAGAGAATTTCAGATGTTGGAATTTGACCCTAAGGCTTATTTGCCTAAATAAAGGAGGGGATCTTCAGATTTACTCAAGCTAATGTGCTCAACTGAGTTGTGGTAGCACAGGTAGGTGCACGAGGTGTTAAACAGTGATTTCAGACAACTCCAGAGCAATCCTTAGCACGTTCGAGGACGAACGTATGTTTAAGTGGGAAAGAATGTAACGACCTGATCGGTTGTTTTGAGCTCTAGCGCATCATTCAGTGGTTTGAGACCCTGAGCAGCTTCACTTCAGGTATTATTACTTGTACGCGTGGTCAGAATTTAATATCGGGAAATTCAGAGTTAATTCGAAAAGAAAATTCTAATTTTAGAAACTTTAAGTTGGAAGATTTTGACTAAGGTTTGATTTTTGAGTAAACGACCTCGGAATCGGGATTTGAAGGTTCCAACAGGTTGGTATGATGATTTTAGACTTGGGCGTATGTCCGAATTGGGTTTTGGATCACCCGGGAGCATTTCAGCGCCTATTGTGGAAAGTTGGCATTTTGGAAGGATTTCATAAATTTGGGTTGATGTGCATTTCAATGTTATCGATGTCCGATTGGGATTACGAGCCTGGGAATAGCTCCGTATGGTGATTCTGGATTTAGGGGTGCGTCCGGAAGTGGATTTGGAGGTCCGTAGGTCGTTTCGGGGTCAATTGGCGAAAAATGGAAATTTAAAGGTTTTTGAAAAGTTTCACCGGGAGTGGACTTTTTGATATCGGGGTAGGATTCTGATTCCAAAAGTTGGAGTAGGTCCGTAATGTCAATTATGACTTGTGTGCAAAATTTGAGGTCAATCGGACGTTATTTGATAGGTTTCCGCATCGAAGGTAGAAATTTGAAGTTCTAAAATTCATTAAGTTGAATTGTTGTGCGATTCATGATTTGGTGATGTTTGATGTGATTTGAAGCCTCGAGCAGGTCCATGTTATGTTATAGGACTGGTTGGTGTGATTGGACGGGGTCCCAGGGACCTCAGGTGTGTTTCGGGGTGGTTTCAGAACAATTTGAGCTACTTTGGAACTGCTGTTGCTGGTATCTGGTTTCCTTCTTCGTGAACGCGAGGCAGTAGCTGGGAAGGCCTTCGCGAACGCGACCAAGGCTACGCGAACACGAAGAAGAGAGAGGGAGCGGGGGCCTTGAGTCATTTAGCGTTCGTGAACGTGGATCAGTAGGGCCTGAAGGCATCGGGAAGGCGAGGCTTTGGTCGCGAACGCGAAGAAGGGCCGATTGTGCTGGGCAGAATGTTTTAAAAAGCGGGATTTAGCCCATTTCACTCATTTCTCTCTTGGTTGGGCTATTTTTGGAGCTTTTGAAGAGGAGATTTTCATCATCTATGTCAAGGTAAGTGATTCCCACTTATTTCAAGTTAAATACTTGGATTATATATAGATTTTAACATGAAAATTCATGGAAAATTAGTGAAACTTTGGGATTTTGGTAGAAAACCTATAAATTTATATTTGTGGATTTTGACCACGAATTTTGGCATGGAATTGAGAGTAAATTATATATTTGAGTTCGTGATGCCATGGGTAATGTTTATCTTCGAAAAATTTTGGAATCCGGGCACGTGGGCCCGAGTGTGATTTTTATCGACTTTTCGAGCGGAGTTGGAAATTGTTGAAAATTAAATTATAATGAGTATTAGAGTATATATTTATGGATTTGAACCTTTATTGACTAGTTTTGGAGCGATGTGAATTGGTTTCAGTTGTTGGAAAGGCTTTGTAGCATGTTATGGAATTTCGGAGCGAGGTAAGTCTCCCTTCTAACCTTGTAAGAGGGAATGAACCCCATAGGTGAATCAAATTATTATGTGTTTCTGTTTGTGGGAGCTATGTACGCACGAGGTGACGAGAGTCCGTGCGTAGCTACTATTATGCTTATGTACGGATAGTGTAGGACCTATATCATGTTGTACTTGCGATGTTTGCGCCCTACTTGTTAATTTAATTGTTTAAAACATTTAGACACTCGATAAAGGAATTGTAAAAAGGTTAAACTTCATTTACTTGACCGTTAAATGAGAATTTGAAATTCTTGGAATATTTGCCCCATAATAAATCTTGTATTGGTTGTTTAACATGTTTTCTCTTTTTTGGAGCGGGCCGAACGCCTAAGTAGCAGATAGATGCATCTATGGTTCATGCCGTTCGACCCTCGACAGTGCACAGTTTAAATATTTATGTTGGATCGGTCCGTACGACCTCGACATGATTTTCGCATGATATATTTTTGGAATTGATAATAATTGCTATTGCTTTCGTTGGCCCGAGATACAAAAATGTTAAATGACGAAAATAAATTTGGAAAGTTCCTAATAACAAAAGAATTGTTTACTTACTTCATGTTATTGAGTTTACAGCCGTTCTACAATCCACGCTTAATTATAATATCGGTATTTTATTGTTAGCCCTTAGTAAGTGTCGGAGTCGACCCCTCGTCACTACTTCTTCGAGGTTAGGCGGGATACTTACTAGGTACGCGTTGATTTACGTACTCATCCTACACTTGCTGCACATTTTTGTGCAGGTACATATATGTCTAGTGGCCTTGTGGGCGCAGAGGCGCGGTTATTGCGGGGATTTAGGTGAGCTGTATTCTATACCATGATCCGCAGCCAGCAGAGTCTCCTTCAGAGTATTTATATTTTTTTTTCCTGTCCAAATTTGTATTCTGGACAGATGCTAAATTTTATTTTACTTCCTAGTTGATGCTCATGCACTTGTGTCACCGGGATTTTGGGGTGATTATGGGTTGTTTGGTATTGAAATTGTGAAAATATTTTTATTTACTCTGTAAAGTCCATCTTTTATTATTAAATTGAAGAAAATCGTGATTTCAAATACTAAAATAAATAATTGAGTTAATTAATTATTGTTGGCTTGCCTGACAGCGGTGTTAGGAACCATCACGGCCTCTAAAAGATTTTGGGTCGTGACAGGAAGGGCTTTACGCGAACGCAAAGTAGAGGGGGGCTGCCCTTCGCGAACGCGACTGTGTATTGCGAAGGCGTAGCTTATGGGACCTGGGGAAGAGGAACTGAGTAATACTCTTCGCGAATGCGGCAAAGGGCTTGCGAATGCGTAGGCTAGTGGGTGAAAGGCTTCGCGAACATGAAGGGTATCTCGCTAACGTGAAGGCCACTTGGGCTGCTGCACATCGCGAATGCGATAGGCCCTTCGCGAATGCGAAGAAGGCCTGACGTCTAGTAATTAAAACAGACACAAATGGGATTTTTCCCATTTTTCACAAACCCTCAATTAGAACTCGGTTTAGGGGCGATTTCAAATGAGTTTTTCACGATTTCGAACTGGGTAAGTGTTCTTTATCATATAGTGATTATATTTCATAAATCTAAGTCTATATTCATCATTTATTTCGGATTTAGATGGAAGAAATTGGAATTTTTGTAAAACTTTTCAAAAACAAAAATTTAAGATTTGAAGGTCTATTTGACATCGAAATTTGATAATGTTTGTATGGTTGGACACGTCTCGGAACGAGTGTTCGGATTTCATAATTTTTTTCGAGATTCGAGATGTGGGCCTCCTTGTTGAGTTTTGAGATGAATTTCGAATTTTAATCCGAAAAATTAGTAAATTCATATGGAATTAATTCCTACGATTTGTATTGAGTATATTGAATTGTTTATGACTAGATTTGAGGATTTCGGACAGGAATACGCGAGGCAAAGGTTTATTAGATTCTTGAATTTGGTTTCAAAGCAAGGTAAGTGTCATGGTTAACCTTGACTTGAGAGAGTAGGACTTATTTGTCTATTTGCTACGTGACTTAATGTGCGGGTACAACGTATATGTGAGGTGACGAGTACTTATGCATTGTGGTTGTGTCAAAGTATGCGGGTGAAATTTGTTTATCGAGAATAATTGCCTATTTAATTAAGATATTCCTGCTTGAGTTTATTATTGATTATTTGATCATTATTCATGAAATTATTGTTGAATATTTTGGAAGGTGAAGTCGGTATTCTGGTACAGAATTGATTGATGAGTGTATATCCCCGCATTTAAATACTATTCCGAATTTATATTATTATTTTCATGGTAGGGAAGTGTGTAAAAGCACGAAGGGTGATGCCGTGCCATTTTTATTATTTACACTAGCATTGTCATGGTGAGAAAGAGTGCAAAAGCACGAAGGGTGTTGTCGTGCCATTTGTGAGTGTAAAAGCACGAAGGGTGATGCTGTGTCATTTTCAGAGAGTGTAAAAGCACGAAGGGTGATGCCGTGCCCAAAGAGAGTTAAAGCACGAAGGGTGATGCCGTGCCAATTATTATTATTTATTTATCAGTTTATGGGAGGAATGAGAGTAAAAGCATGAAGGGTAGTGCCGTGCCATTTTCATATTATCAGTTGCTCATTTTATTGTTGATGAATTAATTGGCTGTTGCGTGACTCTCCTCCTGCTGAAATTTCTATATCATTCCCCTTCGCATGTTCCCTCCCAAATTTATATTTGTTATTTATTGTGTTATTGTTGCTTCGTATTTGTATATACTTGTACATGTTATTTACGTAAGTGTCTTGTCATAGCCTCGTCACTACTTCATCGAGGTTAGGCTCGACACTTACGGAGTACATGGGGTCGGTTGTACTCATACTACACTCTGCACTTCTTGTGCAGATTTTGGAGTTGGTCCCAGCGGCGTACCATAAACGTGCTCGGATTCAGCTACTCCGAGGAGACTTGAGATATAACTGCACAATGTTTGCAGTTCTGAAGTCCCCTTCTATCTTATCTTAGTTGTGTATTATCTTTCAAACAACTTGAATTTTATTCAAACCTTTATTTGTATTATTCTAGTAGCTTGTGCACTTGTGACACCAAATTCTGGGATGCATTTTGATAATTCAGTAATTATGGTCTTCCGCACTTTATTTCAGTAATTGACTTCTATTTAATTTAATTTATTTAAAAATAGTTAAGATTATTTTAACTTTGTCTTGCCTAGCAAGTGAAATGTTAGGCGCCATTACGGTCCTGAAGGTGGAAATTTCGGGTCGTGACAGATACATCCTCAAAATGAGCATTACAAGTGACATAACACGAACCTGAAACCTTTTTGGTGAGCTCGTGAAATCTTGCAAGAAACTTTATCACATTCCTCTCATACACCCAATCATCAGATTCAAGAGGACCCGTATTACTACCGTCTTCACAAAGATGAGAACAAAAATAAGCAGAAAATCAATCATCTAAAAGATAAAACTTGTCAAAGGCCTTTTCAAAGTTTTGTGCCGTATCCAACATCAAATAGGTGGAATTCCACCTAGTAGGAACATCCAAACACAATGTTTTGGTACATTCTAACTTGACGTGTGCACAACACTATTTAAACTTTAAGGTCCTTGCAGGCGACGATCTCACAATATTTATAAATTGTGTGACAGAAGCATCAATTTCTTTCAAACCATCTTGCACAATTAGATTAAGTATATGAGCCATGCATCTCACATGAAGATGTTTACCACTCATCATATTAGATTTCCATATATCTAACTTTTTAGACAATTCTTTGACTGTGACATCATTTGAAGAAGCATTGTCCACCGTAACAGTGAATACCTTGTCTAATTTCCATTCAAGCAAACAATTACAAATAACTTTAGCTATATCTTCACCCTTATGACTAGTTATAGGACAGAACTTTAGTATTCTTTTATGCAACTTCCAATCCCTATCAATGAAGTGAGCTGTCAAACACATATAATTTATTCTTTGCAATGAAGTCCATGTGTTTGTTGTGAGGCAAATTTTTGGTTGTGCTTCTCTAAAAGACCTTCTTAGATTTTGCTTCAATTTACCATAAACTTCATAACAATCCCTTGTTATTGTTCTACGAGAAAGAAGACGAAATAATGGTTGAGTTATTCTCATAAACTTCATAAAGCCTTCCTTTTCTACAAAGCTAAACGGTAGTTCATCAATAACTATCATCTCAATGAAATCCCTCCTAATCACTTCTTGATCAAATTTCCAAAGCGATGCTCCGTCATTTTGGCAAGATTGAAAGTTTATCCTTGTTTGAGTATTATCTTTATCAATGTTAGTTGGATATTCTTTGCATCTATTCAAATGACCTCTCAATCCCGTTGTTCCATTCTTAGATGAATTAGCAACATAATCTTGCTTACAATATTTACACCTCGCTTTACCGACCTCATTTTCCTGAAAGTTTTCAAAATATTTATAAACAATGGATCTAGGTTCTATGGCTTTTCTTTTCTTAGAATCATGAGTATCAATTGTCTTGGCATTGCTATCATCCGTAATAGGTAAGCTTTTAGTTGAACCATCATCACTTACTCTACTTTCATCCGCCATCTATACAAAATTAAAAGAAATCAAACATAAATTGAGATTCCAAACAAGCATCGAGTTCAATTGCAAGTTTTTTACTAGAAACCTAAACATATCCTTAACTCAATGTATTATAGTAAAAGACATCTTTCACTTAAACAGAATTCTAAAATTTACTAAGAAAGAAGAAGTAACTAAATATTCACACATATTCTTTCTATTAAACAGAAGGCAGAGTATTGTTCATCATATTAGGGACCTCTTCATCCCTAAGCATTATTGCCTTGAGCTCGATGAGGTCTTCCACTGCTCTCTTAAGAGTTCAATAGTCTTCCGTATCATATCCCACTGCTCTAGAGTGGTATTCACATCTAGCATTAGCCCAGTGCGAGGGGGACTCGGGGCTTGGCCAGTTCGGGGCCACTGGCTGCAGTAGACCTAACCTGATTAGCTTTTGGAACAAGCTCGAGTATGATTCACCAATAGGGGTGAATTTTTTATTATGCAACTATACCACTCGGCAGCACTTGCCTAGTGGCTAATATATAAATAAAATCCCAAAATGGGTCCAAAGCTTACAAGATGTCCAAACCAAAAAAGAAGTTGCATGAAGCTACTAGCTATTAAAAAGATAGAAAGGCTAAAATCTAATGAACTAGCTATTACAACATAATAAGTTGAATGCTTCCTTATCCTATCAGTGTATGTGAATCCAATTGTCATAGGCAAATACCAAGCAGCACCTATTAAGCTCTCACCAGGTGCCAGGGTATACTGTCCATAAGCAAAAATGAATTCCAAACATCTCCACCACAGAGTTGAAGCCAGCATAGTCTTCCAAGTGTAGCTACTATATGATCTCCATATGTAGTGCACTGATTTTGTCCAAGTATTAATCATGTGATGACTCATCAAAATTAATGTGTAGAAGAGGAGCCTGGCTTTAGGCAGGCTTTGCAGGGCAAATGCCAGGCTTGAACTGGCTTTAGGCAGGCTTTGCAAGGCAAAAGCCAGGCTTGAGCTGGCTTTAGGCAGGCTTTGCAAGGAAAAAGCCAGGCTTGAGCTGGCTTTAGGCAGGCTTTGCAAGGAAAAAGCCAGGCTTGAGCTGGCTTTAGGCAGGCTTTGCAAGGCAAAAGCCAGGCATGAGCTGGCTTTAGGCCGGCTTTTCAAGGCAAAAGCAAGGAATGAGCTGGCTTTAAGCAAGCTTTGCAAGGCAAAGGCCAGGCTTTGAAACTGTGCCTTTTTGTGATCTTGTAAGCTCAGATCCTTCCCTACTAGAACCTTTAATGTAGACATCATTCTAAACATTGCTAAACCATCCTCAGATTGAGCATGAAAGCATGATAATACCACTGAGAAGTGATTCAACAATCTCCAGAAATACCATATGATGAGTTCAACATTTTCCTTAGCATTTGGACATATCAGAAGTAGGATAAATTGTACCATCCCATACCTGCTTATCGCATTTTTTCTGTTCACTATCGAAGCACCCCCAGAATGAGCATAAGACCATGCTAATACCATTGGAAAGTACCTTAATAGCATACTGAATGAGACAAAAAAATATGTAGGTTTGTGCAAAGTCCAATCCTGTGAAGCCATCGGTCTGGGGTTTTTCTCTTTGCTATCCTAACCCTAAGGTTAGGTGATTGAGATTTTTCTAGATTGATCAACCTCCTCCCTGCACTAGGCAATTCAGAGAATAAATAAAACTCAGATGTACCTGCAAAAGAAAATACAATGTTAGCTATAAAGTCCGCCACTGAGTTGCCTTCTCTGAACACATGTTGAAAGATCATATTGAAGTTGTCCTTCATCTCTATAATTTTCTTCACATCCTGTGCAATTACCCACGGAGGATCCCATTCCCCTTCTATCACCTTCTTCATCACCAATGAATCAGTCTCCAATATGAGAGGGTGAAGATCATGCTCCACACAATATTCCAACCCTTGAAGAATAGCCTTAGCTTCAGCTACCACATTAGTTATCACTCCCAGGTCTACTGCCCTAGCATACACCACATCACCTTCATCATCCCTCATACAAAAGCCTAGGGAGCTAGGTTCAGGATTGCCCTTTGAGGCTCCATCAGTATTATATTTGTACCAACCATGAAAAGGAAGCTGCCATGTTAATCTTGTAGTGATCAATATAGGTTTATATGCTTCAAAGTATTGAATCATGTCTGGCCATAACAATGGAATATTAGGCATCCAAGCATACCTCACCCTTGCCAGTTGATGCAATGTCCTATTTATCTCATAAATCACCCTATTTGTGGACACTGAACCCCCATGTTTACCTGCATTTCTTCTCTTCCAAAGCTCCCAAGTGATGATAGCTGGTACTGCTTGAAATAGTGGCTTTAATTTTGGACAACACTGAGCATACCACCAATGCCTTATAATCTGCTTCAATTGAATCAATTGTACAGAAATTCCAGCAGCCCCCATGAACAAGTTCCATACCTTAGAGGCAGTAGGACTTGTGACAAATATATGCTCAATGGATTCCTCTTGGGGCTGCTGACAATACAAACATCTAGACATCACCATTTGCCCTTGCCTCCTCCACATGTCATCAGTGGCTATTTTCTGCCTCCACAATCTCCACAAGACGAAGGATAGCTTGAATGGAAAACCTTTAATCCACATTAACTTGAATTCCTAATTAGGATCAGTCCTATGCCTTAATATTTGCCAAGCACTGTTAACACTGAACTTGCCTGAAGGAGTTGGCATCCAGTATGGCCTATCCCAATATCCCTCACTTCCTTCACAATGCACATTTAGCCTTCTATGTTCTGCAATTTCCTCATTGAAAGTTTGATCTAGTAGCTGATCATCCCATGCTTCCCCTTGCCGCAGTTCTGCCACCTCCTGAAGATCTTCATTGATTGGAATGTCTTCAGGTAATACGTGATAAAGTGCACCTAATCCAGTCCAATGTTCATGACAAATATCAGTGGTTCCACTCTTCAATTCACATACGATCTCATGTTCTACTTCTTCCCTAGCATTCAACATTTGTCTCCAAACATGAGACCCTCCCCTAAAATGCACCACTGTTGGTAGCTCCTTCTTGCAATACTTATTCCACATGAAATTAGACCACAAAGATTTTGTGGTCCTAAACTTCCACCATAGTTTAGCAAATAGTGCCCTTGAGACATCATGCAAGGACCTAAAACCTAGGCCCCCTTCCTCTTTAGGAAGGCAAAGATTTTGCCATGAAGCCCAGTGTCTGCTTCTCCCTTCTTCCTTTGTGCTCCAAAAGAACCTAGCAAAAGTCTTATGTAGATGCTCCAGGATGTTGTTTGGTGGATCAAGGACTGATAACATGTGAACTGACATACTTTGCAACACATTAGAGATGAGTGTTGCCTTTCCTCCAAATGACAACAACATTCCTTTCCATGAATGCAATTTAGCCTTCACCTTCTTGATAAGATCCTCATAATAGTCCTTCCTCCTTCTAGTGTAAAAAATAGGACACCCTAGATATGTGAAGGGGAATTTACCTCTTGCAAATCCTGTAATAGCTCCAACTGCCTGAAACAATCCATTAGCAACCTTTGAATGCATGTAGTATGAACTCTTATCTTTGTTAATCATCTGACCTGATATCTTCTCATAGTTCCCCAACACTGCCATAATCTTGCTCAAGGAGGGAGGATGAGCAGATGACTTGTCTTCAAAGAGCTTATTCAAAGACCTGGAAAGTACCTCAGCTGACAGAATGAATAATGCTGGAGATAGGGGATCTCCTTGTTTCACACCCCTTGTAGACTTAAGGAACCCTGAGGACTGTCCATTCACCAATACTGAATACCAGTTATTTGACAACAAGTTCGACACCATGTTGATGAAGTGCTCAGAAAATCCCATATTCCTTAGCACATGCAATAAGTACTTCTATGAAACCCTATTATAGGCCTTAGCCATATCAAGCTTGATCACCATATTAGCTGGCTTTCGCCTTAACCTTATGTCAGTGACAATTTCTTGAGTAAATAAGATGTTATCAAATATACTCCTACCCTTTACAAATATGGATTGATTAGGAGATACTAGAGATGGCAGAAAACTTTCCAATCTGTCATGTAACACCTTAGACAATACCTTGTTAATGAAGTTGCTCAAACTAATAGGTCTTAAGTCAGAGAAGGTCTCAACTCTAGGTTTCTTGGGCAACAACACTAGATTGGTGTGAGTGATGGATTTAGGCAATGCAGTTCCTCCATAGAAGTGTAGCACCATGTTGTGAATATCAACACCAATAACATCCCAGCATGTTTGATAAAACAGTCCAGTGAATCCATCAGGGCCACTAGCACTCTCCCTACTAAGCTCAAAAACTGCTGCCCTTACTTCTTCAATTGTTGGCAATCTGCTAAGTTCCAAATTCTAATCCATAGTGACCATTGAAGGTACATTATTGAGCAAGGAAAATTCAGAAGCATCACCTTCATTTGTGAACTGTTTTTGATAGAAGTCCACTGCAGCTATAGCCAATTGCTCCTGGTCTTCCATCCATACCCCACTGCCACTTTTGATCCTCTTCAATTGCAATTTCTTTCTTTTGCCATTGACATGATTGTGAAAGAAACTTGTATTCCTATCTCCTTCAACAAATCAAGTCATCCCAGCTTTTTTGCTTCCAATACTGCTCCTCAATACTCAAGTATTTCTTCAATTTAGATTGAGCCTTTTGAAGCACAATCCTATTCTCAGTTGTAGGCTCTTCTTCAAACAACATCTCCTCCACCCTAACAATGTCCTCCAAAATAGCCAATTGCTTGAAGATATCACCAAATAGTTCCCTACTCCATTTTGAAAGTGCTGCCTTCACCCTCTTGATATTCTGGTTGAGCAGCAAAAATGGATCCCCTATGAAATCAGTTTTCCAATTCTGCCTTACCACATCCATGAATGTATCATGCTTTGTCCAAAAGTTCAAGAACCTGAAAGGCTTGACAAAATTAGTTGTCTGCTCCCCACATGTCATTAGTAATGGTGCATGATCTAATCCAATCCTGATTAGATGCTCAACTTCAATAGTTGGCAACATGTTCTGAAATGGAAAATTCAGAAAAATCCTATCCAATCTCTTGAATATACACTCAGCATTGGATCTCCCATTCCACCATGTAAATTGACTTCCTTTGTACCCTTGCTCAAACAAACCATAAGAGTTTACACAAAATGCAAAATCCTCATGTCCAGGAGGGTGTACTGGAAGTCCCCCTATTTTCTCATCTTCATGCAATACCACATTGAAATCCCCTCCTACCAACCATGGTAATTCCATATCACTTGCTAATAAATACAAGTGATCCCACAATTCCAACCTCTCCATTGCTAAACATTTTGCATAAACAAATGTCATCATCATGTGCTGCCCCAGGTCATGGTGAAACACTCTCACAGTCACCTGCTACTCAGTATCCTCCACCAATTCCCATTCCACCACTGCATCGAAGAACAACCATATTTGCCCATTAATATTTGCATAAGCAGTCTCCATATTCAACCTCCTTCTATATCTATCAATGAGTCCCTTCTTTTGAAAAAGGCTCCATCAATGCAACTACACAAAAATTATGCTTCCTATTCATGTTGATCACCCTAGGAAAGGCCTGTTGTGTATTCACAGACCTTATGTTCCATATTAATGTTTTGATCATCATCATTTAGATAGAGGTGAATTGATTCTCTCCGGGGAGGCATTTGTTTTTTGAATTTGTTTTTTCATATCTTGATTTCTTTTTCTTTCTCTTTTTGTTGTTTTTTGCTCTTTGTTTTTCTCTGTTATTTGTTTTCACTCTTTTCTTTATTTTTCACTCAAATTTGTTTTTTTTTCGGTTTATTTTTTCACCCAATTTGTTTATGGCTATGATCGAATCCGATTGGGATTGCCTACGTATCATGACGCCGCATGAATCAGATCATTACGTAGTTCAAGAATAAAGTAAATAAACTTACTTTTTTCCCTTTATTTGTTTTCATTTACAAACAGACCACAAAAGCTCCTAACAAGGAAATTATTTTTGAATTTTGATTTTTTTGGGGGGGAATTTTTGAAAGGAAGATTCTTTAAGAATAAAGAAAATATTCTTGGATTTTGATATTTTTATATATTGTTTTATAATTTTATTTTATTTTGGGAATTTTCGAAAGAATGACTTCTAAAGAAGAAAGAAAATATTTTTGATTTGATTTTTTTTGAATGAAAGACTTCGGAAAAGAAGAAAAATATTTTTGGATTTGATTTTTTTTTTCAATTTTCTAAGGAAAGGATTCTAAAAAAGAATTAAGGAAAGGGAAAATACTTTTGCAATTTATATTTTTGAAAATTGGGGCCGGAACTAATGAGGTTTGCCTACGTATCTCACGTCCGGTGAAAATCAGACCCGCGTAGTTCGGTCAAATCAGGAATAAAGTAAAATAAACTAACTATTTTTGTTTTACTCATATACAAATAATCCCATAAAAGGTGCTAACAAGGAAAATATTTCGGATTTTTTTGTTTTTTAGAATTTTATTTTTTTTGTTGAAAGAAAACTTCTAAAAAAAGATTTTTTTTTTACTTTTTTTTTAATCTTCAAAAAAAGTACTTTTTAATAAAAGAACAAAAATATTTTGGATTTTTTTTTTTTGTAAATTAAAAAAGACAGAAAATATTTTTTTGAATTTTTTTTTTTGAATTTTGGGAGAAAGACTTTTTTTTTAAAAAGGAAGAATATATTTTTGGAATTTTGGATTTGACTTAACAAAGAAAGACTTATAAAGAAGGAATTAAAGAAAAATATATTTTGAGATTTTTGAAAATTTTGGGCCGAAACCGATGAGGTTTGCCTACGTATCTCACATCCGGTGAGAATCAGACCCGCGTAGTTCGGTCAAATCAGGAATACAGTAAAATAAACTAACTCTTTTTTTACTCATATACTAATAATCCCATAAAAGCATCTAACAAGGAAAATATTTCGATTTTTTTTGTTTTTTGGAATTTTGTTATATTATGAAAGAAAACTTCTAAAGAAAGATTTTTTTTATTTTACTTTTCTTTTGTTTTAGGAATCTTCAAAAAAAATACTTTTTAAAAAGAAGAACGAAGATATTTTAGATTTTCATTTTTTTTTGTAAATTTAAAAAGACAAAAAATATATTTTTGGATTTTGATTTTTTTTTTTTAAATTTTGGGAGAAAGTCTTTTTTTTAAAAAGGAAGAATATATTTTTGTAATTTTGGATTTGACTTACCAAAGAAAGACTTCTAAAGAAGGAATTAAAGAAAAATATTTTTTTGGATTTTTAAAAATTGGGGGCCAGAACTGATGAGGTTTGCCTACGTATCTCATATACGGTGAGAATCAGATCTGCGTAGTTCGGTTAAAATAAAAACAAATTTAAAAATTGTGATTTTACACATTAGAACCCTTCAAAACTTTTTTTTCTTTAAAAACAAATTGGAAACTTTATTAAAATGTGGAGGAAATTTTCTCTTTCTCTCTCCTATGTTTAACCAATCTATCCTAAAGTCGGTCAACATTTGAGTAAAGCCTACCAAGTAGTATTACATATAGCACAGAAAAATGAACATGCTGGTCTGAAAAATTGGTACATGTCCTAGACGGGCCCGACCCCTGTGTCGAGTCCCGCTAAATCCAATGCACATGATGCAAATAAAGCGTAGCCTACTAGGGATATTCATTGCTTGTGGCTTGTTCTTCTAATTTTTCAAATCCTAAAGAAGATGGTATCTAGATCTGGCTTACCTGGGCGGACAACCCGAATCGAGGAGCGTCAAGCGTCACCAGTAGTAGAACAACACTGGCTAGCTAACGACTCTCCCGCCTAAATATGTGTGACTAAATCATTCACCAGAAGCTGGCAGGCTAACTGCTTTATCTCAAGACAGAAATTTTGTGATGCTGGTAGGCAAACACAACACAACTAACTATCAGAAGACTCAGAGAGGTGCGAAAGAGGATTGAATTTATATATACAGTTCAACAATATTAAAGAGGTAAAAAGTGGACAAGTAGCACTTTAGGCCCAAATAAATCACAATATATTAAAAAAAATAA
The DNA here is from genome assembly GCF_000715075.1 of Nicotiana tabacum. NCBI lineage: Eukaryota > Viridiplantae > Streptophyta > Magnoliopsida > Solanales > Solanaceae > Nicotiana > Nicotiana tabacum. The sequence goes on along the minus strand of NC_134096.1, from coordinate 111,256,743 downwards.
TGCCAAAAAAATTAATATACAAGCTCGAATTCTTGAGAGTTCCCCAGCAGAGTCGCCAGAGCTGTCACACCCCTTTTCCCCCCAAAACCCCCACAAAAGATATATGTGTTTTATGGATTGTTGTGGGTTAAAGAGTTTTTCCAATTAAAGTGACAAACTTGAGTAAGGAGTATTTTATTTATAGAGTCGCCACTTGAAATTGAGTTTTTGGGTGTTCCAAGTCACCTTTTATTTGAATTCCTAGTCAAAGGAAAGTTTGACGCTATTATTATTGGTCTGCGAAAATAAAGCTCGAGTAAGGAATTCTGTTGACCGGGGAGAAGGTCTAAGGCATTCCCCGAATCTCGTGGTACTAGCATGGTCGCTTTATTAACTATATTTGGCTTATATTATTTTTGGATAAACTGTGTTTTATTGGTTTTCATATTTTATCTATCCGCTTTTATTGGTTGATTATTCGTAATTAAGGAATTATCTTAAAACGAACTATGTGTGTGTATTCGTTTGTTTGGTGTCACGTGTACGTGTACACAATTAAGAACACTTTATTATTATTGAGATTATTTCGTCAAAGTTGCGCGGACGCATACCTTGCCTTTATTTTTGAAAATCGTAACTATGTCACGTGGACGTATACATAATTACGATAATAGATTTAAGAGTGCGCCTAAAGCATACTATCGCATTTAATAGTCATTTCTTAAGTTTGAGATAATTGTGAGGCATGAGTATGAAATTATTGTGGAAAAATAGTATGATCTTATTGATGAAATTAATTGTCTAATGTCAAATAACACTAAGCAAGGAGTCGGAGAACACTACATTCTAGCAACATTACTGGAGTTATTAATTGGACTAGATTATGAAAATATTGGGTCAGCATGTTATCCATTTCTACGGACCCCACATAATTGAATTCCTTCGGCCCACATACTTTCAAAACCAAGCAAGTATTCTTAAGTCAAAATCTGATTTTAGTCTTGTATCCAGTAACTCAAATGAGCCCAACTTCAAATTAAATCACACAACACACTTCAATTTTACAAGAAAAGGCGTTGACCCACCAGTAAAACACCAAACCAATCTTCGTGAATTCTAAACCAAGTTCAATTACAATGAAACCTTATTCACCTGATTTATTTAACAAATAACTAGAAACACACAAATAGAATCTAAAGCCATAACTATTACCACTAGATTGCAGTTGTAAAGCTAATAAAGAGAAACTGGAATAACATCACAGTAGTTTTTCAAACTAAGAACAAATCAAACCATAAACATATAAGCAGTGCACCAGTAGTGTAAGCTCAACAACATTAAACATCACGCCATGCACGAAATAAAGATCAAAAGTAGAAATGGACCTTAAGTGAAGTAATTTCAGAATTGCAACACTAGACCCATGATTGAAAACAGTTTATCAGCAATGCACCTACAGGCCTGCACTACCACCTGTTTATCAACAGTTCATCTAGTGTTCTATGTGTCTATGCTCCGAAAATATCATGGTGATCCGTCCCATGTATTAGATTTCAGCTCAGTCCAATTGGACAAAGATTTGACTTATGAAGAGGAGCCAGTAGCTATTCTAGCTCGACAGGTCCGACAGTTGAGATCTAAGAGTTATCCTTCAGTTTGGGTGTAATGGAGAGGTCAGCCGGTAGAAGCATCTACCTGGGAGTCCGAGTCGGATATGCGGAGTAAATATCCACACCTCTTCACCAGCTCAAGTACTTTTCTAATTCCGTTCAAGGACGAATGTTTGTTTTAGATGTGGAGAATGTGATGACCCAAAGGGTCATCTTTAAATTTAATAATGATTTCTGTATTCTGAAACCTCAAATAGCACTATTCATCATTCCTCGACTTATGTGTGCAGTCCGTAAATCTTTCTGGAAAGTTTTTATGTGAAAAATTGATTAAAATGTGAAATAAAGCTTTAAAACTCAATTAGGTTGACTTTGGTCAATATTTTGAACAAACGGACCCGGATTAGTATTTTGACAGTTCCGGTAGGTCCGTATCGTGATTTGGGACTTAGGCGTATGCCCAGAATCAAATTCGGAGGTCCCTAGCTCGAGTTATCGCATGTTGTCGAAATTTATAGTTTAAAGGCTTAATGACTTTAAAGAATTGACCAATGTTTGACTTTGTTGATACCGGGTCCGTATTTTGGTTCCGGAACCAAGTATAGCTCCATTACTATATTTATGACTTGTTTGCCAAATTTGATGAGATATGGAGTTGGTTTGACGTGATTCAGACGTCCAGTTGTTAAAATAGAAATTCTAAAGTTTTCTTAAAAATTTCATTTGATGTGGAGTCCGATTTGTAGTTCTAGGCATTTTTTTGGTGTTTTGATCGTGCGGGCAAGTTCGTATGAAGTTTTTGGACTTGTGTACATATTTGGTTTGGAGCCCCGAGGGCTCAGGTGAATTTCGAATAGGCTACGGGTGGTTTGGAACTTAGAAAATCTAGTTTTTACTTAGCTTTAGCTGTCATCTGGTTTCCTTCTTCGCGTTTGCAAAGGCACAACCACAAACGCGAAGAGTGAACGGGCTGGGTGGGATTTTACCCTATGCGAACGCGAAGTGTAACGACCCGACCGGTCGTTTTGAGCTCTAGCGTGTCATTCAGCGGTTTAAGACCCTGGGCAGCTTCACTTTAGGTATTATGACTTGTACGCGTGGTGGAATTTAATTTCAGGAAGTTCGGAGTTGATTTGGAAAGAACATTCTAATTTTGGAAACTTTAAGTTGGAAGAATTTGACTAAGGTTGCATTTTTCAGTAAACGACCTCGGAATCGGGATTTGAAGGTTCCAACGGGTTCGTATGATGATTTTGGACTTGGGCGTGTGTCCAGATCGGGTTTTGGATGAGCCGGGAGCGTCTCAGTGCCTATTGTGGATAGTTGACATTTTGGAAGGATTTCATAAATATGGGTTGAAGTGCATTTCAATTTTATCGATGTATGATTGGGATTCTGAGCCTAAGAATAGCTCCGTATGGTGATTTTGGACTTAGGGGTGCGTCCGAAAGTGGATTTGGAGGTCCGTAGGTCGTTTCGGGGTCATTTGGCAAAAAATGGAAATTTAAAGGTTTTTTGAAAGTTTCACCGGGAGTGGACTTTTTGATATCGGGGTCGGATTCCAATTCCGGAAGTTGGAGTAGGTCCGTAATGTCAGTTATGACTTGTGTGCAAAATTTAAAGTCAATCAGACGTGATTTGATAGGTTTCGGCATCGAAGGTAGAAGTTTGAAGTTATAAAGTTCATTAAGCTTCAATTGGGCTGTGATTCATGATTTGGTGATGTTTGGTGTGATTTGAGGCCTCGAGCAGGTCCGTGTTATGTTATGGTACTGGTTGGTGTGATTGGACGGGGCGCGGGGAACTCAGGTGTGTTTCGGGGTGGTTTCGGATCAATTTGAGCTGTTTTGGAACTGCTGTTGCTGGTATCTGGTTTCCTTCTTCGCGAACGCGAAGGGAGTCCCGCGTTCGCGAAGAGGAACTTTGAGGTTGCTGGGATTTGGCCTTCGCGAACGCGAGGCAGATGACGCGAACGCGAGGCAGTAGCTGGGAAGGCCTTTGCGAACGTGACCAAGGCTACGCGAACGCAAAGAAGAGAGAGGGAGCGGGGGCCTGGAGTCATTTAGCCTTCGCAAACGCGAAGCTTCAACCGTGAACACGAAGCAGTAGAGCCTGAAGGCATCGTTTTAAAAAGTGGAATTTAGCCGTGACAAAGAAGGGGCGACTGTGCTGGGTAGAATGTTTTAAAAAGTGGAATTTAGCCCATTTCACTCATTTCTCTCTTGGTTGGGCGATATTTGGAGCATTTGAAGAGGAGATTTTTATCATCTATGTCAAGGTAAGTGATTCCCATCTATTGCAAGTTAAATACTTGGATTATATGTAGATTTTAACATGGAAATTCATGGAAAATTAGTGAAAATTTAGGATTTTGGTAGAAAACCTAGAAATTTATATTTTTGGATGAATTTCGGCATGGAATTGAGAGTAAATTATATATTTGAGTTCGTGATGCCATGGTTAATGTTTATCTTCAAAAAAATTTAAAATCCGGGCACGTCGGCCCGAGGGTGATTTTTATTGACTTTTCGAGTTAGAAATTGTTGAAAATTGAATTATAATGAGTATTAGAGTATATATTTATGGATTTGCACCTTTATTAACTAGTTTTGGAGCGTTGAGCATTGGTTTCAGTTGTTGGAAAGGCTTAGAAGCCGGTTATGGAATTTCGGAGCGAGGTAAGTCTCCTTTCTAACCTTGTAAGAGGGAATGAACCCCATTGGTGAATCAAATTATTATGTGTTTTTATTTGTGGGGGCTACGTACGCATGAGGTGACGAGAGTAAGTGCGTAGCTACTATTATGCTTATGTCCGGGTAGTCTAGGACATATATCATGTTGTACTTGCGATGTTTGTGCCCTACTACCTAATTTAATTGTTAAAAACATTTAGAAACTCGATAAATGAATTGTAAAAAGGTTAAACTTCATTTACTTGACCGTTAAATGAGAATTTAAAGTTCTTGGAATATTTTCCACTTAATAAATCTTGAATTGGTTGTTTAATGTGTTTTCTCTTTTGTGGAGCGGGCCGAACGCCTCAGTAGCAGATAGATGCATCTATGGTTCGCGCCGTTCGATCCTCGGCAGTGCACAATTTAAATATTTATGTTGGATTGGACCGTACGACCTCGGCATGATTTGCGCATGATATATCTTTGGAATTGAAAATAATTGATATTTCTTTCATTGGCCAGAGATACAAAAATGTTAAATGACGAAAATAAATTTGGAAAGTTCCTATTAACAAAAGAATTGTTTACTTACTTCATATTATTGAGTTTACAACCGTTCTATACAATCCACGCTTAAATATAATATCGGTATTTTATTTTTAGCCCTTAGTAAGTGTCGGAGTCGACCCCTCGTCACTACTTCATCGAGGTTAGGCATGATACTTACTGGGTACGCGTTGATTTACGTACTCATACTACACTTGCTGCACATTTTTGTGCAGGTACATATATGTCTAGTGGCCTTGTGTGCGTAGAAGCGCAGTTATTGCGGGGACTTAGGTGAGCTGCATTCTATACCCCGATCCGCAGCCAACAGAGTCTCCTTTAGAGTATTTATATATTTTTTTCCTCTCCAAATTTTTATTTCATACAGATGCCGTATTTTATTTTACTTCCTAGTTGATGCTCATGCACTTGTGACACCGGGTTTTGGGGTGATTATGGGTTGTTTGGTATTGAAATTGTGAAAATATTTTTATTTACTCTGTAAAGTCCATCTTTTATTATTAAATTGAAGGAAATCGTGATTTTAAATACTAAAATGAGTAATTAAGTTAATTAATTATTGTTGGCTTGCCTGATAGTGGTGTTAGGTGCCATCACGACCTATAATGCATTTTGGGTCGTGACAACATGGTATCCGAGCACTAGGTTCACTTAGGTCTCACGAGTCATGAGAGAGTCTTGTTGAGTCTCGCGGATCGGTTCAGATACGTCTGTACTTATCTTCGAGAGGTTACCGGACTGTTAGGAGCACTTCCCTTCTTGATTCCTCATCGTGCGATTTGATTCCTTTGAGGATTATGCCTTCATTTCCTTCATTCCTTTGAGGATTATGCGATGTAAGGATTGGGCTATTGTCGTTGCCTTGCGGAAGGTCGTTCTGCCTTTTCATCTCAGTATCAACATTGCCTATGGTTTGAGATTTGGCACTGATTATTATGATGATTCGTTCGTTGCTATCCCATAGTATTGGTGTAATGGTAGGGTGCTTATCTATGGATCGCGGCAGTAAATGACTTGATAGAAGGACTTCTCATTTCATGACTTAGAGGTTTAGCATTTAGTTCCGGCGGAGGAGAGGCAATCGGACTACGAACGTTCAGGTTTGGGTTGATGGAGTAACGAGACAGGATATTTTGAGCGCGGTGGAATTTTCATCTGTGATGTGGTGTCATCGTCCTAGATTGGATGCATTAAGTTCGCCGGTGTTGTGGTCTTCTTCAATTCGCCTACGGGGTGGGGTATTGTAAAATGGTGTCGGAGACGCGGTTGTCATAAATAACAGGGTGTAGCGATTTCGGAATCAAATCAGTGTTTCTAGTGTTGATGGCTCGAGCAAGATGATCTTCGGAAAGGTTTAAAGTTGGTAGCGATTGATTGGTTCTAGTGCTACAGAGATAGATTTTGATTTAAGGCAACACCTGGGCAGCGAAGGATTAGCAAAGACATGTGGGAGGTGCCTTGTGGTGGATAAAATTGTAGAAGGCCAAGTGTGAGAAACCGAAGGTGAGTAGTTGCTTAGAGGAGAGGGTTTGACCAAAGTGGGAGAGTGGTAGAGCAACATACGGGTTCTGTGGTGGGATAGCCACACGTCTTGGGGGAAGTTTAAGTGATTTGGGATTCATGGTGGACAGTGACTAGGTCTACGTGCTTAATTTAGAATATTGGCTGCTATATTGAGGAATATTGGGTATGATTAGAGGGAGTTGCTTAATATTAAGAGGGATGCAACATGACTTTGGATTGGAATGTATCGTCGCACCTTTAGTTGATGTCAATGGGGAGTGAATGGACTTGCACAGCTGGTGAATGAGCACAGGCTCACAGTGGTTTACTGATTTCATATTAATTGTACTCGAAGCAGCACTGTTGGAAGATGTCAGCATGTAATTTCCACAGGTGGTTTATCTCCTGTGAGCAGGTTAGCGGTCGTATGGTGTTGACGAAGCCTCTACGAAGAATTTTACTGGCTATCTTGTAATAGGTCGAATATGTTAATGTGGCTAGTGATTTAGAGCGTTCATGAAATGGTTAACATAAGGATTTCGAGGAATTTGGTGGGTCGATTATGCAAAATCATGTCAATAGGGGATAAGGAGTGTCGGTGGGTTCCAGAGTTATGCGATGGTAGCTCCAAGCTAAGTGGGAGAGCCCCGCCACCAACGATTGGATTGCATGGTTATCTACTTGTTAGGCTTCTAGTTATCGGCATATTGGTGGGTTATTACGACTAAAGAAAGAGAACATCAATGGTAATTTGAGCAAAGGATTTGAGGAATGTGTGCTATAATTGGCCTTATCGATTCATGTTCAGCATTTGGGAAGACTCAGAGTCTATGCTTCGTGTAGATGTGATGTACAAAGAAAGTGAGTCAGCAGAGTACTTCTTTGAGAAGGTGTTCATGTGCTAGCAGGGCTTTGGAGTTTGATCATAATCGGGAACAAGTCAGAGTGTGTGACTCTCAACAATGGTTCTAGTGGGTTAAAAAAAAAATTCAAAGTGCGGTGCCTCAAGATTTCGAGCCAGTAGTATGGTTAAGTATTGAGCTTTTGCAGTGGATTATGAAAAGTGGCTTGGAGTGTTCTACGTTATCTTCGTTCTGTAGTGTGACATTGGAGGAATGGTAGAAAATAACTTCGGATTCATAGAGGGATTTTCAGAATGGGTGTACAATTGAAGATGCGAATATGCGCATAAGGAGGGTTTGAGATGGTTCGTGGGTTTTGGAGACAACATGGTCTCGTGAAATAAGGTCACCCAAGATGAGTGCGGATTTGGGTTCATGATGCCTTGAATAGAGCTATTATTATTATTTCTAGGGCAAGTTCCTAGTAAATTAGAAGAAGTGGCTTGGTTGGTAATGGTTGAATCAGCACGGTTATGGCAGTGACCAATTTCTCCAGCGTGAAGTTATACATGTAGTTTGTGGTTGTACACTTGGGCTTGAGCGCCCCCACAACTTGGTTGATTTGGGAGGTATTCGATTCGTATGTCTTTGTTGTGTAAAGGGATTTCCAGAAGAGTTATGGCAGTTTAGATCACGACATGAGGTTGTATTTTCTGCGGTTTGGGAACTTAGTTGCGTGTTGCATTGGTTCTTCTGAAATGAGATAAGTAAAAGGTTTCTATATGATGAAATGTTTATTCTATTAGTGGATCAGGGGTTATTAGGGAATTCATGTACTCTCACGTATTGGCACGTTAGGTGCAGTAAGCAGCATGAGAATTTGGAAGTTAAGGATCAAGGCTACAGTTGATGTTGACAAGAATGTCAAGGGTTCGGATGAGCGGGGAAGAATTCAGATGTTTAGAGTAAGCTGGTATTGTCTTTTGCGTCACCTGAGATCAGTGTCATGTGGAAGAGGCTTTGTGTATTGACTTGCAGATTTTGACTCAGTCTACAGAATTAGAACGGCTGGTGGTACGGATGTGTGGACCTTGCTACCTGAGCAGAATGGTCATGGGAGCATGTCCCATGGGAAGATTTGTATAAGTGTGACATGTCAGTCACTTGATTGTTAAAGATTGAGACCGAATGTGGAGGTCAGGGTAATATCGCAAGTGCGAGAGTGTATGCCTGAGAGGCCTTCTATTCCTTGGGCTGTGGAGCATGTGAGTTCGTTTCGGATTTGACGGCTGTTCTTATGTGTCGTGAATAGGTCACCGTGGATCCTTGAAGGGTTATTAGCCTAGTGCGGTACAATCTGAATCGGCTTGAGGTTCATGGATGGATCTAAATGTGAATGTGGGCTCTATATCGGGCCGGATGTGTTCATTTCATCATAGCGTTGTTTTCAGAGGGGTCTTCGGGCCTTGGATGATATTTCTGTTGTCGGCCTTCCGTGTAGTCTCTATTGCGCCATGTGGGTTATGGGGCGGTTTGATTATTCGCACTCATATTGAGATCCCGTATAATTTGTGGTGTTATGTAAGTAGGATGGCTTTCGAGATGCAGATCATATATTGCACCTTGGTTGTGCTTGAGTTTTATAGCACGTGACGCTACCCGTCTCCCCAGGATTTGTATTATGCACTTAGCATGCTTATGGTTGATATTCGGGCATTTTGTGAGTATAAACGTTATGTCTCGATGTGTGTTTTCTTTAGATTATTATATGTGGATCAGGTGGCATGCTGCCACGGGTATATGGTTGGATCGGGTGGCATGCTGCCACGGATATGTTGTTTGGATCGGGTGGCACGCCACCACGGGTATCATGGTTGGATCGGGTTGCACGCCGCAACGGTATCATGTGTGGATCGGGTTGCACGCCGCAACAGTGTGATATTGAGTATAGTTTCCCATATCTATTATTGTGTGTTTTGCTTCTCAGTTCCTGAGGAAGGTTCTTAACATCTTCTCGGTTGTTTAAATTAGTTACATGGGTTGAGTAGATCTTTCCAGAGTTTGTTTCCGTATGTATCACATTTGCGTTTGTAGCATGTTGGCACATTGTTGCATCATATGAGACTTTTGGCAGTGTGTGAGGTGGCTTATTGTCTGAGCAGCTTGTACTGGGTGAGATGAGATTATTGGACCTAGGATCAATGCAATAAGATTTATATGAAGCATATTAAAGAGTAAATATTGTTATTCAGTCCAGAATGATGTAATGGTTCTTGTCAGGAGGAGAGGCTCCATAAATTGTAATTCGGCAGGTGGCTATGAGTTCTACACATCTTCTCTGTCGTGGCATTTCAAGAGTTGGAACAAGACTTATAGGTGTCATGAGGTGTGTCGTGAGCATTTCGGCTATTGTTGTCAGAGGATGTTATTATGGGCATGTGAATAATGCGGTGCATGGTGTGAATTCAGTGAGAGTATACAATCATGTATTGGTATATCGTATAATGATTGAAATGATGTTCGTATGTTGGAAGCAGGCCTAGTAGAGAATTTCAGATGTTGGAATTTGACCCTAAAGCTTATTTGCCTAAATAAAGGAGGGGATCTTCAGATTTACTCGAGCTAATGTGCTCAACTGAGTTGTGGTAGCACGGGTAGGTGCACGAGGTGTTAAACAGTGATTTTAGAAACTTTAAGTTGGAAGAATTTAACTAAGGTTTGATATTTGAGTAAACGACCTCGGAATCAGGATTTGAAGGTTCCAACAGGTTCGTATGATAATTTTCAACTTGGGCGTATGTCCAAATTGGGTTTTGGATCACCCGAGAGCGTTTCAGCGCCTATTGTGGAAAGTTGGCATTTTGGAAGGATTTTATAAATTTGGGTTAAAGTTCATTTCAATGTTATCGATGTCCGATTAGGATTACGAGCCTAGGAATAGCTCCGTATGGTGATTCTGAACTTAGGGGTGCATCCGGAAGTGGATTTGGAGGTCCATAGGTCGTTTCGGGGTCAATTGGAAAAAAATGGAAATTTAAAGGTTTTTGAAAAGTTTCACCGGGAGTGGACTTTTTGATATCGGGGTCGGATTCCGATTCCAGAAGTTGGAGTAGGTCTGTAATGTCAATTATGACTTATGTGCAAAATTTGAGGTCAATCGGACATTATTTGATAGATTCCAGCATCGAAGGTAGAAATTTGAAGTTCTAAAATTCATTAAGCTTGAATTGTGGTGTGATTCATGATTTGGTGATGTTTGATATGATTTGAGGCCTCGAGCAGGTCCGTGTTATGTTATGGGACTGGTTGGTGTGATTGGACGGGGTCCCAGGGACCTCGGGTGTGTTTCGGGGTGGTTTCGGAACAATTTGAGCTATTTTGGAACTGATGTTACTGGTATCTGGTTTCCTTTTTCGTGAAAGCGAAGGGAGTCCCGCATTCGGGAAGAGGAACTTTGAGGCTGCTGGGATTTGGCTTTCGTGAACGCGAGGCAGTGGACGCGAAAGCGAGGCAGTAGCTGGGAAGGCCTTCGCGAACGCGACCAACGCTACGCGAACACGAACATGAGAGAGGGAGCGGGGGCCTGGAGTCATTTAGCCTTCGCGAACGCGAATCAGTAGGTCCTGAAGGCATCGCGAACGCGAGGCTTTAGTCGCAAACGCGAAGAAGGGGCGACTGTGCTGGGCAGAATGTTTTAAAAAGTGGGATTTAGCCCATTTCACTCATTTCTCTCTTGGTTGGGCTATTTTTGGAGCTTTTGAAGAGGAGATTTTCATCATCTATGTCAAGGTAAGTGATTTCCACCTATTGCAAGTTAAATACTTGGATTATATATAGATTTTAACATGAAAATTCATGCAAAATTAGTGAAAATTTGGGATTTTGGCAGAAAACCTATAAATTTATATTTTTGGATTTTGACCACGAATTTGGGATTGAGAGTAAATTATATATTTGAGTTTGTGATGCCATGGGTAATGTTTATCTTCGAAAATTTTCGGAATCCGGGCACGTGGGTCGAGGGTGATTTTTATCGACTTTTCGAGCGGAGTTGGAAATTGTTGAAAATTGAATTATAATGTGTATTAGAGTATATATTTATGGATTTGCACCTTTATTGACTAGTTTTGGAGCGATGTGCATTGGTTTCAGTTGTTGGAAAGTCTTTGTAGCCGGTTATGGAATATCGGAGCAAGGTAAGTCTCCCTTCTAACCTGTAAGAGGGAATGAACCCCATAGGTGAATCAAATTATTATGTGTTTCTATTTGTGGGAGCTACGTACGCACGAGGTGACGAGAGTCCGTGCGTAGCTACTATTATGCTTATGTCCGGATAGTGTAGGACCCATATCATGTTGTACTTGTGATGTTTGCATCCTACTTGTTAATTTAATTGTTTAAAACATTTAGAAACTCGATAAAGGATTTGTAAAAAGGTTAAACTTCATTTGCTTGACCGTTAAATGAGAATTTGAAATTCTTGGAATATTTGCCCCTTAATAAATCTTGTATTGGTTGTTTAATGTGTTTTCTCTTTTTTGGAGCGGGCAGAACGCCTCAGTAGCAGATAGATGCATCTATGGTTCGCGCCGTTCTACCCTCGGCAGTGCACAGTTTAAATATTTATGTTGGATTGGGCCATACGACCTTGACATGATTTGTGCATGATATATTTTTGGAATTGATAATAATTGCTATTGCTTTCGTTGGCCCGAGATACAAAAATGTTAAATGACGAAAATAAATTTGGAAAGTTCCTATTAACAAAAGAATTGTTTACTTACTTCATGTTATTGAGCTTACAGCCGTTCTACAATCCACGCTTAATTATAATATCAGTATTTTATTGTTAGCCCTTAGTAAGTGTCGGAGTCGACCCCTCGTCACTACTTCTTCGAGGTTAGGCGGGATACTTACTGGGTACGCGTTGATTTACGTACTCATACTACACTTGCTGCATATTTTTATGCAGGTACATATATGTCTAGTGGCCTTGTGGGCGCAGAGGCGCGATTATTGCGGGGATTTAGGTGAGCTGTATTCTATACTACGATCCGCAGCCAGCAGAGTCTCCTTCAGAGTATTTATATTTTTTTTCCTGTCCAAATTTGTATTCCGGACAGATGCTGTATTTTATTTTACTTCCTAGTTGATGCTCATGCACTTGTGTCACCGGGTTTTGGGGTGATTATGGGTTGTTTGGTATTGAAATTGTGAAAATAATTTTATTTACTCTGTAAAGTCCATCTTTTATTATTAAATTGAAGGAAATCGTGATTTCAAATACTAAAATGAGTAATTAAGTTAATTAATTATTGTTAGCTTGCCTGACAGTGGTGTTAGGTGCCATCACGACCTATAATAGATTTTGGGTCGTGATACGAAGGGCTTTACGCGAACGCAAAGTAGAGGGGGGCTGCCCTTCGCGAACGCGACTGTGTTTGGCGTAGCTTATGGGACCTGGGGGAGGGGAACTGAGTAATACTCTTCGCGAACGCGGCAAAGGGCTTGCGAACATGTAGGCTAGTGGGTCAAAGCCTTCGCGAACACGAAGGGTATCTCGCAAATGCGAAGGCCACTTGGGCTGCTGCACATCGCGAACGCGACAGGCCCTTCGCGAACGCAAAGAAGGCCTGACACCCAGCAATTAAAACAGAAACAAACGGGGTTGTTTTCGCATTTTTCACAAACCCTCAATTAGAACTCGGTTTAGGGGCGATTTCAAATGAGTTTTTCACGATTTCGAACAGGGTAAGTGTTCTTTATCATATAATGATTATATTTCATAAATCTAAGTCTATATTCATCATTTATTTCGGATTTAGATGGAAGAAATTGGAATTTTTGTAAAATTTTCCAAAAACGAAAATTTAAGATTTGAAGGTCCATTTGACATCAGAATTTGATAATTTTTGTATGGTTGAACTCATCTCGGAATGAGTGTTTTGATTTCGTAAGTTTTTTCGAGATTCGAGATGTGGGCCCCACTGATGATTATTGAGATGAATTTCGGATTTTAATCCGGAAAATTAGTAAATTCATATGGAATTAATTCCTACGATTTGTATTTAGTATATTGAATTGTTTATGACTAGATTTGAGAATTTCAGACATGAATACGCGAGGCAAATGTTTATTGGATTCTTGAATTTGGTTGCAAAGTGAGGTAAGTATCGTGGTTAACCTTGACTTGAGGGAGTAGGACTTATTTGTCTATTTGCTACGTGACTTAATGTGAGGGTACAACGTATATGTGAGGTGACGAGTACTTATGCGTTGTGGTTGAGTCAAAGTATGCGGGTGAAATTTGTTTATCGAGAATAATTGCCTATTTAATTAAGATATTCCTGCTTGAGTTTATTATTGATTATTTGATCATTATTCATGAAATTATTATTCATTTAATTATTGTTGAATATTTTGGAAGGTGAAGTCAGTATTCTGGTACTGAATTGATTGATGAGTGTATATCCCCACATTTAAATACTCTTCTGAATTTATATTATTATTTTCATGGTAAGGAAGAGTGTAAAAGCACGAAGGGTGATGTCGCGCCATTTGTATTATTTATACTATCATTGTCATGGTGAGAAAGAGTGTAAAAGCACGAAGGGTGTTGTCGTGCCATTTGTTAGTGTAAAAGCACGAATGGTGATGCCGTGTCATTTTTAGAGAGTGTAAAAGCACGAAGGGTGATACCATGCCAAAAGAGAGTTAAAGCACGAAGGGTGATGCTGTTCCAATTATTATTATTTATTTATCAGTTTATGGGAGGAATGAGAGTAAAAGCACGAAGGGTGGTGCCATGCCATTTTCATATTATCAGTTGCTCATTTTATTGTTGATGAATTAATTGGCTGTTGCGTGACACTCCTCCTGCTGAAATTTCTATATCATTCCCCTTCGCATGTTCCTTCCCAAATTTATATTTGTTATTTATTGTGTTATTGTTGCTTCGTATTTGTATATACTTGTACATGTTATTTACGTAAGTGTCTCTTCATAGCCTCGTCACTACTTCATCGAGGTTAGGCTCGACACTTACGGATTACATGGGGTCGGTTGTACTCATACTACACTCTGCACTTCTTGTGCAGATTTTGGAGTTGGTCCCAGCGGCGTACCATAGACTTACTCGGATTCAGCTACTCCAAGAAGACTTGAGATATAACTGCACAACGTTCGCAGTTCTAAAGTCCCCTTCTATCTTATCTTAGTTGTGTATTATCTTTCAAACAACTTGAATTTTATTCAAACCTTTATTTGTATTATTCTAGTAGCTCGTGCACTTGTGACACCAAATTTGGGGATGCATTTTGATAATTCGGTAATTATGGTCTTCCGCACTTTATTTCAGTAATTGACTTCTATTTAATTTAATTTGCATAAAAATAGTTAAGATTATTTTAACGTTGGCTTGCCTAGCAAGTGAAATGTTAGGCGCCATCATGGTCCTGAAGGTGGGAATTTCGAGTCGTGACAGATACATCTTCAAAATGAGCATTACAAGTGACATAACACGAACCTGAAACCTTTTTGGTGAGCTCGTGAAATCTTGCAAGAAACTTTATCACATTCTTCACATTCACCCAATCATCAGATTCAAGAGGACCCGTACTACTACCGTCTTCACAAAGATGAGAACAAAGATAAGCAGAAAATCCATCATCAAAAAGATAAAACCTGTCAAAGGCCTTTTCAAAGTTTTGTGCCGTATCCAACATCAAATAGGTGGAATTCCACCCAGTAGGAATATCCAAACACAATGTTTTGGTACATTCTAACTTGACGTGTGCACAACACTGTTTAAACTTTAAGGTCCTTGCAGGCGACGATATCACATACCTCACAGTATTTATAACTTGTGTGACAGAAGCATCAATTTCTTTCAAACCATCTTGCACAATTAGATTAAGTATATGAGCCATGCATCTCACATGAATATTTACCACTCATCATATTAGATTTACACATATCTAACTTTTTAGATAATTCTTTGACTGTGACATCATTTGAAGAAGCATTGTCCACGGTAACAGTGAACACCTTGTCTAATTTTCATTCAAGCAAACAATTACAAATAGCTTTAGCTATCTCTTCACCCTTATGACTAGTTATAGGACAAAACTTTAGTATTCTTTTATGCAACTTCCAATCCCTATCAATGAAGTGAGCTGTCAAACACATATAATTTATTCTTTGCAATGAAGTCCATGTGTCTGTTGAGAGGCAAATTTTTGGTTGTGCTTCTCTAAAAGACCTTCTTAGATTTTGCTTCAATTCACCATAAACTTCATAACAATACCTTGTTATTGTTCTACGAGAAGAAAGACGAAATAATGGTTGAGTTATTCTCATAAACTTCATAAAGCCTTCCTTTTCTACAAAGCTAAACGGTAGTTCATCAATAACTATCATCTCAATGAAATCCCTCCTAATCACTTCTTGATCAAAACTCCAAAGCGATCCTCCATCATTTTGGCAAGATTGAAAGTTTATCCTTGTTTGAGTGTTATCTTTATCAATGTTAGTTGGGTATTCTTTACATCTATTCAAATGACCTCTCAATCCCGTTGTTCCTTTCTTAGATGAGTTAGCAACATAATCTTGCTTACAATATTTACACCTCGCTTTACCGACCTCATTTTCCTGAAATGTTTCAAAATATTTTGAAACAATGGATCTAGGTTCTATGGCTTTTCTTTTCTTAGAATCATGAGTATCAATTGTGTTGGCATTACTATCATCCGTAATAGGTAAGCTTTTAGTTGAAGCATCATCAGCTTTTAGTTGAAGCATCATCACTTACTCTACTTTCATCCGCCATCTATACAAAATTAAAAGAAATACAAACATAAATTGAGATTCCAAACAAGCATCGAGTTCAGTTGCAAGTTTTTCTACTAGAAACCTAAACATATCCTTAACTCAATGTATTATAGTAAAAGACATCTTTCACTTAAATAGAATTCTAAAATTTACTAAGAAAGAAGAAGTAACTAAATATTCACACATATTTTTTCTATTAAACAGAAGGCGTGTTTAACTCCATACAAGTTCATGCGATTAAAGGAATCAGAAAAGAGTCGCAAATTTTGTTGAACTAAGAATTTAAGAGAAGACATGTTTAACTAAATATTCACACATCTTGAATTTAAGTTCTTTTGCTAGAAATGAGAAAGCTTTGTTTTTGTTGAACAATATCCAGAGGCAAATTTCTTTGCTGGAAACCTCAGTTGTCACGACCCAAAGTCCATTAAAGGTCGTGATGGCGCCTAACACCGGCGTCAGGCAAGCCAACAATAAGTGATTAACTTCATTACTCATTTTAGTATTTTTGAAATCATAATTTCCTTCAATTAAATAGTAAGAGATAAAATTTACAGAGTAAATGACAATATTGTTTTTTTACAACTTCATTACTAAACAACCCAAAAGCACCCCCAAAACCCGGTGTCATGAGTGTATGAGCATCAACTAGGAAATACAGTAAAATACTACATCTGTCTTGGATACAATTAGATAAGAGTGTGTAAATAACTCGGATGGAGACTCTCTACTGGTTGCGGACTCGTAACGTGGAATGCAACTCACCTAATTCCCCGCAATAACCGCGCCTCTACGCCCACAATTCCACTAGACATATATGCACCTGCACAAAAATGTGCAACAAGTGTAGTATGAGTACATAAATCAATGCGTACCCAGTAAGTATCTAGTCTAACCTCGAAGCAGTAGTGACGAGGGATCGACTCCGACACTTACTATGGGCTAACAATAAAATACCGATATTATAATTAGGCATGGATTGTATAGGACGGCACTAAACTCAATAACATGAAGTAAGTAAACAATTCTTTTGTTAATAGGAAATTTCCAAATTTATTTTCGTCATTTAACATTTCGTATCTCAGGCCAATGAAGCAATAACAATTATTATTAATTCCAAAGATTTATCATGCGCAAATCATGCCGAGGTCGTACGGTCCGATCCAACATAAATATTTAAATTGTGCACTGCTGAGGGTCGAACGACGCAAACCATAGATGCATCTTTCGGCTACCGAGGCATTCGGCCCGCTCCACACAAGAGAAAATACATTTAAAACAACCAATTCAAGATTTATTAAGGGAAAATTATTCAAGGAAATACCAATTCTCATTAACGATCAAGAAAATAAAGTTTAGCCTTTTAAAATTCCTTTATCAAATTTCAATATGATTTAAGCAATTAAATTAACAAGTAGGGTGCAAATATCGCAAGTATAACATGATTTGGGTCCTATACTACCCGAACATAAGCATAATAGTAGCTACGCACGGACTCTCGTCACCTCGTGCGTACGCAGCCCCCACAAATAGAAGCACATATTAAATCAATTCACCTATGGGGTTAATTCCCTCTTACAAGGGTAGAAAAGAGACTTACCTTGCTCCGAAATTCCATAACCGACTCCCAAGCCTTTCCAACAACTCAAACCGATGCCAGCGTTCCAAAACTAGTCAATCAATGTGCAAATCCATAAATACATACTCAAATGCTTATTATAAATCAATTTATAACAATTTCAAACTCCGCTCGAAGAATCGATAAGGCAACCCTCGGGCCCACGTGCCCGAATTTTGAAAATTTTCAAAGATAATCATTACCCATAACACTGCGAACTCAAATATAGGATTTATTCCCAATTCCATACCCAAATTCGTAGTCAAAATCCAAGAATACAAATTTCTAAGTTTTTCTTCAAAATTCCAATTTCTACTAATTTCCATGTTTAAATCCACATATAAACCAAGTATTTAACTTGAAATAGGTGGGAATCACTTACCTTGACATAGATGATGAAAATCTCCCCTTGAAGCTCTCCAAAAATTGCCCAACCAAGAGAAAAATGATGGAAAATGGCCAAACCCACGTACTTAAAGAAGCCTTCTGCCCAACGATCGTCGCATCTGCGAACATACTTTCACACCTGCGGTCTCGCTTTTGCAAGACAAAAATTTCTCATGCGGAACTCCCTAGCTAGCAGCCCCTCGCACCAGCGGAAGTTCTTCCGATCTTGCGTAATCGCAGGTGTGACACATCCTAGCGCATCTGCGCATCTTTCGCACCTGCGGCAGTGGCATCGCTTCTGCGCACACGCAGGTGCGCTGCTCGAACCAACTTCTGTGACCTTATGCCTTGACTTCCCATGTCACTTCTGCGAGCTTCCTCTCACTTCTGCGAGGCCGCTTCTGCGGTCAAGCCTCCGCATAAGCGATCACACAAGTTACCAGATTTTTCTAGTATTTGCTCATTCATAAATTCGACTCGTTAATCATCTGGAATCCACTCGAGGCCCCCGAGACCTTAACCAAATCTACCAACAAGTCCTAAAATATCATACGAACTTATTCGAGCCTTTAAATCACATCAAACAACGCTAAAAACACGAATCAACCTCCAATTCAAAATTAATGAACTTTGAAACTTTAAACTTCTACAATCGATGTCGAAACCTATCAAATCACGTCCGATTGACCTCAAATACTGTACACAAGTCATAATTCATATTACAGATTTACTCTAACTTCCGGAATCAGAATCCGACCCCGATATCAAAAAGTCCACTCCCGGTCAAACTTCTCAAAATCATCCAAATTTCCAACCTTCGCCAATTGACGCCGAAATGACCTACGGACCTCCAAATCAACGTCCGGACACACACCTAAGACCAAAATCACCATACTAATGTATTTCCAGGCTCAGAATCCCAAACGAACATCGATAACATCAAAATCTACTTCAACCCAAACTTAGGAAATTATTAAACCTTCAAAATGCCAACTTTCCGTAGTAAGAGCCGAAATACTTCCGGGCTACCCGACACTCGACCCGAACATACGCCCAAGTCCAAAATCATCATACGAACCTATTGGAATCTTCAAATCCTAATTTCGAGGTCATTTATAAAAATTCCAAACCTTAGTAAATTTTCCAACTTAAAGCTTCCGAAATTAGAATTTTCTTTCCAAATCAATTCTGAACTTCCCAAAATTCGATTCCGACCATACGTACAAGTCATACTACCTGAAGTAAAGCTATTCATGGCCTCAAACCACCAAACGACATGCTAGATCTCAAAACGACCGGTCGGGTCGTTACATCAGTGCTCTTTGACGACAATTTCCCAGAAAAGAAAAATTTAAGACTGAGTTTGGCAAAAATAATGATTATTAAATTCTTAACTCCATACAAGTTCATGTTTAACACAGATCTATTCACTAGCTAAAACTACAAAAACAATGATTCTTTAAATGCTCAAAAACTGATTATTGTCAACATAAGAAACTTAATGAAATATAACAAGTTGAAACTAACATAAAACCTGAAGAATGAAGAAGTTGTAAACCTGTTGAAGACTTAAATATTGAAGAATAAAGGTCAACAATAAGCAAACAAGTAGTCGACGAGGAGAGGAGTCACCGTCGTCGAGGTTGTGAAGTCGCCATCGTCGTCTATGCTATTGTAGTCGTAAATTACAGTAGTAGTCAAGCAATGTTTTTAAGAGAAATTAGGGTTAGAAAATTGAAAAGGGAAAGGGCCAAAGGGGGAAGCAGAAGCCAAGTTTTGTGTCTGCTCGTGCTCTCTAAGTCTCTAAGCCCTAAGGGACTAACTAAGGCCAAAGGGATTAGGGGGCTTGGGGTGTTGGGCTTAGGTTTATTCTTTATTGGGTTAGAAAATAGAAATATAGGTGGTCTTGGACTTAATATATTTCAGTATTTCGGTATACTGAAAAATCATAAACTCAATACCGAGTACCGTACCGAAATACCAAAAAATCTATACTGAATAATACCGAAAAATCAAAAAACCAGATACCAAAATACCAAATTAATTCGGTTCGATTCGAAATTCATTTTTTTGGATTTTGTGCCCACCCCTAATTATCATTGTTGTCTTCTACGTTTTTAAACCTCATTGAGATGACTTTTTCAATAACTATGGAATAATTTCTATTAGGGTGTTGATAACATGATTAGGTATTTGATTCTTGATAATTGTTGGAAATAATTGATTGAGTTTTAATTCGTATTATGGAGTTATTTCTTATTTTGCTTAATCGAAAGAGGAGCTTGATATTGAATTTCTGTAACGACCCAGCCGATCGTTTTGAGTGTATTAGTCCTGATCCCTTATTTACTGCATTCCCCATATCTATTTCTGCTTATGTGACTTGCCGGGAGGTCTTGTTTTGGTTTCAGAGTGATTTGGGATACTTAGTCCCTAAAACAGAAGCTTAAGTCTTAGGATTTTGACCGTAGTCGAAAGTGTGTGAAGACGACTCCGAAATAGAGTTCTGTTGGTTCCGTTAGCCCCGTTGGGTAATTTTGGACTTAGGAGTGTGTCCGCACTGTAAATTTGAGGTCTATAGGTAATTTAGGCTTGAAATGGCGAAAGTCGAATTTTTGGGAAGTTTGACCGGGGTGTTGACTTTTTGATATCAGGATTGGATTCTGATTTCAGAAGTTGGAGTAGGTCCGTAATGTCGAATATGACTTGTGTGAAAAATTTGAGGTCAATCGTACGTGTTTTGGTATGATTCAGTATCGTTTGTAGAATATGGAAATTTCGAAGTTCATTAAGTTTGGATTGGAGAGTGATCCGTGTTTTTGATGTTATTTGAGGTAGTTTGAGGATTCTACTAAGTTCGTATAGTATTTTGGGACTTGATGGTATGTTTGGTTGAGGTCCCGGGGGCCTCGGGTGAGTTTCGGGTGGTTAACGGATCATTTTTGGACTTTGGTTGATGGCTGATATCTGTTGGTCTATATTTTCTGGTTTCCTCTTGCGCGTTTGTGAGAGGAGCCTTGCGTTCGCGAAGGGTTAAGGTGAGCTAGGAAGATTTTGTTCTTCGCGTTCGCGAAGAAGAGGACGCGAACGCGAAGGTGTAGTCTGCGTGTGCATTGCGAACGCGTGAGTGGCGTCGCGTTCGCGAAGAGAAGTGAGGCAGCTGGGGAACACAGGTCTTTGGTGTACTTCGCGATGAGCTGAGCTTGTAAAGCTTTGCGTTCACGAAGTGTTGATCGCGTTCACGAAGAGTAAACTGGGAGGCAGTCTGAGCTGGCCTACGCGAACGCGAGAGGACGGTCATATTCACGAAGAAGGAAATTTGGGCAGATAGTATTAATTTCAAAACGAGGGTTTGAACCCATTTTACATATTTTGAGCTAGAGAACAAGGAATTGAGCAATTCTTGAAGGGATTTTTGTGGAGTTGATTTGGGTAAGTGATTCCTACTTAGTTTTGGTTAAATCCCATAATTTTACCTTTAATTTTATCATCTACTTTGTGATTTGGGTGTGAAATTGGGGAAAAAGAGGAAGAACTCTTGAGTTAGAATTTTGAGGTTTTGAATGTGATTTTGTTATCGGATTTGAGTAATTTTGGTATGGTTAGGCTCGTGAGTGAATGGGCTTTCGGATTTTATGACTTTTATAGGATTTCGAGACGTGGGCTTGGGGGCTGGTTTGAGTCTATTTTGGATTTTGGCTTATAATTTTGCATTTTTCTTGTGGAATTGATTCTTTTAACCTATGTTAATTATATCGTACTGCTTGTGGCTAGATTCGTGGTGTTTGGAGATTTGATTCAAGGGACAAAGGCATTGCGGAGTAGGATTTTACGCGGTTTGAGGTAAGTAACAGTTTTAAATCTGGTCCTGAAAGTATGAAACCCCGGATTATTGTATTATGTGAGAATTTTGGAGGTGACGCACATGTTAGTTAACAGGCGTGTGGGCGTGCACCGTGGGAATTAGGGCCTGGTCCATTCCGTGAAACTGGAAAGTTGAATAAGTTTATTGTTAACTATGTGCCCTTTCTGTGCTATAGAAATTTGACAGTGAATCATGTTAGAAATCATGCTTAGGCTATGTGTTGGTGCTGTAAAGACCCCCAGTGGTCGTGATACCTGTTGAACCTTCCTGCTTACTGTTACTTGTACTCAGTCACAAGTTACTTGTTTATTTTGTCTCAGTCTCTATTGTTCATTATTGATGCATCATATCATTGTTGCTTGGGATGATTTCATGATTATTGAGAGCCCGAGAGACTGGAGAGATTTATGACTAAGTGAGACCGAGGGCCTTATTGTGAGATATTATATTATAGCACGTGAGTTATCCGTGCAACACGTGAGTTGTCCGTGCGGATCCAGATATTAAACTATAGCACGTGAGTTGTCCGTGCAACACGTGAGTTGTCCGTGCGGATCCAGATATCAATACTATAACATGTGAGTTGTCTGTGCGGATTATAGCGCTTGGGCTGTAGGAGCCCCTCCGGAGTCTGCACACCCCGAGTGAGTGCAGGTACCTATTGAATGTGAGTACTGAGGGCTGAGAGCCGAGTGATTGAGCTGTTGTACGAGTTGAGTGACTATTGCCCTGAGAGGCTGTACTTGCTTTTCCATTTGTTGATGCACTTATTTGTTATCTGTCATTGTCGTGAAATTTCTGAAAGACTTTATATCCGGATTTACCTGCACTGTAACTATATAAAATTGATTTGATTTGAACTGCCGAATTTGAAAGCATGTCTATTCTTTGCTGGAAATATTAAAATGAATTGTATTTGTATAGCTCGTCACTATCTTCTCAGTTCCTTATTTATTTCTGTTACTTGATGAGTTGGTTGTACTCATGCTACACCCTGCACTTCATGTGCAGATCCAGGTGTGTACGGTTTTGGCAGTCGCTGAGTTCGTGCGCGAGCTGATTATCAGAGACTTACGAGGTAGCTGCCGGCATCTGCAGTTCTTGTTTCTCCTTTCTTACTATCTTTTCTCTCTTGTATTGGCATTTGGCACAGACTGTAGTAGACTCTATTACTAGATTGGTTGTTAGATGCTCATGACTCAGTGACACCCCTATGTCGGGCTATTTTTTCGCACTTATATTTTATTTGGGGTTTACCCCTATTTTTATGAAAAACTCAGGTTATTTTGAATGTCTTAATTCATTTCTGTTAAATTTTGAAAGTGTTTTGGAAAGGTTGACTTGCCTAGTATCACGATAGGCGCCATCACGATGGGTTAGGTTTTGGGTCGTGACAAGTTGGTATTAGAGCCTAGGTTACATAGGTCTCACGAGTCATGAGCAAGTTTAGTAGAGTCTTGCGGATCAGTACAGTGATGTCTGTACTTATCTTCGAGAGGCTGCCGAACCATTAGGAAACTTCACATTCTTGAATTCTTATCGTGCGAATCTTTTGATTCTGGTAACCAAATTTCTGTTGTTCTAAATCCCTCATAGATGTTGAGGACACGTACTACGGGGCAGGATGGACAGCCACCAGTACCACCAGTCAGGGCCGTAAGAGGCCGAGGTCGCGGTAGGGGTAGAGGTGCAACTCGCATCACTAGCTAGGGCAGCACCTACAAAACCACCAGTTGCCCCAGTTCAGGAGCAGGCTCTAGTTATGGACGAGCCTGTGGGACTAGCTCAGGCACCACCCGTGCCCATTGTGATTCTAGGCCTTCAAGAGGCCTTAGCTTAGATTCTAACCGCGTGTACCAGTCTTGCTCAGGCGGTCTTTGTTCCGGCCACAACAACCACTTCTCAAGCCGGGGGAGGCACTCAGACTCCCGCCGCCCGCACACCAGAGCTGGTGGTACAAGGATTCCAGACACCGAGGGCACCACTAGCCCAGCCGATTGCCACTGCTCAGGATTATGTGGTTCCTGCTATGCCTGAGGATGAGCAACGTAGATTGGAGAGGTTTGGAAGGCTCCAGCCTCCATCTTTCAGTGGTGCAGAGGGAGAGGATGCACAGGGTTTCATGGACAGGTGTCAGAGGATACTCCGTACGGCAGGTATTCTGGAGACCAGTGGGGTCTCGTTCACTACTTTTTAGTTCTTTGGGGCTGCCTTCAGTTGGTGGGAGGCTTACGACAGGAGTAGGCCAGTCGGCGCAGCACCCCTTACCTGGCAGCAGTTCTCCGTTCTCTTTCTGGAGAAGTTTGTGCCTTAGTCCCGCAGAGAGGAGCTGCGCAGACAGTTTGAGCAGCTTCGTCAGGGTGATATGTCCGTGACGCACTATGAGATGAGATTTTCAGAGTCTGCTCATCATGCTATCTAGTTGGTTCCTACAGACAGGGAGAGGATCAGAAGGTTTATATATGGCCTCACTTTTCAGCTGCGATTGCTTATGACTAGAGAGAGAGTGTTTGGTGCTACTTTTGATGAGGCTGTCGATATTTCCCATCAGATTGAGATGGTTCACAGCCAGGAGCGGGTCGAGAGGGAGGCCAAGACGCCTCGTGGCCAAGGTGACTTCAGCAGTGTTCCTTCTGGGGGCAGTTCCACCACGGTAGGGGTCGTCCTTCCAGACATGCTCATACGGCTCGCCTAGTTCACCGTGGTGCATCATCTGACCATGATTCACACAACTATTGTCAGGGTCATTCTTCATTCAACGCACTACCAGCGTAGAGTTCTCACCCTGCCTCATCAGCTCAGGTGTCTACTGGTAGTTCTTCGGGGCATCAGGAGCAGTAGTTCCGTCAGAGGAGGGGTTGTTTCGAGTGCGGAGATTTTGGACACATTAAGAGAGATTTCCCTAGGTTGTTGAGTGGGGCTCCACAGTAGAGTACTCAGCCGATAACACCAACACCAGCAGCCCCACCACCCGTCCAGCCAGCTCGAGGTGGGGCTTAGTCAGCTCGGGGTCGCCCGAGAGGGGGAGGCTGATCAGGGGGTGGCCAGGCCCGTTTCTACGCTCTTCCTGCTAGACCAGATGCCATTGCTTCAGATGCTGTGATTACAGGTATTGTCTCAGTTTGCCACAGAGATGCCTCTATATTATTTGACCCTGGTTTCACTTATTCATATATGTCTTCGTATTTTGCTCATTGTCTGGTTATGCCCCGTGAGTCTCTAGCTGCACCTATTCGTGTATCCACTCCAGTGGGTGATACTGTTATTATGGACCGTGTATATCGATCATGTGTGGTGACTATTGGGAGTCTGGAGACTAGAGTAGATCTCTTATTGCTTAGTATGGTCAATTTAGATGTTATCTTGGGTATAGTGAGTTATCAGATATTTTGTTATATGACTTTGAGCCAAGTGGGGGAGTCTTCTATCTATGATTTGATTGCATGATTTTGTACGGTATTAGTTTTTGGGATGAGGCATACTTGTTGATTGGTTATGACTTGCAGAGGTTGATATCAGGGATGACTTGAGTAGGAAAATTTCTTGAATCATGAAATGATTAAATTGTTATTTTGAAGGATGTAGTACGCACGGAGTGTGAATTTGATCGGTGGTGTTAAGGCAGGGTTACCCCCTTCGAACATTGCTATGCTAATGAGGCACGTGTCTTTCAGCCCGTTTGGGCGGTGCAATTTAGAATCTGACATTTTATTTGATGGTGTTGGGATTTGCGGTAATCTATTATGATTATGGATTCTATATTTTAGTATAAGAAAGGTAAGAAGAATAATTTTAAAATTCACATAAGGTATTTTCAGAGTGAACGTTACAGTTGTGGTATTTATGGAGGAAGTTAAGAAGAGTACAATGGCTTACGGGCCTTATGTTGGTGTGGTATTATGTTAGGGTGTCTTGTAGTGAGCTTTGGGTAAGGATCATGGAGTTCTGACACGGAGAAGTATCAAATTGAGGTCAGTTCATTCTTGAAGGCAAGTTCACAAATTCTTGGCAGAATGGTCAGTGTTATATATTTAGATGAATGTTATAGTTTCTCGGGAATGGTTGAGAGGGGCATTGTGTTTTGATTTACGTATGTTCATTGGTATTGCGATACTCTCCTGGTTGATGGACTGCTGATATTCAATTTTTCTATGTGGCACAGAAGAATTTTAGGAGTATTCCTCGTGGGATGACCGTGTATGAGAGATGTGTTAGACATTCTGGCGGTAAAGTTGGGATCAGATATTGGATTTGTGTGTTATATGGATTTAGAGACTGGGAGTTCTCAAGAGCAGGTTGTTTCCATGGTTAGACGATAGTATGTGTTATGATTCAGTCATTGTGGGCTTTCGGAGGGTCATTTATCCATGTGTGTATGCCTGGAGTTTATTTGGGGGTCCCTTAGTAGTCCCAATTAGGATGTGTATTCTACACCGAGTCGGATTTGTTGGCTCCATACTGGTATTGTTGAGGGATGTGTCATTCGGTTGTTGTTGAGCTTATTCGTGTTTTGATATGTTCGGCGAGTTACTCTTCTATGCTACGAGGGGTTGTGATTTGTTGGTTGTATGCACCCATGGTGCAGTTCTATTGGGGACCTTATAGCAGAAATTGCGCGAGATGGGTATTTGGGTGATGTATGAGTGGTTGTGCATTGGTTATGCTCTTTTGGGTTTGTGTGGCATTGTGTCATTTGAATCTCTAGGGTTATGGTAATGCACTTTGAGTACTTGATGTCGGATTATGCTTGGTTATTGATTTTGAGCATGGTGGCTGAGGTATTTCATATGGATCAGTATTTGGATGGGGTCACGCATTGCGGCAGAGTTATGTTGAGATATGATCCTTGTGTTAGATTTGTGTGTTATGGTTCTATGGTGTGTGATGGGTTTTTAGCATTGCGTTGGTGTGGTACCTGTCGAGCTTACGGGACGATTCTCTTGTTTTAATCATTTTTGAGATTGAGTACATTTGGAATGTTGCTTATTGGTGCACGGATTGCACGGGTTGTGGCTTTAGATAGTATTGGTGTGGAATGTCAGTGGAGTAGCTAGTATTTGATAAGATTAAGTGGTCGGATCTAGGATGGGTGCTATCAGATTTTATTGTGGCATATTTGGAAGGATAATATCGAAAGTCGGCTTAGAAATTTGCTATTCTTCTTGTCGAAGGAGAGGGAGCTCCACGACTGGTGGATCTGATAAATGGTTACGAGTCCCCGCGTGTTTCTTTCATCATCGGTAGTGTACAAAGTTTTTAGAATAGAGTCTTGTTTGATATAAGGTTTATTACCGGCATGGGGTTATTTTGAACAACTACTGTGATTAGAAATCATTACTTCAAGCATTTGAGCTATGTGGTATTTGAGTTTTGAGTATTTGAGTTATGGTTATGCCTTTCGGTATAGCTTGTTCAGACTTATACAGTGTGTAGGTTGCGAGATTCAGATCTTGTAAGAAGTTCCGAATGTTAGAAATCGGATTCTAAGGCTTGCGGGTTAGGTTGAATTTAGAAATTTCCTTTATGTGGTGTTATCAGATCTATATGGGATAGGGTGATGTGGGATCACCCCCAGGTATGTGCGTGGTAAGATGGAATAGTGATTTGGTGGCTTGGAAACAACTCGTGGCACGTTCGAGGATGAAAGTATGTTTAAGTGGGGGAGGATGTAATGACCCGGCCGGTCGTTTTGAGAGTATTAGCCCCAATTCCCTATTTATTGCCTTCCCTATATCTGTTTCTGCTTATGTGACTTGCCGGGAGGTCTTATTTTGGTTTGGGAGTGATTTTGGACACTTAGTCCCTAAAATAGAAGCTTAAGTCTTAGGATTTTGACTGTAGTTGAAAGTATATGAATACAACTCCGGAATGGAGTTCCGTCGGTTCCGTTAGCTCCGTTGGGTGATTTTAGACTTAGGAGTGTGTCCGGACTGTGAATTTGAGGTTTATAGCTAATTTAGGCTTGAAATGGCGAAAGTCAAATTTTTGAGAAGTTTGACCGGGTGGTTGACTTTTTGATATCGGGGTCGGATTCCGATTCCAAAAGTTAGAGTAGGTCCGTAATGTCGAATATGACTTGTGTGAAAAAATTGAGGTCAATCGGACGTGGTTTGGTATGATTCGGCATCGTTTGTAGAATTTAGAAATTTTGAAGTTCATTAAGTTTGGGTTGGAGAGTGATTCGTGTTTTTGATGTTATTTGAGGTGTTTTGAGGATTCGACTAAGTTCGTATAGTGTTTTTGGACTTGATGATATGTTTGGTTGAGGTCCCGGGGGCCTCGGGTGAGTTTCGGGTGGTTAACGAATTATTTTTGGACTTTGGTTGATGGCTGATATCTGATGGTGTATATTTTCTAGTTTCCTCTTCCGCGTTCGCGAGAGGAGCCTCGCATTCGCGAAGGGTTAAGGTGAGCTGGGAAGATTTTGTTCTTCGCATTCGCGAAGAAGAGGACGCGAACGCTAAGGTGTGGTCTGCGTGTGCATCGCGAATGAGTGAGTGGCATCGCGTTCGCGAAGAGAAGTGAGGCAGCTGGGGACCCCAGATCTTTGGTCTATGCGTTTGTGAGGTATGGGCCGCGTTCGTGATAAGTTGAGCTTGTAAAGCTTCGTGTTCGCGAAGAGTAAACTTAGAGGCAGTCTGAGTTGGCCTACGTAAACGCGAGAGGACGGTCGCGTTCGTGAAGAAGGAAATCTGGGCAGACAGTATTAATTGTAAAACGAGGATTTGAACCTATTTTACATATTTTGAGCTAGAGAACACAGATTTGGGCGATTCTTGAAGGGATTTTTGTGGAGTTGAATGGGGTAAGTGATTCCTACTTGGTTTTGGTTAAATCCCATGATTTCATCTTTAATTGTATCATCTAATTTGTGATTTGGGGTGAGAAATTGGGGAAAAGAGGAAGAACTCTTGACTTAGAATTTTGAGGTTTTGAATGGGATTTTGCTATCGGATTTGAGTAATTATGGTATGGTTAGGATCGTGAGTGAATGGGCTTTCGGGTTTTGTGACTTTTATCGGATTTCGAGACGTGGGACTTGGGGTCGGTTTGAGTCTATTTCGGATTTTGGCTTATAATTTCGTATTTTTCTCGTGGAATTTATTCTTTTAGCCTATGTTGATCATATCATACTGCTTGTGGTTAGATTCAGGGCGTTTGGAGATTTGATTCAAGGGGAAAAGGGATTGCGGATAGGATTTTGCGTAGTTTGAGGTAAGTAACAGTTTTAAATCTGGTCTTGAGGGTATGAAACTCCGGATTATTGTATTATGTGAGTATTTTGGAAGTGACGCACATGCTAGGTGACGGGCGTATGGGCGTGCACCATGGGAATTGAGACCTGGTCCATTAAGTGGAAGTGGAAAGTTGACTTGTTGTTTGCTATGTGCCCTTTCTATGCTATAGAAATTTGACAGTGAATCATGTTAGAAATTATGCTTAGGCTATGTGTTGGTGCTGTAAAGACCCCCAGCGGTTGTGATACCTGTTGAACCTTCCTGCTTATTGTTACTTGTACTCAGTCACAGTTTACTTGTTTATTTTGTCTCAGTCTCTATAGTTCATTATTGATGCATCATATCATTAATGTTTGGACTGATTTCATGATTATTGAGAGCCCGAGAGACTGGAGAGATTTATGACTGAGTGAGTCCGAGGGCTTTATTGTGAGATATTATATTATAGCACGTGAGTTATCCATGCAGCACATGAGTTGTCCGTGAGGATCCAGATATTATACTATAGCACGTGAGTTGTCCGTGCAGCACGTAAGTTGTCCGTGCGAATCCAGATATTGATACTATAGTACGTGAGTTATCTGTGCAGAACGTGATTTATCCGTGCGGATTATAGCGCTTGGGTTGTAGGAGGCCCTCCGGAGTCCGCACACCCCCAGTGAGCGCAGGTACCTATTGAGTGTGAGTACTGAGGGCTGAGAGCCGAGTAATTGAGCTGTTGTGACGAGTTGAGTGACTATTGCCCTGAGAGGTTGTACTTGCTTTTTCATTTGTTGATGCAGTTAGTTGCTATCTGTCATTCTCGTGAAATTTCTGAAAGACTCTATATCTGGATTTACCTGCACTGTAACTATATAAAATTGATTTGATTTGAACTGCCGGATTTGAAAGCAGGTCTATTCTTTGCTGGAAATATTGAAATGAACTGTATTTGTATAGCTCGTCACTACCTTCTCATTTCCTTATTTATTTCTGTTACTTGCTGAGTTGGTTGTACTGATGCTACACGCTACACTTCATGTGCAGATTCAGGTATATGCGGTTCTGGCAGTCGCTGAGTTCGTGCGCGAGCTGATTATCGGAGACTTACGAGGTAGCTGCCGGCGTCCGCAGTCCTTGTTTCTCCTTTCTTACTATCTTTTCTCTCTTGTATTGGCATTTGTCACAGACTGTAGTAGACTCTGTTTCTAGATTGGTTGTTAGATGCTCATGACTTAGTGACACTGCGATGTCAGGCTATTTTTCCGCACTTATGTTTTATTTGGGTTTTACCCTCATTTTTATGAAACACTCCGGTTATTTTAAATGTCTTAATTTATTTCTGTTAAATTTTGAAAGTGTTTTGGAAAGGTCGGCTTGCCTAGTATCACGATAGGCGCCATCACGACGGGTTAGGTTTTTGGTCGTGACAATTTCTTTACATCTTATGTTCTAGTTAAATTAGTGATTCAAATAGGTAATCGAAAGAGCCTCTTTAATTATGAATCAAACTAGAAAATAGGGAAATATTCGTGAGAAATTACCCTTTTGACCAAAATCATCAATTTATTCGTTGTAATTGTTTACGGTGCTTCAATTAGATTAATTACTGAAATTAACGTTTAATCGGAAGAGGGACATTAATTTCAAGTGTAATCTAATTATCTGTTAAATTCGTGAGAATCAATAGTATTATAGAGTGAACTAACTCAAGAATTGGATCCCGGGTCAATTATCTTACACTTGTCTAATCAATTACCCTTATTTCTCTCATTGATATTTTTTTCGTTGCTCATCTGCTGTATTTTGTGATCAATTGTTAATTGCTTAATTTTTAGTAGTTAATCGAAGTTGATAATCATCAAATCAAGTGTTAATTTTCCTGGATTTTAATCAACTGAAGATTATTCAAACACTATTTAAATTCAGTCCTTGTGGAGACGATAATTAAACTTTACTATCTTTGACTAGCGATCAATAATTTTGTGTTGTTTTTTGCGCTCGTCACATGGCTTTAAGCAAACTAATGATTGAAAATACACATCTCAAATGCTATTAGCCTCACCCTATAACATTAAGAATTGGGTTAGCCTATTCAAGGATAGCCTGCTCTGTTACCAATTGATGTTTTATACGTCAATACCACACAAGAGGGGGGTGATTTGTGTGGTGTCTAATTTTTCGCGTGCACAGATTATAGAAGGACCTAGTTCTTCTATGTGTTCCAATTACTACTGTTGCAGAATAATAAGTACAGAAAATAAAGAACACAAGTATATTACGTGGAAAACACCTGGCTCAAAAGGTGAAAAAACCACGACCTACTTTCTAGTAGGATTTTCCTAAACTCTCCACTAAATCACTGAGCCAAAAACTGCATTTACAAAACACTTTTGTAAACCTAGGATTAACTCTAATCCCGTTGTGGCAACCAGCCTCTAACTGCTGCGACAACTTCAAGTTAACTCTAACTTGAATACTCTGAGTACCTATTACAATTGCCTCTAGATAAAGTTGAAAGGTACAATATGAAAACATCTACTACAATTGAACTAGAATAAAAGACAGACACTTGGAGCTAGTTCTTCTATTTGGTTCATGTAGCTTCAGGTTCGCACACTTGAATCACACACGAATTGCTTGCAAAATGCCTTGCTATTTTGCTCTCAATTCACGTTTAACTTCTGCTTTTGTGCATCACCTGTAGAATGAGAACATCCTGCAATTTATAGAGTTAGTAGAGTAGAAAATAACTAGAGTTCTAATGCTACTCTTCCTTGGTGGAAGAGTTCTAGTTAATCTCAACTCCTAACTCCTTCCTTATCTTGGATAGTGTTCTCGTTGAGTAAGGAGCCCTTCTCCTTATCAATTATGCAATCTTTTCAATCAGGAGATATCTATAATTATGCCAGATTTTGTTTATCTCCTGCATGTGCATCTCACATGCTTTGAATATGCCCGTGTCTATGCCTACCAGTGATGGACCTGGTTTATCCCCGAGTTCATTTGTCAATCTTCAAAACTATCCTTTACTTGGGCCAACAAATTCCCCCTTTTTGATGATGACAAATTATGTGCTTCCATAAGCTTAGGCCCTGTTTCAACTTAGCTCAACATCAACACAATGTTAGAAACATTTTTCCTTTTTATCACTTATCATCAATGACCAGGTTTATTAGGTTATAAACATCACTGTTCAAAGTGTAAAGCACAAACTTTTCCCCCCTTTTGCATCATCGAAAAGTTATATAAAATGTGAGATAACCAGATTTTAAAACTTACTCATGGCCGCTGGGGCTACTTCAAATGCAATCATGGATTAATCATCATAGATCAAGCTAAGAATTTTTACGATCAAAGAAATATAAACAAACAGTTAGAGCAAAAATAATGAATTTCATTGATGATTGATACGATTCTTCCACAAAGCATAAAAAGAAATAAAAATACTGAAAACATGAGCAAACAAAAAAAATCCCAAACTGGGTCACTGAAAGGTCTACACTGGACTAGAAGTTTAAGGCTTGGAAGAACTGGGGGTTTGGTTTATGGTTTGGAGAAGTTTCAGCATGTCTTGAAGAATTCCATCATTCTTCTCCTTTTCCCTTGCTAGTTCAGTTCTGTGAGAATCTCTCTCAGACTCTACCTCAGCCAACCTTTTCTTCAGCCTCTCAATCTCAGCATCCTTAGCCCCACTTTCTTGCACCAAGTCTCGCACCTTGCTATTCACTGGTACCTTCTTAGATGAACCAGGTTCTTTAGGAGTGACATGGACTTCATAATCACAAGCAGGCAATGTATTTGCCCCAAAATGATCCTTGCTTGTACCAACCTCCCTTTCTTCTTTGGAATATAACTTTTAGTCACTCTCTTCAGTAGGTCTGCGAGAGTTTCCTGTTCAGATGAAACATGTTCATCTATATTTTTCCCAAGTTGAACCAGCCCTTCAGCGGCTTCGCCAGACCCACTTCCCCCTATTTTCTTTACACTTTCCTCTACTCCAGCAGATTTTGCATGCCAAACAACCATTGCACCCATGTCTTTGGTTAAACTCACAGGAGTGGGTGAAGAATCAACCACTCTTTTACCCTTTCTCCTCACAGCACTTTGAACACCCTTGCTCTCTTTTCCTTTTTCTTTTTCATTTTTACCACTAATTCCTCTAGACTCTGTAGTTTCAACACCTGCTTGAGACCCTACTAGTACAAACCTATTCTCCAAATTTGTACCAGTTCAATTTCATAAGAAACAATTTCTTCCCCCTCAGTAGCAGATTTGAATGATTCATCAGATTTCTCGGGTTCTTCTTCCTTACTCGCTTTCAATTTTTATTTTTTATTTTCTTGATTTGTTCTCTCCCCGCAACAACCTTGCGAGCAAGCATCATTACTCTTTTCTTAGAGGTTGGGGTGGTGGAAGGGATGATAGTGGGTGTGGAAGTCTAGTCAAACTAAATTTCAGTTTTAAAAAGACTTTGGAGTGTATCCCTAGAATCTGGGTACTTCAATTCGGTTGGGACTCTTTTGAACAGAACTGATTCACTTGGAACGGATAAGTCCAAAAGGAGTTTGGAATTAAGTAGGACTCTGCTCATGATCCAAATATTATTATTTCAAATTATGCAGAGTGTAGAAAAAATACCGTGTTATCTTGATGAACCAGGTTCTTCACTGAGAATACTCTTGTATAAGTCTAAATTTGCCAAAATAGAGAAAATATCATTAGAGATTAATGAATCATTTTAACACATGGCACAAGAATATATTATTGAAAGTATGAGACTAAGCAAAAATTAATCGAATTATGTACATAATTTTTAGATTTTCTAAACAAATTATTTTTTTTCAATTTTTTTTCGTTGTGAATTCTGAACTGATCCTTTTAGGTGATCTTAATCATCCCTAATTCTAACCTGTTCCTTTCAAAGTGATCTCTACTTATGGCTTTTGTGAAGATGTCAGTTATTTGCTTGTCTGTAGCACAAAATTCCACAATGATCAACACTTTTTCATAGTTATCCCTCAAAAAGTGATGCCTAACATCTCTGTGTTTAGTTCTCTTGTGGTGAACCGGGTTCTTGGTCATACTAATAGCACTAGTGTTATCACAAAAAATGTGGATACAACGAACATCAATTCCAAAGTCCATTAATTATTGTTTGATCCACAACAATTGAGCACAACATGAAGAAGCAACAACATACTTAGCTTCAGCAGTAGACAATGCCACTTAATTTTGCTTTTTGATAGCCCAAGACACAAGACATGAGCCAAGAATGTGTGCCATACCTGAGGTGCTCTTTCTATCCACTAGAAAACCTGCATAATCAGCATCGAGATATCCCACAAGATTGAAATTACTACCTTTTGGATACCAAAGACAAAGATCAGTAGTGCCTTTTAGATATCTCAAAATTCTCTTGACAGCAGTCAAGTAAAACTCCTTCCTGTTTGCCTGAAATCTTGCACAAAGGCCTACACTAAAAACAATGTCAGGTCTACTAGCAGTGAGATACAACAATGAGCCAATCATTCCCCTATACAACTTCTGATCAACAGATGAACCAGGTTCATCTATTTCGAACTTTGTAGCTGTTGCAATAGGAGTGTCAATTTCTTTGGAATCTTCCATTTTAAACCTTTTAAGCAACTCTTTTACATACTTCTGCTGATGGATCATAGTTCCATTTGAATTTTGTTTAATTTGTAAGCCTAATAAAAAATTAATCTCCCCCATCATGCTCATTTCAAATTCACTCCCCATTAGTTTAGGAAACTCTTTACTTAACTTATCAGTAGTTGCTCCAAAGATTATATCATCAATATATATCTGAACTACCAAGAGATCTTTACCTTTTTCTTTCAAGAATAAAGTATTGTCAATTTTACCTCTCTTGTAGTCATGCTCAGGCAAAAACTTTTATAATCTTTCATACCATGCTCTTGGCGCCTGCTTGAGCCCATAAAGTGCTTTGTCAAGTTTGTACACATGATCAGGACTCTCCTTGCTTTCAAACCCCGGAGGGTGCTTGACAAACACTTCTTCCTTTAGATAGCCATTGAGGAAGGCACTCTTGACATCCATCTGGTGAAGGGTGAATTCCATGTAAGCAGCAAAGGCTATAAGGAGTCTTATTGCTTCCAACCTTGCAACTGGAGCAAAAGTTTCATCGTAGTCTATGCCCTCCTCCTGGCTATATCCTTGAACCACCAATCATGCCTTGTTCCTTGTAACTGTTCCATCTTCATCAAGTTTATTTCTGAAGATACATTTTGTGCCAATTACTGATCTGTCCAAGGGTCTTGGTACCAGATGCCAAACTTGACTCCTTTCAAATTGGTTGAGTTCATCTTGCATTGAATTTACCCAGTATGCATCCTGCAAAGCCTCAACAACATTTTTAGGTTCAATAAGAGATAAGAAAGCATCAAATGCACAAAGATTTTTTAATGAAGATCTTATTTTGATTCCAGAGGTTGGATCAGTAATTATGTTCTCAATGGGATGAGAACTTTGATATTTGTAAGGTTTCACAACCAACTGGTTTCCCTTTGATGTTCCTTCAGTGTTTTGTTGATGTGGAACAAGTTCATGGACAGGTTCCATTGAGGTTTGTGGATCATTTCCTCTCTGTTCTGTTCCCCCTGTCATGTTGCTCTAGGTGGAAGAACCTGTTCCATCACCTGTTCCTTCTTCCAGTGCAGCTTCAGTCTGGGCTGTGGTTTTATTTAAGTTTCTTACCAGCCCAATTGCTTCATCATCATGTTTCTGTCTCTCAGAAAGAATGTTAGTTTCATCAAAAATCACATGAACACTTTCTTCAACACACATAGTTCTTTTGTTATAGACTTTATAAGATTTTCTATGTGAAGAATATCCCAAGAATACTCCCTCATCACTTCTAGGATCAAACTTACCTAGGGAGTCTTTACCATTATTGTGCACAAAGCACTTGCATCCAAATGCCCTAAGATGGGATATATTTGGTTTTCTCCCTTTAAGTAACTCATATGGAGTCTTCTATATAACAGGTCTAGTCATGCACCTATTTATGATGTAGCATGTAGTATTTAAAGCTTCTGCGCAGAAGCTATGGGGCAGTTTACTAGAAAGAAGCATAGTCCTAGCCATATCTTCAAGTGTCCTATTCTTTCTTTCAACTACTCCATTTTGTTGTGGATTCCTAGGAGTAGAAAAATTATGATCTATGCCACGCTCATCACACAATTCAACAAATTTAGCATTTTCAAATTCAGTGCCATGATCAGACCTAATAGATGCAAGTTGATTACCTAGTTATTTGAGTTTTTCTAACAAAAGAAGTGAACATGTCAAATGTTTCATCTTTAGATGTTAAAAAAAATGTCCAAGTAAACCTAGAGTAATCATCAACAAGTACCATCACGTATATTTTACCACCTCTGCTTAGTGTTCTCATTGGACACAGTGATCCATATGGACCAGTTCCATCGTTCTGGTGGTACTTACCACTTTCTTGCATTTAAAGGAGGATCTTACCTGCTTCCCCCTTGCACAAGCCTCACAAATTTTGTCTTCCTTGAACTTGATGTTAGGCAGTCCTATCACCAAGTCCTTGGAGACTAATTTGTTGAGTTGACTCAGACTTTCATGTCCAAGTCTCTTGTGCCAAAGGAGGGGATCATTGTCCAACACACTTAAGCAAGTGAGTTCATTTTCTGACAGTGTGGATAGATCTACAATATATATATTGTTCACTCTTTTTCCCTGCAAAACAATCTTGTCAGTGGTAAGATTAATCACAAAGCATTTTGTAGAGGTGAATGCTACCAAGTTACCTCTATCACACAGTTGTGATACACTAATTAGACTGTATTTTAGGCCGTCTATCAAATAGACATTCACAATCGAGTGAGAGTCAGTCTTACCTACCTTACCAACCCCAATGATCTCACCTTTCTTCCCATTTCCAAAGGAGACATTACCTCATTTGCGGTCCTCAAGTGAAAGGAACTGGTTCTTGCTTCCTGTCATGTGCTTTGAGCAGCCACTATCCATGTACCATATTTGGCTGCTCCCTTTCACTTGGACCTGCAAAAGGAAATCAGGGGTTAGTCTTAGGAATCCAAACTAGTTTGGGTCCCTTTCTATAGGCAAAAGGATGAATCAAATTCTTTTTAGCCCAACTTGGTAGCCTATTCTTCCCTTGAGCAAACTTTTTATTCTTTTGACTGGCCTTTTCTTTTGCAGTGCATTCACTTTTATAGTGACCAGTCTTACCACAATGTGTGCAAATTTTGTTCTCAGGAAGTGTGAGATACTTGCTTTTGGGATCACATTTAGGTGGTAGATTCCCAAAGCCAATTCCTCTTCTATTGCTACTGTGATGTTCCTGTGGCCATGATAGTGCATCGGAGGACCTGTTCCATTTACAAGTTCTTTCTAGTTCATGCTTGACCTTACCTAGATCCTTTGTCAAAATTCTTACCTGCACATCCTTCTTATACAACTCATCTTTTATTTTACCTACATTTTCTTCTAGAGTGAGTTGTGTGCAATCAGCTGTCTTCTTACTTGTTCCTAATTTCAGTTTTAGGTTTTCAGATCTAAGTTCTAGGATATTTGATTCAAATGCATGAACCTGGTTCTTTAGTGCAGTATTTTCACTTACAGTCTCACTGATTCTAAGTTCCAAGTTCTTACACTTTGCTTTTAAAATCACACATTGCTTACACAACTATTTCTTTTCATTGTTTATATCCACAGATTCATCAATGAAATCTAGAAGTAACTCAGATAGCCTTTCTTTCGACAAAAACTTAATCTTGTCTTTTAGATGGATTATACTTACTTCAGATTCCTCACCGGATTCTCCAATTTCCATAAGTGCTTGTTCATCTCCATCTTCATCATCTGAGTCCTCATCTGAGCTTTCTCCCCAAGCAGCAACCATAGCTTTTGTTGATCCTTTATTCTTATTGGGATGAACCTATTCTTTTTTCTATTTCTTCGTTCAACTCTTTCCTTCTTCCATTCAATTTCCCATTGAGGGCAATTTTTGATGTGGTGATCAGCTTTCCCACACTTGTAGCAGCCCTCATTGGTCTGTTTTTCAGTAACCCTTGGTTTGTTGTAGCCTCCACTTCTCGAAGAACCCTTTCCTCTCATCAGGTACTTCTTGAAGTCCTTTGTGATCATAGCCATTTCATCTTCCTCTAGATCAGAACCTTCAGTGATTCTGAGTACCAGGCTCTTTTCCTTCTTGGGTACATCCATCTTCATGGTTTGCCTTCTAAGTTCATAAACAGTAAGATTTCCAATTAGCTCATCCAACCTAAGAGTGGCAATGTTCTTTGATTCCTGAATAGCAGTGATTTTGCTCTCCCATGAGACTGGCAGAACCCTTGTCAGAATCTTCTCAACTTTGTCTTCTTCAAGAATAACCTTTCCAAGACACTTTAGTTCATTTGTTAGTGTGGTGAACCTTGTATACATATTTTGGATGTTTTCCCCTTCCTTCATAGTGAAATTCTCATATTGAGAATATAGTAAAGTTCTTCTGGACCTCTTCACCTGAGGTGTTCCTTTATGAGCGACTTGCAGAGTGTCCCAAATTTCCTTAGCAGTAGTACAACTTTGAATTCTACTGTACTCATCTGGACCGAGTCCACAAACAAGTCATTTCTTGGCTCTAGGATTCTTCTCCCATTTCCTCAAGTCGTCAGCAGTACAGTCAGCTCTTGTTTTTGGCACCTCTTCACCTTCGGCATTTATCTTTATGGTAGCCAGTGGACCATCTATGACAATGTCCCATAGTTCATAGTCTTCTCCTATGATGTGATCTCTCATCCTGTTCTTCCACCAAGAGTAATACTGGCCGTTGAAAAGTGGTGGCCTAGCAGTGGATTGTCCTTCCCAGTTTCCAGGTGGTGCACTCATCTTGATCTTCTCCTAAGGTGTTATCCTCTTCAAGGATAACCTGCTCTGATACCAATTGATGTTTTAACTTCAATACCACACAAGAAGGGGGGAGGTGATTTGTGTGGTGTCTAATTTTTCGCGTGCACAGATTATAAAAGGACTTGGTTCTTCTATGTGTTCCTTATACTACTATTACGTGGAAAATACCTGACTCAAAAGGTGAAAAAACAATGACCTAATTCCCAGTAGGATTTTCCCAAACTCTCCACTAAATCACTGAGCCGATTAACTCTAATCCTGTTGTGGCAACAGCCTCTAACTGCTGCGACAACTTCAAGTTAACTCTAACTTGAATACTCTGAGTATCTATTATAATTGCCACTAGATAAAGCTGAAAGGTACAATATGAAAACACCTACTACAATTGAATTAGAATAAAAGACAGACACTTGGAGCTGGTTCTTCAATCTAGTTCATGTAGCTTCAGGTTCGCACACTTGAATCATACACGAACTGCTTGCAAAATGCCTTGCTATTTTGCTCTCAAGTCACGTTTAACTTCTGCTTTTGTGCGTCACCTGTAAAATGAGAATATCCTGCGATTTATAGAGTTAGTAGAGTAGAAAATAACTAGAGTTCTAATGCTACTCTTCCTTGGTGGAAGAGTTCTAGTTAATCTCAACTCCTAACTCCTTCCTTATCTTGGATAATGTTCTCGTTGAGTAAGGAGTCCTTGTCCTTATCAATTATGCAATCGTTTTGATCATGAGATATCTATTATTATGCCAGATTTTGTTTATCTCCTGCATGTGCATCTCACATGCTTTGAATCTGCCCGTGTCTATGCCTACTAGTGATGAACCTAGTTCATCCCTGAGTCCCTTTGTCAATCGTCAAAACTATCCTTTACTTGGGCTAACAATATCTATCTCCTTTCTAGATTACTACTCTTGACTTGAGAATTTCAATTGAATAAATTGACACCAAAACTGTCTTCAAGGAAATGACAAAAAGAATATAGGTAGTTAAATGTTTGATCTAAACTCAAAGATCAACAAAATTAAAAACTGCGATATAATTGTATATAAAAAAGGAAAAAGAAAAGGAAAAATATTCTGATTAATTTTCATTAAAACGAGCATCAAGTAAATGGAGGAACATAAAACATTGGTGGATCACTAAAATATAGAAGCAAAGAGGCCAAGGAAAAAGCAGAAAGCAAGTGGAAAGTAACCAGCATATGTAAAAATAATTAGTATCATATTCATAAGGAAATAACACTTCTCCAATCAAGTTGCATAAATTAGAATAATCGGCGCAAGAAATATACTTAGAGCTACTAAGGAATCTAACTTTTGCTGATGAGGAA
Source organism: Nicotiana tabacum (assembly GCF_000715075.1). Lineage (NCBI taxonomy): Eukaryota > Viridiplantae > Streptophyta > Magnoliopsida > Solanales > Solanaceae > Nicotiana > Nicotiana tabacum. The sequence continues at coordinate 111,216,382 of NC_134096.1, read as the reverse complement.
AGATAACGATCCGGCCGGTCATTTTGAGCATTTGAATTCCGTTAATCTATTTGAAGCCTTGAGCAGCATCGTATGATGTATTATGACTTGTGTGAATCGTCGGTATTCATTTTCAGGTTATTCGGAATCGATTTGGAAGAATAGATTTCATGATTTAAACTTTAAAGTAGGAACAGTTGACTAAATTTAACTTTTTAGTATTTGACCTCGGTTCGAAGTTTGGATGAATCTGTTAGGTCAGAATGGTGATTTTGGACTCGGGCGTATGCTCGAATTTGCATTTTGAAATTTCTAGAAGGTTTCGGCACTAATTGGCGAAAGTTAGAAATTTAAAGGTTTGGAAAGTTCATAAGTTTGATTGGGAGTTGACTTTGATGATATTGAGTTCTGATTATAGTTTTGGGGATTTGAATAGATTTGTTATGTCATTTGGGACTTGTGTGCAAAATTTGAGCTCATTCCGAGTTGATATGATATGTTTCAGCATGAGTTTTGGAAGTTGAAAGATTCAAAGTTCATTAGGTTTGATTTGAGGTGTGATTCATGGTTTTGATGTTGCTATGTTGATTTGAGGCCTCGAGTAGGTCTGTGTTATATTATGGGACTTGTTGGTATATTCAGACGGGGTTCCGAATGGATCAGATGATTTTCGGACGAGGTTCGAATCATTTTTCTTCTTGTTGCATTGCTAAAGATTTCTGGTGCTGGTGTAACCGCATCTGTGAAGTATTGGTCTCAGAAGCGACTTCGCAGATGCGGGAGGTTCATCGCAGAAGTGTGAGAAGACTGGGCTTGGAGGCTTCGAAGATGCGGAATTTGAGTCGCAACTGCGACTTTGCAGAAGAGATTGTCATGGGTGCATGAGCGAAGAGGAGCTCGCACCTGCCATGTCGCAGAAGAGGAAAATTGTTCCGCAGGTTCGAGGGGTCAGTTGGTTAGTTGTGGCGCAGAAGCATAAATATTGTCGCAAAAGCGACGCTGCAGAAGCGGCTATTTTCTTCACAGAACCTATAATTTCGATGGTAGGTCGTTTTATTCACATTCTTGAGACTTGGAGCTCGGTTTTGGGCGACTTTGGAGAGGAATTTCACCACACGGATTGGGGTAAGCATTTTTGGCTCGCTTGTGATTATATTTTATGAATTAAACTTCATTTTCGGCGTATGATTATTGATTTTAAAGAGAAAATTAGGGGTTTTTGTATAAAGTTTCATAGAGTAAATTTTCGAGTTTTGAACATCGTTTCGGAGTCGGATTTGAGTTAAACTAGTATGGTTAGACTCGTAATCGAATAGACTATCAAATTTTGTAAGCTTTGTCAGATTTTGAGGTGCGGGCCCGAGTTTGCCTTTTTGGTTGACTTTGGGCTTTTGATTAAAGATTCGACCTTTATCATTTGGAATTGTTTCCTTAGGCATTATTTGATATATCTGAGTTGCTTTTGGCTAGTTTCGATCCGTTCAGAGGTCTGTACGCGCGGGATGGCACTTTTGGAGTATCGTTTGGCTTGCTCGGTATTGGATTTAGCTTGTTCGAGGTAAGTAAAACTTCTAAACATGGTGCTGATGGTATGAACCCCTGAATATACGTGATATGTGTTTGGTGTTAAGGTGACGCATATGGTAGGTGACGGGCGTGTGGGTGTGCACCGTGCGAATTGTGACACGGTTATTTCTGTGGTACTGTGTAGTTACCTAATCTTATTTGTATCTATGAAATCTCTACGTGCTAGAGTAATTGAGTTATGATCCATGTTAGAAACCATGTCTAGGCTATATGCTTGTCCTGTTGGGACCCACTGTGGTCATTTTTGTTGTTAAGTTATTTTCTTATGTTGTAGTTATATACTCAGTCATACGCATTCATTTTCATATCATATCTCAATCTCTGTTATTATTTATTGATATATCACATCATTATTTTGGGCTGATTTTGATGACATTGTGAGCCCGAGAGATAGGAGAGATTGATGACTTAGTGAGGCTGATGGCCTGATTGTGAGGATATTGATGGGATCGGCCTGCATGTCGCAGCAGGTATTATTGATTCATGGTGGGATTAGGCTGCATGCCGCAATATGTATTATTGACTCATGCCATGATTGGCTTATTATAATGCTTGGGCTGGATCTGCCCCACCGGAGTTTACACACCCACAGTGAGCGCAATTGCTATTGATTTTGGGTTGGATATGCCCTGGGCTGGATCTGCCCTGTATAGTACTGAGTGCAAGTGCAAGTGCCGAGCGCGAGTGCCAAGTGACTGGGAGGATTGAGTGACTTTAAGGCTTGAGTGACTGTGGGGATTGAGTGATTGGGAGGACTGAGTGCATTGATACAACAACAACAACAACAACCGTGTAAAATCCAACTAATGGGGTCTGGGGAGGGTAGTGTGTACACAGACCTTACCCCTACCCCGAAGGAATAGAGAGGCTGTTTCCGAAAGACCCTCGGCTCAAAAAAATAAAAAGACAAAAGTACAAAAAGGAGACAATATTAGTATCTCAACATCAATCATAGAAAAAATAGGAACACCATGAAATCCAGAAGAAAGATGCAAAGCAAAGGGAGGCAATATTAGTATCGCCACAACAATCATAAGAAAAATAGGAAAACCATGAAATCTAGAAGAAAGATGCAAAGCAAAAGCGATAGCTAGTAAATAGGACCTGCACTGAAAAGCGAAATAGTAAGACACAACATTGCCACTAGCTATCTTAGACAAAAACCCTACATGGCTAGTCCCACAATGGTACGAAGTAAGGCACGACTCAACTACCTCCTAACCTACAACAATAATACTCGACCTCCACATCTTCCTATCAAGTGTCATGTCCTCGGAAATCTGGAGCCTCGCCATATCCTGCCTCATCACCTCTCCCCAATACTTCTTAGGCCGCCTTCTATCTCTTCTCATGCCCTCCACAACCAGCCGCTCACACCTCCATACTGGAGCATCTGGGCTTCTCCTCTGAACATGTCCAAACCATATAAGCCTCGCTTCCCGAATCTTGTCATCAATGGGAGCCACGTGCACCTTCTCCTGAATATCATAATTTCTAATCTTATCTATCCTAGTGTGCTCGCACATCCACCGCAACATCCTCGTTTCTACTACTTTCATATTCTGGATATGTGAGTTCTTAACAGGCCAACACTTAGCCCCATACATCATGGCCGGTCTAACCACCGCTTTATAGAACTTACATTTGAGTATCGATGGCACTCTCTTGTCACACATGACTCCAGATGCTAACCTCCACTTCATCCATCCTACCCCAATATAGTGTGTGACATCCTCGTCGATCTCCCCTCCCACCTGGATAACCAAACCAAGGTACTTGAAGCTGCCTCTACTCGAGATGTCCTGCGAATCAAGCCTCACATCCACGCCCACTTCCCCTGGCTCAACGCTGAACTTACACTCCAGGTATTTTGTCTTTATCCTGCTTAGCTTGAAACCTTTAGACTCAAAAGCATGTCTCCAAACCTCCAACTTTTTGTTAACACCGACTCGCGACTCATCAATCAGAACTATGTCATCGGCGAATAGCATGCACCATGGCACATCACCTTGAATATGGTGTGTTAACACGTCCATCACTAGGGCGAATAAGAACAGACTGAGCGCAGAACCTTGGTGTAACCCCATTACAACCGAAAAATGCTCAGAGTCGCCTCCTACTGTCCTAACCCGAGTCTTAGCCCCATCATACATGTCCTTAATCTCTATAATATAGGGAACCGACACACCTTAATCGCCATAATGCATTGATACTCTGATAGTATGCACATGGCTTTATCACCGCATTGCATTACAGTTGGCATACATACTTGGCATACAAGCATAGAGATGCATTTTCTCATGTTGTATGGTATAGTGACACTCATGACATTCAAATGCGCTTTGACATGTAGGCATAGAGATGTACTTTCCTTATGCCATCTGATAATGAGACTTCTTAACCGTTGTTGAAAGTTTTTGGGAAAAATCACAGTTTTCGAACTTACTCATATTTTTGGTGTTTTTGGTGAAAGAATTGGGATTTACTATTATACTTGAAAAGCATGTCTATTTTCTGTAGCTGTGAACGAGCTGAGCATCATATCTCTGAGTTATTTCTTGTACCATTGTTATCATATTGTTATGAACTGTTACAGGTTATTGGAGTTGGACTTTGATCCTTGTCCCAGCTCGTCACTACTTTCAACCTAAGGTTAGGTTTGTTATTTATTGAGTACATGTGGTCGGTTATACTCATACTACATTTTTGCACCTTGCATGTAGATTTTGGATTATGATGTTGTTGTGTATGGCAGGAGCTAGCATTGAAGACGTACCTGCGTGCTGGTTATAACTATCTTTTGTTCATGGTAGATTTAGACTTATGAAAAATTTGTTTATGTACACTTCGGATAGATGATGTATTTATTTCATACTAGCTTTGTAAACTCTAAATTTTAGAAGCTTATGATTTGTACTACCAGTCTTTGGGCATTCTTTGTATAAAAGTTCAGTTATTTCTTCACATATTTTCTCATTAAATCTCAATGAATTGGATAGTTGTTAATTGGCTTACCTAACGGGTTGTGTTAGGTGCCATCACAACTAGTTGGATTTTGGGTCGTGACAAGTTGGTATCAGAGCTCTAGGTTCATAGGTTCTACGAGTCATGAGCAAGTGCCTAGTGGAGTCTTGTGGATCGGTATGATGACGTCCATACCTATCTTCGAGAGGCTACGGGGCATTTAGGATAAACTTCCCATCTTTCTTTCCTTATCGTGCGACATTGATTCAGCTTGAAGCATAACTTTTTGAATTCCTTCAATGCACTCGTATGCACATGTGAGCGCCCTTCTCAGCTGTGCATCGAGGGCTTATGATTCCATGGATGAGGTGTGAGATATGTTTTTGGCGTTTTGATGATGGGCCAGTTTGGAGGATTTGAGGCGGTTTAGACTGCATCTTAGGCTCGATAGTTTCAGTTGTGTGAGTATATGATTTTGGACTTATATGTCCGATAGTGTCCCTATGAGTGGAATTTATGGTTCGGTGAGTGGTTGGATGGTTATATGATGAAGTATGATGTGACTACTGGATATGTTCAGATGGTTTGAATGTGACGAGAAGAGTTTGCTTGAGATGTAAAATGGACCATTAGGTGCTTGATTCCTATCTTGATGTGACGTATAGTCTCGAGTTATGAGTGTGTTGACGGATCTTTCATGTTGTTTAATTGTGGAAAAAATTAGATTCTCATGTCTTATTGATGAGTTTAGACTCAGGAAGATTAATTGATTGCATAGTAGTTGAGGCTGTGAAAGGGTATAGAGAGATGTCAGTTTGAGGCTAAGCAGGCGGGTTAGCACATGCTGGATAATTTACGGATGTGTGATACTTATGATGTTGTGTGGAGGCTTTCTTTTCTACCAGTGGGTTATATTTGTGCGATTTAAGTTTGGATCAATTGTAATAATTGACCTGACCGTCACGAGGATGAATGCGAGATTCGCAGATGATTTGAGGTATTAGATGGTTTGTGTTACATGAGCTTATGAAGGATTTAGTTGAAACTCACTACAGTATTGTGGCAGTAATGGGGTATGGCTATTGTAAATTATCAGATGTTTTATTCCATGGCATTGATCCAAGTGGGGGAGTCTGCTATCGACGAGTTGATTGCACAGTTATGTGTTGTATTGGTTTCGGTCTGAGGCATACTTGTGGATTGGTTATGACTTGCATAAGCTGGTTTTGAGGATAACTTAAGCAAGGAAATTTAGGGATGCATGATGTATTACACTTTATGGGTATATGGGAATCAGAGTGGGTGTCTCGGTTGTGGTACTTTAGGGGTGCTTAAGAGAGAATACGACAACTTATGGGCCTCAAGGCGGTGTGGTATTATGCTAGGATCTCGTGGGGTGAGTTTTGGTTAAGGATCATGGTGTTTAGGCAAGGAGAAGTGTCACCTTGAGGGTAATTCGAAAGGAACTCGGAGAAATAGTATAGCTTGGTAGTAGGTTGGATCAGCACGGTAATGGATAAGATCGGTTTTTGGGTACTTATGATGTGGTGAGTTTGTACAGGTGTTTTGTGGCAATACTCTTGGGTCTGATGACTTGTGTGGCTTTGTTGAGTTAGAGAGATTCAGTTCTGATGGCTTGGTTACGTGCAACTGAGTTTCAAAGATTTTTCGATGGTTTCTACCACAATTTGAGATAGATGTTTCCTACCGGCATGAGGAGCATGTTGTGTATTTTGATTTTCTCCTGGATGATATCAAATGAAGGGTTTCCGGCTGACTAGATATATATTCTACTTATGACTTAGAGTTGATTACGAGATTCTCATACTTTTCGTATGATGGCATAGTAGATGAAGCGTGGTTTGAGATGGGGATTTGCATGTGCAAGTATACGATTCAGTTCCAAAAGGAAGATCATGAGTTTATGCATCACAAAAATTTTGAATACTGGCACTAATTGATATTACCTGAGTAGAGTGTACAATCAGAAAGTGCACTGTGTTTTGACTTATGGATGCTTCATTGGTATTGCGGTACTCACATGTTTGATCGTCTGCTGATATTCAGATTTTTCTATGTGGAACGGAGGAATTATAGAAGTATTCCTCGCGAGATGATCATGTATGAGAGATGTGTTAGACATTCGAGCGGTGGAGCTGGGATCAAATATGGTGACTTATGTGTTCTATGGATTGGGAAACTGGGAGTTCTCAGAAGCAGATTATTTCTGGGTTGCGGACTGTGAAGATGTGGCCAAAGTTAGCTAGATGGTAGTACGTGCTATGGTTAGGTCATTGTGGACTTTAAGAGGGCCATTTATCCATTTGGGGATGACCGGAGTTGATTTGGGGGCCTATTTGTAGGCCCAATGAGGATGTATATTTTACATCGGGTCGGATTTGTTGTCTCAGAACTATTAATGTTGAGGGGTGTGTCATTCGTCTAGAGTTGATCTTGTTTGTGTTATGTTCTATGTGTTACTCTTCTATGTTATGAAGGGTTGTGATTTGTTGGTTATATGCACACACGATGCGGTTCTGTTTGGGCCTTGTGGTGGAATTCGAGCGAGATGGTGATTGGGGTATGGAATGGTTAATTGCGCCTTGGTTATGGACTTTTCGGGCTATGGTATATTGTGTTATTTGCTTCTCCATGGTTATGGTCATGCACTTCGTGTACTTGATGTAGAGTTGCGTGTGGTTATTGATTTTGAGCATTGTGGCTTGAGGTATTTCATAGGACCGATGTTTGGATGGGGTCACGCATTGTAGCAGAGTTATGTTGGGATATGATCATTTGTGTTAGATTCGTATGTCTTGGCCCTACTATGTGTAATGGGTTGGTAGCATTCCACTTGTGGTGGTACTTGTTGAGCTTGCGGGATGGTTCTCTCATTGAGTCATTGTCCATTTTTGGGTGCATTTGAATTGTTGCTCATTGGTGCACGGATTACACGGTTTGTGGACTAAGATTGTGTTGGTATGGTAGTCAGTAGAGTGGCTGTATTTGATAAGAAAAGGTCATTGGACCTAGAATGGATACTATCGGATTTGATTATGAGACATTTGGAAGGATAATATCGGAAGTCAGCTTAGGAATTGGCTTTGGTTGTGATTGGATGAGAGAGGGCTCCATGACTTGTTGATCTGATAAGTGGTTATGAGTTTCTGCGTGTTTCATCATCGGCAGTGTACGAAGGTTTTGAACGATGTTTTGTTTGATATGAGGTTTGTTACTGGTGTCGAAAGTTATCGCTATGAGTATTTGAGTTATGTGGTATACTATGTGATTACATCTTGGGTTATGGTTATAGCTTGATACAACTTGTTCATACTTATATAGTGTGTAGATGCGAGATTCAGGTCTTATAGGAAATTTCGGATGTTGGAAATTGGATTTTGAGGTTTACGGGCTAATGTTGTTGTATTGGTGAAAAATAAATATGAGATGTGGAACATCAGTAAGCTGACGAGGCATGACGCATGGAGCTTCGATATAGCAACAAATGATACTCTCAATTAATTGAATTAAGAATGCAAGGAAGGTACGAGAGAAACACCCACGGGGTAGCATAAGAGAAAAGAACCGGGTCTGACAGTTGTCAAAGGAGAAATGGGAACAAAATGAATGAAGGCTACAAATAAGGGAAGATACACGAATCAGAAGTAAATAAGGAAGGGGAATCAGAGCAGTTATAAGGAATCTTTAGTCATAAATACGCCAGTTACGGTTATATATGGTAATGGGCAATCAATACAATTAATGCCCTTAATTAGTCCAAATTAAGAATGAGAACCGTTATGATTATATGCTCCTATATAAGGATAAGAATTTCATTTGTAAGGACAAGTTACGATTATTACTCAAATACATACTATAATTCTTTGATTTGCTTCTCAAGTTTTCAGCCTTGATTTTAGGGAGTGACTATTAGTTCATTCCTTATTTTCTTTGCTAACCGTCTTTATTATTTATTTTTATTTCTCCTAAGGTTATTGGAAAAAGTGAAGTAAATCTTGGTTATCAGTAACCTGTTTTCTTCTAAATATTGACTTTGACCGATAAATCTATTTTTGGTTAAACAAATTGGTTCCGTTACCGGGAATCTGATAATCTTTTTACTTTCCAAATTTTATTTTTTGACAACCAACTATGTCAACTGTTAGCGAAAATGATCAGTTGAACTAACAAGATGGAACTCCACCACTCCCCTCTCCAACGGGATCCCCTCAGCGATCCCGTTGAGGTTCACTTAAAAGGTCTACATCATACGCCGATGATCAACAAGGGGACGAACAAACTGTAGAGCAAGATGCTCTAAAGCAATTGATTGCAGAACACGTGAATAGTGTTCTACAAGCTTTTGTTAGAGGATTTCCCAATGCGCCACAAACTCCTCCATTGGTCAATACAGCAACCTTACAAAACCCACGCTCGGGGCTTGATAATTCAGGAAGTGGAGGAATTCCTAACGAATCTCGTGATAGAGGGTGAGGTACACCAAATAGTTCTAATTTACAAAGTTTGGTACTAACTTTGCAGAAACAATTGAAGGAGCAAAACGATCGCATAGACTAAATACCTGGTGTACCACTCATGATCAAAGGGGTGGACATTGACAAGTATTCACAACAACCCTGGAAGCCAAGTGCAGCCCCTTTGCTAATTGCTAAAAAGTTTAAAATGCCTGATATTCCAAAATACGATGGAACAACTAACCCTCGAGATCACATAACTGCGTTCACAACTAGCCTGAAAGGCAACAATTTAACCAAGCAAGAAATCGAATCGGTTTTGGTTAAAAGGTTTGGTGAAACACTCAAGAAAGGAGTGTTAACATGGTATTTCCTTTTACCTGAAAACTCTATTGATTCTTTTGCCGTGCTTACAAATTCATTTATAAAAGCACATTCGGGAGCTCAGAAAGTTGAAAAAAGGATGGAAGACATCTTTAAGGTAAAATAAGGGAATACAAAATTACTCAGGGAATTTGTAGATTGATTCCAGTGGGAGAGGATGATGTTACCTCGGGTACCTGATAACTGGGCAGCTATGGCATTTGCGAGCAGTTTAAAAGAGAAAAGTTCAAAAGCCATGAGAAGACTGAAGGAATGTTTGCGAGAATTTCCAGCAACAACTTGGAACGATATGTACAATAGGTACAGTGCAAAGTTGCGGATAGAGGAAGATATGGTCGCACAGCTAAGGGCCAATGAAAGAGCAGGATCGAGACATTCAGAGTTAGAAAAAAGGACCGTAAAAAATAGGTACGAACCTTACATGGGGCTATAGGGCGAGACTCTCGATCTAAACAACAGAACAGATGATTTGACTCAAGACCAAGGCAAAAAGATATGAGTTCATTATCTAGGTTTAGAAAGGAATGGTATGCACGAGGCAACAATTCCAATACACACGGAAGGATAGGAGACTACAAATTTAATGTCAGCACCTCCGGGTTAGTAGCTATTTTAAGACGTATGGGAGATAAGGTGTGGTGGCCTAAAGAAATGAGATCAAATCCAAGCAAAAGAAAACCAGATTTTTTGTGTGAGTTTCACAATGATCATGGCCATAGAACAACAGATTGTAGACTTCTGCAGGGAGAAGTCGAGCACTTATTGAAGCAAGGTTATCTTACTGATCTGTTCATTGAGAAAGGGAGACAATCATATATGAAGAACAGACAAGAACCCCCGAAACCTCCATCACCAAAAAGAACAGTCAATGTAATAACCGGGGGAGATGAGGTCAATGGTGTAACATATACAGTTGCAAAAAAGATGTCAAAAGTCACCAACTCACGGGAAGCGAGTTCGCCAGGTCTTGGATGGAGATAATATAACATTTTATGATGAAGATGCAGACGGGTTGATGATTCTTCACAATGATGCACTGGTAATATCTTTACTTGTACACGATACTAACGTAAAATGAGTTTAGATTGATCCAGATAGTTTAGTGAACATCATTTTACTAAGGGTGGTGAACGAAATGCAAGCTAATGACAAGGTGATACCAAAGGCACAGTCCTTGTCCGGGTTTACTAATTCAAGCGTCAACACAAAAGGGGAAGTTTTGCTCACCACGTTCGTAGAAGCAGTTGTCAAGGATACAAAGTTCTAGGTGATAGATGCGGACATGGCATATAATATAATTCTGGGAAGACCGTTGATTCACGATATGGATACCGTCCCATCCACACTACATCAAGTTACCAATTTTATTTCACAGTGGGGAATTCGTCAAATCCGTGAAGATCAGCAAGCTTCAAGAAGTATCAACTCGGTGGTAGTTTCAAGCATGGTAACCAATGATGTAGATGCAAAATAGCAACTACAAAACTCGGTTGAGGATATTGGTGCAAAGACCTCAACTGAAGGCATACCAGGACAGACTGATGTTGATTCGAGACCCAATGTTATACAAGAGCCAGAAGAATACGAAAATATTAAGACAACTACTGAAGAACTCAAAGCTATAGTGTTATTTGCACACTGGCCATAAAGAAAATTTTATGTCGGAGCAAATTTAAGCCCAAAAATGAAAGGTAAGTTAACTGAATTCTTACAAGCTAACGTAGATTGCTTTTCTTGGTCGCATTCAGATATGATAGGTATACCACCGGAGGTGGTGACCCACAAACTGACAGAGGACCCATCATACCCACATATTAAACAGAAGAAGAGGAAGAAATGATCCTTCAAAAATAAAGTAATCCAAGATGAGGTACACAAGCTTTTAAAAATTGGGTCAATACGAGAGGTAAAGTACCTTAACTGGTTAGCTAATACCGTGGTAGTTCCCAAAAAGAATGGAAAATGGCGAGTGTGTAGAGTATACTGATCTAAATAAGGCTTGTCCTAAAGATTCATTTCCTTTGCCGCATATAGATCAACTAATTGATTCTACCGCATAACATGAGCTTTTGAGTTTTTTAGATGCATATTCAGGATATAACCAAATAAAAATGGACCCTCTAGATGAAGAAAAAATTTCGTTTATCACAGACAGGGGGACTTACTGTTATAAAGTCGTGCCATTTGGTTTAAAAAATGCTAGAGCCACGTATCAAAGATTGGTGACGGAAATGTTTCAAGAACATCTGGGAAAAACTATGGAATTCTACATTGACGATATGCTAGTCAAGTCAGCAAAGGCGTGAGATCATTTTCAATACTTTTTTCAGACACTTTCAAAGTTCTCTGCAAACATAATATGAAGCTAAATCTAGAAAATGCACTTTTGGATGGCTTCAGGTAAGTTTTTAGGCTTTCTTGTTTTTAATAGGGGTATTGAAGTAAATCCTGTGCAGATCAAAGCTATCGAGAAAATATTAGATATACTCATGAGCAAAAAAAAAGTACAGAGATTCACAACCAGGATAGCAGCCCTGGGGAGGTTTATATCAAAATCGCCAGAAAAGAGTTTTAAATTCTTTTCAGTATTGAAAAAGCACAACCAGTTTGAATGGACTGATGAGTGTCAACAAGCCCTCAAGGACCTAAAATCGTATATGTCAAATCCGCCTTTGCTAGCCAAAGCAAAAGACGGTGAAAGGCTTCTCATTTATCTCGATGTGTCAAAAGTGGCGGTAAGTGCGGTGTTGGTCCGAGAGGATAAAGGTAAGCAATCCCTAATTTATTATGTTAGTAAATCTTTGCTAGATGCTGAGACACGGTATCCCCATTTGGAAAAGCTTGCTTTACCGTTAATTATGGCATTTGGGAATTTAAGACCTTATTTCGAATGTCATCCTATTTCTGTAATAACTGCTTTCCCCTTGAAGAATATACTGCATAAACGGGAACTATCAGGTAGATTAGCTAAATGGGCAATAGAACTCGCTGAGTATGATATCATATATCATCCCAGAACTGCAATAAAATCACAGGTTTTAGCATATTTAGTAGCAAATTTTAGCACGAACTTAGTTCCTGAAGCGGAAAAGGAACTACAGGTATTTACCAGAGCTAATTCGAGGACTTGGACTCTATTTACTGATGGTTCTTCAAATGTTAAAGAAGCGGGTTTAGGAGTTGTTCTAATTCCACCTTTAGGGGAATTAATAAGACATGCAATAAAATGTTATCCAATCACTAACAATGAGGCAGAATACGAAGCTGTGATTGCATATTTGGAACTGGCACGAGAACTTGGTATAGAGCAGATTGTGATCAAAAGTGACTCGCAGTCGGTGGTTAACTAGATGCAGGGCACTTACGTGGCAAGAGAAACGCGAATGCAACAATACCTGGAAAAGGTACGAGACTTGCTTTGACAAATTCAGACAGAGAAGGCCATGCAGATACCTAGGGAAGAGAATGCAAAAGCAGATGCGTTGGCAAATTTCGCGTCTGTCGCGGGTGTAACAATTGCAGAAAATGCTATCACGATACATTTGTTTCATTCGGCACTTGACTAAGACAAGTGTGAGGTAAATTTTAATAATCTAACTTAGGATTAGAGAAACGAATTTGTGAACTTTTTGCAGTACGGTATCTTGCCTGAGGACAAGAAGAAATCACAATTGCTTCGACAAAAAGCCGTTCGGTATTGCTTAATTCGTGGAAATTTATATCGAAAGATGTTTCCCGAACCTTTAGCATGGTGCCTCGTCCATCGCAAACGGAGTATGTGATGAGTAAAGTACATGAGGGGCACTGTGACAATCATGCTGGTGGAAGATCATTGGTAAAGACATTAATAAAAGCAGGACATTATTGGATAAAAATGGAAGAAGAAGCAGAGAACTTTGTAGCTAGGTGCAATAAATGTCAATGATATGCCAATAACATGCACCGCCCAGCAGAACTGTTACATTCAGTTATTTCACCATGGCCCTTCGTGATGGGAGCATACAAATTGGAAACCGTGGATGGCAAGGTACTACCACCAAACTCGAATGTAGTTCATTTGAAGAAGTATTAATTCTAGATGAGGAAAGTACCCATGGTCAGGTATCACGCAGGTTCAATTTTATGTTGTTCTCTTGAATTTTACTAACCATTTTAGATGATAGGCAAAAATCTAGCCCGTACCGAATAATGATATTAAACCCGAAAGGCACGTAGAATACTGAATTATTCTCGGTCTAGGTTGCAACTTTTCTGATGGAAAAGGGGTTATGCAATCATCATCTAAATAATTATCTCCGAGTCCCGTTCGTATATTCCTTTTCAAGGAACAGACCAAAAGTAAGGTGTAATCCAGTGTTCGAGATTTCATACATCAAAGCTCCAACACTGGGGTGACTATGCATACAGAAGAGAGCAAAAGAAACAAAAAGGCATAGTTCAATTCAGCCTGAATCAAAATCTTTGAATAAAAAGGATGCAAGATATTCTATATTCCTACGAGTTTTAGGTTAAGGCCAAAATTTAGTCACAGGATAATAGACCCGATTTTGTATTTCAAAATCTGCTACAGTGAAAGCAGTTATGAAAGTTATGAAAATGATGTACGAAATTTATTTGAAAGTTCAAAACATAAAACTTGCTCAAATTATTTCTTTTTTCATGTCTACTTCATGTTTCATATATTTTCACCAATATGAAGATTAGACGTCATCTTCATCAGTGTCGTTAATATAAAAGGGCCCTTTTTTTTTTTTTTTTATAAAAACCCATGTTTATCAAAGTCACGAATTGTTAAGGCATTTCTAAATGCAAGAAAAAGCTCAAATATCAAAAAGGCAAAGAGCATAATATGCGGCAAAAGCAACCGAAACATTTATATATATTAACCTTGAGAAACAAGGGTGTTAATTTGTCATTAAACCCCAAAAAGAAGACAGTGGTAGCCAAAAACAAACCTTCCAAAAAAGTTGTTAAAAACAACATAAGGAAGTTCCAAATAAAAGCTAACAAAAAGAAGGTGAAAGGAAAAGGCTAAGGAGCATCATCAACGGGAGCATCATCAGCGGGAACATCATCAATGGGACAAGAAGGATTAACTTGAGAAGAAGAGGCTTGAACATCATCCCCGCCAGGAACAAGTCCATCTCCATCACCTTTGGAACCTTCGTTTTCAGGTGAGGAAAATTTTTGACGTTGCTGAGTTTTATCAATTGCTTCTTTAGCCCTAGCAATCTCAGCATTAAGGTCAAAACCCTCCTGGTTGACTTCAATTAGAGTCTCGAGGCGAGTGTTCAAGAAAGCCCAGCTCACATCAACCGATAACTTATCCTCGAGAGCCTCATAATCCTTCTCCCACTGATCAATCTCAATTCTTAATTATTCTTTTTTTTTCTTTCGAGGCATCGTAGGCTGTCTTCAAAGGAGAGAGAGAACTTTCCAAGAACTGAATTCTATTTGGAGAGGTGCGGAGATCTTCCTGAGGTTGGGTAAGTGTCTGAACCAATTCTCTCGCGTAAACCTCTTTTTGATTGAGGAGTTATTTCAAACTCCTCATCTCTTCAGTAGCCTTGGAAAGTTGTTCAGCAAAAGAGGATTCCAATATATTCTTGTCCTTCCCAACCTGACTGGAAGAGGCTTTTTCAACCGCTAACGTGGCAGAAACTATCCGCATTTGTTGCTCCAAAGCATTTTTCTCTTCTGCAAAAACTTCCTTTTCCAGTTGAAGACCTTCGAATTGTTCCTTCCAGTTGTCAGCCTCGGTGCGCAATCCCACAACTTGCTAGTCCGTCTGAGAAACCCTTTTCATAAGCTTTGTGCCAATCAAATTAATCTGCAAAAAAGGCATATGAGGAAGAGTTATGAATGAGGAAGAAATAAGGAAGGAAATATAATTAAACTTGTACCTTCAAAGAAGAATGAACAATGTCATTCATTAAAGTCAGTGAGCTATGGCCTTCTAACTTCTTCTTCTCCACGGGGCCCATCAATGGTTTCAACCACACATTAGCTTGACCAGATTTTCTCAATATGTTCCCACCTTCAGGGACCTATATTGCAACTCTTTTCATCTCTCTTATACTGCTAGAAGGTTCGGCCTCTACATGAGAAGTAGCCATGGGAGTAACAACTGCAGTAACTGGGGAGTTAATGGTAGCTGAAGCTAGAAGGGAAGCAAGAGGCAATTTTTCAGAAACAGGCCCGAAAGCTTCTTCACCCTCGAAGCCTTGGGCGAACAATCTATAAAAGGGACTTGGTGGAGGCTTAACAACATCTTCATCAGAAATACACTAAAAGAGCGTTCTCTAGCTCATCTGTGAGTCTGAAAGGAATTGAACTTGACGGAAGGTCATGAGAGGGAGTAGTTTCATCATCAGAAACCACGCGTCTCCTGACATGCGGCTTTCTCACCAAAGATCCTTCCGATGTTTCCTCTTCATCATCAGAGCCACGGGCTTCGTCAGTTTTAGTTTTGGAGGAAGAAGCACTCAAACTCCATTCTTGGGCAAGACTCACGGAAAGCCTGGTTGATGGAACAGACGCGGGACTAATACCATGAATAGCAAATCCTAAAAAATGGGAATGATAAGAAATTTTTGTATAAACAAGTTAGAGAATAAGAAGAGCTATGAAGGTAAAAAGTATCGTTCATTTTCACTTTCCAACCAAAATTTTGAGAAAGGAATTTCCAAGATCTTTTGTCCATAGGGGCAGCAGTTAACATCTTTTCTACGCAAGCACGGAAGTCGGGAATCTCATCAATGAGTTTCATGGTTGCTGAAAAATAGGTATGTGATTACATGAAATTATTCAAGATATATATATAAAAAAAACATACGTGCAAAGTTCTATTTTTCTGGGAAAGGAATGTTTTCTTCACCCACTAATCCACTAGTGGGGGCAGCAACAATACGGGCATACCAGCCACAGTCTCGATCATCTTCGGGGCTAACCAATACTCTCTTACTTCTAGCCACAAGAAAAAACGCGTTCACGAAACAACTTGGGAGAATAAAGATGAAGCAAGTGCCGAAAGGTAAAAGGGACAGAGACCAGATCCGACAAATAACTAAAGGCATGCAACATCCCTCCACACAATAGGACCAATCTGGTCAAGACACACGTTGAAAAAACGACAAAACTCAATGATTACTGGATCAATAGGCGGCTTGAACCCTAAAGTAAAAGGGTAGGTATAAACAAAAGAGTAACCGGCATGATAAGAGGTGATTCTCTGGTTGGCACTAGGGACTAAACCTGGGAAATCCGGTTTCCAATGACACTCTCGTCGAACCAAGGAAAGAAGACCAGTAGTGATTAAACTCGGGTAAAGTTCAGCAGGGCTGAGGGAAGCTATAGAAGAGACTTGGTTTCTCATCGTGTCATGGTCGGTTACAAAAGAAAATCCTTGAGGAACAATCTCTGCAACTGTTGGTTCACGCACAAGTTCATTTAAATCTTTATTCCTAGAATAAGATATAGGGGTTGGAGGAGCCCTAGGTCTAGAAGAAGATAGCCTAGCAGAACTACTTTGAGAGGAGGAACCACGATTAGATAATGAACCAAGGCTACGAAGTCTACCACCTCTCCTACTTCTAGTAGTAGAAGGAGCAAGTTCATCAACAATCACAACTTTACGAGGATCTGGCATTGTCAAAGACATGATTATCCAAGGAAATACAGAAGAAAGGATGAAGAAATACAAAGAATGAGTAATGTAATGGATACTGAAGAAGGAAGACTCCAAGAAATAAAAAAGAATGAAGTATTTATAAGAAGATACAACCATCGTTAAGATTGGTCATTATGAAGCATCATAATGGAACCGTCACTTCGTGATTGACACAGCCGCAGAAAAAAAACCCTAAAAGGTGCTGAGAAACTGCAGAACCAATCGTAAGAAGCCACGTGGCATAGACATTAAATAGATGTGACAAATGTCACATCGATTCTGGAAGAGACATGATGATACTCAAGAAACGGAGGCAAGGAATTCCCGCCATAAAAACTTACCACTTCTCGAATATTCAATTGAGAATATTTAGAAAGTGGGGGGCTATCTATATTGGTGGAAAAAAGATATGACACACGGAACATCAGTAAGCTGATGAGGCATGACGCGTGGAGAGTCGATATAGCGACAAGTGTCCCTCCCAATTAACTGAATTAAGAATGCAAGGAAGGTACGGGAGAAACACCCACGAGGTAGCATAAGAGAAAAGAACCGGGTCTGACAGTTGTCAAAGGAGAAACGAGAACTAAATGAATGAAGGCTGCAAAGAAGGTGTCATGCCCCGAACTCGGGGAGCGCGACCGACGCTCAACCGAGTGAACCCAGTCGAGCAAGCCTGTTAGATTTCCTTCTACCCAAACTCATACATGAATAAAGAGGAGATGCACTCCATTAATCAAACACTGAAAAGATTTTTATTAACAACTCCCATTTCATTTCCATTAGTAGCTTCATTCATAATTTCCAAAATATTACAAGTTTATAGATATAATGAAAAACATGTTTCCCAAATACCAACATTTCTAGTTCAATTCCCCACATCAAACACCACCCACAACCTGTCTACGGAGCCTCTAAGTACAACAGAAGAGTAGTATGGAAGTGCCGACAGCAAGGCCCCGACTTGTCACGCCCCGAACCTAGGAGCGAGACAAGCACCCCGTGCCTCACCTAACCTGGCGTACCAAATTGTGACTAAGGGACTCTGAACACATAATGTCATACTTTGGCCATGGGGCCACCTTGCAAGACAATTTGCGAAGCAAAATATAAAACTGAATGGAAACTAGCACTAACTAAATATCAATATAAAGTTAGGCCGACAAGGCCGTCATAGCTACTACAGCTGACAAACCACCAATTTATACAAACCCAACATACTGCACTAACCAACAAGATATGCCTACAAGCCTCTACTGATAGATGTACTGTGATCGGAACAGGGCCCCGACCTACCCATAACATATATACAGATATACATAAGATGTATACAAAACTCTAGTCCTGGTAACTCCGAAAGACGTGGAGCTTACCGATCAGGCGGAACTCGGGAAACACCTACTGAGGAGGTCTACCCGTCTGTCTGTCTGAACCTGCACGCATGAAATGCAGCGCCTCCAAAAAAGGGACGTCAGTACGAAATAATATACCGAGTATGTAAGGCAATAAAATAACTGAAATCTGAAATCCAAACTAGAGTAAGAATTTGAAAAGTAAATGCGGAAGCAATAAGAATTTGAAAAGTAAAGATACTGACTCAACTCCTTCAATATAGTAAGTAAAATAATTGTACGGCCTTATAAGGCTCGGTATATATAACTGCTCTGCCATAGTAGGCTCGCTTATAGGCGCTCGGCCATACTAGGCTATGTATCTCGACCATGCTGGGCTCGCTCATAGGCGCTCGGCCACAGTAGGCTCGGTATATAACTTTCCATCTGATCAGAGGTTGCCCAATAGGGGCCTGCCCATCGATTATAGCTCGATGGTAATGAAAATACTGTAATACTGTATATATAGGCTTGCTGCTCTCTTGACTGGAAGAAGACAATACTAAAATTGAATATAGAGTCTCGATAAGGAATAATATTGTAACTTATGAGACTAGAATAGTGTGAATAAATTCATGAATATGAACTTCTCTTTTTGTCTCATTACTAACACATGTAGCTACGAGATCATGCCAAAATGAAGGAAGGCTTAGCCTTAACATACCTTGTCACAATCTTTTCAATCACCAAGTTGAACTCACCTCTTCGCACCTTAATCTACAAGAATGATAATAATACTATCGTTAAGTTACGAAAGGTACTATCGCACAACGAACGACAAACCTATTTTGTATTAAAACGGGCAGCATCTCCCCTATAATATGCCCTTCCTCCAACTTCAAGATAACACCAACAATAACAGCCCAACACACCCCAATCTCTTCGTACACAAAACGACCACCGTAGTAGTGTCAAACGACCCGAAAATGTTATGACGAACGACCAGCCAACCACCCTACATTTATATGGTGTTTATAAACCCCCTTCCTCCTCCAAAACTCCACAAAATAGTAATAAAACACGCAGCCCAACAGCAACACAAAACAGTCCACAAAACAGTCCGCTACAAGTGAATAACTCGAACTCACGGCTTCCGATCACCGTCCCGTGAGTTCTTACAAGTATAGAACGACTTACCATGAATTTACAGCAGAAAAAATGGATGAAAGAGAGCAGTAAACTCACCTTATTTGTTAGATAACTCAGCTCCTATCTTGGTTCTTCAAACTCTAAGTTTTACCTCCAATTGGAACTTGAAAGGGAGAGAAAATCAATTAGGGTTTGTGGGAAATATTTGGGAGGATTCTTTGCAGAGCTTATGTCTGGTTATTATGCTCTATTTTAAGTCTAATATATGAAGAAAATAGGCCCTTAAAAGGCCTCTTTGGACGACCCGAAATGGCCCATTTTTGGGCTTTCATTTAAGCAAGTAGGTGACACACCTACTTGTCACCTAGCAGCTTGCGCAGTATCGCAAAAATGCACATATCTCTCTACTCCGATGTCGTATTGACAAATGGTTTAATGCGTTGGAAAATAGACTCATAGATATTTAATTTGATTGTGTGGAACACACCATAACTCTAAGTATATTGGGAGAAAATTGCAGTTACATTTGACCCAAAGTTTTAGTAAAACTTATGAATGTAACTTGTGATGACTTTCATCGACTTTTGTTCCACAACTCGCTTGACTTAAAAACATAACACACGGATGTAATACGACTAATATAAATCATAACATAATATCTTTATCAAGTTAATCACCCTAGTCTCACCCCAAAGGTACATGTTATAACATTCCCAACTTGTCGACTTTCGATGAAACATTGTTTTATTTAATTGCTTTAGCTTCTGAACTGTCCAACCCTCTTTGTACTTGTTGTTCATGATCTTCAATATTTGTAACCTCAGAGGTAACATGATTAACTTACTTTATATACTTTTAAATATTATCTCATTTTTTTGTCCTACATTAGTTTGCTTACGACGCATTTTTACATACGAAAATATAGGGTGTAACATCACTCCCCCCTTGGGAACATTCGTCCTCGAATGTTTACTCTTGGAGACTTTGGAAACTTTTTTGGGTTTGGAGTACCGCTCGCAGGTGGTCCGCATGCTCATCCTCTGAACGGGAATAAACCAGAATATCATCAATAAATACTATCACGAACAGATCTAAAAATGGCCGGAATAGGCTATTCATCAAGTCCATAAATACAGCGGGTGCATTAGTCAACCCGAAGGACATGACAAGGAACTCGAAGTGGCCATATCGGGTCCTGAAGGCTGTCTTCGGAATATCTTTTTCCCGAACTCTGACCTGGTGGTACCCCGACCTCAAATCAATCTTGGAAAAGCATCTAGCTCCCTGCAACTGATCAAACAAGTCATCGATCCTTGGAAGTGGATAGTTATTCTTAATAGTTACCTTGTTCAACTGCCTATAATCGATACACATCCTCAGCGAGCCGTCTTTCTTCCGCACAAATAGTACCGGTGCACCCCAAGGTGAGGTACTGGGCCTAATGTAACCTTTCTCCAGCAAATCTTTTAACTGCTCCTTCAACTCCTTCAATTCGGCAGGTGCCATTCTATACGGAGGGACGGATATTGGTTAAGTTCCTGGATGCAAATCGATGCTAAAATCAATCTCTCGCTCTGGAGGAATACCTGGAAGCTCATCTGGAAACACATCTGCATACTCTTTGACTATGGGAATAGACTGAAGTGTAGGTATCTCAGCATCTGCATCTCTAACTCGCACAATATGATAAATGCACCCTTTTGCGATCATTTTCCTCGCCTTCAGATAGGAAATAAACCTACCTCTGGGTGTTGGTGTATTACCTACCCATTCAAGGACTGGCTCACCCGGAAAATGAAATTTGGCTACATTTGCTCGGCAATCAACTGTGGCATAGCAAGCTGCCAACCAGTCCATGCCCATGATAGCATCAAAGTCCATCATCTCTAGCTCAACTAGGTCAGCTGAGGTCTGACGACTACAAATTGTCACTGTACAACCTCGGTAAACCCGTCTAGCAATAATCGATTCTCCGATCGGTGTAGATACCGCAAAAGGATCACTTAGTATTTCAGGCACTATACCAAACTTCCTCGCGACAAATGGGGTAATATACGATAAAGTAGATCCTGGGTCTATCAAAGCATAAGCATCATGAGAGCAAATGGTTAATATACCTGTCACAACGTCTGGTGAAGACTCCTGGTCCTGTCGACCCGCTAAAGCATAGATACGATTCTGATTACCACTTGAACTGGAACCTCTACCTCTGCCTCGACCTCTACCAGCCGAAGACTGAGACTCACGCCTTGAAGGATGCACGGACATAGACGATCCTGTTGCTGAACTCGCTGGTTGTGCCATTCCCCCAGAATCTCTATTTGGGCAATCTCGCATCATATGCCCCGGACGCCCACATGTATAACAAGCATCAGAACCTGCTCGGCATTGACCCAAGTGTCCTCTACCACAGATGTCACACCGCGGAGGAAATGACCATGTCTGCGCAGAACCTCGTTGTCGCTGCAAACCCGACGCCCGTGAGCTCTCACCTGGTCCTGACTTAGTATAGCGGTCATACCCGTAACCCTGTAACTGAGGTGGCGGAGGCCTAGGTGGTCATCCGAAGTACTGGGTCCTATAACTACCCTGAGATTGCTCCTGAGACCTGGGAAATCTCATCCTCTTACGTTGCCCTTGCGCAGCCCTCTCTGTACCCTGCTGCCGACGCCTACCCCTTTCTATATTCTGGGCGAATGCCTGAATCCGAGAGATATCCATACTATCCTGCAATGCAGCGGTGGCACATGCCTCGGTTAACTCTGGGGCTAACCCTGCTATAAACCTGTGAATCCTGTCCCGCATAGTAGAAACTATGGATGGTGCATATCTGGCCAATGAGTCAAAACGGAGACTATACTCTCGAACACTCATATTACCCTGCTTGAGGGCTAGAAACTGATCGACTCGAGCCTGTCGGATCTCCCGCGGTAAGTACTGGTCAAGGAAAGCATCTGAAAAATTCTCCCAAATAGCTGGAGGTGTATCACGTCCCCTGAACCTCTCCCATCCCTCATACCAAAGGATGGCTATATCTCGGAGTCGAAAAGCTGCTAGCTCAACTGCCTCTTTCTCCGTGGCATGCATAACACGAAAGATCCTGTGAAGCTGATCTATGAAATCCTGCGGGTCCTCCCTCTGATCTGTCCCCGTGAACTCTGGGGGACTCAAAGCAATAAACTCTCGGACCCTTGAACTCCCAGACCCCTCAGAAGTTCCTGCACTAGCTGATGCCCTAGCATGTTGCTGGGTAGCTACCAACTGTGTCAACAAATGCACCGCACTCCTTAAGTCCTGATCTGATGGAAGTGGAGGGGGAACTGGATGTGCGGTTTCCCTAGGAATCTCCGTAGTTGGTGGAGGAGCCGGTAATGGCTGAGTAGGGGTCTCCCCTTGAGCCTCAGACTGGGCCCCATCTACTGGGGGTACCCTGTTGGTCCCCTCACCTACTACTGTATCTCTCCTCTGGCTAGCCGTAGTCTTCCTAGTCACCGTCATCTGTGCATGCAAACACCAACACATAAGTTTTATTCAAATTTCCTATAACTCAGTTCTATAGCACGATTTAGATTTCAAAGAAGTGTAACCAACTCCTAAATGCCCTGTAGTTCCTTGCTTATATAATGTGGTGCACAACACATCTATAAACAAGACCCTACTAGACACGGCTTGTAGACTCCCTAGGACAGAACTGCTCTGATACCAAGTTTGTCACGCCCCGAACCTAGGAGCGAGACAAGCACCCCGTGCCTCACCTAACCTGGCGTACCAAATTGCGACTAAGGGACTCTGAACACATAATGTCATACTTTGGCCATGGGGCCACCTTGCAAGACAATTTGCGAAGCAAAATATAAAACTGAATGGAAACTAGCACTAACTAAATATCAATATAAAGCTAGGCCGACAAGGCCGTCATAGCTACTACAGCTGACAAACCACCAATTTATACAAACCCAACATACTGCACTAACCAACAAGATATGCCTACAAGCCTCTACTGATAGATGTACTGTGATCGGAACAGGGCCCCGACCTACCCATAACATATATACAGATATACATAAGATGTACACAAAACTCTAGTCCTGGCAACTCCGAAAGACGTGGAGCTTACCGATCAGGCGGAACTCGGGAAACACCTACTGAGGAGGTCTACCCGTCTGTCTGTCTGAACCTGCACGCATGAAATGCAGCGCCCCCAAAAAGGGACGTCAGTACGAAATAATGTACCGAGTATGTAAGGCAATAAAATAACTGAAATCTGAAACTGAACTGATAATATGATAACTGAAATTAACTGGGAGTCAAAGATGATCTGGAGATATACTTACCTGCTGATACTGACTCAACTCCTTCAATATAGTAAGTAAAATAATTGTACGGCCTTATAAGGCTCGGTATATATAACTGCTCTGCCATAGTAGGCTCGCTTATAGGCGCTCGGCCATACTAGGCTATGTATCTCGACCATGCTGGGCTCGCTCATAGGCGCTCGGCCACAGTAGGCTCGGTATATAACTTTCCATCTGATCAGAGGTTGCCCAATAGGGGCCTGCCCATCGATTATAGCTCGATGGTAATGAAAATACTGTAATACTGTATATATAGGCTTGCTGCTCTCTTGACTGGAAGAAGACGATACTAAAATTGAATATAGAGTCTCGATAAGGAATAATATTGTAACTTATGAGACTAGAATAGTGTGAATAAATTCATGAATATGAACTTCTCTTTTTGTCTCATTACTAACACATGTAGCTACGAGATCATGCCAAAATGAAGGAAGGCTTAGCCTTAACATACCTTATCACAATCTTTTCAATCACCAAGTTGAACTCACCTCTTCGCACCTTAATCTACAAGAATGATAATAATACTATCGTTAAGTTACGAAAGGTACAACTATCGCACAACGAACGACAAACCTATTTTGTATTAAAACGGGCAGCATCTCCCCTATAATATGCCCTATATACACCATCAAATACTACAAAACAGCCCAACACACCCCAATCTCTTCGTACACAAAACGACCACCGTAGTAGTGTCAAACGACCCAAAAATGTTATGACGAACGACCAGCCAACCACCCTACATTTATATGGTGTTTATAAACCCCCTTCCTCCTCCAAAACTCCACAAAATAGTAATAAAACACGCAGCCCAACAGCAACACAAAACAGTCCACAAAACAGTCCGCTACAAGTGAATAACTCGAACTCACGGCTTCCGATCACCGTCCCGTGAGTTCTTACAAGTATAGAACGACTTACCATGAATTTACAGCAGAAAAAATGGATGAAAGAGAGCAGTAAACTCACCTTATTTGTTGGATAACTCAGCTCCTATCTTGGTTCTTCAAACTCTATGTTTTACCTCCAATTGGAACTTGAAAGGGAGAGAAAATCAATTAGGGTTTGTGGGAAATTTTTGGGAGGATTCTTTGCAGAGCTTATGTCTGGTTATTATGCTCTATTTTAAGTCTAATATATGAAGAAAATAGGCCCTTAAAAGGCCTCTTTGGACGACCCGAAATGGCCCATTTTTGGGCTTTCATTTAAGCAAGTAGGTGACACACCTACTTGTCACCTAGCAGCTTGCGCAGTATCGCAAAAATGCACATATCTCTCTACTCCGATGTCGTATTGACAAATGGTTTAATGCGTTGGAAAATAGACTCATAGATATTTAATTTGATGGGTGGAACACACCATAACTCTAAGTATATTGGGAGAAAATTGCAGTTACATTTGACCCAAAGTTTCAGTAAAACTTATGAATGTAACTTGTGATGACTTTCATCGACTTTTGTTCCACAACTCGCTTGACTTAAGAACATAACACACGGATGTAATACGACTAATATAAATCATAACATAATCTCTTTATCAAGTTAATCACCCTAGTCTCACCCCAAAGGTACATGTTATAACATTCCCAACTTGTCGACTTTCGATGAAACATTGTTTTATTTAATTGCTTTAGCTTCTGAACTGTCCAACCCTCTTTGTACTTGTTGTTCATGATCTTCAATATTTGTAACCTCAGAGGTAACATGATTAACTTACTTTATATACTTTTAAATATTATCTCATTTTTTTGTCCTACATTAGTTTGCTTACGACGCATTTTTACATACGAAAATATAGGGTGTAACACGACTATACCTTACAACACAATGTACAACTCAAATGACACCAGGCCTGGAATAGAGTAGTGCTCACCAAAACCTGCTGAATAGAGAGTGACTGCTACAGAGGACCAAAGCTGCCCGTTGATGAACCACCTGCATCCATTGATGATGCAGCGTCCCCCGACAAAAGGGACGTTAGTACATATAGAATAGTACTAGTATGTAAAGCTACCTATCCACCTTTAAAATAGAATGCCAATGTAAGAAAGGGAAAACCATGAAAACAACAATCAACAATCAATGATATCCAAATGCCAAATTAAAACATAATAATTTTCAAAATACGAAGATAACATTATTTTTGGTTGGGAGATCTTTAGCACCGATATACCACTGTTCACAATATCACCTTTTACAATACCAATACCACCGTACTTTTAGCACTGAGTTCGATCATGACCCGATCGACTAGGCCGTCTCATCCGAGACATCAACCACAATCACAATTTTAATTACAATTTCCAGTACAATCACCACCATGTATGCGGCATGGTATCCGATCACGACCCGATCGGCTAGGCCATCTCACCACAATGCCGTATGGATCGACATCATCCTTTTCTATCAATCATCTCATCCCAATTAAGGGGAATAATTTTATCACATCAATCTTATCCCAAATAAGGGGAATAATCATAATCCACTCCTACACCAGGCACGTATAGTTTCGGGGTTAGGTTATTTCAACCTACCCTTCCTCGGTGACTTATCGATACTCCCAAATACATTTTTGATTTTTATACAAAGGAAACAGAAGTACAAATTGCATTTTACCTCATAACCTTTCATACCGTATATAGCCTCATTGGCACTTTCAACCACTTACAACATCATTATTTCACTGGCTCTCTTGGCCATACATATGATTCTTCATTCATGGAACAATGACCGTATTTCATATTCCACACTTTCATTTCTTTCCTTTCATGGATCATCATCATACATATAAACAAATAGAATATTCCGAAAATCACAACTTTAGGTTCATTGGTAGTGAAGACTTTTAACACAATGGATTTCTTTCTAAGAAATGGAATTAAACAATTGGCAATCAAAGCTCAAGTTAAAATCATAAACGAGTAACACATCATTTATTCTTGAAACACTTTCCCCCAAAAGGGCAATACACATTTTCAACTCATGAATACATAAGAGCTCAAAACACGTTGGAAATACTTGCAAAGCATAGCATTCGTTGAAACAACCCGATTTGGGCACGACTTGAGTACATAAGCTTTTAGGCAAATCTATTTTCGAAGTCAATTTGCAACAATTGAATCAAGTCTCATTTATTAACCTTTCTCACATCACTTTATTTTTTTGGTACCATTGTCCCCAAGTATAATTTTCATTATCGGCACGGTGGCCACACATTACATCGTTAACCCACTACTTTCACTTTCAAGCATCCTTATAGATTATCAACAACAAGGCATTTCAAATCAAGACTTTAGGTACACATATAAGCAATTGGAGTTTTAGACTCATGGAGTATTCTTTCCAAGTTAAGCATAATGGACTTTCATTTGAAACACGGCACAAAGCCATAACATTTTAATACACATATCATTCTTGAGAACATTCCCGAAGGATAACATAATGTGATAGGAATATTCAAAACACATTTTGAATACATAGTTCTCGACACTTGCTTACTCGGGACAATCGAATTTATTGAGAACAACTCGGAACATGGGAATAAGGAACTTGAGCCAACTATACTTGAAACTTACGGGAACATCATGGAATTCATTTCTAAAAGAATAGTTTTGCCAACATACCTCGCTCTGAGCTTTTCTTAAATTACTACGACGTTTCGAAAATCCTCTCAATCCCAATCTATTTTGAGACATAACAAAATTGAACACAAATTAGGAAGATATTCATGGTTTCAGCTCATTTGAGCATTTCATCAAACACTAGGTGTGCAAATTTGACTACAAGGTTCTTCTCCAAGATTTCCTTCATTCCACAACCCAATCTTTACTTATTTGAGCTCAACAATCTTCCCACAAACCTTATTGGTGAATGCATGTATAAATAATACTCTCACACCCAAGAATCATTCTCCTAATCAACCATCTTCTACCCAAATTGGAAATTGAAAACTAGGGTATGGAACCTTACCTCTTAGATGAAGAACTTGAGGGATTTCTTGTAGGATTTCAAGGCTTGAGCAAGATTTGATGAACAAGGGCTTAGGAATTCCTCCTCTCACTCTAGGGAACTTTCCCCTCTCTAAAAATATCAGATTATCCATCCAAAATGACCCTAAAATCGTTTTATAGGAACTAGGGTCGGGTTATGAAATTAGAAAAATGGACCCTCTAAAATCCGGACCGGGCTATAGACCAGGCTTCATGAGCTCTGTAGCAAAGTCTACCGCACTACAGACCTTGCACCACGAGGTATATAACATGGTCTACCGTGCTACAGACCTTGCGCCGCGAAGTATATAGCACGGTCACATTCTTCTAGCCTTTGGGAATTTGGTCATAACTTCTTGTAGGAGTGTTGAAATGACGAACAGTTTGACGCGTTAGAAACTAGACTCAAAGAGCTTTAATTTTATAGGTAGATCACCTCCTAAGTGGATATAGTTTTGTAGCAACATGCGTTTGAAGTAGGATCTCGTGCGAATTGAGACATCTTTTCCACTTAATGTATCCAACTTATTCCACACGAATTCTTGTCATTCACAAAACTCTTTAGTATGTTCCAACACACCTTAAACATATATATTTCATTTCAAAATAATGTGGTTCTATCCCATGGGTCTCCTTTAATACTCTAACATCGTGAAACGCCGTGACGGCACCTAGTCTCTACGACTAGGTAAGTCGAACACTTGTGGAAAAGAAATGAAAAACATGAAAATTAACAACTAACAGTAACAGATATTTTTAATAAGCAATTGAGATGCGGCTCGGCATATACAATAATCAACTCTCGAAATATACAAAACACTCCCAAGATCCGGAACACCGTAAGTCACAAGCTTCTATGAAGTTCTAACTATACTATACATCAGTGTCTATAGAAATAAGAGAAGAATCAACATAGGGGGGATAGAGGGGGACTCCGAGGATCTGCGGGCGCGGGCAGATGTACCTTAAAGTTCTCCAAAACAGCAACGACTGCAACTAAGGATGAGGCTGGTA
Source organism: Nicotiana tabacum (assembly GCF_000715075.1). NCBI lineage: Eukaryota > Viridiplantae > Streptophyta > Magnoliopsida > Solanales > Solanaceae > Nicotiana > Nicotiana tabacum. Next base: position 111,187,487 of record NC_134096.1, on the reverse strand, counting down.
AAAGGAACCTGGATCTGCACACAAAAAACATGTACAGGAAAGGGCGTGAGTACACCACAGCGGTACCCAGTAAGTGCCGAGCCTAACCTCGATCGAGTAGTGACGAGGTCAGGTCAGGCCCACTGGTATATAATAATGAAAAGAGGAGAATAAGTAGTATAATAAGAGACTAAAGTTTAACAAAGGAAAGCACAGTGAAATAACATAACAGTGCACGAAATTAAGCGACACGGGATCTCCCGAGATATCGTCCCGTAGTCCCAAAAGTAAATATACTGGGAGAACTCCCGAGGTACCGCCTCGTAGTCTCAAAGTAAATGTGCAAGGGGATCTCCCGGGATACCATCCCGTAGTCCCAAAAGTAAATATGTAGGGGGATCTCCCGGGATACCGTCCCATAGTCCCAAAAGTAAATACACAGCGCAATCAATTACAAACGACATGTACAGCAAGAGAATCTATTGTCTAGACTAAGTACAAGTCAGGAAAGAAGCAAGAATTCAATAGACATGCTGCAAAGAGTTCAATTAAGCAAATAAGGCACATAGACATGTTATTCTAAGCTAACAGGGTAACTACGCATGCTAGTATATTCAATTAAGGTGGAAACAAGGAATTTCTCAGTAAAGAATAAGGGTTTTCAACAAATAGCCCGTGTACGAACTCGTCACCTCGCGTACACGTCGCTCACATAGTAAAATCAGTACAAATCCTAAGGGGATTTGCCTCACACAAGTTTAGGCAAGCCACTTACATCAAACCAAGCTCAATCAATCCGTAACAATGCTCTTTCCATGAAAATCCGACTCCGAATGTCCCAAATCTAGCCAAAATCAATTACATACCATAAATACAACTATAAGAATTAATCTAATTAATGAAATCTAAGCTAAAGACAGAAATTGGAAAATCGCCCTAAAAGGCCTCCCCGAGCCCACATCTCGGAATCGAGTAAAAGTCACCAAATATGAACACCCATTCACCCACGAGTCCACTCGTACCAAAGTTATCCAAATTCGATGTCAAAATCCTAATCAAAACCCAAAATCGTAGTTGAAGAACTTCTTCCCATTTTTCCTAATTTTCAACCCAAATCCGAAATTTAATGATGAAATTAATAATAGATTAATGGGATATAACCAAAATCAAGTGTAGAATCATTACCCAATCGATGTCTCTGAAAATCTCCCAAATTCCCGTCCAAATCCGAGCTCCCAAACTCAAATTTTGATAAAAATGGCCAGACCCTCGTTTTTGAAATGTTTAATACTGCCAAGTGATTCCTTAATCGTGATCTCAGAAATAACCTCGCGATCGCGAAGCACAACTTCGCTGCCCCAGAATTTAACCCTACATGAACGCGGAAAACTCAACACGAACGCGATTCACTGGCTCTCATACTTACGCGATCACAAATAACCCCACGCATTCGCGAAGAACAACCCTTAAATTCCACTGGTGCTTTACTTCCTCTTCACGAACGCGGCCTAGCCCGCGCGTTCGCGATGCACAACCTGACCAACCTATGCGATCGCATCCTCAAATTCGCGAACGCGAAGAACAACTTTAGCTGGCCTCTCAGATTGCCATACGCGATCGCGCGACCTCCCTCGCGAACGCGATGAAGAAAAAGTCTGCAACAAAACACTAGAAAATCTCTTATCTTCCTTAAGTCCAAAATGGCCAGTTGAGCATCCGAAACACACCTGACGCCCCTGGGACCTCAACCAAACATACCAACCAATCCCAAAACACCATACGAACCTAGTCGAGCCTTCAAACCACCTCAAACAACGCTAAAATCATGAATCATCCTCCTATTCAATCTTAAAGAACTTGAAACTTCCAAATTCGACAACCGATGCCAAAACATATCAAACCACGTTTGATTGACCCCAAATTTTGCACACAGGTCATATTCAACCCTATGGACCTTTTCCAACTTCCAAAATCGGAATTCGACCCCGGTATCAAAATTCCACTACCGGTCCAAATCTCCAAAACTTCAACTTTTGCCATTTCAAGCCTAAATGAGCTATAGACCTCCAAAACACTATCCGGACACGCCCCTAAGTCCAAAATCACCTTATAGAGCTAACCGAACCGACATAACTCCATTCCACAGTCGTCTTCATACAGTTCCGACTACAGTCCAAATTCTAAGGCATAAACCTCCATTTAGGGACTAAGTGTCCCTAAACACTCCAAAACCAAAACGAAACCTCCCGGCAAGTCACAATAGCAGAAAAAGATATGGGAAAAGCAGTTAATAGGGGATCGGGGCTATAACTCTCGAAATGACCGGCCGGGTCGTTATATCCTTCCTCTCTTAAAACAATCGTTCGTCCTTGAACGAGCATAAAGACATGCCTGAAGTGGTGAAAAGATGAGGCTAACAACTGCGAATAACATGCTCGGTCTCTCAAGTCGCCTCCTCGACCGGCTGAACCCTCCACTGAACCTTCACGGAAGCAATGTTCTTTGACCTTAGCTTTCGAACCTGCCTGTCCAAAATAGCTACTGGCTCCTCAATGTAAGATAGATCCTTATCCAACTGGACTGAGCTGTAATGCAATACATGAGCTGGATCGCCGTGATACTTCCGGAGCATAGAAATATAAAATACTGGGTGGACCCTTGCAAGACTGGGAGGCAAGGCAAGCTCATAAGCAACCTCCCCAATACGTCACAACACCTCAAATGGGCCGATAAATCGTAGGCTTAGCTTGCTCCTCTTTCCGAACCTCATAACGCCCTTCATAGGAGAAACCCGGAGCAAGACCCACTCTCCAACCATAAATGCAATATCGCGAACCTTCCGGTCCGCATAGCTCTTCTGCCTGGACTGGGCTGTGTGAAGTCGATCCTGAATCACCTTCACTTTATCCAGGGCATCCTAGACCAAGTTTGTACCCAATAATCTGGCCTCGTCCGGCTTGAACCAACCCATTGGGGACTGACACCGCATACCATACAGAGCCTCAAACGGTGCCATCTGGATGCTTGACTGATAGCTGTTGTTGTAGGCAAATTCTGCAAGGGGCAAGAACTGATCCCAAGCTCCCCAAAAATCTATCACACAAGTGCAGAGCATATCCTCTAGTATCTGAATAGTGCACTCGGACTGTTCGTCCGTGTGAGGGTGAAATGTTGTGCTCAACTCAACCCGAGTACCCAGCTCATATTGTACAGCCCTCTAGAACCGTGATGTAAATTGCGTACCCCGGTTAGAGATGATAGATACTGGTACGACATGAAGCCTGACGATCTCGCAGATGTAAATTCGAGCCAGCTGCTCGGAAGAATAAGTAGTCATCACAGGAATGAAATGAGCTGACTTGGTCAGCCTATCCACAATCACCCAAACGGCATCAAACCTCCGCTGAGTCCGTGGGAGTCCAACAATGAAATCCATAAGGATCCGCTCCCATTTCCACTCCGGAATCTCTAAGTTCTGAAGCAACCCACCCAGCCGCTGATGCTCATACTTCACATGCTGGCAATTTAGGCACCGAGCCACAAACTCCACTATGTCTTTCTTCATTCTCCTCCACCAGTAATGCTGCCTCAAGTCCTGATACATCTTTGCGGCACCTTGATGAATGGAGTACCGCGATGCCTCCTGAAGAATCAACTCATGCAAACCATCTACATTAGGCACATATAGCCTGCCCTGCATCCTCAATGCGCCATCATCCCCAATAGTGACCTCCTTAGCATCACCGTGCTGAACCGTGTCCTTAAGGACAAGCAGGTGGTGGTCATCATACTGATGCTCCCTGATACGATCATAAAGAGAAGACCAAGAGACCACACAAGCCAACACTCGACTTGGCTCAAAAATATCCAATCTCACAAACTGGCTGGATAAGGCCTGAACATCCAATGCTAAGGGTCTCTCTGCTGCTGGAAGATATGCTAAACTCCCCAAACTCTCCGCCCGGTGACTCAAAGCATCGGCCACCACATTGGCCTTCCCCGGGTGGTACAAAATGGTGATATCATAATCCTTAAGTAGCTCTAACCACCTCTGCTGACGCAAGTTAAGATCCTTTTGCTTGAACAGATGCTGCAAACTCCGATGATCGGTGTAAATATCATAAGGGACATAGTACAAATAGTGCCGCCAAATCTTTATGGCATGAAAAATATCTGCTAACTCGAGGTTGAGGACAAGATAGTTCTTTTCATGCACCTTTAGCTGTCTGGATGCATAGACGATCACCCTACCGTCCTGCATCAACACCGCACCGAGACCAATCCGCGACGCATCACAATATACAGTGTAAGACCCCGAACCTGTAGGCAATACCAATACTGGGGTTGTAGTCAAAGCCGTCTTGAGCTTCTGGAAGCTCTCCATACACTCTTTTGCCCACCTGAACGGAGCACCCTTCTGGGCCAGCCTGGTCATCGGCGCTGCAATAGATGAGAATCCATCTACAAAGTGACAGTAATACCCCGCCAAACCAAGAAAACTATGGATCTCCATAGCCGATGACGGTCTAGGATAACTCTACACTGCTTCCACCTTCTTCGGATCCACCTTGATCCCATCACTCGATACTACTTAGACCAAGAATGCCACTGAGTCTAGCCAAAACTCACACTTAGAAAATTTTGCATATAACTTCTTTTCTCTCAAGGTCTGAAGCACAGTCCTCAGGTGATGCTCATGATCCTCCCGAGTCCGGGAGTACACCAGAATATTGTCAATAAACACAATGATGAAGGAGTCAAGATAAGGCCGGAACACACTGTGCATCAAGTGCATAAAGGCTGCTGGGGCATTGGTCAGCCCAAAAGACATAACAAGAAACTCATAGTGACCATATCGAGTTCTGAAGGCAGTCTTCGGGATATCTGGCTCCCGAATCTTCAACCGATGATAGCCTGAACGTAAGTCAATCTTGGAGAACACTTTAGCACCCTGTAGCTGATCAAATAAATCATCAATACGAGGCAATGGATACATGTTCTTCACTATAACTTTGTTCAACTGGCAATAATCAATACACATATGCATAGAACCATCCTTTTTCTTCACAAACAAGACAGGAGCACCCCAAGGTGACACAATGGGCTGAATGAAGCCCTTATCAAGCAATTCTTGTAACTGCTCCTTCAACTCCTTCAATTCAGGAGGAGCCATATGATATGGATGAATAGAGATGGGCTTAGTGCCCGACAACAAATTAATGCCAAAATCAATATCTCTGTCGGGCGGCATGCCTGGAAGATCAGCTGGGAACATATCTGGATAGTCCCTCACTACTGGAACTAACTTAACTATATGGGTATCAATACTGACATCTCTCACATAAGTTAGATACGCGTCACACCCCTTCTCAACCATTCGTTAAGCTTTAAGAAATGAAATGACTTGGCTGGGAGTATACTCTAAGGTACCTCTCCACTCTAATCACGATAAACCTGGCATAGCCAGCGTCACAGTCTTAGAGTGACAATCAAGAATAGCATAATGGGGCGACAACCAGTCCATGCCCAAGATAACATCAAAGTCTACCATGCTGAGTAATAAAAAATTGGCTCTGGTCTCAAAACCACTAAGAGCAATCAAGCACGATCAATACACACGGTCCACAATAAGAGAATCTCCCACATGAGTAGACACATACACAGGGGAACTCAAAGAATCCCGATATACACCCAAATGTGGGGCAAAATAAGAGGACATATATGAATACGTAGAGCCTGGGTCAAATAATACCGACACATCTCTATGATAGACTAGAACAATACCTGTAATGACAGAGTCGGAAGCAACTTCTTCTATACGAGCCGGAAGAACATAATACCTGCCCTAGACTCCCTCTCTAGGGTGACCTCGACCTCCCCGACCTCCACCTCAAATTGGCTGAGCAGGTGGGGCGGTAGCTGGTGCTGGAATCATAGCCTGAGGACCCGGTAGAGCACGTGGTGTGTGAGAAGTGTATGGAGGTGCAACCCTCCTAAGTCTGGGCAATCCCTCACCATATGGTGGGTGTCGCCAAACTCAAAATAACCCCTCGGAGGGCGTGGCTGTTGTGACTGACTCAGTCTAGGTTTGTTGGACTGGTCGCTAAAAGTACCCCGAGTAGGAGGCACACTAGATACTGTCGGTGCATAATAAGGCTCCTGGGGCCTAGAAGGGGCTGGAACACCACTGGCGGCTAGAAGAGCTGAATGAACGGGGCGACCCACTTAACCCCTACCATGGCGAGCTGCTGGGACACGAGCTCCAGAATAAGAACCAGTCTCTCGATACATCTTGGCCTCTCTCTCCTCTCGGTCCCGGGCAAGCATGCCCTCCAATATCCTAGCAATACTCACAACCTGTTGGTAAGGAATATCCATCTCCAGCTCCCTGACCATACTAATCCTGATACTGGGGTGGAGTCCCTCAATAAATCGTCGAACCCTCTCTCGAACTGTGGCAACCAAGGCCGGTGCATGTAGGGCAAAATCACTGAAGCAAACTACATACTCTGACACAGTCATAGCACCCTGGTGCAGCTGCTCAAACTCCACGTGCCATGAGTCCCTGAGGCTCTGAGGGACATACTCTCTCAAAAGCATGTCCGAGAACTGAGTCCATGTAAGTGAAGCTTCCTCATCCGGACTACTCAACTCATAAGCACGCCACCACTGATAGGCTGCTCCTCTAAGATGAAAGGTGGTAAAAGAACCCCCCCTCGTCTCCGCTATGCCCATAGTACGGAAAATATGATGACACCCCTCTAGAAAACCTTGAGCATCATCTGTAGCCAATCCGCTGAAGGTAGGTGGGTGGTACTTCTTGTACCTCTCAAGTCTGAGCTGCTCCGCCTCAGAAGTGGCTGTCCTAGTTTCGTGCTGAACCAGAGCTACCAGTGGCATATGAATGAACTCTGGGTCCTGATCAACCTGGACCTTCTGTTCAGGAGTACGGGCTGCGGGAGTCTATGCCCCTTCCCCGGCCTGAGATGTGGCGGGAGCTAACGGAATCAATCCAGCCTGAGCTAAGGTGCTGAACATGCTCATGAACTGGGCTAGAGTCTCCTGGAGGGCTGGTGCAGCAATAGGAATCTCCGGTGCCTGCCCTCCAACTGGAACTGCTGGGGGCTCCTCTATCGCAGCTCGCGTGGGTGGTCTGGCTGCATCGCATGGCCGTACTCTACCCCGGCCCCGACCTCTAGTGGATCTAGGAGGGGGCGCGGGTGCCTGGTTATCAGATCCTTCGGTACGGGTCCTCACCATCTTTGAGAAAGAATAGAATAGAGAATTTTTAGAATTTGATGCCAATAACTCACACGACAATGAATCAAAAGAAGTATGATTGTTCATTACAGTTCCATAGCCTATCGAAGATATGTACAGACGTCTCCGTACCGATCCGCAAGACTCTATTGGGCGACATTGGAGAGGAATTTCACCACACAGATTGAGGTAAAATTCTTGGCTCGCTTGGATTATATTTCATGAATTGATCTTCGTTTTCGGCGTATGATTATTAATTTTAAAGAGAAAATTGTGGGAGTTTGTCTAAAGTTTCATAGAGTGAATTTTTGAGATTTGAACATCGATTCGGAGTCGGATTTAAGTGAAACTAGTATGGTTGGACTCGTAATCGAATGGGTTATCGAATTTTGTATGTTTTGTCGTGTTTTGAGGTGCGGGCTCGGGTTTGACTTTTTGGTTAACTTTGGGCTTTTGATTAAAAATTCAACCTTTATCATTTGGAATTATTTCCTTAGGAATTATTTGATGTATCTGAGTTGCTTTAAGCTAGTTTCGAGCCGTTCAGAGGTCGGTGCATGCGAGATAGCACTTTTGGAGTATTGTTTGGCTTGCTCGATATTGGATTTGGCTTGTTCGAGGTAAGTAACCCTTCTAAACTTGGTGCTGAGGGTATGGACCCCTGAATATACGTTATATGTGTTTGTTGTTGAGATGACGCACATGCTAGGTGACGGGCGTATGGGCATGCACCGTGTGAATTGTGACTCGGTTATTTTTGTGGTACTGTGTAGTTACCTAATCTTATTTGTATCTATGAAATCTCTACGTGCTAGAGTAATTGAGCTGTGATCCATGTTAGAAACAATGTCTAGGATATATGCTTATCCTGTTGGGACCCACTGAGGTCATTTCTGCTGTTGAGTTATTTGCTTACATTGCAATTACATACTGAGTCATACACATTCATTTGCATATCATATCTCAATCTCTATTACCATTTATTGATACATCACATCATCATTTTGGGCTGATTTTCATGACATTGTGAGACCGAGAGATAGGAGAGATTGATGACTGAATGAGGCTGGGGGTGTGATTGTGAGGATATTGATAGGATCGGGTTGCACGCTACAGCAAGTATTATTGATTCATGATGGGATCGGGCTGCACGCCATATCATGTATTATTGATTCATGCCACGATTGGATTATTATAACGCTTGTGCGGGATCTGCCTTCCGGAGTCTGCACACCCACAGTAAGCATAGTTGCTATTGATTTTGGGTTAGATCTGCCCTGGGCTAGATCTGCCATGTACAGTACTGAGTGCAAGTGCAAGTGTCGAGCGCGAGTTCCGAGTGACTGGGAGGATTGAATGACTGTGAGAACTGAGTGACTGTGAGGGCTAAGTGACTGTGAGGACTAAGTGTCTGTTAGGATTGAGTGATTCGGAGGATTGAGTGCATTGATACTCTGAGAGTATGCATATGGTTTTATCACCGCATTGCATTACAATTGGCATACATACTTGGCATAAAGGCATAGAGATGCATTTCCTCATGTTGTACAGTATAGTGACACTCATGACATTCACATGCGCATTGACATGTAGGCATAGAGATGTACTTTACTCATACCATCTGATAATGAGACTTCTTAATTATTGTTGAATGTTTTTGGGAAAAATTACAGTTTTCCAACTTACTCATATTTTCGATGTTTCCGGTGAAAGATTTGGGATTTACTATTATACTTGAAAAACATACCTATTTTCCGTAATTGTGAACGAGCTCAGCATCATACTCTGAGTTATTTCTTGTACCATTGTTATCATATTGTTATGAACTGTTGTTGGTTATTGGAGTTGATGTCACGACCCCAAATCCACTAGTCGTGATGGCACCTAACCCAACCCACTAGGTAAGCCAATTAACCTCTAACCAATTCCAATAACAATTAAATAAGTGATTAAGTAAAGAAATATCTTAATCTTATACATTCCCCAAGGACTGGTAGTACAAATCATGAGCTTCTAATAATAGAGTTTACAAAGCCAAAATGAAATAAATACATAGTCTATTTGAAAAGTACATAAACATAGTTTTATAGATCTAAAGCTACCATAAACAAGAGGCAACTACAACCGGGACGCAGGTACATCTTCAATCCAGCTCCCATCGAACACTGCAACATCACCAACCAATATCTGCACGCAAGGTGAAGAAGTGTAGTATGAGTACAACCGACCCCATGCACTCAATAAGTAACAAACCTAACCTTAAGTTGAAAGTAGTGACGAGCTTGTACCAAGTTCGGGTCCTAACTTCAATATTCCACAACAATAGTTCATAACAACATAAAACAAGTAATACCAGAAGTAACTCAACAATCAAATGCTCAACAAAAACATGATTTAAGAAAATAGTTTTGCCTTTCAAGTACTTCAATGAAAACCCAAATCGTTTACTAGAGTTACCGAAAATATGAATAGGTATGAAAACAATAATTTTCCCAAAATCTTTTCCATAATAAATAAGATGTCTCGCTTTCTTTCCAGATAACCAGTGTAAAACAAATGCATCACTATGCCCATCTGTCAACATGTATGAGAAATCATGAATGATGTGATACCGTACAACATAAGAAAAAATACATCTCTATGCATGTATGTCATGTGTGCATGTCAATGCAATGTATCTCAGAGATAAACTCATGCACTCACACTCAGAGTGTACTCAATCTCACTGTCTCGCATTCTCTATCACTATGCTCAAGGCTCAGCACACTCAATCACTCAGCATTGTACAATACCTATTGCGGCGTGCAGCCCGATCCATATATGACCATAAGGCTCATTTCGGTGTGCAACCCGATCCACATATATATATAGTCGACTGCGCTCACTGGGGGTGCGCAGACTCTGGAGGGGCTCCTTCAGCCCAAGCGCTTTATAATTGCTGGCGTGCAACCCGATCCAATAATATATATATATATATATATATATATATATATATATATATATATATATATATATATATATATAGACTGAAGGCTTGTTGCGGCGTGCAACCCGATCCATATAGAATATAATCAATATAATATGCTGCGGCGTGCAGTCCGATCCCAAAATGTCACTCTCACTCAAGCCCTTGGCCTCACTTAGTCATCAATCTCTCAAGTCTCACTCACGGGCTCACAATGTCATGAAACTAGCCCGACAGCAATGATATGATGTACCAATAAATAATATCTGAGATTGTGATATGGTATGAATGCATGGATATGACTAAGTATGAAATATTAATGAAATCAGTGAGATGACAGTAAGAAACGACCACTATGCATCCAAACAGTATCGGCATAATGCCTAAACATGATATCTAGCATGATTGACAGCTCAATTACTTTATCACATAGTGAAAATACAGATATGAACAAAATAGGATCACTATACAGTGCCATAGAAACAATAGATTCCCAATTCACATGGTGCACGCCCACACGCCCATCACCTAACATGTGTGTCACCTTAATACCAATCACATAACATGTATTACGGGATTTCATACCCCCAGCACTAAGATTAGAAGAGTTTCTTACCTCGAACAAGCCAATACCAATGTCGAGCAAGCCAAACGATGCTCCAAACTGGCCATCCCATGCGTTCCGACCTCCGAATGGCCCGAAACTAACCAAAAATAACTCAAGTACATCAAACAATGCTAAAGGAACCAATCCCGATCGAAAAAGATCAAATCTTGAATCAAAAAGCCCAAAACCGGCCAAAAACCCAGCCCGGGCCTGCACCTCGAAACCCAAAAATATTTACAAAATCCAACAACCCATTCAATTACGAGTCCAACCACACTAGTTTCACTCAAATCCGACTCCAATTCGATGTTAAAAACTCAAAAATTCAAATTATGAAACTTTAGGCCAAAACCCCCAATTTCCTCTTTAAAATTCACAATCCCATTACCAAAAACGAAGATAGATTCATGAAATATAACCAAAACCGAGTAGAGAACACTTACCCCAATTCATATGGTGAAAACTGCTTCAAGAATCGCCTCAATCCGACCTCCATAGCTCCCAAAATAAGGAAAGAACCAAAACCCTCGATAATATAGCTTCAGCCCAGCACTTTCCGCATTTGCGAACAAATAGTCACATATGCGACCACCGCATCTGCGGTAAATGTTTCGCTTCTGTGATCACAACTAACCAGCTGGCCACTCGAACATGCAGAGCAATTTCTGCTTCTGCACCATCGCAGGTGCGGAAATCCCATCACACCTGTGACTTCTGCTGGCACCCTCCAGCTCCGCACCTGCGCTCGAGCTACCGCACCTGCGGCATCACATATGCGCCCAAATCTCCGCTTATGCGGTCTTCCTCACCCAACACTATTTTTGCATCTGCCATGCTTTTGTTGCTTCTGAGGCCATCGCACATGCGCAAGCCAACTGCAAGTGCAATCATACCAAAACCAGCAGCCTTAGTAAAAATCCAAAAATGTGATGAAATGATCTGAACCTCGTTCGAAACTCACCCGAGCCACTCGGAACCCCGTCCGAATATATCAACAAGTTCCATAACACAATACGGACCTACTCGAGGCCTCAAAACACACATAACAACATCAAAACGACGAATCACACCTCAAATCGAAATCTATGAACTTTGAACTTTCAAAATCAATAACTTGTGCTGAAACATAGCAAATCAATCCGGAATGACTTCAAATATTGCGCAAAAGTCCCGAATAACATATTGAAGCTATTCCAATTCCCTGAATCACAATTCGAATCTGATATAAAAAAGTCTACTCCCGGTCAAACTTTCCAAAATTTTAACTTTCGCCATTTCAAGCCAAATTCCACTACGGACCTCCAAATCATGGTCCAGACGCACTCCTAAGTCCAAAAATCGCCCAAGAGACCTACTGGAACCATCAAAATTCCAATCCGAGGTCAAATGCTAAAAAGTCAAACTTGGTCAACACTTTCAAATTTAAAGCTTCTAGCTAAGAATCATCCTTTTAAATAATTTTTGAATAACCTGAAAATCAAAACCGACAATTCACATAAGTCATAATAGATCATATGGAGCTACTCATGCCCTCAAACTATCGAGCGAAGTGTAAATGCTCAAAGCGACCGGCCAGGTCGTTATAGTAGGACTCTGACCCTTGTCTCAGCTTGTCATTACTTTCAACCTAAGGTTAGGTTTTTATACTTATTGAGTACATGGGGGTTAGTTGTACTCATACTACACTTCTGCACCTTGCGTGCAAATTTTGGATGTTGATGTTGCTGTGTATGGCGGGAGCTAGCATTGAAGACGTACCTATGTGCCGGTTATAGCTGCCTCTTGTTCATGGTAGCTTTAGACTTATGAAAAATCTATTTATGTACATTTTGGACAGATGATGTATTTATTTCATACTAGCTTTGTAATCTCTAAATCTTAGAAGCTCATGATTTGTACTACCAGTCCTTGGGCATTCTTTGTATAAAAGTTCAGTTATTTCTTCACATATTTTCTCATTAAATCTTAATGATTTGGATAGTTGTTAATTGGCTTACCTAGCGGGTTGGGTTAGGTGCCATCATGACTAGTTGGATTTTGGGTCGTGACAAGAAATTTCGGTATCATTTAGATTTTTCCATCCATTCTGTCCAATCCATTTTTTTGAGATTCAAAAGGTGCAATAACTGAAGAAAATTACACAAATAACTCACCAAAAAGAGAGGTCACATGAGAAACAAATAGAACAGAAATGGACAATGTTCAAAGAAGGGAAGACTCAAATGGTGATTACCGACGAAAGGGGCAATAAACAAAGAAATTTTGCAGCAAAAGGTCAACCATAATACAGAGTAAAGACTGCAGAGAGGAGGAGATAAATTTGACGAACAGGCGATAGAACTAACATCTTGTATGGATTGTTGTTACATGTTGTTTCATAATGTATCGTATTATATTGTACTGTATTGTTTAAAGAATACAATGTTTGGATAGATTGTATCATTTGTCATTGTCTCATGATGTCACACATCAATAATATGAAGAATAAACTTGCAACATTACTAAGAAAAAATAGGATACAAAATAGAATTGTTGTATAAAAAAGTAGAATGAAGGATAAAATATGATTATTTAATAATAAGGAAGGGCAAGATGAGAGAAAAAAGCAAGGTAACGACGCAACCAAACCAAATTTGTCGTTCCATAAAGTGGCAATTTTTGTCGTTACTGTAATGACCGGGCTGGTCATTTTGAGTGTATTAGCCCTGAACCCCCATATTTATTGCTTTGTTTATTTTATACTGTGGCTACGTGACAGCCGCGAGGTTTGGTTTTTTGCTTTCGTAGTGAAATGGGATACATAGTCCCTAAAATAAAAGTTTAAATCGTAGGAGTTGACAGTAGTTTGACTTGTGTGAAGACGACCCCGGAATGGAGTTTCAATAGTTCCAATGGCTCCGTATGGTGGTTTGGGTCTTAGGGGCGTGTCCAGATGTTGATTTGTAGGTCTGTAGGTCATTTCGGCGTAAATTGGCGAAAGTTGGAAGATTTTTGGAAAGATTGACCGGGAGTGGACTTTTTGATATTGAGGTCGGACTTAGATTCTGGAAATTGAAATAGGTCAGTAATGTCGTTTAGGACTTGTGTGCAAAATTTGAGGTCAATCGGGCTTGATTTGATAGGTTTTGGCATCGGATGTGGAAATTAGAAGTTCAAAGTTCATTAGGCTTGAAGCGACGCGTGATTCATTGGTTTACCATCATTTTATGTGATTTGAAGGCTCGACTAGGTTTGCATTGTGTTTTAGGACTTGTTAGAGTATTTGGTTGAGGACCCGGGGGCCTCGGGGTAATTTCGGATGGTTAACGGATCGAGTTTGGAACTTAAAGAATTGCTAAAGTGCACCAGTTCTGGTGCAATCGCACCTTCGTAATTTTGATCGTTGGTGCGAGCTTGCAGAAGAGAGAGGGAGAGCAAGGAAGTGGGACTGTAGAGGGTGTCCAGTGGTCACATGTACGATGAGGAGCTCGCAGAACCGGAGTCGCTCCTGCAAATATATGATCGCAGAAGCGGAGAGTGAGGGAGGCTGAGGTGGTCAAGGTTTCCGCAGAAACGGACATGTAGGCACAGAAGCGCTTCCACAGATGCGGATTATGGTGAACAGGTGCAGAGTCTGGGAGCTTAAGGGAGCTCCGCAGATGCAGAGGTTTCACCGCAGGTGCGGTCCCGCAAAAACGGGATCTTTGTCCGCAAATGCGGAAAGTGCTGGGCAGAAGGGTTAAAAATTAAGAGTTTTCCATTTTCTTCATATTTTGAGATATAGAGCTCGGATTAAGGCGATATTTTGAAAGTTTTTCAGAGGTATTGCTGGGTAAGAGTTCCTAACTAGTTTTTGATTAATTTCCACAAATCTATCTTCGATTTCTTCATTTAATTAAAGATTTGGGTTGAAAATTTTGGGGGAAAAGGTGTAAAGTTCATAGACCAAATTTTTGAGTTTTGAAAGGACCAATGAGTTCGATTTTGGATAATTCTTGTATGGTTGGACTCGATATCGAATGGGTGTTTGGATTTTATAATTTTGGTCGGGTTCCGAGATGTGGGCCTGGGTCGACCCTTTTGGGCGATTTTCCAATTCTTTGTAAAAATCATAATTTCATTATTTAGATTAGTTTTCTATAGTTATATTTATAGTATGTAATTGTTTTTTACTAGATTTGAGCCGTTCGGAGTCAAAAAATTGAGGGAAATGCCTTCTTGTTGATTGATCGATTGAGTGTGGTTTGAGGTAAGTGACTTGTCTAACCTTGTGTGGGGGAAATTTCGCTTAGGATTTGGTACTGTTATGGTAATTTGCAATATGTGAAGGCCATATACGCGAAGTGATGAGTGCGTACACGGGCTAAATGTTGAAAATCCGATTTTGCTAAGTATTTTCCTTTTATTTCCTTAATTGAGTTACTTTAGCATGTGTAGTCATCATGTTTAGCCTAATTTCACATGTTTGCGTGTCTTATCACTTACTTGCAACTTGTACAACATGCTTAGTTGAATTACCTGCTTCCTTGACTTCGTATTCATTATTTAACTGTGAGATTTTTTACTTGAAGATGCTATCCTTGAAATATCATTGTTGCAATTGTTATGTTTTAGTTTTTGTGATTTTTGTTGAGAAGATTGTTTGGTTTTTATGGTGGAACGAGGTTTCTGTCGTGCGATTATTATTGTGGCACGAGGTTTCTGCCGTGCGGTTGTTATTATGGCACGAGGTTTCTATCGTGCGGTTGTTATTGTTGCACGAGGTTTCTGTAGTGCCGTTGTGATTATTGGTACGCATGGGTGGTATAAGGAGAGATTGGGAGATATTTACTTTTGGAACTACGAGGCGGTACCTCGGGAGTGCCCCTGTTGATTTTCTCTATTTGTTGTATTGTTTGTTGTTGTTGTTCCTTAACTTGTAAGATTCTTGCTTCCTTACATGTTGTATTTGTCTCCTTTGATTATGTGTTGTTACCTTTCGTAAATTCTTATTGTTACACTTTTCTGTCATTTAATTATATCATTATATCATTTGCCTTGTTTCTTATTATTCCCAGTAAGGCCCTAACCTGACCTCATCGCTACTCTACGGAGGTTAGACTTGGCACTTACTAGGTACCGTTGTGGTGTACTCATACTATGCTGCTGCACATGTTTTTGTGAGATCCAGTTACATCCTATCAGCCTCGATATTAGAGTATTGTGTTGCTGCTTGGAGACTTCAAGGTACACCTGCCCGCGTCTGCAGGCCTCAGAGTCCCCTTCTATCTTATCTTTTCCTTGTTTCTTTATGTTTTGATAGAGAGTGAGGTTTAGGATATTTGCAACATTGTATCTAGAGCTTGTGACTTATATCTACCGGGTTTTGGGAGTTGTATATACTTTGAGTTGCAGTTTTTCCTTTATACTGTTGCTGGCGTTTTAAGCTTTTAGATTATTATTCCAATTATTCGCCTTGCTTATTAGGCTTACCTAGTCTTAGAGACTAGGTGTCGTCATGACATCCTACAGAGGGAAATTGGGGTCGTGAGAGGTACGTAACGATGAATTTAATGATACAATACAATAAAATTTAAATAACAATCAAAACAAACAATGTATTTAAAGTAACAATACGATACAGTACAATATGTAACAACCATCGAAACAAGCTGTAAGTAAAAGAGAATAGGGCTTTGAGTCTCTCTCTATATCCATATATACACACACATTTTTCATTTGGATTTTTTCTTTCCTATACATTATTTGAAACTTATATACCAAAGTTGTCCTAATTTTATATATTACTCGCACTTAAACAAGGATTAATTATAAATTATATACATTCTACCTTAAAAGGCTCCCAATCCATTATTAGTGCCTTCAATCAAGGGATTTAGTTACATGTTTTTCCTTTTTTCTCTCCCTCTCCCCTCTTCTCTCCAAACTTACATTTAGGGATTTCTGTTTGATAATTGTTTCGTGATACATTCGTCAAAGCCATGAGATACTAGTGAAGTTGCCATCTTTCCTTTTTTGGTCTTGGTTTTATGTTTAGGTGGTTCATATGTTCGATTAAATTATTAAGCACTATTTTATGCTACCCAGTTAATATCTCACACAAAATTCAAATCTCACATAAAACACAGTTTCTACGAAGTGCGACGATGTCACTTTTAATGTGAAACTTGAAATTTCTCCACCCGAATCATTCAGCTCCCATCAATATTCAAGTTTTTTCATTCAAACAAATATGAATCAGTGCACGCGAGTCGATTTGGAATTCATTATGTACTTTTCTTTCCTTAATAAATCAACTGAGAAAAGAACAATGTATGGTACATCAACATATAAATTAAAAATAAAATTCGTATAAATTTAATGCAAATTTGTATGTATATATATATATATATATATATATATATACACACAAACGTATCGTACCAAAATCAAAAGTAGACAACTAATAATATAGTATACAACTTATCAACAACTTTTACACATTATTCATATCCAGTTAAATATAACTACAACATCATACACCTTAAATACAAATTTTATATAATATGTCTATTGTATGTCTTTTGTATATGATTTGTATATATTTTGTAAGTGGTGTGTTCTTCTTCCTTTCTGAAATTCCAATCAAAACTTTCTCTCTTAAAACAACTTTGATACATATAACAACTTTAAGTAAAAGGATAGTATTTATAACTTAAATACAAGTTTTATACAACATTTAAACAAAAATATATATAATTACAACAAAATACAACTTAAATACAATTTATATACAACTTTAATACAATTTCGTAAGTATATTGTATGTCATGTATTGACTTGCGTGCGTGGTCAAGTTTAGTTACCGGATGATTCAGAGTCAAATCAGAAGAAGGATTCTAGTTTTGGAAGCTTAAGCGGTAAAAGTTTACCAGAATTTGACTTTTGTTCAAACGCTTCTAGAATGGGTTTTGGATGATTTAAACAGCTTTGTATAGTAATTTTGGACTTAGTCGTGCGTCCGTATTTGGATTTGGAGGTCCGTAAGGTGATTTGAAGCATTTCGGCGAAAGCTGGAAAAGTTGAAGTTTGGAAGGTGGAGAGGTTTGACCAATAGTTGACTTTGGTGATATCGGGGTTGGAATGCGATTTCGAGAGTTGGAATAGCTCCGTTATGTCATTTGGGACTTGCCGGCAAAATTCGACGTCATTCCGGGATGATTTGATAGGTTTCGGCACGAGTTTTCGGAGTTGAAAGATTTGAAAGTTCATAAGTTGGATTCTTGGTGTGATTTGTAGTTTCGGCGTTATTTGATATGATTTGAGACCTCGAGCGAGTTCGTGTTAGGTTATGGAACCTGTTGGTATGTTTAGACGGGGTCCCGGGGGCCTCGGGTGAGTTTCGGATGGGCTATTTCCTCCTATTTTTGGACTGCTGTTTTCTGTCATCTGGTTTCCTTAATCGCGTTCGCGTAGTGTAAATTTGGAGGATGAATTATTTGTTCTCCGAGTTCGCATAACTCCTTCCGCGATCGCAGAAGCCTGCCTTCCCCTTCTTCGCGTCCGCATCCTCTCCATCGCGTTCGCGTAGTAGAAATTAGGAGCTGGGAGCTGGTAACCATTTCCTCTACGCGTTCGCACTGTTCTATCCGCGAACGCGTAACTGTGCCTTCCCCTCCTTCGCGTTCGCATGCCGCTTCACGCATTCGCTTAGCCTAGTTCCTGGGTCCTTATTTTCCTTCTTCGCGATCGCACAACACCAATTTCGGGCAGTAGCCATTTCCTCTTCGCGATCGCAGCTCCTCTTCCGCGATCGTGATGTACAAATACCTGGGCAGAATATAAAGTTGTCTATTCCGAGGGTTAGCCATTTTAAACATTTTTTTGGAGTTCTAGAGCTCGGTTTTGAGCGATTCTTTGTGGGTTTTTCAAGCAAATCGATTGGGTAAGTATTCTTCACCTAGAATCTATTATATTCCATGATGTTATCTTCTTTTTTTTCATTTAATTTGTATTTTGAGTTGAGGAAAATGGTGGTTTTTGAAGAAAGTTTTCAAAATGAAAAAAAATCATGATTTGAGGGACGAGATGGTATCGGAATTTGATAATTTTAGTATGGTTGAACTCGTATTGGAATGAGTGTTCGGGTTTTATGAAATTTGTCGGGTTTC
This sequence comes from Nicotiana tabacum, assembly GCF_000715075.1. NCBI lineage: Eukaryota > Viridiplantae > Streptophyta > Magnoliopsida > Solanales > Solanaceae > Nicotiana > Nicotiana tabacum. The sequence goes on along the minus strand of NC_134096.1, from coordinate 111,168,547 downwards.
GAGGTGTGGGCCTGGGTGTCGATTTTTAAATTTTGATAAAGATTGAGTCTTTATGATCAGGAATAGTTTCTTATGAGTTTTATTTGTGCTTTGAAGTTATTTTGGTTAGATTTGAGCCGTCCGGAGGTCATTTCACCTGAGAAGTTCATTTTAGAGTATCGGTCTGTCTTCTTTGAGGTAAGTATCTTGCCTAACTTCGTGTGGGGGAACTACCCCTTAGGATTTGGGTCTTCTATGCTAATTGTAGTCTGTGTATGTAAGGTGACGAGTACCTGCTCGAACTTATTTGTAAAAAATTTGCCTTTTAGGGCTCTTAGGTCCTTGTATTCACTGATTATGCAGTTTTTATATTATGAATACGTCTCTTAATTACTAGTTTCACCTCTACCTGCTTTAGTTAGAAATAATTGATTCATGATCCACTCTTGTTGCTTATTTGATTCATCCGTGCCTTAACTGAAATTGTTATCTCTTCTATTGCCATGTTATCCTTTCGTAAATGCTTATCTTTGTTTGAAGTTATAATTATCTCTTCTGTAATTGTTCACCCTTAATTGAGGCTATGATTATCTTTTAGCTGCTTATCCTTATTGAATTTGTTGTATCTCTTTCCTAATTGCCCAACCTTAAAAGAAGTTAGATATCCTATAATTTAGTTGACTTGTCCTAATTTGGAATTATTCGACTTGTGTTAGCTCCCTCGTTGTCGAAATGTATATTGTGGACCATTGTTACATAGTATTTCCTTTCTTGTTGAGCTGTTATTATTATGACTAGCATTCTCTTTTGTGACTACTCCTTGTGAATTAGTTCCTCCATTTCTTTGAGTTCTGGAATTTCTGAGTTGACTTATTTATCGTACCCTTGTATTATTGTCATTGTTGTTGTTGTACTTTTTGTTGTGACGCGCGAGGTTTCTGTCGTGCGGTTGTTGTTATTATGATACGCGAGGTTTCTGCCGTACGGTGGTTGTTATTATGATGCACGAGGTTTCTGCCGTGCGGTTATTGTTATGGGGTTGCATGAGGTTTCTGTCATGCTATTGTTACTATTGATATTTGCACATGCGGCGTGACAAGGTGGGTTATGTCAGGGATTGATTTGTGATGACTTGTGATGGCATGGGGGCATTCTTGTTGTTGATGTTTGTGTAGTGGTACACTTGCCTGTGTGAGTTTTATCTTGTGGAAAGTTATGAGAAAACATTCTACGTGCTATCCATTTCCTTTCCTATACTTACTAGCTGGCATGAACCATGTTAGGACACACAAGCATACACGTAGTTGAGCACTCTTATCGATTAAGAGGTTTTCTTGGTATTGTTGAGTATAGATGCACACCCTTGTTTACTTGCTTTCTATGTGAGAATGGCTCTATTTGGCACGTGAGTCGTTAGTGCGGTTATGAAGTGTAATTAGGGCACAAGATGCCAAGTGTTAGGGTTCAGGTATTGGGACACGTGAGTTGTGAATAGTATGAGGTTCGGTACCTCGTGGAGTCTATTGACTAAAACCTGGTGTGAAAGCGATCGTTTTGTTGAGTTGTTACTTGTCCTTTCTGTATCTGTGATTATTGGATTTAGGCTGTGTTCCCGTTCATTCTTCTATGATATTATTATGGTGTTCTGCTGATAGTTGTTGTTTTTCCTTCCTTATTGTAATTACCGTATTATTTGCCGCTTCGCGTAGTCTTTATGTAGATATCATTCTATGTTACTCCTATACTTACACTTGTTCATGTTATTTAGTCCAATAGGTGTCTTGACTGTTCCTCGTCACTACTCCACTGAGGTTAGTCTTGATACTTGCTGGGTACCGCCGTGGTGTACTCATACTACACTTCTGCACAAAAATTAGGGTAGATCCAGGTATTTCGAAGTCAATTGATCATTAGCTAGCTATGTGGATTGTTGCTGTGGAAACTCAAGGTAAACATGTTATTGCGTTCGCATGCTTCGGAGTCACCTTCTGATATGTATTCACATTGTTTTACTTTATTTCAAACAGTTATATTTAGAAAATTGTAACAAACTTTGTAGAGCTTATGACTTGTACTACCGGTTTTGGGAATTGTAAATTATATAGAGATTTCAATTTCAAAAATTGTTAGATGTTATTTAATTATTGTTGTTATTTAGTAAATGTTAGGCTTACCTAGTCCCTAAGACTAGGTTCCATCACGATACCCAACGGAGGAAAAATTGGGTCGTGACAAAGTTGGTATCAGAGCTCTAGGTTCATAGGTGCTACGAGTCATAAGCGAGTTTAGTAGAGTCTTGCGGATCGGTACGGAGACATTTGTACTTATCTTTGAGAGGCTACGGAACTATTAGGATAGTTTCACTTCCTTCATTCCTATCATGTGAGTTCATTGGTCTCGATGTTTGAACTTTTATCATTCCATTCTCTCACAGATGGTGAGGACACGAGCTGCAATGGCTGATGACATTACCCCCAGAGCAGATGTCGCTAGGGGTAGAGGCAAAGGCTGACGAAGAGCACGTGCCGCAGCTAGGGCACCTACTAGAGCAGCAGTTGAGGAGCCGCTAGTAGTTCCAGTTGGGGGGCAGGTACCGGAGACATCTGCTGTTACCCCCGGACTTCAGGAGACCTTAGCACAGTTCTTGAGCATGTTTGGTATATTGGCTCGGCGGGGTTGATTCCAATTGCACCAGCTACTTCACAGACCGAGGGAGGAACCCAGATTCCCACCGCCCACACTCTAGAGCAGCGAGTCCATATTGGTCAGGTTCCAGGTGTCATGACGACACAGCCTGTGGTTCCAGTTAAGCCCGTGGACAGTGCAGCAGCATCTGAGGAAGAGCAACTTAGACTTGCAAGGGTCTAGAAATATGACCCTCCTACTTTCAGTGGTTTGGCTTCAGAGGGTGCACAGGGTTTTCTAGAGGAGTGCCATCGCATTCTCTCCACTATGGGTATTGTTGAGACGAGTGGGGTTGCTTTTACTACGTTCCAGCTTAAGGGAGCGACTTATCAGTGGTGGCGGGCATATGAGTTGGGTAGCCCGGCCGAGTCAGCTTCACTTACGTGGGTTCATTTTTTGAGATGTTTCTGAGAGAGTTTGTACCTCAGTCCCTTCGAGATGCATGGCGCGCAGAGTTTGAGCAGCTATTCCAGAGCACTATGTCAGTGTCAGAGTATGCCGTTAGATTCGGTGATTTGGCCAGACATGCACCTGCTTTGGTCGATACAGTTAGAGAGCATGTCCATAGATTCATTAAGAGACCAATGCATGATATTCGGTTCAGCATGGCTCGTGAGTTAGAGTCGGATATTTCGTTTAGCAGGTGGTAGGGATCGCTCGCCGAGTAGAGGGCATGTGGGATCAGAAGAGAGAGGACATGTGAAGTTAGGAGAGAGAGGACTGAGAGGCTAGGAGGCCTCGTAGACCGAAGAGATCTACTGGTCCTTAGTTTGGAGGCAGGGTACGGCATGGTAGAGGTTTTGTGGGTCAGCCAGTTCAGTTTGCACTTCAGGCTTCGCACGGTGTTTCAGGTACTCATGGGTCTCAGAGTACTCCTACTGCATAGTTCCCACATCCACGTCAGCAGAGGGGTTTCTTTGAGTGTGGAGATACCAGCCACATGGTTAGAGATTGTCCTAGACTCCGGACAAATGTGTCACAGCGGGGTATTCAGGCGAGTACAGGGCGCCCAAGTGGGGGAGACCCGGCCCGTCGATGTGTTTCATATTGTAGGCTTAAGGCCGTTGCGCCAGATGATGTCATACATGTATGCTTTGATTTGGTACAAAAGGGTACCATTCGTATTTTGTTTTGGTTCTGCTTATCGGGGTGAGCTCCCTTATTTGTTGCTTCATTTATGGGTGAGTTTCATGATTAGTACTCTACTTATGTTTTTAACCATATTGGGAGATTCTATGAGTGGTAGCCCGTGTCTATCATTTGTTTTTATTTATTATTGAGAGTTACGAGGCTAGAAGTGAATTCTGGTTGTCCATTATGGTAGGTTTGATGTGATTCTTGAGTAATTTGGTTACGATTTGTGATTTGATACTCTATCGGGATGAGAGTTTAGTAAGTGTTGTGATTTTATTGGCAGAATTGAGTTAGTGGAAGATTTCCATTGGTATGATGTATATTCGACTTGTGATTCAGAGTTGAGGGTGAGACCCTCGCGATTCCATGTGATTTAATATGTTTGAGTCGGGCTGCGTGCCGCAGTGGAAGTTATATAAGGATGAGATCCTTGTGATTTGTTCATATACTTTAATTTTTTCTTTTAAATTTATTTGTAGGATGGTACTCCTAGAGAGTTGTGCCTGTCGGGCTTGTTTGATATTTCTCTTATGTGTTTCTCTTTACATATTCAGTCATGTTTTTCGTTCTGTGCTTCTTGAGTTTTAGCTTGCGGGGTGTGTGCCCGGTGGTGTTAGTTGTGAATTGTTGATTTGAGTGTATAGTTAAGAGGTCTTCATGTTTCTTGCATCGTTGTCAGTATTGTGGAGGTTTGAAACAGGGTTTTAACGGATATGAAGCTAATTGCCGGTGCTGGTTTTGATTACGGGCAGCTATTGTGATCAGAAATGTTATTATGGGCCTATGTGTGGTGTGTCATGTTGAGTGGTCGTACCTTCAGTTATATTATTTATACATATTTAATAAAAAAATTAATTCAAATATAGAATTTGGTCAAAAACCATAACTATAAGGCTCGCTCCACCCTTGCCGTTGGCCACCGCTGACTCCGTCTGCCGGCAAAGCGCCAACTATCCGCTTTTGTTTGTTGGTATGTACACTTTCTCTCCTCTTCCTTTTTCTTCTACAAGATTATTTTTTCCATTTGTTTCCCTCTTATATTTATGTAACAATTTATTGAAAATTTAATCTTTTTAATCTGTAATTCTAAGTTTGTCCCACACTTTAGCCTATATTCTTTGTTAATTTATGCTTTTGTACTTTTCAAAATTTCAAACACCGAATCCCGACAAGCCCACAAGGTATGTGGTCCTTTTATTGCTTTTAGTTTATTAGTGAGACCAAATATTCTTAATAAAATAGCTGGTAATTTTTTTTATCATGTAATGTCATTATTCTATTATGTAGCTTTCACTGAAATTCATTAAAGTTTAATTATTGAATGTTGATGTGGAAATTTCATTCTTGGTTTCACCTTTTAAGCTAATAATTTTGTACCATTTGCATTAATTGGGTTTCAATGAGTTCATCCTTTGGCCTTTTTTGTGCCCACTGTCTTGACATTAACCTTTTAACAGCTAAAGCCAATTAAAAACAGAAATAAATAATCTATTTATTTGGTTGTTTCTTGAGAAAATACTCTTTTATGCATTTTTAGGTAAATGCTCTTAGATGTTCAAAGTTAACATAGTTGTAGTGTATGGGTCAAAATCTGTCTCTAGAGTATTTAAGCCAAGATAATATTTAGGGAAGAGCTCTTGAGTTGCCGTTAGTCGAAATGACCCAAGAAGCAACAAAGTCCCTGGCCGAAGTGTCGACAAGAGCCGTAGTCAAGACGTCAACAAAAGTCGTAGTCGAGATGTCAATAATGGTCGAGGACGAAGGTCAAATATCGTTGATAAGAGTTGTAACAGCTAGTTTGTCGGGATAGGATATTAAAAGAGTATATTCTAGTGGATATTCTCTACACTTGCACTGTTAGGATTTCTTAGGAACATGTCCCATATATATATATAAAAAAAGAGACAATGATAGGGGCATGTAATATTCATTTGTAAGAATACCCTTTGACAAAAAGATTCTCTATCTCTCTGGCTAAGATACAAAAACCACATTTTCACTAGGATTCTTGTCTATATTATTTCATACTTTTCCATCAGATCCGAGAATAACTCGAATATTCAAGGATTTGCTTGTCACTCATCATTATCAGGAGGAACATCCATCTAGTTCATCCTTTATGGGGTAAATCATTCCTCCTATTTATTTAAATGCCTTTATTGTTAATTATTGTTATTAAATGCTACATTATTGTTCATGCTTTTTAGAACAGCTATCGCATGTTGTTATTACTATTTGAACGAACCCATCTAACGTTTATTGCACCCTAGAAAGCTACATCTAGATATATTATTGTTAACTAAGTTTAACCCATAATTACATAAATTTAATTAATTGAACCAAGAGCCATATTTTTGGTCAAACAATTTGGCGAAGTCTGTGGGGATTTCTTAGTTAAACTTTTAGTTTCTTCTAGATCTACAACTAGCATGGGTCACTAACGTAAAAAAAACAAGATCTCCTTTCCTTGTGTACACAAATCCTAACATGGCTGGTAACCGAGAAGAAATGACAAGAATAACAAGTGACCTCCCAACCAACCTCATGAACGCCATCAACGAAAGCTGTGAAACAGCAGATGAGGGCGCAACACCCAGTGATTCCCCTAGACGAGATGTGCCACCACCCCCTCACTGCAGCATAACAAAATCTCGTGGTAAGAGAGCCTCCACGTCTATGGAAGAAGAGACGCCCCCAGCTGTGAAAAAGCTCCTCGAAGCGTGGCTAACTAACACACTAACTAGCATCCTCAACAAGCCCACTCGAAACACGACTACAGAAAATGCAAGGGCTCGTACGATACAATAAGCGGACGAGCAATGCAACCAACTCTTCCCTCCAACGACAGGTATTACTCACAATGTCATTGATAGTGCAATTGACAATGCCCTCGAAGCCATTCTAACAATGATGGAAGAAATGGAAAATAAAAACAAGGCACTCCGAGATCAAAGGAAAGAACACCAAGAAATGGTCGATAAAATACTGGGCGCCCCTAAGCTGTTGCTGAAGAGGGACGCTGGTCGATTCTTCATATAGCCATACAGTGATGATGTAGCCCCACATGCTATGCCAAAAACCTTTAAAATGCTGCCCTACCTCAGGATATACGACGGCACAACCGACCCTGAAGATCACGTGACTCATTACGTCCCCGCCGTAAAAGGCAATGATCTCGCCAAAGAACAAGTATCTTCTATTTTGCTGAAGAAGCTTTGCGAAACCCTCATAGGAGGGGTACTAACATGGTACTTACAACTACCAGCATGCTCCATAGAAACTTTTGAAGAAATGGCCTACAAGTTCGTAACGGCCCATGCAGGAGCCAAGAAAGCTGAGGCGAGAGTGAATGACATATTTGCTATTAAACAGTCTCTGGGAGAGGGACTTCCTCGCTCGGTTCAACCGAGTAAGAATGACTTTACCAAACTTATCTGAAGGGATGGTGGTCGCAGCTTTTCACAATGGGCTGAGTAGGGATGGTTTAAGAGCAACGAAGAAACTGTTGAGTCGGTTGATGAAGTACCCCCCCAACCACTTAGGACGAAATCCACAATGCGTATTATGCCGACGTTCGTGTAGATGAGGACGACCTCAACGGATAACCCACCGACTAACCTCGGTACAAGCCGAATCAAGAAAGGATCAAAGAGACAATGCTAGAAGAGATCATACAATTCTGCAACCTAACAGGGAACGACATGTGACAACCCGGCCGGTCGTTTTGAAAATTAGAGCCTGGATCCCCTAATAACTATTTTCCCCACATTTTTTTCCGATATTGGGACTTGCCGGAGTGATTGGTTATGGAATTCAGAGAGTTTTGGGACACTTAGTCCCTAGTTGTGAATTTCAACCTTAGAGTTTGGACTGTAGTTGGAACTGTGTGAAGACGGATCCAGAATAGAATTTCGTCGACTCCGTTAGCTCCGTTGAGTGATTTTGGGGTTAGGAGCGCGTCCGGAATATGGTTTGGAGGTCTGTAGTAGATTTAGGCTTGAATTGGCGACAGTTAGTTTTTCTGCTATTTCGGCCAATTGGGGAAATTTTGATATCTCGGAATGGAATTCGAAAGGTGGCTGCAGGTTTGTAGTGTCATTTGTGACCTGTGTGTAAAATTTGAGATCATTCGGACTAGATTTGATGTGGTTCGACGTCGTTTGTAGAATTTGGAAAATTCTAAATTCTTAGGCTTGAATCCGTGCTTAATTCATGATTTTGGTATTGTTTGATGTGGTTTGAAGGCTCGACTAAGTTCGTATGGTGTTTTAGGATAGGTTGGTATGTTTGGTTGAGGTCCCGGGGGCCTCGGGTGAGTTTCGAGTGCTTAACGGATCGAAACATTGGATTTGTCTTGCTGTTGAAGTCTTCAGGCATCTGGTATTTTTACACCTGCGGTGGAGAGACCGCAAGTGCGGGATCGCACGTGCGGAGAGGCAAGCACAGAAGCGGAAAGGTGGAGAAGTGCCAGGTGTCGTAGGTGCACAGTGAATTCCGCATCTGCGATGCCCGCAGATGCGTTAGGGTCATCGCATGTGCGCAAGGTCCGCAGAAGTGGAAGGGGTTTCCGCAGGCGTGCACGCGCAGGTGCAGCCCTTTCATCACAGGTGTAGAGGTAGAGGAGGTAAATGAAATACGCAGATGCGCCGTTTGGACCACAGGTGCGAGAAACGGTCGTAGGTGCGAGGATCGCTGCGCAAAAAAAGGATTTCGAGGGTTTGAAATTTCATAACACAAAATTTGATTTAGAGCTCGGTGGGAGACGATTTGAGGGATTTTGAAGGAGAACTATTGGGTAACTAATTATAACTCTATTTTGATCATAATACATTAATCTATTATTGTTTTCTGCGTCTAATTAAGGAATTTGAGGGTAGAAGTTTTGAAATGGGGGAAAAGGTTCCCCAATCGAAAATCTGAGATTCGAATGGGAATTTGACGACAAATTTAGATGATCTTTGTTCTAGTGAACTCATGAGTAAATGGGTGTTCATAATTTGTAATTTTTACCCGAATCCGAGACGTGGGTCCGGGGAGACCTTTTGGTCGTTTTTCCTAATTTCACGCCTTAGCTTCGAATTAATTAGTTAAATTAGTTACTTGTAGTTATATTTACATTATGCAATCAATTTGAATAGATTCGGGCCATTTGGAGTTGTATACTCGTGGCAAGAACGTGATATCGAGTTGATTTGAGCAGTTCGAGGTAAGTGGCTTGCCTAACCTTATGTTGGGGACTTTCCCCTTAGGATGTTTGATATTAATTGATGTGTGGGCGGCGTGTACGTGAGGTGACGAGTACGTACACGGGCTATTCTTGCAAAAATCTCATTTTTCCTTTCTAAATCATAAACTGTTTTCCCTTATTAAATTGCACTAATACGATTAATTGTTTAGCTTAGATCAGAGAAGCATGCTTACGTGTTTTAACTGCCTATTTGACATTCTGTGCGCCATGCTTAGTTGAGTCCCTACCTTCCTTATCTGTGTTTAGTGTAAACTGTATAACTCGATGCCATACCTGTCATTTCATCTTGCGTTGCATATTTAAATTGGGACTACAGATGTATTCTGGGAGATCCCCTTGTCTTGCATATTTAAATTGGGACTACAGACGTATTCCGGGAGATCCACCTATCTTGCATATTTATTTTGGGACTACGGACGTATTCCAGGAGATCCCCAGCATTGCATATTTATTTTGGGACTACAGACGTGTTCCGGGATATACCCCATGTAATACATATTTATTCGGAACTACGGGACGGTATCCCGGGAGTTTCCAAATTGTGTTTACCTTGTTTTGAGCCGAGGGCTCTCTTAACTGTTAAATTTTCGAGAATTTTTTTAACTGTGTTACCGTAAACTTTACTTATATCTTTTACTGTTTAATTTATTATATTTACTCCGGTAGGGCCTTGACCTGACCTCATCACTACTCGACCGAGGTTAGGCTTGGCACTTACTAGGTACCATTGTGGTGTACTCATGCTACTCTCTGCACATGTTTTCGTGTATAGATCTAGGTGCACCTTATCAGCCGCACTATCAGTGAACCGGGACAGCTTTGGAGACTTCAAGGTATATCTGCTGCGTCCGCAGACCTCGGAGTCCCCTTCTACTCTTTCTCATGTCCATTATATTATGTATTTTTCCTTGTTAGACTCTGATGTATAGAGACGCTAGATCTTTCCTTCTGTAGTTTGTGATTCACGATGTTTCGGGTTTTGGGATTTGTTGTGTATTTTTAAATAGTTGGTTAAATTTATATTTTTATTTCATTATTCCGAAAAATGTTAGGATTACCTAGTTGTAGAGACTAGGTGCCGTCACGGAGTCACACGGAGGGGAAATTAGGTCGTGATAAGTTGGTATCAGAGCTCTAGGTGCATAAGTGTCGTGGGTCACAAACCGGTTTAGTAGAGTCTCGTGGATCGGTGCGGAGACATCCATACTTATCTTCAGGAGGCTATGTAACTGTTAAGAACAATCATATTCCTTTGATTTCCTTGTCGTGCGATTTATTGACATCAAAATTATAAAACTCTATTCTATTCTTTCTCACAGATGGTGAGGACACGTACAGGGAGGACCGACGATCAGGCACCCGAGCCCCCTGCCAGATCCACCAGAGGCCGGGGTCAGGGTAGAGTACGATCACGCGGTGCAACCCGAGCACCTGCGAGAGCTGCGTCAGAGGAGCCCCCAGCAGCTCCAACAGGAGGGCCAGCACCGGAGATCCCTATTGCTCATCCAGCCTTTAGGAGACTTTAGCTCAGTTCATGAGCATGTTCAGCACTCTGGCTCAGGCTGGACTATTTTTGATAGCTCCCGCTACATCTCAGGCCGAGGGAGGGGCAGAGACTCCCGCAACCCGCACTCCTGAGTAGAGGGTCCAGGTTGATCAGGCCCTAGAGTATATTCCTATGCCCCCCAGTGGCTCCGGTTCAGCATGAGACCAGGGTAGCTGCTTCTGAGGCACAGCAGCTCAGACTTGAGAGGTACAAGAAGTACCACCCACCTACTTTCAGCAGACTAGCTTCAGATGATGCTCTGGGTTTTCTTGAGGAGTGTCATCGTATTCTCCGCACTATGGGCATTGTGGAGACGAGTGGGGTTTCTTTTACCCCTTTCCAGCTGAGGGGAGCGGCATATCAGTGGTTGTGTGCCTATGAGCTGAGTAGTCCAGACGAGGCAGCCTCACTCACTTGGACTCAGTTTTTAGAGATGTTCTTGCGTGAGTATGTTCCTCAAAGCCTCAGGGATGCTTGGCGCGCAGAGTTTGAGTAGCTGCGTCAGGGTGCTATGATTGTGTTGGAGTATGCAATCTATTTCTCCATGTGTGAATTTTGGCTTGATTCGATGGCATTCTTGGGCCACATAGTGTCTTGTAATAGGATCAAGGTAGATCTGAAGAAGGTGGAGGCAGTGCAGAGTTGGCCTATACCGTCATCAGCTACGGAGATCCGCAGTTTCCTTGGTTTGGCGGGGTATTACCATCGCTTTGTGGAGGGATTTTTATCCATTGCAGCACCTATGACCAGGCTGACCCAGAAGGGTGCTCCGTTCTGGCATCATTATTTGTACAGTGTTTCTTGTGAGATCTACACTGATAACCATAGTTTGCAACACTTGCTCAGGCAGAAGGACCTTAATTTGCATTAGCGGAGGTGGTTGGAGCTACTTAAAGACTATGATATCACTATATTGTACCACCCGGGGAAGGCCAATGTAGTGGCCGATGCCTTGAGTCGCCGGGCAGAGAGTTTGGGGAGTTTGGCATATCTTCCGGCAGCTGAGAGGCCCTTAGCCTTGGATGTTCAGGCCTTAGCTAGCCAGTTCGTGAGATTGAATATTTTATAGCCTAGCCGGGTATTAGATTGTGTGGTTGGTCTGTCTTCTCTTTATGACCGTATCAGGGAGTGCCAGTATGATGATCCTCATCTTCTAGTTCTTCAGGACAGGGTTCGGCGAGGTGATGCCAGAGATGTGACTATTGGTGATGACGGTGTGATGAGGATGCAGAGCCGGATCTGTGTTCCCAATGTAGATGGGCTGCAGGAGTTGATTCTCAAGGAGGCCCACAGCTCGCGGTACTCCATTCATCCCGGTGCCGCGAAGATGTACCAGGATTTGAGACAGCACTACTGGTGGAAGAGGATGAAGAAGAATATAGTTGGGTTTGTGGCCAAGTGTCTCAACTGTCAGCATGTCAAATATAAGCACCAGAGGCCGGGTGGATTACTTCAAAGGTTAGAGATCCTAGAGTGGAAGTGGGAGCGAATCACCATGGACTTTGTAGTTGGACTTCCATGGACTTTGAGAAAGTTCGATGCTATTTGGGTGATCGTGGATCGGCTGACCAAGTCAGCTCATTTTATTCCAGTGTTGACCACTTATTCTTCTGAGAGGTTGGCTGAGATTTATATCAGAGAGATTGTCCGCCTTCATGGTATTCTAGTATCCATCATTTCAGACAGAGGTACACAATTCACATCACGGGTTTGGAGAGCCGTACAGCAGGAGTTGGGTACTAGGATGGAGCTAAGCACATCATTTCGCCCTCAGACGGACGGGCAATCCGAGCACACGATTCAGATTCTTGAGGATATGCTCTGTGCCTGTGTGATGGAGTTCGGAGGGTCATGGGACCAATACTTGCCACTTGCAGAGTTTGCTTATAAGAATAGTTACCAGTCCAGCATTCAGATGGCACCGTATGAGGCTTTGTATGGTAGGCGGTGCCGGTCCCCAGTGGGATGGTTTGAGCCGGGCGAGGCCCGATTGTTGTGTACAGATTTGGTCCAGGATGCCCTGGATAAGGTGAAGGTGATTCAGGAGAGACTTTGCACAGCCCAGTCCAGGCAGAAGAGTTATGCGGACCGTAAGGTTAGTAATTTGACATTTATGGTTGGTGAGCGGGTCTTGCTTCAGGTATCACCTATGAAGGGCGTCATGAGGTTCGGGAAGAAGGGCAAGCTGAGCCCGAGGTTCATTGGTCCTTTTGAGATATTGCGGCGAGTTGGGGAGGTTGCTTAGGAGCTTGCCTTGCCTCCCAGCCTAGCAGGAGTTATCCGACTCATGTATTGGATTTCAGCTCAGTCCAGTTGGACAAGGATCTATCTTATGTTGAGGAGCCAGTAGCCATTTTGGACAAGCGGGTCAGAAAGCTCAGGTCAAAGAATATTGCTTCAGTAAGGTACAGTGGAGGGGTCAGCCGGTCGAGGAGGCGACTTGGGAGACCGAGCAGGATATGCGCAACCAGTACCCTCATCTTTTCATAGTTTCAGGTATGTCTTTATACTCATTCGAGGATGAACGATTATTTTAAGAGGGGGAGGATATAACGACCCGGCCGGTCATTTTGAGAATTAGAGCCCTGATCCCCTAATATCTATTTTCCCCACGTTTGTTTCCGCTATTGGGACTTGCCGGAGTGATTGGTTATGGAATTCGGAGAGTTTTGGGACACTTAGTCCCTAGTTGTAACTTTCAGCCTTAGAGTTTGGACCGTAGTCAGAACTGTGTGAAGACGGATTCGGAATGGATTTTCGTTGACTCCGTTAGCTCCGTTGAGTGATTTTGGGGATAAAAGAACGTCCAGAATGTGTTTTGGAGGTCTGTAGTAGATTTAGGCTTGAATTGGCGAAAGTTAGTTTTTCGGCAATTTCGGCCGGTAGGGGAAATTTTGATATGGAGCTCGGAATGGAATTCTGAAAGTGAATGTAAGTTCGTAGAGTCATTTGTGACATGTGTGTAAAATTTGAGTTCATTCGAACTAGATTTGATATGGTTCGACGTCGTTTGTAGAATTTGGAAAATTCGAAATTCTTAGGCTTGAATCCGTGCTTAATTCATGATTTTGGTGTTGTTCGATGTGGCTTGAAGGCTCGACTAAGTTCGTATGGTATTTAGTATTGGTTGGTATGTTTGGTTGAGGTCCCAGGAACCTCGGGCGAGTTTCGAGTGCTTAACGGATCGAAAAGTTGGATTTGTGTTGCTGCTGAAGTCTTCAGGCATCTGAAGTCTTCAGGCATCTGGTGGAGAGACCACAGGTGCGGGATTGCACGTGCAGAGAGGCAAGCGCAGAAGCAGAAAGGTGGAGGAGTACCAGGGGTCACAGGTGCGAGGTGAATTCCGCATCTGCGATGCCCGCAGATGCGTTATGGTCATCGTATGTGCGCAAGGTTTGCAGAAGCGGAAGGGATTTCCGCAGGCGCACACGCGCAGGTGCGGCCCTTTCATCGTAGGTGTGGAGGCAGACGAGGTAAATGAAATGTGCAAATGCACTGTTTGGACCGCAGGTGCGAGAAACGGCCGCAGGTGCGAGGATCGCTGGGCAGAAAAGGGATTTCGAGGGTTTGAAATTTCATAACACAAAATTCGATTTAGAGCTCGGTGGGAGACGATTTCTCAAGGGATCTTGAAGGAGAACTATTGGGTAACTAATTATAACTCTATTTTGATCATAATACATTAATCTATTGTTGTTTTCCTCGTCTAATTAAGGAAATTGAGGGTAGAAGTTTGGAAATGGGGGAAAAGGTTCCCCAATTGAAAATCTGCGATTTGAATGGGAATCTGATGTTGGATTTAGATGATTTTTGTTTGAGTGAACTCGTGATTGAATGGGTATTCATAATTTGTAATTTTTACCCGAATCCGAGTCGTGGGCCTAGGGAGACTTTTTGGGCGTTTTTCCTAATTTCACGCTTTAGCTTTGAATTAATTAGTTAAATTAGTTACTTGTAGTTATATTTACATTATGCAATTAATTTGAATAGATTCGGGCCATTTGGAGTTGGATACTCGTGGCAAGAACGTGATATCGAGTTGATTTGAGCGGTTCAAGCTAAGTGGCTTGCCTAACCTTGTGTTGGGGACTTTCCCCTTAGGATGTTTGATATTAATTGATGTGTGGGCGGCGTGTACACAGGCTATTCTTGGAAAAATCTCATTTTTCCTTTCTAAATCATAAACCGTTTTTCCCTTATTAAATTGCACTAATACATTTAATTGTTTAGCTTAGATTAGAGAAGCATGCTTACGTGTTTTAACTGCCTATTTGACATTCTGTGCGTCATGCTTAGTTGAGTCCGTACCTTCCTTATCTGTGTTCAGTGTAAACTGTATAACTCGATGCCATACCTGTCGTTTCATCTTGTGTTACATATTTAAATTGGGACTACGGACGTATTCCGGGAGATCCCCATGTCTTGCATATTTAAATTGGGACTACAGACGTATTCTGGGAGATCCCCCTGTCTTGCATATTTATTTTAGGACTACAGACGTATTCCGGGAGATCCCCCAGTATTGCATATTTACTTTGGGACTACGGACGTATTTCGGGAGATCCCCCATGTACTGCATATTCATTCGAACTGTATCCCGGGCGTTTCCACATTGTGTTTACCTTGTTCTGAGCCGAGGGCTCCCTTAACACTTAAAATTTAGAGAATTTCTTTAATTGTGTTACCGTAAACTTTACTTATATCTTTTACTGTTAAATTTATTATATTTACTCCGATAGGGCCTTGACCTGACCTCGTCACTACTCGACCGAGGTTAGGCTTGGCACTTACTGGGTACCATTGTGGTGTACTCATGCTACTCTCTACATATGTTTTTCGTGTGCAGATCCAGGTGCACCTTATCAGCCGTACTATCAGTGAGCCGGGACAGCTTTGGCGACTTCAAGGTATATCTGTCACATCCGTAGACCTCGGAGTCCCCTTCTACTCTTTCTCATGTCCATTATCTTTTGTATTTTTCCTTGTTAGACTCTGATGTATAGAGACACTAGATCTTTCCTTTTGTAGTTTGTGATTCACGATGTTCCGGGTTTTGGGATTTATTGTGTATTTTTGAATAGTTAGTTAAATTTATATTTTTATTTCATTATTCCGCAAAATGTTAGGCTTACCTAGTTGTAGAGATTAGGTGCCGTCACGACGTCACACGGAGGGGAAATTGGGTCGTGACACGACATCAACCATATATCAGAACGGGTGCCGAGCTCTCCCCCTGCTACAAAGAAGGTCCATCTAGACCAAGGGCAGGAACTCATCGGAATGACAGAGGTGTGCCCCCCTATTATCTGCTCACAATTTTTGTGTGTCACCTACAGAGATAGTCTACGCCCTGGAGATGCTCGGGCCAAAAGTGAAGTGACCGCCAAAGATGATAACGGACCCTAACACCAGAAAATCCCACGCCCTCTGTGAGTTCCACTAGGAACGAAGGCACAAGAATAAAGATTGCATTTGTAACAATTTGGCCAGTTTTTTTGAGTATTACAGCCCTGTTTTCCTATTTACTGCTCAATTTATGCTTTACAGTTATTTTATCACTTACCGGGTTAGTTGGTTTGGGTCCGGAAGGATTTCAGAGTAAATTGAGACACTTAGTCTCATAATTGAAAACTTAAGTTGGAAAAGTTGACCGGATGTTGAATTATATGTAAACGACCCTAGATTTGAATTTTGATGGTCTCGTTAGCTCCGTTGGGTGATTTTGGACTTAGGTGCGTGTCCAGACTCTGATTTGGAGGTTCGTAGTGGAATTAGGCTTGAAATGGCGAAAGTTTAATTTTTGGGAAGTTTGACCGGGGAGTTAACTTTTTGATATCGAGGTTGGAATCCGATTCTGGAAATTTGAACAGGTCTGTTATGTCATTTATGTCTTGTGTGCAAAATTTGAGGTCAATCGCACTTGATTTGATAGATTTCGCCATCAGTTGTAGAAGTTGTAATTTATTAGTTTCATTAGGCTTAAATTGGTGTATGATTCATATTTTTAGCATTGTTTGATGTGATTTGAGGCTATGACTTAGTTCGTATGATGTTTTAGTACCTGTTGGTGTATTTGGTTGAGGTCCCGGGGACCTCGGGTGAGTTTCGGATGGTTAACAGATTGAATTTTTGACTTGGAACATTGCTGGAATTTTCTGATGCACTGTCTGGTTTCCTTCTTCGCGTTCCCGAGAGGGGCCTCGCATTCGCGAGGAGGAACTGGAGGCAGTCGAGTTTGTTCTTCGCGTTCGCGATGAAAGGACCGCGTTCGCGAAAGGTTGATCCAGTGTTCATCGCGAACGCGTGAAGGCGTTTGCGTTTGCGTTTGCGTAGAAGGTTTGGGAACAGTGGAACATTAAAGCTTCACGTTCATGATGGAAAAGCTTGGTAAAGCATTGCATTCGCGAGGCTGTCTTCGCATTCACGAAGAAGAAATTCGGGCAGCACAAAACAATGTGCTTCGCGAACGCGAGGGTGCTGTCGCGTTCGCGAAGAAGAAACCACTGGACAGAAAGTTTAAGTTCTGGAAAAGGGACTTCGTCCCATTTTCCATTTTTACCGATTTGGAGCTCGGAGAGAGGCGATTTTTGTGAGATTTTCAAGGAAAACAAAGGGGTAAGTGTTCTTAACTCAATATTGGTTAAATTACCTGAATCCATGGTTATTTTTAACATTTAATGGGTGAATTAAGTTGGAAAATTTAGAAAACCCTCTTGGTTTAATTTGAAGATTTGAGGATCGAGTTGAAGTCAGAATTAT
This sequence comes from Nicotiana tabacum, assembly GCF_000715075.1. Classification (NCBI taxonomy): domain Eukaryota; kingdom Viridiplantae; phylum Streptophyta; class Magnoliopsida; order Solanales; family Solanaceae; genus Nicotiana; species Nicotiana tabacum. The sequence continues at coordinate 111,151,196 of NC_134096.1, read as the reverse complement.
GTAAAATTGGTATGGTTAGAATCGTGGTTGAATGGACTTTTGGATTTTGTAACTTTTGTCGGGTTCTGAGATGTGGGTCCCATGAGGTAATTTTTGAGTTAAATTTTGGACTTTTGTTTGAAAGTTTGTATTTTCATATGGAATTTGTTCCTATAATTTGTATTGACTGAATCAAATTAATTGTGACTAGATTCGAGCCGATCGGAGTCAAAAAATTGAGGGAAAGGCATTCTTATTGACTGACTAAGCTTGGCTTGAGGTAAGTGGCTTGTCTAACTCTCTATGGGGGAAATCCCCTTAGGATTTGATACTGTTGTAAAATTTTATGGTATGTGAGCGCCATGTACGCGAGGTGACGAGTGCATACACAGGCTAAATTTGGAAATATCGGTTCTTACTGAGTAGTCTTCTTTTAAATTCTTTAACTGAGTTGCTTTAGTATCACATGTCTAAGTGCCCTAACTCTTACTTGCAATATGTGTAACATGCTTAGCTGAATTACTTGCTTATTTGATTTTATTTAAATCTTTAACTCTGAGATTCTTGCTGTAAATTTGTTGTTTCTTAGGGATATCTGTTGCATATTTACTTTGGGATTACGAGGTAGTTCCTCGGGGGATCCCCCTGTACTGCATATTTACTTTTTGGTCTACGAGGCGGTTCCTCGAGTGATCCCCATTTACTGCATATTTACCTTTGGGACTATGAGGCGGTTCCTCGGGAGATCCCCCTGCACTGACTACCTCGGGAGCGCCCCTGTTGTTTACCTCTATTTGTTGGTTGTTCACTTCTCAGTCATTTTGTTATATTATTATATCCTCTGTCTTACTTTTCTCTTATTTCCAGTAGGGCCTGACCTTACCTCATCACTATTCTACCAAGGTTAAGCTTTGCACTTACTAGGTACCGCTATGGTGTACTCATACTACACTTCTGCACATCTTTTTGTGCAAATCCAGGTACTTTTTACCAGCACAAATATCAGTGAGCTACCCGTGTGCGGAGACTTCAAGTTACATCTGCCAGCATCCGCAGACCTCGGAGTCCCCATCTATCCTTATCATGTTGTTTTCCTTATTTTAGTAGACTTTGATGTATAGAGACATTAGTATTTCTTTTAGAATCTTGTGACTTGTTTCTACCGGGTTTTGGGAGATGGTAGTTCTTTGACTTGCAGTTTTCATTTATTACAACTATTGAGGTTTGAGTTTCAGACTCTTATTATGTTATTCCGCAATTTGTTACGCTTACCTAGTCTTAGAGACTAAGTGCCATCACGACATCCTACGAAGGGTGAATTTGGGTCGTGACAAGTTAGTATCAGAGCACTAGCTTCATAGGTGTTATGAGTCTCAAGCAAGTTTAGTAGAGTCTCACGGATCGGTACGGAGACGTCTGTACTTATCTTCGGGAGGCTACGGAACTGTTAGGAAAATGCTCACTTCTTTGATTCCTTATTGTGCGCATTAGTTGACTTTGAAATTGTAAACTCTTGTCTTTCTATTCTCTCACAGATGATGAGGACACGCATAACTAGATCCGATGATCAGACACCCACGCCCCCTGCTGGAGCCGCAAGAGGCCGGGGCCGGGGCAGAGGCCGAGGAAGACCACGTGGTGCAGCCAGAGCACCTGTATGAGATTCTGCAGCAGAGCCACCAGTAGCTCCAGTTGGAGAGCAAGCACCTGCGATGCCTGTTACTTCCCTTGCACTTCAAGAGACTCTTGCTCAGTGTTTGAGCATGTTTGGCACTCTAGCTCAGGCAGGGTTGATTCCACTTTTTCCTACCACATCTTAGGCCGGGGGAGGAGCACAGACTCCCACTGCCCGTACCCCAGAGCCACGGGCCCAGGTTGACCATGCCCTAGAGGTTATACCAGTGTAGTCAGTTGTCCTAGTTCGGCCCGAGGTAACGGCAGTAGTTTCGGAGGGGGAGCAGCTCAGGCTCGAGAGGTACAAGAAGTACCATCCTCCCACTTTCAGCGGTTTGTCTTCAAAAGGTGCTCTGGGTTTTCTTGAGGAATGTCAACTTACCCTCCGTACTATGGGTATTGTGGATTCTATTGGGGTTTCTTTCACGACATTCCAGTTTAGAGGAGCGGCCTACCAGTGGTGGCGGGCATACGAGTTGGATAGTCCAGCTGAGGCAACTTTACTGACTTGGACACAATTTTGAGATTTATTCTTGAGGGAATATGTTCCTCAGCATCTTAGAGATGCATGGCGCGCAGAGTTTGAGTAGTTGCACCAGGATTCTATGAGTGTGTCATAGTATGCGGTCCGATTCAGTGATTTGGCTAGGCATGCACTAGCCTTAGTCGATCAGGCACGAGCCAGTCATAACAGCCACGTCCTACGAAAGCTTGTTTTGAGTGTGGTGACACTCATCATATGGTGAGGGATTGCCCCAGATTTAGGAGGGGTGCACCTCCACAGATCTCTCAGGCCCCACCCATTCCACAGGGCCCTCAGGCTTTTCAGACCATGATTACTGCACCAGTTGCTACTCCACCTGCATAGCCAGCTAGAGGTGGAGGTCGGATTGGTAGAGGTCGCTCGAGAGGGGGAAACCAAGCCAGATATTATTCCATTGCTGCTAGGACGGAGGTAGTTGCATCCGATTCGGTTATCACATGTATTGTTCTAGTCTGTCATAGAGATGCATTAGTCTTATTTGATCCAGGCTCCACTTATTCTTATGTGTCATCTTATTTTTTCCCGTTTTTGGGCGTATCCTGTGATTCTTTGAGTTCTTCTGTTTATGTATCTACATACGTGGGTGATTCTATTATATTTGACTGCGTGTATTGGTTGTGTTTGATTGTTATCGGTGGTTTTGAGACCAGAGCTGATTTATTATTGCTCAATATGGTGGATTTAAATATTATTTTGGATATGGACTGGTTGTCGCCCTATCACGCTATCCTTGATTGTTACGCCAAGACGGTGACGTTGGCTATGCCAGGTCTACCGCGGCTAGAGTGGAGAGGTACCTTGGATTATGTTCCTAGCAGGGTTGTTTCATTTCTTAAGGTTCAATGAATGGTTGAGAAGGGATGCTATGCGTATCTGGCCTATGTGAGAGATGTTAGTGTTGATACTCCTACTGTGGAGTCAGTTCCTGTAGTAGGGGATTTTCCTGATGTATTTCAAGCGGATCTTCCAGGTATGCTACCGGACAGGGATATTGACTTTGGCATTAATTTGTTACCGGGCACTTAGCCCATTTCTATTCCACCATATCGCATGGCCCCAGTAGAATTGAAAGAATTAAAAGAGCAGTTACATGATCTGCTTGATAAGGGTTTTGTTTGGCCCAGTGTATCGCCCTGGGTACTCCTGTCTTATTTCTGAAGCTTAAGGATAGTTCTATGCGGATTTGTATTGATTACCGCCAGTTGAACAGGGTTACAGTGAAGAACAGGTATCCATTGCCTCGTATTGATGACCTATTTGATCAGCTTCAGGGTGCCAGAGTGTTCTCTAAGATGGACTTGCATTCAGGCTATCATTAGTTGAAGATTCGGGAGCCAGATATCCCGAAGACTGCTTTCAGGACTCGGTATGGTCATTATGAGTTCCTTGTAATGTCATTTGGGCTGACCAATGCCCCAGCAGAATTTATGCACTTAATGAACAGTGTATTTCAGCCATATCTTGATTCTTTTGTCATTGTGTTTATCGACGACATTTTGGTGTATTCCCGGAGTCAGGAGGATCATGAGCAGCACCTGAGGACTGTGCTTCGGACTTAGAGAGGAAAGAAGTTATACACAAAATTTTCAAAGTGTGAATTCTGGCTTGATTCAGTGGGATTCTTGGGTCATATATTTCATGTGAAGGGATCAAGGTACATCCGAAGAGGATTGAGGCAGTGCAGAGTTGGTCCGGACCGTCCTCAGCTACGGAGATCCGGAGTTTCCTTGGTTTGGCATGGTATTATCGTCGATTTGTAGAGGGTTTCTCTTCTATTGTTGCACCTATGACCAAATTGACCCAGAAGGGTATTCCGTTCAGGTGGATCGAGGAATGTGAGGAGAGCTTTCAAAAGCTTAAGACAGCTTTGACAACAACCCCAGTATTGGTGTTGCCTACAGGTTCAGGGCCTTATACTGTGTATTGAGATGCATCGCGTATTGGTCTCGGCGCAGTGTTGATGCAAGACGGTAGGGTGATTGCCTATGCGTCCTGACAGTTAAAGGTACATGAGAAGAATTATCCTGTTCACGACCTTGAGTTAGCAGCTATTGTTCATGCCTTAAAGATTTGGCGGCATTATTTGTACGGTGCCCATTGTGAGGTTTATACCGATCACCGGAGTATACAACATCTGTTTAAACAGAAGGATCTTAATTTGTGGAAGCGGAGGTGGTTGGAGTTGCTTAAGAATTATGATATCACCATTCTCTATCATCTCAGGAAGGCCAATATGGTGGCCGATGCCTTGAGTCGTAAGGCGGAGAGTTTGGGCAGCTTAGCATACTTACCGGTAGCAAAAAGGCCTTTAGCCTCGGATGTTCTGGCCTTGGCTAACCAGTTTGTTAGATTGAATGTTTCCGAGCCGAGCCGAGTTTTGGCTTGTGTGGTTTCTCAGTCTTCTCTTTATGATCGTATCAGAGAGCATCAGTATGATAACCCTTATCTGCTTGTCCTTAAGGACACAATTCAGCACGGTAATGCCAAAAAAATCACTATTGGAGATGACAGTGTATTATATATGCAGGGAAGGCTATGTGTGCCCAATGTATGTGGTTTGCGTTAGTTGATTCTCCAGGAGGCTCACAGTTCACGGTACTCCATTCATCCGGGTGCTGCAAAGATGTATCAGGACTTGAGACAACACTATTGGTGGAGGAGGATAAAGAAAGACATAGTGGAATATGTAGCTTGGTGCCTAAATTGCCAGCAGGTGAAGTATGAGCATCATCGACCGAGTGGATTGCTTCAGAAGTTAGACATTCCAGATGGAATTGTGAGAGGATCACTATAAATTTTGTTGTTGGGCTCCCACAGACTCTGAGGAAGTTCAATACAGTTTGGATGATTGTGGATAGATTGACCAAGTCAGCTCATTTCATCCCTGTGGTTACTACTTACTCTTCGGAGCAGCTGGCTCAGGTTTATATTCGTGAGATTGTCAGGATTCATGGCATACCAGTATCTATCATCTCTGATCGGGGTACGTAATTTACATCACGGTTCTGGAGGGCTGTGCAGCGTGAGTTGGGTATTCGGGTAGAGTTGAGCATAATATTTCACCCTCTGATGGACGGACAGTCTGAGTGCACTATTCAGATATTGGAGAATATGCTTCGTGCATGTGTGATAGATTTTTGGGGGTGCTTGGGATCAGTTCTTGCCACTTGCGGAGTTTGCTTACAACAACAGCTATCAATCGAGCATTCAGATGGCTCCATACGAGGCTTTATATGGGAGATGGTGTCGATCTCTAGTGGGTTGGTTTGAGCCGGTGAGGCTAGGCTATTGGGTACTGACTTGGTTCAGGATGCTTTGGAGAAGGTTAAATTGATTCAGGAGCGGCTTCGCATGGTGCAGTCTAGACAGAAGAGTTATGCCGATAAGAAGGTCCATGATGTTGCTTACATGGTTGGGGAGAAGGTTCTGCTCAAGATTTCACTCATGAAGGGTGTGTTGAGGTTCGGGAAGGAGGGCAAGATTGAGTCCTAGGTATATTGGGCCTTTTGAAATACTTAAGAAGATTGGAGATATGGCTTACGAACATAATTTGCCACCTAGTCTATCGGGTGTTCATCCAGTGTTTCGTGTATCTATGCTTCGGAAGTACGTTGGAGATACTTCTCATGTTTTGGATTTCAGCACAGTGCAGTTGGATGGTAATTTGACTTATGATGTGGAGCCGGTGGCCATTTTAGACCGGCAAGTTCGAAAGTTGAGATCAAAGAACATAGCTTCAGTGAAAGTGCAGTGGAGAGGCCAGACAGTCGGAGAAGATTACTTGGGAGATTGAGCGGGAGATGCGGAGCAAATATCCACACCTATTTGAGGCTCCGGGTATGATTCTAAACCCATTCAAGGACGAACGTTTGTTTAAGAGGGGGAGAATGTAACGACCCGGTCAGTCGTTTTGAGTATTACAACCCCGTTTCCCCATTTACTTCTCAATTTATGCTTTATAGTTATTTTATGACTTACCGGGTTAGTTGGTTCCGGTCCGGAAAGATTTCGGAGTAAATTGAGACATTCAGTCTCATAATTGAAAACTTAAGTTGAAAATGTTGACCGGATATTGACTTATGTGTAAACAATCCCGTATTTGAATTTTGATGGTTCCGTTAGCTACGTTGGGTGATTTTGGACTTAGGAGCGTGTCCAGATTGTGATTTGGAGGTCCATAGTGGAATTAGGCTTGAAACGGCGAAAGTTTAATTTTTTGGAAGTTTCACCGAGGAGTTGACTTTTTGATATCGGGGTTGGAATCGATTTTGGAAACTTGAACAGGTCTGTTATGTTATTTATGACTTGTGTGTAACAATTGAGGTCACTCGGACTTGATTTGATAGGTTTCAGCATCGGTTGTAGAAGTTGGAATTTCTTAGTTTCATTAGGCTTAAATTGGGGTATGATTCGTATTTTTAGCATTGTTTGATGTGATTTGAGGCTTCGACTAAGTTCGTGTAATATATTAGGACATATTGGTGTATTTGGTTGAGGTCCCGGGGGGCCTCGGGTGAGTTTCGGATGGTTAACGGATTGAATTTTTGACTTGGAACTTTGTTGGAATTTTCTGATGCACTATCTAGTTTCCTTCTTCGCGTTCGCGAGAGGGGTATCTCATTCTCGATGAAGAACTGGAGGACAACTAGTTTGTTATTTGCATTCGCGACGAAAGGACCGTGTTCGCGAAGGGTTGATCTAGTGTTTATCGTGAACGCATGAAGGCGTTCGCGTTCGCGTAGAAGGTTTGGGACAGTGGAACATGAAAGCTTCGTGTTCGCGAAGGGTAGCTCGCGTTCGCGATGAAAAATCTTGGTAAAGCATCGCATTCGCGCGGCTGTCTTCACGTTCGCGAAGAAGAAATTCGGGTAGCACAAAAAAATGTGCTTCGCGAATGCAAGGGTTCTGTCGCGTTCGCGAAGAAGAAACCACTGGACAGAAAGTTTAAGTTTAGAAAATGGGACTTCGTTCCATTTTCTATTTTTACCGATTTGGAGCTCGGAGAGAGGCAATATTTGGGAGAGTTTCAAGGAAAATAACTGGGTAAGTGTTCTTAACTCCATATTGGTTAAATTACTCGAATCCATGGTTGTTTTTAACATTTAATGGGTGAATTAGGTTAAAAAATTTAGAAAACCCTCTTGGTTTAATATGAAGATTCGAGGGTCGAGTTGATGTCGGAATTAGTATGGTTAGACTCGTGGTTGAATGGGCTTTCGGATTTTGTAACTTTTGTCGGGTTCTGATACATGAGCCCCATTGGCAAATTTTGAGTTAAATTTCGGATTTTTGTCTGAAAATTTGTATTTTCATAAGGAATTGTTCCTATAATTTGTATTGACTGAATCAAATTAATTGTGACTAAATTTGAGCCGATCGGAGTCGGAAAATCAAGGGAAAGGCATTCTTATTGACTGATTGAGCTTGGCTTGAGGTAAGTGTCTTGTCTAACCCTGTATGGGAGAAATCCCCTTAGGATTTGATACTGTTATAACATTTTGTGGTATGTGAGCGCCGAGTGCATACACGGGCTAAATTTAGAAATATCGGTTCTTGCTGAGTAGTCTTCTTTTAAATTCTTTAACTGAGTTGCTTTAGTATATGTAGTGATCATGTTTAGTCTAGTATCACATGTCTATGTGCCCTAACTCTTAATTGCAATATGTGCAACATGCTTAGCTAAATTACCTGCTTATTTGATTTGATTTAAATCTTTAACTGTGAGATTCTTGCTGTAAATTCGTTGTTTCCTTCGGATATCTGTTGCATATTTACTTTGGGACTACAAGGAGGTTCCTTGGGAGATCTCCCTATACTGCATATTTACTTTTGAGACTACGAGGCGATTCCTCGGGAGATCCCCCTGTACTGCATATTTACTTTGGGACTACGAGGCGGTTCCTTGGGAGCACCCCTGTTGTTTACCTCTATTTGTTGTGTTTTTCATATCGTAGTCATTTCATTATATTATTATATCCTCTGTCTTACTTTTGTATTATTTCCAGTAGGGCCTGACTTGACCTCGTCACTACTTTACTGGGTTTAAGCTTGACACTTACTGGTTACCGCTGTAGTGTACTCATACTACGCTTCTGCACATCTTTTTGTGTTGATCCAGGTACTTCTTTCCTTCCCAGATATCAGTGAGCTACCTGTGTGCGGAGACTTCTAGGTATATCTGCCAGTGTCCGCAGACCTCCGAGTCCCCCTCTATCCTTATCATGTTGTTTTACTTATTTTAGTAGACTCTGATGTACAGAGACATTAGTATTTCTCTTAGAAACTTGTGACTTATTTCTACCGGATTTTGGGAGATTGTAGTTCTTTGACTTGCAGTTTTCATTTATTACAAAGGAAATTAGTGTTTGCTTTCAGGCATGCAGATATGCCGGGAATCCCAAAGGAAATTGCCACACACAAATTAAACGTCGACCCCTTTCACCCCCTCCCCCCTCCCCGGTGAGGCAGGTCAGGCATAAATTCAATTCTGAAATCAATGATGCAGTGCGCGAGGAGGTGGAAAAACTGTTAGAAAATGATTTCATTAGGGAGTCGAAGTACCCCAAGTGGGCCGCCAACGTAGTAATGGTTAAAATGAAGAATGGGGAATGGCGGATGTGCGTGGACTTCACAGACTTGAAAAAAGCATGCCCAAAGGATTCATTCTCGCAGCCTCATATCGACCAACTCATTGACGCAACGGCCAGGCATGAGCTACTAAGATTATTGGACACCTACTCAGGCTATAATCAGATCCTCAAGGAAGAGGAAGATCAGGAAAAAACTATGTTCACCACCCACCAAAGAACGTATTGCAACAGGGTCATGCCCTTTGGACTAAAGAACGCGGGGGCGACTTATCAAAGGTTAGTGACAAGGATGTTCAAGGATCAACTCGGTAAAACAATGGAAGTATATATAGACGGCATGCTGGTATCCAAAAGGGGAGAAGACCACATCGACCATCTGAAAGAAACTTTCGACATACTCAAACGGTACGGAATAAAACTGAACCCGGAGAAGTGTGTGTTCGTCGTAGCCTCAGGAAAGTTCCTAGGTTCCTGGTATCACAGCGAGGGATCAAAGTGAACCCTGACCAAATCAAAGCCATTGAGGGGATATCCGAACTCTTGACCACCAAAAAAAAGGTCCAAAGGTTGACTGGCCCCATCGCCGCCGTATCAAGATTCATCTCGCGGTCGTCGGATAGGTGCCATAAATTCTTTGGTGTACTCAAGAAAGATAACAACCTCTAATGGACTTTGGAGTGCATACAGGCTCTAAGGGAACTAAAGGACTACCTGTTGTCGCCGCCCTTGCTTTCAAAACCAGAGTCGGGGGAGCGTCTCTTCATTTATCTAGTTGTATCCGAGGTAGCTGCAAGCGCAGTCCTAATTCGAGAAAATAATGGTACGCAATCACCCATCTATTACATTAGCAAAATACTAGTCGATGCCAAGACGAGGTACCCGCACCTCGAGAAACTGGCTTTGGCCTTAGTTGTAGCTTCACGAAAGCTTAGACCATATTTCCAATGTCCACCCATCTCGGTCGTCACAACTTCCCTCCTAAGAAAATTTTTACATAAACTCGAGCTATCGGGAAGGCTGACCAAATGGGCCATAGAGCTAAGAGAGCACGATATCACATACCAGCCGTGAGCGGCGATAAAGTCACAAGTGCTCGCTGACTTCGATGCCGACTTCAGTGCAAAAATAATGCCTGATGTCGAAAGGGAAGCCGTCCAAACTTACCCCTAAACACAAGACCTCTGGGTCCTATACACCGATGGTGCATCCAAC